>NC_079149.1:82687072-83937072 GCF_945859685.1 Eupeodes corollae | reverse complement strand
TTTTTTAAAAGTGATATCTCAAAAATTTGACGTGATACAATAGTATTGAAGTCAGACTTGAATTAAGTGCGATTTTAATGTCACTAAAAAAATCTTGTGGACCAGTGTAAATTATAAAAATTTAAATTGTGATTTTTTTGAGGTTAGGATTTTCATGCATTAGTATTTGACAGATCACGCGGGATTTCAGACATGGTGTCAAAGAGAAAGATGCTCAGTATGCTTTGACATTTCATCATAAATAGACTTACCAACGAGAAACGCTTGCAAATCATTGAATTTTATTACCAAAATCAGTGTTCGGTTCGAAATGTGTTTATCGACAAATTTTGTTCAGCGATGAGGCTCATTTCTGGTTCAATGGCTACGTAAATAAGCAAAATTGCCGCATTTGGAGTGAAGAGCAACCAGAAGCCGTTCAAGAACTGCCCATGCATCCCGAAAAATGCACTGTTTGGTGTGGCTGGTGGAATCATTGGACCGTATTTTTTCAAAGATGCTGTTGGACGCAACGTTGCGTCCAACAGCCACACCAAACAGTGCATTTTTCGGGATGCATGGGCAGTTCTTGAACGGCTTCTGGTTGCTCTTCACTCCAAATGCGGCAATTTTGCTTATTTACGTAGCCATTGAACCAGAAATGAGCCTCATCGCTGAACAAAATTTGTCGATAAACACATTTCGATGGCAATCGCTATCGTTCAATGCTAACAAACTTTTTGTTGCCAAAAATGGAAGAACTGAACTTGGTTCACATGTGGTTTCAACAAGATGGCGCTACATGCCACACAGCTCGCGATTCTATGGCCATTTTGAGGGAAAACTTCGGAGAACAATTCATCTCAAGGAATGGACCGGTAAGTTGGCCACCAAGATCATGCGATTTGACGCTTTTAGACTATTTTTTGTGGGGCTACGTCAAATCTAAAGTCTACACAAATAATATAGCAACTATTCCAGCTTTGGAAGACAACATTTCCGAAGAAATTCGGGCTATTCCGGCCGAAATGCTCGAAAAAGTTACCCAAAATTGGACTTTCCGAATGGACCACCTAAGACGCAGCCGCGGTCAACATTTAAATGAAATTATCTTCAAAAAGTAAATGTCATGGACCAATCTAACGTTTCAAATAAAGAATCGATGAGATTGCAAATTTTATGTTTTTTTTTTTTTTAAAAAAGTTCTCAAGCTCTTAAAAAATCACCGTTTACATACAGTCCCTGGCAATATTATTAGACGCACTTTAGATTTTATGCAAAATTTCAATTTTCAGCTGTTTAAATCAGATTTTCGAATATTGCAATGTATTTAAATTATTTTGTATGCAGAACATAAACTATTTAATACTTTTTTTTATAAAAATAAAACAACAGATTTATAGAATTTTGTTTTCAAAAATATTTAAAAATATTGCGTATAACCTAATAGTTATAAAAATTCTGCAACGCGTCTTATAAAATAATTTTTAAAATCAGCAATAATTTAAATAAAGCTTAAATATCTATTCTTGTCTCAAAAAAAGGATTCATCTAAACTTTAATAAAAATTTTATTATTTTTATTTTCACATTGTTTTAAATAAAATTCTAAATAATTTTAAAATATTGACTAAATGGCTTTTTTAACAAGTAATCCTTTTACATATATTTAAAAAAAACAAATAGTATAACCAAAAATTAACAAAAAACAACTACAAATTGTTAGGCGTATAATAAAATCAAGTTAAAAAATTAACAATTAATGAATAGTTTAAGCCCAGACAAATTCACTGAACTATATTTCACAATACACAATCATTTCAAGCTATAAACAGGAATCCAGTAAATACTTTTTATGCACTGAAAAATCGATTACTGTCTACAATTTGTCTAAAGGTTATGCAATAAAAAAATAAATTTAGGAAAATTTAATTCAAAAAAAAGGAAAATTAAACAAATTTCAATTAATAAAATCAACCACATTATTATTTGGAAATTAAAAAAAAAAATAAAATTACATTTGGATTTTTGTTAATATAATTTTTATACCTTTTTCAATTTTACAAAATGTTGCATGTTGAAAAGAGTTTTTCAATTTACATATATTCATCGCACCACGAAGAAATGTTTAAAAAAGTCGTAAATACACAAAAAATAATTGCAAATCTTTTTGAAAATCATGAAGCAAAATTTTTATTTTTATTTTTTTTTTTGTTATACCTATGTTGCATAAATAAAAAGGACAATGACTGCAGGAGAAACTTTTTTCATACATATACAACAACAAAAAAAAGACACAGACAATGAAAGATTCAGATTCATATATTTTGCTAAGTTTGTATAGGAAGGTATACACACAGTCACAAAAGGTAAGACGAGGAAGAGTCAGAGTAGAGTCAGAGTTTCACAGTCCATCATCACTTTTTAACTGTACACAAAAATCATATGATATCTGCTCAAACGTAGACGTAGATACAATGCAATACCATAACGTCTGTAGTATATTTTTTAATTACGAAAAACACCGACAAAACATTTATTAATTTACTATTATTTTATAAATTATTCATCAAAGATCCTTTTTTTTTTAATTTTTATTTCACAGGTAGAAAGTGGATAGTATCTATGTAATGCAATTTAAATTCGATTCGAAAAATGTTTTTTAACACTGCTGTCGCAAACAATGCAAAATTCGAAGCCGAACCAACAAAGTCCCGAATCTGACTGATATTTCCAGAAGTCCGATTCCTGGTTGTTTCATATAGCATAGCATACCAAACTAAAAACAAAAAAGAAGGCACTATACAAGAAGAGACTAAATACAGCTAAAGAAGAAAAAGAAACGTATGCACCTCCATTGCAATCTATCTGTCCATACAAGAGCCGCATCATCGCATCATCCATAGTCGAGTCGAGCGAAGCGAAATACAAGGATGCTTTACTCCATTCGTGTCGTGGCGCTCTTTTCAACTTCAACATTTAACATTCAACAACACACTTTTGTGTTTAACGCGTTTGTAAAAGCAATCGGCTGAAAAGAGGAGTAGTGAGTGCATGCCGCGCCGCGCCGCCTCGCACCGTGGTCCGTGCCGATACCAATGCTGATGCCGAAGCAAAGCACAAGCAGACATCCCAATCCCATCCAGTGTAGCCCGTGTAGGAGAATAAAGATTGGCGTCTGAGTCTGAGTCTGACTACTTCGACCATCCTCTTTCTTTGCCTTGTACCAGTGCCAGTGCCAGTGCCAGCCAAAGCCAAAGCCAAAGCCAAAGCCAAGGCAAGTCTCCATTTCCATCTCCATTCAAAGTATCTACCATACCAACCAAACCATCTATTCCATACACAAGCATCGCATCAGATACATTTAAACGTAACAACACTATTTCCCCAACCAACTATATCTAATAATATTATGGGGGTCTGGCTGGCTCTCTTTATGGTATGCATCAGTATGTCTCTGGATGGATGCTGTATCTAGGTAATTCCAGATCAGGACCTACCTCAACACCTGAAGCTTTTATATAAGCCACCGGAGCTTTTCATTGGGAATAAATGTTTTCTTTTTTTTTGCGTTTTTTTATTTATTTATTTATTTATTGTTCTTTTTTATTGCGTGTAGTTTTATTTGGAACATGCAGATAGATACCTATTAGCCCTTAGGTCTACTTGTTGGTCATTATCTTATGTATGTGTACTATGTGATTAATTCACGGCTAAGCATGGTATTTTTTTTTTGTTTAAGCAGTGCTCTGCTAACATTTTTCATTTTTATCCACGTTTCCTGGAATTCTTTAATTCTTATAGAAGAGAAATTGATTTTATCTATAGCTATAGGTGTGCTGCACATGATACGCACATAACGTAGGTATGCAGATATTATACGCAGATTTTTATGTGCGTTATATTGGTAGTTTCTATGGGTAAGTAGGTACGGTACGGGCTATAGTAAATTTTGCATTTGTAAAAATATAGAATTTCAGAAATGTACTCGTAGCCGCATATACCTATAAGATATAGTTCGTCATATGGCGATTATCGAGAAAAAGACAAAAGAATGATGACGATGTAATTCATTTTTTTTTCATTTGTCTGGCTATTCATCGTCAAGTTTGTCTAGCACAGCTTTGGTCACTAAACCGAGGCGATTTAATAAGAAGAATTTAATTTAAAGGATTTTCAATATAATTTAATTTAGCTTTGGTATGTTCACATATTCGGACCCATACAGTTTAAAAAAATGAATAAGGTTATTTTCTAAAAGAAATTTGTTAACATATTAATCATTAGGTTTTCATGCTAAGTTATTGAAATAGATCGAGAGTTATTTAACCAATCGCATTCAATATGTAAAAATCGGTCCAGAAGTATCAAAGATAGTTTTAAATGTCTCGGGAGTTCCCCAAGGCAGTCATTTGGGCCCATTGTTGTTCTTACTGTTTATTAACGATTTGCCTAGTCATATTTCTTTTTCTTCATGTCTAATTTTTGCTGATGACGTAAAAATATATAGTTATTACATCTCTTGTAGATTTTTCTCAATTACAGAGTGACTTAAATAATTTTTATCATTGATGTATTTTAAATGACCTGTCCTTAAATGTCGAAAAATGTAGTATACTCTCTTTTTCAAGATCCTTCTCTACGTTGATTTTTAATTATAAATTGTCAGACAACGAGCTTCGGAGAGTATACAATCATAAGGATTTAGGTGTCATATTTGATTCTAAGTTAGAGTTCAAAATGCATGTAGACTATATTGTTTCTAGAGGCAACTCTCTTCTGGGATTTATCACTAGAAACTCTAAAGATTTTAAATGTCCATACACCTTTAAATCTCTCTATGTTAATTTCGTTCGTCCTGTTCTGGAATATTGTAGTGTTGTTTGGTGTCCGTATTATAAAAACGCTTCGAATCGAATTGAAAAAATCCAAAAAAGATTCACAAAATATTCGCTTCGCCAGCTAGAATGGAATTTGCCTTTGCCTCCTTATAAAGATCGGTGTACTCTCATTGATTTAATGAGTCTCGAAGCCAGAAGAGAATACTTTCTGATTTCTTTTGCGGAGCTATTGTAACGGGTCATATAAATTGTCCTCCTTTACTAACGTTGTTTAGACCATACAGCCCAGCTCGATGCTTAAGACCAAGGGTGCATAATTTTTTCTTTATTCCCACACATACAACAAACTATGGTAGCAATGAACCTGTTTCTAGAGCTTGTAAAATGTTTAATAAATATGCTCATGTAATAGATTTGGAATGTTCTAGAGATGTATTTAAAAAAGAAATAATGAAAGCTATTAAAATCGAGTAATATTAAGTAAATTATTTTCTTGTTTCATGTAAAATATAATATTGTAAGAATGTATATAAAACATATAAATTGTTAAGTCTAAGAAAGTTTATACTTATAGGCAATAAATAAATAAATAAATAAATTAAATATTATAAGTTCGTTTTGGTACCAACACCAACTTTGACCTCCCAATTAGAAGAGTTTTTTTACTTTAATTTTCGTAGGAAGTCCATTCAGTCATATCGTATGGTTTTGGGTAAATGGATATGACCTTCTTTATATTTAAAATTATTAACTTCCCATAGGAAGTTATTGTAATGGGTCCGATTTTGACATTTCTTCACGTTTCAAGGTCCCTAGAGTCGACATAAAGAATTTTTCGAAAGATTTTTTCTTTGTCCATAGATCAAGAACCAGTACAGATATCGACTTAAACTAAATTTTTGTATACAGATAAAAAGGCACAAAGATGCAAAAAGGGCTCTCAATTAAATTGTGTGGGCGGTTTTTTACCACAGCAGTTTAAAAAAGGTGAACATTTTGGTAAACCCTAAATATCTCATGAACCAAAAACGTTAAAGACTTGAATTAAATTTTATTTAATATATTCTAACGTGATACCAAACAACAATATTTTTTGAAAGAAAATCCAATTAGCGGTTTTTTTATAAATCAAAAAAACTGAAACAAATTACGAATACAAAACGATTTTATCTCCAAAACAATTTTGTGCAACAAAAATAAAGTTTTTAACATCTGTTAAAGTTTTGACAAAAATCGAATCAACAGGTTTTTTTTTATAAAAATAAAAACCTGAAAAAAATTACTCTAAGTTGGTAAAAATTGAACTCTTACAGAATTTGAGATTATGGCTTTGCACTAATTTTTACTTATAAGAAATATTGTGTGAATATTCGGAAAAATTTTGAGAAAAATCGAATTGACAGTTTTTTTTACAAAAAATAAAAACGTTAAAGAATATTCAACAAAAGGTGATCAAAACTGATTTTTGACTCAAATATCTCTTCAAAACTTTGAGATCATGACTTCCAACTAATTTTAACTTATAAGAAGTATTGTTTTCAACACTCTGAAAAATTGTGAGAAAAATCGAATTGACAGTTTTCTTACAACAAATAAAAACTTAAAAGAAAATTCAACAAAAGTTGATAAAAATTAATTTTCGACTGTAATATCTTTTCAAAAATTTACGATCATGATTTCCAGCAAATTTTTACTTACAAGAAATATTGTTTTCAATATTTGGACAAATTTTGAGGAAAATCGATTTCAATTTTGTATAAAAAAAAATAAAAACTTAAAAGAATATTCAATAAAAAGTGATAAAAATTGATTTTTGAATCAAATATCTCTTCAAAACTCTGGGATCATGACTTCCAGCTAATTTTAACTTATAAGAAATATTGTTTTCAACATCCCGTAAACTTTTGAGAAAAATCGAATTGACAGCTTTTTTTACAAAAAATAAAAACCTAAACAAGAAAATTAATAAAACTTCGTAAAAATTGATTTTCGACTCAAATATATTTTCAAACCGTTAAGATATTGGCTTAAAATTACATTTATCTTTAGAAATATTGTTTTCAACATTCAGTAAAATTTTGAGAAAAATCGAATTGACAGTTGTTTTACAAGAAATAAAAACTTAAAAGAAAATATAACAAAAGTTGGTAAAAATCGATTTTTGACTCAAATATCTTTTCAAAACCTTAAGATTATGGCTTCCAGCTAATTTTAGCGTACAAGAAATATTGTTTTCAATATTCGGTACAATTTTGGTAAAAATCGAATGGTCAGTTTTCTTACAAAAAATTAATAAAAGTTAGTAAAAATTGATTTTCGACTAAAATGACTTTTCAAAACTTTGAGACTTTGGCTTTAAACTAATTTTATTTTATTTTTTTGAAATATTGTTGTCAAAATTGAGTACCATTTTGAGTAAAATCAAATTGAAAGTTCTTAAACAAACAATTGAAAACCTACAAAATAATTAACAAAATTAGGTAAAAACTGATTTTCGACTTAAATATCGTTTCAAAACTTTGATATTTTCGAATTGAAAGTTTTTTAACAAAAAATAAAAACCTAAAGCATTTCTTAAAGTTCGTAAAAATTGATTTTTCGACTAAAATGTCTTTTCAAAAATTAAAAATATTGGTTTCAAACTTATTTTATCTCAAATCTACAGACAGAATGGGAAGTTATCAGTGTGGGTCGCATCCCATCCTTTTTTTTCCTAGGAGCTCCCTTCAATTCAAAACTATTGTATTGTGTTAATCTATATGACTCCCATTATATTATTTATTTAATTATTTATTTTTAATATCTGAAAACAAAATTTATATTTTACTTCCCTGAACTTTGTTTGCCAAAATAACTTCTTTTAACAGAAGACTGCACCAGGAACATAATATAAATCGGAAACTCCGCCCTTTCCAATAACGCAGCACAAATTCATCAATTTTTGACAAATGAACGATCCAGGGGGGGTTTCATATGAACCAAAAAGCTAATGCAGTGAAGTTATATAAATAAAGATTTCATCTAAAGATTTGTTAATTTTGTTTCAATCAATTTAGAATGCTTTGAAACTTTAGAAATGCTTTTAATTATTTTCATAAAACTTGTTTCTAGGAAAAATAAAAACAAATATTTAGGTTCTTAAGAAGAAACCTTGAATAAGAGATCGTCAAATTGATAAATTCTGAACTTCAATTACGTCTCAATAATTCGTAGTTCGTAAAAAAATTCAAACTCCAGCTTTTAATCAAACTTGACATTACTTTAGTAGAAAAGTCGAAAAAAGGCTTTTTTACTCTTCTAATACGAAAATTCGAAACTTTCTAGATTTGTTTCTTAATTTGGCTTCTTTCTACAAGAAAAACATATTTCGGTATTGATCTAGAAGAGTCCCCTTCATAAAACGTTATTTTATTTAAGTTTTCTTAAGAATGTCATTATATATTTTTTTGATTTAAAAAAAAAATATTGATTTTTTGTTAACAAAACTCGATATCTCAGAAAAGGTCACCATGTAAAATGTAAATTTATACAACTGTACACAAAATTTAAAAATTTTATATGTTAAAATCAATTAAAAAAAACGCTCTTTTGATTTTCCAAAAAAAAAAATAAGTTAAACTGTTTTCTTTTTGAGAAATAAAATGTTATTTAAATTTTTGAGAAAAACTTATTTTCGAATACATTTTTAAATCTTAAAATATAACAAATATTTTTAAACAGACTTTTCGGAAGACAGTAGCAAGTCGTGCATTTTATTTCTCTCAAAATTTATTTTTTATTGAATACAAAAACTTTAAGATCTTAAAAAATTAAATAAATCTACTTTTGAAGTGAATTTGCTTTGGATGCTCCAAAACTGATATTTAAGCACGTATTTTAATAATATAAATGTCCCAAAAACAGCAAAAGTGATACTTTTGTTAAACTAATGGCAAATTGAAAAACAACGTTTTATATCTATTGATATAAAAGCTTTGAATCTCTTGAGATTTTAAGTGAAAAGAGATTCTGAAACGTATAATTTGTGAGTGCAACAGAAACGTTTCTTCCCCTTTTCTTATTTGTTTATCTTAATTTGTTTTAATTTAATTTTTAGAGAAATCATGTACTCAAAAACACCTATTTACTAAAATTCAAGAACCAAACATTTTTCCCTTTAAAATTTTTAAGTTTTGTTGACTGCTTTAAGATCAAAATACGAGTAAGCAGACTGATAAAATATAAAATTGAGTTCAAAAAAACTTCGTCAAAAAAGTCCGACATTTCTTTATATCAGATCCTCTCTCATTTTCTGGATTTTTGAATTTTTTAGCATTCTTAGCATAAATAGAAATGGATACAAGAAAAGTATATTTTATTTTTGGAAAAAAAGCTACGTTTCAAAACAATTTCTTACATTTCTGAGTGAAATGCAGCAAAACCCCTCTAAACTATTGTGTTTTAGCTCTTAAATATGGCATATTTAAAAAACTTTGGGAATCTAGTAATGCTTTCATATAGGGACTAATCCAAATTAAATAGTTAGACCATACCTTGCTGGACAACAGTGTTCTTAAATATTGTGATAACTAAAGTTGCCACTTAAGCATTTGAAATGTATAAAAGTTAGGTTAATATACTCGTTCACATTATGTTATTTAAATTTTGTTAGCCTCCTTTACAAAACATTAAAGACCATTTTTAAGCGTTAAGCGTTTACTCACAACTCACCCTAAGTGTTTGATGAACCCTCCACCTGATGAAAAGTCTGGATCTGTTAAACCAGATCTTTTTTGTTTTTTACGACATATTTTATTAGTGCGAAACAATTGTAATTTAAGTTTAATATAGTTTATTTTTATAAACTGCTAAACCCTTTCATTTGCTTGGGTTCAACAGTCAACTATTTCTTTTAGCCTATTCTACTATGCTTTACAGATCAGAGTAAAGCCTAAAGGCACCATCTTCGATCAATCTGAGTCTGAGAGATAAGTAAAGCTGCACATCGCCAACATACCTGCGCAAATTAGCTTCTCTAATACTTTGAGGTAAATCATTTATAAACATTGTAAAATGCAGTGATCTAGAATCATTTTAGATTTCGTTTGATCGTTCTGGTCTACTCCTGAAAACTAAAAAAAACTATTACTGCTTATTAGATCGATTATAGGTGCAATCAAATTTGTGCAAGCTTGCGTTGCGACTTAAAGAATTTTTTGTTTAGCTCACCCAAATAAATATCATTTAAAACTTAGTTGTTTTTACGTCCGATCTCCATGTTTTGATTTACATCAGATGTTTTTATAGATTCATTGGATTTTCAATTATACGACAAATTTAGCACAAATTGCGAGTTCTATTAACTTTTTCGAGTATTTTACATAATTAATGAAGCTTAATTAACGAATCTCAGGCTTCTGCTCGGCAGAAATTCGGCAAAAAAAAACAACATTCGGCCAAACCTTCGGCTCGGCCATTTTAGGACGAAGTTTTGCCCAAAGCTAAAGAATTTGTTTATTAGATCAAGCATCGTAATAGGCACCAGAAAAAATTTAAATTATTGCGATTTTTGAATACCGAAGAAAATATTTCAATCTCTGCTTCTTCTCTCTTTCTTTCAGCCTAATAACTCAGCTTCGGCTGAAAATCGACCTTTGTCAAAATTTAATACACTAATGATTTGTCAAAATTTAATACTATACAAATTTAATAGACGGAAAGCCGGCCCAGTAAATAATTTAGTTCATGGGGTCACAGGTTTTAGTAACAATCAATAAATCAATTTCTAAGCCTAAGATGAATAAGTATACAAAGGGCTTTGCAATAAGAGGTTTCGTTTTGAGCAGCTCCATTTGGACAATTGTTGAAGCGTTATTTGACAAAGAAAAACTGCAAGTTCAAACTTAAAGGTGGTAACTCTAAATCAAACATTTCAGACTCATGCTTTTTTGATATTGAATATTAATTACAATTATTTACAAATTGTACTTTAAGCTTTTTTGTAGCATACGCTTGACTTTGAATTATGTAGATTAAAAAACTAAAGTTGTTTTATGTCATACATTTAAAAACCTATGTATTTGAATAGTTTTCCATTTTAGATTGAAAAACAAAATATTTTTTAACTTCCCATGCAAAGGTTATTGTTGTCAATCCAATCTGTCGGAAATAAAATGTTGACATTTCTCGAAGTTTCAAGGTCCCTAGAATCTAAAACAAAGTATTTAAAGAGATGTCTCTAATATGTGCGTTTTTCCATACGGTCGGGATTCTGTATCAGCGTTACCACTTCTCAAAAATAAGTGGAAGTAGATTTTAGGAAAAAACCGATTTAGATTAAGAAAAATAGAAGAAGATTTCAAAAATGAGCTTTTTCAAATTATTCTACATATTTTTAAATTACATTATTTCCATTGAAAAATTAAAAAAAAGCCTTTTTAAGCCTTCTTGTCATATAATTCAATATATTAATGTAACATTTCTTCAATCATTTCTTGATTGTTGGCATCGAAAATGCAAAGATTGGGCTCGTTGTTGGTCGAATGAAATGAATTTTGAATGTTTTTATTGCAAAGGACCAGTTCTACAAGATAAATTGTAACCATACTACAGTTTTAGTACATCAACAAAACTTTTGCCTTTTTTTGTAAAACTTGAAAATATCTTTCCATATTGAAAACAAAAAACCAAATCCAAAATAAACTATGACGCACAACTGAACACAAATAACAAAAATCCAAAAAAGGAAAACTATTTCCTGTATTTTAAGATTTAAAATGTATCTGCAAAAAAGTTTGTTTTCAAAAATGTAAATGCCATTTGATCTAAAAAAAAATTTTAATTTTTAAAATTTTATTTGAAAATCTTTTTTGAATTGTAGTTTAAAAATATTTTTGGACGTGTTGCATTTCAATTTTGTAAAAAATGATGACCCATTTTTAAGATATCAAATTTCGAAAATATTCATATATTTTTTAAATTAAAAATAAAAATCATGACATTTTGGTCATCAATTAGAATTGAGACAATATAAGAGTTTTTGAAGAAAAAAAAAGTAGTTTAGTTCTTGAGAAAACTTAAAAACAAAATAACCGTTCTATGGGGTACCCTTTCGGAGCAATCCAATATTTTTTTTTATATTGAAAGAAGCCAAACTAAGAACACAAATTTGAGCAAAAATTAAAAAAATCTATCGAATTATCGATTTTTGACCTTATACATTTTTATTTGGACTATTGTTATTTTTATTTAAAAAAAAAAAACAGGAAAGACATACGGACAAACATACAAAATCGGGGACGAATTATCTACCGTCGTAAGTTTGAATTTGTTTAAGGATGCAAAACTAACCATACAAGTCCTATACGTCGCAAGGAAAAATAATAAAAGGGTTAAACTTTTAGGCATAGATAAAACGGGATCACACCAAAAATACATACACTCAAGTGGTTTGTAAGTTCTCCAGAAAATTTTGAAACTACGAACAAGAGTGATAAGGAGAAAAAAGGAGTAGATTCAGTATATTTTTATTAAAATTCAAGTAAGTAGAAACAAAGATCTTAAAAATGAAGTAGATTTCAATATTTTGATGATCGTGCGAAGGAGGAAGTAGATTTTAGATTTATTTGAAAAACAGGAAGTAGACATACTTCAATTGAAGTAAAGTGGTAACACTGTTCTATATTTGTCGACCAGATCTCAAGAACCAGCAGAAAAGTACCAGTAAACAAATTACTGCTAAAAATTGGTAAAATTGATTTCCGACTCGAATATCTTAGCACAACATTAGGATATTGACTTTAAAACAGTTTATCTTTTAAAGTATATTTACTACTATTAAATTAATTTAAAAAAAACGCAACTGGCAGTTCTCCCAACAAACAAAAAAACTACAAAGATAATAGTGAAAACTGGTAAAAATTGATTCTTGACTCAAATATACCGAAAATAAATAGTTTTGTTGCCTTTGAAGTTTCTTTATTTAAAAAAAAATACAGCGTTTTTCTACGCAGAAAACAACACCAGCGCTAAGATCAAACGCAGTTTTCTTTGTGCTAAGAAAGCAATTCAGTGGTAAAATCCTCTCTCGAGGGACCAAAGTGTCGCTATATAACCCTTATCATCCCCGTCCTGCGATACCGTGCATATACCGATACGGTCCCGTATGTATCAAAGGAGAGTGGAGGAGAAGATGGAACGACTAGCTGTACGGGCTGTACAGCGACGTAGACTTAGCCAGAAGGGTAAAAGTCCAACGACTAAGATGGCTGCGTCACGTAGAGCTCATGTAAACTAATGCTCCGAAAGTCTTCGAATCCACACCCACAGTACAGCGCAGCAGAGGAACACTGCGGATCAGGTGGTGCGCACAAGTGGAAAGTGACCTCACCAAACTTCCAGCGCGAAACTTGAGACATCTAGAGAGGGACCGAGCTAGATGAAAAAGTTTGTTGGGTGAGGCCCTAGTTCACACAGGACTGTAGCGCCACCTTAAGTAAGTAAGTAAGTTTTTTATACATATACAAATTAATAAATTAAAGTTTTTGCATATATCTCAACCGAAATTAGCTTGGCTGCATATCTTCTCTTGTGATCTCTTGATAATAAAATTGACTTTTTACAAAAAATACCATTTGAAATTTGTTTATATGCTACCAAGGGAAATTTATCAGTATACGTCGCATCTTAGCCTCTTTTTAGCTTCCCATAGGAATTTATTTAGCTTTGTGTTCTGACTAAGGATCTGACCCCCCAGGTTGGGGGTTGTGCCGTGGGTGACTTGCTGACAACGTAGTTAAGAAGCACCTTTGTGCCGATCACTGAGTGTAACATGTAAGCCATGGGAAAAATTAGACATCCCTTTTAAAAAGTCCGAGCTTCATTCAAAGGGAGTTTTTTAAGCAGAAAATTTTGTATAAAGTCACGAGTACGTTTGACAAATATTTTGTTAGAATTTTTCAAATTGTGGTTTGAGTTTATAAATAAGTTTTTTTTGAAAAGTTATAGAAAGAAGCGTTTATATATTTAGTCTGCTTTCAAGTTTCCTTTTTTTCCTTTTTTTTACGGGAAGTGAACTCTTAAATGTGTTATAATATCGCAATATATTATACATTTTTTTTTTCAATTATAATAAACGGTGATTTTTTAAGAGCTTGAGAACTTTTTTTTTAAAAAAAACGCATGAAATTTGCAAAATCTCATCGATTCTTTATTTGAAATGTTTGATTGGTCCATGAAATTTATTTTTTAAAGATAATTTCATTTAAATGTTGACAGCAGCTGCGTCTTAGATGGTCCATTCGGAAAGTCCAATTTTGGGTAACTTTTTCGAGCATTTCGGCCGGAATAGCCCGAATTTCTTCGGAAATGTTGTTTTCCAAAGCTGGAATAGTTGCTGGCTTATTTGTGTAGACTTTAGACTTGACGTAGCCCCACAAAAAATAGTCTAAAGGCGTCAAATCGCATGATCTTGGTGGCCAACTTACCGGTCCATTCCTTGAGATGAATTGTTCAGTTCTTCCATTTTTGGCAACAAAAAGTTTGTTAGCATTGAACGATAGCGATCGCCATTCACCGTAACGTTGCGTCCAACAGCATCTTTGAAAAAATACGGTCCAATGATTCCACCAGCGTACAAACCACACCAAACAGTGCATTTTTCGGGATGCATGGGCAGTTCTTGAACGGCTTCTGGTTGCTCTTCACTCCAAATGCGGCAATTTTGCTTATTTACGTAGCCATTCAACCAGAAATGAGCCTCATCGCTGAACAAAATTTGTCGATAAAAAAGCGGATTTTTTGCCAACTTTTCTAGGGCCCATTCACTGAAAATTCGACGTTGTGGCAGATCGTTCGGCTTCAGTTCTTGCACGAGCTGTATTTTATACGGTTTTACACCAAGATCTTTGCGTAAAATCTTCCATGTGGTCGAATAACACAAACCCAATTGCTGCGAACGGCGACGAATCGACATTTCACGGTCTTCAGCAACACTCTCAGAACAGACGCAATATTCTCTCTGTACGCACTGTACGCATTTGTGTGGTTGGTTTAATGTCCAATAAAGTAAACTGAGTGCGAAACTTGGTCACAATCGCATTAATTGTTTGCTCACTTGGTCGATTATGTAGACCATAAATCGGACGTAAAGCGCAAAACACATTTCGAACCGAACACTGATTTTGGTAATAAAATTCAATGATTTGCAAGCGTTGCTCGTTAGTAAGTCTATTCATGATGAAATGTCAAAGCATACTGAGCATCTTTCTCTTTGACACCATGTCTGAAATCCCGCGTGATCTGTCAAATACTAATGCATGAAAATCCTAACCTCAAAAAAATCACCCTTTATTTCCTATATAAATAAAAGTGGAGAGCTTTCAATATCTTGGAAGCATTGTTTCCGCTCTGCCGCACCGGCAAAGCAAAAGCGGCGTTCGGTATGCTGTCAAAAATTTGGAGGAATAACTCTATCAGCTGAAGACCAAAACTACAACTGTTTCGCACGAATGTCGAATCTGTGCTTCTTGGAACTTTACTTTAACCATAACAAGAAAGCTGCAAACATTCGTGAATAGATGTCTTCGTAAAATCCTAAGGATTTTCTGGTCAAACCGCATTTCAAATGAGCTCCTTCATAGAAGGACAGGTCAAGAACCTATAGAATCTATAATATGAAGACGTAAGTGGGAATGGATTGGACATACGCTTCGAAAAGATAACGACTGCATTGCAGGCCAAGTTATGCAATGGAATCCGATTACACAAGAAGGAAGAAGAGCTAGACGGCCAAGAAGCACATGGACACTAGGCAAAAGTTGGAGGGAACTGAAACACATCTCCCGAAACCATACACGATGGCTCGTAGGCGTAGTAGAGGCCCTATGCCCCTTAAGAGATTAACAACGGACTTAACAGGTATGAGGACCTAAGTACGTAAGTAAGTACATTGCCTTCACCCTTTCGTGAAAATCCAACGAAATGTCAAAATTTTAAAAAACACGCATACGCCGAGTGTACCAAAATTAAGTTAAACGCTTTTTGTTGTTTTTTAAGATATTTATGTCGTTTCTTTAGCATAAATAATTTTACGTACATACACATGTGTGTATGTGGATAGATTAAATTAATATTATAATTTTTGTTCAATCAAAATTGGTGAATAACTCGAGTGTTAGCGCGTCATCTTTCAACGTTTGTTTTCTTTTTCATACTACGTTTCTTACTAATCTTTTTACTGAACTTACAATTTGTTTAAAATGAATAAGATTGTTAAACGATTCGAGAAGGGTTTTGAACATGTATGCCTATTTTTGTATGCGTGTACTTATGATATTTAAGAAAAAACAAATTGTAAAAAAAATTAACTTAGCAAAAAAAAACTAACTAAAACTAATAAAATGGATCATTTTCAAGAAGAAATGGTAAGAAAACATCTTGAAATTGAGATTCTATAAAAAAAAGGGTTAATTTAAAAATTGCTTTAAGGAGGGAGTTTGTTCGTTGACTACTATATTAACATGTGGTGTTGAAGCGAGCTTGAAGATCGCCTCAATTTGGTATATACCTGAATCGAGTTGAAATGAGCTTGATTTGAATCCATTCCCGTCGGAGATCAGAGTCGAGTCAAAATTTGAGAAAAAAATCCTGTGTGGAGGAGTTGCTTTAAAAGATAATGCATTATGGTCTGTTTGTTTGTATGTTGTGTACAAAAAGTATAGTTTTGTTTTAATCAAATTACAACCAAAAAATGGACATGTAGAGGAAAGCATATTCTTAAATGGTGCTGAACTAATCAGTATTTTATTGTTTAACACGAATTAAGCTATCTCACTTGCACTTCACACAGCGAAAACATCAAAAAACTATTTGTATTTTAGAAAGTGCTGTCATACTTATTTATCATTTTCAAACCTTCTTGTGCGGTGGAAACACCAAAAAGATTTATTCAATCTAAATTGAGATAATAGTAGTACCCGTAGCATGATGGTTAGTGCGTTGGACTGTCATGCAAAGGGTCTGGGTTCAATCCCTGCCTGTGCCACCTTAATTTAAAAAAAAAAAAAATTATTTTCGCGGGTACTGCCTCTTGCGAGGAATTGACAAATCCTTCAAGAGTAATTCTTGTCATGAAAAAGTGCTTTCTTAAAACTAGCCGTTCGGATTCGGCCCAAAATTGTAGGTCCCTTCCATTCCTGACAACAGTACTCGCACACAGGAATGGTTGAGAGTTGTAAGTCACTAGGCCCTGGTTCACAACGGACTGTTGCGCCACCCCATTTGATTTGATTTGAAATTGAGCTAAACGTTTGGTGGAAACATAGCAAAACTTAATTATCTTTTCTATTGTTTTCTCTTGCAAAATAAGTCCAGTTAGTCCATTTTCATTAACAAAACTAAATAATATCAACAGTAACAGATCGATTTCTTTCCCCAATGGAAAAACCATACATAATTTCAAATGCACAACTACTCAACTAACACAGCCATCAAGATACAAATGCAATATCAATCGCAACAACATTTGAGAACGAAATCACATACGATTCATTCGAGACTCGTATAAATGTCAAAAACCCATCCATTGTAAGATTCTACTAATTTAAGCAGAATTTTTTAAAGCCTTTGTTACTTATAATGTTTCTTAAAACATTATCTTTCGTTAATAACAAAATTTTGCATGGAATACAATAATTGTGAAGTCAATGCCTTAGTTTTTTCTCAAAATATTCGAATCGAAATTCAGTTTTTGCTAATTTTACTAAGTGTCTTTTGTTGATAAGACTGCCTCAAGCGAACTTGCTCTTGTACCCAAAAATTTGCTTTTCTGTATTTTAAATTTAAAGTGTTGAAGTTTTTTTTTCAAAAATTTAGTTTTTGTTTTGAAAATCGTAAGAAGTTTTTTTTATTCTTTTGTTTCCGTTGTTGTTTTAAAATATTTTTGGTATGCATTTATCTAGAGCTTATTATTATACGTTCTATTCTATAATTTTGTTAAAAACTATCCTTTCCAAGATATCAAATTAAAAACAAAAAGTTTAATATTTAAAATAACAAAATAAAAACAATTAAATTTTTGATCATCGAAAATTATTTAGGTTATATGAGAGCCTAACCCGGTCGTGAAATCGGAAGTTAAATCAGTTGATTAGTTCTTGAGAAAACTTAAAAACAAATAAAAACGGTTCTATGGGAGATACCCTTCTGGAGCAATACAACCAAACAACCCAAGTTAAGAAAAAAAGAGGCTGGGATGCGACCGACACTGATAACTTCCCACTCCGTCTGTTCATTTGTCTTGCCTAAAAGTTTGTAGGTCGAAAACAATATTTTCTGTGAAATAAAAAAGTTTGAAGACAATGTTTTAAATTTTTAAAAGCTTATTGAGTAATAAGAAATTTTTTTACCAAGTTTTGGTTTTTTTTTTGTTTTTTAATTTTTTGTAAAAAAAACTGTCAATTCAGTTTGTCTCAAAATTCTACTGAATATTTTTTATAAGATAAAAGTAGTTTAAAGCCAAAAGCTCAAAGTTTTGAAAAGATATTAGAGACGAAAATTAATTTTCAATAACTTTTATTAATATTTTTGTTTAAGTTTTTATTCTTTGTAAAAAAAAACTGTAAATTCGATTTTTCTCAAAATTTTTCGGAATGTTGAAAACAATATTTCTTAAAAGTTAAAATTAGGTGCAAGCCATAATCTTAAATTTTTGAAAAGATATTTGAGTCGAAAATCAATTTTTACCAACATTTGTTAAATTTTCTTTTAAATTTTTATTTTTTGTAATTCAATTAGATTTTTCTCAAAATTTTACTGAATGTTAACAACAATATTTTTTAAAAGAAAAAAGTAGTTTAAAGCCAATATCTCATAGTTTTAAAAAGATATTTGAGTCGAAAAACAGTTTTTACCGACTTTGAGTAATGTTTTTTTAAGTAAATTTTTACCATAGCAGTTTAAAAAAAGGTGAACATTTTGGTTAACCCAAAGTATTTCACGAAGCAATTTAATTTTCGACTCAAATATCTTTTCAAAAAATGTAGATATTGACTTCAAATCTAATTTAATCTAAAAGAAAGATTGTTTTCGACATTAAGTACAATTTTTATAAAAACCCAACAGTCAGTTTTTTAAAAGCTCCAAAAAATACTATACTCACACAAGATTGGTAAGAATTGATGTTCGATTCACAATATCTCGTGAAAAAATGAAGATATTGACCTCAAAATGATTTGTTGTTGTTAATGTAAGATAATGGTCTTAGAGAAATCCAATCTGAGTTTCTTTATATAGGAAATACATATTTTCAAGAAACGCTGTTAAAATTTGTAAAAAAAATAGATTTTAAAATGAAACTGTTTGATGATATGCAAAATATTGTTAATTTTCAGGTAATTTTTTGAAAAATTCAAATGACAACTTATTTAACAAAACACGAAAACCTACAAAAGCCAACAAAAATCTAATAAGAAATGGTTTTCGACTCAAGTATTAGTAGAAAAAAGGAAGATATTGATATTGTTATGAATATTTGACAGAATGGGAAGTTATAAGTGTGGGTCGCATCGTGGCTTCTTTTTTTTAATTCCATTTTGCATATTTGTGTTATTATGTACCTACAAAAGAACATTTATTTGAAGTAGAAATCTCTATTGGTTTTTGAGATATAGACGACGAAAAAAACTTCCCGAACGTATGGAAACCTCCTCGAAAAATTCCAATATGTTTAATTCGACAAATCGAACCGCTTAAAATAACTTCCTATGGGAAATTTAAAAACCGCTTCAAGGATTTCAAACAAAAAAATAATATATTGAACTTTGTTTTGAGAAATTAAATGGTATTCAAATTTTTAAAGATAAACTACTTTGCAGGTTTATTTTTAAATCATAAAATATATGTTTTATTTTCAAAGAATCCTTGGACACAGATGCATGTTTGTTAGACCTAGTCGTTCATTTTATTTCACATAGGTAAGGTGCATATGTACATAAATGGAAAGACGTAGGTACATTACATATGTACAATAATTTACAAATCTATACATATATGTGTTTACATTATAGATACATTCATATTATATTTGAAATAGAAGGACCTAGACCGAGCGATGTCCTAAGTGTCTGGCCTTAACAAAGTAAATAACTATGATTAAGAAGTGTTAGAATACTAAAGCATAACTATAATACCTTCAACTCTTCCATAGAAACCAATGAAAAGGTATTTAGTATTATTCCTAGTATTCCTAGTTGAAATTTAAAAAAAGATTAAATAATTAATTTTAACATTGAGACTCGGAGCAAAATCTAAAGTTAGAATTAGAAGAAGAGTTTTTGCCCAAAAGAAATAAGTACCTTGTAAACGATTACTGTAGATACTCCATCAATGCACATGAAGAATTTAAAAGAAACACCGGTCACCGTCACCGACGACTACTACAAGACAAGGAAGGGTTGAATGCCAGGAGCAAGCATTGCGTCCGTCGCGTCGCTCGTTTTTCGTCTCCTTGTCGTCCATCGTTTTACGATGTCGATGTCGGTGCGGCGACGGCGGCGGCCGGCGGTTGGCCCTGGCCGTTTTCTTCTTCGTCGTCGTCTGTACCTCCTTCCATTTGCCAAAACCATATAAAATAGTACACATACTCGTCGATGTAGTCAATGTCGTCTGCTCCCTGAGTATAGGTACGAACCTTTATTCAACCTGCCTCGTTCGTTGTTCGTTCCTTTTGTCTATTGCCTTCTTAAAACGTTGTCGTCATCGAACGAAGCGGCGCGGTGGTACGGTGGTGGTACTATGGTGTTGTGCTTCTGCTTCTGCCTGTGCTCCTCTGTTTCTGTTCATATCAACGTACAAACAACGACGTACATGGACTACAACGACGACGACATCATGATGAACCCAGAACCAACGGACGGACCGGAGAACCAAACCAGCAACGAAAATCGAGAGACAGTAAAATGCAATCCAAAGGTCGTTGACATTCGATTCGAGCCCACACAACTTCCAATACAAGCGCATTTCCTTGCGCTAAAACTACCACTACCACTTTAAAAAATAAAGCTTCTGCTGGTAAATATTTTGTTCATCATATCCTCATTCTCTCTTTCGAAACACATACCTACCAAATATGAAAACCCCAACGCTGCCTCTGCCGCACCACACCGCTTTAATGCATATATCTAACGACGGCGGACGAACGACGACGCAAAAGGAGTGCAAAAAAATTGCAGTCTGGAACTGAACTGAAGTGCCGTGCCGACTATGAAGTGAATTGTCGACAGTGGATGCGGATTGCGGAGGAAGGACAGACTGAACAAGAACAACATTTTTATGGTGGCTGAGGTTGTCGGGCTTTACTACCTATTAGCATGAGGCATGCGGCATGCGGCATGAAGCATGAGGCATGAGAGTCCAGAATTCAACTCCATGACATGTCGTTTTTGTAAGCGGAGGCACACCACACGTAGGTAGATATTCGTCTGCTGATTTTCATTTTATGTGAAAGCTGTTAGCTGTATCTTTCTTGGAGTATGCGCGCGGAATTAAATTGAGTAAATACCATCTACTACCAACAACGTTGGGGTACATTTTTGAGCATGTAAATGTGTTCCTTTATTTCTATGCAAATGCGTCCATGCACTTCTTATAGAGGACGGCGAAAGTACTCCGACTTCTACTCCTACTCCTATACTCCGATATTCGAATTGTGGAAGCTTTTCTAATAGGTATATAAGAGCATTAAGATTCATAGGTGCACTCATAGGTACACTCATACTTAAGTAAGGCTTGCTTTGTAATGTTGATTTCAAATACCTAGGTACTGGTACTGGTACTCCTATAATTTTTTTTTTTAAAGCATTGACTTCAAAATTGATTTGGAAAAAAAACACGCTTTGCTTTGGAGATTGGCGTAACAATTTTTACTAGCGATGATTCATACCATAAGTCCGCTAAGTTTAAAAAATGAAACTTTCAAAAGTGCATAAATCCATAAGCTCCAGTATGTGAATATAGCTTAGAAAAACTGTCACAAATAGAAAAAAACAAACGCAATGCCATCGATATATGGACATCATGGAGAGTGTTGGTGGTTAAGTATCTATATCTATACTTAAACAGAGCCTTCACAAAAGCGAAAGAGCGGTAGGCGTATTGCGTAGCATGCACTATACTGACCGATCTTGGTAGGTATGCTAAAAATAAATAGAAAGGCTATTGTGTAGGTATCGCAATTTCCCATAAATTCTTAACCAGAATTTTTACTATTCTATCTATTCTAGCTCTTACCAATGTTTTTAGCTGGGCTTTCCTTTTAATGTGGTGCCGATAAGTAAAAGTTTGAATGGAAAATTATATGGTTTTAAAGATAATGATGCTTAAAGTTCAGGATCAGGATGGGACAGTTTAAAATTTATAACATTCAACATAAAGACGCATCTTTGGGAACCTCTTCTCTTCTTCAATGTTCTTTAAAGGAGGCTGACAAAATTTAAATAAGATAATGTGTACGTTAACCTTACATTTCATATTTCAAGGGCAAATTTAGTTACTATATTTTTTTTAGAACTGTTGTCTAGGAGGACTTGGTCTAACTATTTAATTTGAATGACTCCCTAACAGCTACTTAGACGAAGTAGAGATTGGCATGTCTAAGCTGAAGTCTAACAAATCCGCTTCAGAAAATGGCTTGAATGCCTAGCTCTTCAAAGCGTTGGAAAAATATGGTTCGTAGCATGCATCAACTTATCTTTAAAATATGGTCGGAAGAAAGCATGCCCGATGAATGGAACGTTAGTAATTGTTTGCCTTATACTTTTAAAAAAGGAGACTTTATGGCTGAAACACAAACACGCTTTAGCTTCGGCTTCGCCTGACGTTTACGAGTTCAGCCATAGGAATTCAATGCATGCTATCACAATGATGGCTGAATCACAAACACGCTTCAGCTTTGGCTTCGCCTGACGTTTACGAGTTCAGCCATAGGATTTCGATTTGACCTCACGTTTCGTTTGATAATCGTAAAGAAAGAACGTAATGTAACGTAATGTGACTCCAAACGGAAGCTCTAGTTCAATTATCTGAACATTTGCTTTGTCTGACAGCTCATCAGCAGTAAAAACAAATGTCAACAAACAAAATATTTGCTCTTTGGAGGGATGAAATAATAGAAATGTCATTCAAAGCAACCTCGAAGCAGGCCTAACGTAACGCAGACGAAGCCGAAGCTGAAGCGTGTATGTGTTTCAGCCATTAGAGAGTTTCCTGCCAACTGCACCAACTATAGAGGAATCTAGAGGAACTATAGAGGAAACTTAAAATATCGCTTACAAAATCTTCTCTGCCGTAATATGTGAACGTCTAAAGCCCATCGTCAACAACCTGATAGGTCCTTTTCAGTGTAGATTTAGACCTGAAAATCCACAGTCGATCAAATAATCACAGTAAGGAATATTCTGGAAAAAAACCCGAAAACATCAAATCGACACCCATCTTCTCTCTATCGGTTTCAAGGCCGCATATGACAGCATCTATTGATCTACAGTAATGAGTTTTACAGAGTCATGTCTGGTTTTGTCAACCCTGCAGAACTCGTCCGTTTGACCAGGTTCACCATTAGAAATTCGCACTGTTCCATAAAGGATGGAAAAAACTTAACACGTCGAAAAAGGCTTTAGAGAAGATGATGTGCTGTCATGCGATTTCTTTAACATCGTGCTTGAAAGAATAGAATTGGGCTCCCACGTCAACACTAGACGTACTATCTCTCAAAAGTTTGTCCAATAACTATCAAATGCTGTTGACATTGACATAATGGGAAGAACTCAGCGTAATGTCAATGGGGCTTTTGTGAATATTGAGACAGAGTTGCCAAAAATAAATTTGACAGTTAATGAGGGCAAACCATGTTGTCATCAAGAAAGGGCCTACAACATCGAACGTCCCGGTCAAAACGTCACCATCGATAGACGTAACTTTGAGGTAATTAAGAACTTTGTCTAACTAGGCTCTGAACACAGAAGAATTACTCTTGCTAGCCGCTGTTTCCTTGGATGACCAAAGTGTCGCAATACAGTGCCTTGTATAAGTATAAACGCACCTGTAAAAATGCGATTTATAGAAAACGTACAATAGGATTGACTCCTTACTAAATGCAAAGAACGCTACAAAAATATAGAATCAAAAAGCTAGCAAATGATAAATTTGATCTTTTTTCCTATTAAAATAGGAGGGAAAAACAGAGTTCTTGAAAAGCTTTCCAAAAGACTTATAGAATTGAATTAGAGGAACCTGCCCAAATATGCGAGTTATATTCAAGTTTTGGACAATTGAAGGGTTTGTAAATTACAAACAAATTTCTTGTACCGTAGCGTCGGAGAAATCCTAGCAGCATTTTTGAGAATATAGAATGTGTGATCATTCCATAAGACTTGATCTTTGATGCACATACCGAGTACTGAAAGTTAATTAGTTTCATGGATGCGAGTGCCACTCATGGAAAGCAGAATCGTAGGTATTACGCTTTAACGACTGTACGAAAGTACAAGTACAAATAGAATCGAATTTACAGAGAGCGAGGACAATTCAACACTTGAAGAAAACAAATTTTTTACAAATATCCAATGCAGTCCAAAAATGAGCTACAAAATTATCATGTCAAATAATTAATGAAATGATTGTACGATCGAGTATACATCAAGTGTTAGGATGAAAATACAATTCAAAAGATTTCTTACAAAGTGGTTTGCATTTTTATTTCTTTGTCGTTTTTTTTTGCTATTTTTTTATAATAAAAAACTTAGACGTTGAATTTGGTCCTTCGAGCCGGATTTGTAGATTTCCCATGTTTAGGGACAGACAACAGACTAATGCTGGGCTGAGACAGAGGACCGTGTTAGCATTTACGAGTCAGGGTTGCGGGTTCATGAGGAGTTGGATAAGTTCCTCCTCTAGAATGACAGACAACTAGACATATTTAGGCACTGAAATATTCATACACTAAAATTGAAATGAGCTAACATAAAAAAGGCTGAGATGCGACCCACGCTTATAACTTTGCATTCCATCTGTCGATTTGTCTTGTTTAAAAGTTTGTAGGTTTTTCTGTTTTTTTTTTTTAAGTTGCCAGTTGAATTATACCATTTCTTAAGAGTTTTTATATTCATATATACAAAAATATCAAAAGCAATAGTTTTTAGGAGATAAAATTAATTTGAAGCCAATATTTTTAATTTTTGTCAAAATCAATGTTTAGTACCTTTTTTTATAATAAGCGCACACTCAAGGTGATAATATTACCCTTATTATGTAGAAACAATGTGAGCACTAGGAAAGGGAGAGAGGGGTTGAAAGGAAGTGTCGGTGCACATGGGATTTGAATTCTTGAATATTGCAATGGCTGGAAAAGACAAAGTGTGGTAAGGCATTTCACATTCGAGTACTACGGGAAAAAAACGAATCTCTTTACTTGACAGTACAACCTAAGTTGGGCTCGAGGCTATATTGATGAGCATGCCTAGAAGCACTACCATAACGGTTGAACTGTTTAAGGGGAGGAATGCAGCTGGCTATTTCACGAGAGCATAAACCGTTAAAAAAACGGTAAAGAGGGTGAGACAAGAAACATTTCGAGGATTTATGATGGTAATATCACCAATCAATCTAAATGCTCTACGTTCAATACTGTACTTAAATAAGTTGCAGGAGCACCAACCCAGATATGGGAGTTATACTCAAGCTTTGGACGTATATAGGTCTTGTAGATAACATTCAGAGGGGGAGAAAAACTTCTTGCATCGCCTTAGAAAACCCAAACATATTGCGGTATTTTGGCGACATCACGTATGTGATCGTTTCACAAAAGGTGCTTGGTGATACACATACCGAGAATATCGAATATGTTCAGTCTCCGCGATGCAAGTGCCATTTATGGATAGTTGAAAGGTGGGTATATCTCGCTTTAATGATACAAGACAGCATTGGGTTTTTGAAGCATTAAATTCCACGCGGTTTTGTATTCAACATTGTGCAATGCTGTTTATGACGGGATTTAATGAGGGATATTTTGTCGTTGCAGTTTCACATCTGAAGGAGAGGGATGTGAATCTGGAAACCAATATAAAAAGCTAAGAGCACTTTCGTCAGCGAAACAATGTATTGGATTAGAAGTTGCAGACAGGTGATCATTAATAAAAATGAGAAAGAGTGTTGGAGATAGAACAGAGCTCTGGGGCACACCAGCATTTTTTGTGGTTTTCAGACTTGAATCCATCCAATACAACTTGTATTGAACGATTCGAAAGGTAATTACTAATCCAATGAAGGAGGGATTCATGAAAACCGAAAGCACGCATTTTCTATAAGAGATCTTAATTCAAAACCCTATGAAGGGCTTTTAAAATATCAAGTGCAATAGTCTTACGTTCTCCAAAACGATGTAGAGATTTGCTTCATTGTTCAGAGAGATAAAGCATGAGATCCCCAGTGGACCTATGGCTGCAAAAGCCGTACTGTGTGCCATTAAGAAGCTTTCAATCTTCGAGATATTTCTTGACCTTGAAACGTCGATAAATTTCAAAATTTTCAATTTGAAAAATCGGACCGATTACAATAACTTCATATGGGAAGTTAAGAAAAAAAAAATAAGTATACGCCTGAGTACAGCATACTACAATTTTATTTATATGAAGTGAGCAATGATAAAAATATACGTATGCATGTATACATTTTTGAAAATAATAAATTATGAAAAAAATGCATAGTGAACTTAAAAAAATAACCTTATAAGAAAAGTGTAGTGTTTTTAATACAACAACATAATTTAGTAAACTGAAACGGTTTTGGTACGAAGTAAAATTTCTCATAATCTACAAAGCCTAGCTTAGAAACCTTTATCTAGTATTTACCCCTCAAAAGTTACATTCTAAAAACGTACTAAACAACTTAATAGCTTTTCATGATCAAATGGAATTTTTGAGTACTTTTAGTCACTTGATGATAAAGATGTTCGCAGTGGACTAAAAGACGATGCACTCGTATTATGCGACTTGTTCAAAATTGGTATAATAACAGATTTTGCTATGACAATTTGTATTAATAATACAAATATAATATATTTACTCTTTTATTACTTTTAAAGTTAACAAAATGCTTGTATTTAAGTTTAAGTTGGACGGGAGAAGAGCTCTCCGGATATTTTGAGACACTTTTTGGAGTCAAACAAGGATGCTTGCTATCACCAATGCTTTTCGCACTGTATATAAACGATTTGCATGAATCTTTAGGAGGAGGACTCTTTATTGACTTGTTCAAAATAAGGTTGATGCTTTATGCAGACGATAAGGTTATACTGGCGGGTGATGTCACGGTCTTGCAGCAGATGATAACGCAACTGGAATGTTACTGCACTAAATGGAGCCTATCTAAATCTGAAATAATGGTGTTCAGAAATGGTGGAAGGTTATCTTGTGAAGAAAATTGGACATTAAATGGAGAAAGAATTCGAACTGTCTTCAACTATACTTATTTAGGAGTTTTACTTTCACCAAAGATGTCGTTTTCAAAGCACGTAGAAAAGAGAAACACTGCAGCCAAGAACAGCATAAACTCGACGTGACAATGGTTTCTAGCAAAAAGAAATATCAACTTAAAAACCAAATGGAAACAATCTCAGGCGGTTTGTAGAGCTATTCAAACCTACGGTGCTCAGATCTGGGGCTTTGGAATGTTCAAAGAAGTGAATAAACTTCAACGCTACTTTTTAAAATAAATTTTAAAATTGCCTACATTTACTTAAAACTACTCTTTGGCAATGGAAACTGGGGCGGAAGACGGACATTACTATACCCTTGATCTTCACCTAAGATATATATCGAAAACAATATTCGAATTCAGTGCAACAAGACTACCACATCAGATAACAAAAATACTTTTGAGGAAAAAATTGTTATGGGTAAGGGGATTGAACAATATTGAATATGAGATGCTATTTCTCAAACTGATTGGATCCAAAGAAGCAATGATCTATTGCGGATGTTGAAATCAGAGGGTCAACAAGAAAACCTACGAAGCATCTAAAAGCAGTACATCTTCAAACATCTGGATCATTTAAAAGGACAGATTTACAACGATGGTTTCGAACTGAACAAGATCACCTGGATTTTTAAGGCAAGATGTGATTTGGCCAAAACGAATAATTATTATGTACTGTGTGCAACTTAATGGAGGAAGAAAACGTCCAGCACATCTTGGGCAGATGTCCGGGTTTAAAGGAATTTCGGGTGGCCTTCCTTGGGAAAGTTTAGGTAACAGAAGCGGAAATAATATCCAGGTGCTCAATGGAGAAAAACAGAACCAGTTTTGAAGGACTTGCGAATTTTATCACTGTAGCCTTACCATACCAAAACGAATATAACCAGTACAAAACGTTCTTAAAATTATCAACAAATTTTGATTTGAAACTATTAATTATAATAATATGTACAATTGTACAGTACATACGTAAATTCAGCTACCCGACAGATGCAGTTTTGCATTTTTAACTTCAAAAGAAACTTAAAATCTTATTTGATAATGTTAACTTCTAAATATTAAGTTGGAAATAAAAAACATTTTACTACTACTACTACTACTACTACTACTACTACTACTATTTAAGTTTAAGGTTTTAGTAAGTTGTTAAGATAAAAAGATGATTTTTTTTTATTTTTAAAGATTTGAGCTTATTTTTTGCTGAAGTGGTATAGTGACAAAGTGGCAATTTTAACTTTTAGCAATTTGCTAAAGCCATATCATTTTTCGGTTTCTGATATTTTAAAATAAAAGATCTATTCTCCAGATTTAGACACTTTACAATGTTTTTAAGAATTTGGATGCACAGTTCTTAATAAAACAGAACTAGTAGTTTACTAGTAAGAATAGAATAACAATTTTGAAACATATGCAGTAAAAAGGTGAAAAAAAGAATGTTTTCAATAGTTTTTCAAATTCAACCTTGAATCTAAAGTTTAACGCATTCAAAAAAATCTTAACAAAGTAAATTTCTTGACTTTATTAAGATGCTTAAGTTTGATACATTATAATTTTGGAAATAATTTTAAAAAAGGTCCAAACTTGTGTGCCAAAAAAATACTCAATTGAATTACGGTGGTGTACACCTTTTTTTTTCATTTTCAAAGGAAACTTGAGCATGTGCTAAGAATACGCAGTTGTTAAGCTACAACATATGATAGGCACCGGAAAAGAAAGAAACATATTTTTTTCTCTTAGATTGATCGTTATCATAAATACGGTTCAACAATGCCATCCGGGTTGTTTGGATGTAAACCTAGGTCCTTTCACAGAATACGCCATAATGTGGTCTGAGCAATGCGCAATTCTTGAGAGCGTCAAGGAAGTAACTGGTTTGGATCAGTTGCTACGGGCAACGACTGCAGGGATATTTTTGATACAGGTCTACGGGCCGTTTTTAGTAATCATAATGGCGTGGCACGGCGCATTTGTCGTAGAGGAATATATCCGTAATGGTGGGTTCTGCGATTTCTACTCAGCGAGTATTTCGCATTTGACTTCAACTTGGACGACATGATCCAGTTCCTGTTTATCGGGTAATTTAAATAAACAAAATTTCCGATACTATGTAACAGAAAACTCTCAAGAAATTCATCAATGACCACTTCACAGCCCTTATGTGACAGTTTGGTGTGCTGTTGCTGAATTTGGTGTGTTGCTGAAAAGGTACAGTTAATTCGGAATGATTGAGACCTTTCTCAAACCAAACATAAATCAGTTTACTAGGAACGACAAAGAAGTCTGGTTTCAACAAGATGGAGCCACAGCACACACTTCACAGCGGTCACCATCCATTTTGAGGGAGATATTTCCAGGGTATCTTCTTTCTTTACGAGGAGACATTACCTGACCACCAAGGTTTCTTATTTATCACCGAGAATACCAAAGAATATAACAGCATATAAACACAAAAATAGTAACATTTGTATTAGACAACATATTACAACAATAAAGTCTGTGGACCTCGAAGTCCATAATAAAAGTCGAGTTCCCTATGAAGAGTCGTTAAAAATATACTTTTAATAACTTTCTGCTCTTCTGCAAAATATGGCCGGTAAACGAAATCTCACCATTGTTTACTTGGTAATGAAGAAAAAATGACTTATAGGAAACAAGCTGTATTAATAACTGAAAAATCGAATTCTCGATTTAGTCTTTCATCTGACCCTTGTTCTAGAATCTAGATCAGGTATTACTGATATTGATAAATATCACCCCCCTTTGGACATTTTTTTGACTTAAGTAATCACCTTACTGACCACAGTAATTCCTTTGATTGCTTATATAATTTTGACTTCAGAAGAGCTAATTTTCAGTTGTTGTCTGAATATTTAACCATTTCTGGAATTGCTGATACACTAGCATTTTCTAATATTGACGAATAAATTTTTTTATAAGATCCTTAATAATTGTTTAGAAAAAAATGTACCTTTAATTAAATAAAGAAATACAAACTTTAGCCACCCTTGGTGCACAAAAGAATTGCGTTTACTGCGTAACAAAAGAAATAAGGCATGGAAAACTTTTCTCAAAACTCTGTCTGAAATCAACTTTTCTTTTTATGTTGAACTTTTTAATGAATTCAAGTCTCTTTCTAATTTTTCATATGCTATTTATGTTACTGATATGGGCACTTCTTTGAAAACTTTGTAAACTTGTAAACTTAAAGAATAAATCAGATGGCTTTGCAGTTAACTTCACTTACAAGAACCTTTCATTAGATAAAACTGTTGATATCTGTAACGCGTTCGCATCATTTGTTACTAGTGCTGAAGAAGTTGATGAAGCATATTTTCATAATCTTCACTCCTTTTCGAAAACATGTGGCTACAGCTAACGGTCCTTCATCTTTTATCTGCGTAAAATGATGATTGCTCAGCCGGTCCCGATGGTATTCCCCCGATAGTATTAAAAAAGTGTAGTAATGCTTTAGCTGAAACCCTTACGTTCTTATTTAAACTTTCTCTAAAAACAGGCAAATTTCCCAGCACATGGAAGTAGTTATTTCTAACACCAATTTTCAAGAAAGGTAACAACTCGGATATAAGCAACTACAGGCCCATTGCAAAGCTTTCTTGCATTCCTAAAGTATTTGAACAAGTTGTTTGTGTAAGTGTAGCATATTTTAGTAAAAATATCATTTGCGAACAGCAACATGGTTTTGTGAAAAAAAGATCAACCGTTACTAATCTCCTCACATTCTCAAACTTATGTATGTTCAAACGCTTTAGAACGAGGTTGTGAAGTTGACTGTGTATTCACTGACTTTTCTAAAGCTTTTGACCAACTTAGCCAAAGAATTATTTTATTCAAACTTAAAGCTCTTGGTTTTCCACCAATTTTCGAATCATACTTGTAAACAGATCCTATAAGGTAAAATTTAGGAGTTGTCATTCTGAACCTTTTGTTGCTCAATCTGGTGTTCCCCAGGGAAGCCATCTTGGACCTTTTCTATTCATCCTGTCTATTACGACGTATCGAAGTTTTTGTTTTTGCTGATGACATGAACATTTTTAAGATAATAAAGTCCACCCAAAATCGGAACCTTTTACAAGCCGACATTGATAGTTTCACATTTTGGTGTGGCAAAAATAGCCTTACCCTCAACCCTTGAAAATGTTAGAAGATAACTTTTACTAAAACACGAATCGGCAGTGTATTTGATTATTGTATATTACAGCAAAAACTCTGTCTCGTCTCCACATTTAAAGATTTAGGTGTTCATTTCTGTTCCCACTTAAAAATTGTTAATAAAGCAAGTTCTATGCTTGGTTTTACAAAACGCTGGGCAAAGAAGTTCAATGATCCCTATGATATTCCTTCTTTGTACAATTGTCACGTTTGTCCTCATCTTGAATATGCTTCGCAGGTATGGCTTCCCTATTACGAAATTCATAAAAAACGTATTGAATCAATTCATCATAATTTCATTCGCTTTGCCCTAAAGGGTCTTCCTTGGGATGATCCTTATCACCTAACAACTAGCACAAGCTCTTATGATGAGCCTCTGATCGTAGTTTGACGCTTGCTATAAGCTTACTACTTTCTGGAATTCTGAAGTGTAAAACATTGGTTCTACAAGTAAAGGGAACCAGAATAGTTGTACTTCTAGAGTTAACCAAGGTCGGTATAGAATATAGTATATCTGTCGGCAAGCTCGCGTCATTGATATTGTTGATTACAAATATTAAGGCATTTGATAACATAACTTAGTGATACTTTTGATGCTTAATTAGTGTTCAGGAATTAACTATACCTATAATACAATTACATAACTTAAGGGCCAATTGCAACAAAATATGATAAGCTAAGATAACGTATTTATAGTGATAGTACAAATGTTAGATCTTAAATGTTTGTTTATTCAGCTTAATACAAGCTATAACTTAACCTAACTTAACAATTTTTTTTTTTAAGTTCTTTTCATCAGATTTCAACATTAACAATTTTGATTTTATTGCACTTAAAATAAAAAGGGACGAGGAATTCGGACTCAAAAAGGGAAAAAGTAAAGGGTATCTTTCAGATGGGATTTGGAAATCTTAACATCGAAGACTAGCATAGCAGCGTTGCAGTGACGAAGAATTCTGGACATTGGTTCAAAGTGCCCACATATATATCAGCGTTTTTGCGTCTAATATACAAGGGTTGCAATTTGCAAACCTATCAGTTTTTGTCGATCGGCATAAGGAGTCAAGTTGGATGTATCATCCGAGGGGAGACCACGTAAGGCAAATGGAACGAAACGTCTTTAAACATTTTTAATTCTGAGTGAATGGTTTTTATAAAAGGGGGACCATGCTTGGCACGCATATTCAAGATGAGGACGGACTAGGGAATTGTAAAGCTTTTTGACCATCACTTCATAAAACCGAGAGATCTATTAGCTTTATTAATAACTTGGTCAAAATGGGAATGGAAATTCAGGTGTTTGTCACACATAATACCAAGATATCTAATAGAATCGACTATGTTGACGGCGTCATTAAGGAAATAGTTTACTCTATGAGATGGGATTTGTTTGCGCGAAAAGGTCATTTGTTTACATTTATCTACATTTAACTCTAGGAAATTATGCATGCACCAAACCAAAAAGATAGTAGAGATAATCTTACAAATTTTCTTAGCATTCTCAAACATTAGGATGTCTGAGTTTTATAATTTAAGATAGACATCGTTAACAGATAAGACGAAGAGAAGGGGGCCAAGGTGACTACCTTGTGGGACTCCAGATGTTGCATGCATGGGACTGGAGAGTGAGTTACGGAAGAGGAGTCTATAAGTTCCATTGGCAAGGTAGGAGCCTAGCCAGTTTATAAAAATAGATGGAAAGTTAGTCGTAGTGGATCTACCTTTAAGAAAACCATGTTGAGCGGGGGAGAATAAGGGCTTGCAATGGAAATAAACTAGGCTTTTAAAAAGGTTTGGGATGCATAAAAGTTTTGCAATAGGTCTATTATTGTTAATTTCAGTTTAATTGCCTTGGTTATGAATGGGAAATATAAATGAATCTTTCAAAATATGCGGAAACACACCATGGGAAAGAGAGAGTTCAAAGAGTGCAGTTAGAGGCTTTGACAGAGAATGCATACATTTTTTTAGAACAACTGATGGAACGCCATCAGGACCAGGGCTTAAGTTTTTTTTGAGGCTTACAATTTTGGCAAGTACCATTTCTTCAGTTATTGTAAACCATGAAAGAGAAGTTTGAGTGCATCAGGACCCTAATGTTCAGAATACGATTTGCTAAAGTAATTAGCAAATAGATTTGATATGGTTGTTGGATCTGAGGAGATTATGTTGGAGGAACTCATTGAAGGTGGAAACCCATCAGATTGGTTATGAAGGGATTCCCTTAATTCAGAGAAAGAATTATAGGCGAGAAGAAAGTTTTTGTGCTCAGTATCAGATTTGGACTGTAAAAAGATCTTTTAAAGCTTGTTACGGGTATTTCTTAGGCTGCGGAGCTCTCTGTTGTTCCAAGGGGAAATCTTTTTTACGAGAGAACGGTACTGATTTTTCAATACAGTATGAGAGAATCAAATAAAACCAATTTGTAAGGGACTCTACTGTTAAGTGGAGGGAACTGAATTCAATGTCGGCTGAGCTAAAAAGATTGTTGAGTTTGGAGAAATCAGCCCTATGAAAATCATAACAGTAATTATTCCCAATTTCAAAAAAGTTGTTATGAAATGCAACTGGGAAGGAGAGATTAAGGGGAGGATGATAGCGATCCAAGATTGATAGAAAGTGAGGGCTCGCAATCAGATGAGATTACGATATCGAATTTAGTTGAAAAAGACCACAATCAGACGGAAGGTCAATGAACAGCAATTCAGATTCAGAGGAGATGTTAGTTGGAAAGAAGGATGTTGATCATCTGTGGTGAACAAATTGAGATGGGAGAAGATTGAAGTCGCCAAGAACGATGATCAAATCATTATGTTGAACTAACCATCTCTTATCTAGATTAAGCTTCAGGAAAATAACTTCACTGGAACTAACTTCACAGTGTGCACACTAGGAAAAAGAGAAAAGGTTTGAAAGGAGATGTGCATTGTACACATTGGTTTTGAATTCGTGAATATTGCAATGTACGACTAAAGAAAGAATCTCTGTATTTTGCAGTATGGCCGAAGTTGTGCATGAGGATATACTGATGATCATTCCTAGAATAATCGAACTAATAACAATTTGCCGTCACAGTTTCACATCCCAAGAAGTGGGATGTAAGTCTATCGTTAGCGAAACAATGTATTGGATTAGAAGTTGCAGACAGGTGATCATTAATAAAAATGAGAAAGAGTGTTGGAGATAGAAAAGAACCCTGGGGCACACCAGAATTTATTTTGTAATTTTCAGACTTGGACCTATCCGATACTACATACTTGGATTGAACAATTCGGAAGGTAATTAAATTACTTATCCAATGAAAGGGGGATTTATGAAAACCGAAAGCTTGCATTTTCGATAAGAGAGCTTAATGCCAAACCCTATGAAATGCTTTTGAAATATCAAGTGCCATAATCTTACGTTCTCCAAAACGATGTAGAGATTTGCTTCACTGTTGGTAGAGATGAACCATGAGGTCCCTAGTGGACCTATTGCTACGAAAGCCGTACTGTGGGTCATTAAGAAGCTTTCGCTCTTCAAGATATTTCTTGAGCTGATAATTAATCAGGGTTTATATGACATTGGAAAGAAGAGACGTAAGTACAATGGTCGGTAGTAAGAGGTTGAGGATGGTTCGCTTTTTTGAGGATGGCCTTGACGGTTTGCGGTTTTCCATCCGTTCGGAACGAGACCTGAGGAATAGGTCAATTTACACAGGGATTTTGCCAGTGTTGAAGCGGATATAGGTATGTGTGTTTAATCTTTTTTGAATCTTTTCACAGTACGAGTGCAAAAAAAGATTGGTCCTTTAGAATCACTAACGCGGACAGGTACAGACGAAATCATAAGAAAATTAACTTTACCTCTTATAAATATTGATTTCATTCATTTCAAGTGCAGTATAAACAAATAGTGCTTTTTTTTATTATTTTCAGAAAGACAAAATTTACTTAAAAATTAAGTTTTCCAAAATAAAAAATCGTGCCATTTTAACTGTCTTGTTTTCTAAAATTTGTAAGTTTGCCTACGGCGGCTGTGTATAAAATATGAATTCTATATATGGGGGGCTTCGCTTACCCACTTGCTTGGGCACACTATAAGATATGTGGTAGATGAGGTCGCGCAAAGTTTCTTTTACATTTATAAAACCCAGTACGAACTAACTTAACACAAATTTTTTTGATAAAATAAGTTCCCAAATTAAATCGTAAACAGATTTACCAGGAGAGAAATACTTATTTCACTAAAAGTGAATATTTTTCTTAGGTGGAAGTAAGTGCCCGCAACGTAAGAGTTCTACACCACATAGACTATGGTAAAAGAATCTTCATATTTTTAAAGATTGTACAATTTTAAAACTTAAGAAATGTTTATTCATAAAAATTAAAGATTTTAATTTTAAAGGATTAAGTAAAATGTTAAATCGATTTTTAGAAATTTACTAAGCTCAAAAGATGATTTACCTAATTTTAGATCATTTTAATATCTTCCTATCTCTTGACAATTTAAATAAATCAATAAATTGGTCCTGTCAATTGTTGGAAATTCCAATTAATATGCTCGTTTTTTAAAGAAACACAATTAAAAATTTACTAGTTAGCAAATAATAATTTTGATCGATAAATATTTAGTTTATTGCTAACTTTTTTTTTAGTAATAAACGTTCACTCAAGGGGTTACTAATACCCTTAACATGTTTAAAGTTGAAACACAGTGCGAGCCAAACTTAAGCAAGAAGTCTTGAGCTCTAGGTGTATTAATGACCGCCTCATGACCATACGCATCAAGGCTAAATTCGGCAACACTAGCCTGATATGCACGCACGCCCCTACAGAACAAGATGACAACACCAAAGATATGTTCTTCGAGCTTTTAGACAAAACATATGTGCAGTGTCCTAGCTACGAAGACATCTTTGGTGGAATAATCGGGAAAACAGCCTGCACGACAACACTTCCGACAACGGATTCAGGCTCAAAGATTTTGCAGCGGGGCGTAACGTCATGGTAGCCAGTACGCGTTTTCCACACCTCAACATCCACAAAGGAACTTGGACTTCTTCAAATCAATCTACCGTTAACCACATTGACCATATTGCGATCGAAGCCAGACACGCTTCCAACATCATGGATGTCCGAACTTTCCGAGGAGCTAACATCGATTTGGACCACTACCTCGAAACACTTCTGGTTTCCAGACCCAAGGCAAAACAGAGAGGTACTGGGAGAAGGTACAACGTCGAATGGCTACAATCGCCAGAGATCGCCAAATCCTTTTCCGACCGAGTTACAAGTAACCTCTTTTGAAGTTTTCTGGCGCCAACACAATGTATCGAAAACCAGTGGCAACATTGCCAAGATGCAATCCCTGCCAAACTTGTCCATTTGTACAGGATGACCATGGAGAATTCACGCTACTCCATAAAGGTTGCAAACAACTTAACATAACCTTTCGATGTCAAAAAAGGTTTTAGACAAGGTGATGCGCTGTCATGTGATTTTTTTAACATCGTGCTTAAAAGAATAGTGCAGGACTCACAGGTCAACATAGCATATGCTGATGACATTGACATAATCGGAAGAACTCAGTGTGATGTCAATGGGGCTTTTGTGAGTATTGAGGCAGAGGCGGCAAAAATGGTGCAGAAGTATGTTCTATGACAAAAGCGGATGAAAGCACCTTGGGTCGGTTCGAGAGAAAAGTTCTTCGTGTGATCTACGGTCCCGTATGCATCGAAGGGGAGTGGAGAAGAAGATGGAACGACGAGCTGTACGAGCTGTACAGCAACGTTGACTTAGCCAGAAGGAAACCAATGCTCTGGCCCGGAAAATCTTCGAATCCACATGCACAGGACAGCGCAGTAGAGGAATACCGCAGATCAGGTGGCGCACAAGTGGAAAGTGACCTCACCCAACTTGGAGCACGGAACTGGAGCTAGATGAGACCGAGCTAGATGGAGAAGTTTGTTGGGTGAGGCCCTAGTTCACACAGGACTATAGCGCCACCTTAAGTAAGTAAGTAAGTATACTTGACAGTACATGATACGTCTGAAATTGAGCTCAAGGTTTAACTGATGGGCATTTCTAGAAGTACGAGTATTTCGGCTGAATTATTTGATGGGAGGAATGCAACGGGCTAATTCGCCAGAACACTGTTTATAAAAATATCGGTGTTCAAGTGACGTAATTCAAAGCCCTTTTTTGGATCCTGTCCAAAACACTTATACTTGTTTTAGGGGCACCTGCTCAAATATGCGAGTTATATTCAAGTTTTGGACAAATGCAGGCTTTGTAAATTACAGCCAGATTAGAAGGGTTGACAAATTGCTTGCACCATCGGGGAAATCCTAAGCACCTAGCAGCTTTTTGGCAATGTCGAATATATGATCATTCCATAAGAGGTGATCTGTGATATAAATACCCAGTACTGAAAGTTGATTAGTTTCATATATGCATCGGGGATGGGTTACGCTTTAACGACAGGAGACAGCATTGAGTTTTCGAAGCATTAAATTCTACACAATTTTTGATTAACCATTTTACAATGCAGTCGAGGCCTGAATTTAATGAGCTTATCATACGCTGCTGTTGAAGTTCCACATCCGAAGAACAAGGATGATAATCTAAAAACGAATATGAAAAGCTGAGGGTACTGTCATCCTTGAAACAATAAAGTGGGTTAGAAGTTTTAGACAAAAGATCATTTATAAAAATAAGTAAGATTATCTGAGACAAATGGAGCCCCGGGGCACACCAGCGTTTATTTTGTGAAAGGTCCGAAAGGTAATTTCTAAGAAGAAGGGTTTCATCGATAAAAGACCTTGATGCCAAACTCTATCAAATGCCTTTGGAATATCAAGTCCAATAATTTTACTTTCTCCAAAACGATGTAAAGATTTGTTCCACCGTTCGGTGAGATAAACAATGAAATCACCAGTGGACCTATTGCTACAAAAGCCATACTAGTAAATTGTTTAACCCCTAACAAAAGGTTGTTTTTGAGCCAGTATTTGCAAGTTTATTCAAGTTGTTTAAAATGCCTATCTTTCACCTAAACCTAAAAATCTAAGCTTTAATCATAACTTTAACTTTTCGTTTATATAGAAGACCTACTATACGAGTTAGGTAGTATTAATAAGGCTATACAATGTACCTTGAAGTCATTTTAACCCCCAATAACTGTTATAATTAGGTATGTAGATAGAAAAAAAACCACACGCAACTTTTTTGTACGCACCTACCTACCTACATAGATATGTTATATTTTCTAAAGAGAAAGGCCTAACTAAGCTATCTATTAATACGAGTGCTTTAAAATTCAAGGACAAACATTCTACTAGATAAATAACCTAGCTATCTCCACCCTACCTATAGGTAGGTGGTAGATATATCCTTTTTTTGTATTGTTTTGTTCACACAAACTGTCAAACAGCTTATAACCGTTGGGAAATTGTAGTGCGTTTTCAATTTCTTTTCCATTTTCATTCATGTTTTTTTTTCTATTTTTTAATGGTGAGCTTGTTTGTAGATTATATGTTTAGGTAGACATAGCTTTTCATTTATAAAAACAACTTTCAATACTATTGCATTCATTTTTTCCCTTCTTTTGCTTTGCGTTCATAATCTATTATCACAAACAAAAACCAGTGTCACACAATTTTCATTTAATAAATAAGCAGCATTTAATAAACCTACCTACGCATTTAGGGAAATATTGTTTCTTTTTTTGGATTTGAAACGGAAGTACGAATAATTTTTGTTAAATTTGTTTCCATCACCTTGAATAAATTTTCAAGAACTCCAGAACTTGATACTTTTTCCATCAAAGTAGCTCAGGAATAACGTATCTATTAACTTTTGTTATAGTGGGTTGGATATACCTACATACCTCATATCTATCGTATTTTTGCAGTTGCATTTGTATACCAATAAAATTGCAAAGTGCGTTGCGTTGTCTTTGTATGTTGGTATGGTAACTCAACTCAAGCTCCAGAGTAAGATACATATATGTAGATACTGTATCTATACATAATGTAAATGTACATATGTACACATGAAATATGTATGCACATATGTAGGTACCTATACCTACGCTACAACAAACAACAGAACAAGCACCTACCTACACAACACACATAGTACCTATATTAATTTATAAAAACGGTCCATTTGTACATCGTTTTCTGCAAACGTTTTCTTTTAATAGGTACAGATATATTCTACAATATATAATTTGATGTCTATAGATATAAAAATTAAGTTCAATTTGATTGTTAAAATTAAAAATTAACAAAAAAAGTCAATTTTTTCAAGCACACACTTTTTAATTTGCAAATAAGTATCTAAAAAGAATATCTAGAAAGCTAGAAACATTTTAATGAAAACAAATGACTAAATAAGACTAATTTGAATCTATTGACAAAAATTCAAAAAAAATATTACGATAATGCAATAACGTACCTCTAGTTCTTTCTTTCTTTTTATCAACGAATCAGAGTCAAAGGTTAACAAACTTTCCGAACGACCGGACCAAGTAGGTATACCGAGTACCGACCGACCGAACGACGACGACTTCAAAATCCAAAACGAACGCCAAAACGGAAAACAAAATCCAGACCTGCCGTACTAAAATATTCGTAAAGTGCAACACACAAACTCCATGCGAAAAAGATGGGTTTATTCACCCAAATATTTCTAGAGATTGGATATATTCTCATTTATTGTTGTTGTTGTTGTTTTTGTTGCTTTTTCAACATAATTGCACCACTATACTCGGCTCGGCACTCTTTTCAGCTTTTTTAGAAAATGAAGTTCGCTTCGGTTCGCTCTCACTGGATATGGATATGGACATGGATATGGATAGCTAGCTCTCTTCTTAAACCATTTTTTTTTGTGTTTTGTTTTTTTTTTTAAGTCATTGCTTGGTTTTTTGGTTCTTAAGGTTGGTGCCGTTGCCGTTTTGGGGACTCACTTTTTTTTCAAACGTATATTCTTTTTGTAATTTTCGAAAGTTTTTTGCAAAATTAAATCCAAAAATTATAGAGAAAAACTTTCATATTGTAGAAAAAGCGCATGATCGATAGCTTTTTTAGGTGCATTATGTACAAAGGAAGTGGAAAGAAAAACAAAACAATAGAAATACACTATTCACCTTTGTTGTTATACAAAAATAAAATAAAATAAAATGCAATACTCATACTAACGTAGGTATCCATAGATATACATATACACCTCGTGTCGCATGAAGAGGGACACGCTTTTTACGTTTTTTATTTGACGATATTTCTTAAACCCTTAGCCCAACTATAATAGACCTAACCGAAAGTAAGTTAATGTCAAAACTGAACGAAAAGTTATCAGAAGTTATCGTCAAAAAGTAACCATAATGGATTCAAGTAACTCAAGCAAATGTTGGGTTGAAATGCGTTTTCAATTTGACATTTGCTTAAGCTCGAGCCATTTAAATGGCTCTTGCGTAATTGCGCGAAAGTTAGTGAAATTTAATAAAACTGAGCAGAACGTCTATTATGGTTAAGCTCCAACTATAATAGACTTAACCGAAAGTAAGTTTATGTCAAAGCCAAACGAAAAGTTATCAGAAGTTATCGTCAAAACAAAAAGTAGCCATAGTGGATTCAAGTAACTTAAGCAAATGTTGGGTTGAAATGCGTTTCAAATTTGACGTTTGCTTAATTTCGAGAAATTTGACGTTTGTTTAATTTCGAGCCATTTAAATGGCTCTTGCGTGATTGCGAACGTCTATTATGGTTAGTGACATATAAGGCTGCGTATTGGTTCATTCCCTTAAGCTGGCTTAAGCTCGGTTAAGTCTATTATAGTTGGGCCCTTAGGTTTTTTGGAAAAATTAATGATGTACATACTAAGTTTATATGGCAAGCAACAATTTTTGGATTAAGAAGAAAAATAAAAGTTTTATGGCGGATTTTTCGAAGAAAATCATAAAAAGTAGCTGTTTTTTTCATATTACCTGTGGTGTATGGAGTCATAGAGTGCTGTCAAATAATTGAGCAAAATTTTGGGCCTATGACTGTTTTATGGCTTCAATAATCTCTTCGGTTTTTTGTTGCTATTTCCATCCTCCATCGTAGATTTTTCTTGAAAGCCATCCACATTCCCTTTTTAAATGATTTTCCGGTCAGGAGAATATGGGGACATGGTAATAGGTTCACATTTTGCCCTTGAATCCAGGCTTTTGTTGTCCGTTCGGAATGTATTGGTACATTATCTTCTTTGAAAGCCCATCGTAATAATTCAGAAAACTGCTGAAAAGTTCGTTCCAGAATCGATTTTTAAGTGATTACCGTCATTTTAGAGTTTTGAAAATCCAAACCATTACACCGCCTCTTTTGCTGTGCGCTGTTTTTGAAGATAGATTTCTTCCTTTCTTAAATCATGAAAATAGCAGTCATATTCATCAGGTCCGTCCAAATGCATTTTTTTTCATCGGTTAAGACGAAGCTAGTAGCCGTAGCGTGATGGTTAGTGTGTTCGACTCTCATGCAAGGGGTCTTGGGTTCAATCCCTGCCTGTGCCATCTAGCTTTTTTCACGGGTACTGCCTCTTGCTAGGAATTGACAAATTCTCCAATAGCAACTCTTGTCATGAAAAAGAGCTTTCTCAAATAAGCCGTTCGGATTCGGCATAAAAACTTTAGGTCCCTTCCATCCCTGAGAACATTACTTGCACACAGGAATGGTTGAGAGTTGTAAGGCCCTTGTTCTTCATGGACTGTTGCGCCATACAATTTATTTATTTTATTTATAAAGACGACGGTATGACATGCTCGATTACACCTGATATGATTTGTTGCAAAATTAAGGCATTGGTTCATGAGTGCAGCGTTAAATGATGTTTTTTTCTTCATTTTTTAAGTGTCTTATATGTTTTGCCTTCTTTATCACCCGAGCAACAGTCGATCTTCTAGCATTTACTCTAGCTTCTGCCTTGAATTTACTAATGGAAAGCTTTGAATTTGAAGCAGCTCTCACTATCGCCCGCGTTTTCTGAAATGATCTGGTTTTCTTGACTCTTCCTTTTTAGTCATTTTCATACCTCTCAGGGTCCTTGAGGTAGTTGCATACAACATTTGAACTTCTTCTCATTTTGCTGGCTATAAAACGGATGGTTCTGCCGAGTTTATCCCGGTAAGCTCGAATTTATCCTATTTCCTGATTAGACCTTGGACCCATACTAAGCTCGTACTAAGCTCCCAAACAATCAGAGTATCCTTTAATCTGATTTAACACACGCTAATAAGTAAATTTGTAGATCTTGTTCCTGTTCATGTGACACAAAAAACCGCCATAAAACTTACATTTATCAACTTAATCCAAAATTTGCAAAATAAACTTAATACATACCTCATTCAATTCACATTTAAGTTCTTCCAAAAAACCAGAGTTTGAAAAATATCGTCAAATAAAAACGAGAAAAATCTTGTCCCTATTCATGTGACACGAACTGTATGTACATATATATTATATCTTTTCTCAAGTATTCGTAATGCATTTTATGAGATTTAAAATTACATATCAACGTACAATTCGTTTGATTTGGATTTGAATTTGGAATTACATTTCTATGTATACTTTTAGAGTTCTGGTTAATTTTTTGAAAACAACTTCATAACCACAAAATTTGACTTACAGTTTAGTTAAAGTTTTACTCTGTTTTTGTTTCAAAATTAAGTTTTCTTTTTTAATTAAACAATAAGTATGTAAAATATAAAATTACAAAAATGATCCACCTTCGCGTTTTCTATATTTAGGAATGTAGGTATATTTTTTTAAAATTTTGTTTTTTTTTAAGGAAGAATCAGTTATTTTTCGTTTGAAGTCACGAATATTACTAAGGGTAGAGAAAAGATGAACATGGAATGCATACGAATTCTTTTTATTGCATTTATTTTTTCCGTTTTCTGCTCATATTTATCTACCTACTGCAAATGCAATTCTTTTTTTTTTAAAAAACGGAATGATTTGGTTTTTTTCTTTTTCATTCATTTTTGTTCTCTTTAAATTTTACTTTTGTGTATTTTCCATGCAATTTCTTTTTTAACATATATAGAGGTACTTTTTGACGGAGAGAAAGAAGTACAACGTACAAGTCGCCTCAGTACAGACAATATGTAAATGTGTTGTGCTTGGTGCAGCAGTGTATGGGGAGTGTATCTGTTTGAGTATCTGTAGCAAAAATCCAATTGCAAAAACAAAAACAAGAAGAAAAAGTTCGCATTTCGCTTTTGTGTTTCGTGTTGAGTTGAGGTTGACATGACACCACTATGAGGAGAGGATGGTGTGTAATGAAACGCAAACGGCAAACGAGTAACGAACAGGAACGACGAGAAAGAATAAAAAAGAAAAGAGTAAGTTCTTTGGGTGTGTGGAGTTGTATTGCATTTCCGTGCTGTGTCGTGCAGCAATGGTGGATATTCAGCAATTTTTGTTTTTGTTTTTGCTGAAAATAAAGCGCAGCTTTTTGAAATGCATACACATAAATGCAATTGCACGCATACATCCATGCATGCATACATCAACTATAAGTAAATTGTTTTTGTTTTTTTTCTTTCCTTTGGTAAAATTTAAAAGCTTTCTCCAAAATGATGGTTGCCGTTGGATGCAATTTTTCTTTTTTGAAGCGAATATTTAAAGAAGGGGAAATAGAGGGAATTAAATTGCTGATATGACTACACATCTGTACATGGACATTCATATATAATATACAGATGCATATGTATGTATATATGGTTAGTTTTATATCATGAAGTACGATTTTAAATGAAGATTGGAGATGGATGCATTTTTATGTCGGCGAAGCTGCCATAAGTTGTACTTGCTCGGATCAGTGTTGTTATAAAAGCTAATTTATTTTTATTTTAAATACCTTTAATAAACCGAAATCATTGAAATTAAATCTACCTACTCCGTATTTGTAAAGGTTTTAATGCACTTAATTTGACTCTATTAATTTATAATTAAAATTACTTAATAAAAAATATTTTTAACTTTGTTTTTTATTTATTTATTGATTACATATTATTTAGTCTTGTACAGTAAGATAAGTACAATATCTTTTAAGGTAGTACAAGCTTTATTTTTATAATTGGTTTACATGAATACTAAATTTTAAACAAGATGACTTGAAAAAAAAAACATTAAAATACAAAATAGTATTTTATACTATTTAATTAATGAAAAAGATTTGATCAATGGACTTTATTATAATACCTTATTAACTTCCCATAGGAAGTTATTGTAATGCGTCCGATTTGTCAAATTGAAAATGTTGACATTTCTCGACGTTTCAAGGTCCCTAGAGTCGAAATCAAAGATTTTTAGAAAGATGTCTGTGCGTGCGTGCGTGTGTACGTACGTTCGCGACGTTTTTTTCGTCGTCCATAGCTCAAGAACCAGAAGAGATATCGACTTCAAATAAATTTTGTTATAAAGATAATAAGGCAGAAAGATGCAGAAAGGGCCCTCAAGAATATTGCCTGGGTGGTTTTTTTAACATAGCAGTTTAAAAAAAGGTGAACATTTTGGTTAACCCTAAATATCTTACGAACCAAAACCGCTAGAGACTTGAATTAAATTTTATATAATATATTGTGACGTGATATCAAAGGTTAGGTTAGGTTGGAGTGGCTGTCCAGATTTCATTGACACACGTAGACCTCAAGGGTCCATTGTGATACCACTAATGAGGTTACTCATGGGAGAGTAATGAATTTAAACAAACCATTTTGTAGAGAGACGTTTTGTGTCTATCGTTGCCAGTTCACTGGTGTTATCGAAGAAGGGATTACCGAGAAAGTTATTCCTTCTAATGGAGAGTGCTGGACATGTACATAGAATGTGTTGGACCGTTTCCTCTTCCTCCTCGTCCATGCAGCATCTACAGAAGTCATTTGTGTAGACCCCTAGCCTCAGAGCATGTCTTCCTATGAGGCAGTGTCCCGTTATTACTCCAATTGTAGAGCTTATACTTTGTCTGCACAGTGATATCAAGCTTTTTGACCATTTTAAGTCAATACTTGGCCATATTTGCTTGGTTGCTAGGCAGGTGGTACTTTGTGACCATCTGGCATTTGTTGTTTCTAGAGCATATTGCTTGAGAAGATATTTGCATGTAGCAAGTGGTGTTCCTCCTGTGTTATGTTTTTGTCTAACATGAGGCAGAAGTGTTCCGATTTTGGCGAGCTCATCGGCTTTGCAATTTCCCAGAACGTCTCTGTGGCCCGGTACCCAAATGAGGTAAATGTTAAACTGTTCCGTCATCTCATTCAGAGATGATCGACAATAGTGGACTGTTTGAGAGTTTGTGGAGACAGACGAGAGAGATTTAAGAGCGGCTTGGCTGTCTAAAAAGATTCGTATATCCTTACAAGATATAACGTTTTCTTTGATCCAGGATTGTGCTTCTTTAATCGCCATTACTTCTGCCTGGAATGCACTACATTGATTGGGAAGTCTATAGGATAGACTGAGATTCAGTTGTTCTGAAAAGATACCACTTCCAACTCCGTGGTCGGTCTTTGAACCGTTAGTATAGAAGTGTACCGCATCGTCTTCTAGGGTCTCTCTTCTTCCCAGGAGGATCTTGAAGGGATGGACACGTGGAATCTTTTACCAAATACCATTTTTTGGGTGGTATAGTCTAAGCGATCTGGGATAGATCTCAAATTGTCTAGAATAGTAGTATGTCCAGTATTGTTACTGGTCCATTGAGAGGTGGCTCTAAGCCTTACACATGAGTTGGCAGCCACCAAAGAACTATATTTTTTGAAAAAAAATCCATTTAACGGTTTTTTTTTATAAATCAAAAAAACTGAAAAAAAAATGTTGTCACCCCCAATATTTTACGTCTAAAATATGATTTCTTCTCCAAAACAATTTTGTGCACCGAAGAATAATGTCAGTTTTTTTTATAAAAAGAAACATCTAAAAAAAGCATTACTCAAAGTTGGTAAAAATTGAAACATCTTTTCAAAAACTTTAAATTTAGGCTTCAAATTTATTTTATGTTATAAGAAATATTGTTTTCAACATTCTGAAAAATGTTGAGAAAAATCGAATTGACAGTTTTTGTACAAAAAATAAAAACTTAAAAAAAAGTATAAAAGTTGGTAAAAATTAATTTTCGACTCAAATATTTCTTCAAAAATTTTAAATATTAGCTTCAAACTAATTTTATCTTATAAGAAATATTGTTTTCAACATTTGGTAAAATTTTGAAAAAATTCGAATTGATAGTTTTTTTACAAAAAATAAAACTCTAGAAAAAAACAATACAAAAACTTGGTAAAAATTTACTTTCGGCTCAAATAGCTTTTCAAAAATTAAAAATATTGGCTTCAAACTTATTTTATTTCACAGAAAATATTGTTTTCAATATTCAGTAATTTTTATATAAAAATCCAACAGTCCGTTTTTTCATAAAAAAATAAAATCAACAAAAAATAGTACGCAAATTTGGTAAAAATTGATACGAGTACATATAGACAAACTTTTAAGCAAGACAAATCGACAGACGGGATGGGAAGTTATCAGTGTGGGTCGCATCCCAGCCTCTTTTTTTATAATAAGCACACACTCAAGGGGATATTACTACCCTTATTATGCAGAGGCACAGCGTGAGCTCTAGGAAGAGGAGAGAGGGTTTAAAGGAGATGTCGGTGCACATCGGTTTTTGAATTCCTGAATATTGCAATGACTAGGAAAGACAGAGTGTGGTAAGGCATTCCACATTCGCGTAGTACGGCTAAAGAACGAATCTCTGTATTTGACAGTACGGCCGAAATTGGGCTCCAGGGTATACTGATGAGCATTCCTAGAAGGACGAGTATTACGGTTGAATTGGTTGATTTTGAAAATTTATATAATATAATGCAAATTCTAGTTAGCAAGAGTGTTTTACTGATTGGTGATTTGACCACGAGAATTGGTCATTCGCAAACAACAACATCATAGCAATTGTATGATTTGATAGTTTTGAATGGCTGTACGGAAGTTGATATGGAGGGACACTTCACTTTCATTGGAAGGCAGGGGAAATCTGTCATCGACTTTTGTGCCGTTAACAATGACTGGATCGAAAGGATCCATAAATTCGAAGTTGGTTGAGAGACCTTTTCAGATCACATGCCTATTGAAGTAAACGTGCCATATGAATCTTCACCCCCAGGAATGAATCTTCGCCTGCTTCCTCGTCTGCACTGGAAAAATGAACAAATAGCATTTTATCAACGTGAATTAGATGGTTTCTTTATAAACAACGAGCTGAATACAGAGTCCACAGATGAGCTATCTAATCAACTTACAGAGTCTATTCAAAACGCCGCACCAAACAAAACTACAGGCATGAAGAAAGTATCTTTTAAACAAAAATGGTTCGATAACGACTGCTGGAAAGCACGTACTAAATCATTTGCAATTCTTCGAGCCCTGCTATCTACGAATAATGATTGTATACAAAATTGGAACGTTGAAAGTAATATATATTACAAAAACTTGTAAATCAAATTTGAGAATCAACAATCCTAACACAAAACTCAAAAGAATTCTGTAAAATTGCGAGGGAAATCAATGGAATGCGATTTAAGATTGACGTACATAGGTGTATCTGCTGAAGATCTTGCAGCACATTTTAGACTTCTTCTCTCCAACGATGATAATTTGACGTTCTTCTATGCTGAACCACCAACTCTTGATGAAATTTAAGACGTTGAATTATCAATTGATGAAATACAATCCGTGATATTTAATGCGAAAAATGGAAAGGCTCCAGGGCTCCCATTCGAATTCTTCAAAAATGCAACACCTACATTTTGGAATAACCTTCAAATTCTCTGGGGGTATTCTAGTGTAGAATTTTGAAAAAATCAAACAAATTTTTTTTCATATTTCCAAAGTTAAGACATTCAAGAATATGCGTTTAAAAGGATTTTTTAATATTTCGATTATTTCACAAGTTAATTGAAGGTCAAAGAAACTGGGTTTGAAGGTCACAGAAACTGTTTTGTCCTTTTAGTTCCATTCTTTATAGTGAGTGAAAGTGCTAGCTCTGACAACGTGTTTATTTTTGAAGGGAATTATTTTGTGAAATGGATAGAAAATCTTCGAAATTCAGTTCTGTACGGACATGCAGATCAAAAAAAAGGAGTTTTTAAGGTAATAAATTTAGTGAACAAGAAGAAATCAGTTTCACAAGTACATCTGCAGCAAAATTAAGAAATGTGCAGGATGACGAAGTTATAATTAATAACAATTACGGTTATTGTATTCTAGAATTTTGTTTCTGTTTTTACCACGCTTTCAACATTGATTCTGTGCTTTACATGTAAAAAAGAGATAAAATTTAGTCGTGTAGCTGCTCGTGGGTAAGGGTTTAAAATTGCTTTACAATGTGAGTGTGAGCAAGTACGATATATTCAATCATCGCCCTTTATAAATAAAGCATTTGAAGTAAATCAAAGAATTGTGGCAGCTATGAGATTGCTAGGAGTTGGAAGGGAAGGTATAAACATTTTTTGTTTTATGATGGACATTTATCAAGGCTTGACTATTGGTACATACTACAGTTGTCTTAATCTATGGAAACACAAAAAAATGATGACATCGAAGCTTATCGAGATTGGTATGAAGAGCATCAAGAAGTATGTACCATAAATCATAAAGGAAGCGCTGGAAGTTGATGGGATTGTTAAAATGTTTGGGAGATCGGAACGCAAGCATAATGCCAAATATATCCGATATATCAGAGATGGTGACCCAAAAACTTTTAAAAGCATTCTTGATATTAACCCCTACAATGATAATCCGGTGGTAGAAAAAAAGGAGTGTGTTGGGCAGGCACGTTCAGAAACGCATGGGTTCACGGTTACGTAAGGCCAAAACAGATAATATAGGTATCAGTGGCAAAGACGCTGCGCTGGTAAACTCACTGATAAGCTAATCAATGAATTGTCTTTATATTATGGTTTGGCGATTCGTCGAAATCCAAATTCTGTTGGAGACATGAAGAGAGATGTGTGGGTAACCTACTTTCATAAAATTTCAACTAACGAAAATCCTCAACACATGAATTGTTCACCTAGTTGGTGCAAGTATCAGCAAGCAAGTATCAGAAAGCAGTAGAAAACGGCTCCGAAGCACAATCACGCTGGGCTGAAGACGATTGAAATTGAAATTTTTAATGAAGGTTATATACCCATATTAAAAATCTTAGCTGTGATGGGAATCACGATTGGCCCAGAAGCTAATGCTTTTGTAACGAGACGGGACGAAGCGCGTATCGAGCGCTCGGAATTCCGGACTTCAGAGGCGTCAAAGGGAATGAGTATTTTGAAGTAGAGGAAGGATTTTTATATGGAGCAGGAATCGCTGATTAAAAATATGTACGTATTCTATATCATTCTATAAGTAAAATTGTCAAAAACTTATCTCAAAACTTTGAACGCGTTTTTCTCGAAACTACTTTTTTCGAGCTGGCGGTAAGGATATATCGAGTTCTAATAGACCGATTTACTTAAAATTTGGAGAGGATGTTCTTTATACATCTCTTTAACGTGTGGTTCTTGCCCAAAAATATAACTCCTCATTTAGTATTTTTAAAAAATTCGGAATTGTTGGAAAATATGCAACAAGAACATTTTTTTTTTTAAAACTACTGCCATTTTGTTAACAATTTTTTTTAACTTATCCAAGGGTCAAACGATAGCGACATCTATAATAATTACAAATCCGTCTGGTTTTTGCTTTTCAGATCACCAGGAGGGTTGGTAGGATGCACGCCAGAACACCCTCTTTTATTTACACCCCCACCTTGAACGGCTTGTAACTTTGTTAATTTAAATTTTTTTTTTTAATTAATTTTTGTATGTATGAACAACAAATCAAATGATAAAAAAATTTATAGTAAAAATATTTTTTGTTTCCTTTATACAACGCTTCAGAAACCTGGCGAAATTCATGTCTCTACACTATAGAATACCCCCTTAACAAAATCTTCTCTACAGAAGAAATACCCTCCTCATTCAAAAAATCTGTGATTTTTCCCATACACAAAAAGGGCTCTTTTGACGTTGTGGAAAATTATAGAGGGATTTCTTTCATGAATGTGATATCAAAAATATTTTGCGGTGTTTTGATAAAAAGGCTGGAAAAGTGGGTAAAATGAAAAGTATTGTAACAGAGCTACAAGCTGGCTTTAGAAAGAATTATTCAACGACTGATCAGAATTTTACACTTTACTTTACACACAGCGAAACAATGTATTGGGTTAGATGTTGCAGACAGGAGATCATTAATAAAAATGGAAAAGAGTGTTGGAGATAGAACAGAGCCCTGGGGCACACCAGCATTTTGTTTTCAGACTTGAATCCATCCAATACTACTTGTATTGAACGATCCGAAAGGTAATTACTAATCCAATGAAGTAGGGATGAAAACCAAAAGCACGTATTTTCGATAAGAGAGCCTGATGCCAAACCCTATCGAATGCTCAAGTGCAATAATCTTACTTTCTCCAAAGCGATGTAAAGATTTGCTCTACTGTTCGGTGAGATGAACCATGAGATCACCAGTGGAGCTATTGCTTCGAAAGCCGTACTGACGGTTATAAAGAAGCTTTCGATCTTCAAGATATTTCTTGAGCTGATAATATTAATCAGTAATTAATCAGCGTTTCCATAACCTTGGAACGAAGGGACGTAAGTGCAATCTGTCGGTAATTAGAGGGTGAGGAAGTTTCTTCTTTTTTGGGAATAGATTGGACAAATGCCGTTTACCATATGCTCGGAACGATACCTGAGGAGTAGGACAGATGAAAAAGCTTACGCAGTGGTTTTGCTAGCGTTGAAGAACACCTCTTCAGAACAATAGCGGGGATACCATTCGGACCAGCGGATTTATGTGTGTTTAGATCTCTAAGGACTCTTGCCACGGTACGAGCCCCATATAGAATCACTAACTCGCTCAAGTACAGGCGAAGTCATTACACTCACTGGCAGCGTAGAATTGTCGGCGAACTGCCAAGCAAAGAGATTAGCTTTCTCTTAAGAGATAACAAAAGAAGTGTCATTGATAACGAGGGTCCTTGGAATATGGGCGTTGCAGGCCTTCCTGGCTTGTTTGAACTTTTCGCGGCTTTCCTCAGTATGGTTCACTTTATAGCAATGGAAACTTACCTCTTTGACCCTAATAACCGGTTTTCGTATTGAATCCCCACGGGATACTATTTCCAGATAAATTTAATCCATTTTGATAACATCTCCTGAGACGTAACAATTAAATAATTTATTTTGCCAAAATTCCCACGAAATCTCCAAATCCCCAATATTCATGCATACCTTAATTTATGCATTGCATTTTTTAGAAAAACTCAACTCTCATGAAATTCTCTTATTGTGATATTATTAAATGATAATGATAAAAAGTTTCTAAACAAAAAATCACTATGAAGGCATGCACTTCTCAGTCAGACCTTAGTATTCATAGAGAATCAATGTGTTTGCAGTGCTGTCTAAGTGTTGTCTTGTAGTGCCGAGTATTTTCTTATTTTGGGATACAAATTGAAATGGATGATGTTGTTTCCAAATCTTTGGATTGTATTTCATAGAATATAAATTAAATTTTTTGAATTTGGGGATATTCACTTGGGGATTTTCGCCCTGGGTATTCTCTCTTTGGGAATTTTGCTGCTGGGGATTTCGATTTGGGGATTATATCTTGGGGTTAATTATCACCAATCCCTGATAACCTCTTTACAGCTCGAATCAAACCATGCGTTCTCCATAAGTATAATACTTTTAACCCTGTTAGGTATAGATTGTCTCATTCCCAGGAGAATCAAACTTGTGATCATATCAGCGCTGGTGTCAACCTCACTATAGAGGAAGCATAGTGACCAGTTAAAGATCCTGAAGTAATTATTGAGATCGTCCCAGTTGGAAGATTTCTGCACACACGCCCTCGGGTGTTGTCTGGCCAGAATGTTGAAGCCATGAAGATTTGTGTACATTGAAATCGACCGTAACAACGATTTCAGTGCGAGGATAGGAGGAAACAATTCTTTGGATGGAATCAGACAAAGCATCAAATTCACGAGAAGTTGATACTCTGTCTAAATTAGGGCTTCGATAACGGAAGCAGTAGTGAATTATTTGCTTATTTACGGAGAATTTAAACCACATATAATTAAAAAAGGAATTGGTGCAAAGACCATATTGTGACAAAAGCTGATAAGCAACATCATTCCTAATGTATATAGCGAGGCCATGGTGGGATAAGAATAAAAGCACCAAGCTATTCATACCCATGAATACAAAATTCAGCAGAATCGGAATCCTCAACTACTTGGGTTTCATTTAGTGCCAAAACAGCTGGCCTGTAAAAACAGTCTGGCGGTATGCCAACAAAAATTTGCCCTTAGCCCACGAATATTACAATAATCAAATAATTATAAAACACCTTTAAAGTATACAAAGAAAAAGTTAAAATCACAATGCCTCAAAATACAGTCTATTAGCCTTTTCACACCAAACCCAAAACCGGGTTTTCGGCAAACCCGAAAATCGTTCACATGGAACATTTACACGTTTTGATGAAAAAATTTGTGAGTAAAAAGTTTTGTTTTTCTTAAATTATTTGTGAAATGTTAGTAAACGATGATGAGTATTTCAAAAAATTCAAAACGAGTTGCAGAACTTTCGATCTACTCTGCAATGAACTAAAGGATCTGGAAATGCGAGATACAAACTCTAGCCTTATAGAGGTACTTATCAAGTTAATTTTCAGGAAGACAAAGATCTATACGAACTCCAAAAGAACGAATGGGATCCCGTCATTGAGTGGTTTAACAAACGTTTCGATACTATCATACAAAAAACTAGCAGTATATCACCACCCGCCGTCTCGGATTTGTCATTGAAGTCGACACCCTTAAATCTATAATCCTCTCCTGTGCTGTGATAGAGCAGCATATCAGCGCAGACAAGGCTGTAACACTAGCACATCTCGAAAAAGAGTTTCAACTGAAATTCTGTGGACGGGTGGAATGGGCTCACCACATGAACCAACAAGAACTACAAGCTCGCTTGGCTGCAGCCATCCTCTTTGTTCACTTCAACCGGTCCGAACCATTCACTAAGGAGAAGCTAATTGTCTAGAATATATATCATAGAATCAACAACAAACGAAACTTTTGCAATAAAAATTAATTTTATTTGAAACATTTTCTTCTTCTTTCACAACAAATTCAATCTAAAATACTGAGTTTATGACTATTGCTTCTGTTGGCAAAATGTCCCTTCAGAATCACCATATATTGTGGTCGTCCGAGCAACTTATAGGCGGGGTTGAGAATATTCTGAACGATTTCGTGTAGGTGCTTATGGCCGGAGCAGAAAGGTCAATTCTTAGTTCCAGATTCGTACCAAAATCACACTCATCCATCAGAGCGATCACTGAAACTGTAATGATGGGCTGCAATTTTTTAATGACTATCTCTTTGGCTTCTTCCTTTGAGGACTTGTCTGGCTTGTCCAAAAAACTGAGGATCTTCTTGATGTTGACATCGTTTTCCGTCAAGGGGCGATAGCCCACTGTTGTGGTTTTATTCACTTGAACAACGATTTCCACATTGTTGAATGTTTTGGCGCAAATTTTCCTAGCTCGCTGCGACCAGAGATTTTCTTTCATGTTTATTCTCCTCCACAAATGAACTTATCGCCGTTCTCAACTCTCCCAAACCCTTGTGATTAAACATAGTTACCGTAAAGTCTTTCTCCAGGTAGTAAGCGAAAGGGTCGAACATATTTGTGACGACAAGTTCGAAGACGCATCATTTGGAAACGTAATTACGAACTATGAGCAAGTCTTCCTCGTCTTTGGAAGGTCGTCATGCCAATAGCCATAGTAAACCACCAGTGCCGCAAATAGTCACCGGGGCTTTTATTCTCGACGATGGCCAATTTTCCATATTCTGTAAATAAAAAACAAAAAGCAATGGCCGGATTTTTATAAAATTTTTACTGAACTAAAGTTTAAAGATTTTTAAAAAGATAGCTAAGTCCAAAATAATCTTAGTGTGGTATCACCTCACGTTATACAACATAAAATTTAATTCAAATCGTTAGCGTTATTAGTTTGTGAGATATTTTGGGTAATCCAAAAACCGCCTTTTAAATATATGACTGTTCATAAAAATAGCAGTGCATGACAAAGTACTGGATCTATTACGTAAGAAGTAAGAAAAACTGTAATAAGTTATATGAAAGTATACAAATAATGTTAGCTTACAATTAGTTCTTTGTTGCATAACCATTGTTTTTTTTATGATGCTTCGCATCTACGTGGCACCGAGTCCACTAAAACCTGGCACCTCTCGACTGGTATTCCGTTCCAAGAATTACGCATTGCTTCCCACAATTTTTTCAAATTCTAGGGTTTTGCTTTATGAACTGCATTCTTAACATCCCCCCTCAAATATGCGATTTGGTTAAGGTCGGGGGATTAAGCAGGCCACTCCACAACGGATAACTTCTTCTGCGAAAACCATGATTTTTCAATTTTTGACATATGTTTTGGGTCATAGTCTTGTTGGTATATCCAAACCAACGGCATTTCGTCTTCAGCATAGAGTAACATAACCTCCTCGAGAATTTTCACATAGCAGGTAGCATCCCTTATACCCCCGATAAGATAAATAGGTCAAACCCCGTAATATTAAAAGCAAACCCATTTTTTTATGGTGTACCGTTGATCGATTTCTGCATTTTAGGGTCTTGTCACATATTCCCGGCGACCCTTGGACCCAAAAAGGACGACTTTGCTTTCATCGCTCCACAGACCATTCCTCCATTTCTCTTTGCCTTATCTCTATGCACTTTAAAAAAACTCCATTCTCTTGGCCACATGCCGTTTCGTCAAGAATGGTACCTTGCGTGGACTTTGGGCTGGTAACTTCGCTTCTAAAAGACGTCTTCGTATTATGACAGCGTTAAAACACAGTTGAAGTCCATTTCTTATTTTCCTAGAGCCTATGGAAGGGTTCTGTTTTGCTAACTTACCAATTGTTCTGTCAGTTCTTTCAGTAGTCATCCTTTTAGGGCCTAGCGTTTTCGGTTTATTTTGCCATTTTAAGGCTGACCAATTTTGCGGAGCAGCCTAGGATGTCTTATATATTTTGGTAGGGTTTTCCCTCCAAACGCAATTTTCGAATAAGTTTTTTTTTTACACTTCAGAATTTCAGAAAGTAGTAAGCTTATAGCAACCGTCAAACTACGATCAGAGGCTCATCATAAGTGCATGTGTTAGTTGTTAGTAAAAAATAATACAAAAATAGCCTAACACACGCACAAAATACAAAACAAAATTAGAATTTAACTATTACAGAACACAAAATTACGATAGTGGAGCACTGGTTCTAAACAATGATTTTAATCCCACCTTATTTAAATTTAAATCTATCGATGAACAGTTTAAGTTAGTTCTATGGAAGTCAATATGTATAAAATCAAATGTAGGCAGGTGATGAGTTCCGCCTCGGTAATTCAAATGCACACAAGATAGCAAATAAGGTGCATCAATTTATCATTAATAAGTCGATAAAAAAATACTAAGTCATTATTAACACGCATTTGATGGAGAGATTGCATTTGAAGAAGTAGAATACGATGTTCATAGGGAGGCAGATCATAGGGATCTTCCCAAGGAAGACCTTTTAGAGCAAAGCGAATGAAATTATGTTGAATTGATTCAATACGTTTTCTATGAATTTCGTAATAGGGAGTCCAAACCTACGAAGCATATTCAAGATGAGGGCGAACATGGCAATTATACAAAGAAAGAGTAACATAGGGATCATTGAACTCCTTTGCCCAGCGTTTTATAAAACCAAGCATAGAACTTACCTTATAAACAATAACATTTATGTGATGTGTAAACTCTAAGTTGGAACAGAAATGAACACCTAAATCTTTAAATGTGGAGACACGACAGAGTTTTTGCTGTGATATACAGTAGTCAAATACGTTACTGATTAGTTTTTTCAATGTCGGTTTGTAAAAGAATACGATCATGGTTTGACTTTATTATTTTGAAAATCTTCATATCGTCAGCAAAAATAAGAAGTTCACTTGAGCGTAGACATGACGATACATCGTTAATAGACAGGATGAACAGAAAAGGGCCAAGATGGCTTCCCTAGGGAACACCAGATTGAGCAACGAAAGGTTCAGAAAGACAATTTCTAAATTTTACCTCGTAGGATCTGTTTTCAAGGTATGACTTAATCCAAGCTAAGAAAAATGGTGCAAAACCAAGAGCCTTAAGTTTAAATAAAATAATTCTGTGGCTAAGTTGGTCAAAAACTTTAGAAAAGTCAGTGTATACACAGTCAACTTCATAACCTTGTTCAAAAGCGTTTGAACATATGTTTGAGAATGTGAGGAGGTTAGTAACGGTTGATCTTTTTGTCACAAAACCATGTTGCTGTTCGCAAATGATATTTTTACTAAAATATGCTACGCTTTCACAAACAACTTGTTCAAATACTTTAGGAATGCAAGAAAGCTTTGCAATGGGCCTGTAGTTGCTTATATCCGACTTGTTACCTTTCTTGAAAATTGGTGTAAGAAATGACTTCTTCCATATACTGGGAAATTTGCCTGTTTTTAGGGAAAGTTTGAATAAAAACGTAAGGGGTTCAACTAAAACATTACTACACTTTTTTAGTACTATCGGGGGAATACCATCAGGACCGGCTGAGCAGTCATCATTCAACGTAGATAAAAGATCAAGGACCGTACTCTGTAGCACAGGTATGTGGCTACAGCTAGTTTGCGAAAAAATGTGATTATTGTGAAAATATACTTCATCAACTTCTTGAGGGCTATTAACAAATGACTTACGGAAATTCGTCGCGAAAACGTTACAGATATCAAAAGTTTTATCTAACGAAAGGTTCTTGTAATTGAAGATAACTGGAAAGCCATCTGATTTTTTCTTTGAGTTTACAAAATTCCAAAATTTTTTAGGATTCTCTTTCAAAGAGGTGCCCATATCAGTAACATAACAAGCATATAAATAATTAGAAAGAGATTTAAATTGGTTAAAGAGTTCAACATAAAAAGAGAAGTTGACTGGAGACAGAGTTTTGAGATACGTTTTCCATGCCTTATTTCTTTTGTTACGCAGTAAACGCAATTCTTTCGTGTACCAAGGATGGCTAAAGTTTGTATTTCTTGATTTCTTTATCGGTACATTTTTTTCAAAACAACAATTAAGGATCCTATAAAAAGTTGAAACTGCTTCGTCAATGTTAGAAAATGATAGTGTATCAGCAATTCCAGAAATGGTTAAATCTTCAGACAACTGCTGGAAATTGGCTCTTCTGAAATCAAAATTATATAAGCAATCAAAAGAATTACTGTGATTAGTAAGGTGATTACTTAAGTCAAAAAAAATGTCCAAAGGGGGGTGATATTTGTCAATATTAGTAATTCCTGATCTAGACTCTAGAACAAGAGTACTAATAGCGTCAGAAGAAAAGACTAAATCGAGAATTCGATTTTTTGAGTTTTTAATACAGCTTGTTTGCTGTAAGTCAGTAAGAAGGACTTTATCGAGAAGAGATAGTTCCATTTGTGAAGAAGAAGGAGAGGCTTCAAGGCAGGATTCGTCTTCGGATGGAATCCAGTCAATGTGTGGTAAATTAAAATCACCTAAAAGTAAGATATTGGTGTCAGAGCTGGACAAATTTATAAGATAGTCTAATGCCAAGGAGAGATCGTTATAAACAGACTCCAAACTTTTTGGAGGAATGTAAACGTTTAAAATGAAAAAAGTCTTAGTCTGTACCATTATCTTTACACATACCAGTTCAATTGATAATACAAATGGAAAAGATACAGAAGAAGAGAAATATGTATTTTTTACCGCTATGAGAACACCTCCACCTAAATCCTTTGCATTACCAACATGACGATCTTTTCTGTAAACTTCGAACTCTTGACTTAAAAGTTCTGTGTCGGAAAAGCTTGAATTAAGCCACGTTTCTGTCAAAACGAATACGTCGTGTGGAAATGATTGGGAGTTAAGAAAAATGTCAGTAGTCTTGCTACGAAGTCCCCTTACGTTTTGGTAGAAGAGCGTAAGCCTGTTAAGTTTTTTGATTTGTTTTTCAAAGAAACACCCTGTTTTTGAATTTGACTAAATTCTTTGACTAAAGTCTCTTCGGGCCATATATTTGGGTTGCAAATAGAGTCAAAGTAAGTGGGATTCGTTATTAATTTAAAAGAGGAAACAAAGCTTTTTGGTTTACTGATCTTAGTACACCTGATAGATGAGCTGGAAGGTATACTCTTGGTAGATACTAAGTGGGAAGTTATATCTTCTGGCGTAGTAACTGGGTCCAGACGAGATATAAAAATTATTTTTGGTTTGGAGACAGCTTTGATAGGGATGACGTTGTTTATTACAGTTCCTGTAACGGTGTCACTATTGGAAGCTAAATCTGAGGCAACAATTTGAGGTATATTGGGAGTTCTGGTGGGATCTGTAAGTTTTGGAGTGATGTTGACATTTGTTCTTTTTGATGGTGGGGTAGAATTTCTAGCAGGTTCAGAGTTTTCTCGGCTTCTTTTCTTAGACTTTTTCTTTTGTTTCTCAGGTACACTTTCTGCGTTATTAACACCAGAACCTGATTGGGCGAGAATATCTTCACATGTAGAAGAGAAACTAGTGGGAATAGGCTGTGCCAAATCATTAGTCGAAGTAGAACTATCGACCATGATATTGGTTACAGAGTATGCATTTAATTTGCAAACTGCAGTGTTGAAAGACTTCAGTAGCTCTTCAAAATCTTTAAAAGAAGACATTTTAAAAGCTAGTTGAGATACTGAGAGCTTACGGCAGTCGTGACAGTACCAGTAAGCAAATTTAGAATTGGCTATTTTTTCAATGAAAGCGTTGGTTGAACCAACGCATTTTGCATGGTAAAGATTACCACAGGGTCCGAAACAGGCAAATAGAGGATTATTATTAGCACCCTCTTGGCAGTTTTTATTGTAGCAATCCATATTTCCTAAGGAGTGTTAAAATAAATAAAAATACAAAAAAAATAAATAGATACAATGGTGTTTAATTTAAAAAGTTTTCGAATTTCTTCGGTGCAGCGTCTCTTGACCGTCTCATTGTTAATTGTTGAGCTAATATTTATTAATTTTTTATATGCTAGTATGTTAAAAATACTTAAAACTTTATATAGTAAAATATTTATGTACTTACCGAAAAATAAAAAAAAAATAATTTTTAATACTTTTTAATTATAAAATCAAAACCACTGCTATTTTTATGAACACTCTATGTATATCCAGAGAGTTTGAAATAATTGGTGTTCACCGGGCGAAGAAGGGTATAACTTCAAGCTAAAAGTCTCTAATATGAATATGGAAGACCGTACGATGCAAGTAATTTTTTTTGTAAGAATTCCCATTATTTAAATAATTGACAATCTAATAAAATGTGACCAGCACAGCTATTTTTAATGAACACAACTGTAGATGCTCAAAATTTCGTTTAAAAAAAAAATAATAATAAACAAAGTTATTGACATTTTTCTAAAATTTGAGGGTTTTGATGTTTGTATGGGAGAGTGGAAAAAAGTCTTTAAAATCTGAACTATTAAACTAATTTTAATGAAATGTAACACACATATTAAGATTAGTCTTATACAACACATGCTTGGTCAAAATTTGGTCAAGAAAAAATTATTAGAAAAAAATTAATTGAAATTTGAGGCTTTTAATGTTATATTTAAATAAAAGTTTTTTTAGTAAAATCTTTTAGGGCATGCTTTTATACTTCATATTGGCGTTTCGACAATTTTGCTTGTATGAATAATGCAAGAGCCTTATCCGAATCAAATTGTGAGCAGGAAGAGCTCTCTGATGTTGCTGCATAGTTTATCTCTTGTTGAGGAAATACATTTCTAATTTAGTCCCTCTTATACCTTTTAGCTCGATCACAGCATTCTTCAAAACTCTTTCGTGGTCGTTCCATATTAGTTGACGTTTCAGGCAATACACTTTGGGTTAGTTCTACTTGGAAAGCTCCTTCAAGTTAATGGTGTATTTTTTTCAAAATTACTTTTTTTATATGAACTGTGTTCCATAGACTTAAAAAATGAGACATAAAACGTTTCTTTAATTCTGACAGCACAGTTTCTGTTTGCTCAGAAATTAAGTTGGGGTACTCCCTTACAAAATGTGGTAGAAGATTTGGAACATCATGACCATTAGTCATTAATAAGGAATAAACCAAATAAGGAATAAGCACCTTGCACAAATGCTCCATAACTCAATACTGACTTTTTTTCCATTAATCCTTTCACATATATATAGATTTAAGTAAGAGATTTTATTCTAATAAGCCAGGTAATACGTTGTTCAAATGGTAGACATGTGCATTCAAGAGGACACAAGCGTCCACAGGTTTTTCTCAAAACCAACATCTGTCTATCAACTCCTACTCTCACCTCCCCGTGGTGAACATCGTTTTATCCGGCTCCCCATTCTTGTAGTTATGATTAGGATCTGGCTCTCCAGGTTGGGGGTTGTGCGTCGGGGTAAGTTTCTGGCCACGTAAGGCTTTCATAGTTGCGAAGCGACAACCAACGCAAACAAAAAAAGGGAAAACGAACTTCGGATATGCACGTGGAATGTTAGGTCCTTAACAGACCACGTGCGGCCGAAGAATTAGCGGAGGCCCTAGAACGATATAAAGCAGATATCACCACCATCCAGGAAATACGATGGGATGGGCCGGGCAAAAAGAGGATGAAAAACTGCGATATTTACTATGGTGACTGCTACCACGAAAACCAACAGCGCTTATTTGGATGCGGCTTCGTCATTGGAGCCAGACTTAGGCAAGAAGCATGCACCAACTTATCTGTAATAAATGGTCGGAAGAAAGCATGCCCGATGAATGGAACCTGAGTATTATTTGCCCGATCCTGAAAAAAGGAGACCCTCTAAACTGCACCAACTATAGAGGAATCAGTCTATTTAACATCACCTATAAAATCTTTTCTGTCGTAATATGTGAACGTCTAAAGCCCATCGTCAACAACCTGATAGGGCCTTATCAGTCTGGTTTTAGACCGGGAAAGTCCACAGTTGATCAAATATTCACATAACGTCAGATTCTGGAAAAAACCCAAGAACACCAAATCGACACCCACCATCTTTTCATCGATTTCAAGGCCGCATGTGACTGCATCTACAGGGACGAGCTGTATAGAGCCATGTCTAGTTTTGGCATCCCTGCCAAACTCGTCCGTTTGTGCAGGATGACCATGGAGAATTCACGGTACTCCAGAAAGGTTGGAAACAACTTAACAGAACCTTTCGATGTAAAAAAAGGTTTTAGACAAGGTGATGCGCTGCCATGTGATTTTTTTAAACATCGTGCTTGAAAAAATAGTGCAGAGCTCAATGGGTTTAACGGTTAATGAGGGCAAAACAAAGTACATGCTGTCGTCAAGAAAGGACATACAACACCGACGTCTTGGTCAAAATGTCACCATTGACAGACGTAAGTTTGAGGTAGTCAAGGACTTTGTCTAACTAGGCGCTGAGATCAAACGCAGAATAACTCTTGCTAACCGCTGTTTCCTTGGGCTAAGAAAGCAATTGAGTGGTAAAGTAATCTCTCGAAGGACAAAAGTGTTGCTATACAAGACCCTTATCATCCCGTCCTGCTATAAGGTGCAGAAGCATGGACTATGACAAAAGCGGATGAAAGCACCTTGGGTCGGTTCGAGAAAAAGTTCTTCGTGTGATCTACGGTCCCGTATGCATCGAAGGGGAGTGGAGGAGAAGATGGAGCGATGAGCTGTACGGGCTGTACAGCGACGTAGACTTAGCCAGAAGGGTAAAAGTCCAACGACTTAGATGGCTGGGTCACGTAGAGCGCATGGAAACCAATGCTCTGGCCCGGAAACTCTTCGAATCCGCACGCACAGGACAGCACAGTAGAAGAAGACCGCAGATCAGGTGGCGCGCACAAGTGGAATTTGATCTCACCCAACTTGGAGCGCGAAACTGGAGACATCTAGCTAGGGACCGAGCTAGATGGAGAAGTTTGTTTGGTGAGGTCCTAGTTCACACAGGACTGTAGAGCCACCTTAAGTAAGTAAGTAAGCCAGGTAATACAAAATTACGCAATACACAGCAAAACCAAACCAATAAACTTTAAAAATAACACCTTTTTTATTTCTAACTGCCCTACTGTATTAAGCTCTATCATATAATTTAAAATATCATAAAATTACATTGTTTTTCGTGTGTTTTTTTCAAGAAAATTGAGTTCAAAGTTGAAAAATTTTTCAGGCAGAAGTAAATGGTTTCGCAAAAATCGAGAATCCCAGACCTGGGTAATGTATTAATTTAGTTTAATTTAAAAAAAAAAAGTTTGAAATTTTTTCTTAACGAGTTCATTCTGACTATTAAGGGGGTAATCCCATGTGATGGGTTCAAAAAATCGATTCTTTTTCATTAATTGCTATTTTAATATGTCTAGAATACGGTAGAAAGGCATTTTAAAAAATTCTAAGTCATTTTAAAGATACAGCAGGTCCATGGAAAAATATTAGGTAAAGTATCTTATATACATGGACAATGGTGAAAATAAAACTTACAAAGGGATCCTAGTTATTATCTTTAATGAAGGTTTTGAAGGTAATTTGAAAGTAATGTCGGTTATGGGATGCCCCATAGGCCGCTCGTAAGTGATGCCGTTAAACAAGCCAGAATTGATTCTAGAGCTGAACAATCTGCTTTGAAAGAGTTTGAAGAAGAAGAGGAAGGAATACTCTATAAACCAAGCATTGCCGATTTAAAGGTAAGTTGATATGTTCATAGTTAAGAGGACTTGAAACTTTAAAAGTTTTTCAAACTTTCCTCCATTGTATCTCAAAAACGGCTTGACTGAATAACCTAAAATTTGATATGCCAACGCATGCAATGAACTATCGACAAGCAAAAATTCCAAAAATTTAGATTTTCTTATAGCAAAAAACAAAACTCAAAATTCGTGAATTTTTTTTTAAATGTCTCCCAAAAGTCCAATTTTTGGTATATTCATTTGATGATAGTTTATTCCATGCCTTTAGGCTCACAGGTTAAAACGCTGTTTAATTTTGTTTGTTTAAGAAAAGCGCCAATCAGCCGGAACTGTGGAGGAAGCTCGAGCCCATTTCTTCAAGGTGGAGTTTTTCACACCGCACCGGTGCAACTCGTGTTCTTTACAATATTTTTAAATCAAACTTTATATTTATACTGTTGAACTATGTTAATAAATGATAACATACTTAATAAAGTTGTATCTATTTACTGGTTCTTAAAATACAGGCCGTCACATGGGATGACCCCCTTGATACGGAAGAAATCAAACTTTTTGGGAAACACTACCGTCAAAACGGAGTTTTTTAAAATCCGATTCAGTGAAACATTTTTGATCATAACTTCCATATCTGCACGTATCTCCAGCTGATTTTGTCAGTGCTTTAACATGAATGTACAGATCATATGCTGGCATACTTACTTTCTTGGTATCTTTTGGCGCTTTTTTTAAATCAAAAAGTTAAAAAAGGCATTTTTTCCTAGTACTAGAGCTTCAGACTACTTATAGAAGGTACCTATCTTTTATAAATAGTCAATATTTTTATTTTTTTAGATAATCGAAAATAGAAAAATTAAATGATTTAAGAAGGTAGAGAATTTATTTAAAGGAAAAAACATCTTTGAGGGCTTGTAAATCAGAACATACAATAAATATGTATGAAAGGGCCAAGAAGGACTTTTATAATAAATTATGTATAATTAAAAGGGCTATTAAAATGTCTAGGTCGTATTCCAATCACAAGGACTTGCTTCTAGAAAAGCTACGATGAGAATGCCCCAATTCTCATCGTTTCACTTTTCTCTAGACAAAAATTATTTATTGTTTTTGTTTCATTTTCAAACAAACCTTATCGATCTGCTAATAACAAATTTACAAAGTGTTAATTTTGAATATCTTTATCTATCACGGCCATCCTGCAATATGCAGCGCTCTCGATGCATTTTATAAGTTTTGGTTCTTATACACAAAACCAATCATTTCAAATTTATAAATTAACAATTTATTTTGATTTCGATTTAATATATCAAACAGTTATATTGAATCAACATTAAGGATAATAAGTAATTTTAAACATCATTTTAAGACAACAAAAAAATAATCAACATTTAACAATAAAAAAAAGTAACAATTATAATTTCTGAGCAATTTTAATCAAAAAAATTAAATTAAATTGAGTTCAGGTATAATCATCACAATGATTCGCATTCCCAGTTTGTTTTTAAATTGTTCCAAAATCTAAAACAAAACCAATTTAGTTACTATGCAATAACAACATTTTATCTTTATTAACAAAATAAAGAAAGCACAATCCAGGTTTAATACAAAAGCTTGAACATATTCACCATTGAGAACAACTACAATTTACTTTTACATTAGCTCAGAGGCAATTTTAAGCTTGTCTATTACGTAAACAATGTAATTTAATCAACGATATTAACAACAATAGCTCAGAGGCAATCTTAAGCTCGACTATTGTACCAACAACTTCAAAAGTTACAATAGCTCAGAGGCAATCTTAAGCTTGACTATTGTACCAACAACTTCAAAAGTTACAATAGCTCAGAGGCAATCTTAAGCTTGACTATTGTACCAACAACTTTAAAAGTTACAATAGCTCAGAGGCAATCTTAAGCTTGACTATTGTATCAACAACTTCAAAAGTTACAATAGCTCAGAGGCAATCTTAAGCTTGTCTATTGCGTTATTTAAACAAAAACTTTCAAATGAAACATATTATATAACTCAAACAGACCACAAATTTCTCAAATTGGCATTTGAATAAATTTACCTTGAATCTATTGATCAACCTCATCTTGAACAATAATAGGCCTAAGAGATTCTCGTGATGCGGTAATTACAGTATTTGAATTTCCTCGCTTAAGCTTATACCGGTCAAAAGGTAATATTCCTACCACTTCAAATACTCCTTGGTATTGAACATCTAACTTGGACTTTCAAATCTGATTGCTTTTATAAACAACTTTCGTTCCTATTTCTAGCCGTGTTGGCTTAGTTTTGTTTCGATTAAGTCTAACCTTCATTTTAGTTGCATTTTCTTTAATATTTTTACCGGCTAATTCTCTTATCGAAATTATATCATCATAATCTGGTTCCAAATTTAACTGAAAAAATAAAATCCCAACTTGTGGTGTTCTGCCATTTATTCCTGTTAGTATTTTTAAAGGTGATAATTTTGTTGTCTTATTAATTGTTGTGTTCAACGTCAGTTGTATTCGACTAAGGTAAGTTGTCCATTCTATGTTTGCATCAAAATTAGTTCTTAAAAGATTTGCAACCGTGTCAACATATCGTTCAACTTGACCATTTGCTCTGCTTATTCCTGGAGCAATCATGTGGTGTTCAATTCCATATGATAAACACATTTTCTTAAAGTCATCACTTGTAAAATTTGTTCCTTTGTCAGTGATAATTTTTAGAGGCACTCCAAATAAAGTTATAAAATCTTTAATACATTGTATTGTATGTGATGCTTGCAACGTTTTCAATGGACGTAGAACTATAAATTTGGTAAACGCATCAATGATAATAAGTACATAACGATCAACTCCTTCTGTTTTTGGAGCAAAAGGACCCATACAGTCGAGGTGTATAGTATGAAAAGGAATCGGTTGTTTATCAATTGGATGTAACGTTATTTGTTTCTTTCCAGATGGCCTTTTGGCTACCAAACAAATTACACATGATTCTATAAATTTTCTGACATTCCTTGCCATCGACAGCATCCAAAAATGTTCTCTCATTTTGAAAATAGTTTTTTCCCAACCTATATGGCAATTATCTTCATGGTATTTTCTAATAAGATACAATCGACATTTTTGAGGAACGTATAACTTATTGCCACTTTTATCTTTTCGGTATAAAAGCCCTCTGACTATAGTGTACTTTGAAATAGCTTTAGTATCTTTATCTCTTACTTGATTCATTATATCGATTGTCATAGAATCTGTTTGTTGTTCTACTTGCAACCAGTTATCTGTTAAACTTGAAAGTCTGTAACAGATTTTAGTGGGTGGATTTCTATTTAGATAATCGACATGTTGAACCATTATCCCCTTGCGATAAACTATTACAAATTCAAAATCTTGTAGATAAATCCACCATAGTGCAATTCTTGGCATTAAATCGCGTTTATCTTTTGTAGCTTTTATTGCGTTACAGTCAGTTACTAAAGTAAATCGAATACCTATAACAAATAAGTTCTAAAATGTTTGATTGCATTAACAACAGCAAGTGTTTCCAACTCGTAACTGTGATATTTTGTCTCAAAAGGCTTAGAAGCTTTACTAAAATATGCTACAACTCGTAATTTATCTTCAATACGATGAAAAAGCACAGCTCCATAACCAAGAGCACTCGCATCTGTGTGTAATTCTGTTGGTAAATCAGGGTTAAAAATTGTAAGAACAGGTCTTTGCGTTAATTGGTTCACAATATATAACTTAGCTTCTTCACATTCTTGACTCCAATCAAGTTTAACATCATTTTTAATAAGTCGTGTAATACAATGAGTTTTTGCACTAAACTCCGGTATAAATTTATGAAAATAGCTTGCAAGACCCATAAACTGTCTGACTTGTCTCACATTTGTTGGAGATGGGGCTAAATTAGTACATCTACTTTTTTGGAGCTCGGTCTTATACCTTCAACAGATACTTCTCTGCCAAGATATTCAATTTGTAACTGGAGAAATTTGCATTTTTCAATATTCAATGAAAATCCACATTCAGTCAAAGCTTTCAATACAATATCAATTCGCTTTATGCCTTCTTCAACACTTGTTGATGGAATGACTACATCATCCATATAAACCAGTGCAATTTTACTTTGTATTTCATTCCTTAAGGCGTTATCAATTGCTCGCTGAAAAACTGCAGGAGCATTAGCTAATCCAAAAGGCATTCTTAAGAATTCAAAATGCCCTTCAGGAGTAACAAATGCCGTTTTTTCAATTGAATCTTCAGCTATAGGAATCTGATAAAATCCCGATGCCATGTCCAAAGACGAAAAATATTTATTCCCAGCTAATTGGTCTAAATGATCATCTATTCTTGGCAATGGATAACGGTCTTTAATTGTTATTTTATTTAATGCACGAAAATCCACACACATCCGATGTTTACCATTCTTTTTTGAAACCAATATAACAGGGCTAGCAAAAGGCGAGTAACTATCTCTTATGATATTATGTTTTTTTAAATCTGAAATGATGTCCGATAATATTTTTTATCTGATATTGCCATTTTATATGGACGATAATTTACCACTGTATCCCTCATCAGGCGAATATTAAGGCAACCTGTTCTAACTTTTTTTGTCCGGAAAGCCCTCTATCATATAACGAGAATATTTACTTAACATTTTGTTCAAACTTTCACTTTCATTAACTGACAATTTAGCCAAAGTGGATGAATCTACTTTTGAGAGACAATTCACGATATGTTTTTTCTTAAAGCTGACCCTTTAGAATCTGCTACTATTTCTAAAGAACTATCCTTGAGTACTTCTCTTCCAATAATTAAGTCAACATCTAAATATTCTTTTCCAACAACGTAAAAGGTCACCTCAAATTGAATGTCCTTGAACTCTACAAGCAATATCAACTTTTTTGAAAGATTAATAGAATTTTGACTTATTCCTTGGATGGATTGGCTACATGGTTCCATAAATTTTTCATATTTAAAAGCGATTCTCTCATTTATAAAAGAGAACAATCTGAACCAGTATCAAAAAGACAACCATAATGTTCATTATTTATTACAACATCCGAATAATTTGATTGACATACTTTGTTACACGCATTAACTTTTATTTTATCCAAACGTTGCTTAGCCCAACATGAATTCTCAACATGACCAGATTTCTTACAAAAATTGCAAAGGTTTTCATTTTTATTTGTAACTTCTTTCAATTTAGTATTTGTTGTTATAATATTTGGACAATTAGTCCGAATGTGGCCTAGTTTACCGCAAGCAAAACAATTTTTTTCAATTTTGATACGTTTACTTGTAGATGCGTAAGAATCCGCAGATCGTTTGAGTGACTCGTGTGAAAATTGATTTTTAGGTTTTTGAAAACTAGACGTATTTAAAGTTTCAATACGCCTTGAAGATTTACTTATTGAGGATAAATGGTCAATAAGGCTCTGAACATTGTTTATGGCATAACAAAAGTTAACGAATTTCTTAAACTTAAATCAGTTATACAACCAATAACAATTCGAACTATCATATCTTCAGGAATTTAAAATGGTAACTGGTGAATTTGAGCAATTTTTTTCCATGACAAAATCGTTGTATGAGGTGGCTTCACAACTTTCAAAATTCGCCACCTTCTTCAAAATTGCGACAACATTTATACCACTTGCAAAGGTATGGATCAACGACGAACGTAAATCTACCCATTGATAATGCTGAAACCCATATTTTTCAAACCAGGTTTTAGCTCTTCCCAATAAAGCAGATTGAATTCGTGGTATAATATCAAAATCTTCCAAACTGTCTCGTTTAACCCTCAAATCCACATCTTCACACCATTTCTTAATATCTACACGAGAACGATCAGGGTCGAAGACAGGAAACCCAGTTATTATTTTTTTGTCTATCATTATCTTTGACTAATCGAATAATATCTTCTACTGCTTTTAAATTGATTAAATTTTGCTGATCGTTCTGAATAGCAACTTCCTCAACACCATTCTCCCGACTTTCATTAATGTCTGTATTCATTTTGTTTTATTTATTTTTAAACACAGAACCGGACAGGACTGAACTGGACAAATAAAAATATAAGAAAAAAAAAATAAATAATTACTTATCTTTTCTATCTTGAAAAAAATGTTGTTCTTCTTTTTTTCATTTTTAAACTCCAAATACCTGGACTTTTCTTCCAATTATTTCTTTAGAAATATCTCGAAATTTTTCCTCCGCAACAATTCTGTCTTGAATTTTCTTTAGGATCCCAATAATCAAAATTCTTCTTCTGGCTTAGGATGTATCCCACTTCTGATGAAAGGGCCAAGAAGGACTTTTATAATAAATTATGTATAATTAAAAGGGCTATTAAAATGTCTAGGTCGTATTCCAATCACAAGGACTTGCTTCTAGAAAAGCTACGATGAGAATGCCCCAATTCTCATCGTTTCACTTTTCTCTAGACAAAAATTATTTATTGTTTTTGTTTCATTTTCAAACAAACCTTATCGATCTGCTAATAACAAATTTACAAAGTGTTAATTTTGAATATCTTTATCTATCATGTATGTTAATAAATATTTTTAAATCATACACTCGAATTATCTAAGAGTACTTAAAAATAAAGTTTAAAAGGATACATACATATGACTTTTAAAAAAAAACTTTTTTCCGCTCTCGCACCACTGTACGGCGGCGAACCGATTTGCCGAACTAAAAATGTTGACATTTCTCGACGTTTCAAGGTCCCTACTATGAGTAACACTTAAAATTAAGTATTGTACATTTTTTAAAGCCAACATTCTGTTCTATTAGGCAGTTTTTAAATCAAGCCAAGACTATGTATAGATTTTGAAAAAAAATTATTTTAAACTCAAAATTTGAGTAAAAAAAGTTAAAAAAAGGTTTAAATTTTAATTTTTCAATACATTTTAAAATGAGTCGAAGTTGTGCAAAGCTTCAATATAAATTAAATAGTAAAATTGATAACTGGAGAGTATCACCTTGTTGGTGTCTTGACATACCTTTTAAGCCAGATACTCAATTGGTGACACACACAAAAAAAATCATTAATAAAAAAATTAAATTTTGGAAAATTAGAAAAATCTGAGGGATCTAATCGAAGGAAAGTTTTCTAAAATAAAAAAGGATATAGTTAAAATGTAATATGTCAATTTCATATGTACAATAACTTACTTTGAACTTCTTTTTCTTAATTGCTCGAGTTTGTTTTGTTTCTGCTCTTCTGCTTCTGCGAACCCTAAGACTTAAATTTATTGGAAACGTCGCGGTCGTGCCCCTGATAACTGAGGTCTTAATGTAGAATAAAAAGAAGTGTCCTGAGGAGGTATTTAAGGAGCTAATTATTGGGGCATCCTTCACCTTTAACGCGTATATATTTCAACATACTGGACGGCCTGGCATGCGCCCTCATCGCATATTGTTGTTTTTTTGCTATAATCTAAAATTATACTGTATGGATTCATGATTTTTCACTTTCCGATTTGTAGATACCAAACAATCATATTTAAAAAAAAATCCAATGAAGGTTTTTTTTATAAATCAAAAAAGTGACCTAAATAAATATTTGTCAGCTCAAATATTTTAAGAAAAAAAAAAGATTTTATCTTCAAAATAATTTTGTGCAACGAAGAGTAACGTCTTTGACATCTGTAAGATTTTGACAAAAATCGAAAGGACAGGTTTTCTATAAAAAAAAAAATAAAAAAAAAAACAATACTAAAATTTGGTGAACATTTATTGCCGACTCAAATATCTTTTCAAATGTTGAGATTATGGTTTCCAACTTATTTTATCTTATAAGAAATATTGTTTTCAACATTCGGTGTTTTAAAGTTTTCAACATCTGGTAAAATTTTGAAAAAGTTCGAATTCACTATTTTTTTACAAACAAAAAAACATAAAAAAAATTACTAAAAGTTAGCAAAAATTAATTTTCGACTTAAATAACTTTAAGATTTTGTCCTGGATATAATTTTATCTTATGAGAAATATTGTTTTGAACATTTCATTTCTTTCAATGTTTTGAAAGATCGGATTGAACGTTTTTTATCAAAAAATAAAAACTTAAAAAAAGCATTTCTAAAAATTCGTAAAACTTGATTTTCGACTCAAATAACTTTTCAAAAATTAAAAATATTGCCTTCAAACTAATTTTAACTCACAAAAAATATTGTTTTTGACATTCAGTAAACTTTTTTTTTAAAATCCAACAGTTCCGAACATTTAGTAAAAATTGATGTTCGGTTCTTGATGTCTGGGAACAAAAGAAGATATTGACTTTAAATTGATTACATTCATCCAATTTGTATTTGTTTATATAAGAAATAAAAACTTTTAAGAAATGCTAATAAAATTGGTAAAAATTGGTTTTTGACTAAAAATCAAACAATGCAAAATATTGCTGTTTAAATGTTTAAGAATATGTTGAACTGTCAACTTTAAAAAAAAACACGATAACGTACAAACTTTTATACAAGACAATTCGACAGACGGGATGGGAAGTTATCAGGGAGGGTAGCTTCTGAGCTCCTGCTATTAATTTAGTTTTGTTGGCTTATATTTTTTATTGATCTCTCGAGAAGAGAGAGAGAGAGAGAGTGAAAAGTGAAGTGATAGTCTATATATTAAGAGCTCCTGCATTAAGTGTTTTTTTTTTAATGAAATTAAATTTAAATTTAAACATTAATTTCAGTTTAGAGTTAAAAAAATCTTTAAGTTTAATGAAAAAAGAAAAATACATTTTACTGGTAGAAGCTACCATAAATTATGTGATGCTCATTAATGCGAGCAAAGAGAAAATTGCTGAAAATATCTCCATCGAATTTCCCATTTTCAAAAAATTTTGTTGTAGCAAAAAGCGAGCTTTTTTTGTAAAATGTGGCTTTAAATCTCATTCATTGAAGGGACACACGATCATTTTGGGCAGATGTCTACATTTACATACAAGTCAACGGTCTCAACTGTCGATGTAGATGAGATGGCTTCTTACTTTGAAAGACTGTACGTAGCGGACCCTAAGGTAATCTACTTAGATACATAAGTTTTGCTATACCCTTCATCTACATTGAGGAACTAGATTCCCTATTCTTAATGGTGAAACGATCATTCTGCTCTCCTTGATTTAAAAGATGCATTTGACACAATCAAGAGACAGTTACTATTATTTAAACTTGAAACATCGGGCTTATCAACAAAATTTATAAGACTGTACGAGCAATTTCGAAAAAAAACGAGAGGAATTTTTCAATCGGCATAAAGTCTTTCAAGCACTTTAAAAAAAAAACGGGAGTTCCACAAGGATGTATTCTAAGTCTTTTGCTTTCTTTCTCATCACTTATGATTTTGAAGACTAGACTTATGCGAGGTCGCGTTTTGTTTGGAGATGTCTTAATCAAAATGCTTTTATATGCGGAAGACCTAGTGGTTTTAACCGATTACCTAGTGACTTCGCAACTTCAAATCAGTAAACTTAAACAATGGGTAGGTTCAGGCAACATAAGGGACTTCATTTGCAGTCAACTTCATTCTTTGAACGTAATTAGTTAATTTTAAACTATGTAGTTAGTTTTTCAAGCGTCATGAATTTCAAATTCAGAACTTTACTTCGCATTTACTTTAAGTTCATAGTACGAAAAGTACCAACAAAATTATTGTCTACAAAGCACTCCTCAGGCAAGCTACAAGTCTATCACGATTTGTATTTTGTATTGTCAAGAAATATTAGTTATTTCTTTTCCAAATTGACAAGGAATTGTCATTTTGATAGAAGTAGACTTGCCTTAATAGTTAGGCAGATTTTTCTTGACTAACTTTCCAGTCAACTTTTCATTGAAGTTGCCTTAATTAATTGGAAGGTAATTTTTTGACAGCTGGCCAATCAGATACCAGAAACTTGCCTAACTCTCAACTCCCTTATATCATGTGAACCTGCCGATGTTGCAATTTATGGGATATTAAGATAAAAACACAGTCGAAAATAATCGTACAATACACCCTCGCTTCGCTAGTCCGGACACTCGCTAGCCCGGACACTTCAGTAGTCCGGACACCTCTATGTTTCGGACACTTTCAAAAGTTTACCTCTGCAGTCCGGACAGCGTATTAAAATGCTTATGTACAATACACATACATATATTATTTGTCTCTGTTTCTTGGAAAAAACGTTTGTTCATACAATTACGGGGATCCCCTTCTAGTTTTGTCGCTTGTAGTTGGCTCTGGAATCTAGACATTTTAATCGTTGCAAATTTACTTATTGGAAGTTTATATTGGTGGTCGTTGATTTTTCATGCTCTGTTACATTTCATCGTGAGCTTTCTTTAAGGATAAGGCATATTTTTTGGTGTAATTTGAATTTCTCATTGAAAATTTTTAAAACATAAGTTATTAGTTACTATGGCTTCTACAAAGAAAAGGAAGCATTTTACTTTGACACTTTCTGAGAAATGTAAAATATTGGATGATATTGAAACTAGCAAATCAGTCAGGCAAGTAGCAGAAATTTTCAAAGTCTTAATGTCAACTGTTTTTGATATAAAAATGAATAAGATGAAAATTCGGAAATTTGTATTTAACACATCCCAAGGAACAGGTAAACTTACAAAAGGTCTTACATTTATGGTCTAAGATCATTTAACAATTGCTTTAAGAACAGAGAAAAAGTGTCAGACAAGGTGAACACCCAACGGTAGAAGAAGCATTGATGACATGGTTCATCCAACAAAGAAATCATCCCATGCCAAAGCAATTCTTTTACAAAGAGATGAAAGCTAAGGAAGATTTTGCAGCAAGTTCTGGTTGGTATGAAAAATTTAAAGTGCGATGTGGAATTCGATGCCTTAAGATTTGTGGCGAAAAAGTATCCAGCGACGTTGCTGCTGTTAAGCCTTTTCAAGAAATTTTTTTAAAACTATATAATGCTGATGAGTCAGCTGCCTTTTGGAGGGTTCTTCCGTCGATGACATGGGTTCATGCGAATGAAAAATCAGCTCCTGACAGAAAAATATCGAAAAATCGCGCTACTTTTATGCCATGTTCTAACGCTACAGGAACTCATAAGTTACCCTTCTTAGTTATCGGAAAATCAGTTTATCCAAGGGCTTTTAAAAACGTTAATCTTTCAGTAGCATATAAAGCTACCAAAAAAGGCTTATTCTTACCGCCTAATTATACAGCAATATTGCAGCCGTTGGATCAAAATTTAATTCAGAATATAAAGGTAGCATATAGAAAGCAGCTATTGAACCACATTCTACTAGAAGATGATAAAAACATTGCAGCAGTCTTAAAAAAATTCAATTTGCGAAATGCTGTTTATTTTTAAGATTCAGCTTGGAAAGGTTTTGGAGAGAAAAATATTGAAAAGAGTTTGACAATATTACGGCCAGAACTGGCATCTCAATGGAATAATGAAGACCTTAAGCACTATTCACATGAGCACGACCAACAAATGAACGAATATTTTCGATTTTGACGTTTCTTTCACATGAGAGTTTTCAATTCGTCGCGAACATTTTTTCAAGGAGCCACAGCCGAACGCCATTCACCACCGAAACCAAAACAAGAATAATATTTTAGGTTAAGTACGCGCGATTATTTTATTCGTTGCGAGTGTGGATAATGTGGAACGCAAATAAAGTTTGACGGTTCGTATCAACCATAACTTTTTTCGCGACGAATAAATTTGTTTTCTTAAATGTATTAACATATTATATTGAATGGTAAAAGTATGTATCATAAATCAAATAGAAACATTATTACTATCGTTTTGTTAAGAATTTGTGTGGAAATATGTCTTCAAACGTATATAAACTCGCATTTTGTAATTCATTCGTCGTTCGTTGGTCGCGCTCATGTGAATACTACTTTATACCACTTTCACAGTTACGCCAACAAATTGGGCAACTGGTCAAAATGAAGTCTCCTACGACTTTTCTGATAATGACATTATTCAATCCGCTTTACAAACCCAACAAAATGTTACTTAAGCTGAAGAAAAAGACAGTGAAGATTGTAAACAAAGCAATTTCGAAAATTTCATACAATGAAGCAAGGAAGATATTTGCCAAGGGCATTCAGTGGGTCGAACAAAATAATGCAGCTCGAATGGATATCCTTCTCCTAAAGAGGTTACGCGAAAAAGCTGAAAAGATGTTTTTAGATAAAGCGTTCTAACCAAAAATTAACAAGTGCTTTCCTAATCTTAAAAACAAAATTAAATAGCGTTCATATTTCTTACATATGTACCTACGTTCATGTATATATTTAAATTATTTGTATATGTACTTCTATTTGTAATAAAAAGGTTTTAAAAAGTTTTCGGTTGTCCATTGTATTTAATTTTTTCTCTTTAGTCGTGACATTTCGCTATTCCCGACACGGTAGAAACCTTATGTGTCCGGACTAGCGTACTGTATTTAGAATCAGAATTGAATTGAGAGCACTTATCGTATCTGGAATCTCGAAGGCTCCAATCTAGTAGAGTAGAGAGAGAGTAGAGTCCTAGTTCTAATACCTGAGTCTTACCATGACACATAACTTAAAGTTTCACCCTCATTTGCAAAACAAAATAAAAGCGGCTATAAATGTTTTGTGCTTAAACTTTGTCATAAACCAATCTAAAGATCCGTCGATTATATTTAAGGTGTTCGGTGCAACTATAAAAAGCTCTCTGAGTTATGCCAATGCAGTCTATGGATACAAAGAATTTGTTGAAATAGATTCCGTACAATATTTCTTTAAGCAAACTTTAAATCGCGACTGCCATCAATCAACATGAGAAACTTTAAACCTAATGCGAAGATAAACTTCATCCTGTTTATTGACAATTATTTTTGAACTGAGCTAACTGTTAATATAATCTTAAAACCCGGGTTGAACTGCTTGAGTTTAATTACAGACCCCACAAGAATGATCTTAATCCGATTTGTTCTCTGTGCAATCTTTATCAACCCGCAAATGCAACGGGATTGGTTACAAATATTGTAAGGCCTGTGCATCAGAATATGTGGTTTCAACAAGACGGTGCCACATGTCACACAACTCGTGCGAATGTGGCTTTCTTGCAGGAGACATTTCCTGGCCGCGTAATTTCCCGTCGGTCGTGGCGATATCAACTGGCCACCAAGATCATGAGATTTGACACCGCGGTCCTTTTTTTGTGGGGCTAAAGAGCGTGTTTATGCAGATAAACCTTTAGCTCTTTAGCACTTAAAAACCAACATTCGTCAAGTTATGACTTAAAAAACCGCTCAATATGTGTCGAAAAGTGGTCGAAAATTACCTCAAAAGAACCGATGCTTGCAATAATTTGCGTGGTGGTCATTTAAATGATGTATTATGTCAGCGTTCAAACTTTATAATAAAAAGAAAACTCATAAAAAAAACACATGTGTTTTATTAACATCTAAAGTGCTTTTCATGGTTACTGCCTCTTGCGAGGAATTGACAAAACCTCCAAGAATAATTGATTGAGAGTTATAAGTCACTAAGCACTTGTTTTCAACAGATTGTTGCGCCACTTAATTTATTAAGCTGTATGGACAGCTTCAGAGCGATCACCAAACGAGACCAATAAAGAACATTACCTCCATTGACATACTAGATGTAAGAGTTGTAAAGACTGCAGTCGTTTTGGTAATGCATTCAATTAAGTCGCAGTTAATTAACCAATTTTTTTAATGTAAGTTAATAAAATAAAAGAATTTGTGTGTCTTTATTTGGAGGTAATTTAGGCCCATTCAACACGAACTTTTTTTAACGACAACCCGTAACATCAATCAAGCGAGAAATAGAAGCATCTTCACATGTTTTTTTCTTTCTAAGACTGAATTAGCATATTTCAATGATATCAGATCATTTGGGAAAACCAAAATATTATTTAATTATTTTAACAATATATCATACATGGATGTATGACAAATCTGAACAACATCTTTAAAGCATTTTCAAAACGCATTAGTATTCAAACTTTTAAAAAAATATATTTATCTCTTTACTTTGTTTTTCCATTTACAATATACCCTCAAACGATGTATTCTTAATACTCTTTGAACTTATAGAGACTAAAAGAAGTCAAAGATTTAAAAAAAAAGTTATTTGACTTAAAGTTAATTAACTGCAGTGAAAAGACTTACTGACTAAAAATTCAACACCCCACTAAAAAAAGCGCAACCAAGGAGTGGAATCATTTTAAGAGAGATTTTATATCAAAATATGAATTGACTAGTTTACCATATCCAATATGTCAATTACCTCTTTAGCTATGCTTGCCCCTTTGTAGGTTTGGTGGAAAAATTTATAATTAATCTTCAAACGCCATCTGTTTTTTTTATTTGTTTTAAAAAGCTTTTTTTTGTCAAATAAACTACTTATAAAAAATCAAGTCAAAAAGTTTCTCCATATTTTTGAAGAAGGGGCTAGTAGCGTTAAGAAATAGATGACACCAAGGCGAAGTTGGCTACTAGTAGTATATCAAATAGATCAATGCATTAATATTTTTTCTCAAATATTTTTGTATAAATGGAAAAAAAAAACTTTTTCTAAATCTGAAATATATGTCCGTAGAGAAGTAATTTTACAAATGTACTCTACTCTACTAACCAACTAAGTTGCAGGCAACTTACATTTAGCAACTTAGTTCCAATTTAGTTTTTGTAATAAGTTCGTTTTTTTGATATTTCATATAATAGTTCAATGAGAAATTACCATCAAAACTATCCGCAGTAGCCAGGTGCTTGTAATTAGTACACCTGGGCCCTATTTCATAAACATTGACAGGTGACAATTCTACAAATTTGTCACACTTATGTGACAAGTTTTCATTGCATAACGTATTGACAGGTGACATAATTGTCAGATAAATACAACGACAATTTTGTCGTTGTCAAGGTATGACAATTTTGTCGTGACAATTTTGTCGTTGTCAAGGTATGACAATTTCGTCGTGACAAATTTGTCACTTTCATATTTTGGCAATTTTTTTAACGTATATGAGAAAGTGAATTGATCTACAGTATTTTTTATTTACAAATTGTGTATGCATGTACATAAAAAAATTGTGGGATGCTGAAGGTGATGACCGATTTTTAACAAAATATATACTGCTGTTGTTTTGCAGACGCGGAATTTTTCCTTAAATTGATAATCACTTAATGAAGCGAAATCATTGTTTATCCTTTGTCTAAAAACTCGAAGGTGGCGTACCTCGCGTTTGTCGTCACTTTCACTTGAAAACATTATATTAAAATAAAATTGTCACCTTACGACCGAAATTCAATTGCCTGTCACAATTGTCAACTATATCCTGACAAAATTGTAATTTGTACCATTTTTTCTGTTTCATAAAAAAATTTTCACTACAAATTTGTCGGGGAATTTGTAACAATTTTTAAAAAAAATCCCTGACAATTTGTTTATGATCCGAAATTTTTGTAAAATTGTCAGGGAATTTTACAAAGTTGTCAATTTTTTATGGGACCGAATTTATACAATTGTTAGGTTTGTCATTTACAAATTGTCACCTGTCTCCTGTCGCACCTGTCAATATTTATGAAATAGGGCCCTGAAAGAAGATCTGTCAGAATAATAATAAACAAACACACAAATAGAAGAAAGTTTTGTGAAAATCAAAAGTTAAAATTAACTCAGCAAAAAAAACTAACTGACAATTTTCAAGAAGAAATGCTAAGAAAACATCTGGAAATTGAGATTCTATAAAAAAAAATTTAATTTTTTGCTTCAAGGAGGGTGTTTGTTCGCAGACTGTTACATTAACATGCTCGGGGATCGGAGTCGAGTCAAAATTTCTGAAGAAAAACCTGTGTGGAGCAGGTGGTTTTACAGATAATGCATTATGGTCTGTTTGTTTACAAAAATATAGTTTTGTTTTAATCAAATAAAAAAAATTACACATGGAGTTGGTAGTATATTCTTATATGGTGCTGAACTATTCAGTTCTTTATTGTTTAACACGAGTCAAATTATCTCACTCGCACTTCATAAGAAACATCGAAACACCATTTGCATTTTAGAAAGTGTTGTCAAACTCAATCACTTTTAAATCTTCTTGTGCGGTGGAAACACCAAAAATATTTATTTAATTTAAACTGAGACAAACTTTGGCGGAAACATAGCAAAACTTAATTATCTGTTCTATTTTTTTCTCCCAGCTAGTCAACTTTCATCAATAAAACTAAGTAATATCAACAGGAATAGATTGATTTTTTTCCCCAATAGAAAACACATGATTCCAAATGCACAACTATTCAACAAACGCAGCCATCGAGATACAAATGCAATATCAATCGTACCAAAACTTGAGAACGAAATCACATAAGATCCATTCGAGACTCGTATAAATGTCAATAACCCATCCATAGTTAGATTCTACTCTTTTTTTTCTTTTATCGGTGTTATTCATACTATGGATATTGTTTTTGTTGTTCGTGTAAAATCCTACTATACTATGGATAGATTTTCCAACAAAACGCGGGATATATAAACACAATATATTCATTATGGTTATGAAATTGATTTTTTCACCTTTATTATACTTTTAGTGTTATTTATAAAAACAACTCTTATGGAATCCGGAGTGCGAAGTGATAGCAGCAAGGGTGTGTTTCAGAATGTAAAAAAAGTCGCAGCTTAGCTACTTGAAAGGTAAATAGCAGATAATTGCTGGGTAGGTTTAGCTAGTAGTTAATGTGTCAAGTAACTTTTTGGATGAATAAATAAAGCTTTACAACAGATAACTGACAGTTAATACAATTAAAATGGATATTCTTTTCGACACCTTAGATGATGAATTTTTAAATTCTTTTCCGCGTTATGGAGCCTTCACAAAATCGTGTATTCCGAACTAGAACGGACTTTATGGAATCTCGGTTGATACAGACATTCATAGCAACCATTTTTAAGCTTACCAGTTTTGTCTAGGATATGTGTACTATTATTGCATCTCGAAATCTCTTCTACTCAAATCAAATCAAATGGGGTGGCGCAACAGTCCGTTGTGAATCAGGGCCTAGTGACTTACAACTCTCAACCATTCCTGTGTGCGAGTACTGTTGTCAGGAATGGAAGGGACCTACAATTTTAGGCCGAATCCGAACGGCTAGTTTGAGAAAGCACTTTTTCATGACAAGAATTACTCTTGAAGGATTTGTCAATTCCTCGCAAGAGGCAGTTCCCGCGAAAATTAATTAAATTAAGGTGGCACAGGCAGGGATTGAACCCCAGACCCCTTGCATGACAGTCCAACGTAATTTTTTTTTTTTTTTTTTTTTTCAAATTCATTTTTATTTATTCAATCTTAAACCTATCTTAAAGCTAGACAAAAATTCATAAAACTAGCCTAATTATCCATAACTTACAACTAACTTAATGGTCCCATACGGACACTCTAAGCTAAACTATAACACTAATTACTAATGCCTTTCGGCCTGAAGATCTATTTTACTTCAATTTAAATTTTATTTGTTTTGTTTTTATTAGAAAATTTTGAAAAAAACTAATATCATTAACCTTTTTTATTTATTTTTACTTACAAACTACTTAAAATAAGGTCCTTAAATAAAACTTAAAAACTAACTTAAACTACCTATTCTACCTATAAACTACTTAAAACTAGAACAACCACAGCAGCAAATCTAATTTTTAAATTTTTTTTTGTTTTTTTTTTTATTCCATGTATTTTTTTGTTTTTTTTTTTTTAATTTTTTTTTCGTTTTTTTTTTTAATTATTTTTTAATTTTTTTTGCATTTTTTTTGTGCCACCATGCCTATTCTACTTAAAACTAAACCCTAATACTATTAAACAAGTATGTAAGCCGGCCAAGGCTTAAAACCCCATCCCAACTACCCACTATCAAGTGCCGATTGAAGCCACCAAAACTGGTTCTCCTGCTTCACCCTATCAGTTCGGTCCCGTTCGGACACAGCCCTACTGAACCGAAGGAGCTCTGCTCCGCCTTGTGCCATGACGTCCCGATTGTACAGGAGTCGCCTATCCACGGTTCTTCGTCTGACGTGGTAGATTAACGGAACTGCCAATCTATCCTGTATCAGACCGCATCTATCTAAAAAGAGGAATGCCTCTGGGGGAATGAAGCCGCTCAAGCGTGCACTCTTAAAATACTCGTCATTCGGATAGAACGCCCCGAAAATAAAATTGTTGGTCGAAGACATAGCTCTTGCAATGTGACCTCGAACGAGTTTTATCACGAAATTGTCAATTCTGTTATTTCGAGCCCCGTTGTATAGGACCTCGTTTGAATAGTAATGCACATAAGAAGATTCGGCTGTTCGATATAAGCCGGTACAGCGTCTTAAACACTGCCGCTCGAACACCCGAAACTTCTCCATCTGGGAAGGGGCAACGTTGAACCACACAGGACAACCATAAACGATCATTGGCCGTATGAGTGCCATGTAGCAAATTACCTTCACTCTGGGGTCAAGCCGACTGCTAAAAAACAGCCGTTTCGTCACAGCGAAGGCTCCTCTGGCCCTGGTCAGAGCAGCATTTATATGTCTGTCGAAATATAAATACTGATCTAACCAGATACCAAGGTACTTCACTAAACTTTTGCTCGCCAATGGCTGCCCGTGAAGATCAACGATGACCATCTTGCGCCAATTCTTACACGTATCCCTCGTGGCCCTAGCCAACGGAGTCCGGAACAGAATTGTCTCTGACTTCTGGACATTTATTTTCAGTTTCCAGTCGTCGCAATATCGATGAATCTTGTCGAAATCACGCTGCAAGAGAATTCTAATAACCTCAACCTTTTGGGCCGTTCGAGTCCAACGCACTAACTATCATCCCACGGGTACTACAATCTCTTCTACTCAGCTGGTGATATTATAGGGACAGACGATTAGTTTCGGCACGAATCAAAGCAAACTTCTTCCGAGTGTCCCTTTAGATGCCCTCATGTGTTTACAATTTGTAAACTTCTATAGAATCCACCACTTTAGCTGTTGTAGACGGATTTAAGCTGCCTAGCACTTTTCCTCTTCATTCTATGTAAATACTTACTAACTTAAGGTGGCGCTTCAGTTCTGTGTTAACTAGGGCCTTACCCAACAAACTTTTCCATCTAGCTCGATCCCTATCTAGATGTCTCCAGTTTCGCGTTGGGTGAGGTCACTTTCCACTTGTGCGCTCAACCTGATCCGCGACCTTCCTCTACTGCGCTGTCCTGTGGGTGTGGATTCGAAGACTTACGAGTACTATGTAAATGGGTCATTATTTTCATTTCCTATGATAATTTTAATTCTCCTCGTCGTCAAGGCTGATCAGCGCATTTGAAGCATCAAAATATTCATACTCCGTTCTCTTTTATTTGTCATTTTTATTTTATATTTTGAAATATTTAAACTCGATATTAAAGCACAATGAACGATTTAACAGTGTTTGTCCTTAGTCAAAAACTTTCATACTGGAATTTTGGAATAACTAACAAGTAGTTGCCAAATCATCACGCTTTGACGAAATAAGGGACTTGAAAGTTAGGCATGTTTCTAGTATTTGATTGGCCAGCTGCCAAAAAATTACCTTCCAATTAAGGCAACTTTGATGTGAAGTTAGTCAAGAAAAATCTCCCAAACTAAGTCCAGTGATTTTCTATCAAAATGACAGTTGATTATGTTTTCTAATTCAACTGAAAGATGAACTTTATTATTCTATCATATATTTATTTATTATTCTGCACAACTTCATTTAAAGTTTTCTGTAAAAGGAAATAACTTATATATTTCTTTCAAAATACAAATCGTGATGGACTTGTAGCTTGCCTGAGGAGTGTTTTGTAGACAATAATTTTGTTGGTACTTTTTGTACTATGAACTTTAAGTAAAGTTCTGAATTTGAAATTCATGACACTTGACAAACTAACAAGTTCCCTTGGTAAAAATGTATGTTCGAAGAATGAAGTCTCTTATGTTTCCTGAACCTGCCCAATATTTATGAGAACGATGGTTGTGAATCACACAATTAGCTAAAATGTGGATTGAACTGGTAAGTAATTTAAAAGGTTAAGAATATGACTTTTACATAAGTTGCATTCACTTAGCTGATGGCTACGTATGATGGCTACATAGTCAAGGCAAGAGAGGAAAAAAACTAAACGAGAGAATCAACTTCGACGAGTGCTCTCTTTTTGCCTTCAAGCTGCGATTTGCACCCCAGCTTTCATATGTATTAACTCCATATAAAAAAAATTTGGGAAACAAATACTTATGCAAGAAGATGTGCATACTCCCCACATTTAAAAAATGGCAACCAACTTTCAAAAATGTCAAATGTAGTCAGCTGTTCAGAGGTGTTCAAAGAAAATTCAAAATTGTGGATGAACGAATTTTTGGTACTCTTATTGTGTTCGTTTGGGAGTAATATCAATCGAATATGAAGTGAAATTCATTACTCTTGTTAGGTACCAGATATGCTCTCTAGATGGGCTGATCACTGCGGACTTAATATTAATCATCAAAAAACAGACCTCGTCCTTTTCACACGGAAATACAAGATCCCAGTAATTGTACCTCCCTCAATAAAAGGAGCATTAATAATTTTTACAAATGAAGCCAAATATCTCTGTATGATATTGGTCAAAAAATTAAGTTGGAAATCTAATATTCATATACATATCGGTCATCCGACCAATACTAATGTACGGTGTTGCAGTATGGTGGACTGCACTAGAGAAAGTCAAATACTACGACAAACTCAGCAGAGTCCAACGCACTGTATGTCTCTGCATAAGCGGGGCATTGAGAACCACACCCTCAGCAGCGTTAGACACTCTCCTCCATCTGACACCCCTCGACATCTTCAGCAAACAAGTGGCAGCGAGTACTTCTATAAGACTCAACGTCTCATCTCAAAGGACCAACAACAATGTGGGGCACTCCATCATTTTGAACCTCTTTGGTTATATACCAAAGTACACAGACTACACTATTCCTAAACTCCAATTTGAAAAAAACTTCCTGGTATCCATTCCATTCAGAGATGAATGGGAAGTCAGAAAACTCCTGGATAACAATGGCATTCATTTATATACAGATAGATCCAAGACAAATGAGGGAGTTGGTAGTGTTGTGTACTCAGAAAAGCTTAATCTAAGCATTTCATTCCACCTCCCTAATCATTGTAGCGTCTTCCAAGCGGACATTTTAGCGATCAAAGAGGTTGTCTCCTGGGTAAGAGAAAACGTGATATCAACTTCTGATATCCGCATCTTCTCTGACAGTCAGCCTGCTATTTAATCTCTTGACGGTGTCTCAACCAAATCTCAAACGGTCCTCGATTGTCGATCGTCTCAATTTAACATTCACCTATGTTGGGTGCCGAGCCACAGAGACATCACAGGAGATTGTCGAACCGATGAACTCGCTTAAAATGGAACCGTCATGCTTATTTCACCTGAAAGGGAGAAGATAGGTATACCGATAGCTACATGTAAACTTATGCTAAAAGAAACAGCTTTTGTGATAGCAAATTCTAGGTGGCACAACTTACCAACATGCGCAGCCACAAAACTCATATGGCCTTCACTGGACCTAAAGCGCTCTAAAGACTTGTTATCCCGAAGCAGATTTCATATTTGTTCCCTAGTAGGTGTCTTATATGCAAATGACTTCTGCAGGAGCTGTATGGACGAGGAAGAAGAGGAAACAATCTCTCACCTTCTCTGCACTTGCCCTGCTCTTTCACTAAGACGCAAACTTCATCTGGGAGACTACTCTTTTGACAATCCCAGTGAACTAGCTAAAAAGGATATCAAATATCTTCTTCGCTTTAAAAAAAAGCTCAAAATGGTTCGACTAGTAAGAAGTAATTGTCTACATTCATGTGGTATCACAATGGGCCTCTTTTGGCCTAAGTGTGTGTATTCTGAATCTGCAGCCACGTTAACCTAACCTAAATGTTATGTTAACACTAAGTTCGAAAAAAAATTGATTGATACCGCAATTGCAAAAGATATGGATATTTTATATAAATATTTCCGGTAAACTGTAGAATCTTATGTTTTTCGCCTTTTATAATTAATTTAATGTAAAATAATTAAATAGTAGTACCCGTAGCATGATGGTTAGTGCGTTGGACTGTCATGCAAGAGGTCTTGGGTTCAATCCCTGCCTGTGCCACCATAATTTAAAAAAAAAATAATTTTCGCGGGTACTGCCTCTTGCGAGGAATTGACAATTCCTTCAAGAGTAATTCTTGTCATGAAAAAGTGCTTTCTCAAACTATCCGTTCGGATTCGGCCTTAAATTGTAGGTCCCTTCCATTCCTGACAACAGTACTCGCACACAGGAATGGTTGAGAGTTGTAAGTCACTAGGCCCTGGTTCACAACGGACTGTTGCGCCACCCCATTTGATTTGATTTTGAAAATAATTAAATGCAGTATATTTTTGATAAAACAGTAATTAATTTATTAGTTAAGGTATTCTATTGAAATAAACATTACATACATTCATAAAAACATGTACTAGTTATACAAATAAATTCTAGTCTAAGAAACCTTAACTTTGTTACATTTTGAACACATCCTTTCTTGTTTTGGTTGTTCCTGCCATATATCTGCAACTCAGAGAAAGAGATGGGAAAAACAAATTCACCACGATCTACCGTTGTAACGTTTACCGTAATATATAAACAAACGAACATTTTTTGCTAGAATTAATTTGTGAAAACTTTTTTAAATAAAAGTGTTAAAATAACGGGTTTTTCAAATTATTTAATCAAATATATTTATAAACGTGTGCAATGAAGTGATACTTATATAAAAATGAGCCATGAACATTCAAAAAGAAGGAAAAAAGGATGTGTGAAGAATACGGTTGGCAAATAATTTACTTTTATGATTCGTTTAAATGTTATGTTTGTACTGTAATACAGTACAAAATTAAAACAGTGGATGGTATGCGATTAGTTTTTTCTTTCTGGTCAAGACTTTCTGAATTAAACAACAACATGAGCTGAAATTTCCTCTTCGTAAAAATGTAAAAATTCCCACAAGGTTAGAGGACTTTGATTTTGAGGTTTCACAATCAGCTGTCATGCAAGGGCATAGAAATTTAAAAACGTTTAGTATTTAAATACAAAAATAAAACACTTAAATTTTATTGAATTTAAAAACACAGTTATGTAGGGGTCTTAATAGAACTTGTTTTAAATATTAATGTGAGGAATCACCTTTAAGTCATAGACGTAACTTATCGATTCGTTAAAAACATTGTGTGGTGTACATGGGAATTATATGTCTACACAAAAATATTATTATGCGTTAACACTTGTCAGTATAGACAAAAATTAATTAATAGCGCTCTCAATAAACTCACTTTGATATTTATAATTGTATCGTCTTCTCACTTGATAGATAAGGAATTAAAAAAAGAGTGAGTGTGATATAAAATAGTAATAAGTCAATTAAAAAACGCGATTATAATTGTTCTTCAAATCTCGCAAAAAACTACAAGAACTTTATACTTCTCTTTCATCTGCCACAAATACGAGACTTAGAGAAGTAGTTTTAGAATACATTTTCTATCGTTTTTATTTGCAAAATCAGACTTATTTTTATTCATTTCAAGATTTATTTTAACTTTCGATCTGTGAGATTTCATTTCACAAAAAGATAAATGAGTTGATCACATAAAATTATATCGTTTTTTTTTAGAAATGGTATAATTGTTAACTTAATAAAGCAGTTTTATTCTACGTTGATGAAGATTTGTGTGTACTGATAATAAAAAAATCTAAATAATCTAAACAAAAAAGAAAAGCATGTCAATATACCGTTGACATACTAGATATGGATGGCTAACAGCCAAGTTCGCGTTGGTGGCATCTGTTCCTTAAAGCGCGACCAACGAACGACGAATGACTTACAAAATGTGAGTTTATATACGATTGAAGACATATTTCCACACAAATTCTTAACAAAACGATAGCAATATAGTTTCTATTTGATTTATGATGCATACTTTTACTATTCAATATCATATATTAATAAATTTAAGAAAACAAATTTATTCGTCGCGAAATAAATTGAAGTAGATACGAACTGTCAAACTTTATTCGTGTTCCACATTATCCACACTCCCAACGAATAAAATAATCGTGCGTACTTAACCTAAAAAATTCATTCTTGTTTTGGTTTCGGTGATCAAAGTCATACTTTGTTCGCGACGAATTAAAAACTCTCATGTGAAAGAAATGTCAAAATCGACGAATATTCGTTCATCCGTTGGTCGTTGGTTGTGCTCATGTGAATAATGCTTAACGCTACTAGACGTTACAGAATGTCAGAGGAAATATACAGAAAGTGTTTAGCTTTATTTTTGTATTTTGTTTATTTTGTCAAACTTTATAATAATAGATGTCTATAGTTTCACTTACAAAGAAACCTTTTTAAAGCAAGAAAACAATAGATGGCGTTTGAAAATGAATTATAACAGTTTTCCTCGAAACCTACGAGAGGGAAAGCACAGCAAGAGAGACTAGACCTTACATTATCCGTCCAATATTTTGAGTTCCCTTAAATTTAATAATTTATGAAAAGCTTTTGGTTCAAATAACATATTAGACACGTATGTCACTGCGAATAAATTATAATAATAATGCAGGAGCGATTTGTAAAATAAATGATTGTTTTATCTTTAAAATCTGAACAATAATTTAAAAAATTATCCTTCAGTAATTTGAGATTTCAAAGCATATTTTATAAAATTGAGGTCATCATATGATTATACTTCTCGAAACTTGAAAATCCTGAATCAAAACAAGTCGATTTTGTGAATAAAACTAAATTAAATATCACATACAAATAAATATAAATTTAAAAACAAACATCGAAGTGTAAAATATAAATGAAATCTGTCATTACAGGTATTTAAATAAATCAATAATTGTCATATAATCGCCTTCTAGTTTGGACGAAGGAGAAACAAAAAAAAACAATCAAATTAGGAAGCATACGTATAGACATCAATTTCCGAAGGCCAATCATCAGCTTTATTAATGCGTCCATCGTGAAATAGACCTTAAGTAGGTTTTTCTACTTTGAAAAAAGTAAAGTGGCAATTCTGATCGACGTCGAATCATGAACACACCCCTCTACATCACGCATTATTGGAATCTGGAAAATGACAGCCACTTCCAATATTACTTTCTCTTTGCTTATCGTTCTTTCTTTTCGCAGTTGTCATCGAGATTTGCTAAAGTAAAGTTCGCGTTCAAAAACAAGCGAAGAAAAATTAAGACCCAAATAAAATAAACATTTTATTTCGTATATTTTACTTTATAACACAAAAACCTAATCCAATTTGGCTTCTCCTTATTTGTCCTATTTAGATTTCTGCATTCAAACAAGGAATGCTCGTTTTTCCTAAGACTAATTATCGGTTAAATTATTAGATAAGGATTGTGTTTATATTATATTTTTGCTTTTATTTCTGGGACTTCTTTGCCAAGACGTGTGTTATTCACAAAACAAAAAGAAACCAACGCAATAAACAAAAATAGTGAAGTTTCTATGCCTTACCAAGAATTTGTTCTTGAAAATAAAAAAAAGTGAACAAAAATGAAACAAAATTCATAAAAATTCTATTAGGATTGGAAGCAACAAAAAAAAAAAAGACAAAAAAAAACAAACAAGAAGCACCTCTTGGTTACTCAATGGTTGCTGCGAAATAATAATCCAATCCACCACCGGCAACAGTTAAAACCATATTTTATCAATTTTGGTTGTTTAATTCGCTCTTCACTATCCCTGGCCCTGGCCCCCGCACAAAAATAATAAATACTTAATGCAGGCTATTTGGACCATGCCGCTGTGATTTCGTGGGATATAAGGCAAGTATTAGTCTGTTTCTATTTTTGGAGCATTCTGCTGTTGATTTTCGTTATTTTCTTTTTGTATTAGAGAGTTTTGGAGTTCCCTGATAAACTCGGGCAAGACATTTTTTGTTATGACTAACCTCACCATTTTTTTATGAGTAAATTCAATTAAATTCTCGGTCTTGATAGCTTCATTGGGTGGGTCAGTTAATTTGTTTCTTCGTTTTTGTATGAATATGATACGAGGTAAACTAGTGATTTTGGCCCGTTGATGACAGCATAGTTCGATAGCGTCGAAGTCGAAGTCGACGGGACGGCCAATCATTGGTCGTGTATTCTTTTTGTCTGCTCACACAAGTTGTTGCCTTTTAATTTCTGATTCAAACACGGTTCGTATAATTCGTTATAATTTAATATATTCTTCTATGGGAACATTATAAGTTTAGAACAATATGTATCCAGTTTTAAGCCAAATTAAAAAAAATATGGTAATAGAGAGTTAGAAGTGATGAACTTGATGATATTTGTACAGTCAGTAATATTAAAAAATCGCTCTACTGAATATTGGCTGATTTGATTCTTACTAAACATATTTATGTAGCTATGATCGGTGGGTTATAGTAATCTTTAGAATTAATGGTGTTGCATGTTGTTGATATAAAAAAGAGGCTAGAGGCATTTAATTTTCTTAGAACATACTCTAAAAATAGATGATAAAGCTGTAACCTCATTAGTTGATAATTCTAGAAAACTTTGTATTCCAAAAATGTAAAATATTAAAATATTGATAAGAAAATATATGAAATCCACTTAGGGTAAAACATAATATCCCAATTTCTTGTGTTGTCAAACATTTACCTCTTAGGTTAAGTAAGGTTAGGTTATAGTGGCTGTCTTCGTTAGTAGAGGGACACCGCAAGGTGGTGTTCTATCCCCTCTCCTCTGGACATAGTGGTGAATGAAATCCTAACTAGTCTGGATGCGGAGGGCTTCACAGTGATAGCCTATGTGGACGACGTTGCTATAGCAGTTTCAGGAAAGCATCTTAATATCCTAAAAGAACTCTTACAAAATGCCTTGGAACGACTAATACTTTAGGCTGATCGGTGTGGACTGGGTGTTAACCCACACAAAACCGATCTGGTCTTATTTTCGAGGAGATACAAAATTCCATTTGTCAACCCTCCTTACATTAAAGGAATCCAATTAAAATTCTCAAGACCTAGGCTAAATACCTAGGTCTTGTCTTAGACAAAAAACTTAATTAGAAACGCAACGTACAGGAAAGAGTCAAAAGAGCTACTGTAGCTCTCTTTTCTTGCAAAAAAGCTATTGGTAATAAATGGGGCTTACTACCCAGAATCACGCATTGGCTATACACATCGGTAATCAGACCGATTTTAACGTACGGTGTGGCAGTATGGTGGACTGCTTTAGAGAAAGGTATAAACAGTGATAAGTTAAATAAAGTCTAACGTTCAGCCTGCCTATGTATAAGCGGATCGCTTCGCACGACCCCGTCTACGGCACTGGACACCTTGCTCTACCTTACACCTCTTGACATATTTAGCAAACAAATAACTGCAAGCTCGGCTATTCGCCTCAATGCTTCGTCGCAGTGGACTAACAACAACATTGGCCACTCCGTAAATCTTAGGTATATAGAATCAATTCCAAAGCACACAGACTACACCATCCCCCAACTACAATTCGACAGGAATTTCCAGATTTCTATACCTACCAGATCTTTTTGGGAGGATAGGACATTCTTAGAGGATGAGTCAATCCACTTTTACACAGATGGCTCAAAAACCAAAAAAAGGGGTTGGTGGTGGTGTGTACTCTGAACGACTGAAATTAAGTCTCTCATTCCGCCTTCCCATTCATTGTAGCGTGTTCCAGGCGGAACTTTTGGCGATTAAGGAAGTCTTGTCTTGGCTCAAAGAAAACGTGATATCAACATCTGATATCCGTATTTTCTCCGACAGCCAGGCCGCTATCAAATCTCTGGACTCTGTCTCTACAAACTCTATAACAGTCCATAACTGTCGATCATCTCTAATGGAGATGGCGCAACAGTTTAATATTCACCTTTGCTGGGTGCCGGGCCATTCCAGGTTACAGTTAGGCAGATGAACTCGCCAGGAACGGTACAGTACAGCCCATCCTACCACGTTTGGCACGTATTGGCATACTTATCGCAACTTGTAAATTGTTGCTAATGCAGGACACTGTGAGGAGGGCAGGCACCAGGTGGAACAACATCACCACGTGTCAAGTCACAAAGAACATCTGGCCAACACTGGATTTAAAATGTTCAAGGTGCTTGCTCTTTTGAAACAGATCGCATATAAGCTAAATAATAGGTGTCATAACCGGACACTGTCTAATAGAAAAGCACGCCACGAGACTATTCGTATTCTCAAATGACTTTTGCAGAAGCTGTATGTACAATGTACATGCCCTGCTCTGGCCCGAAAACGCAAGAATTACCTAGAAGAATTCTTCTTTAACTATCTAAACGATCTATAGTTGTGTTTATAAAAATAGCAGTGCTCTCCAAATAAAACAAAAAGGCCTTCAATATCAAATTTATGATGGTTCGCATCTACCTGGCCCAAGTCCACTAAAACCTGGCACCTCTCGACTGGTATTGCGTTCCACCAATCACGCACTGCTTCCCACAATTATTTCAAATCCTAGGGTTTTTTTATGAACTGCATTCTTAACTTTCCCCCTTAAATCTGCGATGGGGTTAAGATCGGGGGATTAAGCGGGCCACTCCACAACGGATAACTTCTTCTGCGCAAACCATGATTTTGCATTTTTTGACGTATGCTTTGGGTCATAGTCTTGTTGGTATACCCAAACCAACGGCATTTCGTTTTCAGCATCGGGTAACATTACCTCCCCGAGAATTTTCACATACTCGGTTGCATCCCTTATACCTTCGGTAAGATAAATAGGCCCAGACCTCGTGATATTAAAAGCAAGCCCATATCATAATTTTCCTTCACCATGCTTAACTGTTTTTATAGTGTACCGTGGATCGATTTCTGCATTTTAGGGTCTTGTCACATATTCATTACGACCCTTGGACCCAAAAAGGACGACTTTGCTTTCATCGCTCCACAGAACATTCCTCCATTTCTCTTTTGCCCAATCTCTATGCGCTTTAACAAACTCCATTCTCTTGGCCACATGCCGTTTCGTCAAGAATGGTACCTTGCGTGGACTTTGGGCTGTTAACTTCGCTTATAAAAGACGTCTTCGTATTAAGACAGCGTTAACAGACAGTTGAAGTCCATTTCTTATTTTCCTAGAGCCTATGGAAGGGTTCTGTTTTGCTAGCTGAATATTTTTTTTGTCAGTTGTTTCAGTAGTCATCTTTTTTGGGCCTAGCGTTTTCGGTTTATTTTGCCATTTTAAGGCGTTACTGACCTTTTTTGGTGAGCAGCCTTGGCTGTCTTGAATATTTTGGTAGGTTTTTCCCTCCAAACGCAGATTTCTAATAAGTTTTCAAATTTCTTCAGTGCAGTGTCTTGACCGTCCCATTCTTTTTTTATATGCTAGTATGTTACAAGTACTTATAACTTTATAAAGTAAAATATTCACTTAACGCAAAATAAAAAAAAATTGAATTTTTAACACTTTTAAATTATAAAATAAAAAGCACTGCTATTTTTATGAACACTCTATATCCAGAGAGTTTGAAATAATTGGTGTTAAAAGTCTCTAATATGAATACGAAAGACCGTTAGATGCAAGTTACATTAATTTTTTTTGTAAGAATTTCCATTATTTAAATAATTGACAATATAATAAAAAAAAAAATGTCACCAGCACTACTATTTTTATGAACACAACTGTAAATCATATCAGCATAATCAGCCTCTCACGTTTCGTAAGGGACTCAAGCTGGTTCCATTGAGCTTAGGAGGAAGCCTAAAGATTCATGTGGTATCAGAACGAGCCATTAAACTGGCCTAAGTGTGTCCGTTTTCATCATGGACAGACACTATGGTTAGGTTAGCTTAGGTTATAGTGGCTGTCCAAGATGAAAACGGACACACTAAGGCCAGTTTAATGGCCCATTGTGATACCACATACATCTTGAGGCTTCCTCCTAAGCTCAATAGAACCAGTTAGAGTCCCTTACAAAACGTGAGAGGCTGATTATACTGATATGATTTAGATCGTTTAGATCCTTAAAGAAGAATTCTCCTAGGTAATTCTTGCGTTTTCGAGCTAGAGCAGGGCATGTGCAGAGAAGATGAAGAACCGTTTCTTCCTCTTCCTCGTCCATACAGCTTCTGCAAAAGTCATTTGAGAATACGCCTAGTCTCGTGGCGTGCTTTCCTATTAGACAGTGTCCGGTTATGACACCTATTATCGAGCTTATATGCGATCTGCTTAGAGAGAGCAAGCACCTTGAACGTTTTAAATCCAGTGTTGGCCAGATGTTTTTTGTGGCTTGACACGTGGTGATGTTGGTCCACCTGGTGCCTGCCCTCCTCGCAGCGTCTTGCATTAGTAGCAGTTTACAAGTAGCGATTGGTATGCCAGTACTTGCCAAACGTGTTAGGATGGGCTGTACTGTACCGTTCCTGGCGAGTTCATCTGCCTTACAGTTACCTGGAATGTCTCTATGGCCCGGCACCCAGCAAAGGTGAATATTAAACTGTTGCGCCATCTCCATTAGAGATGCTCGACAGTTATGGACTGTTATAGAGTTTGTAGAGACAGAGTCCAGAGATTTGATAGCGGCCTGGCTGTCGGAGAAAATACGGATATCAGATGTTGATATCACGTTTTCTTTGAGCCAAGACAAGACTTCCTTAATCGCCAAAAGTTCCGCCTGGAACACGCTACAATGAATGGGAAGGCGGAATGAGAGACTTAATTTCAGTCGTTCAGAGTACACACCACCACCAACCCCTTTTTTTGGTTTTTGAGCCATCTGTGTAAAAGTGGATTGACTCATCCTCTAAGAATGTCCTATCCTCCCAAAAAGATCTGGTAGGTATAGAAATCTGGAAATTCCTGTCGAATTGTAGTTGGGGGATGGTGTAGTCTGTGTGCTTTGGAATTGATTCTATATACCTAAGATTTACGGAGTGGCCAATGTTGTTGTTAGTCCACTGCGACGAAGCTTTGAGACGAATAACAGAGCTTTCAGCTATTTGTTTGCTAAATATGTCAAGAGGTGTTAGGTAGAGTAAGGTGTCCAGTGCCGCAGATGGGGTCGTGCGAAGCGATCCGCTTATATATAGGCAAGCTGAACGTTGGACTTTATTTAACTTATCCCTGTTTATACCTTTCTCTAAAGCAGTCTACCATACTGCCACACCGTACGTTAAAATCGGTCTGATTACCGATGTGTATAGCCAATGCGTGATTGTGGGTTGTAAGCCCCATTTATTACCAATAGCTTTTTTGCAAGAAAAGAGAGCTACAGTAGCTCTTTTGACTCTTTCCTGTACGTTGCGTTTCCAATTTAGTCTTTTGTCTAAGACAAAACCCAGGTATTTAGCCTCGTCTGAGAATTTTAATTGGATTCCTTTAATATAAGGAGGGTTGACAAATGGAATTTTGTATCTCCTCGAAAATAAGACCAGATCGGTTTTGTGTGGGTTAACACCCAGTCCACACTGATCAGCCCAAAGTATTAGCCTGTCGAAGGCATTTTGTAAGAGTTCTTTTAGGGTGTTAAGATGATTTCCTGAAACTGCTATAGCAACGTCGTCGGCTATCACTCTGAAACCCTCCGCATCCAGACTAGTTAGGATTTCATTCACCACTAGGTTCCAGAGGAGAGTGGATAGAACACTACCTTGCGGTGTCCCTCTACTAACGAATCGTCTACTAGAAGAGTTGCCCAGTTTTGAGTTAATTACTCTGCTAGTAAGCATTAAATGAATTAACTCCCGAAGCGAACTCTCTACATTTAGAGATGTCAGTGCAGAAGTGATTGCAGATGTGTCCACGTTGTTAAAGGCACCTTCGATGTCAAGGAAAGCAACCATAGTGAACTCTTTATGATGGAGGGAATATTCGATGGTGCGTACTAAAGTGTGTAACGCTGTTTCCACCGATTTACCTTTACAGTAGGCATGTTGAGACGAAGAATGATGTCTTGTATCGATACGTGCCCTTAAATGGATATCAATCAATCTTTTCAGGGCCTTAAGAAGGAATGATGATAGACTTATAGGTCGTAGATCTTTAGGATTGACTTGGGAGCATTTACCTGCTTTGGGTTTAAAAACAACTTTAACTTCTCTCCATGCCGAGGGAACATGGACCAGGTAAAGACAGCTGGTAAAAATTGCCTCAAGGATTGGGGCAATTATGTCAGAAGTCTTTTGTAACTCGGCTGGTATTATTCCATCATTACTTGAATTTGTCCAGGACTCGTCTTCATTTTTAAAGCAGCTTGGCATCGCTGGACTAGTTGAAAGAATTTTCCGTAACCTAGAGGCTTCAGAAGTTTCTTCTATCGTGCCACAGAAGGATCGCAAAGAAGATCGCTTAGATTCTTAGGGATTCTTTGTAGGAGTCCCAGTTAGAGGCTAGTCTTGCGGCTTTGGCCCGGTTGAAAGGTTACCTGCATTCTTTCCTGAGCGAGTCAAGCTCTGAGGCCCACCATTGTGGTTTCCTCTTTCCAATTATGTGTATAAGTGGAGAAGCAATTTCTAGCGATCTGTTCATAGCTGAGGTAAGGTCATTGACTTTGTTGTCAAGTTCATCAGCGTTGGAGGAAGGACTAGATAGTCCAGGTTCTAGTAAACTCTGTAACGAGTTCCTGTATGAAAACCAGTCAGTTTTCCGATAGTTTCGAAAATTCAATGGACTCGGGTTATCATCCATATTTATATTGAACTGGATATATCTATGATGAGAGAACGAGTGTGCTTTGGATACTTTCCAGTCGAAGATCATATGGTGTATATTATCTGAGACAAGAGTTATGTCTAAGACTTCTTTTTGAGTTTAAATTATGATGTCGTTGATATTCGTGCCATACAGTATGATGAGTGTTAACATCGCTCCCAATAATTAGGCGGATCCTTTGCCTTTCCGCTTCAGCGACGACTTTCTCCAGGGTTTTTCCAGGGAGAGGGCCAGGGTGGTCATGCCCAAGATACGCCGATGCCAGCCAGAAACTTCCTTTGGTTGTTTCCAGCCTAGCTACGGTGGTATCTCTGTCACTGAAACGATGGAGTAAAAATACATTAATGCTACGTTTCACTAGTATGCAAGATCTAGGTTCACCTTTATCTGTCACACAAAGTGTGAAGTATCCAGGAGTCCTGAGTCTTCGAACAACGGATCCTACAATCCATGGCTCTTGGATCAGGAAAATGTCTTTCCCGTTACTCGCCAGACGGAGAAGAAATGAGGCCGAGGCCTTTATGGAGTGTTGGAGATTAATCTGTACTACCTGCAGCATTTTGGCTACAATTAGGCAGATCAACCTCCACCATAGTTTTGTTCTGATCCTCAGTGTCTGAGGATGAACCCAAGAGTTCGTCCTCGCTCAGAACGATAATGTTAAGGTCGTCCTCAGTCTCCATTAAGGATGGACTGTCTACGACTTTTGTAGAGGGTGGAGTCGCGATTGGAGAGGGTACGGGTGCATCGTCACCCTCTGTTAGGAGAGAAGACGACGTCCCAGGCCCGCCAACCGCTAGTTCGCCTTCGGTTGGTAACCTCATCTTTTTTATAGATTCGAATTTTAATGGATTCGAAGCCATAGTTTATAGAGCCCTCGTTTAAGGCTAGAGGATTCTTTATTGAGTACCACAATGGCACTTCTATAAAGACCCTTCACTTCCTCTAGCTTGGCTATCTTCCAGTTATGCGTCGGAAGGGACGGGTTACAAACTCTGATCATCTCGAGAATGTCCTCGATACCAGCAGGTTCGCTTGGAATCCAAATGCGGGCTCTAGGTCTGCTAGGAATGTCTTCCATAGCGAGAACCTCGAGTTTCGCACCTGGCCGAACTTAACCTAACCGGCTTACATCGAGATTGTATAAGTCACAAGACCTCTGGTCGCCATAAACCATGAGTTTGACATGGCCTTGATGCCAACCCCCATCGCTTATGAAAGGAAATGGTCCTGGAAACTCCCTCAAAATGTTTAGAAAGTTACCTTGACCAACTGCCAACAATCACCCGATATTTTGCCATCATTATCGCTCCTGTCAATGACCGCAACCACGACTTTGCCCTTCGCGACGTCACTGAAACTGGATTGTTTCCTGATGGGATTGAAGGGGGTGCTGGTGTTATGCACCCGAGGCCGTTTTGATGTCGGTGCGGCCCCCTCAAGAGATCTTTCTCTGCTGGACGTAGAGTCCTTATTGGATCTTGTTGTAGCAATTATGCTTTTGGCCCATTCGACGCTAGCGGTTTGCTGCGGTGTCTTTTCAGCCCCCGATGATGCACCAGAGGCCTTCAAGATTTTCGCCGCTTGCCGCCTTTGTCTATAAAGACCTTTAGAGAGTTTTCCATTTCTGGAAGTATTCTCACAAGTAGTGGTAGGGCCATTTTTCACAACCCTGCCACTACTGAAATTAGGTATCGCTACCTTTATATTCTCGTTGCTACCAGCAGCAGAGGAGGGTCCATGGTTAGCCACTACTCCCTTCTCTGTGTTGGCCGCAAGAGATACGCCAGCAGGCTTTGACACCAAGCTACCGCCCGGTCCTGAAGAGATACCGGTCTCACTTATGTTTTTATTTTAGTTTTTGTTGTTTGTTTTGTTCATTTGTTGGTCCCACGAAACGCAAAGAAAAAAGGTCCATCTGCACAGAGATTCGCATGTACAGATAAGGCTAGTTAATCCGGAGGTCGCCAGGCATCCGGATACTCGCCGTTAGAGACTGGGCTATTTTTGAATTGGCCCCCAGCCAGGCTGATCATCGGCACGGGTCGTTTAACACCTTAGATCCAGCCCAATAATGATGAGAGGTGGTTGGGGAGGAAGAGAAAGGGTGAGGAGTCAGTTGACGTTAATTCATCATTCTGACTTGTAAGGAAAAGATTGGGATTCGGCAACAGCAATTCAGCTAGGTTACCTAGAGTGAGAAGGAGTATAGGAGATATGACCGTTGCTAGCTTTTTCACCATTACAAGCGTGGGAGGTGGGATGGGACTTGGTGACATAAACGTAGCCTGGTATGCCTTGTTTATGTGGGAGTGGATGATGATTTTGGGAAGATAGAGGGATAAGAACGTCCTTCAGTTTCAGGATTCAACTGGAGAAAATTCTCGAGAATCATTGACCTTACTCAGCTTCTACAACTCGACAAGTTCGACGTTCAGAGTAGAAGGCGTGAATGTAAAGTTTCAAATACTTTTTTCTTCGAACAATTAATTTAATTAAAATTAAAGACGAATTTTAAAAACTTAAGGTTACTTAATTTTTAAAAAATTTAGTTAATATCGGAAATAAAATATCTGACAAACTTATAAACAAACTCAAAAACCCTATTTGCATACATTAAAAACTGACCCTTAAGTTAAAACAGCTTGTTTCTATTATTTTTTCCAGGCGAAATAATCGTTTGCCTTAAACTTTTTACCATTAAGTGAAAACGAAAAGTTGTTTCCACAAAACAATTTTGCCATTTGAGAGGATTATTAGGTACGATTAAAATATAGAAAGACTAACGACAAAAGACTTAATTACTAAAAAATATTGTGTATCGAAAATGATGTTCCTATTATTTTTTCCTTCACTGTAATTGTTTTTTTTTTTTAATATACAAGAGCTACGCTTAAGAGTTATGATAAATATTAACTGGCAGTTTTTATGAAACGCAAGCTTATTAGCATAAAAGGCTTAAATAAAAAAAAGAATTCCAAACAAACTAAAATAGTTCTGCCCGCTTATCAGCAAAAAACCTAAAAAACTTGTTCTATTTCTATGGATATTTCTCCACGTGGTTAGGTACTCTGAAATTGAAACTTGATAAACTACTGTCAAAGACCCCAATAAAATTTAAATTTTGTATTTAAATTAATGAGTCTAAGAGCCGGCAGCAAATTTTGGGAGAGGAGTGATAACCAAAATTCATTTACATTTACATTTTGTGTAGGTATACGCAATGTTACATCAAATTCAACCGTCTGGTAGGTTTTTAGTCGTGGTCGGGGCTGAGCCTATGAAAAAGGTAATTTTTCCGATTTGAGGTTGAAATTATAAACACATGAGTGATACCTGAAAAAGTGTATCGAATACCTCTCTTCTTTTAGTTTCTTCTTATCAGACGCTTTTAAGGTTTTTCAAATGCATTTAAAACCCCAGTAACTTTTTTCCTATAAGGTATGTAACCAAAAGAATCAATGCACGATATGATTTGTTTTACAAGACCAACTTTAGAATTTTTGTTTAATGATTCAAAGTTAGTTAAAAATTTTAAATATTGCTATAAACTAAATTATTAAAATGCGTGTGAAGAGCAAAAGGCTGAAAGTAAAAGTAAGTTTTCAGATTTTTGTAAGTATCATTCTTTTAGTTACATATACATATGTAAATATATAAATAATTGTAAGAATCTTAAATTGAAACATACATTTGAAAAATTATTAAAATGCGCCTGGTCTGGCAACCATTAGGCTACAATCAAAACATCTTGGACACTCATTCATGTAATCATAGGTGGTTTTCTGATTTGTTAATGTATTACTTACTTACTTACTTAAGGTGGCGCTACAGTCCTGTGTGAACTAGAGCCTCACCCAACAAACTTCTTAATCTAGTTCGGTCCCTAGCTAGATGTCTCCAGTTTCGCGCTGCAAGTTGGGTGAGGTCATTTTCCAATTGTGAGCGCCACCAGTTCCGCGGTCTTGCTCTACTGCGCTGTCTTGTGGGTGTGCATTCGAAGAGTTTATGGGCCGGTGCATTGGTTTGCAAGCGCTCTGCGTGCCCCAGCCATCTAAGTCGTTGGACTTTTACCCTTCTGGCTAAGTCTACGTCGCTGTACAGCCCGTACAGCTCGTCGTTCCATCTTCTCCTCCACTCTCCTTCGATGCATACGAGACCGTAGAGCACTCGAAGAACTTTTCTCTCGAATCGACCCAAGGTGCTTTCATCCGCTTTTGTAGTAGTCCATGCTTCTGCACCATATAGCAAGACGGGGATGATAAGGGTCTTATATAGCGACACTTTGGTCCGTCGAGGGAGGACTTTACCACTCAATTGCTTTCTTAGCCCAAGGAAACACCTGTTAGCAAGAGTTATTCTGCGTTTAATCTCAGCGCTGGTGTTGTTTCCTGCATTTACAGCGGAGCCTAGGTAGACGAAGTCCTTGACTACCTCAAAGTTACGTCTGTCGATGGTGCGTTTTGACCAAGACGTCGGTGTTGTATGTCCTTTCTTGACGACAGCATGAACTTTGTTTTGCTCTCATTAACCGTTAAACCAATTTTTGCCGCCTCTGCCTCAATACTCAAAGCCCCAATGACATCACGCTGAGTTCTTCAGATTATGTCAATGTCATCAGCATATGCTAGTAATTGGGCCGACTTTTGAAAGATAGTGCCTCTGGTGTTGACGTGTGAGCTCTGCACTATTCTTTCAAATCAAGATCTTGCTTAATGTGAATATATTCGATGGATTTTGGACTTTCCTGGCCTAAAACCACACTGATAAGGACCTATCAGGTTTTTGACGATGGGCTTTAGACGTCGCACATATTACTGATTCCTCTATAGTTGGTGCAGTTTAGAGGGACTCAATACTGAGGTTCCATTCATCGGGCATGCTTTCTTCCGACCATATCTTACAGATAAGTTGGTGCATGGTCCTAACTAAATTATCTCCAGCTGCTTTATAGAGCTCGGCATTCAAGCCATCCGCTCCAGCGGCTTTATTAGCCTTCAGCTTAGATATGGTAATCTTTAATTCGTCTAAGTCAGGAGAACGGGATTGTTGGCTTTCGTCGTCTATGTTGAATGAATCATCCTGCCTGACAGCGGAATTCAGTTCGTCGTCGTCGTTATACAGTCTGCAGAAGTGGTCCTTCCATATACTCAGCATTGACTGGGGTTCCACTATGATGTTTTCACTTTCGTCTTTGCAGCCTTCGGTTCTAGGTTTATGTACCTGTGAATTTCGTTTCACCTGTTCATAAAACTTTAGAAACTTCATTACTGCTTTTAAACCTCTGAACATCTTCAACCGCACGCTTCTCATGCCTTCTCTTTTTCCAAGTTCCTTTGTGGATGTTGAGGTGTGGAAACGTGTACAATGACGTTTCGCCCCGCAGCAAAATCTATGAGCCTGAATCCGTTAAGTCCACCAAAGACGTCTACCCTTCCTAGCTTGGCATTAAAATCGCCCAGGACTATTTTAATATCGTAGCTAGGGCACTGCTCATATGTTTTGTCTAGGAGCTCGAAGAACATATCTTTGGTGTTGTCGTCTTTCTCTTTTGTGGGGGCGTGCGCGCATATCAGGCTAATGTTGCCGAATTTAGCCTTGATGCGTATGGTCATGAGGCGCTCATTGATGCACCTATAGCTCAAGACTTCTTGCCTTAGTCTGGCTCCGATGACGAATCCGCATCCAAATAAGCGCTGTTGGTTTTCGTGGTAGCAGTCACCATAGTAGATATCGCAGTTTTTCATCCTCTTTTTGCCCGGCCCATCCCATCGTATTTCCTGGATGGCGGTGATATCTGCTTTATATCGTTCTAGGGCCTCCGCTAATTCTTCGGCCGCACGTGGTCAGAAAATCCGTCCGTATTCGAGGCTTGTTGGTGCTTCGCAACTATGAAAGCTTTTACGTGGCCAGGAAGTCACCCCGACGCACAGTGGGGCAGAAGCACCTTACGAACGGCGATAATTGTAAATGTTTTTTGTAGATTAAACTAAAATATATTTTTCGAAAAGTTTTTGATGTGTTTAATTTAAATTAAAGTTAAAAACTAATTTAAAACATTCTTACATAATTTTTGGGTCAAAGTTATATAAAGTTGAAGTTTTGAGAGCATTTGTACAGCATCATTTTGATTTAAGATAAAGCAGATTTTAATATCTAAAAAAAAATAAGATAAAAAGAATATTTTGCATGAATTGTTGCATATATATGTGCATATGTATATAAATATATATATATGTGTATGTATATATATATATACATATATACATACATATATGTATATATATGTACATATACACATAAAAACATATCGATTACCTTTGTTTGGGGTTTTAAATAAATTTTGTGTGTATTTATGATTATTCTGAGTCCGAAAAATAGTCGACAATTTCAGTTTGCGGCTGGTTGTTTAAATCAGGCTGTAAAAACATTTCGATAGCTTCAGAATCAAATGGAATTTTTTTTATCGGTTTTCTAATTCTCTGGTTGGTAATGAAAGGATCAGAAGATATTAACATTCGGTTCATAATGTCTGTTAATGTATCTTGTCTTGATGTTTTTCGACTGAAATGCTCTCTGTACATCTTGAAATCCTTATTCCGGGCTTCTAACGCTTCTTCACTTAATTCTCCAATGGGCAATACACTTTCAGAAACTATTTCATGTCCATGAATCAAAATTTTATGAACTGAAGTGCTCATATAGTACCAAGGATACAGCAATACAAACAACTTCGCAGTTTCTAAACAATATATTTTAAATTTGTGAACATCTATAATAAATCCACTCGATAAGCACTGCAAAATTATATGAAATTTTTTTATCAGATTAACATCTATACCAGTTATTCCACTTGATATAATAAAGTTTTTAAAAAATCGCCTAGCTACATTTCCTGTGTTCGTATTGCCATATCCTGGTTTGGGCCGATCAATTTTTAACCCTAATTCCTTTTCAAATGCCTCTTGAATTCTTACTTTGTTTTGGGCCACACAATCTTCTGTCGCTTTCGATCTACGCCATTCTTTTACCGGTAGTTTATAGGCAACGTGAAGCAGGCATTCGAACATTCTTATCCATGCATGAAGAACGGATATTCCAAATGTTAGAAATTCATGTGAGATCGGAAGTGAAACCATTTTTTCAATGCTATTGAACTCCTTGGATGTTGCCTGACAAAGATAACATCTCTGAGCAGAGCGAACACCACTCAGACTATTACATAGTTTGCCATCAAACATTGAAAATATCAACTGGTGTTTGACAATGTACTCGCTATTTTCAATAATAACTTTTGTTGGTACGAGTTCATTTAACTGCGATTGAACAGATGCGTTCTCTCTATTGATTAATGTATCTGTTTCCTTTTCGAAAGTTATTTTTATGGGCCTGCAGTACCTAGGAGAAGAAGGGCAAGGATTTTTCCAAAAAACGTTTGATGTGCTCGATAACTTTAGTGGTACCAAACAAGTTATAAATACAAACTTGTCATCTGCATCAGTTGTGTTCGTAAACCTTTGGTGGTATTCACTATGGCCGGAGCTACCATCAAAACCCACTTTAGAATAGAGCAAAAGTTCATTACAGCTGGCATTATTAAACACATCTTTTTGTGATGCAGAAATTCTTTCAACAGTGTGATTAAGCAAGCTTTGGATTGAAACTTCAGCTGTTACTTCATTCACAGTAAGATTTTCTGGATAGCATTTTATTTTTTCTTTTTGCACAGCTTTATAAGAAGGCAAAACATCATGCGTGACATATTTTCTGATCGTGTCGTATTGATCACGGGATAGTTTTGCTTCTATAAGCATTGACAAAGCTTGACCAGAAGTGAGCATAACTGTCGAACTCTTTGAGGTGGTAGGTGGACAGAGGGTTTGTTCCAGAAATTCTGCAGTTTTTTTGTCACCTGCAGCTCTAAAATTCATTTGAGCAGCGAAAATAAGCTCTTCTGCAGATTTATCTCTAAGATCAGCTACTCTTTCGCGTTTTCTTCGCTTACTCAAAAGATCAAAACTAGTCTGAGGGCGTCCAGGGGGTGGTGAATACATTTTAAATTTAATGTTTTGACGAAGCCAGTGTGATTCTTTTTTATCAAACACTGTCCTCGTACTGTGACTTTTCTTCCACTTAGATTTAAGATCAAATTTAAATCTAACTAATTCTTTTTTTAGATCTGACACGTGATGTTCAGAGCAATTTGTCTTTGATATTAAGAATGTCTCAATATCTTCAAACTTTTTGTCAATACACTTAAATTTACTACTAAAAAAGATTTCGCAGAGTTCCTGCTTTTTGCAGGAGAAAAAATCCATGTTGAGACCCTAAATACGATTGAACTGAGTTAAGAGAACCATACTTATAAACACAAAAAAATAAAAAAAAAATATTTTAGGCAAACATTTTTTACTTTTAAATTCAGTCCCGAAAAATAAAAGAATTAAACTAAGAAAAACACTTTAAATTTTGTTTTAATGTTTGCCTAATAAAAAATTACCGTTATTTAAAAAATAAAACGACTTTCTATTGTTCATATTACATTTTCTTTTTAATTTTATTTGATAATCGAGTAAAAACTAATGTTATTCAAAGAACATACCTGGTTTAACAAAATCTTTGCAAAAAAATTTTATACACAATTAATTTTCACTTTAATAATTAATGCAACTTATTTTGATGTATTTAGTACAGATCACTATTTAAGCTAAACTTTCAACTTTGATGCCGAGCAGTACAGTGATAGAACAGCTAATTAAACAAAAAATCCTATATCATGTGAGGCATATTATCAGTTAATATAACAGTTATTTTTATTGAAGTTTGTCACACATAAGAAACATGACTTCTCGCCGCTCTCGCCAATGCAACAGCCCCACAGTGCGACGGCACAACCCCTAACCTAGAGGGCCAGATCCTAAGTATAACTCCAAGGATGGGGAGCCGGATAAAACCGCTCCTTATAGGCCTGGGCTCCCAATAAGTCGAAGAAGCCCTATAAATTGTTCACTAAGTAGTTCAACCTTACTGCAACTGTAGACGCCACCGTTGATTCCATCTCGAGAATTCGTCCGCTGCCGCTTGGATAAGGAGAGGTGCCTTAGTGGAAACACCTCTCCTCCCTCTCTCGTTTGCTGCCCCAACAACTTTCTACTGGGGTTGGAACCTAATCTCCAGTTGAGGTACTAGGCACCCGATGTTCACCGCGGGGAGGTGAGAGTAGAAGTTTATAGACAGAGGTGGGTTTTGAGAAAAACCTGTGGACGCTTTTGTCCTCTTGAATGTGCATGTCTACCATTTGAACATCCCATCATATTGAAAGATTAAAATTTCTATGAGAGTCAAACTGCCAGAAACAAAATATCTGATATACCACAAACGCGTACGTGGGATGAATGAAATTTAAAATCACATACAAAATATAAACATATTTTCGCAATTACAAGCTTAAAATTTTCCCCATAAAAGTATTTACATTTTTAATTGTTTGACTTTTCAAAAAAAAAAAAGTAGAAAATTCATGGCCAATCTAATGGAACTACTCGTACAATAACTTGCATTGTTTTAATACAATTGAATTCACACTGTTCTCATATTAACATGAATATCTTCAAAAACAAAAATGAGTCACCTTTTTTTATTTGTCTTTTATAAGTTCTTTAGTTTTAGTTTTATTATTGTTATTTAATTTGTTACTAATTTATTTCTTATAACGTTTCAGATTGAGGTGGTTATTTAAAGCAGACGCAGCTTTAAGTATTCAAAATGGCATTCAGTTATGGGTGTCTTATCCTGCAGCGTGGTGTATTACCACTTGTTTTGGTATTGGGTAAGTACACGAAAGTTTAAATAGTTGAAATACATAGATGTTATTAAAGCAAAAGTCTGAAATAAAGCCTTATCTGCTAAGAGAGTAAAAGTACATTTAATAAGTTTGGTATAGCTGCACATCATATTTGAAGCAAATCGATACAAATTGAATAGACGAACTGAGCTTTAAACAATATAACAGAATCCTAACTTTTTAAACTTCACCATGAGTTTGTTGATTCTGATTTATTCATACTTTTTTGACTAAATACAAGTTAAAAAAGAACATCAAATGTGTTTTGACCTTGATTAAAAAAAAAAGAAAGTCAAGTGGAATTCTCAAAAATATGCAATATTTGGGTTGGGCTTATAAGATTCTACCCGATATTTGTAACACATTTGCTGAGTTTCTCAATTCCAATGTTATGGACTATAACAATTTTTAAACTGTTCTATTGGCAATCTGTAAATGTGAATAAAGGTCACTTGCAGGGGCGAACGCAGAAAAAAATTCGTTGGGGGGGGGGGGGCTAAGGAGTTAAAAAAAATATGTATATTATATTATTTTTTTATTTTAAATTTTAATTTTTGTTTGTCTTTTTTGGCCCTATTTTGTATATGTAGGTACTAAGAAACATGTATGTAAAAATATGACTTGCTTTCACGATTGACAAAACAATTTGACTTTGACTTCAAAGGTAAAACTTAATTTTTATATGCATTTTGCATGCATAAGTTTGTACGCCTTATTTCCTAGTTGCCGTTGTCGATCCCATCATTCTTGAGCTGAACTCACACATGAATAAATGTGAGTAACAGAAAAAAACTCACCATGAAAATACTAGAAATACTGATTTTTAATGCGTTCCGAACATTTAGACCGAAGCATAGGGTCATATTCATAGTTCCTTGATAAGTTCTAATTTTGTCTTTGCTTAATTAAACTTCAGTTTATGTTAATCATAGACAATTTAAACCCATTTAAAAACTATAATCTGGAGTCTAAAAGTAAACACGACGGAACCTATGTTTACGCTGTTTCTAAATTTATTAAAATTCAAAAATAAACAAACTGATTAAATTAAGTAACGAGACATTTTATCTGAAAATTTAAAAACAAATTAAAATGTCAAAATATATATAAATATAAGAAATGAAGTTGTGTTCCAACTCCATGGTTTTTGCTCTAACACAAACTTCAATTTCATGTGGTTAAAATTTACGGTAAATAAGCGCATCATCCACGCATGTTTTTTATATCGAAGTCCAAATCTGGACAGAAATTCAACTTTTAACGAATTTGATGCTCTGCCTGACTCCATTCAAAGAATTGTTGCCCATTATTCTCACAATGAAATCGTCATTGCGGGCGATTTCAATGTACACAATTCTTCTTGGCTTCGTTATTCTGGCCAGTCAACACCGGAAGGAAGGTATGTTGAGATCTTTGCTGAGTTAAATCGATTAACTGGCGTTGCAGGTCAATCCGCCAACACCCTAGACTTGTTTCTTACCTCTGACCCTAATAAATACACAATTAGTGTATTACCGCCTCTAGGCACATCAGACCATTGTATCATATCTGCAAAATTCTCATGTCGAAAAAACCCAGTTAACGAAAAAACTCCTATGAGAACCGTTTGGCAATATGAGAAAGCCAACTGGGACGGTCTCAATGAATTCTTCAGGAACTTTAACTGGTCACTATGCTTCCTCGATAGTGACGTGGATTCCAGCGCAGAAATGGTTAGAAATTTAATTCTTTGTGGAATAAGAAATTTTATCCCGAATAGGGTGAAATCTATCAAACCCAAAGAGAACTCATGGTTTGATGCGAGCTGTAAAGAGGTTATTAGGTTCAGAGATGTAAGTTTCCGTTGTTATAAAGCCAATCCGACTAAGAAAAACCGGAATAATTTTAAACAAGCTAGAAAGACTTGTAATGGTCATATTCGACGAACCAAATTTTTGCATAGTCAGAAATTAAGGCAAAAAAGTAAGTAGTAAAAATGTCTGGTCATTTGTAAAAAACGTACGAAACACCACGTCATCCTCGGTACCAACGCTCGTCCACAATGACACTCCCTATGTAAGCTCGATTGATAAAGCCAATTTGCTTGCACCATATTTTACTGTTAATTCGAGGCTACCGGGTAGTGTCATGAGTCCTCCTGTTCTTGAGGGCGTAAATGATTCTATGGGACGAATCTTCTTTCGCACTCGTGCAGTCGAAAGAGTACTGAAAGACCTTGACATATACAAATCCGCTCCACAGTATGGTATTGATGAACCTCTCCTTCGTTGGATTAGATGTTACCTTTCTAACCGTTCAATACAAGTTGTATTGATAGTTTCAAGTCTGAAATTGATAAAATAAATGCTGGTGTCCCCCAGGGCTCCGTTTTGTCTCCGACTCTCTTCCTTATATTCATAAACGGTGTTTTTTCAGTCACTTCTAATCCATTAAACTGTTTCGCCTACGACAGTACCCTCAGCTTTTCATATTCGTTTCTAGATTCACATCCTTGTCCTTCGGATGTGGAATTTCAACGGTAGCGTATGATAAGCTCTTTAAATTCTGATCTTGACAGCATTGTCCAGTGGGGAATCAAAAACCGTGTAGAATTTAATGCTTCGAAAACTCAAACCCCTTATGGCATGATCACATATTCGATATCGCCAAAAATGGTGCCAGGTGCTTAGGATTTCTCCGAATGTGCAAGAAATTATTCACCCCTTCTAATATGACTGTAATTTACAAAGTTTTCATCCGTCCAAATCTTGAATATAATTTGCATATCTGGACAGGTGCCCCTAAAACAAGTTTAAATCTCTTAAATATAATACAAAAAAGGGCTTTAAAAATGATAGGCGATAAAACTATAATCGAAACATTTACATCGCCAGAACACCGCTGCAATGTTTCATGCCTTTCGTTGTTTTATCGATATTTTAACAAACAATGTTATGTTGAATTAGCCAGTTGCCTTCCACCCCTTAAACGATTCAGCCGTAATACTCGCACTTCGAGGAATGTTCATCAGTTTACCCTTGAGCTTAATTTCGGGCGTACTGTCAAGTACAGAGATTCTTTCTTAAATCGCACATCGAGAATATGGAATGCTTTAGCTAACTCTGTTTTTCCCTCCCATTTTGATATTCAGAACTTTAAGACCAATGTGCACCGGTACCTCCGTTTAAATCCTTCCCTATTTTCCTTACGCTCGCACTGTGTTTAAATATAAACAAATAAAGGGTACTAATAACCCCTTGAGGGCTTGTGAATTAAAAAAAAAAGACTTACCCATATATCTATATTTTAATATTTTGCTGGAAATGCTACCAACTAACAGAAAACGAAAGTTCTGCTTAACCCGATTAGACCCCTTTGAAATAGATGAAGGCGATTTGTATTAATGTAAAACCATCAAACTTCATAAAATTTCTCAACTAACAGCAAACAAAATAGTTTCAAGGGTTTTAAAGGTTTTGGCTTTCACAAGCCATTTTGTATAGGTTTAAGTGATTTTTTTTAGAATTGTAGTCGAATATGCCTTAAACCTGTTCCTAAGTAAACAGAGCTGGAAAATTCTATGTAAATAGCAGTTGTGTCTAAGCTTTATGTTAAATTTAGACTCTAGTTCAAATAATAATAAATAAATTGGTTGGCGCAACAGTCCGTTGAAAACTAGGGCCTAGTCACTTACAACTCTCAACGATTTCTGTGTACGAGTAATATTGTCAGGGATGGAGGTGACCTACAATTTTAAGCCGATTCCGAACGGCTTATTTGAGAAAGCACTTTTCATGACAAGAATTACTCTTGGAGAATTTGTCAACACCTCGAAAGAGGCAATACAAGTGCATAAACTTTAGATAGCATAGGCGGGGATCTAACCCAAGAACTCTGGCATGACAGTCCAACGCACTAACCATCATGGCACGTGTGCTACCCAGTTCAAAAAGGCTCGGGTTTAAAACATGACTATGAATATGCCCCATATTTTGTTTTGTGCCTTACATTAAGGTATGTTTAAATGCCGAAATGCATTCAGATGTTTAAAAATATTGAATTTAGGAGACATTACGTAACTTTCATTATTAATTTGATTCTTGTTCTTGAAAAAAATTAAAAAAAAGTTAAGTTGAAAGGTTTTCTTTTAACAGTTAAAACTAACATAAATGAACCGAACAATTTTTCGGAGTTTTGATATTTAATATTTTTTGAATGTGATCGTTTCAAAAACGAGTAAAACAAGTTCATTTTCCGTTTTCAATTTTTCATTTTTAGCCATAAGAAATATGGCAAACGAGAGCATCTCTGTGTCGATAATACATACAAAAAGTTTAAAACCTTTCATCTTCTACCTCAGTGTTGGACTCTGCTGAGCTTGTCATAGTATGTAGGAAAAGAGCTGCTGTAGCTTTTTTAACTCTTTCCTGAATATCAGATTTTCAAGATTTAATTTTTTGTCCAATTCATTGGTAGAAATTAGTGGTACACCGTTTATTGAAGGAGGTACAATTACTGGGATCTTGTATTTCCGTGTAAAAAGGACGAGGTGTGTTTTTTGAGGATTAATACTAAGTCCGCAGTGATCAGCCCATCTAGTGAGCATATTGAGTGCGCTTTGGAGGAAGTCTCTCAGTGTATTACGATGTTCTCCTGTGACAGCGATAGCAACATCATCGGCATACGCAACCACTCTGTAGCATTCCCTCTCAAGGGATATTAGTAGTTCTTTAACCACTATGTTCCACAGGAGAAAGGACAGAACACCACCTTGCGGATAGCCTATACAGATAGACCTTTTCGTACAAAAATCCCCCATCTTAGAGTTGATGATCCTGTTATTTAGCATTAGATTAATCAACTCACAGATTGAGTATTCGACGTTTAGGGTCGTCATAGCAGAAGTAATAGTGGATGTGTCAACGTTGTTGAAAGCGCCCTCAATATCCAGGAAGGCCACCATAGTATATTGATTTTGCTCTAGGGAGTATTTGATAGTTATTACCAGAGTGTGCAAGGTTGTTTCTACCGATTTCCCTTTGCAGTAAGCATGCTGAGACATTGATAGTCTCTTATCAGTGTTATTACGTACATGGATATCAATCAATCGTTCCAGAGTTTTGAAAATGAATGATGATAGGCTAATAGGTCTTAGATCTTTAGGATTGACATGCGAGCATTTTCCCGGCTTGGGAATGAAAACTACCTTTACTTCTCTCCATCGCTGAGGTATGTGTATACCGGTCTAAAGTTTGAGACCACCTCTAAAATTTGAGAGATATCGAGTTTAACCCCTAAACTGAAGTTTTAGGAAAAAAGTAAATACGTGAAAAAAGTGAAGAGCATGTCTAGTTGTAAATGATAGAAAAATATTAACTAGTTTTGTACTAAACATAAATTATTTATTTAAAGAACCAATAAAAGCTCTAAATTGAGTTTTCATCAAAAAACCCTAATTTAAATTCAATAATTTTTTTTTACAATTCTGGGCATTCTTCTTACAAGGTTTTTTTTTCTTGTGGAATATTATTCCAGCAATTTTGTAGAATTTCCCAAACAACAGATTCCGATGTTATGTGGTGATTGCGGACATTTCTGTCAAGCTCTTCCAATAAGAGCTCAATTAGGTTAATATTTGGAGGCTTCAAAGGCCATACCATTACTTTTAGAATTTCCTCATTTTCTTTTTGGTTCAGGTATCCCCGGCAAATTTTTAAAGTGTGTTTCGGGTCATCATCTTGCTGGAATACAAAACCTTCACCGATTAATCGGAATCCAGATACCAAAACGTGAACTTCCAATATCTTTATAGACTTCTTTATTTATTCTTCACTCGTGTTAGATCTCCTACTCCATCGAAGGAAAAACATCCCCACACCATTACTGAACCGCCTCCATGCCTTACAGTTGGGACCAAACAGTCTGGTAGCATCTTCTCTTCAGCACTGCGCCTGACGTACACTCTGCGATTTGAGCCAAATATCTCAAACTTGGACTCATCGCTCCATAAGACTCTGTTGAAGTCTTCATTTGTCCAATCCTTATGGGTTTTGGCCCATTTGAACCGTTTTATCTTGTTTTGGGGTAGTAGAAGTGGTTTCCGCCCAAAAAGTCCAGCATGCCTTAGATTTCGTTGTATCGTTGATGCAGATAATGGTTCTTCCCGGATTTCATTGATCTCGGCGCGTATTTCTAGTGCTGTTTTCTTTCTAGAACTCTTGCTTATGGTGATGATATCCAGATCTTCAGTTTTCGTCGTAACTTTAGGTCGTCCTGACCTCGGGTTATTCTTAAAACCGCCGGTACTAGAGTAACGCTGTATGGTCTTGTGAACTGCTCCTTTGGATATCTTCAGTTTTGTGGCGATTTTTCTTTGTTTCAATAGTTAATTCCTTAACTTTTCCCATGATGCGCACTTTGTTTACTGGAGAAGAAGTCTCAAATAAATTTAAATTAGATCAAACCGAGCATTATATACAAAATCTTGAATATGCAGGTATTCAAATTTAACATTTTTTTACCATTTTGTAATGTAAAAAGTCGTAAAAAATAAAAACTATGGGAATTCCAAATAGAAGCCAAAAACCCAATATTGGGTTTTCCTCATAATTTACAGAAAAGGATTAATATCTGGGGTTTTTTCACTTGCACCTTTTATGAATGGTCTAAGTTAACAATGCAGGTAAAAAATCCTATATTCATTCATAAACCCAAGCGCCAGGTACAAATAAAGCAACCCTTTGAAGGTCTCAAACTTTTGACCGGTAGTGTATAGACCAGGGGGGTCATTTCGTAAAACGATAATCGTTAGACGATATCGTTTAGACGATAGTCTCACTTCACGTAAGACGATAATCGTCAAAGTGATATCGTCAAAACGATAGCATTTGCACGATAGCTAAGTAGGTATCGTCTGCTATTAATTTCCATTGATAACTAAGCAAATTGAAGTAAAAAAATTTCGGTGTAGTTTAGTTTTGTTACAAAATGAAAATAAAAACTCAAAAAATACAATGAATTCGTTAAGAAAGAAAATTAATAGATGAATGGAACCTTCTATCTATTCTAACCTATATGTAAGCATTTTTTGTATATATTTAAACTTTGGGTCGGAGGAACATTGGTATATTCGACAGGCAACTATTTTAGTATCACTCTTGCACAAAGAAGTTTTGGAAACAACAAATATTTTTGAAGCCAAGTTATGTTCTCTGTAGATAAAATGGAGTCTTCACTTCCTTGCCTTGGATTTGGGATTATTACTGCAGCTGATTTACAAAAATATCAGACATTGAACAAAATTTTTGATAATATAGTTTATTCTTCGGCGGCAAAAAATTAAAACACAAAAAGTGACAATAACAATAAACATCACAAAATAGTTGGTATGTTTATTAACAATACATATTTTGCAAATTTTCAAAATTTCCCGTAGAGAAAAACCAAGTTTAATAACATTTTTAAATTATTGAACAAGCTTATCTTTCGTTGAGCTCATTTTGACATTTTGAATATAAAGGGTGATTTTTTTGAGGTTAGGATTTTCATGCATTAGTATTTGACAGATCACGCGGGATTTCAGACATGGTGTCAAAGAGAAAGATGCTCAGTATGCTTTGACATTTCATCATGAAAAGACTTACTAACGAGCAACGCTTGCAAATCATTGAATTTTATTACCAAAAAGTTGGCAGAAAATCCGCTTTTTTATCGACAAATTTTGTTCAGCGATGAGGCTCATTTCTGGTTGAATGGCTACGTAAATAAGCAAAATTGCCGCATTTGGAGTGAAGAGCAACCAGAAGCCGTTCAAGAACTGCCCATGCATCCCGAAAAATGCACTGTTTGGTGTGGTTTGTACGCTGGTGGAATCATTGGACCGTATATTTTCAAAGAAGCTGTTGGACGCAACGTTACGGTGAATGGCGATCGATATCGTTCAATGCTAACAAACTTTTTGTTGCCAAAAATGGAAGAACTGAACTTGGTTGACATGTGGTTTCAACAAGATGGCGGGCGCTACATGCCACACAGCTCGCGATTCTATGGCCATTTTGAGGGAAAACTTCGGAGAGCAATTCTTTTCAAGGAGTGGACCGGTAAGTTGGCCACCAAGATCATGCGATTTGACGCCTTTAGACTATTTTTTGTGGGGCTACGTCAAGTCTAAAGTCTACACAAATAAGCCAGCAACTATTCCAGCTTTGGAAGACAACATTTCCGAAGAAATTCGGGCTATTCCGGCCGAAATGCTCGAAAAAGTTACCCAAAATTGGACTTTCCGAAGACGCAGCCGCGGTCAACATTTAAATGAAATTATCTTCAAAAAGTAAATGTCATGGACCAATCTAACGTTTCAAATAAAGAATCGATGAGATTTTGCAAATTGTATGCGTTTTTTTTTTTTAAATTCTCAAGCTCTTAAAAAATCACCGTTTACTAATAGAACTTATACTGAAAACGATTGAACGAGACGATAGTGATAAAGTTACGTGAAGCAAATTATTGACGATATCGTTAATGATAATCGTTTTGACGATTATAGTTTTGAAAATTACGGAATGACTACCCAGATTTAGACAACTTTTGAAGATCATCTCTTCCCTCTTGAGAGTTAAGAAATCTTTCCTTTGTCCGTGAAAGTTATCATAGGGTAAATTATACTTTTAATGAGCCTATTTCTCGCAGTGTTAGGGAAATTAATAATTTACCAAATAACATTGATTTTAATTTGCATTTGAGTAGAATATCTCTTAAAAACATGTTAAGTTTAAGTTATTATACAAATTATGATACTATTATAATTTTTTTATTATTATTTCATTAGTCCATTTGAGTGTATAAGCTCTAGCTGGTGAAATAAATAAATAGAAATACTTTCCCTATGCAAACAAAAATTAGGTTAAACTATTTCTTAATAAATTATGCCTGTGTATAAAAACACCGACCTGCATTAAAGTTAACCTACTTTTTTGCATTTACTCTTGAATCCCATTTTTATAAAATAAAAAAAATATTATCCTTAATAGAAAGAAAAAAAACTTCATTAAAAATAACATTATACTCGCCCTTTACAAATTTAATCAAGTTTAATGTACACAAAAACTTACACTTCTAAATATAATGGCATCCACAAATTGTGTTACGGATATAAAAACCGTGAAAAGTTCTAATATGGGATGACATGAATGAAAAATTCTGTACGCTGGTATCTAGCAAAAAACACACTATTTTGTGTACTAAGAACGCTTCGTTGTCATTTACTTCATAATTAAAGAACTATAGTTGAATGTTTTTTTGTTTTATTTTACAAAAGGTTAAAAAACAAGAAATAATTTGCACATTAATTAATGTCACTTGAACACGATGTTCGTTTGTTTTTTTTCTTCTCTATAAAGGGGAGCGGACTTAAAATTTATGATAAAGATGCGCTCTAGTTATTTGCGCAATTCATGGAATAATGTTATGCTTATTTGTAAGGAGCGGCAATCTAGGAAAAAAGGCTACATGTGAATATAGTAATAAAACCAGTTGCTCCTTACAGGAAGAGAAAATGTTTGTTTTATGAAAGTAAACTTTGTATGTGAATTCTTTTGCTTTTGTCATGTTTTTTTTTTTTTGAACAATAAAAAATAAATAAAAGAAATCTCTCAAGGTATTATCACAAGAGTGATAACCGATTTCGAAATGAAGAGCGTTTATGGCATCAAGATAATAGCTGTTGATTTTGGGGCTTGATTTAACAAACAAATTAAAACAAACTTCACAAGTTCAATTTTGTACATTTCTAGAGCCTATAGATACTCCTATGAATCTTATGTCATGGGAAAAATAATTGAAACGATTTTCGGCCGCAACTTCTATTACATTTCAAAGTGTTTTGGGAAGAGCAGACAAAAATGAAACAACAAATATTTACTAACGCCTTATACTTTAAGATAAAAATACCTTATTAAATTATTAAAATAAAACAAAAAGAAATAATTTAAATACAAAATTAGAAGTATTTTCGACCATTTTGCCCTGGAAGAAATTATTTATAGAATTATGAATACATTTTTTTAAAAGAGTTATTAATTGGTAAATATTGTTGTTAATCCATTGTTAATTTTTTTTTTAATTTTTAGTAACAAAGTCACACTTTTCACCATGTTATATTATTGAAAGACTTTTATTAAGATTTCAGTATTCTTTATTTGAGCTTACAAATTGAGCTGGAAGACTAAGAAAAACTATCAAAAAGCGAGACCACCACGCTAGCCGATTATGTTATGCTTAGTCATTCATTTTAATGTTCATTTTGATATAGAGATGGGACATTATACATCATCTTCCTTCTTTTAATTTACAATGGAATTTAAATAATAGCATTTAGATGTAAGGGTACAAATAATACATTAGTTATAATTATTTCATTATGTTATAATTTATGATGTATTATAGAACGATTCAAAATTTCATGTATTAAAATTCAATTTTGATATTGAGGTATATAAAAGTTTGGTTTCCGACTTATTCGAAAAGATCTTGTGGTATACTCTCGGTCCGGTTGCCGTACTGACTTGACATCTTGTTCGACATTGTTGCTATCAGGTGATGGAGATGAGTTAGTGTGATAAGTGTCTGACAATTCAAGAGAAGGGTTATCATTATTTCCAGAGACAACAGGCGTCCTCTCTTCCGCCTCGGGTAGTCTTATTTGTAGAGAATGCATTGACCTACGTAAGTGTAATGTATTTCTACGAATGCCTCTATTATTAACTTCCCATAGGAAGTTATTGTAATGGGTCCGATTTGTCAAATTGAAAATTTTGACATTTCTCGACGTTTCAAGGTCCCTAGAGTCGAAATAAAAGATTTTTAGAAAGATGTCTGTGCGTGCGTGTGTACGTACGTTCGTACGTCCGTACGTCCGTACGTCCGTACGTCTGTACGTCCGTACGTCCGTACGTTCGCGACGTTTTTTTCGTCGTCCATAGCTCAAGAACCAGAAGAGATATCGACTTCAAATAAATTTTGTTATACAGATAATAAGGCAGAAAGATGCAGAAAGGGCTCTCAAGAAAATTGCGTGGGTGGTTTTTTTACCATAGCAGTTTAAAAAAAAGTGAAAATTTTGGTTAACCCTAAATATCTTACGAACCAAAAACGCTAGAGACTTGAATTTAATTTTATATAATAAACTGTAACGTGATCTCAAAGAAATATATTTTTTGAAAAAAATCTGTCTAACGGTTTTTTTTCTAAATCAAAAAAACTGAAAAAAAAAATTTGTCACCTCCTAAATTTAACGACTAACATATGGTTTCATCTCCAAAACAATTTTGAGCAACGGAAAATAATGTTTTTGAAATCTGATAAAATTTTGAGAAAAATCGAATTGACAGTTTTTTTTACAAAAAATAAAAACCTAAAAAAAATTAATAAAAGTTGGTAAAAATTGATTTTCGACTCAAATATCTTTTCAAAACTTTGAGATATTGGCTTAAATTTACTTGTATCTTTCAAAAAATATTGTTGTCAACATTCAGTAAAATTTTGAACAAAATCGAATTGATAGTTTTTGTACAAAAAATTAAATACCTAAAAAAAATTTAACAAAAGTTGGTAAAAATTGATTTTCGACTCAAATATCTTTTCAAAACTATAAAATATTGGCTTCAAACTAATTTTATCTTAAAAGAAATATTCGATAGAATTTTGAAGAAAATCGAATTGGTTTTTTTACAAAAACTAAAACTCTAAAAAAAACAATACTAAAACTGTAAAAATTTAATTTCGACTCAAATAGCTTTTCAAAAATTAAAAATATTGGCTTCAAACCTATTTTATTTTACAGAAAATATTGTTTTCGATATTCAGTGATCCAAAATCCAACAGTCCGTTTTTCATAAAAAATAAAATCTACAAAAAATAGTTCGCAAATTTGATAAAAATTAATTCGAGTACATATAGACAAACTTTTAAGCAAGACAAATCGACAGACGGGATGGGAAGTTATCAGTGTGGGTCGCATCCCAGCCTCTTTTTTTCATTTTGGAGTAAGTATGACCTCGGACTATCATGTTTGGATACTATTCTTCCTGGTTCCCACTTTCCATTATTTCTATATACTACGTTTTCTCCATTCTCAAAATGTGTTTCACGACGCGGTTTAACTGGATTATTATGTTTTAAAATTCTTCTTTGACGTCTTTCTAATACCGCCTTCAAGTTATTTGGAATTTTCGGTTCAAGGTCTTCATCTTTTATTGGTATCCACGTTCTTAATTTACGATTCATGAGCATTTCTGCTGGTGAATACCCAATTCCTGAAATTGGCGTACTCCTCTACTCTAAAAGAGCTTCTTCTAATCTACCTTCGGATTTGCTGATTTTTTTAAGAATTGATTTTGCGATATGGACTGCTTTCTCAGCAAGACCATTAGATCTTGGATATCTTGGACTACTGTATATAAAATCAAAATTTGAATTGTTCGCAAAATTTCGGAGTTCATATGAATTGAAGGGTTGATTGTCGGAGACAATGTTCTGTGGAATACCATGAATCGAAAAAATTTTGTTTAAAATTTTAATTATGCTTGATGCAGTTTTGTCTGCGATTTCGTGAAGTTCAATCCACTTGGAATAGTAATCCATTCCAACCAAATACGATCTTCCCCCGTAATCATCCCAAGTTTTTGGAAAGGCCTTTTCGGAATAGGGTGGGGAATTAACGAATGCTTCTTGTTTTCGGATCTAAATTTTTCGCTTTTTTTACACTTGAAAATCATGTTTTCAATGTCCCTATTCATGTAAAGCCAAAAAAAGTGTTCTTAGCTTTATTCAGTGTCTTTGTTATTCTCATGTGAGACTTATGAAGTGCATCTAGCATACCTTTGATTAAATTGTTTGGGACCAGAACTCGATTTTCATAAAAAACTACGCCGTCTTCTACAAAGATTTTGTCTTTAAACTGCCAAAAGAACCTAGCATTTTCTGGAACCCGTTGCTTATCTGCTGGCCAACCATCTTTGTACAGATGTACAAGAGTCTGTAACACAACATCTTTTCGGGTTTCTTCTTCGAACATTTTTCTTTTAGGATCACTCATATTGATGATGTGTATGAGATCCTTTAATGATAATTCTATATCAACTATTAGATCATTTATAAAATTACGTGATAATTGTTGTTTAGGCAAGTATGCTTAGAGATGGGACATTATACATCACACTATAGAATTGGCCACCTTGACACATGTCTTGGAAGACATGTCATTCATTTTTGTATTTCCAACCATTAGATGTCTTGGTTTTGTGGTTTTGGAGATTCTTATAAGTTAATCTCACAGATATTTCATTATTTTAAAATATAATACAGTGGCTAAAAAAGAGGCAGTTTCATATATTTTAGATTTTATGCGACTGTAATAGGCTTAATATGGAATTTTTTTTACGAAAACACTGGGTCAATAGAATACAGGAAAAAAGTGATATTTTGAGGGAAGTTAGAAAAAATCCCAAAAGAAGTGCTCCTAACCTGGCAGTAGATGTGGAAAACAAACATTTTAGTGTAGAGACTCTTCGTAATGTTTTGCACGGATCAACTTATTATGGAAGAGCTGCGAGAAAAAAGTCATTTATTTCGGAAGTGAACCGAAATAACCGGATTTTGTCAACAAAAAAAAAAAACAAATCCAGGGAGTTTTGGGAATCGGTTATTTTTTCTGATGAGTCATAGTATAACATTTTTAGTAGCGATGGAAGACAATACGGTTGGAGGAAACCTAATACCCAACTAAAAAGCCAAAATGTTGTGTCTACTGTGAAACATGGTAGACTGAGTGTTTTAGTATGGGGATGTATGGCGGCAAATGGCGTCGGCAATCTGACCTTTATTGAAGGTCATATGACAGCCATAATGTGCATCGATATTTTGCGGAATAATGTAATAGACAGTGCTGAAAAACTTGGTCGTAGGGATTCGTTTGTCTTTCAACAAGACAACGATCCTAAGCACACCGCCTTTAAAACTCGCGAGTGGTTGCTCTATAATGCTCTCAGACAACTTAAAACTCCCCCGCAGTCTCCTGACGTTAATCCAATTGAATCATATGGGACAAGCAGTGAGAAAACATACAATTTTATCCAAATCGGAACTAAAAAGGGTCATAACGGAAGGGTGGAACAAAATATCTAGTGAAACCACAAAAACTCTGGTTTATTCGATGGACCGAAGATTACAAGCAATAATTGATGCGAAAGGATTGCATACAAAGTACTAATATTTTGATTTCAGTATCCTAAGTTAAAATTGAAGTCTATTGCTAATTCTTTTTTGAGCAGTGATTTTTAACTTTCCATAGGAAGTTATTGTAATGGATCCGATTTGTCAAATTGAAAAATTTTGAAATTTCTAGACGTTTCAAGGTCCCTAGAGTCGAAATAAAGTATTTTTAGAAAGATGTTTGTACGCGCGTGTGTACGTACGTTCGTACGTTCACGACGTTTTTTTCGTCGTCAAATAGATTTTGTTATACAGATAATAAGGCAGAAAGATGCAGAAAGGGCTCTCAAGAAAATTGCGTGGGTGTTTTTTTTTTACCATTTAACGTTTTTTTTTTATAAATCAAAAAAAAAAACAAAAAAAAATTTGTCACCTCCAAAATTTTACGATTAAAATACGATTTCATCTCTAGAACAATTTTGTGCAACGAAAAATAATGTTTTTGACATCTGATAAAATTTTGAGAAAAATCGAATTGACAGTTTTTTTTATAATAAATCTAAAAAAAAAACATTACTCAAAGTTGGTAAACATTAATTTTCGACTCAAAACTTTGACATATTGGCTTTGATTTACTTTTATCTTCCAAAAAATATTGTTGTCAACATTCAGTAAAATTTTGAAAAAAAAATCGAATTAACAGTTTTTTTACAAAAAATTAAAAATCGAAAATAAATTAACAAAAGTTGGTAAAAAATGATTTTCGACTCAAATATCTTTTCAAAAATTTGAAATAATAGCTTCTAACTAATTTTTACTTATAAGAAATATTGTTTGCAACATTAGGAAAAATTTTGATAAAAATCGAATTGACAGTTTTTTTTACATAAAATAAAAACCTAAAAAGAACTATACTAAAACTTGATAAAAATTTACTTTCGACTCAAATAGCTTTCCAAAAATTAAAAACATTGGCTTCAAACTTATTTTATTTCACAGAAAATATTGTTTTCGATATTCAGTAATTTTGTATATAAAAATCCAACAGTCCGTTTTTACATTAAAGAATAAAATCTACAAAAAATAGTACGCAAATTTGGTAAAAATTGATATAAGCATATAGACAAACTTTTAAGCAAGAAAAATCGACAGACGGGATGGGAAGTTATCAGTGTGGGTCGCATCCCAGCCTCTTTTTTTTTATTTATATTGTAATTAAAATAAATTTAAATGCTCTCATGAAGTTTATTCCTATTTACTGGTTTCCAGGAAATTTAATTTATTTTGTACAAAGTTGTTAAAGTTGAATCAAATTGAAAAAACTATGACTGCCAATACTTTTTTTATCCACTGTAACTTTCATGGGCCTTCCATTTATTGTATAGGGTTATCCATTTTGCGGTTTCTAAAGTAAACGTAAATAAAACACATAAAATATTTCTTTTTTTATTATAAAGTTTGAACGTGGACATTTTGTGTGAAACACTACATCATTGAAATGACCGCCAGGTGAAGCATCGTTCTTTTGAGGTAATTTTCGACGGTATTGGTTGCGATGAGGGACATTTTTCTTGGAACCCCACTTCGAAAAATTTTGTAATCCTTTTGACGGGCTTCTAAGACATCTTCCGAAAGCTGTTCTATAGCCATTGGCAAACTGTCTATTATGTCAGCTCTGGGCAACAACATTTTGTGAACACTTGTGGGCTTATAATAACAGATATATTTTGATTTTTGATTCTGCTATACCGAAGCTTCTTGAGTTGATTGTAAAAACAAAATTTATTTTCATGTTAAAGAATTTATTTCTCTATATCAACATGGATTCGTGAATGGTAGATCAACTACAACTAATTTGTCGCTTTTTACTCAGCATTTGTCAAGTGCCTTGGAATATGGTTTTCAGGTTGATGAATATTATACTGATTTTCGGAAAGCGTTGAAAGTATTTGTATACCACTTTTTGTTCAAAAACTCAATGGATTCAGTTTTCATTCAACTTTTCTCAAGTGGATTTCAACCTATTTGGTTAATAGAAAACAAGTAGTAAAAATGTTTAACTCCCTGTCAACAAAAACAATATACGTACCATCTGGTGTTCCACAAAGGAGCCATCTTGGTCCATTGTTGTTTTTGATTTTCATAAAGTAATTACTATTATAATTGAATTTTACAAATGGTCTATTATTTGCGGATGATTTTGAAATATTTGCAAATGTTAAAAGCATCAATGAATTTATATTCAATGCCTTGTTATTCTACATTCTTAATTGGTTTTTGCTGGATCTGTGAAGAATGTTCGGGCTGTTTTGCCGTAATTGGAGTTTCCTCTACCTTGTTTTGGAAAATCAACTGAAATTCCAAGCGCAGTTTTGAATGGGACCTGCAAAAATTCTTGGGTTTGCAATCCAAACGGATAAGGTCAAGATTATTCATATCTTTAGGCGAAGCTTTGCATATATAGCTAACTAAGCTAGCCCTATTTTCCATCACAGCATTGTTTAAAAGAGAGAATGGTGTAAAACAACCGTTTTAAAATTATTGTTGAAGTTTCAAGGTTGTTAATTTCATCTTCCATTCGGTTGAACTCTCTTTTTATGGTTTCAATATTTTATTTTTCAAACTCGGAGAACATGTTCTCGAGTTAGTCCATATATTATCGTTTCTGGTTCATTTTCTTTTTAATTCTAAGGGAACTATGTACGTAAGCAATATAGCACTCGCTTCTGGATTAAGTAATAAGTTTTGTTTACATCGCGGAACACACGAAGGAATCGAGACTGAAATACGATGGAAAGGCATTTTGAAAACTATCTTAAGCCATGATTCTTCAGATTTTAAAAATTGTTCTGGAGACTGTTTTTATTTTAATTTGTTTAAAGAGTTGGCTTACAAATGCCTTGCTGTATGCAAGACATGTAATGCGGTTCTCTTCTTCGAGGTCAGGAAAAGACAGTCTTGACATTGCGTAAAACAGCACTTACACACTCGGTAACTAATGTTTTTATTTAATGTAAAGGAACAAATTTCGCCCTAAAAAGTAAGGATTGATATCTATAAAATTTTAAATGACAAACATTTTGAGATTTAACTCCACATTAATTTTTTACACAAAGGTTTCACAAAGGTAATTTTCACTGAAAAAAAATCACTTTTTTTTGTTTGAATAACTTGCTTAATATTGAAATACTTACCTGTACAAAATTCTTGTCTTTAACTAATTCCATAACTTTTATTTCACTTAAATTACTACTTAAACGTATTTCTAACCAAAAAATGTCCTTGTTTTTGGTTTTAGAGCTTCATTTAAGGGGGTATTCTGGTCTAGAGACATGAATTTTACGTAATTTTTGAAGTGCTGTAAAAAAAACCAAGCAACAATTTTACCATCAATTTTTGTATACATTATTTATTTATATTAGAAGCATACAAAAAAAAATAAAAAAAGTAAAAAAAAATAAAAATTCCGTTAGTTATCAGCTGATGGAGTGGTGCGTCTCAAAAATTTGGTACGTGACCATACCCACGATTTTAACTCTCCTAGAAATCTGAAATCAAAAACTAAAAAAGATTATTAATCTACAATAATGTCGCAATGTCTGGAACTACGGAAAAGTTACAAACATTTTTTTTTTACAAAATGGCGACTGCCTAAAGAAAAAAATAAAACAAACAAAACAAAATTTTACCACTTTTTTGAAAATTCTTCGATTTGTAAAAAATAGTAAAAATTAAAATTTGGGGATGGTCGTAGTTCCGGACGTAGACAAGTCCCTAAAGAAGACTCTCTTAAAATTTCAAGTAAATCGGTTCCGCAGAACCTGAGAAATCGTGGGTATCAGATTCAAAAAGACGGTTTAAAGTACCCCATTATGTCTTTTGTTCCATTAGTTGCAGCCCAACCGATTTGGGTGGCTGCTCAGCAAAATACTCATTTCTCCGAAAATAATTTGAATTTGGGAAAATCGTCTCGTAGACATATTCTTAAATAGTTAAACTATGAAAATACGAACAAAAAAAAATCGATTTTTTTTTTATTTCTAGACCAGAATGCCCCCTTAAGTTAATCTCACAGATATTTCCTTATTTATTTTAAAATCAAATAACTTTGCTTGGCTATTTATATAGCATTTTTCAATAAGAGGTTTCATTTTTAAAAAAACGAGTATATGTAAATGGCCGTTACGCTACGGTTATAATACCAAATCCATATCATGAAATTGTCTATGACTAATGTCCACCAAAACTTCACGAATTCCATCTTCAAGGTCTTAAACGAATTAGGAATCATTGACATAATTTGGCTGCCAAGTGGGTTCACCTCTTGTATAAATAAAAAACTCGGGAAATGCTTCTTTTACAAAAAAAAACTGTGAATGCAAAATGTTTACAATTTTATAGCGATTATTAAAGATTAAAATTTACTTTTGAAAGGTTTACTTTTCCACTTTTAGTAATTTTACTTTTCAAAATTTGAAAAGATAACAAATTCAAAAGTGACAGGAGTCCAATAAGGGGATCAATAAATATAAAACCTCTTATTGGTAATTGTGTTAAAGAATTAAATTAATTAACTCAGCTTTTGTATCATCCAACTCAAATTCCTGACATAGAAAGTCAATCCACCAACATCCTAGGTTTGTTTGTTCTTATCGCCTTATGCAAAAAAAAACAGGTCAACAAAAAATTCCTACTAAAACCGTTAAGCAAAATGAATAAGCCACCTCAGTGACTATTTTCTCGATAGTAATGTGGACTTTAGATCAGATATAGTTACAAACTTAGTTCTTTGAGGAATGAAAAATTGTATACCAAATAGTGTAAAATCTATCAAACTCCAAGAAATCTTGTGCTTTGATCAAAAGTACTGAGGAATAAACGGTCCTATTCGACGAACCATATTTTTATATGATAAGATTTTAAGGCAAAAAAGACTACGATGTCAAAAGGTAGTAAAAATGTGTCGGTTCCGGATCTTCTTTTGCAATGACTCTCTTTTTATTTGTTTTCGGCCTAATTTGCTGTTAGTTCGTCTCTAATTCACAAAATAAAAGATTTTGTTCGCCTGGGTTCCTTTTTATCTTCGACCTTCACTCTTTATAAATGCATTACATTACATTACACTCTACTCAGCACATGAATGTACAGAGTAGAGAACACAGCACCTTGAGCGTCTGAAGGATAGAAGAGAAAGAACAACAGACAGACATCAGCACGCAGTATTAGGTTTAGAGACGGTCTCCCATCTGTCTACTAACGACGCTCACTGATGCTTGATTTCGGTGATCGATGGGAACCGAAGCTTTTTTTTTTTAAATTCATTTTGATTCATTATTTCTTAAAAACAATCTTAAAGCTAGACAAAAATTCATAAAACTAGCCTTAAATATCCATAGCTTACTGGTCCCATATGGACACTCTAAGTTAAACAATAATACTTAATTCGAATGCCTTTCGGACCTAAGATCTTTTTAACTTCAATTTAATTTTATTTATTTTTTTAATTTATTAGAAAATAAAAAAAACTAATATCAATATCTTTTTTATTCTTACTTAAAATTAGGTACTTAAATAAAACTTAAAACTAACTTAAACTACTAATTCTACCTATAAACTACTTAAAAATAGAAGCAGCGTATCTAACTATCTAACATTTTTTGTTTTTAATTTTTTATTTTCCTTTTTTTCCCTTATTCCATGTTTTTTTTTATTTTTTTTATTATTATTTTTTTTGTAATTATTTTTTTTGAGCCACCATGCCTATTCTACTTAAAACTAAACCCTAAAACTATAAAACGAGTATGTAAGCCGACCAAGGCTTAAAACCCCATCCCGACTACCCACTATCAAGTGACGATTGAAGCCACCAAAATTGGTTTTCCTGCTTCACCCTATCAGTTCGGTCCCGTTCGGACACAGCCCTATTGAACCGAAGGAGCGAAGACGTCCCAAATGTATAGGAATCGCCTATAAACGGTTCGTCGTCTGACGTGGTAGATTAGCGGAACTGCCAATCTATCCTGTATCAGACCGCATCTATCTAAAAAGAGGAATGCCTCTGGTGGTGAAGACGTTCAAGTTTGTACTTTTTAAATACTCGTCGTTCGGATAGAACGCTCCGAAAATTAAATTGTTGGTTCTAAGACATAGGTCTAGCAATGTGACCTCGAACGAGTTTTATCACGAAATTGTCAATTCTGTTGATTCGAGCCCCGTTGTAGAGGACCTCGTTGGGAAAGTAATGCACATAAGAAGATTTGGTTGTTCGACAAAAGCCGGTACAGCGTCGTAAACACTGCCGCTCGAACAAACGAAACTTCTCCATGTGGAAAGGGGCAACGTTAAACCACACAGGACAACCATAAACGATCATTGGCCGTATGAGGGCCATGTAGCAAATTACCTTCACTCTGGGGTCAAGCCGACAGCAGTAAAACAACCGTTTCGTCATAGCAAAGGCTCCTCTGGCCCTTGCCAGAGCAGCATTTATATGTCTGTCGAAATATAAATACTGTTCTAACCAGATACCGAGGTACTTCACTTCACATTTGCTCGCTAATGGCTGCCCGTGAAGATCAACGATGACCATCTTGCGACAATTCTTCCACGTATCCTTCGTGGCCCTAGCCAACGGAGTCCGGAACAGAATTTTCTCCGACTTCTGGACATTTATTTTCAGTTTCCAGTCGTCGCAATATCGCTGAAACTGGTCGAAATCACGCTGCAAGAAAATTGTAATAACTTCAACCTTTTGGCCGTTCTGTACGCAATCAGATCGTTGGCGTACGCATTTGCCTTTGTAAGATTACCTATCAGATCGCTAGTATAAATGCTGAAGAGAATCGGCGAATTCACCGCTCCCTGTTGAAGACCATTTTTAATTGAGAATGTTGTGGTAGAAGTTACATTGCACTTTTGACAACAAACTTTCTACCGTTAAGTATATCATAAAGTATATACAACAATGGCTTGCTTAAGGTAAAGACCCTCTAACTATGCGGTGTCAAAGGCCTTTTCCAAATCAACCAGAACAGAACTTGTGCATTGTTGTTTTGATTTATTCCATTGGATATCAGAAACGAGTTTAGACGCAGCATGAATTGTGTCATGACCCGCCTTGAACCCGAACTGTTTATCCGGAATTATTTTGTTGTCCGCAGCCCACTTAGTCAGAGCCCTTTTGATGATCTTTTTGAAAACTTAGCTGATGCTCGGAAGAAGACTTATCGACCGAAAATTTGACAGGTTGGAGTTGTCCTTTCCCTTTTTCGGGAGAGGATGAACCACAGCGGTCTTAATACTCAAATAATACTCAAAGTTCCATGAATATCCGTCATTTCAATTCTGAGCGGGCTTATCATCGTGTATCTTCTTAAATTCTTTAAAAATTCCAAGCCTTAAAATTAAACAACTTTTAAATCTCATCCACAAAAAGGCATTTCAGACAATCATGTACATGTTATATTCTTCAAATATGTTTCTTAATTTTTCATTTATTGTTTTTGCAGCCGCATTGTTTCGCCCAGTTGGAATATCCTTTGTGTACCTGTTAATGTTTTTTATATCACCATTTATTCCGGTCGCAACAGCACAAAATTTTAAAGGTATTATAAATAAATTATTACTTTATTAATATATGTTTTTAATTAATTCTGTTTTATTTTTTTTTAGGATCCGTCACAGCATATTTAATCATTTTAATAGCATTAAGTACAATACTACTACTTTGTCATGTAGCTTTGCAAGTTGCGATCATTGGATTTGACATTCAAAATGTTTTCGGTCAATGCACCTTCCCAGAACAACTTCTGCGACACATTGGTTTTGTTGACCTAAAATTAGAGTAAGCGATCTTTTAAAGATACATTTAAAAAAAAATCGAATTAATTTAAAAAAAAAAATTTTAAACTTTAGACCATTAGCGACCATAGAATGGCTTTTACCTGAAGTAGCTGTCTTTATAACATCAATTGTTATTTATTTAGTCACAAAAAGAATATCATTTGAAAGCAGTGCTGGCCAAGCAGAAAATGGAGAAGGCATGGCTATAGAAGATGCATCAACAAGTCTAGAAGGCTCATTAACACAACGAGCGAAAAAAATCAATCGTCGTATTATAAAAATAAACTTCGAACCGCTCGTAGAAATGGGTAAATTTTAAATAAACATTATTACTCAAAGTCATTAATAACAAAAAAAAAATTACTTATTTCCAGCACCAATGTTCTGTTTAGCAACAATATTCTTTGCTGCAGTCCTTCGACCATCAGTCCCAGGTGGATTTTACTTTTTATTTTTCTTGATGTCAGGTTCATATTGGGCAACATTTAAGTCATTACAAAGGTAAGCTCAGTAAAAATATAAACAAAAATATATAAAATTAATTTAAATAATTATTTTCTTCTTTCAGGGGTTTTGCGATATTAATACGCTTTGTTATGGTAGTTCTAGTGTTACACACAATAGCAGTTGTTTCATATCAAACGCCTTGGATGCAAGGACACATTGACAATAGCACACTAGTTGCAAGGTATATATACATATATATATATTTTTTTTAGTATAAAGGCAAAATATGATATGTCAAAGTATATTCATGTGTAAAAGGTATTCAAGTTGACAAAACACCTAAGATAGATTCATCTCAGGGTGAAGCTATGTATACATTTCAAATTCAACGTCCTCTAGTCACACGAGGATGATTTATACTTAACAAATTTTGAATTTAAAAATATCTACAGTGTATCAAAGTAAAACTCTTACAACACCCCTAAATTTGTTTTTTGCACCAATATCCTTCCACCTATCCCGATTCACCGCAACTGACCTCAGCTGTGGCTACGATTGAATACCTTGAGACCGAGCCTCATTAAAAACTGATGACCTCTAAGTTATCTTCGGTCTTCCAACGCGTCTATTAACCTGGGGATTCCATTGGACCGATTGTTTTGCTATCCAACGCCATTTACGTTGCATGATGTCAACGGCCAATTTTTCTGTCGGGCCTATTCCACAGCTCAACGTTAGAAATTGTTTCCAGGTCCGTTCCGCCATCAAGAGCTATAAAACTATGGTCCCCTGCCTTAGAATAACTTGTGTGCTTTTTCCCGTGGTCATTACTTTGATCTTATTTGTGTTAATCCTTAAGCCAGCCACCTCTCCATTTAATTGCAGTGAATGACACATCTGATTTAAGGTTGCTGTGTTGTTAGCCATGAGACATATATCGTCAGCATAATCTATGTGGCTAAGCTTGTCAAACAGACTCCATTGGATCACATCGTCAATCGCCAGCAAAAACAGAAGTGGTGACAAGACATCTCCTTGTCTCACTCCTTGACGCACATGGAAGGAGTCGAAAAGCTGTCCATTGTGCAACACAAAACACCTTGCGTTGTTGTACGATTCCTTAATAACAGCCACAATTTTCTCAGGGATTCCTCACGCAATAAGCGATCTCTAGATTCATTCACGATTGACCCGATCAAACGCCTTCTCAAAATCTACAAGCATTAGGTACAGCGGTGATTGGCAACCAGATGATTGTTGGAGTATGATTTTCAAGGTGTTGATGTGGTCGACGCACGAGCGGCCACTGCGAAACCCCGCTTTGTGTCTATTGAAGGTGGACTCGATCCTGGACTTAATCCTCTCGAGAATAATAGTTGCCATTAACTTCGGAAAAACGGACAGAACTATGATACTGCGCCAGTTATTACATTTTTTGAGGTTTCCTTTCTTTGGTAACTTTACAATAACTCAATCCTTCCAGTCCCTTGGGTAAATTTCACTCTCCCAGACAGCCTGCACGAGTTTAAGCAAAATACGGAAAGCTGCCTCAGGGTCTGCTTTTAGGAATTCTGCGGGAATACTCTCAATTCCAGCTGCTTTGTTTTTCTTTAGACGATGTATTGCATTACTTATCTCTGCACTTGTTAGGGGACTAGTGTCAAAAGCCCCAGAAGGTCTGCGCATGTTGTTCAATTGTGGATTCAATTCTGCATTGTGGTCATCATTTAGCAGCGCACAAAAGTTCTCCTTCCATCTTTGTAGCTAATCTCTTATCGCCACTAAAAGGTTGCCGTTCAAATATAACACGGGATGGTTAGTGTTAGTGCTACTACGCTGTCCGATAATGTCCTTAGTGATTTTATACAGCTCCCTCTGCCTGCAACATGTTCCGCATTTTCCGCAAGTTGATCCACCGCAAGTTTGTCCACCCTTGTCCTCTTGTCACGTCTCACACACCGCTGCACTGTCTTATTAGATGCTCTATACTCGTTTCGTACAATCAACTTCCGCTGAGGATCACTTTCTGAATTGATTCTAATTTTAAGTGTTCTTCGATATGTGATTTTGTCCCAGGTGTCTTGGGATAACCAGGAATCTCTAGCTCTTGTTTGTCTGGGTATACATTCAGTTCCAGCTTCCATGTAAGCGCTCTTAATATTTGGTCCCACAAAGATTCTACCGATAAGCCAGCATTTTGTATGTTCTATGCTTTGTCGCTGAGTGTGGTGACGAAATTACGACGTACGTTAGGGTCATTTAGAACGCTTGTGTTGAATCTTGGTCTCCTTGCTATACCCTCTAAGCGACGCTGTACAGCAGCTGTTCGTAAACCCAGTAGCAAGTGATGGTCACTACCTTCATCACCCTTTCTTTCTTTACGAACATCGCACAGTGACTTCCTCCATTTCTGCTGTATAATGAAGTCATCGATTTGATTTTTGGTTCGACCATCAGGAGATTCCCAGGTGATTTTGTGGCAGGTCTTGTGCGGATTTTTGTTGTTTCAACAGAAATTTTGTACCATTCCTGCACTATCGTCTCTTATAAACCATTTGAGTTTCTAAATATATGTTTCCTTAGTTGCTGAACTAAATAATTCTATACTTTTTAGATTGGGTTAATATCTGGTGACTAGGGTGGAGTTTCCATAGCTCTAGGAATATTATAAAGCAGCCATAACCGGGTAATATAAGCTTAATGCTTTGGTTGTCCTGGTAAAAAGTGAACTGGTTTTATAGATCCAATTTGTGTGCACTTTGTCTCAAATTTAGTTTAAGAATCGTGCGATTCATTATTCCGAAAGCATTACTTCCTCAGCTGCATTTGGTTATTGCCATACCATTTGCCGACCATCTGAACCAAAGATGTTAAATGCAAAAATTATTGTTTCCAGCATTCAAAATCCTTAGATTGATGCCCCTTTGCAAAGTTGAGTCGTTTAACTCTGTTTACAGCTTTTTTTCCGGAAACTCGACCGTTAAATGTTCCTCAGAGTTTCTATTGAAAATTTCTTCTTGAGTTCCTGACACAACCTTCCAGCCAATTTTGGCGCACTACTTCGGGGGATTTTTGGTTAGTTCACGAATGATTACACGCTTATCATGAGTGTTAAAAATTTGTCGTATGGTGTTTCTCGACTTATTTTAATCTTGAAACCTTTTAACTACTGGTTACACAGTTAAACTTAATCTGCGAACCAAGTTCAATACTTGTTCTAGTGACTTGCCATCTTTATGGTTTTTAACAATCATTTTTCTGAGATAAACTGACGATGTTGCACATTGTTTTCTTCGAATTTATTTAAATATGCTGAAGTTTAAATGACAGAAACGTGTTTGGCATTTTTTTAGCAACAGTTACTTGTTATTAATTGTGAATACAAAAAACTGTACAAATATGAATTTAATCTTATTTTATAGAAACTTATTTTCAGATGAACCATAATGTTGGTTAAACTTTATTTGTTCGATTTTGAAATTTAACTTTAAAAATAATTGCAATAAAATGCAGAGCGTTTACAAAATTTCGAACCTTTTCTGTTCGAATATGAATTTTATTTTATTTCATTTTTTTTCTACCTTTAACTATTGGCGTCAAAATCAATGACAAATAACTTTGTAGCCGGAATGTTTACAATAGGCAAGTTCAGGCAACATAAACGACTTCATTTGCTGTCAACTTCATTTTTTTAACGTTCATTTTGCCGAAATCAACTAGTTAGTTTTTCAAGTGTCATGAATTTTAAATTCAGAACTTTACTTCGCAAACCTCTACTTTCAGTTCATAGTACAAATTATTGTTTACAAAACACTCTTCTAGCAAGCTGCAAGTCAATCACGATTTGTATTTTGTTTTATAAAGAAATATTAGTTACTTCTTTTCAAAATTTACAGAATGTATTAAATGAAGTTGTGCAGAAAATAAATAAATCATAGACTAATAAAGTTTAGCTTTCAGTTAAATAAAAAACATGATCAACAGTCATTTTGATAGAAATAGACTTGACTTAATAGCTAGGGAGATTTTTCTTGACTTACTTTCCAAGCAACTTTCCATTAAAGTTGCCTTAATTTTTTGGCAGCTGACCAATTAGATACTAGAAACTTTCCTTAATTTCAAGTCTCTTGCGTCGTCTGAGCCTGCCCAATACGTCATTGCTGGGGAAATTTCAACTCATTTTGTAGTTGCATTTAGCCAATCAGAATGACTTGACTACGTAGTCAATAGCATAGTGAATGCCCCAATTTTTAACCACTCTTCCAGGAGCACATTTTTATTGGAAACATGGTGCGATCTTACCCGGTTTCTTAAATAAAACCTCATATTTTTAACTATGTTAATGTCTGGTGATTGTGTGTTTGTCTGCATCACTTTTGTACAGTTTTACAACAGCGAAGAACGCACTTTGTAGGCTTGGAACTATCTCTTATTCCAAATTTGGTTGCACTAGCCTTTTGCCTTTTAAAATGTTGAGGTACCTATTTTGCTCCATTATCCCATCGATGAAATGTAAATTTCCTACTCCTGAAGCTGCAATGAAACCCCAAAGCATGACCCATCCGGCACTATGCTTAACCGTCGCTTTTAAATACTTACGCCAAGCATTAACTTTGCCATATAAACCAAAAAGGTTAAATATCATCGTTAAAAGTACATGTTTTCAATGGCTTAAATCCTTGCAAATGTTCGCTTTAGCTAATGCAACTTGGTGATTTTACTTACGAACGGCTTCTTCCTGGATACACGTCTGAATGACATTTTGTCGGCATCTTCATTAACTTTAAAATTAACACAATTTCTACTGCTATTTTTTTTTTTTGTTATTAGTAACTACTACTCTAACAATATTACAATAGTGATCTTAAGAGAGAATAGTTAGTGACATTGGTATTTCATAAAAATAGAAATAATGCCACTTCATAGTACAAAAATTCAGCATGGGGTGTACAATATAAGGAAAGTTAAGTTAAAAAATTAAAAAGAATTAAATCAAAATGCATTTTCAAAAGAAACAAGATAAAACGAATTCAAATTCAGTCACAGTATTAATTGAATTAAACAATATAGCTCAACAAAACTTCTATTTAATTATGATCGAAATCAAGAAGCCACAGTTTTACTTTTTTCAACAAGTCGAATAGAGTTGGTAAGTTGCGTAGGCTAGCTGGAAGGCGGTTAAACAATTTGCAGGAGACAACATGATACGAGTTCATAAGCTTGTAGTACGAAAAGAAGGAATGGCAACTAAGTATTGGTAATTACTGCGTAAGATAGGGCCTTCACATATTGGACCCTGCAAGTACCCGCCTCTAGTAAAGAAAATCTTGAGAACCTTGTAATAAAATGACTGTCTGACAGGCAAAATCTTTATACGCCTAAAAAGCTCCATGGAATGGAATAGACGGGTGAGTTACAAACTTTTCCTATAGCGCATTTTTGCAGCACAATAAGCGGCTTCATTTTGTTCTGATAAGCATTCGAGTATGAAAAATCCCATAGTAACTAGATTTCAAGGTGTTATCAGAACAATACTTTCTAAGGTGATAAAATAATTTATAAGCGGATCGCTTTGCACGACCCCGTCTACGGCACTGGACACCTTGCTCTACCTTACAGCTCTTGACATATTTAGCAAACAAATAGCTGCAAGCTCTGCTATTCGCCTCAATGCTTCGTCGCAGTTGACTAACAACAACATTGGCCACTCCGTAATTCTAAGATACTTAGAATCAATTCCAAAAGCACACAGACTACACCATCCCCCAACTTCAATTTGACAGAAACTTCCAGATTTCTATACCTACCAGATCTTTTTGGGAGGATAGGACATTCTTGGAGGATGAGTCAATCCATTTTTACACAGATGGCTCAAAAACCAAAGAAGGGGTTGGTGGAGGTGTGTACTCTCAACGACTGCAATTAAGTCTCTCATTCCGCCTTCCCAATCATTGTAGCGATTAAGGAAGTCTTGTCTTGGCTCAAAGAAAACGTGATATCAACATCTGATATCCGTATTTTCTCTGACAGCCAGGCTGCTATCAAATCTCTGGACTCTGTCTCTACAAACTCTATAACAGTCCATAACTGTCGATCATCTCTAATGGAGATGGCGCAACAGTTTAATATTCACCTTTGCTGGGTGCCGGGCCATAGAGACATTCCAGGTAACTGTAAGGCAGATGAACTCGCCAGGAACGGTACAGTACAGCCCATCCTACCAGGCAAGTACTGGCATACCAATCGCTACTTGTAAACTGCTACTAATGCAAGACGTTGCGAGGAGGGCAGGCACGAGGTGGACCAACATCACCACGTGTCAAGCCACAAAAAACATCTGGCCAACACTGGATTTAAAACGTTCAAGGTGCTTGCTATCTCTAAGCAGATCGCATATAAGCTCGATAATAGGTGTCATAACCGGGCACTGTCTAATAGGAAAGCACGCCACGAGACTAGGCGTATTCTCAAATGACTTTTGCAGAACCTGTATGGACGAGGAAGAGGAAGAAACGGTTCTTCATCTTCTCTGCATATGCCCTGCTCTAGCTCGAAAACGCAAGAATTGCCTAGGAGAGTTCTTCTTTAACGATCTAAACGATCTAAATCATATCGGTATAATCAGCCTCTCACGTTTCGTAAGGGGCTCAAGCTGGTTCCATTGAGCTTAGGAGGAAGCCTCAAGATTCATGTGGTATCACAATGGGCCATTAAACTGGCCTAAGTGTGTCCGTTTCCATCTTGGACAGCCACTATAACCTAACCTAACCTTACTTACTTACTTATTGACTTACTTACTTAAGGTCCGTCCCTCGGGATTGGACTCGAAGATCTTCCGGGCTGAAGCGTTGATGTCCATCCGCTCTACATGACCTAGCCATCTAAGCCGTTGGACTTTAATTCTGCTAACTAGGTCAGTGTCGATGTACAGCCCGTACAGTTCGCCGTTATATCTTCTTCTCCATTCTCCATCTATGCGTACGGGACCAAAAATCACCGAAGAATTTTTCTCTCGAAGCATCTTAAGACGATCTCATCTTTCTTTTATCTTTCTAACCTAACCTAAGGTAATAAAAATAACAGATTGTTGAAACGAAATATTGTTTAAGCCCTAAAATATGCTCAGACCAGCCCAAATTTCTATTGATGAGAACACCCAAGTATTTAAAATAGTTAACGTTTTCAATTTGAAAGCAGTTGGTGACGCAAGAAACATTAGCATTAAAATAGTGATACGAATTTTGAAAGGAACTCAAGTGTAAATTATACCGTGCACAGTTCGATGAGTCTGGAGTCACGTTAGAGCTAAGGGAAAAAAACATAAGTTTAGTTTTGTTGCTTACAAAAAGTTTGTTTGCATCAAACCAAACTCTCAATAAGTGCACATTATGATTTGAATCAGCCTCTAGGTTCAATAAACTAAAGGATCTGTATGTAATTGCCAAATCATCTGCAAACGCCCTTGCTTCACCAACAAAAGGTTGTTCAAAAACAGAATTAAGATATATTAGAAAAAAGATGGGACCAAGAACAGATCCCTGAGGAATACCAATATTGATAACCTTGTGCCCTGTTTTTCAGATAAGATGGAAACCACTCATATATAAATCCACGGAAACCCGCATAATATCATTTGTTCAAAAGAATATTGTGATCTACCATATCAAAGGCTTTCATATTGCTTCATCTCAGAGAGATGAATTGAACCTTTGAGTGATGGCAATTTACTAATACACCGATTTCTTGCATGGTCCTTCAATTCTTTAAACGCATTGTTCCTAAATTTCGCATATCGCCATTTCGACACTTGATTTTCTTTAGTTTTTCTGAAGAACTGCACGAATGGCTGATTAAACATAATACTTTTTTCCTTGTTTTCACAAAAACTTATGTTTTGTACGAGTTTTATTTTGATACACTGTACAATTTAATTCTTAAAAAATGTTCATTAAAAAATTCTATAATCTATATTATCTTATTAACTTATAGACTAGTTGGACTGGAACCTCTTATTACGTCGAGTTGCAGCAAAGATATTCGACTTATATTTTACGATACATGGTTTAAGTTGGACTCTTTTATAAGTCCATTTTCAATGCTTTTCTCTTACTATGTATTGGCGCTAACTTCAAAAAATCTCATCGAAAGGAGGGTAAGTCAAATGTTCAATATTTCGTATGTAAAGTTTTTCTTTTTCTTTGTTTCATATTTTCCAAAACAACTTTCTTTAAACAAACAAAACAAAAAAGATACAAAAAACTATATATAAATATAATCAAATACTAATACAATATTATTGTTCCATTAATTTGAAATGTAACCTAACTACATCTTCCTTTTACACTAGTTTTGATTTTCTTTGTTAAAATATTTTTTAAATTATTTTAACTAACAAAAGTTCAATTGCTTTTCATTCTTTTTATTGCTGCTTCACGTCTTACTTCGCAAAAAAACAAAACAAAAATATCACACAAAATTTTAAAAAAATAATACATTACACCAAAAACAATTTAAACACTAAATTGAAACATTTTATTCTGTAATAATAAACCACATATTATATAAATAACATAGAGTGTAACTAAACCGTTAAGTGCTTTTGGAACACTCGAGAACGGTACCATGAATAATCGACAACTGTCAATAAACACACGCACAACCAATGCCAGTAAAAAGGATAGTTGGTCTAAATCGCAGCGTTTAAATGTAAGATACAACTTACACATGTTTTTTTCTATTTTTTCTTGAACATACATTTTTTAAATTCTTAAAATTTGCACAATGCTTTTTTTGAAACTTTAGTATGTTTTTTTTAAATATTTTTATCCCACTTTTTAAAAATGAACGAATAGCATGAAATCACATGGCTGGGAATCTGAATAAATAATTAACATCAATTTCAAAATAAAACAAAGATCGAGCTATAGCAAAGGCTATAGTTAGAAGTTAAAGTTATTATTATTATCTTTATTTTTTCAACATATAAAGTACAAATGTTTTAATATAAAAGGTTACGAGCATGGCTTAAGAGCCGTCTGCCGATTATATCTAAAATTATTACATTCAAATTTACATTTATAAATAGTGTAGAATATTTTTATAATTTATACTTACTTACTTAAGGTAGCGCTACCGTCCTGTGTGAACTTGGGCCTCACCCAAAAAACTTCTCCATCTAGCTCAGTCCCTAGCTAGATGTCTCCAGTTTCGCGCTTCAAGTTGGTTGAGGTCACCTTCCACTTGTGCGCGCCACCTGATCCGCGGTCTTCCTCTACTGCGCTGTCCTGTATGTGTGGATTCGAAGACTTTCCGGGTCGGAGCATTGGTTTCCATGCTCTCTGCGTGACCCAGCCATCTTAGTTGTTGGATTTTTACCCTTCTGGCTAAGTCTACGTCGCTGTAAAGCTCGTCGTTCCATCTTCTCCTCCACTCCCCTTCGATGCATACGGGACCGTAGATCACACGAAGAACTTTTCTCTCGAAGCGACCCAAGGTGCTTTCATCCGCTTTTGTCATGGTCCATGCTTCTGCACCGTATAGCAGGACGGGGATGATAAGGGTCTTATATAGCAACACTTTGGTCCCTCGAGAGAGGACTTTACTACTCAATTGCTTTCTTAGTCCAAAGAAACAGCGGTTAGCAAGAGTTATTCTGCGTTTGATCTCAGCGCTGGTGTTGTTTTCTGCGTTTACAGCGGAGCCTAGGTAGACGAAATCCTTGACTACCTCAAAGTTACGTCTGTAGATGGTGACGTTTTGACCAAGACATCGGTGTTGTATGTCCTTTCTCGACGACAGCATGTACTTTGTTTTGCCTCATTAACCGTTAAACCCATTTTTGCCGCCTCTGCCTCAATACTCACAAAAGCCCCATTGATATCACGCTGAGTTCTTCCGATCATGTCAATGTCATCAGCATATCCTAGTAATTGTGGACCGACTTTTGAAAGATAGTCCCTCTAGTGTCGACGTGTGAGCTCCGCTCTATTCTCTCAAGCCTTGTTTAAAACCTTTTTTGACTTCGAAAGGTTCTGTTAAGTTGGGTCCAACCTTTATGGAGCAGCGTGAATTTTCCGTGATCAGATCATCCTGCACAAATGAACGATTTCGGCACGGATTCCAAAACTAAACATGGTTTATACAGCTCGTCCCTGTAGATGCTGTCATATGCGGCCTTGAAATCGATGAAAAGATGGTGGTTGTCGATTTGGTGTTCTTGAGTTTTTTTTTCCAGAATCTGCCGTAATGTGAATATATGATTGACTGTGGACTTTCCAGGTCTAAAACCACACTGAAAAGGACCTATTAAGTTGTTGACGATGGGCTGGGCTTTAGAAGTTCACATAATACGGCAGAGAAGATTTTATAGGCGGTGTTAAGTAGACTGATTCCTCTATAGTTGGTGCAATTTAGATGGTCTCCTTTTTTCAGGATCGGGCAAACAATACTGAGGTTTTATTCATCGGGCATGTTTTTTTCCGACCATATCTTACAGATAAGTTGGTGCATGCTCCTAACCAACTTATCTCTAGCTGCTTTAAAGAGCTCGGCATTCAAGCCATCTGCTCCAGCGGCTTTATTAGACTTCAGCTTAGATATGGCAATCTTTACTTCGTCTAAGTCGGGAGGACGGGATTGTTGTCTTTCGTCGTCTATATATAATGGATCATCCTGTCTGACAGCGGAATTCAGTTCGTCGTCGTTCGTATACAGTCTGCAGAAGTGGTCCTTCCATATCCTCAGCATTGACTGCGGTTCCACTATGACGTTTTCACTTTCGTCTTTGCAGCCTTCGGTACTAGGTTTACGTACTTGTGAATTTTGTTTCACCTGTTCATAAAACTTCATTCCTGCTTATAAACCTCTCAACATCTTCGACCGCACGCTTCTCATGCCCTCTCTTTTTCCTTCAGAGAAATTGGCGTTCCTCTCGCTTCTTTTGCTCATAGAGGTCACGAGCAGCTCTCGTCCTTTTATGCAGCGCCGCTTTGCGTGCCTGTTGTTTCGCTGCATTTGCTGCCGACATTCCTCATCAAACCAGGGGTTCCTTGGTGGTGGTTGCTTGAAACCCAGCACATCAGAGGCGGTTTCTCTGATTACATCTTGGCAATGGTGCCACTGGTTTTCGATACATTGTTTTGGCGGCAGAGAACTTCGAGAGAGGTTACTTGTAACTCGGTCGGAAAAAGATTTGGCGATCTCTGGCGATTGTAGCCGTTCGACGTTGTACCTTCTCCCAGCACCTCCCTGTTTTGTCTTGGGTCTGGAAACCCGAAGTGCTACCATGGCTACAACGAGGCAGTAGTCCGAGTCGATTCTGGCTCCTAGGAAAGATCGGACATCCATGATGCTGGAACCCTATCAGGTCTGTAATTTAGCTCTAGATTTCTTTCTTTCTTTTCGAAAATAATTAGATTCAGCCAAACAGTGATTCAGTTTGCTGTACATCGTTCTTGACATGGACTCTTTAGCACGGTTCAGAGAATTTTGAAATATTTTTTCGTCAATTGCTGAAATGCAGTCATAGAGTTCATCCTTCCATGAACCAAAGTTATTCAAGGCTAAATTCAATGTTGTATTACTTTTAGCAGCCAATTCTTGCCAATGTTTGAACGGCCGGCGTGTAACAATGCTGAAGTGCAATCATGAGTCCTTTTTATTGAAGATTATTATCACATCTCTTTAAAACTTTGACAATATAGTCCGCATTTGCCTTAAGGTTTTTTAAGAAGATTAGAGGTAGTCCAGATTCGACATAGGTGTGTTTAAATGGACCTTAAATACACGTTTAAAGAAATATCTCTCCATAACTTCAAAGTCTTCACATGCTTCATTAGTGTAACAGAGTGAACTTTTAATTGTTGCATCAAATACTTTAAATTTTACCATCGATCGGTTCGATACATTTGTTATTAAAAAAAACTTGACCAAATGCAGTTAATGGCTGATTTCGCAACTGATGTGTTATCTTTTATATGAGGTCCGATGTTTAAATTTTGTGTTATTGTAAAACCTAAGTATTTAAATTTTTTAACTACCTCTATTCCATTAAGGTTCCAAGAACGGTCATTTATGACATTATGATTATGCGATCTAAAAACCATAGTCTTCAACTTTGAAGTATTAGTTTGAAGATTCCAAGATTTACAATACTGGGTTAAGTTTGTTAATTTGCAGTTGTAGAATTACCGGATCATCAGGAAGAATGACAAGGTCTTTCGCATATAAAAGTACCCTAATAAACAACTCACCATAATATACACCCCCTAGAACACTGTCTCCAATGTCGTTGATAAAAAGTAAGAAGAGCAAAGGACTCAAAATGCAACCTTGCGGGGCACCCACTTCTGTCTTAAATTGCTGCGAAGAGGTTCTACCATTAGAAACTACCGCTGTTTTATTTGAAAGAACTTTCTCATATATTCTTAAACATTTTGTTGATAATCCAACACCTGCTAGTTTGAAAAGTAATAGTTTTCTATTTATATTATCAAAGGCAGCTTTAAAATCTACAAAAAAGCATAGATATTAGTTTTCTTATCCAAAAAAGGTTTAGCGACATTAGTTAGAAATCATCAGAAAAAGTAAAAATTTGATCAACTGTAGACAGGTTGGCTCGAAATCCAGCCTGAAAACAGCTTATTTTGTTGTTTGTTTCAACCCAAGGTACAAGTCTAAGATATAGTATCTGAGTAAATAGTTTTTGTAATGAATTGAGAACGGAGATACCTTTGTAGTTTTCGGGGAGATTAGGATCTCCTTTTTTTATAGATCGCTAAAATGGATGACTCTTTGAAATTCTTTGGTATTTCTTCGTTGTTGAAGACTCGGTTACTATTTATCAAAGTCTAAAGCTAACAAACAACATTTGGGGTATTCTCTTTTCAAAGCTTCTTATCTCACTATTAATTTTGAAATTATTTTTATTTTATCCTCAAATTATAACTTAAGAATATATGAAACGATATACAAATTCTGTTGCAAGAATACAAATTTACAAGTGTATTTTTTTTTATTCCAATATCCCAAATGTTTTTAGTAAAGCTAAGTGCACGCGATTGTAAGATCTTAAAATGTTTGCCGAGCTTTAAAAAGTCTTCCAATAGAATCAAACCAGTTGTCAATTGCCAATTTTACTTTAAAGTGAAAAATGTCCGTTTATACGATTGCTTGATTTTATTCAAGTATAAGACAAGTTTTTGGAAGACAATCATGACAATTGGCGACCGACAGCATTGATCTTTCAATTAAAAATTGTCTGTTAACACGGTTGGAAGACTTTAGAAAACAACAAAATTTTAAGACAATTTTCTCGACTGATAATCGGGAATATGAAAATTGAGTTTAGGATTGAAAACAATAGGTCATGCAAAAGCATTACAAAAACATAAAATATAGAGAAAAGTGAAACAATAATAAAGCGGGCATTAACGACTATCTTGTAAAATTTGTTCATTCGTCTTATTCATTTCAACTTTTTTTCTGTAGCGTTTTTTTTTTTTTCAAGAATTTGCCAAACGGTGACTTCTTACGAGGGACTTCGAATATATTCTCGATATCGATTTGAAATAAAATGCTAATTCAATTTAAATTGTTTGTTTTGTTACATCTTGAGATAAGCTTATTTAAACCCTCAACCAAATAAATTTCGTCTTTCTCTGCAAAATACCCATTTATTGCCGACTTGAGTTCTTCATCGTACGAAAATCTTTTTCCACGAAGACATGTTTTAAAATCCGGAAACAGGAAATAATCACTATGGGCAGGGTGGTATCCAGAGGTCCAGAGGCCTCGGGGCAATAAAGGAGCGGAAGCCCCTCGCTACAAATTATTTTAAGTAAACCATTTTTGTTTATGCTTTGCCGGCTTCGGTTCGTATCCCATCCTCGTCGCCAACTGTTATTTCAATTAAATGTTTTTTATTCCATATACAAGTTTTTGGCAGGTTATCGTACCGTGCAAGTCGCTTTTTCAAAAGAGCCCACAAGTTTTCAATTGGATTCAGGTCTGGACTTTGTGCTGGCCACTGCATAGTATTAACACGAATTCTTCTTCTGGGTATGCGCTTTCCTCCTCAAAGTCTGGCAGATTCTCTTCTAAAATGTAAAGATAATCTTCCTTTCGCATAACTCCACTATATTTAACTAATGGTTCTACATTCCACCAAGTGAAACAACCCAATACCATTAAATTACCTACTCCGTGTTTCATTGTCACCTTAACATGGTATTTTTGTAATTTTTCGTATGGTCGGTGCCAGTAATACTCCTTACCATCTGACTGGAAACGGTTAATTTTGGTTTCATCAGACCAAATAACCAGTCCAGTTTCCAGTCATCTGCGGTCCAATTTTTGTGTTCTCGGAAAAACTTTAGGCGCACTGAAACATTTGTTGCTGAAAAAGCTGGCTTTTTTTGCTTAACGGCCGGTGTCAAGCCGATTCTCCGAAGTGCTCTTCGTGCTGTCCACTCACTTACGGCTTTGTTTAAAGCTGTTTCAGCTTCTTTTGACGTTATTACTTGCGTGGTTATCATCATCCGCTCCATTGGATTTGGATTTATTTTTATAGTTTCTAAGGAATATACAGAACTAATCACAATAGAGAATGACCGTGATAATTATATTTTTGCGCATTTAGTGGTATCCCAAAGTAAAATTTTAGAATTATGTATCCACGTGTGCTCGCCACTGTATGCATAGTGATTGTACAGTTAGTAAAGGACTGTTTCATACACAACAGAGTTTTTCAATAAATAATTTCTTGTGAAACCAATTAGATTCCTTTAGTATTGAAAGAAACATATAAATATAAACGGAAATAGGGTTAATGAACAGAACTTTTCGAGTTTTTTCGCCGAAAAATCGTTGATGATTTCGTTGAAATCCAATTCTCGGAGTAAATCGCTTTCAATGCTCAGCTTCGATAGACGGTTTTGTCCCATCGTGGTTCAAAGCCTATTTTTTAATAATTTTCATTTATGAAAATGAGTGCTCTCTAGTGCAATTTGTTACCATCAAATTCAAATACATTCTTAATGTAATTTCAAGGTTTCGGAATGTAGCTCTGAAATTTTGATTTTCGATAATTTGGTAGTAAAATAGTAACGGCGATTGATTTGTTCCATAGTCCTTTTCGTTTTTGTTTGAGTCAATCAAAGAAACAAATTGAACCAACTCATTACCAAGACTAGGTTCTAAATCATCCGGATACACTTTCACCAATCCGGATGCATTTTTACCAATGCCTCTGCTGCAGCGTGCAAATTTTCAGCAAGATAAACGGATGGCTGGTCAATCACTCGTATGAAGGCGGATACTTTGTATTTTTCCTTGGGTGACAGATTTGCGTCTTGTGCTTTTCCGTAATCTAGTGGATTCAACCTCACATTTCTAGTGCGGGTGCGTGATTGTGCAATTGTGCATATTCATCAGTATGGGATATTTTTTTGGCTGCTTGCTCGTACTTATCAAAATCATTTCGTTTGGATTCCACCAATGATTTCAATGATTCTAGTGCACGTATTTCCGATTCGACAATCATTTTCAGGCCTTGCAGCATCTTATGTATAGCGTTGAGTCGGTCCAAGATATCGATCCAAAATGTTGCAAACAAAGCGGTTTTGAGACCACTCATCTTCTCTAGAAGGTGCGTTGCTTCATTTCTCAAGATGTATTTTTGCTCTTTATTAGAAGATATGCTGGTTAGAGCTTATTCGGTCCAGACAAGGGTCAAGGTCTAACTATAGGGTGGGTGTTGGATTCGAAACCACAATCTCGTGCAGCAGCCTTGGAAACTAGGACTGTGTGAACAGGAGCGTTGTCATGAAGAACCAACATACTCGCTGTGAATTTACCCCGTCTTTTCTTTTTAATTTCTTCCCGCAAAATATGCAAAGTGAAAGCGTAGGATGTGGCGTTGATGGTTTCACCTTTTCGTTTGTACTCAATGAGCGAGATTCCCTTTGAGTCATAAAAAACTGTGGCCATGAGCTTCCCGGCAGACGGAGTGACTTTGAACTTCTTAGGGGGTCTGTTCCTTTTTTATGCCACTGCATGCACTCTTGTTTGCTTAAGGGTCATATTATAAAATAAAAATAAATAAATAATTATATGAAATTTTACATGAATGCACTAAAATAATAGTATTACTTGATAAACAAGTCAATTTATATATGTTACCACAACTTCACCCCAATACCGAGAATATATTGTACGCCTCTAGTATTTCTTTCGATTTTCGTAATTTTCAAATTCTTTTAAAATTCTGTAAACTTTTGTTGTTGTTTTCTGCTCAGAAACTATTTGTCAATTAAAAGTTGGATGATGTTGTTTGGAAAGAACATCTTCCAATATTCAATTATTGGACAATCGTACAGTTATTTAAAAATTCAAACAAGTCGGGCAATTTTTGATAGAACATTGGACAGGTTCAGACGACATAAGGGACTTGAAAGTAAGGCAAGTTTCTAGCTTCTAATTGGCCAGCTGACAAAAAATTGCCTTCCAATTAAGACAACTTTATTGGAAAGTTGACTTAAAAATGGGTAGGTTCAGACAACATCAGGGACTTAATTTGCAGTCAACTGCATTCTATGAACGTACATTTTGACCAAGGCAACCACTTAGTTTTTCAACTGTCATAACCTTCAAACTTGGAACTTTACTTCACTAGCCTCTACCTTCAGTTCATTGTACAAATACTATTAAAAACATTATTGTCTACAAATTGTTGTATTGTAGAGAAATATTCCTTATTTCTCATCCAATTTGACAATGAACCCTTTTACACAAAATATTAAATGAAATAGTGCAGAAAATAAATAATTCATTGAGTAATAAAGTTCAGGTCCTAAGTTTCTGCTAAAGATCCTATTGCATGAGCAGAATGCTATCTGAGCCTTTTAAAATCTATAGTATATTTGCGATTCAATTTAGATCTTTATCTAGGATTACTTGCAGGTTTAGGTTGATATGATAATTTCAGTTTAGTACCCTTTATATTAAATACAACATAATTGGGAATTTTCCTCTTATTTCTAAAGCGTACTAGGTATGTTTTAAGGGAGTTAATAGATAATCCGTAGTTTTTTGCCCAATTGCAAATCCTACATAAGGCTTGATTCAATTGTTCTGTTGTTACACTGGTTAGGAATTTTCCTGTCGCTGGTAGCGTTACATCATCTTCGTAACCAGATCCAAGAGAATACCTGGAAACGTGGTAGGTTCTTACTAACAAGTATGCATTAGTTTAAAAGGTGTTTTCTTTATTTCCTTAAAAGGGAGTATAATCTCATGAGAAATTATTTAGATAATCTTCCTCATTATGGCAGTAATGAGTAATATCCTAAAACCTTAATGTCGAAAAATTCAGACATGGTCTGATATCCCATGAAGTTGATTAAGAACCGTGGTCTACAGAATATTCAGTAGATGTCTATTGTGATATGTATGCATTTCTATAATTATATCTGTATCATATTTGTTTTATTGATATCATACTTAAGTTAAATTTTTGTCATAGTGAGTGTGTCGAATTGCTTTTTTGTATTCCAACTTAAAACTTCTTCAGTGATTAGAACATGTGACACATTGTTTCGTCGCCGAATCCAAAGATTAATTGCAAGGCAATGCTCAGTTTTGGGTGAGACCATTGCGGTGTAGTGAACTTTCAGTTATTAAAACCTGGTCAGGCGGTGAATACGGATCGTTACCCAGAACAAATTATCAACTTAAATCATGCGTTGATCAAAAAACGATTGAAATGAGCCCAAAGACATGGAAGAAATATCCTACAATATGACAAAGCACCATCTTATACCGGTTAAGTGAAGAAAAAAGTATTAAATTCATTGAATTGGGAAATAGTATCGCGCCCGACGTACTCTCCAAACGTCGCGGTCGCGTCGTAGTCTGATCGACTATTACTTTTTCTCGTGGATATGACATTCACTGCCATATCAGCGCTTCTTCAATTTTGAAGATTTAAAAAAAAACTCACGGAATAGTTTGCCTCAAATAAAATTGTATTCTTTTATTCCTTTGAGCATTAAAATCCCACAATTTTCTCTCCTGGCTATTAAGGGCCCACGCAGACTGCAGACTTTTTATCGGCCGATATTTTGGTCGGCTTTTTAATCAGTATGGAGAGGAATGCATATGTGCACACTACAGCGATTCAGTATCGGCCGATAAAAAAGTTTGATTTTTTTATTGATTGTTTGATACCTGATTACATGTAAACTAATCTGTCGGCCAACTATTGGCCGACTGTTTAATCAGTATTGGCGCATACACGATGATTGTTTATTCAGCCGATAGTTTAGTTCACTCTGTGATTTGGCGTCGTGTTGATTGTAGAAAGTTCCGTCGAAAAGTGCGAACGCTTCAACAGTCAGTTACAAACTAGTTCGAGAATAGTCGGCCGGCTGTTGGATAATCTGCGCCCTGTTCACCAACCAAACAGGTTTAGTGGCCCGACTAAACTATCGGCAGTCTGGGGGGGCCGTTATTCAGATCTCTATGCATATAAGATTGATTTTAAGGTTTATTTGAATTAAAAGATAACTCAATTAAACATAAACCAAAGCTTGCGGTTGCTTGTAAAGAAAAGAACAGTTTGGAACGTACATTAAATTACACTACTAATAAGCCACTCAAAAATAGTTAGACACGACTTAATATAATTCAAAAATTCTAATCACGATTAAATCTTACAAATAACACAGGAATGCAGGTAAAAAAGGAAAAGATACTAATAAGTGATCAGAGTGCTTAAGAAAGGATCCTAAGTTTGAAAATGGGTGTCATTCACAAGTGCACATTTTTGTGCCGAACTAAATTGTTACAATTTATATTTTGTTTTTGAAATGTTATTTTTATGTTTTGTTTAAAAATGTATTCTACAATATTGATGTTTTGCCATTTGCTTTTACTCTAGATGTCAAGTCAACAAAATGAAAGATCAGCCGAACCCACCGAAACTACACCTGTACGTAAAATAAGTAAAACGATAAATTCGAACTGTTTCAGATAAGATTAGTCAAATCTGTTCACCTGTAAATTATGTCTCAACCTCAACCGATATAACCGACCTTAATTAAAACTTCATGCTTTTGTATTTATCGTTCGTACCTATCCATATATATAGACAACTTATAGTAATTTTCATAAATGGTAGTTTGTTGGGGTTCTTTGTTTCACTAAACTCGAAATCTAAAAAATTCTTGTTAAATGGTCTCTGTGTAATATATCGTTCTAGATATCATAATTCTGTTCATAACACATTTCGCCCGACACTCATTAATAACTTTAAAATCATTTTGGAATGCATTTTTGAAACTTGAATCTTCAAAGAACTTAGAAAAGGATGTATATTAAATTCACGACAAAATGCATTCTAAAATTATACCATTTCAATATGAACCTTTCTAAAATGGAAAAAGGAAAAATGGTACTGTAACTAAAAATCACCTAGAATAGAACTTGAGTGTTTATAGAAACTCTTGTCCGTCTTTTTCTTCTTTTGTTTAACAAAATTTATTTGCTTTAAAATATTTTATTTGTATTTATGTTAGCTATAGCTTGGAGTGAGTTTCATTATGTTTGTTTTTCTTTTAATCGAAATTATCATTGATATACATACGAATTTTTGAATTTAGTTGGTGCGCCACAAGAAAATCGTACGCGGTATCGAATCCAGTGTTGAGGCTCGAAAAGTGGAAAACGACATACCAATGGATTCATTGGACCGAGGAGTTGAAGGGGAGAACAGTCCATCATTGTTTGATCAAATATGTTATGGAATCGTCAGTGTTGGAGGATTTATTTATCAAAATAGCTATATTTTCACAAATATTCTGATGATGGTAAGTTTTTCTACTACTACTACTTTATTATTAATGATGTCGATCAATTAAAAAATTATTTTTCTTTTTTAAGGCTTGGAGTATAGTATATCATAGTTGGTTAACATTTGTGTTTCTGCTTTGGGCGAATGTTTTATGGATGATTCCAAATCAACGAAAAGCAATGATGCGCTCGAGTCCGTTTATAGTTTTTTATGCAGAAGTGTTGTTAATTGCACAATACATTTATGGAATGAATTTAACCAACGATGAATTGCCTTCAAGTGTAAATGTAAGTAAATCTTTTTCCTACTTAATTATATTAAAATTCAAATTTAAAAAAAAAAAATACTTTTAAAACAAAAACGATAACGATCATTGCTTTAAATGAATGACTTAGGATTTGGAAGTTTTGATTATAAGGTGATAAAGTATTCGAAAATCAAACAAATGTCATTTGAACGACGCCAATATCTTGAGAGTCGTTGTACAAATAATGATATCGCAAAGTTCTTACAAAACCAAATGCAACTTCCAGGATCATTTAGTTATTGAATTCGTTAAACAAACTAACGTTAGAACTTAAGACTAATATTACATTTATTCTTAGATTTATAGATTTACAATGCTTTAAGCAATTTGCAAAAAAAAGCTAAACTGAAGTATTGAAAAAATTCACTTTAAGTGTGTTACTTTTAAAATCATTGCTTACGGAATGTACCAAAAAGTGATCCTTGTTGTAAACTGAAATCAATTGGTTGAGGGGACTTTCTTTAAAATAGTTCGATCTGCTTGATATAGAACTTAAAAGAACTTGTTTTTATTAACCTTACTAAAAGAAATAGGTTTCTGATATTTTTAACTTTCCTTAGGAAGTTATTGTAATGGGTCCGATTTGTCAAATTGAAAATTTTGACATTTCTCGACGTTTCAAGGTCCCTAGAGGCGAAATAAACTAAAATAATGAACTTTATATAATATATTGTAACGTGATATTAAAGAAGTATATTTTTTGAAAAAAATCCATTTAATGGTTTTTTTTATAAATCAGAAAAACTGAAAAAAAATTGGTCACCTACAAAATTTTACGACTAAAATATGATTTCATCTCCAAAATAATTTTGTGCAACGAAGAATAATAATTTTGACATCTGATAAAATTTTGAGAAAAATCGAATAGACACTTTTTTTATTAAAAAATAAAAATCTAAAAAAAAACATTACTCAAAGTTGGTAAAAATTGACTATCGATTCAAATCTCTTTTCAAAACCTTGAAATTTAGGCTTCAAACTTATTTTATCTTATAGGAAATATTGTTTTCAACATTCTGAAAAAATTTGAGAAAAATCGAATTGACAGTTTTTTTTACAAAAAATAAAAATCAAAAAAAGAATGTATAAAAGTTGGTAAAAATTGATTTTCGACTCAAATGTCTTTTTAAAAATTTGAAATATTGGCTTCAAACTAATTTTATCTTATAAGAAATATTGTTTTAACATTCGATACATTTTTGAAAAAAAATCAAATTGACAGTTTTTTTTTACAAAAAAAAACTCTAAACTTGGTAAAAATTTACTTTACTTTTCCAAAAATTAATAACTTATTTTTATTCACAGAAAATTTTGTTTTCGATATTCAGTAATTTTTGTATAAAAATCCAACAGTCCGTTTTTTCGTAAAAAATAAAATCTACAAAAAATAGTACACAAATTTGGTAAAAATTGATACGAGTACATATAGACAAACTTTTAAGCAAGACAAATCGACAAACGGGATGGGAAGTTATTAGTCTGGGTCGCATCCTAACCTTTTTTTAATAATGGTATTCAAATAAATGTGATTATGTTTTTTTTAGTTTTATTTAGTTCCTAAAGTAAGATCTTTGAGCCGTAATTATTTACCTACCAGAGTTGCCAAATTTTACTTTTTGAGTTCATATAGTTTATGTACTTTCATCTTGTGTTTATTTAAATTTTAAAAAGTTCGAAGTGTTCAAAGGACATAAGTTTACAAAAGATGCACGCAATCGTTGACGCAAATAACAAATTTTATGATCTTGTAAGAAATAAGACGGCAGCTGTTACGAAAACTGCCGATGAATTTTCTGTAGCACAGCAAACTTTCTATAATTGTTTGAAGAAAAATCAGAGCATAACTCAAAATCAAAAAAAAAGAGGCTGGAATGCGACCCACACTGATAACTTTCCATCCCGTCTGTCGATTTGTCTTGCTTAAAAGTTTGTAGGTTTTCTAGTTGAGTTAAAAAAGTTGTCATTTGAATAAGTCTTAAAAATTTTAAAATTACCAATAATATTTTTCATATAAAGTTTAGTTTGAAAATTTAGTTTTGTTAAATAAAGTTTTAAAAATGTTAGTAGCATTTCTTAAATTTTTACAAATTGGATGAACGAAATTAATTTGATTGATATTAAGAACAGAACACTATTTTTTTTTTCAAATTTACGTACTTTTTGTCGATTTTATTGTTTTATGAAAAAACAATAAAATTGTATTAAAAAATACTACTGAACATCTAAAACAATATTTTCAATAATATAAAAGAAAGTTTGAAGACAACATTTTTAATTTTTGAAAAGCTATTTAAATCAAACATTTTTATCAATCAAGTTTTAGTATTAGTTTTCTTTTGCTAAAAAATCTATTTTTACCAACTTTTGTTAAATTTTCTCTTAAGTTTTTATTTTTTGTAAAAAAAACTGTCAATTCAATTTTTCTCAATATTTTACCGAATGTTAAAAACAATATTTCTTATAAGATAAAATAAGTTTGAAGCCATAATCTCAAGTTTTTGAAAAGATATTTGAGTCGAAATTCAACCAACGATTTTTCTCAAAATTTTACCAAATGTTAAAAATGTTTTTTTTTCTTTGCAAAAATTGCTTTAGTGATGAAATCATTTTTATTCGTAAAATTTTCGAGGTGGCAAGTTTTTTTTTCAGTTTTTTCGAATATAAAAAAACAGTTATTTGGATTTTTTTTTCCCAAAAATAAACTTTTTTGGTATCACGTTACAATATATAATATACAATTTAATTTAAGTCGCTTGCGCCATTGCTTCGTGAAATATTCAGGGTTAACCAAAATGTTTACCTTTTTTTTAAACTGTTAAACACTCACACGACTGGAATTAAACTACGTTATATTTTTCGATAATGGTTTGGATCATTCTCGGAAGCTAAACAAGGCTCCCTTGAAAAGGAGTGCCTGAGTTGTATTCGTATCAACTATGAAGACGATATGGTGCAAGCTAAAATTTTAAATACCGTGAAATGGCCAAATCGGCAGGACATGAAATACTTTGATTGTCAATATTCTCATTATGAACTTAATTTATTAGAGCATGTTTGGGCTTCACTTGAGTGAAAGGATTTGTGGCAAGCCAAAATAAGTCTTTTTAACTAGCTGAAGTAAAAGATATTTTAAAAACGGGACTACCAAAGGTTGACGCTGAAAAATGCCAACGGTGTGCCCAACAAGTGGTTAAGCCAAAGTTGTGGGAAATCGATATTTTTACTAAAGGAGCAGTGGAAAGTTTAGTAAACTTAAACGAAGAGAGCTGCAGCAGCAACTACTAGTCGAAGTTATGAAATACCTTTTTTTAATTAGTTATCCTGGGTAACTCTTTAAAATGTGTTCCTTCTATCTTAAATTTTACAAACGTCACATGGTTTTTAAATTGCTCAAAGTTAAAGTAGACATTCTGTGATTTTAACTTTAGTTAATTGCTCTAACATTTCGCCAAAGCGTTTAAAATTTTGCGACAGTGTTTTTGGTTCTCTTTGTAAAATGAACTGAAGGTACAGGTTAGTGAAGTCAAGTGCCAATTTTTAAATTAATGACATATGAGAAATTAACTAGCTGCTTTGATCCTATTGAGCGTTCAAAGAATCCAGTTTACTGCAAATAACTTCATAAGTATAAACCTGCCAAATATTTTTATTGGAGATGGTGTTTTTTATAGTGGATCTAAATAATGATTGCCAAAAATTATTTTGAAAACGCAAACAAATCTACTATTTCTTAATTACCGGTTTAAATTTTGTATGTAACGTACTCTGAAATCATTTTTTAACCTACATACATACATACAATACATTTGTCTATAGTACAATAAGTTTCTACCTTTCAACTGCTTCACTGCAACAATGGTTGTACCCCCCATTCGTAAAAGATTTTTGGCAGCACCTTTAAATACTCGTCCAAAAGCACCTACACCGATTTCTGGACCATACATATAGCTGAGTCCTTTATATTGAGCATCCTTTACAATACAAATTAATTATATTTTAAATATTTTTCTAATACAAGGATTTTCAATTAAGTTACCTCAGCAAATTTTTCAACGTAGAGTATATTATCCTCCATTGTGCTAAATATTTATTAACATATTAATACAAAATTTGTATATGGATATAAAATTAAAACTTACTCTGGGGAAAAATTTTGCTGAACCCTTTACCATTTCTATGGTACAACTTTTCACATTCGTTTTCAAAAATGGAGGGATGGGATACTTTGGATGAGACTTTCAATTAAACCGTTAAAGAAGCTTGGTAATGGTTAGGTTTGACCCTTAGAACAACAGTTTTGCTTTGATATAATGATGTGGTTTAAATTCTTTAACGGTGAAAATCTTTTCATCCAAAAAAAAAAGATTATTTCACTCTCAAATCTCGCGTGCCACAGTAAAATTTCTCTGACTCTTTACACAATAACTTTTTAGAGTCGAGGTATTACCAAATGATCTTTCAAGCGTAAATAACACTTTATGTGTAGATGCTCCCTAACCAGCTTTGAAATGGATCTATTGAATATGTGTATATCTAATTCTCTGGACATTATCTTTGCCTTTCGAAGGGTATTCGTTCCGCACTGTTTTCATTAGCATAGATGGACAGCGGATTTGATTTATTGAATATTCTTTGGGCTGTCATCTATTCTCAAAGACATAGAAAACTGACGGATAATCCGATTCCTAAACATTATGACTTGAAAGAAGAATTTAATCCTTACATATGTAAGACAATTATTTTGATTATATTTCCTTAAGCGCATCACTCCATGATAACAGAAGCGAAAATGAAACCAAATTTGCGTTTCTTCATTGCTTAAAAAAAAAGGAAATTAGGTGGCGCAACAGTCCGTAGACAACTAGGGCCTAGTGACTTATAACTCTCAACCATTCCCGTGCTACAGTTTATATGCAGAACCCGTGCGGCTAATTTGAGAAAAAACTTTTCATTAAAAAAATGTACCAATTACTTGGAAGCTAAAATGCAGTTCAAAAACATATTCAGGACAAAAAGCTTTTTTTAATAAAGAGGCTAGGCGACTAGCACAATGCAAGAATTCATCGGATTTTTGGAAAGCGGTGAAAAGACGGAATGGAAAAGAGTACAAGATACATAGAGACTTAACACCTGACGTTTTTCTGTCACATTTTATAGAGCTTTTGAATCCCTTAACCGTCAATGCAACAGTAACTGAAAATAGTACACTGGATGCGATAATAACTACTGAAGAATTAGTTACAGGATGGCAAAGCGGCTGGTTCCTACGGAATTGCAGTAGAATTTAACAAGTAAAGCAATAATAAGCTGATAAAGAAGATTACTTCGGAGTTTAACCATATTTTGGATAGTGGATCTATACCAGAAGTGCTTAAGGATTCCTTAATCCCAAGTAGCCAAAACCCAGACAATTCTCGTGGATTAAGGTTTTTGAACGCTTCATACAAATTTTTTACGACGATTTTGCAAAGACGACTTAATTTATGGATAATAATAATGGTTTATTGAAAGATTTTCAAGCCGGTTTCAGAGCCGGTTACTCCACGGTCGACCAAATTTTGCGCTCTTATACAAACTTTATAGAATAGGGAAGTCTAGGAAATTCGGTAAAGTCCTCAAAAATATATACAATAATACTAAAGCCGCTGTTTGGAATGGAGAGGAAATCTCTGAATGGTTTCAGACGGAAACTGGCGTCCGGCAGGGGTGTACGTTGAGTCCTCTTTTATGTGCGCTCTTTGTGGATGACCTTACTGACAATATTGGTGCAGGAGTGGAATTCGCCGGGACAACGATCAAAGCACTATTCTATGTCAATGACATTGTGCTGTTTTCTAATTCACTCCAATCGCTGCAACTAATGATTAACCAGTTACATAGCCACTGTGTAACGTGGAATCTTAACGTCAATTTAAGAAAATCTTAAATTATGATATTCAAGAACAGAAATTGCTCAAATGAAAGATGGAGCTACGATTCGAACTTGATTGAGGTGTGGAGAGAATTCAATTACCTAGGAGTGTGCTTTACAAAGAATCCTAGTATGAAAAAACATCTTAGTGAAAAACTTATGAAAGCAAAAAGTGCAATCACAACTTTCTGGGCAAAGTGTTTTTCAAAAAAGAACATAGCATATAGTAGCAAATTTCGTGTGTTTGAAGCAGTGTCTAGTGTCTAAATATAGACTACATCATCAAAGTTCATGCACAATGGAAGATTACCAAAGAAAGCAGCCCTGTATAAAATCAATCAAATAAGTAGTTGGTACGCAGAATGGCACGAGCCGGCTTTGTGGTGTGAAATTTCGCTGGATCTGGATTTCGGTAACGTTGATGATTGCAGGATTAAACTTAATAATTAATTGCAAGGGTTGATGAAAACCTCCGTAGTCGCTATATAGAAGAAGCTTCATATTCAACTCACAGATTAATTTAAAAACATTTTTGTCATAACCTTGGTCCAAATAACTATTTTAGAGTTGAGAACAGTGTGGAGGTTATTTCTATGATACTGAGACTTTGAGAAGAGCTCCTGCATCTCAACTATATACCCCATAGGGATTATCGACCTGGGCAATGCAGTTTAAGTAACCGAAGGGAAAAAAAGATGTCTTTCACTACTTAGGAAAATGCCCTGTGTAAATAGAAAGTAGGAGATCCTTCTTTGGATCTAATTACCTTATGGAAGAAGAAATGATAAGACTCTTAAATAAGATGACGGTGGAAAAACTCTGCAACTGCAAATTGGCTAAAAGTTACCGAAACAGAATAATCTGCAGAAGCTTCTAAAAACACATTAAAGTTAAAACTTATCCTTTTTTTTAAATTATATACATACAGATATGTTTTTAGTTTTTTTTTTCAATTTGTTTACCAATTCCTGATTTTTAATGCAACCATTACTCTATATTACATTAAATTTATCTTGTCAACCTGGCAGACGGCAGGTTTTTGTAAACTTATAATTATGCTTAGAAATAATGAAAAAAAAATAAAATCTAAATCTCAAAAATGAGAAGAATTACTGTTGGAGGATTTGTCAATTCCTCTTAAGAGGCAGAACCCTTGCAAAAAAAAAACTTTAGGTGGAGGTGGTAGAGACAGGGATTAAACTCAAGACCTCTGGCATGACAATCCTAGGACAAGGATACTACTAGGCATTGGTTACTAATTTAAATATTTAAAAAAAAATAAGAAACAATATCAAATGTTTGGGGCAACAAATAAAAACATTTTTGCTGTATGTCCAAAAATAGACCAGTAAAATAAGGCTAAAAAAGTAAACTGGAAATCTGTTTATACCTAAGTTTTCTTGTTCTAAACATTGTGTAAAAAGTCTCACGACATAAGTTATAGAAAGACAAAATTCGCGAAAGCTGCTTTTTCATTATTAGTGGCGTTAACATCTCTACCAAAACATTATTGTTTCAAATATTGTTTCATACTACTTGTTGAATTACTAAACATTTAATAATTAGTTGATATTGTGCACTCCTTTCCTGTATTTGTCTTAAGCTCTCCTGGAGCATAGAAGTACGTGTTCTCGATCGGATACGTCTGGTTCTGGATTGCGTAATGGCCATAGAAAAACAAGAACTTTGACATCATTAGGGTATTAAGTAATTTCGGTATGGCAGCGTGCGATATGTGGACATTCACACTGCCTCTATCGAACTTAACAAAATCCTTCCAAGACTTATAGCGTATGCTATTGAAACCATTAAAGGCATTACGAAGAACCCAACCGCTTCGGTTCGTACATAGAGAAAACCTTTTGTTTTTTTTTGTCACGTGTAGACGCTTTGACCATGTTGATCTATTCTGATTTTGTCTGATAAAAGAAGGTCTTTCCATTCATCAATTTTCTTGTTAATATATTCTCGAAAACAAAGTCTTGCTGTAAGATGTTCGATCAATATGGTCAAAAACTCGGATTTACTTTTATTAGCAGTGCAACCTTAATTTCCCGGCATGTTTCATCGATGACCTCCCAAAATCGTCTGATGATATTGCGATCGGTAATTTAGGTACACCAATTATACGAGCAATGCAAACGCCGATGGTTTTTAGCTTTAAATAAAGCCACTGCTCTAGCTGCATTTTTTTAAGGTCAAAAAGTATAAATTAACAGTATAAATCTTAATTTACCATTTCTGACTATAATAATAAAAATACAAAGAAACAAACCTTAGTAAGAGTTATAATTTAAGTGTGTTATAATAAGCTATAAAGTATATTTTTGCTTTTTGCATTAATTTTAGAACCTATTCATTATATAACTTATTTACTCCTTATCATATAGACCACTGGAATTAATTTGCAACAAATCGGTTTAGAACGCCCCTCTGAGAACCAAGTACAACCATGTATTCCTTTAATAGTAAAGACTTCTTTTCTGCTCATGTTTTGGGTAACACTGAGACAATTTTTCAAAGAAAAGAATGAAAGAAAAACTCATAATACTATAGCTGATATGGTAGCGCCATTACAAGTTAGCGTTAGTGCTGCAACCGCCGCTGGTAAGAAAACAATTACAACATTTTATTTTGATTCTAATTCCAATTGTATTTTTCTTTTTTCAGATGGAGGTTCAATGCAGGATAATAAAAAAACTTCAAAATTCCTTAAAAAAGCTGGCGATATTATCAAGAACCTGTTAGTTAGACTATGGATTTGGCTGTTAATTCTTGTGATATTTTTATGTGCAATTACTGGTGTCAAAATGACTGGATTCCGTATTTGCTATATGGCAATGTTTTTGTTTTTCTTATTAGTTTTTCAGTCATCCTCAAAAGCATGGGTCAAGGTCATGTATGGATTTTGGCTTTTCCTTATATTTTATGCGATGTCCATTCTTACCCTAATTTATACTTATCAGTTTGATAAATTCGATGAATATTGGAATGACTATTTAAACATATCAAAAACATTGTAAGTTTGCATGTTACACGAATATTGTGATTCCTCTATAAATTTAATTAAAACAAACCTTTTTAATAACTGAATAGACAAGAAGACATTGGGTTAAAAAAATACGAAACAAAAGATTTGTTCCTGCATCTTGTTTCGCCGACAATTATTGTTATCCTTACTGTGATTCAGGTACATTATTTCCATAAGCGATTCATTGCGGCCTTACAACATCAGTCACTTGAAGTTTCACAAGAGAGAATAAGATCAACTTCTAATAATCAAGAAATGAGTGAACCAATAGAAGCAAATGGTGCTGATAAAGCAAAAGACTCAACTGGAATTTCAATGCAAAAAAATCGAATCCAAGCATCGATAAAAGTTTTAATACTCCGATTTTTGTCTGAGTTCAAAAGTAGAACGAGAAACATTGCTAAAAACTTCAAAGGAGTTTGTTGGAGATTTTTGGAGCTACATTTAATTAAGGCAGTTTATATTAGTGCTTTTGTTTGTTGTGTCAGTGAGGTGAGTATTTAATTTAGTTTATTTTATTTTGTTATCTATTTTGAGTTTTAATTGCTTAAGCTTTTTGGAGAATTCGAGCACTTTTTAAACATTTATATTAACTTTACACAATTAAAACAACATGGTCAGATAGTAAATGCTTAACAACTTGTTCTAAGAAAAGTTCTGTTTTTATTTATGTTTAGAAATTATTATTCTTGAAATTAAATAAAACAAGACGTCTGGCTTGTATTTAAATTTCTTTTTCGAAATTAAAAGAGAAAGCAGGAATTATTTGCATATAACAAAATATGTAGGTTTTCATTTCATTAATACAATAACCAATGGGAAGTGCGTCGTCGATAGAAATTTAGGACCTCCTATGCTCGGACTTCATAAAACTTTTGGTTTTGAATACATATACTAACTCAGAAGGTCAAGATTCATTTATATGAAATGGCTGACGGAGTAGCCTCGTGTTAAACTCAAAATTCTAAAAGCGAGCGAATTGCATTCTCTGACCCTCGGGATTGGATCTGCATACCCCAGCCATCTATGTAGTTGGACTTTTTTGTTTTTGTGACTAGATGAGTGCCGATGTACAACCCATACAGTTTCTCGTTGTATCTTCTCCTCCACTCTCAATCCATGCTGACGAAAACAAAAATCACCCTAAGAATTTTTCTCTGGAGATATCCTAAAACTTTCTCACCTTGCTTTGACAAGCTTCAAACCTTCCCGGCATAAATAAAAACTAAAATGATGAGTGTCTTATAGAGGGTGACTTTAGATGCTCCAGAGAGGACTTTACTATACAATTGCCCTCTAAGTCCAAAGAAGCAGCGTCTAAATAGACAAACTCCTATATTACGTCTTGGACTGGAAAGTATCCAAAGAACACTCGTTCTCTGATCATAGATATATCCAGTTCAATATAAATGTGGATGATAACCCGAGTCCATTGACTTTTCGAAACTATCAGAAAATTGACTGATCTTCATACAGGAACTGATTACAGAGTTTACTAGAACCTGGACTATCTAGTCCTTCCTCTTACGCTAATGAACTTGACAACAAAGTCAATGACCTTACCTCAGCTATGAACAGATCGCTAGAAATTGTGTGTCCACTTACACACATAAGAACAAAGAGGAAACCACAATGGTGGGCCTCAGAGCTTGACTCGATCAGGAAGGAATGCAGGAAACTTTTCAACCGGGCCAAAGGTGCAAGACTAGCCTCTCATTGGGACTCCTACAAAGAATGCCTAAGAATTTACAAGAAGGCACTAAGGAAATCCAAGCGATCTTTTTGGCGATGCTTCTGTGGCATGATAGAAGAAACTTCTGAAGCCTCTAGGTTACAGAGCCAAGCAGCTTGAAAAATACACACGGCTCCTGGATAAATTCAAGTAATGAATCGCTGAACTTACTATTGGACACTCACTTTCCTAATAGTTCTCTTACCGAAACTTGCAACAGTTATATACATTCAAGTTCAAATACAACATATCCACAAGGTCTGATCACAAAGGATAAGCTACAATGGGCTCTCGACAGCTTCAAACCATTTAAAGCTGCAGGATCAGATGGAATAATACCAGCCGAAATACAAAAGACTTCTGATATAATTGCACCAATCCTTGAGGCAATTTTTACCAGCTGTCTTTACCTGGTCCATGTTCCCTCGGCATGGAGAGAAGTTAAAGTTGTTTTTATACCTAAAGCAGGTAAATGCTCCCAAGTCAATCCTAAAGATTTACGACCTATAAGTCTATCATCATTCCTTCTTAAGACCCTGGAAACATTGATTGATATCCATTTAAGGGCACGTGTCGATACAAGACTTCTGTCTTCGTCTCAACATGCCTACTGTAAAGGTAAATCGGTTTAAACAGCGTTACACTCTTCCATCATACAGAGTTCACTATGGTTGCTTTCCTTGACATCGAAGGTGCCTTTAACAACGTGGACACATCTGCACTGACATCTCTAAATGTAGCGAGTTCGCTTCGGGAGTTAATTCATTTAATGCTTACTAGCAGAATAATTAACTCAAAACTGGGCAACTCTTCTAGTAGACGATTCGTTAGTAGAGGGACACCCGAAGGTGGTGTTCTATCCCTTCTCCTCTGGAACCTAGTGGTATAGCAGTTTCAGGAAAGCATCTTAATATCCTAAAAGAACTCTTACAAAATGCCTTTGACAGGCTTATACTTTGGGTTGATCGGTGTGGACTGGGTGTTAACCCACACAAAACCGATCTGGTCTTATTTTAGAGGAGATACAAAATTCCTCCCTATATTAAAGGAATCCAACTAAAAATCCTTTTAGTACCCGTGGCATGATGGTTAGTGCGTTGGACTGCCATGCAAGAGGTCTTGGGTTCAATCCCTGCCTGTGCCACCTTAATTTAAAAAAAAAAAATAATTTTCGCGGGTACTGCCTCTTGGAGGAATTGACAAATCCTTCATCAACTGCAATTCGACAGAAAAATCATTGTAGCGTGTTCTAGGCGGAACTTTTGGCGATAAAGGAAGTCTTGTCTTGGCTCAAAGAAAACGTGATATCAACATCTGATATCCGTATTTTCTCTGATAGCCAGGCCCCTATCAAATCTCTGGACCCTGTCCCTACAAACTCTATAACAGTCCATAACTACCGATCATCTCTAATGGAGATGGCGCAACAGTTTAATATTCACCTTTGCTGTTTAATATTCACCTTTGCTGTTTAATATTCACCTTTGCTGTTTAATATTCACCTTTGCTGTTTAATATTCACCTTTGCTGTTTAATATTCACCTTTGCTGGGTGCCGGGCCATAGAGATATTCCAGGTAACTGTAAGGCAGATGAACTCGCCAGGAACGGTACAGTACAGCTTATCCTACCACGTTTGGCAATCGCTACTTGTAAACTGCTGCTAATGCAAGACGCTGTGAGGAGGGCAGGCACCAGGTGGAACAACATCACCACGTGTCAAGTCATAAAAAACATCTGGCCAACACTGGATTTAAAACGTTCAAGGTGCTTGCTCTCTCTAAGCAGATCGCATATAAGCTCGATAATAGGTGTCATAACCGGACACTGTCTAATAGGAAAGCACGCCACGAGACTAGGCGTATTCTCAAATGACTTTTGCAGAAGCTGTATGGTCGAGGGAGAGGAGCTCTAGCTCGAAATCGCAAAAATCACCTAGGAGAATTCTTTAACGATCTAAATCCTATCGGTATAATCAGCCTCTCACGTTTCGTAAGGGACTCAAGATGGTTCCATTGAGCTTAGGAGGAAGCCTCAAGGTTCATGTGGTATCACAATGGGCCATTAAACTGGCCTAAGTGTGTCCGTTTCCATCTTGGACAGCCAATAAACCTAACCTAACCTATATTACCTCAAAGTTATTGCTATCAATGATTCCAAGACGTCGCTCGTCGTTCAATGTCCTTTAATATAATTGGGCTTACTTTGATTGACCACTTAAGCCATTTTCTCCGCTTCCGTCGTAATACGCCACTGATATCACACTTTGATCTTCCAATTATGTTAATATCATTGGCGTATCGGAGTAATTTATCGGAATTTTGATTGCGCCTCTAGTTTTGGCGATTGTGTTGAGAAAATATTTGGTGGACTTTCTTGATCTGAAGCCACACTGATATGAACCTATCAGGTTGTTGACGAACGGCTTTAGTCGTTAACATTATACATCAGAAAGGATCTTTTAACTGATGTTTAGGAGACTGCTTCCTAGTCTAGTTCAAAAGGTCTGGGCAAACTATGTTAACATTCCACTCATAGGGCATGCTTTCTTCCGACCATATTTCGCAGATGAGTTGGCTCATACTCCTTACCAAATTATCACCTGCTGTTTCGAATATGCGGTTGCGATGCCACCAGTTCCAGCAGCTTTGTTGGGATTTATATGAGATACCGCTATCTTCATTTCGTCAGACCGGGTAAGCGGAATTATTGTTCTACTTTGCCTAAGTTGAATGGTGCTATTTCCCTTGAACATGAATTCGATTCTTCATCGTCGGTATAAAGTTTGAAAAAGCGATTTTTCCGTATTCTAGCATAGACTATGGTTCTAATACGATCGATGTTCGGTATCCAATGGATGTACTTTTAACATTTGGTAAACTTTACGAACCTCACTCCTGCTGTGACATCTTCTTGATTGTGAGCTTCTTATGCTTCCTCTTTAAGAAACCTTCCATTTCTAGTATAAAAATCACACAGACAAAGTTGATAGTTATGCATCACAGAATTAATTAATTAATTTAAAACTCACACTAGAAAAGTTGTTAGTTACGAGCCTGGCTATATAAGGACTGTTGTGCTACCGAATTCAATAACTTTACTTACTTACTTACTTACTTACTTAAGGTGGCGCTACAGTCCTGTGTGAACTAGGGCCTCACCCAACAAACTTCTCCATCTAGCTCGGTCCCTAGCTAGATGTTTCCAGTTTCGCGCTCCAAGTTGGGTGAGGTCACCTTCCACTTGTGCGCGCCACCTGATCCGCGGTCTTCCTCTACTGCGTTGATTCGGAGACTTTCCGGGCCGGAGTATTGGTTTCCATGCGCTCTACGTGACCCAGTTATCTTAGTCGTTGGACTTTTACTCTTCTGGCTAAGTCTACGTCGCTGTACAGCCCGTACAGTTCGTCATTCCATCTTCTGCTCCACTCCCCTTCGATGCATACGGGACCGTAGATCACACGAAGAACTTTTCTCTCAAAGCGACCCAAGGTGCTTTCATCCGCTTTTGTCATGGTCCATGCTTCTGTACCGTATAGCAGGACGGGGATGATAAGGGTCTTATATAGCAACACTTTGGTCCCTCGAGAGAGGACTTTACTACTCAATTGCTTTCTTAGTCCAAAGAAACAGCGGTTAGCAAGAGTTATTCTGCGTTTGATCTCAGCGCTGGTGTTGTTTTCTGCGTTTACAGCGAAGGCATCTTTTGAAAGATAGTGCCTCTAGTGTTGACGTGTGAGCTCTGCGCTATTCTTTCAAGCACGATGTTAAAAAAATCGCATGACAGCGCATCACCTTGTCTAAAACCTTTTTTGACATCGAAAGGTTCTGTTAAGTTGTTTCCAACCTTTATGGAGCAGCGTGAATTCTCCATGGTCATACTGCACAAACGGACGAGTTTGGCAGGGATGCCAAAACTAGGCATGGCTCTATACAGCTCGTCCCTGTAGATGCTGTCATATGCGGCCTTGAAATCGATGAAAAGATGGTGGGTGTCGATTTGGTGTTCATAAGTTTTTTCCAGGATCTGCCGTAATGTGAATATTTGATCAACTATGGACTTTCCTGTGGGTAGTACCCGTGGCATGATGGTTAGTGCGTTGGACTGTTATGCAAGGGGTTTTGGGTTCAATCCCTGCCTGTGCCACCTTAATTAAAAAAAAAAAAATTCGCGGGTACTGCCTCTTGCGAGGAATTGACAAATCCTTCAAGAGTAATTCTTGTCATGAAAAAGTGCTTTCTCAAACTAGCCGTTCGGATTCGGCCTAAAATTGTAGGTCCCTTCCATTCCTGACAACAGTACTCGCACACAGGAATGGTTGAGAGTTGTAAGTCACTAGGCCCTGGTTCACAACGGACTGTTGCGCCACCACATTTGATTTTTTGATTTGACATTTGTGGACTTTCCTGGTCTAAAACCACACTGATAAGGACCTATCAGGTTGTTGACGATAGGCTTTAGACGTTCACATATTACTGCAGAGAAGATTATAGGCGATGTTAAGTAGATTTATTCCTCTATAGTTGGTGCAGTTTAGAGGGTCTCGTTCTATTCAATCCAATTATTCAATAACTTTACTAATTTTAATTTTACTATCTTGACCAAGCTGCACGCATAAATTAAAACAACAATTCTCTTTAGTAATATTTTCCTTAAAACCTTTTGCATTGATATTATTTAAAATATAAACTTATTTTTCTTATACAAAATACTTTTAGCATACGTTTTTGAATTTATTAAAAAAAATACTTTCTAAATATCTAGGTATGTGTGCTTCATATTGCTTTCTGTGCACTCTGCATTATCGGCCTTATCTCCAAAAGCAAAGTTCAAATTTTCATCAGCCGCATAATATCACTAGTTGTTTCAATTATTATTCTTACGAAAATGATATATCAAGTGCAATATATCTCTCATGAAAAGTATAACGTCACTTGTAATTTAAACGAAACTACTCCACAAAATAACGCCCAATGGTTTGGATTACAAAAAGCCAACTTCAACGGTGGTCTTATGTACCTTATCAAAAAATACATTATTTTCATGGTAATGGTAACGTTGCATGCAGTAGTTACTCTTCGCCAAAGCCAAATGCGAACTCTTCAGGGTGAAACCGATCAACAACCACCAAAGGTTCTCTTCCCAGGAATAAATCGTTCTGATGCTGAAAAAAATCTCAAAGGAATGATTAAATATTTATTTAACTATGGTTTCTATAAGTTTGGCTTGGAATGCACATTAATAACATTGGTTTCGTTGATAACATATCGGCAAGATGTTGTTGCTGTATTCTATGTTGTCTGGTTGTGCGCCTTCCTGTGGTTCGAGAGATCTTCTTGTGCAAAAGTATGGAGTGTCTTCCAATGTTTCACTGCCACAATTATATTTATAGAGTATTTATTACTTGTTGGACTGCCACCAGGACTCTGCTCTGGTAAAATAACTTAAAAAATAAAAATACATTTTGATGAGAATAGTTGTTAATAATTTGAATTTTAGAATATCCTTGGACGCAATCACCTCATTCAGATGCATTGCAAAAATGGGCGATGCTGCCGGGAAATCTCAACTACAACCACATTAATAAACTAATTTTCGATTTTATTATGCTACTTTTCATCAATCGGCAGAAGAGAGTTTTTGCTACGGAGAAAAAATACGACAATGACAATACTTATCCTGGTGGCACAAACAAATCAGTTATTAGTGACATTGAAAATATGGGTCATGTGGAGTTTGAAAATCCTACTAGAGATTTCCTATCGACAATACGAAACTATTTAGATATTATTAAAAATGCCATATTATGTGGTTTCTATTGGATAACCCTTGCAGTTGTGTTTCTAGCTGGAACAAATATATCAGATCTTCTAGCCATTGGATATCTGATTGGGTCATTTATATTCCTCTGGCAAGGATCAGATTTTTATCTTCGTCCTATTAGAATTATTTTAAAAAGGTATGTTACTTTACTTGTTGAATCTTTATTTAGAAAATCTGTTTATTCTTATTTTAATTTCTTAGTGTGATGTTTAAAGTTTAAGTCATTAACAATTTCAATTTTCAGATGGAATATACTTTTAGTGTATAATGTTATAAATATAACCGTAAAAACGTTTTTGCAAATTAAAGACTGCCTCTTTCCCACCATCTTTCAAACTGATGGATGTTGGTTTATTCATATGTTGGGAATTGACTGTGCGGAAGGTGGTATTGAAAAGACAATAACAATAACAGAAACAGAAGACTCCAGCAGCATGTGTCCTTCATTAAAGAGTCATTCTTATCTAGTTTGGGATGCGGTCTGTTTTGCCTTTCTTATTTTACAGCTAAGAATATTCAAGAGCCATTACTTCTGTCATATAATCAATGACACAAAAGCCAATACTATTTTGGCTGACAGGTATATTCACCTTCTATTTGCTTATTTTAAACATTTAAAGTTAATAAAATAATTTGAATTTTTGAAGAGGTGCGGTGATTATCGAAGATCTTCGGCAGAAGCAAATTGAACATAGGAAACAACACGAACAAGAAGTTTTGCGAAAGATAAAACGAAAAATGGAAAAAATTCGAGCCACCCAACAAAAAATGTTGCGTCCCATTGATAAACCTACTCATTTCGATGGTAAGTTAATTGTTTGTCCGATTTTCCGAGTATTTCAGATTATTGTACTTTGAGACGTCGATTTTGTTCCTGCCCGTCCATTCAAGAGTGACCTTTAAATCCTTTATTTTCATACGTGCATTTCCTTTTATCTTGATCTTGATCTAACTGATTATTTGAATGACTGATGTTTTGGTTCTTGTTATATTTGTTTATTTGTTAACTGCATTTTTTCAATTCAGTTGTCCCTAACTTAATATTATTATTATCAAATCGGTTATGTGCGACAGTGTTACGAAAGTGTTATTTTACTAATTTGATAGTTGTATGTATGTATTGAGATTATGTTATCAATTCACTGTAAACACAGAAGGAGCTCCTCCGTTGCTGCACAGCGGAAGTTTTTCATCGTGTCATGGATCAGGGTATCATACTCCTATTGAAGATGATAAAGGAATACAGGACAATGGCCAAACGGACAAGAATCTTAATATGGGTCCAACTGTTGGCGGATTAATGCCGTATATGCCAGGACGCAACAATCATCAAGTATTTGTTATTTTTTTCAATGTTGTCAACAACTGAATACATACAATACCTGCCCTGATTTTGATTAGCTACCTTCGGCAAGCTCTGCTGGGATGACTATTTCCTTTGATGGATTCCTTGATAGCAAACGCTTGTCATTCGATTCAACCGTCGGATCAGAATTTTTACCAAAGCCATCCGCAAGTTCCGATGGATCATATGGAGTATTTTCACCACCGCTCACTGTGGACAAAGAAGCTAATTCAAAAGCAACTGAAACAAAGGAAGGAGGAATTGCAGATAGCTGTTTGCCCATGAGCAATTTACTTCCGCCACCAACAGCCGTGCAAACTAGTTTGATTGTTAATGTTAGTGGAGCAAGCTCAGTTGTGTCTAGTATACAAAATAGTAGAATTCGTGAAACTCGCCGACAATCGAGTGTAAATGCAGTTTCATGGAACGAACCAGTGTCGGAAACATGCAAAGGAAAGGATATTGATACTTCCGAAGCAGTTATTGATGTATGAGATACTTTTTATTTCCCTCAAAATTTAAATATCTAAATTATTTAAGGGATATGATTCAAAAGTAAATATTAGGCATACAGTTTTAAAACATTTTTTTTTAAATTTTAAATAGGTTTAAAATATATTGATTATCCTGCATTTCATATTTTGGTTCATTTGTTTTGTCCCTTTTTCATTTTTGGGGTGGTTGACCAATATTTAAAAAACTAAATTTTTAAATGTATACTCAATCGTTATATCATTCAAATTTGATTGAATTTTTCAAGTTCCTTTTTTTAATTCAATATTCATATATACCTTCTGTAGAACATAATTATAGGTTTGAGTTTTTTTTTTTTGTTTAAAGGAGAATGGATATTTTGGTAGTAGTCCCCGTTCCGATATTGATGAGTCGCATATCATTAGAACGACATTTTAACAAACATTCACGCCTAGTATAGCGCTTGTCTCGATTAGCTGTAAGAGTAATTCCTTCTTATAACTTACTTACTATGCCTACATTTTAAAGATTTTATTATAATTGTTTTTTTTTTTTAGAAATATATTGGTACTCGTATGCATTCATACATTTAAACATTACAATGTTAAATACAGAACAAAAAAAATGACTTAAGTTGAAGGCAGCTAAGGCATTGATGCCCTCAGGTCTCGCGTATCCTGGGTACCACACAATTGAGACAATATGAGCACACGTACCCATTGTACGTAGACCTGTCAAAAAAAACAGTAGTATTGTTTAAAACTACTATTTTCATTTTTGCTGATAAGTATGTAACAATAATATAGTTTGGGCCCAACATGAAGGGAATGAATTCGCCCACGTAAAAGCCATACATCATTGCCATAGTCTGGCAGGTCCTCCAGAGCGTTTTATTTATTAATCTGTGTACGATTAGAAGTTCCGATAAAACAAGCTCACTCTGATGACGCTCAAGTACTTTTGTGCGACCTTAGGTCCAATACGTTGGACTGTCATGCGAGTGGTCTTAGGTTCGATCGCTGCCTGTGCAACCTAAAGTTGCAGTGCCTCTTGGGAGGAATTGACAAATCCTCGAAGAGTAATTGTTGTCTTGAAAAGTGCTTTCTCAAAGTAGCCGTTCGGATTCGGCAGGTTCCCTCCATCCCTGACACCAATACTCGCACACAGGAATGGTTGAGAGTTGTAAGTCACTAGGCCCTGGTTCTCTATGTATTTATTTATTTATAAGGCCCAAACGGGTAATTTTGCATTAGGGTTAATATAAGAGGACAGCTGGGTACTCATTCACTTTTTGGACGTTTTCTTTAGTATCGAATAAAAAATAGATTTATCTCAAACATTGAAATGAATGATTCAAAATCTTAAAAATGTCAACGTTTAAAGCGAATCCAGTAAGGTCGCAGGGTTCAGAGATGAAAATAAAAGAGATAACACAGACGAAACGGATGTCTGTGCCCGCGCTTCGGGGTGTGAGAGGCGATTTGTTTTATCCTTGAGGAATACAAGGCACCCGTGGCATGATGGTTATTGCGTTGGACTGTCATTCCAGAGGTCTTGGGTTGGATACCTGTCTATGCCATCTAAAGTTTTTTTCACGGGTACTGCCTTTGAATTGACAAATTCTCCAAGAGTAATTCTTGTCATGAAAAGTGATTTCTCAAATTAGCCGTTCGGATTCGCCTTACAACTGTAGGTCCGCTCCATCCCTGACACCAGTACTCGTACACATGAATGGTTGAGTATTGTAAGTCACTAGGCCCTAATTCTCAACAGACTGTTGCGCCACCCAATTTTTAAAAAATACACGAAAACACAGGAATCATTGCTTCTTTTACGGTAATATTTTGATTATGCTATTGTGATATCAGGGATACACAACTGGTCAAAAAAATAGGTGTGATAATTAATTTTTGTATTAATTCATTTTTTATAACTTTTGTATGTTAAATACTAATTTTGCGTAGATATTTTTAAAGCTCCTATATTAATAAAAAAAAAAAACACTAAAAGGCTTTTAAATACATAACAATTATAGATAATATAGCCCCAAAATTCCAGATAGTTGTTTTTTCACTTGGACACAAAAATAGGTGTGTCTTTCTAAAGTATAAATATTATCGATTTTGATAATAGTTTCTGTATCTTATCACAATTTTTGTTTTACTTTCTTTAATAACTTAAGTATCCTCGATCATTATCTTTTTGGAGTCGTCGCGCTATTGACTCTATTAACTTTGGCATGTTTGCTGGGGTATGTAATACCATTCTCTTTGAACCGCTGCCCACAAGTAGTCTCTATTTGTTAAATATTGACCCCGTTACTTAGGCTTAAGCTAATTCCACAAGTTCTCAATAAAATTAAGATCAGGGGATTGATTTTTACATGGAACAACGGATACTTGTTTCTCTCGAAACTAATCTTTCACAAGACCTGCGGTATGTTTAGGATCGTTGTGTTGCTGAAAGTGTCATCGCAGAGCAGTATTTTGTTAAGATGTTATTAAAATAATATATATTTATAATATATATACATATATAGAACCATTATCAATTTCAGCACCTTAAGTCCTTGAGGAAATAAGAGTTTTAGGTTTAGCTAGAAGTACTATGCGGCGGTCAGTGGTAGCTGATTTTTTACGACCCATATTCAAACACAAATAAATAAAAAACTATTGTTTGAAGCTTATAAAATGATTATAAACAACCCACCTCAAGAATATTATAAGAAACTTGGATTTACCGCTCTTTCTTTTTTTCTTTTTAAAAAATGTTGGTTGCATTGCTAGCAGTCAAAACAACCGCAACAAGTCAGCAGTGGATACAAAAATTTTCTCATACCTATTTTTTTGACCAGCTGTGTATATCTCGGAAAGTACTAAGATCTCAGACTGGTCTAAATAGTAACACATGTTCCTAAATAGGTTAGGTTAGATTAAAGTGGCTTGCCGTCAATGGCGGATCCAGGGGGGTCGTAGGAGTCATGACCCCCCCTGGGAGATAATTTGTTTGCTTTTTCGTAGGGATTCCCTTCAATTCAAAACTAATCGTATTGCGTTAATGGATATGACCCTCCATTATATTTTGAATTATTTATTTTTTGTATATGAAAACAACATTTGTATTTTACTTCCTTAAACTTTGTTGCTAAAAGTACTACTTTTGACTGAAGATTGGACCAGGAACATAATATGAATCGGATATTCAGCCCTATTCCAAAAACACAGCACAAATTTATCAACTTTTGACCAATTGACGATCCAAGGGGGGGAGGGTTATATGAGCCAAAAAGCTTATACAGTTAAGTTGTATAAGTAAAGATTCCATTTAAAGATTTATAAGTAATTTAACGACGTTCAGCAAAAAGCGGTTTGCTGTCAAAAACAACTCAAATTGATTGATTTTCGCTCAATTTAAAACTTGAAAAATCTTTAGTCATGCTTTAAATTATTTTCATAAAAATTGTTTCTAAGAAAAAGAGCAAATATTCAGGTTCTTAATAAGAAACCTTGAATAAGAGATCATCAATTTTATATTAAGTTGCCTTTAAATTCCTTAAACGAGCCTTCAATTTTATTAATACATTTTTTTGACACACATAAATAGTGAACATTGAAGTAATTTTTACTGCGACATATAGGAACTATATAGCAAGTTTTGCATAAGTAAACAATTTCAAACTAGAGTTTTTAATCAAATATGACATTACGACGGTAGAATAGTCGAAAAAAGTGGGCACCTCGATTCCTTCCGTCTGTCTGTCTTTCCTGGCCCCTACAGTCCAAACAATTGTTCTGATTGAAATTAAGATTTTCTGCTGATTAGTGAAGGGAGTTTTTATCATTTTATTAATACAAAAAATAACAGAAGTCCCCACACAAATTTTTTGGTTCAAACATGTGATTTTTCTAAAAATTTCTCAAAATTTTGTGTTCTTAATTTAGCTTCTTTTTACAAGAAAAATATATTTTCATATTACTCCAGAAGGATACCCCTCAAAAAAATCATTATTTTGTTTTTAAGTTTTCTCAAGAAATAATGGAACGATTTCAAAAATGTTCTCTTTCTGTGCAAGTTCTTGTCAATGATCAAATTGATGATGATTTTTTCAAAATCAAAAATGTATTTTTGACATAAATAAATGACATTTAAATTTTTAAGAAGAACTTATTTTGGAGGTACATTTTTAAATCTTAAAATACCTATAGGCAATATTTTGAAACAAACTTTTTGGAAGAAATTATCAAGTTCTTGCGACCCAGTCTTGCATTTCATTTCTTTCAAAATTGGTTTTCTGTTGAATACAAAAGATCTTAAAAAATTAAATAAATCTACTTTTGAAGTGCATTTGCTTTGGATGCTCTAGAACTGAGATTCAAACATGAATTTCAATAATTTAATGTCCCAAAAATTCAAGTGAAACTTTTGTTCAACTAATGGCTAAGTAAACACACAATAAACGTTTCATATCTATTGATATAAAAGCTTTCAAACCTGTAATTTGTGAGTGCTACAAAACTTTTCTTCCCATCTTATTTTTACTTACCTTACTTACCTTACTTTGTTTTAATTTAATTTTTTTGGATAAATTATGTTCTTAAATACAACTATTTCCTCAAATTCAAGAACCAAACCTTTTTGTCTCTACAATTTTTAAGTTTTGTTCACGCCTTTATAAGATCTAAATACGAGTAACCAGATTGATAACGATAATAATAACAGACTCAAGGAAATTGAGTTCGAAAAAACTACGTCAAAAAGAGCCCGACATTTTTACATATCAGATCCTCTCTCATTTTCTAGATTTCTAAATTTTTGCAGCGTTCTTCGCAATAATAGAAATGAAAACAAGAAAAATGTGTTTTGTTTTTGGAAAAAACCAATCGTTTCGAATAGTTTCCTACATTTCTGCGCGAGATGCACCAAAAACCCTCACAGCTATTGTATTTTAGCTCTTAAATATGGCATATTTAGACAACTGTTTGAATCTTGGAATGCTTTCATGTGAGTCATCCAAATTAAATAGTTAGACCATAACTTGCTGGACAACAGTGTTCTAAACAATTTGATAACTGAAGTTTTTATTTTAGCACTTTTAAATTTTGTTAGCATCCTTTACAAAACATTAGAGCGGTGAGTAAAAACTCATCTAAGTGTGTGACCCCCCCCTGATGAAAAGTCTGGATCCGCCCTTGCTTGCCGTGATGGAGTAAAGTAAAATGGCCAATTGTGATACCACATGAATTTGAGTCTTTCTTCTAAACTCAATGAAACCAGTTTGAGTCATTTACGAAACGTGAGACGCTGCTTATGTTCATATGATTTAGATCGTTAAAGAATAATTATTAAATTATGACACCGATCTGTTGAGATATAGCCAGCACCTTGATCGCTTTAAATCTAGTGTAGACCAGTTCCTATATATAAAATTATACCACATCTCACCCAATTAGAACGAGGACCAAAATGTCCATTGTCCTTTCGATCGTACTAAAGAAGATTGTAGCATTTATTTTGTCATTTATATAAAAGAAAATGAAAATATAATTTTTACTTGTGAAAATTATTTTACTATTGAATCATAACCCGACTAATTTTTGAACTATTGGAATTGGCTTTTTTTTGAATTCCTATGGAAATTTGCAGGGCACAGAGGATGTTCCAGTAACTCTTCGTCAAAAATCTCTTCATCGTCGTCATCTAAGCATGGGCAATGCTACATATTCAATGGAAGAAAATACAAACCGACATAGATACAGCAATTTATCAGCTCCTGATGAACCTCTGTCTCAACGTCCAAACAGCTGGGGTCCAGTTGACTTTTTGTATTCGGAATCGATAACAATAGACGTTTCTCGTGCAACTTCACACGCAGAGTGTAATTTTGTTTTAATCAAATGTGTACATAAAATTATTATATTGTATATAAAAACAAAATGTGGTCAAACAAAGAAAATACAAACAAAATTGTCTTTGCATTCACTCTTTTATTAAAATATATTGATCTCAACAAGGCCTACTTCACGATAAAGATGAACATAGGAAATGTAAGACTGTTCTTAAAAGCAGTTTGAAATTCTTATAAATTCTTAAACGTTTAGACAACTTCATCTACAAAAAAGACATACTGCATTATGTATTTAGATGAGGTTTTGTTTATATCTTTGTTTTAAGAACAAATTATACTGGAGATTTACAAGACAATCTTCTTTTCTTTTTTTAGTAAAATGAAATCTGAACTTTTGTCATCTATGTACTTCTTCACTTTTCCTACAATAACGTAGTTTTAAAAGTAAAGATCAAAGCAATTGATTTCCCTCACTCAGTCATATTGTATTTATTTAATTTGCATATATTTTTTTTATTTTCATCCACATTTCTTTAAAGTTTTACCTTCCTTCACCACAATCTCATGCAAAAAGAAAAATTACTGGAACAAAATCATATTCAAAAATGAATACTTTTATACTATAATTGTTTTATTTTTAATTTTCTTTTTGGACAATTATTTCTTATTATTTGATTTTTTCTTTTATTTCGGCTTATCATAATTATTTTTCCTCATATCCTACTTATAGAAGAACATGGTTTTCCTCTTCCTGGCCCAAGAGTTCAAAAACGGAAAGAGTTAAAATATCATCCACAGGGTAAAATCAATATTTTCTTGCTTTCTATAAACATACGTATTCTATAGCAAATACAAATTAATAATTTAGAAAAAATATAAATAACTCCTTAAACTTGATAAAAACAAAATTGCCTTTTGATATTAAAAATAAATTATTGCTAGTGAAAGGGAAACTGTGGTGCAAACAATTTAATTTTATTTCTTATTTATTTCTTTAAAAAAAAGTGCATCTTGAATATTTTTTATTTAATTATTCCTAATTTTTATACAAATGTTTTGGATTTATTTTATTTTATGTACTGAATAATTAAAAAAAAAACTTAGTTTAATTTCTGTAAGTCTGCTTTTTTTACTATGATACTGCACAATCAGCTTTGTTTTTATTATAATTTCACGTAGTGTAGGCATCGAAAGCAATATTCACCTCAATTTGCACTAATTTATTTTTCGTCTGAGAATGAGTTAACTGATCTTACAGTTACTTTGGCACTTTTGAATAAAAACAATCAAATCTAGGTATACCTCCTATTACTTGTTTAAACATACATAGCAAATTTCCGAATCTTCTTATAATAATATTAAAAAATTAATTTTATAAAAGTGACAACTCTTGTCTTCATATAGAATGAAAATATCTATCTTTTTATTTAGACATTAATAATAGAAAAACAAAACCTACGCACATACATGTTATTGAATCGGGATAATTGCAGTTATAAAAAAATATATTCTTTAAACTTTGCCTTTTTGTTTATTATTTGGGATTTGTAAATGTAAGAAGAAAATAACTTTCTCAAGAATTATTTTTGTAAAAACTAACGAAAGCTTTTCTATTTGGGTCTTAGAGAAAAACAAATTAAAAGAACGAATCAATAAAATTTTAAGCTAAATGTCCTTTAAGCTGTTATCAGATTTGTATACCACTTCAACTCACCCCCACAGTGTTGGCCAAAACAAGAGCAACTTTAACTGCCTCGATTATTAAATAATTAAAAAACAAATTTAGGATTCAATTATATATAAACGGTGATTTTTTAAGAGCTTGAGAACTTTTAAAAAATCTCATCGATTCTTTATTTGAAACGTTAGATTGGTCCATGACATTTACTTCATGGTCCATTCGGAAAGTCCAATTTTGGGTAACTTTTTCGAGCATTTCAGCCGGAATAGCCCGAATTTCTTCGGAAATGTTGTCTTCCAAAGCTGGAATAGTTGCTGGCTGGTTTGTGTAGACTTAAGACTTGACGTAGCCCCACAAAAAATAGTCTAAAGGCGTCAAATCGCATGATCTTGGTGGCCAACTTACCGGTCCATTCCTTGAGATGAATTGTTCTCCGAAGTTTTCCCTCAAAATGGCCATAGAATCGCGAGCTGTGTGGCATGTAGCGCCATCTTGTTGAAACCACATGTCAACCAAGTTCAGTTCTTCCATTTTTGGCAACAAAAAGTTTGTTAGCATTGAACGATAGCGATCGCCATTCACCGTGACGTTGCGTCCAACAGCATCTTTGAAAAAATACGGTCCAATGATTCCACCAGCGTACAAACCACACCAAACAGTGCATTTTTCGGGATGTATGGGCAGTTCTTGAACGGCTTCTGGTTGCTCTTCACTCCAAATGCGGCAATTTTGCTTATTTACGTAGCCATTCAACCAGAAATGAGCCTCATCGCTGAACAAAATTTGTCGATAAAAAAGCGGATTTTCTGCCAACTTTTCTAGGGCCCATTCACTGAAAATTCGACGTTGTGGCAGATCGTTCGGCTTCAGTTCTTGCACGAGCTGTATTTTATACGGTTTTACACCAAGATCTTTGCGTAAAATCTTCCATGTGGTCGAATAACACAAACCCAATTGCTGCGAACGGCGACGAATCGACATTTCACGGTCTTCAGCAACACTCTCAGAAACAGACGCAATATTCTCTTCTGTACGCATTCGTGTGGTTGGTTTAATGTCCAATAAAGTAAACTGAGTGCGAAACTTGATCACAATCGCATTAATTGTTTGCTCACTTGGTCGATTATGTAGACCATAAATCGGACGTAAAGCGCGAAACACATTTCGAACCGAACACTGATTTTGGTAATAAAATTCAATGATTTGCAAGCGTTGCTCGTTAGTAAGTCTATTCATGATGAAATGTCAAAGCATACTGAGCATCTTTCTCTTTAACACCATGTCTGAAATCCCGCGTGATCTGTCAAATACTAATGCATGAAAATCCTAACCTCAAAAAAATCACCCTTTAGTATAACTAAAATATTGCTAGTATTTGGTAGCAACGGCCTTGTAACAAATTAAATTATTTGTGGAATTCGAAATTTTATCCCGAATAGAGTGAAATCTATCAAACCCAAAGAGAACTCATGGTTTGATTAGAGCTGTAAAGAGGAGTAAGTTCAAACAAGCCAGAAAGACCAGTAATGGTCATATTCGACGAACCAAATTTTTGCATGATCAGAAATTAAGGCAAAAAATGCTACAATGTCCCAAAGGTAGTACAAATTTCTGGTCATTATTAACAAACGTACGAAACACCACGTCATCCTCGGTTCCAACGCTCGTCCACAATAACACTCCCTATGTAAGCTCGATTGATAAAGCCAATTTGTTGCAGCACCGTTTGCTATTAATTCGAAGCTACCGAATAGTGTCATAAGTCCTCCTGTTCTTGCGAGCGTAAATGATTCTATGGGACGAATTTTCTTTCGCACTCGTGCAGTTGCAAGAGTACTGAAAGACATTGACATAGACAAATCCGCTGGCCCGGATAGTATCTCCTCAGTTATTCTGAAGAGGTGTTCTTCAAAGCCGGCAAAACCACTGCCTAAACTTTTCCATCTGTCCTTTTCTACAGGTCTCTTTCCGAGCGGATGGGAAATAGCGTTTGTCCAGCCTGTCCCTAAAAAAGGCGAATCCTTCTCTCTCTCTAACTATCGTCCAATAGAACTGACGTCCCTTCTTTCCAAGGTCATGGAAACGCTGATTCATTATCAGTAAAGAAATAACTTAAAGAACCTAAGATTTTTAATGACCGACAGTATGGCTTCGGTAGCAATGGTCCAATGGTTCATCTCACCGAACCATGAAACAAATCTTTACATCGTTTTGGAGAAATTAACATTATTGCACTTGATATTTCAAAGGCATTTAATAAAGTCTCTAATCTTCCTCTCTTATCGAAAATGCGTGCTTTTGGTATCGACGAATTTCTTCTTCGTTGGATTAGAAATTTTCTTTCGAACCGTTCAATACAAGTTGTTTTGGACGGATTCAAGTCTGAAACTTATACAAATAAATGCTTATGTGCCCCAGGGTTCCGTTTTGTCTCCGACCCTCTTCCTCATTTTTATAAATGATCTCCTGTCTGCTACTTCTAAACCAATACATTGTTTCGCTGACGGTTGCACTCTCAGCTTTTCATATTCGTTTCCAGACTCACAACCCTCCTCTTCGGATGTGGAACTGCAACGGCAAAATATGATTAGCTCATTAAATTTCGATCTACACAGCATTGTACAATGGGGAATAAGAAATCGTGTGGAATTTAATGCTTCGAAAACGCAATGCCGTCTTCCATCATTAAAGCGAGTAAACCCTCTTTGCCACTATCTATGAATGGAACTTGCATCAACGAAACGGAAAATCTTGACATCTTTGGAATGTGCATCAGCAACCACCTTTTGTGCAGCGATCACATACGCAATGTTGCAAAAAATGCCGCAAGATGTCTAGGTTTTTTGAGACGTTGCAAGAAATTGTTCTCTCCGTCTAATCTGGCTACAATCTACAAAACCTTTATACGTCCGAAATTTGAATAAAACTCTCATCTCTGGGTTGGTGCTCCAGTAACTTATTCAAGCCTCTTGGGCAATATTCAAAAAAGAGCTTTTAAAATGATTGGTGACATTAATATCATCAACTCGTTTACATACCTCGATCATCGACGCAAGGTTTCTTGCCTCACCCTTTTTTACCGTTATTTTAACGGACTATGCTCTAGTGAAAAAGCTAGTTGCATTCCTCCCTTTAAACAATTTAACCGTAACACCCACGCTTCTGGGAATGCCCATCAGTTTACCCTTGAGCCCAACTTCGGCCGTACTATGAAGTACAGAGATTCTTTTTTTAGCCGTACTATGCGAATGTGGAACGTCTTGGAACGCTTTATATTTCCCTGTCATTGGAATGTTCAGACATTTACAACCAATGTATACCGACACCTCCTATCCAACAGTTCCCTCTTTTCCTAATCACACTGTGTCTTTGGCATATTAAAGGTATACAAAACCCTTCTAGTGTTCGCTAATTATGAAAAAAAAGCTTACGTTCAGGTCGAGCTGGGGTCGTATTTTTCTTTCTAAATAGATTTTATTTGGATTGGACTTTTTGGATTTTTGAAATTTTAATAATCGGCAAATCCCCATATTTTAATTTGACTCATTCCGCTTTTCTATTCTTTTTATAATTTGGCCTTTTATTTCGTTAGAGTATTTGTTTTCGGCCCTTTTACAAAAGTTCGCTAAGAACACTGATTAGGTTGCCCGTGAACTGAATAACACCTAATAAATAGATTCAACTGCACTTGTTTGCCAACACCTCTAATATGAGCAATGGATTTGTAGTTTTCAAAACAAAGAACTGGGTAAAGTGTCATAGTTATGTCATATTTAAATGGACCATTATGAAAACTATATTCTCTTTAGGTCTATTTAAAAGTACATACATAATGGCTGCGTTCTATCTCGTGTTGGATAGGGTATCTTGGATAGGTAGATTTTTAGATACCTTGTTGAACGAGTTGGATATTGAGATATCTGTCAAAAAATAAAAACAACTTTCACCTGTTCACTAAAAGCAGGGAAACATTTGAGCTTCGAAGTCAAAATTGTTTTAGGATAAAACATTTAATTGATAATTCAACTGATTCGTCAGACGATGATGAATTGATAGCTGCGTAACAATTTAATAAATAATAGATAACCTTAATCTGTAATCTATGTTAAATTTCCTCTTAGCTCAATTGGAATTCTATACGATCAATAATTTACTTGCGAAATCTCCGTATTTAAATGATTTACGTTTAACAGAAAATTATCCTAATAAAAACGAGGACTATTATGAAGTGACAATACCTAGATATAGTTTGGAAGAATTTCGATCTCATTTCCGAATGAGCAGAAGTTGCTTTGCGGTAAGATTTTAAGTTGTTTTGTTCACAGTATATAAAGTTTTAGCTTAATGTTGGGACCAACGCAAGAACTTTTGTTGCATGATATAACCGTTTGGTTATCCAACGCTTCCTTAAAAACCATTCAAGGCGCACCATCAACTAGGATAGCCAATAAAATGTGAATTGCTTATTAAAGATTTCAAATTATTAGGATCTCTTGCACAAAGTGCACCAAAATAAAATAACTTTTAACTTACAGAAAAAACTGTTGTTTTTTGTTTGAATCTAGAGTAAGCAAGAAAGTTTCTTATCAGCTGGAGACACGTTCAATTTAGCTAAAAGTTCTGCTCATTTTGCATTCAGCGAAATTCTCCAACAACTACAAAAAGCTGAAATCAATTTTCAAGCTTCTTGAAATTCAACCATGTGTTGAATCAGCTGTTCTGTCAGATACCTACATACCCCAGATATTCTTGGATACCTTTGGATTCCTTTTTTGCCATCTCAGCTGTTTTTGATCAGCTGTTATTTTACACGTAAAACACTAACAAAAAGGTATCCGGATACCCTATTTGTCTGAGATTGAACGCAACCAATGTTTTAAATTATTAATTTTTGAATGACATAAAAATGGAGTTAGTTTTAGTTGCTAATATTTTGGCCAACACTGTAAATCATAATTTATTTATTTCTCCATTGAATTAATATTTTAAGTTTAAGAGTACAAGAAGTGATATTCTTTTTGTACCGTTTCATTTTTTTCAAATAAACTCCGCGTATGTAAATATTTCAAAACTACGATATCTAATTAGTAAGTGCTATTTTGTAATGAGGTAAAAATGTATGTTTTTTAAAAATTTGTTGGGTTCTTTATTAAATAACAATTGTTCGTTCATTCAATATCAGATTCATATCAATGGATTATTTATTTTTGTTCGAATAATAATATAACATGTGTGTGCACTTAAAAAACATTATCAATATTGCTTTAGTTAATGTGTTTTTGTTTTGTTAACATTTATAAACTTATGTATTTAGAAATTCCTCTAGGAAAATAATATTTTGTATGTGTAGAAAAATAAAAATTATTTAAATGTAATTGAAAAGTATAGATAAGTGTTCGATAAAGTTAAAAATTGGAAATTATACTCGTTTTTTGATTATTTTCTGTAGCTATTCGAGCTGGTGATTATTATATGTTCGATGACATGGATGAGAAGTTTGAACTGGACTTAATCGAAGATGAAGTAGATTTCCTTGAGGATCAAGGCAAAATTGATGAAAGTGAGAAGAAAATGACGAGACGAAAAAATCTATTTGAAGTAAGTTTTATTTTTATCCAGAATACTTTTTATGTTTTTATGCATTAATATGTTTTGAGGTGAAAGTGTTGTGGGCTCGACACCCTCCTTATTTATGGTATAATGTTATTTTTTGTGTTTCTTAGTTTATATTTTATTTAAATTCGTTTGATCAAATAATCAAACATTTCTGTGGGGGAGTTGTAATTTCTTTCTCACCAAAACTCTTTAAGTACAAACTTATGTGTCACAATATTAAATTCAATATAGTACATATTCTTATGAATGTTTATAAATTTGAAAATACAACAATATTTAAAAAAAAAAGGTTTGTAAAGAAATTACCAACAATGGAAAAAAACCATTTACACGACAACGCTCTTATGCCTCAGCACCGGGTTCAAGGATCGGCATAAAAGGCATGGAGCCAGATATACCACGATCATCTGTGATATCCGATCCCCTAGTATATCCTGACAGCTGTGATGGAGATGACGTGAGTTTGGCAAGAATACGTTAAAATAGAGATTCTATATGTTGTGTCATCTGACTTCGTATATATTTGTTTTTTTATTTAATACAATAATTTCGAAAATAATCTGTTTCTATCTTTGGCACTTAACTTATATTAATTTTATTGGAATAATAATACCTTCACTTCTTTATAGATCGGGAAAGATAGAGTTTAGAGTGTATTAAATGTAAATAGTTCATAAATTGATTTTCATTATTGATAAATTATTTAAATGATCTCATAAGATTTAAACAATTTAAAAAATATATATATAAATGGTTTTGGAAGTTTTTTTTTTTAAATACTATAGACGATGTAAATTTGTCTCAACTTCAAAACCTCATAAACCGACTTTAAATTAATAGTTAAATAAATAGAATATTTTATTTTTATAGGCTAACGTACAAAAACGAATAAATACATTGTTTAGGATTATTATTATTATATCAGCATTACCACAGGCCCCGTCGGAAAAATTCTTAATTTCAATATTCGAAAGTATTCTACTTTTCAAGAATCCTTAATTCTATGAAAAAGATTTGTGTGGAGAAATATTCTAGTCTCTGATGGGGCCTGGATAGGGCCGAATATTTATTAAATATACATTAAGGTGGGTCGATTGTTTTTTGTCAAATTAAGTTGTGTGTTTTTGTGTGTTTTTCTTTACACCCAAAATATATTAGGCTATTACATTAGCTTTTGTCCAAAGAAAAACATATTACCCTATTACTAAGTAAACGACAGACAGTAATTAAGGAACATATATATATATAAGGCCTTTACAATAATTTCCAGTCAAAAGCGCTGTTGAAAATGTCTTGGTCGTATTTCAATAACAACGAATCGATTCTAGAAAAGCTACGATGAGAATGCCCCAATTCTTGTCGTTTCACTTTTCACTAGACGAAAATCATTTATTGTTTTTGTTTCGTTTTCAAACAATCCTTAACGACATTTTCAAAGTTTGTCTATTTCCTAATAACGAATTTACAAAGTTTCAATTTGTAAATATATTTATCATATCATATAGTATCTGTTCTTAAAGAAACAGGTTTAATTTATATGGTCTATGCTACCCCTGTTGCAGGAACTGCCAAAAATATTGAAGTATCTATTACCGAGCTTCTTTTGTCACACAATAAAGAAAGGAATGATTTGTTGGGCCTTGGTTGGAATATAACGATCACTTGGACAGGAAAAAATATTCGAAAAAAGGCTTCAGCGCCCCTTACAGTGGGTCATTTGTATGCTACATTTGAGCGAATTGCCTTGAGGCATTTACAAAATTAGATGGTTCTACCACTTTCCCATCTTCACATGTTGATCCAATTAGCGAATTATTAGAATGTTGCTAGAAATTAGAAACTGTGATTTATGGAAAATAGAAAGTGAACTGCTACCAATTCAGTTTGATGATCTAAGTATCGACCAGAAATACCTGTACAAAAAAGTCAGTTATAAGTTGACAATGGTCTCATGATTTGGCTAACTTTCTTCTTCTCCTTCTTCGTTTCCAGCTGCTAGTAGCAGCACTTTAACTCCTGGAGCATAGGGCGGCAACCAGTTCCTTCCATCTCTCTCTAAATTATATTGGATTTTTATTTTTCCAATAATAAATTTTACAAAATTTACAATTTAAATTCTAGTAAATAAAAAGTTATGGGTGTAGGATTGCCGTCTGCCCGATTGATTCGTTAAACTTTTTGTAAGTATGTATTATAAAACAAAAAATTTAAAGTAATTTAAATGAAAATTAAAACTTCTTATTCAGAATTTTGTAATTAAACAAAAAACAAAAACGAGAAAAAACAAGATAAATTTACATTTTGGATCTTTTACAAGAAGAAATTAAACAAAGATTTAAAGTCGTGATGAAAAGTACCTGTCGCAAGAACATGATGTAACTATTAAGTAAATTTAGTATTTATATAGTGTATATATTTAAGTGCATCTTTTAGATAACTGTTTAGGGCTACCCAATTAGAACCATTCAATCTGGTTTTAGTTTGTTCCATCGTCAAAGTCAACTCACCGAAGTAATTGCATCTTAAATCTCTTTATTGCATATAGAGGCATATAGGCATATTGCTAAAAGGTGAAAAGTGTCTTCAAACCATATGCAAACTCTTGCATATTGTGCATAGATTTGTTTCTTTATTTATGTATGTTGAACCATTTAAATTAAGCATATTACACCTAGCTCTGCAAATTAAAGATATTGATTGGATGTTTTTCGAATCATTAAAATAGTTGTTGCAGTTTAGGCTAAAGCTGAGCTCTGGGTAGATTGGTCTGTTGATAGATTTAGTAGCTTGTTGAATGCATTCGTTGTGCTGATGGGTGTCGTGAAGCTCGAGTAACTTATACAGATTTTGCTTCAATTCAGCCCGGTCTTCGTATTGCAAGTTTAAGTTGAATCCACAACCCATTCCATCTTCCTGTTTATTAAAAACTTCGTAAGAATATTGGGTATTCTGTGTATTGGTGATCCAAGTGTTTTTAGGATATAATCAATGTGTAGTAATGTAATGAAGGTAAAGCTGTTTCTAGCGTAAGAACGTAATTTGACGTATTCAACGGCAGGCGGCAGAGTTTTTTTTTAAATATCGTAGCAGTTCTTAAACTTCTTCATATGAACGGTAACCTCAAGTTTGGCAACTATAGCACATGACAGAGCGCATAATTGATTCAAAGTCCTTGTGTTTCGCGGAGGTCTTAATTTCATTCTTCCCGATTATATGATTCCAGGAAGAATTTATAAGCTTTTTAGAGGAAACCAGTTTTTTCTCAAGGCGGAGAGAAAACTTCATGTTTGATTGATTTGATTCACCATCTAGAAACCATTTTTCGCCGTTTCCCAATTTTGTTTGCTTGTTGCGAATGATCATAATTTTTGATTTTTCTTAATTTATTGCAAGCCTCCAGGTTTTACAATAAGTATAGAGTTTATTGATTATAAGTTGAAGACTCTGTGGAGATTCAGCAAACAGAACGATGTCGTCAGCATAAAGAAGCACTTTAATTCTTATTTCTGCTACGCATACTTCAACAGGGAGATGAGAAGAAATATCGTCAATGAACAGTGAAAACAATTTGCACTCGGAAGACAGCCTTGCTTCACTCATGAACCATTCTGAAATACTTTTGCCCTCCCACACCGATTGGCGATTATTTTGGTACATATTTATGAGGACTTTTAACAACTTCGTACACAATCCTTTCTGTGACAGTTTGTAGAACAATGCATTGCGATCAAAAGAGTCAAAAGCTGCTTTAAAGTCGACAAAAAACATGTACAATTTTTTATTCTGTTTCAGAAAATGTTGAGCTATAGTCGTCACAGTGAAAATGTTGTCTATCATCTCTCTCTATTCCTAGCACGATACCTCAGCTGGGACCGCGTCTCCAAGTTTTGGGACCGAGCTTCCTTCATGACGGATGATCTCCATGTTTCTCTTAGACAGCGGTTGACAGAAGTTTGCAACCTTCTCGAAATGTCAGCAGAGCACTTCCACGTTTCGCAGGCATATAGTAGCACGGATTTCACGTTGGACTCAAACAACTTTAACTTTAGTACGGAGGGTGCTATTTTGCTGGAGTTCCACATTTTAGAAAGCATTCCGAATGCACTACGGGCTTTATTTATTCTATTGGTGACATTCAGGTCCGTTCCACCATCGAGTGCCAAATAGCTTCCTAGATAGTTGAACTTAAGCCAGCCACTTCCCTATTTTGTTGAATAGAGTGGCACATTTGGCTGAGGTCTCCATTTCTGTTTACCATTAAGCATATGTCGTCAGCATAGTCCAATTGGCTTAATGTTTCCTTCAGGCGCCATTGGATACATTGTATACCCAGTCTCTCGTGTAGCAGTCATAACATCATCAATAGCAAGCAAGAACAGAATCGGTGAAAATACCTCAACCTATCTCAATCCCAGTCGGACTTCAAATGCGTCGGAAAGCTGTCCATTGTGCAAAACGATACGCCAATTTTATCAGGAATGCCTCTAGCAGCAAGCGATCTCCAGATAACATCACGATTAACGAGATGGAAAGCCTTTTCAAGATCGACGAACATGAGGTAAAGCGGCGATTCGTACTCCGACGGTTGTTCAAGAATAGTTCGCAAGATATTAATATGTTCGACATATGATCGACCACTGCGAAATCCCGCTTGATGCCTATTGAGCGTAGACTCGATCTTAGGTCTTATTCTCTCGATAATGATTGTTGCCACACCAGTTATTGCAGTTCTTAAGATCACCTTTTTTTGGTAGTCCTTCCATTCCCTGGGAAAGGTTTCGTTTTCCCAAACAGGCTCAACAAGTGGCAACAAAATACCGGCCTTCGAGGTCGAGATCTGCTTTTAGGAATTCGGCAGTTATGTCATCCAGCCCAACTGCTTTGTTGTTCTTTAAAAGATGTATCACGGTTCTTACTTCCGTGCATGTTGGGGGTCAATATTAATGCTTCTGGTAGATCTTCGTATGTCCGGCAGTTGATGATTTGCATTTGTATTCCGGTCATTGTTCAGTGCTCTGTATATTTGTGTGTGTAATTTTGTCCCAGGTGTCTTGGAATATCCACAAATCCTTATCTCTAGATTGCCTCGGTAACGTTTCAGGTGCAGCTTCAATAAAAACTGTTTTTACCGTGCCCCACAACGTCTCAATTGACGCCTTGTCGTTATGAATAGAATATCACGGTTTTATATTTCTTCTTCAACTCCATCAAATAACGAACAACTATAATGGATATAAAATTTTGTGGATGTTATATAAAAGTTTTCGTTATCTTCCATCAAAGTTGAAACTTATTTTTGATCCCATAATTCCACGTAATGCCTATTTCGCTCATCCAGACGCTATCGATGCTGTCTGATCGATCAAAATCATTCAATCAGGGAACTAGCTGCCAGGAGGATACTAAAAACACGAAATTCACAGGAAAGAAGCCTGTCTTTAAATTACCTCTTATTAATTTCAATGCAGCAAGCTATATTGATTTGGCAGCAAGAGTTTTACGACCCACCAATTCTTCAACATATTACTAATGAAGAAATAAACGAGGTTATTAGTTCTCAGTGCAACGAAAGTCTCATTTTCTTAAAGCTACCTTGTCACACACGGGCAGTCGAACGTTCTGTGAAAATAGTCGTGGAAGCGTCTATGACCTTATGTGACAAAAATTCAAGGGAAGGCTCGATACAAATGCAACTTACATCCAGAAAAATAATGGCCCGAGTAAACGATATTTCTTGCCTAAAATATAAAACAAAACTATTTCTTTTTTAAATTATATTTTGTAATTTGAATTACCAAATGGCAGTTTCAAGTTTTTGTGAACAATGAACTCTCAGATTTATTTCATATAAATGCAGCCGTACCTCAAGGGAGTATTCTTGGGCCTATTTTATACATACTACATATATCCGATTTTCCGAATTTAAGATACTGTGAAAAGGGTATTTTTGCCAATGACACTTGCATTTACGTATCAGATTGACTTGGTTCCGTTATTAAAACCAAGCTGCAATGATTGGAAAATCAAAATAAATGGTGATAAGACTCAGGCTATCTTTTTTCACAAGGAAAAGAAAGTCTTGCCTCTTACCCAATAACAGCATCCATATCGACGGTAAAATAATTGAATGGGGTAATTCCGCTAAGTACCTTAGGGTATTCCTTGACTCTAAGCTTACCTTTGGATTCCATGTACGTCAAATTGTAAATAAAATCAAAGTTGCAATAAAAACGCTTTATTCTTTCATAAATAGAAGATTTAATATATATTTCAAGCAATTATATTTTATGGTTCTCCAGTATGGGGTGAATGTGCAAAAACACAGGTTAGGTTAGGTTAGAGTGGCTGTCCAGATATCATTGACACACGTAGACCTCAAGGGTCCATTGTGATACCACTAATGAGGTTACTCATGGGAGAGTAATGAATTTAAACAAACCATTTTGTACTTTTAATAAAGTTAGAGAGACGTTTTGTGTCAATATTTGCCAGTTCACTGGTATTATCGAAGAAGGGATTACCGAGAAAGTAATTCCTTCTAATGGAGAGTGCTGGACATGTACATAGAAGGTGTTGGACTGTTTCCTCTTCCTCCTCGCCCATGCAGCTTCTACAGAAGGCATTTGTGTAGACCCCTAGCCTCAGAGCATGTCTTCCTATGAGGCAGTGTCCCGTTATTACTCCAATTGTAGAGCTTATACTTTGTCTGCTTAGTGATATCAAGCCTTTTGACCGTTTTAAGTCAATACTTGGCCATATTTGCTTGGTTGCCGGGCAGGTGGTACTTTGTGACCATCTAGTATTTGTTGTTTCTAAAGCATATTGCTTGAGAAGATATTTGCATGTAGCAAGTGGTGTTCCTATGTTATGTTTTTGTCTAACATAAGGCAGAAGTGTTCCGTTTTTGGCGAGCTCATCGGCTTTGCAATTTCCCGGAATGTCTCTGTGGCCCGGCACCCAAACGAGGTGAATGTTAAACTGTTCCGTCATCTCCTTCAGAGATGATTGACAATCGTGGACTGTTCGACAGTTTGTGGAGACAGACGCGAGAGATTTAAGAGCGGCTTGGCTGTCCGAGAAGATTCGTATATCCTTACAAGATATAACGTTTTCTTTGAGCCAGGATAGTGCTTCTTTAATCGCCATTACTTCTGCCTGGAATACACTACATTGATTGGGAAGTCTATAGGATAGACTGAGATTCAGTTGTTCTGAAAAGATACCACTTCCAACTCCGTGATCGGTCTTTGAACCGTCAGTGTAGAAGTGTACCGCATCGTCTTCCAGGGTCCCTCTTCTTCCCAGGAGGATCTTGAAGGGATGGACACATGGAATCTTTTACCAAATACCATTTTTGGGGTGGTATAGTCTAAGCGATCTGGGATAGATCTGAAATTGTCTAGAATAGTTGTATGTCCAGTATTGTTACTGGTCCATTGAGAGGTGGCTCTAAGCCTTACACATGAGTTGGCAGCCACCATTTTAGAGAAGATGTCAAGTGGTGTTCGGTTTAAAAGCACTTCCAGTGCTGCGGTTGGTGTTGTGCGAAGTGCTCCTGTGATGCACATACCTGCTGACCGCTGGACTTTAATGAGTTTATTTAGATTTACCATCTTATCCAGTGCGGTCCACCATACGACGGCTCCATAAATGAGTAGCGGCCTGATTACCGAAGTGTATAGCCAGTGGGTTATTTTTGGGGAGAAGCCCCATTTCGTAATCATAATCGCAGCATTGCTACTATTAGTCAGATCAACCTCCACCACTGTTTTGTCGGCGTTTTCCTCGTCTGAGGAGGACCTAAGCAGGTCTTCCTCACTCTGGGTGATGCCTAAGGTGGCGTCTTCAGTCTCCATGTCGGAGTTACTGTCGACTTTAGTTTTAGCCTCCACGTCGGATGGCTTATTTGGGGCAGTGGATGTCGATGGTTCCACTTTTGGTGTTGCATCGACCTTCATTTTCGTTGCCAATGAATCGTTTCCCTCCGCTGAAGAGGCTTCTGTGGGGGGCGTGTTTAGCGTATCTTCATCTTTTTTGTATATACGCATCATGATTTCATCGAAACCATACCTAATCACACCTTTGGTCGCGGCCAGTGGAGCCAGTGATTCCCTATTGATCAGCACGAGAGCCGATCTATAGTGACCCACTGTCTCCTTCTCAACCTTTGGTACTTTCCAGTCGTGAGTAGGCAGGTCCGGATTACTTGTTTTGATCAGTTTCATGATCATGTCTGGACAGTTGTGAAGAGCCGGGACCATTATACGTGCTCTTGGCCGGCAAGGAATATTCTCCCTTGCAACAACCTCGAGCTTGGCACCCGGCCAGACTTCTGGCAAGCCATTGACAGCAGCCCTGTATAGATCGAAAGATCTCTGATCACCACAGGCGATGAGTTTGATACGATTTTGGTACCATCCTGCATCGGCTGTGTCTGGGAGAGGCCCCGGATTTTCCTCGATAACAGATAAAAATCTGAAACCGAGGTGAGCCTTGACCTCTGCCCAATGATCATGAGAGATGTTACCATCCACATGACTCCTGTCAATGACTGCGGCAATGATCTTACCTTTGAGCGCGTCGCTGAAGGAGAGATCTTTGTTGACGGCTGATGTGCTGTTGGAAAGCACCTTCTGCCTTTTTGGTTTGGGCTTGTCACCCTCGAAAGACCTATCTCGCTTTGACGTTGAGTCGCCGCAGGTCGGTTCAGCTTTTTTGCTAAGAAAGCCACTAGCCCACTCGAGTTTACGCGTTTGCTCTGGGGTTCTTTCCGCCGCCGGTATGACACCGACTGCGGCTAAAATCCTTTCGGCATTGCGTTGGTCTCGATTGGCCTGTGACTTCTTGGACTTCTTTTTGGCCGACCCAGAACTATGTCCGTGTGTCACAGATGTGGGTCCACCTCCAGATTTAATCGCTACCGATGCCAATCCGGGTGTGCCCTCACCCTTTGAGTCAATTCCACATGTCGCAGATTTTGTCTCTCCGGATGGGATGTCCCTTTTTGGGGTCGCTTGCGACGTCCTAGCAGGAGCGGGGAAGAGGTGGGGTGTGGAATTTCCGCCATTGGGACTGCCGAGCGTCACAGCTGTTCCACTGACGGGTAATTCCTTCAAGTATATGTTGCGGCTAGTAGAGGGAGAAGGACTCTCGCCACTAGTTGCAACCACAGGGTTGACAACACGTTCACACACCTGATTTGGCTCGACAGCCTTTTCAGGTGATGTGACCGCATTGGCAGCCTTGGTGCGATTTTTTTGTTTTATAATAGTTTTGTTTGTTTGTTTATTTTTAAATTTGTTCATTGTATTCCCAAGAGTAAAGCGGAAAGACGGTCAGCCCCGGCAGAGCCGCTTGCCGGGGTAAGGCAGAAATATGACGGACCTTGCCACAGCATCCGAAAGAGCTCGTTAACGGCTGGTTTATCCCCCAGCCTTTCATTCTTCGGCACGGTTTTTGTACTAGTACGCTCACACCACCACTGAAATTAGGAACCTCTAAACTATAATTAAATTGGGTTTCCGAACGTTGCACTATTGAGGAGTTACAACAATTCAGCGATCCAACTCAACCTTAGCTAATCACCATCCTGCCAAAAACGCACAGGACTACTGTGGTGATCATTGCCCGCCTGGCACCCACTTGGAGGGTTTGAATGAGGATTTTGCCGGGCTGCAAAAACACATACATATACAAACATTGCAAATAGCTCAAAACTAAATTTTAAAAATGACTTGCCTTGGCACTTCTCAACTCAAGAACTTCTGTTACAAAAGCTGGGGTAGTAAAAGATAGAATTTCGAAGTTAAATGTGAAGTATATTCTTCCACGCCAAACATCAGAAAATTTCTTAATTTTCAATCTCGATTTTGGTTTTTATTAAAATAAAAATAGAAAAAACTATTTAAAAAATATAAATAAAGTGATTTTTTAGATGTTTATTAAACTAATAAAATACAGTTATTTACATATCGTTCTATATTTATATAATAAATTTGTTTTAGTTACTTTAATTATTTATTTATTTATTAGTCCATCTATTGATATAATACAGAATTGTTCACTTATTTATTCATTTATTTATTTATTTGTTTGTTCATTTATATATATTCTTTGTATTTATGTGTTTAATATCTTGTTATTATTTATTAATGAATTTATTTATTTATTATATTATTTATTTATTTATATATTTATTTTTGTTGTTATTTATGTATATATAAATGTATTTATTTATCTATTCATTTATTTATTTAATACTAGCTGACCCGGCAGACTTCGTACTGCCTCAATCGATAAATAAAAGACCTACACTTTTCTATAAATTAATTTCAAAACAAAACGTATTGAATAAGAAAGCGTTTTTTAATGAAGCATGAAGTTCTATTATTATTTTCGACACATCATGTTGCTTTCTTTAAAATCAAAGTTTTCCTGAAATACTATCAATTTTTAAAGTTTAAATTTTTATTAACAAACACACACTGTTATGATACTGTCCTTGCGATTTCCAGGACAGACGTACATTTGAAATCGAATGGTTAATCCGTAGGAATCATCGGTATTTGAGGGATCAAGACATTCTCCTTTGCATTGTTGCCTCAATGACGTTATTCATCAGCTTTTTCACAGCCAGTCTTGTTCCATTGCATAGTCGAGGTTGATTAATGTTATAAATCCATTGTTCCATTGCATAGTTGAGGTTGATTTTTGTTACGCAGCATGATGACAACTGATGCTACTTTTAACTGTAAATTGTGAGTTAGTAATCCAGGCAATTGCAGTGAATTTAAAAACTCCGTAGGATAGTTGACGACGTCATACTGGTTCATAACGGTGTCGACTGATTTGAAGGAAACCATCGTTCTCGTTCATCCAGCGAATTATGGTTATTGAACTTTTGCGCTATGGCTGGGAAAACACGCTGAATAAGCTCGTCTTTTGAACCTGTGATGTGACAGAAATCTGTAGGTAATGCGATGAATCCGGTCGAGGTGTCCATTGCAACTTTATTATTTCCAATATCTAACAACTGCTTCGCAAACACATTTGCAATTTCATCATGTTGCAAAAATACTGCCATGTTAGTTGCTAATTGGAGTGACTTTACGTACTGCCACAAATTCGATGATTTAAGGCATGCATTTAGTTCAACAGTTAATCGGGGAATAACTGGAGGAGTCTGACGAAAATCACCTGACAATAGAGTCATGGCCCCACCAAAAATGTTTCGGTTGTCACTAAGATCTTTCAATGTTCTGTCCAGTGCCTCCAGTGACCTCTAATGGGTCATTGTGCATGTGCATTCATTCCAAACAATTTATTTGCATACCAGTAGAATCTTAGCCATTGCCCTATGGCGATGTTGTAAATTGGTGTTTCGGTGATTTGCATGTCTAATGGTAATTTCAAGGTAGCTGCCTTCTAGCAAAGTCGCAGCTATTCCAGATGAAGCCAACGATAGAGCAACATCGATGCTTGCATTGCACGATCTGATCCTCACCAAAAGCATTAAAATTGAGAACGTTTTTCCGGTTCCTTCGGGGGCATCAAGGAAACATTAGATCCTCCAAAGCTCACGCGAAGACTATTTTTATAGATATGATTGAATTTGAACTTTATGCTGCGGTAATAAATTGCAAATTGACTCTTTGACGTTAGGAACACATCTAAATTGCTTAGACAACATTGAGGGATTATAATTTAATATGAACTTTATTGAATAGCAATAAAGTTCAAATTGACTCTAGAAAACATTTCTGTGGGAAATAGAAAAGGGCTGCTTTTAGGGTTTTTCCGGAAATTATTCGATTTTTTCTCGCTTTTTAAACATGCCCTAGACCTCCACGAACATTTCAAGACTATATGATAAGATAAATCCGTTCAGCCGTTCTCGAGTTTTAGTGAGGCCAACGGACAACATTTCATTTTCATATATATATAGATTTAATAGATTAATAAAGACATAATTGTACTGTGATATTTTTATACAATTTTTAGTATTTTTTTTTTCTACTTATTTTATTTATTTATTTTGTTATTTAATTTGTTACACAAACTGTAAAATAAATGTATCACTCAAATGATTTGTTTAGAAAAACTACCATCTCTACTCTCGTACCCATCTTAATTTAAGCATATTTACTATGTAATCATTGATGAAGGTTTTTACCATTACCTTTTCCTTCCAATTATATTTTATTACGTTCTTTCCAATTTTTATTCAAACATAATATTGACATCAGTAAGGCATCGAAAACATATCTATGTAAATTGTGCAATTGCCATTTTGTAAGAAAAGATAAATTGACGCTAATAATAAAAAAATAAAAAGAGGCTGGAATGCGACCCACACTGATAACTTCCCATCCCGTCTGTCGATTTATCTTGCTTAAAAGTTTGTATTTATGTACTAGTATCAATTTTACCAAATTTGCGTACTATTTTTTATAGATTTTATTTTTTATGAAAAACGGACTGTTGGATTTTTATATAAAAATCACTGAATATCGAAAACAATATTCTCTGTAAAATAAAATAAGTTTGAAGCCAATATTTTTAATTTTTGAAAAGCTATTTGAGTCGAAAGTAAATTTTTACCAAGTTTTAGTATTGTTTTTTTTAGAGTTTTATTTTTTGTAAAAAAACCGTCAATTCGATTTTCTTCAAAATTCTATCGAATGTTGAAAACAATATTTTCTATAAGATAAAATTAGTTTGAAGCCAATATTTAAAATTTTTGAAAAGATATTTGAGTCGAAAATCAATTTTTACCAACTTTTGTTAAATTTTTTTTAGGTATTTAATTTTTTGTACAAAAACTGTCAATTCGATTTTGTTCAAAATTTTACTGAATGTTGACAACAATATTTTTTGAAAGATAAAAGTAAATTTAAGCCAATATCTCAAAGTTTTGGAAAGATATTTGATTCGAAAATCAATTTTTACCAACTTTTATTAATTTTTTTTTTAAGTTTTTATTTTTTGTAAAAAAAACTGTCGATTCGATTTTCTTCAAAATTTTACTGAATATTGAAAACAATATTTCTTATAAGATGAAATAAGTTTGAAGCCTAAATTTTAAGTTTTTGAAAAGATATTTGAATCGATATTCAATTTTTACGAACTTTGAGTAATGTTTTTTTTAGATTTTTATTTTTTATAAAAAAAACTGTCAATTCGATTTTTCTCAAAGTTTTATCAGATTTCAAAAACATTATTCTCCGTTGCTCAAAATTGTTTTGGAGATGAAATCATATGTTAGTCGTTAAATTTAGGAGGTGACAAATTTTTTTTTTCAGTTTTTTTGATTTAAAAAAAAACCTTTAGATACATTTTTTTCAAAAAATATATTTCTTTGAGATCACGTTACAGATTATTATATAAAATTAAATTCAAGTCTCTAGCGTTTTTGGTTCGTAAGATATTTAGGGTTAACCAAAATTTTCACCTTTTTTTTAAACTGCTATGGTAAAAAAACCACCCACGTAATTTTATTGAGAGCCCTTTCTGCATCTTTCTGCCTTATTATCTGTATAACAAAATTTATTTGAAGTCGATATCTCTTCTGGTTCTTGAGCTATGGACGACGAAAAAAACGTCGCGAACGTACGGACGTACGGACAGACATCTTTCTAAAAATCTTTTATTTCGACTCTAGGGACCTTGAAACGTCGAGAAATGTCAAAATTTTCAATTTGACAAATCGGACCCATTACAATAACTTCCTATGGGAAGTTAATAATATTTTTTTTAGAATTATTAAATTGTGTTTCCATGTTATTTGTTTAATAAATTTATTTTTATTTTTTTTAATACAAAATTTAAATTTAAAAATCTCTAAAAACTTTAAAGCCCATGCCTGTGCTAAAGATATGACATAATATTAATAGTACAATATGATAATATAACTTTTATTGTTCCCCATACAAAATCGACCCACCTTAATGTAGGTACACATTTTAGCGAGCTTAAAGGAACTAACTTTATTTTTTATTTTGATGAAATGTAAAAATAGAAACTCGGCTATACGGATATTCACATACATCTGGGCCAGCTGTTTTACATTTACCGGCTATGGATCTGAATCTTTTTCCGGGACTCCAAAACTATTCCAATAGTTTCATATCTCAACTTTAACTTTTTAGCTATACGAAATCATCCGGATACTTTAAATATCCAATCGTGGATATGATTTCGATATATATTTTGAAGCACTATAATATTAAAAAACATTTACAATTGAACTATTATTCTCGGTCTATTAGTCTCTTCTTTAGAAAAAATAGATGTCCTTGAGTAAAATGAACACTGAAAACAAAATACTAAATACAAATAGAACTAATTTCACTAGACACAAAAGTAATCCTTTTTCTGATGGTGCACATTTCTTTAAATAATAATCGTACATAAACGTATCATTACATTATTTCTTCATTGTTTATAATGTAGATGCACATAAATTGCAACATTTTTTGAAATACACTACACATGAAGTTAACTCACAGCTTCTACAACAACAAAATTTGTGCTGAACAAAAAATGTTGAAAAGCTAACAAATCTTAAAAGCGGTGAGTGTCGAATTACTTAGCTCATGAGTATATGTTTGTGTATTAATCGTTAAGTAGAGTTTACCCTAAAGTAAAAAGTAAACAAACCAATAAGTTTTGGAACCATAGCTAAGCTCATGAACAAAGTGATTTGACAATCGAATATCCGCTTATAGTACTTTCAAATCTTTTCAAACTATAAGAAAAATGTAAAATATGTACATTTTTTAATTTAAAAAAAAGAAACATTCAACATATTAAATTAATTTTTATATTTATTTGTCTTTTAGAACGAAAGGACAGAGAAACCTAAATCGGAAAAACCAAAAGCAGATCAACCATCAACCAGTAAAGATGCTTCTGTAGAAGAACAAACAGAACCTAAAAAGGGTACTGAATCGGACAGCCCAGATGCAACTGATAAAGATTCTGATGGTAAGTTAAACATAATTATTTTGTCAATCTAATTTTGGGTGGCAATGAAATGGAGATTTTAAAAAATATTAAAATTCTGTACTCTATTTTCTTTTAGAAATGGACCCACCAAACCCAATCATTCGTCTTCTCGAGGCGTTCATGGTTTCAGTTGTGATTCGTTTGAATAGATTCTCCAGAAATTATAGATACGTAATGAAAATTTTAGCCGAAGAAAAGAAAATGCTAAAGGTATTTATTATTAAAAAAAAAAATTCAAAGCATTATAATGTTTAAAATTATTTAAAGGAATCTAAAGCATTTGATCGGTATGGAAGTGCAGGTACTGTGAATGTAAATGATGTATCGACGCCGCTCGCCAACTTAAAGAAACAGTTGTTAAGGTATTTTTCGCTCGCAAACTTAAAGAAACTCGTTTTAAGGTATTTTTCGCGTTATTGCGATTTTTTAAGTTTTAGTTACATTAATTTTTTTATATAAAATTGTTTTCTAATTATTATGCATATTATTTGCTTTTGCTTTGTGAATATATTCAGCCCTATCATGAATTCCATCGTAATCGGAAAATTTTAGGAATCACGAAAAACTGTATCATGAAACCCGTTCGTAATACAAAATTGTATGAGAATTTCCACTACGAACGGATTTCATGATACAGTTTTTAGGGATTCGTAAAAATTTCCGATTACGATGGAATTCATGATAGGGCTGATTATAAAACTTTTGTTTTTTTAGTGAGTTTAGTTGACAAACTAGAGTTAACAACAAACATATTTTTTTTTTCAGTGAATACCGATTTTGTCCCAGTGTTCCGTAATATTAAAAATTTGCCTTACGTCTTTTCGTCCAAAACCATATCGCCCAAATTAAAATTGGCATAATGCCCAAATAATTTTATTAACATTTTGTTCTTGTACTATTTGACCAAAATTACCGAACCTTTGTTTGTTGAAATTTGTTTGGGTTTTATAAAATCCCAAATGTTTTATCGCCCAAAAATTGCTTTATCTATTAAAAACATTTCAAAAGAAAATGCACTAAAAGCCCTAAACAACGTCATATTTCCCAAATTTTATTTTACATTTTATTTGGTTGTGACGTTTTCCTACAGGTATTTTTTACGACTTTTCTCTTTTTCAGATTTTTGGGCTTCATGACATTTTATAATTGGAGCGTTTGGTTTTCCGCGATAGGCCTAACGCCTTAAAAATAATTCGCATATTTTTCGATTATTATCCCTTATCTGATCATAAAAAATTCTGCGTAATATAAAATGTTTATCATCAAAAGTCCATAGAAAAAACAGCAAAGGCCATTTTTTTAAATCCTATTAAATTAAAATGAAATTCTTACGAATCTTAAAAGACAATTATTATCCGTGTTTTTTGGCATTCTATAAATAGTATAGAAGAAATCTCCCAAGAAAACGTATCGGCAGTAGCCAGATTTTTGTATTTAAAAATTGGTACATGTTTCAGAAAACACAAATAGAGAAAAGTTTTGTAAAAATCAAAAGTTAAAATTAACTTCAGCAAAAACTAACTAAAACTAAAAATGAAATGGACAATTTTCAAGAAGAAATTTTAAGAAAACATCTGGAAATTGAGATTCTATAAAAAAAAGTCAATTTAACAATTGCGTCAAGGAGGGGGTTTGTTAGTGGACTACTACATTAACATGTTGTGTTGAAGCCAGCTTGAAGCTCGCATCAATTCTTTATATACCTGGGGTGATTGTTGATTTGACCATCAAAATTGATGATTATCAAAATGGATATCACTATTTTGCTATGGTTTGTTAGTGACAGCTACTTAGGTGTCACTTTCATATATTTTGATTAATTTTTTGTGAGTAAGATAATTTGTGTGAAAAAATTTAAAAACGAAAGAAACCATCAGGAATAAGATCAACATATATTCCACCTATGCTTCAACTGGCTGCCACTTTAAATCTTCTTGGAGGTGGTGGTTATCAAGGCAAAGTTGGGGCTGATTGTGTTGCACAGATGGGCCAAAGTTCTGTGACTGATTGCAGTTATTAAGAAAATGTAGTCGGCTCTATGCCCACTTTTCATTAAAATTAAGCCTTTCGATTCAACAAAAGAATATTTTTTTTAAATACATATAACAAACATTTGTTTTAATTTATAACTATTATTGAGTATAGTTAAAGGTATTGAGTAAAGTTAAAGGTTTTACGGCTATATTTAACTGGGAAAGAGACTCTAAAAGCTTTACTTATAGAAGTTTCAAAGGTTTTCGCCTTTGATTCAGGGTCTTCTATCGATTCAGTGAGATTCGATAAGCTACTTAGTTTGGAATTCGCAATTTGACTGAATTTCTTCCAGTAAGTTCTTTTGGGATTTCTGTAAGGCGGAGGGTTTTTCGACTCGAAATTAATTTGAAAAACAATCCACTTGTGATCCGAAAACGAATTCAAAGTTGAAACTCTCTAATTCTCCACTAATAAATTACGGTTGTTTACTAAAGTAACATCAAGCAAATCCTCCCATCCATCATAATTTTCCGAGCTCGGAAACACGAAAGTGGGAGTATTGCCTCTGTTACAAATGGTCATATTACGTTCAATAATAAAATCAATAAGTGACTAACCTCGTTCGTTGATCTCAGAACTTCCCCAAAGGGTATGCCGAGCATTTGCGTCGCTTCCCATCAGAAGGTTTGCCTTTTATGATTTTGTACACCTCCTCCGGAGGTGATGGTGCATTATGGGCAGAGTAAAAAGAGGCCATCAGCAAACCCTGTGTATTCTTGTCTTCAAATCTGACAACTGTCAGATTGGGAGTGCTAAAATTTGGACACAAAAGACTAAAATACAAGTTCTGGGATTACCTTGGTCTTGATCTGCGGTTTTATAAAAGAGGTCGTATTATTTGTCTTGGAGTCCTCGAACCTTGAGGCCGTTTATCCACGGTTCTTGGATAACGCCAATGTCGAAGTTTCCCCCCCTAAGGAAAACTCTCAGATTATCTGAAGCGCACTTAGAGTGCTTCAGATTAATCTGGATGACCTTCCGCGCGTTTTTTAATTATTTTTAGCTGCAGAGCTGGGGCCCGGCAACTCGCTGGGGATCTCGACTCCCCTTATAACATCGTCATCCTCGACGTTGTCATCAGCTTTGTCGGTGTCTGTTCCCTTACTCTGCAGAATTTTAATTTTGGCATTCCTTATACCAAAACTGAGTTTGTATTTGGCCTTTTTGAGAGCCCCTAGACTCTCCTCGCTAATCCTCAGAAGGTAAGAGGCGCTGGTCTTCTGCGGTTCTTTTGCTTTAACTAAAGCCCAATCGTGCATGGGGACCAGCGGATTTTGCCTCTGAAGACCGCGGATCAGGTCCTGTCCGCTTGGCTTTATGCTCATGAGCGGCAACCAAATGCGAGCCTTCGGTTGTCTAGGGATGTCCTTAGATGGGATAAGCTTAAGCTTCAAGCCCTCCCAGTCATTGCTAACCTTAGCAATGCTTTCACTAAGGAAATCCCTAGAAAACCTGTCCGCATACTTACGAGTAATTACCCTTAATTACTTTGCCCCCTGAGCATCTCGCCAGAGTCAAAACTAGGGTAGGGGCCCTAGGTCCCTCACATCTCAGAGAGCTTGCCCTCGATAGAGTTCCACACGTTTAGCAGACCTTTGCTGTTTATGGAGAGCTCATCCACAACTGCTACGTGGAGGTCATCCCTGACAACCTCACCAAGAGTACGCAGTTGCGCTGCTCCAGAAGATGGTGCTTTCACTGGCTTTGTCCGGTCGTCAAGCTTGCTCTTTTTCTGAGACGTGCAGATCTCTACCTGAGATCTGTTTCTAGCTAGCCAGGAGTGCTATGAATAGCACTGCCTATACTTTCTGTGGTTTTGGGTTGCTCACAAGTGCTGGAACTACCAGGCCAAGAGTTCATCCTCCAAGTCTGTGGAGGGTTCTACGTTCGTCTTGTCTTTTTCGTCCATTCTGTTTAAATTTATTGTATTTTGGTCCCACGAGTAGGTCGGAAAAAAGAGGTCAGCCCCGGCAGAGCCGATATACCGGGGTAAGGCAGAAGATAAGACAGACCCTGCCAAGGCATCCGAATGAGCTCGTTAGCGACTGGTTTGCCCCCAGCCTTTCATTCTTCGGCACGGATTATGTAAGACGCCCACACCACCACTGCATTGCTAAAGCTTGCTACTATTAAGGAGTAGGAAACTTCAGCAATTCAACCTGACCTTAGCTGATCTCCATCTTGACAACGTACAAGACAACTGTGGTGATCATTACCGCCCGGCACCCACTGGGAGGGTTTGAAACAAGGATTTTTGCAGGCTCCATCAGGCAAATTAAAAATTCAACATTAAGATTGTTGTAATTTGTACCAAGTTTCTCAAACTTGGGTAAGTGCTGCCAGCAAATAGTAAAGTTTTAGCGATCACTTTACACAGAACAAAGATAAGTTGATGATCAAAGTTGGCAATCAAAACAGTGACAATCAACTATCGCCTTACGCAATTCCACGAAAATTTGTGAAAAAAAAACCTGTGTGGAGAAGTTGGTTTTACAGATGATGCATTATGGTCTGTTTATTTGCATGTTTGTGTACAAAAATATAGTTTTGTTTTAATCAAATACATACAAAAATTGGACATGGAGTAGGTAGCATATTTTTTATATGGTGCTGAACTATTCAGTTCTTCATTGTTTAACACGAATCAAACTTTCTCAATTCCACTTCATAGGAAACATGAAAACAACATTTGCATTTTAGAAAGTGCTGTCAAACGTAATAATTGTTAAATCTTTTTATGCGGTGGAGACACCAAAAAGATTTATTTATTCTAAACTGAGATAAACTTAAATATCTTTTCTATTGTTTTCTCTTGCAAAATAAGCCCAGTTAGTCCATTTTCATTATAAAACTAAATAATATCAACAGTATCAGATTGATTGTTTTCCCGAATGGAAAACACATGATTATAAATTCTTAACTACTCAACGAACACAGCCATCGAGACACAAACGACTCGTACAAACGTTAAAAACCCATCCGTAGTAAAGTTCTACTTTAATTTTGTATCGGTAATATTTATACTGTCGATATTGTTTTTGTTATTCGTGTAAAATCCTACTATACTATTGATAGATTTTCCAAAAAAACACGGGTAATGCTTGTTTGCCTAAGATCATTTGGTCATCAGTGTAATAGAATCTCCCTAATTGGGTATGTTCTACCGTTTTTGACAATTCGATATGCTTTATAATTTCCTGAAAAGTTCATGTAGCCTGCACACAGAAAAGGTGAATTTTAACCTTCTATTTCATCTTCATTAGATGATTGCAAAACTAAAGACTTATTTGGAAGTTTGTGGAGAATATATTAAGAGCCTGACTATCTGACAAAATCCGGATAACAGATGTTGATATCACGGTTTATTTTTTTTCGCCAAAGGTCAAACGGAAGCACATCTTAGTTTTAGCTTTTTAATCAACCACATCATTAGCTTTTGATCCTTCGATGTAAAAGTAAATCGAATTGTCTTACGTAAAATGTTTGTGTTTTCTAAGGCGATGCAAGAAGTTTTTTTCCTACTCTAATCTGGCTGTTATTTACAATACTTATGTATATACGTCCAAAGCTTGAGTAATGATCCCCTCTGTGGGTTGGTGCTCCTGCAACTTGCTTAAGCCTTTTGAGCAGTATTAAACGTTAAGCATTTAGATTAATTGGTGATAATGCCATCACTGGATCATTTACGTCGCTTGAACTTCATAGTAAAGTTTCTTGTCTCACCCTTTTTTACCGTTATTTTAACGGTTATTGCATTCCTTCCCTTAAACCGTAGTACTAACGCTTCTTGAAATGCTTATCAGTGTACCCTCGAGCCCAACTTCAGTTAAAATGTCAAGTACATAGATCCGTTCTTTAGCCGTACTACGCGAATGTGGGATTACTTACCATACTCTGTCTTTTCCAGTCATTGCAATATTCCGAAATTAAAAACCAATGTGCACTTCTTTGAACCCTTCTCTCCCTTTCCTATTGCTCACACTGGATTGCATAATATATTCCCTTGAGTGTGCGCTTATTATAAACAGTGTTTTTTATTTTTTTCACTTATTTAATTTTAACTTTTTATTTACCCTACATAAAAAATATATTTACATATATTCTCATTTTATCGGGATTAATTTGAGTCGAACTAATTAGCCTAGACCTTTCTTACTAACGTGCGTTTAATAACTTTAAAAATCGCTCAACTTTTTTTAAAACTATTACAAAAATTTTATTTAAGCCTTAAAAGTTTTATATGCAAATCATACTGACATTTTATGACATTAAATATTATTTTAAAATTAGCTTCACATAAAAAAAAATCCAATCGTTTTGAAACTTGGCACACTTACTAAGGGATGTCTATTGATGACCCAAAAAAAAGTCCCCAAGAATCTGACGTGAGCTCTAGCGGCAGTTAAGAGAAACATGGAGATTGTTTCAGTTTTTCACGTTTATCTCGAAAACTATTTGTCGTATCAAAAAATTTTGTTCCACAAAATTAAAGCTCATTAAATTTTATACAAAAAAGATTTATTTCGTATCTGTTATAGTTTATAAAATAACTCTAGAGGCAGTGAAGAGAAACATACGTTTTTTCGGGTTTATCTTGAAAACTATTAGTCGTATCAAAAAATAATCTTCTACAAAATTAAAGCTTATTAATTTTTGTAAAAAAATATGATACTAATTTCTTTGCACTTGTTTTTGTTTGTAAAATAACTTCGTAGACATGTAAGGAAATCATGTTATGATTTTTTCAAACACGTTAATAACGATTGTGTACCTACAACCCTAAAAACGTTTCTGGAAACTCTTATACTAAAGAAAACGAGCATTGAAAATATTAAAAAAAAGTGCATCGCAATAGGCCATAGCATTATATCAGTTTTGCGTCGAAGATCATTCATGTCTCCAATACTAAGCAGCCTTGCGTTAATTATATACAGAAAGGTTCTTAGAAGTTGGTAAACCTTATATCAAGCTTAGGGTTTTTTTCTTCATGCTATGAAGCTCAGTTGTTGGAGATATATTGCCACACTCGACCAGATTCATTTAACCAATTTAAGTTTAATAATGCGGACTTTAATGGCAGAACGTTAGATGGACATCGCTGCATCTACTTCCATAGGAAAAGAAACACACGAAAGCAAAAGCTGAAAAAACTACCTTGTTCTAAATCCTTTGGAAACATTTCAGAAAATAGATGTCGGAATAAAAAATTTGATTTTTGAGAATGTGAATGCGTGTTCCGAAGAAATGTTACAACCAAAACCATATGACACTCTTTGGTTTTCAAAATTTATTGGCATGTACGATATTTCAGGATGGAAAGGTTACATGCACTAAATAACAAGTGGCTTCTGTAGTGCAAAAACTAAACTCATTCCTCTTCCGTTCATAACCTCTCCTCCATCCGAATATAATACACTTTACACTGCATTGCACTTTGCTGGCAGTTTGTGTTAAATTTGACCAAAAACGCCTGGTGGTAACATTTGACAAGTCTCTTAATATACAAAGTAAAGAAATCGTTGCCGCAGCTTCATCTGCTTACTTACTTACTTACTTACTTAAGGTGGCGCTACAGTCCGGCGCGGACCTGGGCCTCAACCCACAAGCGTCTCCAGCCAGCTCGGTCCCTAGCTAGCTGTCTCCAGTTTCGCACGCCAAGTTGGTTGAGGTCCTCTCCCACCTGGGTGCGAAACCTGAGTCGCGGTCTTCCTCTAATGCGCCGTCCCTCGGGATTGGATTCGAAGACCTTCCGGGCTGGAGCGTTGATGTCCATCCGCTCTACATGACCTAGCCATCTAATCCGTTGGACTTTAATTCTGCTAACTAGGTCAGTGTCGCTGTACAGCCCGTACAATTCTTCGTTATATCTTCTCCTCCATTCTCCATCTATGCGTACGGGACCAAAAATCACCCGAAGAATTTTTCTCTCGAAGCATCCTAAGACGCTCTCATCTTTCTTTGACAGGGTCCAGGCCTCAGCGCCATAGATGAGAACCGGTATGATGAGTGTCTTATAGATGGTGATTTTACACGCTCGAGAGAGGACTTTACTTCTCAATTGCCTTCTAAGTCCAAAGAAGCAGCGATTTGATTTCAGCGCTGGTGTCGTTGTCTGCATTAATAGCGGTGTCTAGGTAGACAAAGTCCTTAACCAGCTCAAAGTTATAGCTGTCCATGGTGACGTCCAAGACGTCGTTGTTCAGTGTCCTTTTTTGATGACAGCATATACTTGGTCTTGCCCTCATTGACCACTTAACCTACTTCTTCGCTTCCGTCGCAATGCTCAAAAACGCTCCACTGACATCACGCTTTGATCTTCCAATTATGTCAATATCATCTGCGTATCCGAGTAATTGGATGGACCTTTGGAAGATTGTGCTTCTAGAGTTGACGATTGAGTTTGGCACAATTCTGTCCAGAACGATGTTGAAGAAGTCGCATGACAGTGCATCGCCTTGTCTAAAACCTTTATTGCCATCAAATGCATCGGTACGATCTTTTCCGACCTTGATAGAGCAGCGTGCGTTCTCCATCGTCATTCTGCACAAACGGATAAGTTTGACAGGGATGCCAAAACTAGACATTGCTCGGTAGAGCTCTTCCCTATAGATGCTGTCATACGCGGCTTTAAAATCGATAAAGAGATGGTGGGTATCGATTTGAAGCTCCTGGTTTTTTCCAAGATCTGCCGTAGTGTGAATATTTGGTCGATAGTGGACTTTCCTGGTCTGAAGCTACACTGATAAGGACCAATCAGGTTGTTGACGAATAGCTTCAGACGTTCACATAATACGCAATGTTAAGGAGACTGATGCCTCTGTAGTTGGCGCAGTTTAGAGGGTCTCCTTTCTTATGTATCGGGCAGACTATGCTGAGATTCCACTCATCGGGCATGCTTTTTTCCAACCATATTTTGCAGATGAGTTGGTGCGTGCTCCCTACCAAGTCATCGCCTGCTGCTTTGAATAGTTCGGCAGCGATGCCGTCAGCTCCAGAAGCTTTGTTTGACTTAAGTTTAGATACAGCTATCTTCACTTCGTCAAGGTCGGGTAGGCGGAATTGTTGATCTGCGTCGCCGAAGGTTGAGTGGTTCTATCTCCCTTACAGCGGAATTCGGTTCGTCATCGCCGTTATATAATTTGGAGAAGTGATCTTTCCATATTCTCAGCATCGACTGCGGTTCTACTACGATGTTCCCCTGATCGTCTTTACAGGCTTCGGTTCGTAACTGGTACCCTTGGGAGGTTTTTTTTACCTTTTGGTAAAATTTACGAACCTCATTCCTGTTGTGACATCCCTCTATCTCCTCGATCGCTCGCTTCTCATTCTCTCTTTTTTTCCATCTAAGAAGCCGGTGTTACTCTCTCCTCTTCTGTTCGTAGAGCTCGCGAGCAGCTCTAGTCCTTTTGTGCAGCGCCGAACCCAGGGGTTTCGCTGTGGTGGCCGTGTGAAACCTAGCACTTCAGAGGCGGCATCTCTGATGGCTGCAAGGCAATGTTGCCACTGGTTTTCAATGCTTAATGCAGGAAGCATAGGACTCCTTAAGAGGTTGTTAGAGACTCGATCGGAAAAGGACATGGCAGTCTCTTGCGATTGTAGCCGTCTAACATTGAATCTTCTCACAGTACTTCCTTGTTTTGGCTTGGATTGGGATATCCGTAACCTTGGCTACAACGAGGTAGTGGTCCAAGTCAATGTTGGCCTCCAAAGATGTCTTCTCTTCCTAGCTTGGCATTAAAATCTCCTAAGACAATTTTAATATCATAGCCAGCGCACTGCTCATAAGTCTTATCCAGAGCTCGAAGAATATATTTTTGGTGTCTTCATATTGCTCCTCTGTTGGAGCATGCGCGCATATTAGGCTTATGTTGGCGAATTTAGCCTTGATGCGGATTGTTGTGATGCGCTCGCTCACACTGTTGAAACTCAAGACTTTTGGCCTGAGCCTAGTTCCAACAACAAATCCACACCCAAATAGACGCTGGTTTTGTTTTCGGTAGCAGTAGCCGTAGTAGATATCGCAGTCTTTTAGTTTGCATTTGCCCGGTCAATCCCATCGCACTTCTTGGATGGCTGTAATATCTGCCTTGCAGCAGTTTAGGGCTTCGGCTAATTTTTCGGCTGCACGTGGTCTGTTAAGGGACCTAACATTCCACGTACATATCCGAAGTTCGTTGTCCTTATTTCGTTTGCGTGGGTTGTCAACTGTGAATCCGTCCGTATCCGAGGCTTTTTGGTGCTTTGAAACTTAAGGTATTTTTGCGTGGCCAGGAAGTCACCCCGATGACACAACCCCCAACCTGGAGGGCCAGATCCTTAGTATAACTCCAAGGAAGGGGAGCCGGATAAACCGCTCCTTACAGGCCTGGGATCCGAATATGTCGAAGAAGCCCTATAAGGTGTTCACTAAGTAGTTCAACCTTATTGGAACTCTAGACGCTACCGTTGATTCCATCTCGGGAATTCGTCCGCTGCCGCCTGGATAAGGAGAGGTGCCTTAGTGGAAACACCTTTCCCCCCCTCTCTCGTTTGCTGAGTAGGAGTTGATAGATAGAGGTGGGTTTTGAGAAAAACCTGTGGACGCTTGTGTCCTCTTGAATGCACATATCTACCATTTGAACATCATCTACAGGACATGATAAAACTGCATTCTGTGATGACCCCAGATGAATTTAAAAACTTTGTACAAGAGGGTTACTTTACTATGAGAAGAACTGACGATTGAACAAAATCAAATGCGTGAAATGAAGAGTATAGATGGCTTGTCACCAAGGCTTGAAATCACTGATAGTGTACTTAGCAAATGTGTTCTAGGGGTGATTGCTACTCATGAAATTTTCTCATAACTCGAAGAATTCACTGGCGTTCTTTTTCCTACTAGTGAGCGACATGAAGATTTTGAGGAGGCAATAAAAAGAGATAATACAGAGTACAGACATTGCGAAGCTGTCAATTCTATGGAAGTCAATATGTATAAAATCAAATGTGCGCAGGTGATGAGTTCCGCCCGGTAGTTCAAATGTACACAAGAAAGCAAATAAGGCTTGATGGAGAGATTGCATTTGAATAAGCAGAATACGATGTTCATAGGGAGAGAGATCATAAGGATCTTCCCAAGGAACACTCTTTAGGGCAAAGCGAATGAAATTATGTGTATTGATTCAATACGTTTTCTATGTATTTCGTAATAGGGAGTCCATACCTACGAAGCATATTCAAGATGAGGACGAACATGGCAATTATACAAAGAAAGGGTAACATAGGGATCATTGAACTCCTTTGCCCAGCGATTTATAAAACCAAGCATAGAACTTGCCTTATAAACAATAACATTTATGTGATGTGTAAACTCTTAGTTGGAACAGAAATGTACACCTTAATCTTTAAATGTGGAGACACGACAGAGTTTTTTAGTCAAAGTTATCGTCTGGCATCTTAAAGGGTTGATTGCAAGGCTATATTTCCCACACCAAAATATGAAACTATCAATGTCGGCTTGTTAAAGTATACGATGATAGGTGGACTTTATAAATTTTAAAATGTTCATGTCATCAGCAAAAATGAGAAGTTTACTTGAGCGTAGACATGACGATACATCGTTAATAGACAGGATGAGCAGAAAAGAGCCCAGATGGCTTCCCTGATGAACACCACATTGAGCAACAAAAGGTTCAGAATGACAATTTCTAAATTTTACCTCGTAGGATCTGTTTTCAAGGTATGACTTAATCCAAGCTAAGAAAAATGGTGGAAAACCAAGAGCCTTAAGTTTATATAAAATAATTCCGTGGCTAAGTTGGTCAAAAGCTTTAGAAAAGTCAGTGTATACACAGTCAACTTCATAACCTTGTTCTAAAGCGTTTGAACATATGTTTGAGAATGTGAGGAGATTAGTAACAGTTGATCTTTTTTCACAAAACCATGTTGCTGTTCGCAAATGACATTTTTGCTAAAATTTGCTACGCTTTCACAACCAACTTGTTCAAATACTTTAGGAATGCAAAAAAGCTTTGCGATGGGCCTGTAGTTGCTTATATCCGACTTGTTACCTTTCTAGTAAATTGGTGTTAGGAATGACTTCTTCCATGTACTGGGAAATTTGCCTGTTTTTAGAGAAAGTTTGAATAAAAACATAAGGGGTTCAACTAAATCATATCGACACTTTTTTAGTACTATCGAGGGAATACCACCGGGACCGGCTGAGCAGTCATCATTCAACGCAGATAAAAGATCAAGGACCGTACTCTGTAGCACAAGTATGTGACTGCATCTAGTTTGCGAAAAAGTGTGACGATTATGAAAATATACTTCATCAACTTCTTGAGGGCTATTAACAAATGACTCACGGAAATTCGTTGCGAAAGCGTTACAGATATCAAAAGTTTTATCTATCGAAAGGTTCTTGTAAGTGAAGTTAACTGGAAAGCCATCTGATTTTTTCTATTCTTTGAGTTAGCAAAATTCCAAAATTGTTTAGGATTTTCTTTCAAAGAGGTGCCCATATCTGTAACATAACAAGCATATACAAAATTAGAAAGAGATTTAAATTGGTTAAAGAGTTCAACATACAAAGAGAAGTTGACTGGAGACAGAGTTTTGAGATACGTTTTCCATGCCTTATTTCTTTTGTTACGCAGTATACGCAATTCTTTCGTGTACCAAGGATGGCTTAAGTTTGTATTTCTTGATTTCTTTATCGGTACATTTTTTTAAAAACAATAATTAAGGATCCTATAAAAAGTTGAAACTGCTTCGTCAATGTTAGAAAATGCTAGTGTATCAGCAATTCCAGAAATGGTTAAATCTTCATGCTCATGCTCTTCTGAAATCAAAATTATATAAGCAATCAAAAAAATTACTGTGATTAGTAAGGTGATTACTTAAGTAAAAAAAAATGTCCAAAGGGGGGTGATATTTGTCAATATTAGTAATTCCTGATCTAGACTCTAGAACAAGAGTACTAAGAAGAAAAGACTAAATCGAGAATTCGATTTTTTGAGTTTTTAATACAGCTTGTTTGCTGTAAGTCAGTAAGAAGGACTTTATCGAGAAGAGATAGTTCCATTTGTGAAGAAGAATGAGAGGCTTCAAAGCAGGATTCGTCTTCGGATGGAATCCAGTCAATGAAAAAATACGACAAATAGCTTTCGAGATAAACGTGAAAAACGGAAACAAACTCCATGTTTCTCTTTACTGCCGCTAGAGCTCACGTCGGATTCTTTGGGACTTTTTTTTTTTGGTCATCGCCAGACATCCGTTAGTATGTGTGCTAAGTTTCAAAACTGTTGCATTTTTTTTTGAGGTGAAAACCTTTATTAACTGGACTATTAATGTAAGCGACATCTTGTTTTATACCTTATAAATTTAGTGATTTTGTTTAGAAAACTGATCCAGCTGTTATGAGACATGGTAAAATAATGCTGTCTTCACTTTGTTCATTTTGAATGGCCGAATATTGATTCCACTATTTAATACTCGTATGTTTTGCTCACGATATAATTTGGTTGGACAGGACCTTGATGCTTAAATCATTGTTATAAACCTCATTCAAATATTAATTTACTTTTATTATTTTTATTTTATTACTCCCTTGATTTGAGATATTCCATTTGTTTGTTGTTTTGACTTTTTATTTGTTTTGTTTTTATTATTTAAATTTTGCTTTTAGAAATGATGATACAATTGCACTAAAAACTCAATCAAATACAGAAATACATGATACCAACACCACAACAAGCACAGCTGCATTACATCAACCACTCATTGAAATCAATGACATTGAATTAGATACCATTGATGCTCACCCTAGGTAAAATAAGTCATTATTATTATTATTCACTTCAAATATTTTTAGCGTACATATCCCTTTTCAATTTTTATCTTTTTTTTTACTGAGCTACACATTGAAACAATCTTATTTTAAATCATGTTATGTATTGCTTAAAAGTACAATTATAATTATAATTATAATATATGCATTTAATTTTATTTTACAGAAAAGAGTCTGGAAGCCAAGGATCTCTATCAAGGCCTCTTGTGTAAGTGTTTTTTTGATATAAACTAACTATAATTATTCTGCTGGTTTATTTGGTTCTGAAAATGCATTTAACAAATTCTTCTTTCCATTTATACAATTTTTAAAAAAATGACTTTTCTATTTTAACTGATATGTACAAAATCTAGGTATTTTTAAAAATGTTTAAAAAAAAGTCGCAGTGATTAATGTAACTATTTTTATACTGATCGTATGAAATTAATTGCTCCGGTCAGTGTTAATTAACAAAATATATAAAATACATTAGTGTATAGTCAATTTTGCCTCATTAAAAAAGGTGTACAATTTTTCTCTTAATATTTTATAAATACGTGGTCAAGGTCAATAATCAAAATGGCCATCAGATTATAAGTTTATAAGTTTTTTTGACTTGACTTTTTTGTGTAGACTTTTTAACGAACTATCATGATTGCACGACTATGAGATATTTTATTTTTGTTGTGGATTCATAGTACGAATACTGAATATAAAAATTGATGATATGAAAAAGTATTCTTACTAAAATCTCGTTTAAATATTGGTCGAATGTGTTTTTAGGCGAAGATCAAGTGGAGTGCCTGGTATAAGAGTGATGCCTCCCTCAGTAGAGATGGGACTGGATGAGACAGGCACTCTAAGCGACGAATGGTCATATGAAAAAGTAGACAGGTATACAATAATTAAAATTGGCTAGTTTCGTGCACGCCCGCATCAATTTAAGCCTTTCATGACTATTTATCTCTTTGGTATCGTCTTTTAACCCACATCTATATCATTATTGACCGACACGCATTTAAATAACATAATATATACACATACCATACATACATAGTTGTATATTTTGGCTCGAAATTTTTGCAGCTCAATCATAATATTTGGCAGTTTAATATAATTAACAAGCTTCAATTATAATATTCATACAACATTTAGTTTTAGCGCTTATTCTCGAAAATAACTTTTCTATATACTTAGATTCTTCATAATTTTTATTTTGCAATGCAATTTAAACACACATTTTATCTCATCTTTCATAAACACGCATATAAACTTTAATAAAAATTTAATTTTGCTCTAATTTGTTAAGAAGTATAAATGTAAAAGTTAGTAGGGATGAATTAATTTACAAAACTAATACCGTTTTTGCCTAAATAATAATGCATCGTCTACTGTTAACAATTTTCAGTATGCAAAAAAATATTAAGTGTTAACTTCGTGTTCTGCATTTTGATTGAACTTGAATAACTTTTTAATCTTGCATACAAAACAACAAACTGCAATTTATCTAAGATAAACTAAGCACATCAATTATCATTTTAAAATTGCAATTGGCTCAAACTATTTGAAATCATAATAAAGTGTTGGGAAAAACTATTTCTTTTATTCTCATTGGTTTTTATTTTGCTTAAATAAGATTTAGCATCCATAAGATATAATAAATTAGTTTTCCAATTGCTCGGGCATTGAACCATTATGGTTGTTTTTTTTTAGACGTTGGTTTTCAATAATAATTGTATTTAATTGTATTTTTTAAAAGGTGTACCATTATGTTTTGAAAATAAGTTTGGGCTCAAACGAATTCCAGCCAAAAGACCCAATTTTTGACCACTTTTAGCAAATATTGAGGCCGTTAGCAATAGCGCGTCACATATTCTCTTCCAAACGATCCAACTCGGATTCCTGAGGTTGTAGGCCAACACTATTGACTTGTTTCTTACATCTGATCCTAATAAATATGCAGTTAGTGTTTTATCGCCTCTAGGAACATCAGACCATTGTATTATAACATATTTCTTGTACCAAAAAAAACTGTAAACAAAAAGTCAGAACCGCTAAGAGAACCCTTTGGCAATATGAGAATGTCAACTGGGACGGTCTCATCGACTTCTTCAGGAACTTCGTGAACTTCAGCTCAGATATGAGTACAAAATTAATATACAACGCCAACCCCACTGAAGAAAAACAGAATAATTTTAAACAAGTTAGAAAGACCAGAAATTACGGCAAAAATACTACAACGTCCCAAAGGGATTAAAGGATTAAATGTTTCTGGTCATTTGTAAAAATATGTTCGTAACACTACGCCATCGTGCGTCGGTTCCGACGTTCGTTTCCCATGACACTCATTTGTAAGCTCGATTGTTTAAGCCAACTTGTTTGCAGCACTATTTGGTGTCGATTCGAGGCTGTCAATGAGTGGCATGACTAATTGACTACGCCTGTACTTGAAAACGTCTTTAAGTCTCTTTTCGAGTGAATAGAAAACAGCGTTTATCCAGCATGTTCAAAAAAAAAGGTGAATCCTCCTTTCCTTTTAACTACCGTCCAATTACACTTAAGTCTCTTCTTTCCAAAGTCATGGAAACGCTGATAAATTTTTTAGCCTAAGAAATATCTGGAAGAACTAAAGCTTGTTAATGTCCGTCAGTCCACTGTTGATGTAATGTGAACGAAAAATGGAACAATTTTTTTTTTTGGAGAAAATAAGATTATTGCACTTAATTTTTCAGACATTTGATAGAGTTTGGCATCAAGCTCTCTTATCGAAAATGCCACAATCCATAGGTAGTCCTTGCATCGAAAAGACTGAAAAACTTTCTGCCTGAGCATAAATCAAAACCAACTCCGAAAAAAAGTATTGCTAGATTGAAAAATACGTGTCTAAAAAAAACACCCCCTACATCAAAAAATAAGATGTGAATTAATTTGTACATTAATAATGTGTCTTCAGGCCCGGAGCCAACCCAACAACCCGGAGCGCTAGGAGTACACGCTCTCAGAGACAATGCGCTGAGGAGTTGACGCATCGAAAATCCAAGAAGCTATCCCCCAAGTGTTTCAACCCCCAATAAGATTAAGAATTTTTGATACCCGGTTCTCATTATTCTTCAGGGGCTCTTTCTAACGTTTTTGAAAAATTAATTGTGTTCATTTAGCAATCGCAAATAAAAAATCGTAAACCCAAAAGCGTTAAACCCACATAACCCAATTTGTAATTAATCCAAAAACCATGAAATCAAAACCTTTAGACGTGAAAACATGTATGCACCGATACGAATTCAACATAAAAAATGAGAGTAAGAGTTTTCAAAAGGACGGAGACGAGGACATTTGATTCTCTCGATTAGTTTTTTCTCTCTGGCAGAGCACGCCTGCAGACTCGCAAATTACGAATGGACTTGAAGACCTTACCGCTATATATTTTCACGGCGTTAATAACATGCTCTGACATTTATTCGTAAATTTCGTTTGTATTTTTTTCTGCTCGAGTTTCGATGTTTTATTAAAACAAATACATTGCTTTTTATTTATTTATATATATCTATAAATATTTCAATTCGAACACCTTTAAGTTGAACATTAATTTTTAGATACGCGTTATTCGCGGAAAGTTGAATTTTGCACACAGGAGGGTTTCGGAAAATTCAACTTTACGTACGTTGTGTCGAAAAATACGATTCAATACTTCTGAGGCAAAATTTATTTCGCCATTTTCCGGTTGTTAAACTCGAAACGGACTCGTGGAAATTGACAGTTCTAAATTTTACCAAATTAGTATCGAAATGTACTTTAACGCCCAATTCGCACATTTCTTTTAATCAAGAATAAATAAAGTACTCGAGATAATTACTTATTAGTCCAGCATATGGCAAAAAAAAATACGAGGCTTAAAATTAAATTTTTTTTCCAATCAGGAAACCCTTTGCTGAGTTAGGCTGCATGGATTTAATATTTTTTTAGATTTAAGTTTTGGGTTAATAGCCACTAAGGCTATGTGAGTTAGACTCTTTGGATATACTAGCGAGGTGAGCTATGTGGGTTTAATGGTTATTGGATTAATTGTGAGTTGGGCTATATGGATTTAACGCTTTTGGGGTATATAGCTTTCGAGTTTGGATTTTGTAGGGCCAACTAATTTAGTTTTTTTTTTTTGCTCCAGCTCGGTTCCAAGCTAGCTGTCTCCAGTTTCGCACGCCAAGTTGGTTGAGGTTCTCTCCCACCTGAGTGCGCCACCTGAGTAGCGGTCTTCCTCTACTGCGTACGGGACCAAAAATCACCCGAAGAATTTTTCTCTCGAAGCATCCTAAGACGCTCCCATCTTTCTTTGACAGGGTTCAGGCCTCAGCGCCTTAAATAGGAACCGGGATGATGAGTGTCTTATAGATGGTGATTTTACATGCTCGAGAGAGGACTTTACTTCTCCGTTGCCTTCTAAGTCCAAAGAAGCAGCGATTTGCAAGAGTTATTCTTCGTTTGATTTCAGCGCTGGTGTCGTTGTCTGTGTTAATAGCGGTGCCTAGGTAGACAAAGTCCTTAACTACCTCAAAGTTATAGCTGTCCATGGTGACGTTTTGTCGAAGACGCCGTCGTTCAGTGTCCTTTTTTGATGACAGCATATACTTGGTCTTGCCCTCATTGACCACTAAACCCATCTTCTTCGCTTCCGTCGCAATGCTCAAAAACGGTCCACTGACATCACGCTTTGGTCTTCCAATTATGTCAATATCATCTGCGTATCCGAGTAATTGGATGGATCTTTGGAAGATTGTGCCTCTAGTGTTGACGATTGAGTTTTGCACAATTCTGTCCAGAACGATCTTGAAGAAGTCGCATGACAGTGCTTCTAAAACCTTTTTTGACATCAAATGCATCGGTAAGATCTTTTCCGACCTTGATAGAGCAGCGTGCATTCTCCATCGTCATTCTGCACAAACGGATAAGTTTGACAGGGATGCCAAAACTAGACATTGCTCGGTAGAGCTCTTCCCTATAGATGCTGTCATACGTGGCTTTAAAATCGATAAAGAGATGGTGGGTATCGATTTGAAGCTCCTGGGTTTTTTCCAAGATCTGCCGTAGTGTAAATTTTTGGTCGATAGTGGACTTTCCTGGTCTGAAGCCACACTGATAAGGACCAATCAGGTTGTTGACGAATGGCTTCAGACGTTCACATAATACGGCAGAGAGGATCTTATACGCAATGTTAAGGAGACTGATGCCTCTGTAGTTGGCGCAGTTTAGAGGGTCTCCTTTCTTATGTATCGGGCACACTATGCTGAGATTCCACTCATCGGGCATGCTTTTTTCCAACCATATTTTGCAGATGAGTTGGTGCATGCTCCGTACCAAGTCATCACCTGCTGCTTTGAATAGTTCGGCAGCGATGCCGTCAGCTCCAGCAGCTTTGTTTGACTTAAGTTTAGATATAGCTATCTTCACCTAGTCAAGGTCGGGTAGGCGGAATTGTTGATCTGCGTCGTCGAGGTTGAGTGGTTCTATCTCCCTTACAGCGGAATTCGGTTCGTCATCGCCGTTATATAATTTGGAGAAGTGATCTTTCCATATTCTCAGCATCGACTGCGGTTCTACTACGATGTTCTTTACAGGCTTCGGTCCATGGCTGGTACCCTTGGGAGGTTTTTTTTACCTTTTGGTAAAATTTACGAACCTCATTCCTGTTGTGACATTCCAATTAAGGCAACTTTAATGGAAAATTGACTTGAAAGTCTCCCTGACTATCAAGGCAAGTCTACTTTTATCAAAATGACAGTTGATAATGTTTTTTCATTCAACTGAAAGCTGAATTTTATTATCTATGATTTATTTATTTTTTCTGCACATCTTCATTTAATGTTTTCTGTAAAAGGGTTCCTTCTCAATTTTGAAAAGAAATAACTAATAATTCTTTATAATACAAAATACAAATCGTGGTGGACTTGTAGCTTGCCTGTGGAGTGTTTTGAAATCAGCAAGTTTGTTGGTACTTTTTGTACTATGAACTTAACGTAGAAATTTGCGAAGTAAAGTTCTGAATTTGAAATTCATGACGCTTGATAAACTAACTAGTTGCCTTGGTCAAAATGTACGTTCAAAGAATGAAGTTGACTGCAAATGAAGTCCTTTATGTTGGCTGACCCTACCCAATGTAATAAATAGACTAGGTGGCGTAATAATCCGTAAAGAACTCGGGCTTAGTGACTAACAACTCTCAAACATTCTTCTGTGCTAGTCATGTCAGGGATAAAAATTTGAGAAAGCACTTTTCGCGACAAGTATTACTTTTGGAGAATTTGTCAATTCCTCTCAAGAGGCAGTACCAAATTTGTAGGTGGCACAGCCAGAGATTGAACCCAAGAACTCTTGCCTAGAAGTCCTACGCAGTAACCATCACTTCACGGGTACTACTGTCAATTAGAATTGTACCTTAAAATCCCTTTAACAATTTGAACCATTATTTTAAAATAACTAACCAATAATTGTTAACTGCTTAAATAAGAAGTTTATATAGTAGTAAGGAATGGTGTATGTTTTTGTTATTTGTATAAACGCTAAACACGTGTGTATTTTGTGTTCGAAAACAAATAATAGGATCTTATGTTTAATTCGTAAGACAATAAAAATTACTATAATTTCATTTAATTGTTAATTTAATATAAACCTATACAAAATAATGACTCCCATTCATACATGCATCCATAAAAGTACCCTAAATATATGTTGGTAAGGTTTAGCCTTAATTATATACAAAAACTTAAAATAATGCTTGTTGAAAATAATTCCGTTCGGTATATTGTAATGTAAAAAGTAAAATTGTAAATAATTATATAAACAAACAAACTATCATTTTTTAACTGCACAATTAGATTGTTTTATTAAATAAGCTTAAAAATTGAGCATATTTAAATTTAATTTTAATCTTCCAGAGCTGGCGAATTCACATATGAAGAGGATTTCGCCACCAGAGACCACCACATCATTATTGAAGCTCTTATATCGGCTTGGTATGCAATTCTTTCGAATACCGATTTAATTTGCTATATTGTTGTTTTCATAAATCAGGTAATATTCTTAATTTAATAAAATAAAAAGTTCCTAAATAAATAAATAAAATACAACATAATTAACATTTTTTTTAAATTAACAAAAACAGGTCATCAACGCTAGCATAATATCACTTCCTTTGCCATTGATGGTTTTCCTCTGGGGTACACTCTCACTACCCCGGCCGACAAAAACGTTTTGGATTACATTGATTGCCTATACGCAATTATTGGTTCTGATTAAATGTATGTGTCAATTGCTTTTGTCAAATAACATATCTAGTCCATTGCCAAACCAACCATTGGCAGCAGTTAACATAATTGGAATCTCATCAAATCAACACTATGCAAATTATGATTTACTTCTTCTGTTGGTGCTATTTTTCCACAGGTATCTACTCAAAAATAATTACAAAATCGCAATAATACTTAAGTGATTTTCTTTTAGATTCGTGTTGAAGTCTCAAGGATTATGGAAATCTGAATACAAAGGAGAAGTAATGCAAGAACATGCTTTAATTTTAAAGGAAGATGCTCAGAGTAAAAACGCTTTGTATGTTATTCAATCAGTTTTCTGCAATTTTTCGCCATTTAATCTTAATTTTGTTATTTTTGTATTTATTTTACAAATCACAGAGCTGATGCAAATGAGGAACAACCTTCGGCCGCCACGCAAACACAAGTTGCTGAAGTTGCATACGAACATAACACTCAAGAATCGAACTCTCTTCAAAACTCAGCAGAGTACATTGCTGGAATTTCTAAACTGACGTGAGCGCTTTTAAAATAATAGTCGAATAAAAATTTAACAAGTTTATTTTATTATTCAGGAAACACAAATATTTGTCATCATATAGGAAATTCTTTATTAATTTAATTAAAAAAACTCGTCTGCCTGCTGATGTTTATGCGCTTATGTTTTTATGTGACTTTATTAACTTTTTCGTTCTGCTGTTTGGATTTACAGCGTTTGGGGTAAGAATTAATATTTTAGATTATCGTATCAAATTGACGGAACAAAATAATAGAAATAGGTACTGTGTATAAAAGTAAAGTTCGTACAAACTTTTATAAGGTTCTTTGTCATCCCTAATTTTTATATGTTATACACTAAACTTATGCATGTACCTTCAATTCATTTAACGTAACCACAAGGTTCATAAATCATTGAAATAAAACCAAAAAATAAAAATTGCACCGATTACAACAACTTCATAGTAGAAGTTAATAAATGGAACGTATAACAAAATAAATATATGAGCAACCTACAAAATTCAACTCGAAATTAAACTGGTACACTATGCATTTATAAGTTTGAATATGATATCTATAACAAAACAAAACCAAATAAGTAATTAATTTGAAGACCTTTTTTTGGTTGACATCTTTTACCTACGAGGCAAAGATTTAACTTACTTCCACTGTCTTGATAAAATTCGACATTATCTCTTATCCCAAGTCTGTGCTGGCTCATTATTCCTTCATTAAATTAAGGTTGCCAACTCCCGACTAAGTCATACATCCCCAAACCATGACCAAGCCAATATTGCAAATTCAATTTTTTTTCTTTCAGCTCTTCGTTGAGCTTGCGCTAAACATGGACCTTACCCCCTAAACAAAAAGATTATATTTGCTTTCGCCAGTAAAAATCATGTTTTGCGGACATTCTTTTTTGCAAATGAGTATCTCTTAATTTTGTTTGCTTTGCTAATAAACGGCTCTTTTCTGGCAACTCGCCTATGGTTTTGGTGGTTCCTCTTGAGAAATTTTGGGTAATAATTCATGGGTTATCCTTGACCTATCGAATAATCAACCTCTCATCCGCATCATTAAAAATTCGTTTACGCTTGTTTTCGTCTTATTCTTAACTGCTCAATCTTCCTTCTAAAATTTTATTACGAATTGCACAATTTACTAACTGTCCAATTTTTAACAAGGTTATACAACAAAGTTTGCGGTTTTGGCCGTTTTGTAGACCGATTTTGAACAAATTTGAATGTTGTTGCAGAGAAATATTAACAATAAGGTCGGATTTAAAAATCGGATATTGTTTGATTTGCAAAGTAACTAAACATTTTTAGAGCCGTTTTACGCAATTAGGTTGTCGGCGTACGCAATTCCTTGAGTTAGACTACTTATTAGATCGCTGGTGAAAGAGCTGAACAAGATCGGCGATTTAAACGCAAAAAAGTAGAAGTTACATTGCAACTTTTAACAGTAAACCACCTACCATTAAGCCATCATAAAGCATATAAAACAGTGGTTTATTTATGCTAAGTCTGGTCAGCTTTATGTCTTCTCTAAGTCAACCAGACAAGCACCCGCACATTCCCTCCACCCGCGCATTCGTTCCACTAGATATTTTAAAAAAGCTTATACGCTGCATGAATAGTGTCATGTCCCACCCTAAAATTGAGCTGAATATCTGATATGATTCTCTTGTCCTAAGCCCACTTGGATAGAGCTCTACTTATAACTTACTCGAATGCATTACTGATACCCGGGAGAAGACTTATAGACCGGAGATTCGCCGGATTGGAACTGTCCTTTCCCTTTTTCGCTAGAGGACGTGCAATAATTGTCAGTGCGTTGTTAAACAGAGTGGCATAAATATCCACTGGTTCCTGACGTAAATGTCGTAGTACAATGTTAGATATACCTGCTGACTTCTTTTTTTTTTTATTGAATCAAAGATGCACTGGAAGTCTAATGTTGAATATATGTAACTGCTGACTTCTTTTTCCTTATTGAGTGAACCTCTAAACCAACAGGGAATTAATCCCATTTTACTCGGCGATGATGGCGTTGACCTATTTAATATATGTCGTTACAAAGTGGTGAAGTAGGGCTCTGTTCATCTAGTACACTTACTGGCAAGCAGTCCCACCGCCTCCGCCTTCTCCTGCGAATCTTCGATAACAAAGAAGTCACCGTTCAAGACGGCTTCTTCTCGCTGTGAGAAGTACATCTCTGTTCTCTGTCGTTTTCTGAAGCTTAATACAAGGAAGGTCGTTCGGATCACTTCTCTAAAAAAAAATTATAAATCTGGGGAAACATACTCGGGTCACTTGATTTAACGGCCTGAATTTTCTTGTCCCAGATAAAATTAATATTTAATCTATAGTTATCTTTTTATTATTATTTCTTTTAAAGTAATTTTGATTACATATTTAACATTAGTTATTTAGCGTACAATCCTTTTAAGGTATTGCCTTGGCCGTCACCTCAGATGGCAAGTAAAATAATATTTTCTAAAACAATTTATAATAATACGTTTAATTTTTTTTTAAGAAACATTTTTTTTTAAGTAAATATTTAGTACATGGGTTGGTTATTTTTTGTTTTTGGTAAACTTTTTTTAAAACTCGTCTGCTATTATTTGGCTCCGTAGCTAGCAGCTTCCTTACAGAATGCAGCAAGCGGTTTCTTTCACATCCATTTAAAATATTTGTTGTTCTCTATAATGTTATTTTCGAGCTGTCGAAAAAACCCTTCTTATCTCACTGAGAATCGGGCATATTGCTATCAAATGGAATACATCCTCTCGTGATCCAAGGTTACATAAAGTGCAAAATACAGAAAGATCATCCCTGTGTGGTTTGAAATTCAAGTTAATCAGTTCTCCTCTTGCTCTAAAAATGGTTGATATGTTGAAGGTACTATTTTCATCCCTAAAATAATTGGATTCATTTAAGTCGTAATTAAGTGTGCAGTAATATCGTCTATAAAGAGATGATTGCGCTCGCTCTTTAAACTCCTCACTCAGTTTCTCATCCAGTCTCCTTATGAAAACATACATATTCTCTATCCAAGCAGGTTGTATCTTCTTGCCAAAAGTTGCCACTTTTTGTAAAACAAAGATTTGGAAGAGATAGCATGCGTTACAACAAGCCTAGTCACACGGTCAGATGGCTGCGACATTACTTTCGTTATATAATCAAAGTGAAGCCTCAAGGTTGCAGTAAATAATAGCGACAATCCCGTTTCTAATAAAAGCATATAGTTTGGACCGTTAGAAGGGAGTTTGAACAATCTCTTGAGAAAAAATCTAAATAATTTTTCAACTTCTTCACTTTATTCGTAACCCCAAACCTGAGCAGCGTAAAACATGACTTGTTTAGAAGTCGAATCAAAAAGTTTTTACTTTGCACTTAAACTGAGTGTACTCGAATTAATGCAGGATTTCCATGTAGAGTTCAGTGCTTTTATAGCTAGCTGAAGGTTGTTGGAAAAATGACTTTTCAGAGATAAATTTGATGATATTTTCATGCCAAGATATTCGTACTCCTTGACGATTTCAATATCTTCACCACTTTTTATTTTGGGCATACCTTCCACCGGCCTTTCGAAATATCATTATTTTGGACTTACTTAAAATTCACCGTGAGATTCCATTTTGCGCAGTATTCTTCAAGGTCCAAAATCATGCGACTTAGTCCTTGAGTCGTCTCCGATAAAAGAACAATATATTCAGCATACATGAGCACTCTAATTCTCCTTCCAGCCCACAAAATTCCACCGCAAAGCACATCATTCAGGTCGTCAAGAAATAGAATTTACAAAAGACTACTTAGAACACACTCCTGTTTTACTCCCATGTTTGTTGGAAACCATTCCAAACTGCTGATTGTGTATCCGCGTACAAGAGTTTTAGAATATTTAGCATCTTTGTATTGCCCTCAATGACAATTTGTAAATTTGACCTTCTATTGATAGAATCAAAAGCTGCTTTAAAATCGACGTAAAAAGCATACAGTTTCTTATGTTGATCCTGGAACGATTGCGCAATATTCATTAGAGTGAAAATCTGGTCGATTGTTGACTGGTTTTGATTTTTTGATTTTTGATAAACAAGTATTTTTCATTTGAGCTGAAACATAAGTTGTGAATCTATAGTTATCTCTGATCAATCTGTTTATGTTTTTGAGATACACCTCACACCTCCAATGTCCTAATATCCAGATCGTTTGGGTCAGTAAGGTTAGGTTAGGTTAGGTTAACGTGGCTGCGGATTTAGAATCCACACACTTAGGCCAAGAGAAAGGCCCGTTGTGATACCACATGAATCTAGAGAATTACTTCTAACTAGTCGAACCATTTTGAGCTTTTTATAAAGCGAAGAAGATATTTGATATCCTTTTTAGCTAGTTCACTGGGATTATCAAAAGAGTAGTCCCCCAGATGAAGTTTGCGTCTGAGTGAAAGAGCAGGGCAAGTGCATAAGAGATGAGAGATTGTTTCCTCTTCTTCTTCGTCCATGCAGCTCCTACAGAAATCATTTGAGGCTACGCCAAGTCGTATTGCGTGTCTGCCTATAAGACAGTGTCCTGTAAGGACACCTATTAGGGAGCTAATATGAAGTCTGTTTTGAGATAACAAGTCTTTAGAGAGCTTTAGGTCCAGTGAAGGCCATATGAGTTTTGTGGCTGCGCATGTTGGTAAGTTGTGCCACCTAAAATTTGCTATCGCAAAAGCTGTTTCTTTTAGCATAAGTTTACGTGTAGCTATCGGTATTCCTATCTTCTCCCTTTCAGGTGAAATAGGTATGACGGTTCCATTTTTAGCGATTTCATCGGCTCTACAATTACCTGTGATGTCTCTGTTGCCCGGCACCCAACAGAGGTGAATGTTAAATTGCTGCGCCATCTCCATAAGAGACGATTGACAATCGAGGGCCTTCAAAGATTTGGTCGAGACACCGTCAAAGGATTTGATAGCAGCTTGACTGTCAGAGAAGATGCGGATATCAGAAGTTGATATCACGTTTTCTCTTAGCCAGGAGAGAATCTCTTTGATCGCTAAAATTTCCTCTTGAAAGACGCTACAATGATTAGGGAGGCGGAATGAGATGCTTAGATTAAGCTTTTCTGAGTACACACCACTACCAACTCCCTCATTTGTCTTGGACCAATCTGTATATAAATGAATACTTTTGTTATCCAGGAGTTTTTTGTCTTCACATTTATCTCTGGATGGAATGGATACCTAGAAGTTTTTTCCAAATAGGGGTTTAGGTATAGTGTAGTCTATGTACTTTGGTATAGAACCAAAGAGGTTCAAAATGATGGAGTGCCCCACATTGTTGTTGGTCCATTGAGATGAGGCGTCGAGTCTTATCGCTGTACTCGCTGCCACTTGTTTACTGAAGATGTGGAGGGGTGTCAGATGGAGGAGAGTGTCTAACGCTGCTGAGGGTGTGGTTCTCAATGCCCCGCTTATACAGAGACATGCAGTGCGCTGAACTCTGCTGAGTATGTCGCAGTATGTGACTTTCTCCAGTGCAGTCCACCATACTGCAACCCCGTACATAAGTATTGGTCGGATGACCGATGTGTATAGCCAGTAGGTTATGCGAGGTTGAAAACCCCATTTGCTTCCTATAGCTTTCTTGCAAAGGAAAAGAGCTGCTGTAGCTTTTTTAACTCTTTCCTGTATATTAGATTTCCAACTTAATTTTTTGTCTAATATCAGACCAAGGTATTTGGCTTCATTGGTAAAAATTAGTGGTATACCTTTTATTGAAGTAGGTACAATTACTTGGATCTTGTATTTCCGTGTGAAAAGGACGAGATCTGTTTTTTGAGGATTAATACTAAGTCCGTAGTGATCAGCCCATCTAGTGAGCATTTTGAGTGCATTTTGGAGGAGGTCTCTCAGTGTATTAGGATGTTCCCCTGTGACGGCGATAGCAACATCATCGGCATTCGCAACCGCTCTGTAGGCTTCCCTCTCAAGGGATATTAGTAGTTCGTTAACCAGTATGTTCCACAGGAGAGGGGACAGAACACCACTTTGCGGAGTGCCTTTACTGACAGAACTTTTTGTGCAAAAATCTCCCAAACTAGAGTTGATGATCCTGCTTTTTAGCATGAGATTAATCAACTCACAGATTGAGTATTCGACGTTCTTACCAGAGTGTGCAAGGCTGTTTCTACCGATTTCCCTTTGCAGTAAGCATGCTGAGACATTGATAGTCTCTTCTCAATGTTGTTACGTATATGGATATCGATCAATCGTTCCAGAGTTTTGAGAATGAAAAATGATAGGCTAATAGGTCTTAGGTCCTTAGGGTTGACATGCGAGCATTTGCCCGCCTTGGGAATGAAAACTACCTTTACATCTCTCCAGCGCTGAGGTATATAGACCAGATTTGGGTCAATAAACTTCCGGTACAATATAATACATTTCTTCTAATAAATAGTGTATGTAAGAAGTTTAGTTTGTTTAACTGTATGTACAAAATGAATTGATTAAATAATAGAAACAAAAACAATACAAGAAATGGCATTAAATTATATTCTTCAATTTGAACAGAAATAAAGTTTATCTCATTTTTATTATTAACATTTTATGTGAATGACGCTCATATCGGTAATATTTTTAATGAATAAAATATTAAAGAAACATTTTTAATTTAAAAATAAATATTTATATTTGCTAAACAATTTTTTGATCAATACAAAAAACAAACTTAATTAAAATATTTAAAAGTTAAGTTGTAAACAAGTGCAATAATAATATTATCATAATCAATCATATAACTCAATAACCACTAACAAAAACAGTTAAAAGTGATTCTCTTTTCGAAACAACAACATAAACTAATAATATTTACCTTTTTGAATTAACTGAAAATATGAAATTATATTATAATATATTATAACCATTATATTTGGACTCAATATTTTGTTTTGATTTGTAATTTCAGTCTCAACAAGGCGAAGGTGGTGTGCAAACTTATTTAGTGGAAAACAAAGTGCCTATACCATTCCTAATTATGTTGCTCGTTCAATTTATTTTAATTGTCATCGACCGAGCACTTTATTTACGAAAAGCTTTAGTTCATAAAATAGTTTTTCATTTCTTTTCCGTTATTGGCATACACATATGGATGTTTTTCGTAATTCCAGCAGTTACTGAACGCCAATTTTACTCTTTAGCGCCTCCAATAATATTCTATATTATCAAATGTTTCTACCTATTACTATCATCATTCCAAATAAAATGTGGATATCCAAAGCGAATTTTAGGCAATTTCCTTACCAAAGGATTTACTTTGGTGAATATGATTTCGTTCAAATTGTGAGTATTTACTTGTTGAAATTAATGTGTACATAATTTAATGTTTTTAATATATTTTTGTGTAGTTATATGCAAGTTCCATTTTTGTTTGAGCTAAGAACGATTCTGGACTGGGTTTGCACGGATACAACAATGACTCTCTTCGACTGGCTTAAAATGGAGGACATTTTTTCAGAAATCTATTTTATTAAATGCGGCAGACAAATGGAGACAGATTTCCCAGCAATGCGAGCACAGAAAAAGGCTATGATTTCGAAGATAACTTTAGGTGGAACAATAATTTTGCTTATTGTAGTTTCCATTTGGGGTCCTCTTTGTTTGTTTGCACTGGGTAATGCTGTAGGTCAATCAAATGTACCCTATGAAGTATCGGCTTTTATTCGTATCGGACCCTATGACCCAATCTACGAAACGAGCAATAGGGAGAGTATATATCCTTTCAATAGTTCAATGTTCATGAATTTAACAAACGCCTATAAAACAAGCAAACCTGCATTAACGTTTTTGAGTAATTACGATGAAGGTGATATTGCAGCGATAATACTAAAATCGAATTCTCCATCGCTGTGGGCAATAGCCCCTCCAGACAAAGATCGATTATTAGACGATTTAATTAAAAGTAAGAAGCTTAGTATTGATTTAATTTTATGCGAGTATCATAATTTTTCTTATTTTAGATAAATCTCTAACGTGCCGTTTCACATACTCATTTACCCGTACACCCCCTAATAAGGGGGCTATAGGAACGGTTTCTGATGAAATAACCTATGAATTAGATACTAATTTCTCTGGACGTGATGCTATGATAGCAATGCTTCAGGGCACCTCCACACAAAGCAGTACGGTCATTTTACCGAACATACTACCCAAGTTTATAAAGGTTTGTCCTTAAATGAAAATATTGATTGCCATTTAAAAGGAATTCATACTTCCAGGTGCATAATTCGGGAGACCTTAATGTCGTCAATCAACTTATGACAGGTGATAAAGGTAAATATTCAATAATTTTCTGTTTGCTGTAAACATTTCTAAGTAAACAAACACTAATAACCATAATTCTTTTTTAGTTACTTCAGCATACCGTTCGTTAGAAATAAAATTACACACCAACAATGACTCTTCGAAAGGAGTATGGTGGGAGATACAAGAATCATGCGATGACAGCTTCTACATGAATACCTTAAGGCTGCTGCCATATTCGAATTGTGACTCTGGTGTTGTTATGTATACATTCAACGATAAAAAGTTTCCATCAACCTTCAGTTTTCTGACAGCCGGAGGGTAAATATATTTTTTTTAATTATTTATTCGTACTTAAATTAAATGAAAAACGTGAAAAGAATACCAACTTTAAACTATCAACTAGAATTTAGACTATCATAAATGGGTCTTACAACAAGTCCAAAATTTATAACTAAGTTTGCAAAGAGAGTGGAGTGGAAAGTGAACAAAAGCGAAGCAGTGAAAATCATTTCCACACGACGTATTCGTTTTGACAGAAACGTGACTTAATTCAAGCTTTCCGACACAGAACTTTTCAGCCAAGAGTTCGAAGTTTACACAAACGATCGTCATGTTGTTAATGCAAAGGATGTAGGTAGAGGTGTTCTTATAGCGGTAAAAAATACATATTTCTCTTCTTCTGTATCTTTTTCATTTGAATTATCAATTGAACTGGTATGTGTATAGATAATGATTCAGATTAAGACTATTTTCATTTTAAATGTCTACATTCCTGCAAAAAGTTTGCAGTCTGTTTATAGCGATATCTCCTTGGCATTAGATTATCTTATAAATTTGTCCAGCTCTGACTACAATATTTTACTTCTAGGTGATTTTAATTTACCACACATTGACTAGATTCCATCCGAAGACGAATCCTGCCTTGAAGCCTCTCTTTCTTCACAAATAGAACTATTTATTCTCGATAAAGTCCTTCTTACTGAGTTACAGCAAACAAGCTGTATTAAAAACTCAAAAAATCGCATTCTCGATTTAGTATCTAGATCAGGAATTACTAATATTAATAAATAACTCCCACCCCCCCCTTGGAAATTTTTCTTGACTTAAGTAATCTACTTACTGAACACAGTAATTCATTTGCTTATATAATTTTGACTTCAGATGAGCTAATTTTCAGTTGTTGTCCGAAAATTTAACCATTTCTGGAATTGCTGATACTTAAGCATTTTCTAATATTGACGAAGCAGTTTCAATTTTGTATAAGATCCTTAATTATTGTTTAGAAAAAAATCTACCTTTTAACAAATCAAGAAATAGTAACTTTAACCACCATTCTTAAATAAATGTAAGTCTCTTTCTAATTTTGTATGCGCTTGTTATGTTACTGATATGGGCACCTCTTTGAAAGAAAATATTAAACAATTTTGGAATTTGGTAAACTCAAAGAAAAAATCAGATAACTTCACTTACAAGAACCTTTCATTAGATAAAACTGTTGACATCTGTAAAGTTTAGCAACAAATTTCCGTGAGTTCTTTGTTAATAGCACTGAAGAAGTTGATGAAATATATTTTCATAATCTTCACTCCTTTTCGCAAACTAGCTGTAGTCACATACCTGTGCTAGAGTACGGTCCTTCATCTTTTATCTGCGTAAAATGATGACTGCTCAGCCGGTCCCGATAGTATTCCCCCCATAGTACTAAAAAAGAGTAGAAATGCTTTAGTTGAACCCCTAACGTTCTTATTCAAACTTTCTCTAAAAACGCAAATTTCCCAGCTTATGGAAGAAGTCATTTCTAACACCAATTTTCAAGAAAGGTAACAAGTCGGATATAAACAGGCCCATTGCAAAGTTTTCTTGCATTCCTCAAGTGTTTGAACAAGTTGTTTGTGAAAGTGTAGCATTTTTTTTAGTAGTGAAAATATCATTTGCGAACAGCAACATGGTTAACCGTTACTAATCTCCTCACATTCTCAAACATATGTTTAACGCTTTAGAACAAGGTTATGAAGTTGATTGTGTATACACTGACTTTTCTAAAGTGAACTTCTCATTTTTGTTGACGACATGAAGATTTTTAAAACAATAAAGTAAATGATCGTATTCTTTTACAAGCCGACATTGATAGTTTCACATTTTGGTGTGGGAAAAATAGCCTCTCACTCAACCCTTTAAAATGCCAGACGATAACTTTTACTAAAAAACTTATCAGTAGCGTATTTGACTATTGTATATCACAGCAAAAACTCTGTCGTGTCTCCACATTTAAATATTTAGGTGTTCATTTCTGTTCCAACTTAGAATTTACACATCACATTAATTTTATTGTTAATAAAGCAAGTTCTATGCTTGGTTCCCTATGTTACTCTTTCTTTGTATAATTGCCATGGTCGTCCTCATCTTGAATATGCTTCGGTTTCGCAGTTATGGACTTCTATTCATAGAAAACGTATTGAATCAATTCAACATAATTTTATTCGCTTTGCCCTAAAGGGTCTTCCTTGGGATGGTCCTTATGATCTGCCTCGTATTCTACTTCTTCAAACGCAATCTCTCCATCAAATGCCTGATTATTATTATAGGTTCTTAAAGATTGTTGAAAAAGTGTCTGTATCTTCCTGCTTTTGCACATTTAATCGGTTGTTAGCCACATTTTCTTTTTATGAAAACCAAATAGTTCGTGACTTTTTGGCTAGATGCATAATCGAACGGGATCCACTTTTTCGCATATTTCAGTCGATTTTTAATGCACCTCGAACCGGTATGTATTAGTGGCCAATTGACATCAGTAAAATGTGAAATTTAAAATGTGCTGTGTTATATCGCTTATAATTCGAACATATCGCTCCACATTGACTGTAAGTATTTTCATATTGGTATCTTGGAAGAAATAAGGACCAATGAAACCTTTCGAGCAGAGAGTATAACGAACAAACATTTTGTCTGTTTTTTTAATCCTTTTGTGCATAATTTTATAGTGGGAAAATTGTTGTTTATTGTCTGTCCCAAGAAGAAAAAATTGCAGTAGCAATATTTTCGAAATTCTTTACGACATCAGTAACGCCTCCACTCGCTTCAACTGTATTTACAATGTTGCTAATTGCTTGAGTCGGTCGATTATAATAAAATAACCAATTGTGTGCGCGAAACTAGTAATCCATAATCGTAAATGGCAAATACTAAATTAATATTATTAAACTGCAAACCAACTTTAAACCACGAAAGGAATGACCCTTTATACCGCTCAATACTCAATATTGACTTATCACTTTAGATTTTTGATAACCAAAACAAATAGAAAAATCTGTGATCACTATTTTCTTTAAAAGATTTCAAATAACCATTTTGTTCTATTAATATGGTTCAAAACATTTTCTTTTTGTTTCATCATAGAATCATTGGACTCTACACTACTTTTGTATTATTGGCGTCAAGAGTACTCAAATCATCTATCGCCGGACAAAGTAGAAGAATAATGTACGAAGATCTTCCATACGTTGACAGAGTTCTCCAATTGTGCCTTGATATTTATTTGGTATGTTTTATGAACAAAAAAGTCATATAAATTTGTTAAAACTTGTTTATTTTCCATATAAAAAAGGTAAGAGAAGCCTTGGAGCTTGCTCTCGAAGAAGATTTATTCGCCAAACTACTATTCCTTTATCGTTCACCGGAAACAATGATTAAATGGACGCGGCCTAAAGAAGATACCAACGACGATGAAACAGATACCGAAAGTGTCCGAAGTAGAAATAGTCATCGACGAATGGACTAAATCGAAAATAACTCCGAAAAAAAGTTATTCTTCAAGTAACAAGAAAATGGTAGCTATAAAATAAAATTCGATACCAAAACTCAAGTTCAGGGATTCTTAGCATTTTTAGTTATTTTTTTTTTTAAATTAAATGTTGCGCTCTATTATAAAGTTTATATTTTTTTAATATACTTAGCAGATAATTTAATTTTGTGACTCTCAAGCTAAAGTCAGTTATGTGTACCTTTGAAAACATAAATATATTTATGTATGTATTTACATTTTAATAATTGTGTATATTTATTAAAAACATACTTACCGAAAACTGTTTAATACTAAGAGTTTCTTTAATTTATTTAAACAAAATAATAATAATATATAATAACATCACAACTGGTTGTATAGATCTTATATTAAGTATGCGTATATACTGAGTGCTACATCATTTAAGTTAATTAAGTCTCAAAAATATTATATCAATATTAATCTCTCAAAAGGTTCTTGTAGATTTTAAAAATCTGCCTTCATTTATTTAGGCATTTCTTTTTTACCCGAGAATGTCCTTAAAAGTGAAAAACAATTAAATAAAATCAGGTATATTTTATTATGTGCAATATCCCGCTTTTACCGTCCGGTATTTTTTTATCAGACATATTTATGTAATGATTATATTTATAGTTCTTGGATTCTATTCTTGTATTTATTTGCATTAAAAAAAAATAAATTAAAATATATTTTGCCAGTGTAAAGGAATACATCATAACAATTGCTTCTTAAAAAAAATATAAGTTATAAGTTTGGAATAATAAAATATCTTCTTTCGTTGCTTCTTTGGTTACGAAACATCATCATTTTTTAAAACTAATAATTGCTGTAGATTAATATTTGAAGAACGAAATATACAGATATGGACATTAAAATAGAAACACCAAACAAAGTTTTAAAAATTGTATTTTTTATTAACTTAAAAAGGTTTTTTTTTTGTCAAAAAACTTAAATTACCCATTATGAGTAAAAAAATTATAAAATAAAATATTTTAAATTTATTAATATATAAAAAAGGAACAAACTTCCATACGCTGATTTTTTGGTTCTTAAAATACTTTTGAGTAGATTTGAATGTGTGCTAAGGGTCGTTGTCCTGCTGTAGAACACACTTGAGAGGCAAGTTTTCGGCCGCATAAGGCAGCACCGTATCCTTTATGATATTCAACTTCATATTTCGATTAATTTTACCCTCAATCAAATGTATTGGTCCAACGCCATGTCAAGAAAATTATCCCCGAAGTATGACCGTTTTCTGGATGAATTTGGGATTCAGTTCTTTCAAATTAAACCTTCTAACAGTTTTTCTGCCATCACTTCCGAACATATATATCTTTTGTTTCGTCCACTTTTGCCCCCCTGTGGCCCACTTCAAAATGATCGTGGGCGAATTTAAACCTCATTGTTATATTTTGGTTTCCTTTGAACCAATTTTGCGATCCTTCTGACCAAGTTAGCTTCAACAAGTCTTCTACGAAAGATTTTCCCTCACTTCGTAGAACTAAGATTACAGCTTTCTCTTCTAGAAAACATGCTTACCGCGACCCATATTTTCCTTAAATTAATTGTAATATGTATTATTAAAATAATTTGAATTTACTTCCTGAAGTGAACTTATTGTTTTATGAAAATAAAAAAATATTGAAAACTAATATTTTTGATACTAGTTTAATATTAAGGTCTGTGTTCCATTGTGTTTCTATTTTAATGTCCACCAAAAACACAGTCTTACCCAAGGAACGGTTCATCTCCAAACAATCAACATGCAAAAAAAAAACATATTATTTTGTATGAAAAAGTCTAACGTTTTTTTTTGATAACGGTTAAAACTTATTCTAATGCATGTTGTTGTTTTAATTTGGTTTTACTCTTAGCAACTGTCTCTGTGTCTATTTTAATGTCCATGTCTGTATATTCGAAAATTATGGAACTTTTTTCGTGTAATTTGTACAAACAATAAAATTTTCAAATCTTAAATTTATATTTCCGTTCTGAATAAACAAAAACGATTTTTGGAGACTTTTATTTCAAAAATAGGGAGATATAATGGTGCGAAAAACATCTATTGTAGTTTTTGTTTATTTTCTTTGTTCATAAGTCACACAGAAGAAGCAAAATAAATACCCTGAAGGTTATATTTGCTTTTGTATTGAATGTTTTGTTAAGATTTATTGGTTGGTTGTTAAGAAGTACCAATTCTTTTTCTCAGACTTTATAACCTTTAAATTCATATGTTACTCCTAAAAATGAATTAGGAAGTAAGGCAAAAACCAATATAGCACAGGAAAAGTAAAGCGATAAACAAATAAAATCTGCCAAATTAAGAAAAAAGCATACCATAAGTATTCGTTCCTTTTTTAAATTTAATTTAATTAATGTATATCCCTTATTGCTTATAACACCTGCCTAACGCCTTGGCAAAAAACATTCGTAGACAATATGAGCTTTTTGTTTGGGATCATTGTCTTGGCACAATTTAAAGGATCGCGAAACTCCCAGGGACCCTACTCTGTAATGCGTTTCGAAAGCCAATCAGATTCGAATCTGATATTCGATTCGTTTATGAATTCGTACTCTTTAAAATGTCTGAATCCAATAAAACGATCATCTAGTACTTTTTCTATTTATAGAATAGATTTGCCAAGGCTCGAAGTATTTCTTATGAGAGATCACAAAGACGAGGAAAAAATTAAAATTAAAATTCAGTCATTATTATCACTTGAGAATTATACTTCACTGCTTTGCAATCGTCACATCTCTTTTTTTTAATTCAAGGTTAGAAAGTTTAAGCTGATTTTTTTCATAGTCATTTCGTTATTTGTGTTGAAATTTGTCTTCTGCCAAGGTATCCTTTTTTCCTTCAAGTCATACGAATTCCACCATAATTTCAAATTGATTTTGTTTGGTATGCACGTTTTTCGCTGATGATTCCCTGTAGTGGGATTTATTTGCTTAAATTTTAAATGAAATTATTATTTCTTTACTTATATTTTATCTATTTCACACAACTTAACACAATTTTCCTTTTGTTTCCTTTAAAAACGACCTTCGAATTGCAATTCGTTACCTCTCTTGGTGTAGAAACAAAATTTTCGGTTTCGAACGCTATTGACATTCGAAAACGTATTGCCAGGTACGAAATGCGGATTTGTCATTCCGTAAGTACTAGATTTCTTATCCGCTTTAGAAATAGAGAGTACAAAATATTCGTTTTCGAAAATATTTGCTTTCGAAACGCATTGCAGAGTAGGGCCCTAGTTTCTCTGTACTTTGTTTAACATTTTCTCTCAGGATTCCTAAATAATGCTCCTTATTCATGATCAAATCAAGAAATACCAAATGGCCCTAACCTTTCGCATATATGCAACCCTACACCATAACATGAGCAGCTTCATGCTTAACAGTTGACTTCAAATTTTTGCTTATCAGCTCTTCGTTCTTCTTGTGTCATAAATTTAGCTTTCATCTGCAAAAATATCATCTTCCCAACAAATTGGATCCTTTTTTGTTGCTCTTCGACACATTTTTGACAAATTAAACCGTTGCGCATGTTTATGAAGTGCTTTTTTCTGGCTACCAAGCCATTGAAACCTTTGGTTTGAATAGTGCGTCGAACCGTTGATGCCGACACATGCTTTCCGCATGCAATTAAAAAGATAACTTTTATTTTCCTTACAATTACAAATGTTCTCCTTGTGTTGCCAATTTTGTAGGGCCCTTTCTGCTTGACAAAATCGACACGTCTCTAATTCCGATACTTTCTTACAATATCACCAACAGTACTAGTTTTTAACTTTAGCATTTCGGCAATTTATTTCAATGTTGAACGTTTCAAATAGTGGTTGATCATCAATTTTATCTCTTCTAAAGAAGAACTTTGTCCCTTTTTAATATATAATTATATTCAAAGGATATATTTTCACGGTGATAATTTGAAACCAAAACTAGAATTTTGAATCATTTACCTTAACAGTCATGTAGAATTTCCAAATTTCCCATAAAATAAGAAGTTGAGCATAATTTTTCTTGTAGGAATTCAATTTAAATACCCACTATGTAACGTTTGTACCCCTGATTGTGAGTCGTAGAGGTTCAGTATATGGTGTTGTTTCCGTATAGCAGACTTCGTCTGGCAAGTAGCCAAGTATACCTTAACCCAAAAGAGGATAGCTCTGTAGGGCGTCTGAACTACTGAATCGAACCTCCAAAGAGTTTCCTAGTAAAAGAATCGACTTCGTTGGCTTCAGATTTTTTAATGTTTTAATATATTTTTATCATTCCTATTTAAACACACAATTATTTGACTTTATACATCCAACCATACTTCGATAATCGATAACGTTGCACAATCAGCATTTGACCTTACCATGCATTTGCTTCAAAAATCAACGACACTTGAAATTGAAATATGAATACTTTTTTTATTAGAACTCGACTCTATAGCTATAGCCGACGCGGTGACCGACGACGCGACGGGACAAAGCATGTGCGATGGATATCGACGGGAAACCGAGTATCAAGTATCAAAGCAGGTTGAATGTATTCTTAATTGTTTGGCGGCAATTAGTTAAGTGGTCGCTGGTGCGATCCCTGCAGAACTTGAACTAAGCTTTTCTTATTAGCTCTATTGACTAGAGCCGAAACTAATGCAATTCACATATTGCTGATTGTAGTTTGTTGAATTGTTTGACTACAATTCACAACCTAAAGGCATCTCTTAGAATCTCAGTGACTGGATGTCAGGGATAACAAAAACTAAATACAAATAATTATCCGATAATCAACATCCATTGATACTTTTAACAAATTAAACAAGAGGTACTTAATAAGTTGAGGCCTTAAAATGCGTTTTTATTGCTGCATCTCGTAAGAGTAGGAATTACATGTTTTGTTTTTCATTACATTATTGTTTTTCACATGGCAAAATTTAGTATAAAATAATATTTTTCAAAAAGATTTATCAAATTAACATTCAAATGAATATATTTCAAATTGAATGTCAGCATTGAATTTGTCTTTTAACAACCCATATGAAAAAATAGGTATTATACAAAATTCAGCAAAATATATTTCAATACTGATTAACATCTTTTGTTCTAGACTTCAGTATTTAATTAATTGTATTTTAAGAAGATATTAAAAACAAAATTGTACTGAGAGCGTATCAAAAAGTTTTAAGAAAGAGTTAAAACAAAATTTAAATACAATTATCCAATTAAAATTAATTAATTAAATAAAAAAACAATCAAGTTTTTTCTATTAATTAGTTGCTAGTATCAATAAATTGCTCTCTATTTAATTTATCTATGCAATAATAAATAAATATTATGTACTAGTATGTTTATTGTTAAAAAATAAAGGCACAAATAATAATCAATATATGTATTTTTGTTCAACTAATCTCAATAAGCTTAAAAATATATTTACTTTGTTTTTGATTCAATTTTATATTAAACTATTTTAACATGTTTTCAAAGGTATTTAAAAAAATAAAAGTATGTCTTTTGTTTGCATTACAAAAATTCATTGTCAGTTAAACCGTGTGCTTTATTTTATATTTTGCGATAACTATCATAAGTTATTTTCAATATAGAAAACTATTTAAAACAATATTACCTATAAAAGTTTTTTAAATTTAAACGAATGTTGAACGCTTTAAATGGAAATGTATACTAAACAGATAATTATATCTGGTAAAAAAATATTAAAAATCCATTTTTATAAATAAATAAATAAACAAAAAACTTAACTAAATAATGCATGTAAGAGGAACAAATCGTTTGTATTTTTGAATAAAAAATTATATATGTACTAAATAATTATTTTTTTTTATTTTTAATTGTTTGTTTCCATAATAAATAGAATACAATTTTTAATAATTGGAATAATGTTCAATATATTTTTCTTATGAAGAACAATATTTCAATAAGATTATAAATATATAAAAAAGTACATATGTATATTTACTTGCATATAACTAAATATGTTGCCTTTCTATTATTATGTAATACGGGTTGAACAATGACGACGAAACCTGGTTGATGGAATCTCAGGTTCTTCTGTTTTTGTTGCTGTTGTTGTTGTTGTTATTATTGTGCCACTAGAATTTCTGATTGTATTCGGAGGTGGTATTGAATTATTGAGCATTGAGGTGACACTCTTTGAAATGAGAATTGGTTGAATGCGATTGTAGCCATTGTATCCTGTTTTGTACTTTTCTAGTTTAAGCGATATCCGTTCTACTTCACTGCAAACCCATTTTTGGCCGCGCACACAGAATCCTTGAACCATTTTGTAATAAGTAATGTGTTGATAAATTGATCAAAGCTAGAAGCAAAAAGGGTTGTTGGTTTTATTTAGAGATTAATTTTCCAACATGAAATAATTGAGATAGATTTGAATTGATTTCCTTTATCTTTTAGGATTTTGAAATGATTTTTTTTTTAATTTTATTAATATCTTGATGCAGTCAATCTATTTAAGAATTAGACAATTAAAAACTCCTCTGGAGAATCGATGACAAGTAAGAGGTTACAACCTTTCTTCATGCTTACTTTTGACAGCAAACAAAGTCTCGAGGAGATTTATAAAGTAATATCAATCTTGGGCATAGCTGTTAAAATTGAACCACTCCAAAAATCTTAAGATGTTCCGCAGTTCAAACGTTTGCCAAGCTTTTGGTCATACCCAAAAATACTGCAACCGAGAGTTTGCTTGTGTAAAGTGCGAAGGAAAACATGCAATTACAAATTGTCCTATGAGTGAAGATCAGGAAGCTAAATGCGTGAACTGCCAGGGTAATCTATAGAGGCAAGCTATAGAGGCTGCCCAGTTGCCAAAAAATTCCAATAGTTCAGAAGCCAAAAATACATTTGCTAGAGACAAAACCAGAAACACAGATAATACTGCTGAAAACAATAATAAGAAGAAACCGCCTAAAATGGCTGTTCAAAACTTCCATAAAAGAAATGATACAACTTATTCTTCTAAGAATTGATAAACAGGATTTGAATATCAAACAGCTAAGTGGAAAAGTCGCTCTTAAAAAACAATGATGGACAAAACACTTAAAATCGCTACATGGAATGCAAACGGTCTTATTCAACACTCATCCGAATTAAACAAATTTTTAGATCTAGAACATATCGATATTTGCCTGCTGCCCGAAACTCATTTCTCCAATGGGTAAAGTCTAGATAATGTTACCACGCTTTAAACATTATGAAGTCACCAAGTTTACTAGTAAAAATATGCAAGTTACAACTATTAGTATTGGTATGAAAAAGAAAGAGTTTAAGATAGCAGCTATATACTGCCACCAAGGCGCTCCCCGACTGAAGATGACTATACAGCCCTATTTAATCGTCTTGGGCATAACTTTTCTTGTTGGTGGAGACTTCAATGCGAAACACACCCATTGGGGTTCAATACTTACATATATCAACAAAAGCCAAAAGACTTTTCCAAGCTAGAGACAATTACGAATTATATTCCTCCAGGTCGCCAACTTACTGGCCTTCCGATACTAACAAAATACCAGACCTTATTGACTTTTTCGTAGGTAAAGGAATCAAAGGAAATCACATTAGTGTCGAAGGTAATTTTGACCTGTCATGAGATCATACTCCAATGATTTATCACTAAGTGAATCGGAAGTACTAGAAAAAGGTAATCCAAAGCTTGTAAATAAGAAAACAAACTGGAGTGATTTTAGAGAAAAGCTTTTAAGTTTTATAAATTTAAGATCTCCTATTGATACAATGAAGCAAATTGACCACGAAGCGGAACAATTTATTGCTGATGTGCAACAGGCCGCTAAAAAAAAATACTCCAACATTTTAAAATAGAAGACAAAATGAAATAAAATCTCCTTTGGAGATTAGAGAGTTGATAATAGAGAAAAGAAGAACTCGAAGAAAATGGCAAAATAGTAGATTTCCAGATGATAAAACAACGTTTAACCGTATAAGCAACAATCTTAAAAAACAAATTTACAAATTCAAAAATGATTCACTCAGTACATTCGTAAGGAATTAAAAAACTGATCCTTCAACCGATATTTCGCTATGGAAAGCAGCCAAGTGCCTGAAAACACCGCAGTTACAAAACTCGCTCTTGAAATCTCAAGATGGGAAATGGGTCGGTAACCCGAAAGAAAAAGCTAACCTTTTCGCTGAACATCTTGCGAATGTTTTTAAGCCATATTCATCAAACGCGGCTGAAAATAACTTACAGGTTGTTGATAAGATAAATGAAAGTGAAATACCAATTGTAAGACTTAAAGAAATAAAAAGTATGTGTTTACATCAACTACCAAAGAAAAAATCACCAGGTTACGATCTAATTACTGCTCAGGTTAATATACTTTTGTAAGTAGTAGAGGTTCTTCAGTGATTGACTACTGTTGAAGCAAACGGAGCTCCCATGCAACAAAATGTTAAGTTTGAACCAAAAAAACCTTGGTTTGATTTAGCTTGGTTTGTGGCCAATGCTCTTAAACACCTTAAATCCTTCAGAAAACTGAACCTGAAAACATGTCGTAGAAACTACTATGATGCCAACAAAAAATATAGGGTTTTATGTAAAACTAACAAAAAAGTTTGTTTCGTTAACTTTACTAGGAGTCTTGAATATGTTCATTCAGCCCGAGACTGGTGGAAGATTGCTAAGGAAATACGCGAACAGTCCATTAAAACCACAACGCCAATAAAAGTAAATGAATTTAAAATGCATTTTGAAAGCTTACTCTCGCAATCAAATGATTCAGCTAGTATCTCGTACGCTCTTCCTCAGCGACCTGTTCCAGAGTTAGATTACCCCATTGAACTGCACGAGATATATTCTGCTATATCTTCATCAAAAGATTTGAAAACTCCTGGTTTTGATAGAATACCGGATGAATTTTATAAAAATGCATGTCCATCTCTTATTGAAGAAATACAGAAGTTATTCTCTGAGATTCTTGAAGCTGCAACGCCACCATCATCTTTCAGATAATCCATTATATACCCACTATTCAAGAAAGGAGATACAAATGTTGTGTCAAACTATAAAGGACTTTCATATCTGGCTACGCTCTATAAGCTGTTTACTATAGTTCTCTTGAACAAACTGTCAGCTTGGTTAGAAAAAAAAAACAACTTCATCAATGAATTTCAAGCTGCATATAGAACAAACTATTCTACTGTGAATATACTATGGTGGCCTTCCTGGATATAGAGGACGCTTTCAACAACGTTGACACATCTGCTATCACTTCTGCTATGACGACCTTAAACGTCGAATACTCAATCTGTGAGTTGATTAATCTAATGCTAAAAAGCAGGATCATCAACTCTAGTTTGGGAGATTTTTGCACAAAAAGGTCTGTCAGTAGAGGCACTCCGCAAGGTGGTGTTCTATCCCCTCTCCTGTGGAACATAGTGGTTAACAAACTACTAATATCCCTTGAGAGGAAAGGCTACAGATTGGTTGCGTATGCCGATTAATACTAAGTCACTCCAGACTTAGTATTAATCCTCAAAAAACAGACCTCGACCTTTTCACACGGAAATACTAGATCCCAGAAATTGTACCTCCTTCAATAAAAGGTATACCACTAATTTTTACCAATGAAGCCAAATACCTTGGTCTGATATTGGACAAAAAAAAATAAGTTGTAAATCTAATATACAGGAAAGAGTTAAAAAAGCTACAGCAGCCCTTTTCCTTTGCAAGAAAGCCATAGGAAGCAAATGGGGTTTTCAACCTCGCATAACCTACTGGCTATACACATTGGTCATCCGACCAATACTTATGTACGGGGTTGCAGTATGGTGGACTGAACTGGAGAAAGTCACATACTATGACAAACTCAGCAAAGTCCAACGAACTGCATGTCTCTGCATGAGCGGGGCATTGAGAACCACACCCTCAGCAGCGTTAGACACTCTTCCCCATCTGACACCCCTCGACATCTTCAGTAAACAAGTGGCAGCGAGTACAGCGATAAGACTCGACGCCTCATCTCAATGGACCAACAACAATGTGGGGCACTCCATCATTTTGAACCTCTTTGGTTCTATACCAAAGTACATAGACTACGCTATTCCTAAACCCCTATTTAAAAAAAAATTTCCAGGTATCCATTCCATCCAGAGATGAATGGGAAGACAAAAAACTCCTGGATAACAAAAGTATTCATTTATATACAGATTGGTCCAAGACAAATGAGGGAGTTGGTAGTGGTGTGTACTCAGAAAAGCTTAATCTAAGCATCTCATTCCGCCTCCCTAATCATTGTAGCGTCTTTCAAGCGGAAATTTAAGCGATCAAAGAGGTTCTCTCCTGGCTAAGAGAAAACGTGATATCAACTTCTGATATCCGCATCTTCTCTGACAGTCAAGCTGCTATCAAATCCCTTGAAGGTGTCTCAACCAAATCTCTAACGGCCCTCGATTATCGATCGTCTCTTATGGAGATGGCGCAAGAATTTAACATTCACCTATTTTGGGTGCCGGGCCACAGAGACATCACGTGAAATTGTAGAGCCGATGAACTCGCTAAAAATGGAACCGTCATGCCTATTTCACCTGAAAGGGAGAAGATAGGTATACCGATAGCTACATGTAAGCTTATGCTAAAAGAAACAGCTTTTGCGATAGCAAATTTTTGGTGGCACAATTTACCAACATGCGCAGCCACAAAACTCATATGGCCTTCACTGGACCTAAAGCGCTCTAAAGACTTGTTATCTCAAAGCAGACTTCATATTAGCTCCCTAACAGGTGTTCTTACTTCATCTGGGGGACTACTATTTTGATAATCCCAGTGAACTAATATCAAATATCTTCTTCACTTTTTAAAAAGCTGAATATGGTTCGATTAGAAAGAAGTAATTCTCTAGATTCATGTGGTGTCTCTTGACCTAAGAGTGTGAATTTTAATCTGCAGCCACGTTAACCTAACCTAACCTAACTGTGGACCAAGTTTATTGCAACAGCTAATTGGTTTTTTTTAGACTTACTGCATTCAATTGAATCTTGAAATAAATTTTAATAAGTCGGAAATAGTAAATTTCGCAATGGTGGCAGATAAGCAGCGTGCGAAAAATGGTTTTACAATAATTCAGAAATAAAGGTGTCTAATCAATACAAATCGTAGTAGTGTTTAATTAAAACATGTCTTGAAATGTGCATCTAACAAACAGATTGGGAGCATCTAAGAATTCCATCAATGCAACGTGGTCGAGACTGCTGCGAGACAATACCGTCCAACACTCAACAAAGTTCAAAATATACAATGCCGCCTCAAAAGCTATTATCACAGATAATTTATATCTGTGCTATTATTTTGTACTGTGCTCAAGTGTGGGGATTCCGCGAATACAACCAATTCAAAAAAGTTCAGCTTTTCTTCATAAAAAGATGCTTTTAACTGCCTGATAATACGCCTAACTATGCTCTACACATATTGAAAGGGTTTTTTAACGTCCCTCCAGCTACATTTTTCTTTCATAAGACGATATCTAAATCTTCCTAATAATAGATTACCCAACATTTTATCGAAAGCTATTATAAACAAGAAAGTCTTTTGGGCTAAGGAATGGTTGGATCTTCTCCATGGATGTTCGTTGGATTTTTCTTTTGACATAAATCTACTTGAATGGTACATACATAACATTTTCTTACTAAAAATGAAAGAAAAACATTGGACTGAATTTACAGTTAGTACAACACAGTATCAATATCACGATGAATATTCCAACTTGATGTACTCTGGCATACCGAACTACTTTGATGACTCCAAATCACGTGATATGATTTCCATAATTTTTAAAGCACACTGCGGGCTCCTTAATATCAATGGAAGAGCCTTCCAAGGAGATACTAATTGAATCTGTACATTATGTAATATGGATGAATCGGAAAATACCATGCACTTAATTGGAACCTGCCCAGTATTCAATGCGTGCAGACATGCTTTCTCATTTTCAACTTCTCAACATTTTTAATGGCTACTGCTACTCAAACTTAAATTACTTTTTAAAAGCGTCAATTAAATATCACAATCTTATTATAAATGAATTTTCATAACACATGTATGCAACGTAATCTTACTACTTACTAAGCTTATATATTTTTTAAATTTCCTTTTTAACCGGACAAGCAACTTAAAGTTATTGTCAAAACTAATTTTAAACTTGCAATACTTGATTATTTGTAAAATCTTTTTGAAAACAAAATTATGTATCTATCTATCTTATATAACTGGATATTTACAACATTCAGTGTTCCCAGGAATTTCAACTTTTTACTTTGTTTTATCATATTTACATCACATCTGTACCAATAGTTTGAATTTTTAACACAAAAAGAAAATTCCAAAACGGTGTTATGTTAAGAAAAGGGCTCAATGTCACTTGAATTTCTTTCCCACAAAGTAAATCGATGACAAAAAAGTTAAAAAATTAAACTTAACTCATTTAGATATAAATATTTCTTATTCAAAAAATAGTTATTCTTCTATTTCTTGGTCCAAAACACGAATATTTTTTAAACTATGAATTATTCAAAAAAAAAACCCATCGACTATCCACAATATTTCACTACATTCAGTCAAAAATTGAGATGTTTAGAAAATTTCATCTCAAAAATCAGAAATCAATATTTATAAATTTGCAAAAACAAATTACAAACCGTTTTGTATGCAAATATGAAGGTAGTATGTTTGTCCAACTGATTTTTGTCCCGTCTATAACAAAAAGCAAACTAAAAGAAATCCCTTGAATTGTATTGAATTTTATACCTTTGTATCTTCGAACAAACAATGACATTTAGCTAATTCCAATAATTAGATTTAATGGTTTTTCTTCAATATAAGTTTTCGTATATAATTGATTTGTTGTTTTCCTTGGTCTTACTTTATATTTTCATTGATTTTAAATTTTTTTAAGGGTAGTTTTAATATATTGTGTTTTCAATGCGGTGAAAGTGTTACGTTAAATGTCTTTAAGTAGTTGACAAGACTTTGTTTTTTTTTTATTATTAAGTGATGTATAAAAAGGTTTTAACCTTTACGTGTGGTTTAAATATAATAGTCAATGTCGTGGAAAAAAATATATACTCAATGTTACATTGTAGAAAAAAAAGTACAAATATTTACACGTGTGTTTTCAAGTTCCAATTGTAAATTCTTTACGGTTCTTAGTTTTGTAAAAGTTATGAATTATATAGCAAATAACTTTAAATGAATGTGTGGACGTCATTAGTAATATGAGCAGATGAGACTGTTAAGTATTGTAACGCTTAACGATAAGTTATTGTTTTCAAATTATATTTAAGTCTTCCGGTTGACAGGTTGAAAGGATTTTTGTTCAAACCTAGGACCTTAATGCCCGTGTTGATTTGATTGACATCCAAGATGATAGACCGCAAATGACTTCTCCGCTCATCCACACTTGGGCGGCAACGGCAATTGATCAACAAATTGTTCATTGTGGCTTGAAGGGTTAAATTGAGATCGCCTCAATTATTCTCATTATGGACTGCTTTAATTCAGTCAAATTCTTGGGTTTCGTTTTGTATGTACACCTCCTGCTTGACATAACCCCATGTTGTTCTTATTGATGTGACACAAAAAAAAGCATGTACTGTTAATGACCTCCTTAGGAATATCCACCATAAAACTTGTATTTATCAACTTAATCCACATTTGAGTTTTCTAAAAAAAACCTTAGGGTTTGAAAAATATCGTTAAATAAGAAACAAAAAAAGTTTGTCCATATTCATGTGACACGAAGTGAAGATCTCAGAGATGTCGGTATTCTCAGAAATATAAAAAAAATTCTGTTCGAATTCTCCATCACACAACGATAAGAAATGCAAAGCTTATTTGATTGCTAGGTGAGAAGTATTGCAAAACTTCGAGACCTTATTGTTTAAAACATTCATTCTACATATATTAAATGGTTTTCTTATGCTTCTAAATATTTACAATAGTAACTTTTACTTTAGTTTAGTTGGCGCTGTAGCGCATTGTGCTCCTGGGCCTCAAGTAATCACTTTCGCCAGCTTACTAGATCTCTAGCTTGCTGCCTCCAGTTTCGAATACAAAAGTTAACGTGCGTCGGCCTCAACTTGATCACTCCACCGGAAATGAGGCCTGCATTTGCTTCTTCTTCACTCAGGATTGACGTTGAAAACCTTACGGGCTGGAGTTTCGATATTCATTTGCTCGACATGCCCTAGCCATCTTAAGCATTGAACACGAAGTTTTTTTAACCAGTGGCAAGTCGCTGTACAGCTCATGATCAGATGTTACTTTGCCTGAATTTTATCTTATAAGAAACTAGCTGACCCGACGAACTTTGTTCCGCCTTAATGGCAATAAATAAGCAGATTGTGTTTTTTTTATTGGAAAAAATACAAAAAAAAATAAATAACTACATTAATAATTCATTATTATTTCTGTATTTTAGTACATAGGTTGCTCTTCACTTAAGTACCTTGTGATACGCAAAAACAAACAACGCAGATGGTCTTCCGACCCGTGAACATGCCACGTATAATTGACCATGGGAAAAACATGAATGTTCTAGATTTAAACCACAAACTTTTAAGGATTGGCCTTGTGATTTGTTGATGGTCATGGCAAATGCAAGACGTATCGGAAATTGAAGTCTTTTAAATTCAAACGGCATATCGGTTGGGATCATCGGGATCCTCGGAATGAGAACTTCCTCACCTTTGAATTTTCTTATCATTATCGTAGCGTAAATTACATTGTTCATCAATTTATTAACCACCAAACGCGTACCGTTGCACAGTTTTGGTTGGTTTATGTTTCGAAGCGTGATTACTACGGAGCCAACCTTTAGGCGTAAATTTTGTGGTGGTAAGCCAGGCACGTCCAAAGAGTTTAAAAATTCAATTGGATAGTTGGTGGCTTCATCTTCATTTGTGATGCAGTCAATAAATTTGAATGAATGCATTGTTCCAATGATCTTATTTTAAATTATGTAGTTCAGGTCATCTACATCTTTATTCTTAGCCTCTAAAATTGCTCGCTCACTCAACCATTCACTATTTTTGTAGTTAGAAATAATATTTGGAAATACATTGTTGATAAGTTCGTCTTTTCGAAACGCTGCTGGATTCAAATCACCTAAATATCTTGTTCTGCGTCGCAAATTATCTATTTGTTGCCTTCTGTTGTTCGCTCGACGATTCTGCATTGCCAACCGAGCAGTTTCACGGGCTGCTTCACTTTGCTCTCGTGATTGAGAAGCACGAAGTCGAGTCATGGTATCGCGGCGCTGTTCACGTGCAATTTCTTGTTCTTCTTCAGTCCTTTCATTTGCAGTATTTTGTATTCTTCTTGCATTACGGCTTTGTCGGGAAAGATTCGATCGTCTTGGTCGCGGCATTATTAATTAAACTTCACTTCACTTTTAATTAAACTTCACTTCACTTCAATCCACTTCTTAATTATTTATTTAATAGAAATAGTTTTTATATTGATTTCTTACAAATATCAAAATGTCATCCATACGTCATTACATAGCTGTCATTTTACGTCAATTACATAGCTGTCATTTGCGTTTTGTTATTCCAAGTCTGATTCTTTTTTGTTATACCACGTTTTATAGTGACTGACGTTTCATGTCAAGTCACACGGGAACGCTGTCGAACGGGATAAAAAGTATCCTATGTCCGTCTCCTGGCTCTAAGCTACCTCCCTACCAATTTTCAGCCAAATCTGTTCTGCCGTTCTTGAGTTATAAGTGGTGTAACTAACACGACTTTCTTTTATATACATATATAGATATAGATATTGTTTTCAACATTCAATAAAATTTTGAAAAAAAAAATCGAATTGACAGTTTTTTTACAAAAAATAAAACTCTATAAAAAAAAACAATACTAAAACTTTTTAAAAATTTACTTTCGATTCAAATAGCTTTTCAAAAATTAAAAATATTGGCTTCAAACATATTTATTTCGCAGAAAATATTGTTTTCTATATTCAGACATTTTTGAAAAAACTCCATCAGTCCGTTTTTTCATACAAAATAAAATCTACAAAAAATATTACGCAAATTTGGTAAAAATTGATACGAGTACATATAGACAAACTTTTAAGCAAGACAAATCGACAGACGGGATGGGAAGTTATCAGTGTGGGTCGCATCCCAGCCTCTTTTTTTTACTATTGCTTTTATCAGTAAAATTTTGAATGATGTGATCGAAACAGTAAAAAATTGGAACACCAACAGTAAAACGAAAGGGAATTGTGTTTGGCTGATTAGTAAAATGAAATTTCATCATTAAAAAAATTAAAATGGATTTATAAATTAAATAAAACTTTAAATGCATTGTTTTTTTTATCTTATTGCATCAATATTTTGCTAAAAATAAATCTGTAACATGTTCAAAAACTAAAAAAATTACTGATGGATTTTACTGATAACTACTATACAGACTATAACCGGCCCCTTAGTTGCTTTAAAACCCTCTACTAAGCGTTATCTTGTCTTTGTTTGTCTAACCACAATCTTGTAGAAGAATTCTTTTATGTGTCTCCCTTTAAAAGGGTATTTTTGTTAAACAATTTACCAATCCCCCTACCACTTCTCTACTTTCCACGACAACTTTTTGGAGTCAACGTGTTAACAAATTATCGGTATATCATCGAAAGCCGTTTATGTGTAGATAATATCTAATAATTTAATTATCTTTTTTTCCGAAGGCGTTTTAGTGGTATTCGTTCTCGTACTGCTTTCATTAGCATGCAAATGTAGACAACGTGTCGTCTTGTCTTGAAGATATGGGAAACTGGGGATAAAACACGATTTATAAACGATATTGCCCAGTGGGTTTTTAAACGAGACAATTTCTTGCGGATTAATTCCTTACCTTTATTATTGTGAAATCTACTTTTTTATTGCTTCACTCAATGGTAACAGGAGCAAAACTAAAATCAAATTGGAATTTATTCATTGCCTATACAAAAATTGGTTGGCGCAACAGTCCGTTGAGAATTAGGGCCTAGTGACTACTATAAGCTGAATCCGAACGGCAAAGGGGTATGCTCATTTTCGGCCCGGAGTGTACACCATTGAATTAGGTATCAAATTAAAGGTTGTTCTAAGCCGGATATATCTGCAAAAATATTTTGTCGGTAACTCATGGGAGATCCGAGATATTTGAAATTGAAGTTCGAAATGTCCAACCATTAAAAATCAGCACTTTTCCTAAATAAATGCTAATATCTTTGGATACAGAAAAGTTAGAAAAATCAAAAAGGTATTAAAATAAAGGTGTCAAAAATATCTTTTAAATGAAACTAAAATTACATTTATATGATTTATATATTCATTTATTTTTAATCAAACCTTTGAGTAACAGCATTTTTTAGGCAAACTTTTGTACAATAATATCTTTTAAAATTCAATGATGATATTATTTGTTTTTGGCACCAATAAGTGGCTTAGTTCACAACCTTTATTTTCATATATAATTTTGTAGGGTTTCTTCAACAATTTAATCATTTTGACAATAATAATTCAAAAATATGCTCATAAAATACAAAAAAAATCTTATACCTAACACTATAATGTTAGAAGAGTAGCATGTGAGCGGTATAAGCTTAACATACAGGAAATAGTTAACCACTCACGCTATTAAATATCTGTAAATAAGTTTTTTTCCGTTATATTTTTTGGTTTGATGCAGTTGATATTTGTTTTTTTTGATGTGATTTTTTCTTAAAATATGTTTTTTGACAAAAATAGATTACGATTCAACTTTTAATGAAAATCCAAGTAACGTAAATAGTTCCCAAGTGCAAAGAAGCGAACCTAGCTCAGGTGTGGGAAATCGAAGACAGGTATGCGTTAATTGCCAAAGGTCAATTCTACGTTTTAGATCGCATATGCTTTCATCAAATAATGAGAGACAAGTTTGGAATAAGGAACATCGTAATTGAATGGGTAGCTCCTCTTCCGGTAAAATTAATAAAAATAGAAGACTCGTTATTTTGTGAAAAAGCTTTTATTTTCATGCATTTTCTTAAAGGTGCATAATTCAGATCGGATGTGCCATAGATGTTGGGTGCGCGCTGACAGAATTTCAGGTCATGCTCCAATGATTGTAAATGCAGCGCAACCCGAATGCTCAATCACCTTACCACATCTCACAGGGGCTTCAGACTCACAAAATCATTGCTTTGTACCTGACTGTTCTTCGTCCGAGAGACTGATGGTTCCAACATGGCTTAGAATTAAGTTATTTATTGATTTTAATTATTATGTTCCCAAAAATAATGTTTCTTTCCCACGCTTAAGTTAAAATGAACTTATTTTGTTATTACGGGGAGCATATCCGAAATGATGGCTCATATCTTATAGAAATAAACATGGACCCAACCAGCAGTCTCCCAGAAGGTTTACCCCCTACAAGATATGCTAAATTATTACGTGGTAGGATTCAGAGCAGGCATATAAGCCGGAGAGTATATTTTGTTTACATTTTATATAATAATAATCAACAGGGCAGAGAACAATATTATTGCAATTGCCTAGTAAGTCGAAGAACGGTTGGATGCTGCTCTCATGTTATGACCATAATATGGTTTTTAAGTTGGGCAAGATATGAGAGTAATTTAAGACCCCCTTCTCAATTTTTAAACAACCTTTTAGTGACCTATGATCAGATTAGAATTATGTTTTGCCAAACCCATTGCCATTGAAATTATTTATTTTTCTTTGAATTATTATTTAGTTTATAATTATTTATTATTTTTCTTTGAATTAATTTAATTTAGTTTTGTCGATATTGTGATAACAATTTCTTTTTTTATTCTAATATTTCCACCACATTAATACAAATTATTTATTTTTTGTTTTAATTTGTCCACTATTACTATAAGAATTATTTTTATTTTAGTGTTAGGTATAAGATTTTATTTGTATTTTAGGAGCAAATTTTTGAATTATTATTGTCAAAATGAATAAATTGTTGAAGAAACCCTAAATAATGATATATGAAAATAAAGGTTGTGAACTTAGCTACTTATCGGTGCCAAAAAAATAAATGTCATCATTGAATTTTAAAAGATATTATTGTACAAACGTTTGCCTAAAAAAGGTTTGATTAAAAGTAACTCAAAATATATAAATCATAGAAATGTAATTTTAGTTTCATTTGAAAGATATTTTTGACCCAAAAAATAATTGTGTTTCTTTTTGAGCTCTGATTGTTCAGACTTCAAATTCGTGTTTCTTTTTTAGTTCTGAACATGTTCAGAGCACGCTCTGTGAGCTCGGAATAAAATAACAGAGTAAATGGAGTAAAATGCTGAACACAAAAAATTTGATATTTGAAAGCCTGGAACTTAAAAAAAAATTATCGTTTAAACAATAAAAATGGCGGAAGAGGCTGGTCCCTCTAGTGCAGAAGGAAAGATAATTTTGAAAAAAGGTAATTGCATATAGCATTTTTATGAAATAAATTTATTTCAGGCGTCAAATGGACCAAAGCTATGACTTTCTTATTTAATTAATTCGATAAAAGAAAATTTTGAACGACATCAAACAGACGACATTTGAAATCATGGCAGTTTAGTGCTCAAGTTGTTTCATAATTAAATCAGAGAGCTCTTAACATACTCTGCTCAGAAGTCTACTCTACTCTACTCTGTTCGCTCAGAGTCTGCTCAGGGCTCAGCTCTGAACTAAAAAAGAAAAACGCCATATAATGCCACTTGTACTATTCATTGCTTACTATTGTAAAAAATAATCCCACCAAGCGTATTATGTGAACGCCTAAAGCCATTTCAAATTTTCACTCTACGCCAAATCTTTTCATAGATTTTAAAGAAAGTTATGACAGTGTAGACAGGAACGAACTATACCTATGATATCCCTACCAAACTGATACGACTTATCAGGATGACGGTGGAAAATGCTCGTTGCTGTGTCAAAATTAGAAGACACTCCACCGAAACCTTCGAAATCACCAGAGGACTTCGACAAGGCAATGCACTGTTATGTAGCTGGTTTAATATTGTTCTTGAAAGAGTGGTGTGCGACAATAACGCCAATACAAGTGGCACCATCTTTCAAAAATGCACACGATGGGCAGGTTCAACCAACATAAGGGACTTCATTTGCAGTCAACTTCATTCTTTGAACGTACATTTTGCCGAAGGCAGCTAGTTAATTTGTTCAAGTGTCATGAATTTCAAATTCAATACTTTACTTCACAACCCTCTACTTTAAGTTCATAGCACAAAAAGTACCAAGCAAATTATGGTTTACAAAACACTCCTCAAGCAAGCTACAAGTCCATCAAAATGTGTACTTTGTTTTGTAAAGAAATATTAGTTACTTCTTTTCAAATTGACAAGAGACCCATTAACAGAATGTATTAAATGAAGTTGTGCAGAAAATATATAAATTATACAGTAATAAAGTTCAGCTTGAGTTGAGTGAAAAAATATGATCAACTGTCATTTTGACATAAGTAGACTTGACTTAATAGTTAGGGAGATTTTTCTTATGACTAACTTTCCAGTTGCCTTAATGGGAAGGTAATTTTTTGGCAGCTGGCCAATCAGATACAAGAAACTTGCCTTACTTTCAAGTCGCTTATGTCGCCTGAACCTGCCCATTCCTATAAAATATCTTATTAAAATTGTCGGTCACAATAATGTTTGTTTTCATCGAAAACTGTCAGACAACCTTGGATTAAAATCAGGATATGAAAATCAGAATTGATATTTGAATGTGTTTCCCTTTGATTAGAAAAGAAAATTATACACTAATCGATTGGAAATCACACAAAGTATAATTACACATTCATTCTTTTCTAAAAATGTATTTTTCTTTTTTCCGGACGCCTGTACAGCTGATGCTTTTATGTTCAAAAGTGAAACGAACCGTTCCACTGATTTGTGTTCCAATTTCACACAATCAAAATGAAAAAATTTGTCGATGGATTTCAAGCAGGAAATTTTTTTCAATGATATAAATTTTTAAGGCGCCAGTTATAGCTACCATTGGTTTCCATAATTGAAAACAAACATTGGAATTTTTTTGACAGGTCGTTTATAGCTATCATTAAAAAAAATTTCCTGATTGAAAGCCAAAGACAAATGTTTACTGACAGAAATCTGTCATTGAAATTGTGTCAAATTAGAACATAGGAACGATTCGTTTCACTTTTGAACATAAAAGTATCAGCTGTTCAGGAAAGTGAATTTCCGTCCGGAAAAAAGAAAAATAAATTTTTAGAGAAAAATTAGACTTTTTTTCTCAAAATAAATTCTTTGTGTGATTTCCGATCGAGGGGAAACACCGTCAAATATCGATTCAAAAATTTTCCCGTATCGATTTCAATGATAGTTATAGTTCGCTATTCAATAATTGTTCAAAAAAGATTAGACATCAGGATTAGTTGAGAGTTATAATTCACTTTTTGAGGTATCAATAGAAAAAATAATTTTAAAATTAATTTGTTTGTATAAGAAGCTTTATTTCTAACAATATATTTTAACAATTATATAAATTTGAAACCAGTTTGTATAATATTCGAATTCGGTTTTTTAGTATCTAACTAAAATTTAAATCGCCCCTTGCAACAAAAAAAATAAAATTATATTAAAATCAAAAAATATATAAAATCTACCATGTTGCGAAAATCAAAAAATATATAAAATCTACCATGTTTTGATTTACATCTATATTTGTGTACGTATTTAATTTTATAATGGTTGCTAAATAATTGGTTTTAATGTGTATATTTCCAACCCGGACGTTTTTTCATCAATTTCGGTTTAAGAGAATTTAACTAGATCGATAACATTTTGATTTTCTTTTGCTCTGCTTATTTGATTAAATTTGAATTGTATATTTTCTACTTTATTTTGAGATGCTTACAGATATCAAATATAAGTTCTTATAAATGATATGAGGAAGCTTTTATTGTATTCGAAAAAAAAAGATTAAAATTGAAATGTTAAAAAATAATAAATACAAATATTATTTGTTCTTTAAAACTTATTTGCTGAGGGGACGAAATAATTAATACATTTTTTGTTTTGTTTAAATTATAATCCATTGAAAATAAATACTAAAATTATATTCGAGATACAATTTATATGATATACTTTTGTATTTCATTGATGAGTACATTTATCTTTTCTTTTCTTGCGTTCATCATTCGAATTGGACCGGCGAGTTCCTTGAATTGGCATATAAGGTGGCGCAGGACCTGAGTTTTGTTCTGAAGTTAAAAAAGAAACATTCAAATTATTTAATTTAAAAAGTCTACTTTATTTTTTTGAACAACTTACCATAAGAACTCGATAGCGAGCTATTCAATCTTAGAGAATCATGCGATTCATTTTGTATGTCGGACGAAGAATACTGTTCTGATCTTATAAGTACATGGTTTTGTCCAATCACTGATGATTGAAGACTGGTTGAAACCGAACGATTAGGGCCGCAACTGTCAAAAGGCAAAGTGTAGATGTCATCATCTTTGTTGTTATCGACAACATCTGAGGTAAAATGTATGCTATTTTCTCTGAAACATTCATTCTCCATTCTTTGGTGTGGAATTAGGTCTTTTGGATTTGAATAGGCTTCCATATCGATTTGGTCTACTTCTTCGAGCTTTGAGCCGACTGTCAGCTCTGTACATTCTTGTGGCAGTGGCAATAAGGGGCCATTGTGAAGGGCGGTAGGCTCCTTCTGATATTGATGCTTTCGAAGACGCGCCTTTTCTTTTGCTCTTTTAGCTTTGGCTTTTTCCTATCACAAAAAATATATTTAGATAATTTATTTAAATAGAAAGATTAAAAATGTTTACCCTTTCTTGTAACATCTTTGCCAGTTCCTTGTCTTGCGCTTCGATAGCCAGAAGACGGTCGCGATCTTCTAATGTCATGCCATTTAGCTTTTCCATTTCTTGAAGTTTTCTGGCTAGTTCCTATAGAAACCAAAAAACATATATCCATTCATCATTTGGAATCTTATGAGTGTCCTTAAATAATATCTTACCTCGTCCTTCTTTTCTTGCTTGATTTTTTTATTAATTTCTTTGATTTCCTCCATAGGCAGACCTATTTCTTGCAGGCCCGGTTCAACATAAAGTTCAATATCATCAATATTCTGCTGGACATGATGATGATGCTTATTACGTGAATTACCCTCCAAGAACGGATCAAAATTTGTTTGCGAGGTTTGTCTCTGGAAATTAAAATCGCCTCTTATTTTGCTCTCGTCAGCGATATCAGTTGAAGGTGAACGCTTATTTTTAGATGAGTGACTTTGGGGAATTGGCTTTGTGATTGAATTATTTATGGATGAAACTAGGTTGTCGGAAGGCTCTATATACTGAGTAATAGTATCAATTGGTAAAGATTGTTGTGTGTGGTATTTGGACCGACTTATGTTCTTGGATGAAACGTTAGAGATTCGAGCTGCATCTTCTGTGTCATGAAGTGAATTATGTGCTGATTTTGATTTATAATTTTTTTGATGGTGATCCATCATTAATGGGTTGAAATCTTCTGAATGTGAACTTGAAGAGTTAAAGCTTGGGAAAGGTAAGCCAACTTCTTGTGAATGATGGACTTGTGAAAAATCTCGATTCTTGTGCGATATACTTGCTTTATCTTGAAAAGGGTTAATCGGAAAATCTTGCATTCCAGGTGCGGGTAAATTTACATAGATGTTCTTAAATATAAAAAAAATTGTAATAAATTGATAATTATAATTATTTTATAACACACCTGTAGTTGATCAGCCATTTCTTCGCTTTCTTCAAATTCTCGTTTCCGTTGTTCGAGAAGGTCTTTCTCTAATTTTTCAGCTATTTCCAGTGCCACTTGCTTATCGTGTTCTTCTCTATAAATAACCATAAGAAGATTAAAGTTTTGAACGATACATTCTTAATTTTAAGTTATTATTACTGTTCTGATAAATATTTCTTATAACACTCTTTCTGCTTTTCAGCATTTTCTTTCTCTTTGATTTGTTCTTCAAGTGCGGTTGGGAAATCTGTTCGAACTACTTCATTGCGATATCTGTTGCCTTTATAAAAATCGTTGACTAGAATAAAAAAGAAACTGTTAAAAAAGTATTTTGTAAAGAAAAAACCTTGGAACTTACTTTCTTGAGATTGCAGTTTATACGCTAAAGCACCATCTTCCCGCACAAGCCATTCCTTGCAAACTACGAAAAATAAAAAATAAAAACTCATTATTACTTTAATTGAAAATTATATGCTTAGTTATTTTATTAAAATTTATAAACTTATCATACACTGTCGCTCATGTGAACAGGTTCACAAATATTTTTACTACACAGATGGTCTCTCTTCATATGTATTGGAATGACACATTTTTTGTATATATGTAATGAAAGAGCATAATTACATATGTGCTTGTTTTGGGAGCAAAAAAAATGGTCTTAAAGCTTACCGTTGTTCTCTCACGGTAGCTAGACTAATAGGTTCAACAGCGAAAATTGCACTTTGCATTGAGTTGTGTGTTAATTGTAACCGAAATTTTATCTGTCAATAAAGTTAGTGTGTTTTTTCTATTAACGGTTAAATGGGTCGCTTAAAATCTTTAAGCGAGGAAGAAAAAGGAAACAGGCCCAAACTAACGACCTACATATAGCGAAGATAATAAAAAAAGAAATCAAAATTTGGCAGGCAGTTACTTACGAAATATCCCAAATTAGGGAAAAAACATGGAAGGAGGAACTTATACGGCCTAATCAATGGCTGATAGACGTGCTATCATCAGAGCAGCTTCTAATTCTCATGATTCCGCGTAGAAAATAAAAAATAAAAACAGATGTCAATTGCAGTTTAGCTTCGGCAAAACGCGTTATTAAAAGTGCTTCCCATTTGAAAAGAAACAAATTAAGAAAAAAACACTACTTAACGAATCTAGGAAAGAAATTCGTCTCCAATTCTGTAAGAAGTAAATGTCGCTGAAGTCACAGTGGCAAAAAGTGATTTTTTCCGATGAGAAAAAAATCAATTTAGATTGCCATGGCGGCTATAATTATTACTTTTATGACCTTCGAAAAGAGGAGCATTAATTTAGTCGGCTGCATAGATGTGAAGGCAGTGTTATTGTGTGGGAAGTAGTTTCCTTCTACGGAGCCTTGGAGCTCCAATTTGTTACATCGAGAATAAATACACATTTTTATAAAGGTGTGCTAGAAAAGACCTTCCCACAGATTTATGAACTTTTTTGGACCAATATTGTGGATATTCCAAAGTGATAATGCCCCCATCCATACAGAGAGGACAGTAAGGCAGTGGATTGAGAACCAAAATTTGGAGATGCTGATGTGATCCCCATACTCCACTGACCTTAACATAATAAAGATTGTGTGGGGACTTCTTTCACGGAAAGTATGTATACGAGTCAGGGAGGCAATTCGAAAACAAAAAGTCAATAATCGCAGCCTTTAAAAAAGCCTGGTCAGAAATTTCGCTTCAATACCTGGAAAAATTGTATAGTTCCAATCCTAATCGAATTTACGAGACTATATTAAAAAGAGGTGGCAACACCCATTATTAACTTCTGTTAAATTTAGTTTAGTTTAGTTTTAGTTTTTATTGTTGTATTCCATTTCATCCGTTGAACCTATTCAGATGAGCCAAAAAAATGCTTAATTTTATGAATAGATTTAGTCTAGCTACCGTGGGAGTATAACGGTAAGCTTTAAGACACATTTTTTTCCCAAAACAAGAACATAATGATGCTCCTTCATTACATATATAAAAAAAATGTGTCATTCTAATACATGAGAGAGGCCATCTGTGTAGTTAAAATATTTGTGAACCTATTCACATGAGTCGCACTGTATTTCTAAACGAGTTTGTACTTAAATGATAATAAAAATCAATATTATTCGACAGGTTATTCCTGATAACTGAGAGCTATAAGTTAATTGAACACGTTATTTACTCTTCGGATATTCTCAAAGTTTATCAAGTTCTTTTGGATAAATTTGTAACCATTACTTGATAAAAACCTTCACAAAACCAGCTAGAAACATGCTTAAGCTATTGTTTGATTCTACAAAACTAATAAGTGTATTGTATGGAATTCTAGCAAACACTTTTCTAATGGAGTTTAAGTTACGTTAAGGTGATAACAACATTAATACAAGACAAAAGGACAGAAGGACAGAAGAGAAAGAACAACATAAAGAAAGAACACATGACATGCGGTAGGTTTCGAGACGGTCCCCCATCTGTCTACTAACCACTGATGCTTGATTTCGGTAATCGTTGGGAACCGAAGCTTTTTTTTTAATTCATTTTTATTAATTCAATCTTAAACCTATCTTAAAGCTAGACAAAAATTCATAAAACTAGTCTAATTATCCATAACTTACAACTAACTTACTGATCCCATATGGACACTCTAAGTTAAAATATAACACTTAATACTAATGCCTTTCGGCTCTAGGATCTATTTTACTGTAATTCATTTTATTTATTTTTGTTTATTAGAAAATTTAAAAAAAAAACTAATTTCAATATCTTTTTTTATTTTTAATTAAAACTGCTTAAAATAAGGTCCTTAATATAAAACTTAAAGCTAACTTAAACTACCTATTCTACCTTTAAACTACTTAAAACTAGAAGAACCACAGCAGCAAATCTAATTATCTAACATTTGTTGTTTTTAATTTTTTTTATTTTATTTTCCTTTTTTTTCTTATTCCATGTTTTTTTTTTATTTTTGTAATTATTTTTTTTGTGCCACCATGCCTATTTTACTTAAAACTATACCCATCCCGACTACCCACTATCAATTGCCGATTGAAGCCACCAAAACTGGTTCTCCTGCTTTACCCTATCAGTGCGGTCCCGTTCGGACACAGCTCTACTGAAACGAAGGAGCTCTGCTCCGCCTTGTGCCATGACGCGACGTCCCGATTGTACAGGAGTCGCCTATCCACGCTTCGTCGTCGGACGTGGTAGATTAGCAGAACTGCCAATCTATCCTGTATCAGACCGCATCTATCTAAAAAGAGGAATGCCCCTGGTGGAATAAAGCTGCTCAAGCGTACACTTTCTAAATACTCGTCGTTCGGATAGAACGCCCCGAAAATTAAATAGTTGCAATGTGATCTCGAACGAGTTTTATCACGAAATTGTCAATTCTGTTGATTCGAAAAGATTCGGCTGTTCGGTATAAGCCGGTACAGCGTCGTAAACACTGCCGCTCGAACACCCGAAACTTCTCTATCTGAGAACGGGCAACTTTGAATCACACAGGACAACCATAAACGATCATCGGCCGTATGTAGCACCATGTAGCAAATTAAATTCACTCTGGGTTCAAGCCGACTGCTAAAAAAACAGTCGTTTCGTCAGAGCGAAGGCTCCTCTGGCCCTGGTCAGATCATCAATAATATGTCTGTCGAAATATAAATACTGATCTAACCAGTAACCGAGGTACTTCACTATCCTTTTGCTCCGTCTGTGTTTTTTATTGAGTTGAAGATGAGCTGAAGCTCAATCTTCGTCACTAACAAGGGTCTTGGTTCCATGGGAACCGAAGCTTTATCAGAGACTAAGCCGTTGCCTTTATGGAGTTTCATATTGAATTGCCTCTATAATTCTGAGGTAAGCTGGCATTACCTTTCTTAAATATGGAAAATATAAAAGCATTACTAAGACTTGTAGAAATATAAAGAGTTATCGTATATGATGTTATAGAAAGAAAGAAGATATTGCTTGAATTCTAAAGACGAGTTTTTAGAAATTAAACATAAATTCCAACGCATCCAGGGTTCTTATTATTTTTCATTTTAATACGAGCAAGTTCTTATTCATCAATATAAGAACTTCGATTGTTTCAACCCAACTCCCGCTTATTATTCTTTTTTTATAATTTATTAGAAACCTAGAGACGATGTTAAAGCGAATGAACTAATGATAATATCAAAAGCTACAGTAGCTTTTTTGACTCTTTCCTGTACGTTGCATTTCCAATTAAGTTTTTTATCTAAGACAAGACCCATGTATTTAGCCTCGTCTGAGAATTTTAATTGGATTCCTTTAATATAGGAAGGGGTTGACAAATGGAATTTTGTATCTCCTCGAAAATAAGACCAGATCGGTTTTGTGTGGGTTAACACCCTGTCCACAACGATCAGCCCAAAGTATTAGTCTGTCTAGGGCATTTTGTAAGAGTTCTTTTAAGGTGTTAAGATGCTTTCTTGCAATTGCTATAGCAACGTCGACCGCATAGGCTATCACTCTGAAACCCTCCGCATGCAGACTAGTTAGGATTTCATTCACCAGTAGGTCCCAGAGGAGAGGGGACAGAACACCATCTGGCGGTGTCCCTATACTAACGAATCGTCTGTCAGAAGAGTTGCCCAGTTTTGAGTTGATTATTCTCCTAATCAGCATTAAATGAATTAACTCCCGAAGCGAACTCTCTACATTTAGAGATGTCAGTGCAGATGTGATTGCAGATGTGTTTACGTTGTTAAAGGCACCTTCGATGTCAAGGAAAGCAACCATAGTGAACTCTTTATAATATAGGGAATGTTCGACGGTCCGTACTAAGGTATGTAAAGCTGTTTCCACCGATTTACTTTTACAGTGGGCATGTTGAGACGAAGACAGAATTCTTGTATCAATACTTGCCCTTAAATGGATATCAATCAATCTTTCCAAGGTCTTAAGGAGGAATTATGATAAACTTATAGGTCGTAGATCTTTAGGATTGACTTGCGAGCTTTGGGTATAAAAACAACTGAGGTGATAAGATTCGCTTTTTTGGGGGATAAGCTGGACTAATACTGTTTTCCATCCGCTCGGAACGAAACCTGAGGAGAAGGACAAATAAAAAAGCTTACTCAGTGGTTTTGCCAGCATTGAAGAACACTTCTTCAGAAAAATAGCGGGGAAACCATTCGAAACTGTGGATTTATGTGTGTTAGGAAAACAAGCGATTGGTATAGGTTGTGGTCTATTTGATATTAACAAGTGGAAGCATTGGGTAGGTAGGTTGAATTGTTAATCTCAAGGCAACCTAGCCTGAGATCCAATTAGCGCTGTAGTGCGCCGTTTTGATATCAAAATCTCTTTTGACCTTTGATTGAAAGGGATAGATTGATAGAGAAGCTTCATAGCGATTATGTTAGAGCCATTTAGTCGCATTGAGAAAAAAGATTAGGTCTCTAATCTTTGTCTCAGATAGCTCACCAAGTTCGTGAAAGAATGCTTTTCCAAAGTATTTCATTCTAGAGTTTGCCAAAGCAAGACATTTGCAGAGGAAATGGACTATCGTTTCACTTTCTCTTTGGTCACTACAACTACGACAAAAGGTGTTGTAAGAGATACCCAACTTCTCCGCATGAACTCCTATAGGCCAATATCCGGTAGAAACCGCAACAATCCTGGCTATATCTTGCCTTGGCCTGCACAGAAGATCGTTTGTACGGGTTTTATTATAGGTGGGCCATATCTTCCTCGATATAATGCAGTTGGGTAAATTGCTCCACCTTCGGTTTGATTCAGTTTGGTAGATAGAAAAGATTTGAACCTTGATAGCGCCAAGAGGAATGTTAACCATTTCCGCAAGTGAGCTATGAAGGGCCGATCCTTGCCTGGCTAGCTCGTCAGCCCGTTCATTTCCCACGATACCACTATGGCCCGGAACCCAGATCAGGGTGACTCCGAGGTTAATATTCAGGCTCGCAAGCTCATCGCGACATTGCTGTACCACTTAAGATGAGGATATGGCCGAGCTAATGGCTTTGACAGCTGCCTGACTGTCTGTAAAGATAGCCGCATTTCGGTTTTGATTTGGGTTTTGTTTAAGTATCTTACATGCCTCCCTTATTGCCAGCAGTTCAGCCTGAAAAACGCTAGCGAAATCAGGAAGCCTAAAGGATTTGGCTACATTAAAGGACTCAGAAAAGATCTCAGAACCAACTCCGCACTCCATCTTTGAGTCGTCAGTAAAGATGGTTGTGTCGAAACCTATCGACACGATGTCATCCTTCCAATCTTCTTTCGATGGGAAAATAACCTTAAAACCCTTACTAAGGCTCAAAGTAGGAGTGCAGTAGTCATTGTCTACCGAGATAATATCTGAGTAAATCAATTTCGTTGTGTTGCTGTGACCATAAGGTTTTGACAACCAGCTTTTTGATTCTTTCAGCCTAATAGCGCTGCAGGAAACTATGTATTTAATAAAAAGGTCGATTGGTAGAAGATCCAAAATAACGTTTAAGGCATCCGTTGGGCAAGTACGCATGGCCCCTGTGGTGCCCACGCAAGCTGTTTTCTGAACCTTCTTTAGCTTATCAATATTATAGGCTTGGCTTAGAGCAGGCCACCACACAATCGACCCATGTGTTAAGATTGGACGTACTACGGCTATGTACGTCCATAAAATCATCTTCGACTGAAGTCAACACTTTTTGCTTAAAGTTTTGCTGCATGCGTAGAAGGCAACACAGACCTTCTTAGCCCGTACTTCATTATTTAGTTTCCAGTTTAGTTTTTAGTTTAGGGTCGAGTATAACTCCCGAATATTTTGCACTGGGAGACAATGACAGGATTTGACCGTTGAGTCGAGGTAGCGTGAAGGGTGGTACTTTAGTTTTGGTGGTAAAGAGCAACAGTTCAATTTTACTTTGGTTAGCTCCTAGTCCACAATTCGTGGCCCAGTTGCTAACTTTCTTCAAAGCTGACTCCGTGATTTCACTAATCACAGAGGTGTACTTTCCTGACACCAATAGCACCTAATCATCCGCGTGGGCTACCGCCTTCACTCCACATCTCTCTAATTTAACTAGAATTGTATCCATGACCAGAAGCCATAGAAGAGGCGAAAGGACACCACCCTGGGGTGTTCCCGTACTCACGTGTTTTGTTGCGATTGTATTGCCTAGAGTGGCTCGAATCTTTCTACCACTGAGCATGAAAATAATCCATTCTCGAATGAAGTCTTCTACACCGAACTTAACGAGCGATTCTTCTATGGATTCGGTAAGGACGTTGTTAAGCACCTTCTATGTCAAGGAAGGTGGCAAGAGTAAATTCAGTCTCCGTAGATTTGCCCTTAAGATAAGCATGCTGAGAGCTTTCGAGAGGTCGTCCAACTAAGATTTCCCTATCATGGCAAGCAAGGATGCGGTCCAAGGTTTTAAGCACAAAAGATGTTAAGCTTATTGGTCTGAAATCCTTCGCGGATTCGTGACCTCGCCTACCCACTTTCGGGATAAAAACTACTTTGACATGTCTCCACGACATGGGCACATGTTTGAGAAGGAGACATCTTTTGAAAATTTGTTCCAGCCATGCTGCCACATCATGCAACTTGTGAAGCATAACTGGCAGTATGCCATCCATGCCTGGGGATTTATATGGAGAAAAAGTATTGATGGCCCACAAAATATTTTCTCTGGTTATAACGGAATTGACTTGCTCCACATGAGCTACGTTTAGCTCAAGCGATTCGGGTTATCACTCTCGCAACCCGGAAAGAGCGTCTTCATCAGTAGCTCAAGAGATTCGGCTGGAGAGGATGTCCAGGTTCCATCAGGCTTTTTTAGAAATGAAGGATTACAATGGTCCTTCGATAAAACTTATGTTTGCGGCAGATATTGAAAATTGTCCTCGACATTTTCCTAAGACTGGACAGTTCTTCATTCCACCAAGAAGGAAGGGTTTAACGGCTATATTTAACTGGGTAAGAGACTCTAAAAGCTTTACTTATAGAAGTTTCCAAGGTTCTCACCTTTCAGTGAGATTCGGTAAGTTGCTTAGTTTGGAATTAGCAATTTGACTGAATTTCGTCCATTCAGTTCTTTTAGGATTTCTGTAAGGCGGAGGGTTTTTCGACTCGAAATTAATTTGAAAAAGAATCCACTTGTGAAATATACAGTTAAAGTTTTATCGTTTTTTTTAAACAATATTCATACATATTCTAAATGGAAGAAATAGCTACACTGATAACAACTCAACACATTTTTTCACCTTGAGTCATAACTTAATCTACACGTTTCCGGTTTTTTTTTGTAAGCACCATCCGCTAAAATAGCAGAGACCTAAGTGAGGGTCAATCTATTTATTATTAACAAGTGTAAACATTTCTTAAATAATGTTGTAAGTTTTAAAAATGAATTTACAGTCAGGCAGGTGTTAAAAACATTTGTATTTCAACTTGGACCTTTAAATTAGGCCAAGAACGGTAACATGCAAGCATCGACGTCCAAACACTTGAAAACGATTGTGATATAAGTTTTAAACCCAAACACATCAAAAAACAATGATAAAAGAGGATATAGGCTTAGAAGAAAGTATCATTTTTATTAAATATCGACATTCATATTCGTTGCGGTATTTATACATGCCTTTGTTTTATTGGATAAAGGTTGAAGCCGGAACAAGAAATGTATATCTGTGGGTATAACAAATTCTTCATTGACACGAAAAAGAATGTAAAATTATCACACCGGCATACATAAATATTCTAAGTATCTACTTCAAATAGTTACATACCTAAATAACCTATTAAAAAATTAACATCTTCCATTCGAAGCAAAGAAAATATACCTGTTGGTTGTGGTATCTGAAGATTTCTCATCTTGTCAATAACAATGTACTCAAGTCATGTAAAAAAATAAAAAGTTTGCTGCCATTTCTTTCGGTTTCAATCAAGATCATTGCACTTTAACAATAGACTGGCGGATGAATGTTTTAGCGTAGCTTTATTTTCTATAATCATGCACTTTCTCTTCATCTCAAATCTTAATTAAATTACCTGTATTATCAGTTTTAGCGCTTATTTATTTATATTCACACCAAAGTGAAAGTTTTATTAAGATTTTACTCAACTAGATTTATCTTTTTCACTTGATTGAGATTTATGAAGGAAAATTGAAATTTATTTAGGATAATTGACTTACCTTCATTGACGTGGCCTCTCTTGGGCAATGCATCGGTCTTGGATCCACTCATTATTGTTCTTTTTTGTGTAAAATTCCTAGTTCCCTTTCAATAGTCACTGAAGTTGGCTTTGGACATTTTGTTACCTAGCTTCCACTTTGAATTCCACTAAACTTGTGTTGTTATGAATAAAGAAATACAATTCATAAGCACCGAACGAATCACCAATCGATTGAATTTTATGTTAATATAATTTATTATTCTTATAAAACTGAGATGTGTAATATGCAGGTGCAAAGTTTTCTGTAACAATTTCACTTTTTGCTTGTCCACTGTCCAGTTAAATAAATTCTTGAACTGCTGAACGAAACGACAGCGACACCCTTGCCTAGAATTTAGAATAATTCATGCTCTCTGCCTTGGAAGAAAATAAAAATAAACACATAACTGAAGAGAACTGAGAACACACAACAAAAATACAAAAAGCAATTTCCTTTGTTTCTGATGCAGAATCGGAATAACAAAATAAATGTAATTCAAAGAAAAACAAGAGATAGACGGCTGTCAAAGTCAAAATGACAATTCAACAAAATTCCCAGCAAAGACATGACACCTGAGCGGCGTTCCAGGTTACAGCGTAATGTAATGCGCAACAAAACAGAGACGAGTTTCGTTAATCCAATTTATAAGCCAGACACAATAGACGCGCGGCAGAAAATGTCGGTAGACTGCAAATAGAAATTAAATTTTACTATGTCCGGGATTACACAGGCTATTTTTATTGTGTCATGCGCACGTTATTACACGACGACTTTTTGGATTTTTAAGTTTGTGCATTATTTTGGGCAGATATATATTATTTCTATTTTCGTTGCTCGCTTGGTCACAATTGCCACATTTGTCATTTGTGACCAAATTTGGTAATTATTTTTTTAATTGGTAAAATTTTCATTTTTTATTCCATTTGGTCATATTTTTTGGAACCAAAAAAAGATGTTAGACAATTTAAGTAACGAAAACGTTCTTTTAACATACTCACTTGGCTAAACTAAAACAACGGTTAAACTCATTTAAGCAACTTTGTGTAAATAATAACTTTATTAAAAATATAAGCTCTTGACCTGAATTGGACTTATTGTAAAAAATTACATATATAGGTAATGTGATCTTATGTTAAAAAAATTTGTATATATATTTTGTTATCCTTATTTGGGTTAATCTAATTTATTTAAGTTTGTTATTAATTTTGTGAGTTTATTTGTACTTACTTACGTACTTAAGGTGGCGCTACAGTCTGGGGCGGACCTGGGCCTCAACCAACATGCGTCTCCGGCCAGCTCGGTCCCTAGCTAGCTGTCTCCAGTTTCGCACGCCAAGTTGGTTGAGGTCCTCTTACACCTGGGTGCGCCACCTGAGAGCTCTCATCTTTATTTCACAGGGTCCAGGCCTCAGCGCCATAAATAATGAGAACAGGGATGATGAGTGTCTTATAGATGGTGATTTTAGATGCTCGAGAGAGGACTTTACTTCGCGATTGCCTTCTAAGTCCAAAGAAGCAGCGATTTGCAAAAGTTATTCTTCGTTTGATTTCAGCGCTGGTGTCGTTTTCTGTGTTAATAGCGGTGCCTAGGTAGATAAAGTCATTAACTACCTTAAAGTTATAGCTATCCATGGTGACGTTTTGTTCAAGACGTCGTTGTTCAATGTCCATTTTTGATGACAGCATATCTTCTTGGCTTCCGTCGCAATGCTCAAAAACGCTCCACTGACATCACGGTTTGATTTTAAAATTATGTCAATACCACCTTGCTTACTCGGATACGCCTTTGGAAGATTGTGCCTCTATCGTTGTTACTTCTTTCCAGAACAATATTGTTGTTGCCTTGTCTAAAAACTTTTTTGACATCAAATGCATCGGTGAGATCTTTTCTGACCTTGATAGAGCATCGTGCATTCTTCATCGTCATTTTGCACAAACGGATAAGTATGACAGGGATGCCAAAACTAGACATTGCTCGGTAGAGATCTTCCCTATAGATGCTGTCATACGCGCCATTAAAATCGATAAAGAGATGGTGGGTATCGATTTGAAGCTCCTGGGTTTTTTCCAAGATCTGCCGTAGTGTGAATATTTGGCCGATAGTGGACTTACCTGGTCTGAAGCCACACTGATAAGGACCAATCAGGTTATTGACGAACGGCTTCAGACGTTCACATAATATGCCAGAGATGATCTTATACGCAATGTTAAGCAGAGTGTTGGCGCAATTTAGAGGGTCTCCTTTCTTATGTATCGGGCACACTATGCTGAGATTCCACTCATCGGGCATACTTTCTTCCGACCATATTTTGCAGATGAGTTGGTGCATGCTCCGTACCAAGTCATCGCCTGCTGCTTTGAATAGTTCGGCAGCGATGCCGTCAGCTCCAGCAGCTATGTTTGTCTTAAGTTTAGATATAGCTATCTTCACTTCGTCAAGGTCGGGTAGGCGGAATTGTTGATCTGCGTCGCCTAAGTTGAGTGGTTCTATCTCCCTTACAGTGGAATTCGATTCGTCATCGCCATTATATAATTTGGAGAAGTGGTCTTTCCATATTCTCAACATAGACTGCGGTTCCATTACGATGTTCCCTTGATGGTCCTTACTGGCTTCGGTAGTAGCTTGTACCTTTGGGAGGTTTTTTTTACCTTTTGGTAAAATTTACGAACCTCATTTAAGTTGTGACATCCCTCTATCTCCTCGATCGCGCGCTTCTCGTGCTCTCTTTTTTTCCATCTAAGAAAGCCGGTGTTCCCCTCTCCTCTTCTGCTCGTAGAGCTCGCCAGCAGCTTTGGTCCTTATGTGCAGCGCCGATTTGTAAGCCTGTAAACCTAGCACTTCAGATGCTGCATCTCTGATGGCTGCAAGGCAATGTTGCCACGGGTTTTCAATGCTTAATGCAGGCAGCATAGGACTCCTTACGAGGTTATTAGAGACTCGTTTCGGAAAAGGACATGCCAGTCTCTTGCTATTATAGACGTCTTACGTCGAATCTTCTCACAGAACTTCCTTGTTTTGGCTTGGATCGTGATATCCGTAGCCGTACCTTGGCTACAACGAGGTAGTGGTCCGAGTCAATGTTGGCCTCTCGGAATGTTCGGATATCTTGGATACTGGAGAAGTGTCGTGCGTCGATCCCAATTTGGTCAATCTGGTTGACGGTTGATTGATCAGGAAATTTCCATGTCCCCTTGTGGATATTGAGATGTGTGAACTGCGTACTAGCTACCAGAACGTCTCGCCCCGCAGCGAAATCGATCAGCCTGAATCCGTTGTTGGAGGTGGTGTCGTGCAGGCTGTATCCTTGGCAAATGCCATAATCGCCGAGCAAACGGGACCAAGTCCCTTGTTAGTGACGAAGGTTGAGCTTTAACTCATCTTCAATTCAATAAAAAATAAAAAGTCAGCGGGTGTCGATGGTATATCCAACGTTGTACTAAGACATTTACCGACGGAAGCAATTGACATTTACACCACACTCTTCAATAATGCACTGAATAATGCATATTATCCAGTGCATTGGAAGACCGCTGTGGTTCATCCTCTCCCGAAAAAGGGAAAGGACAACTCCAACCCGTCAAATCTTCGGTCGATAAGTCTTCTTCCGAGTATCAGCAAAGTTTTCGAAAAGATCATTAATAGGGCTCTGACTAAGTGGGCTGCGGACAACAAAATAATTCCGGACAAACAGTTCGGGTTCAAGGCGGGTCATGACACAATTCATGCTGCGTCCAAACTCGTTTCTGATATCCAATGGAATAAATCAAAACAACAATGCACAGGTGCTGTTCTGGTTGATTTGGAAAAGGCCTTTGACACTGTATGGTTAGAGGGTCTTTACCTAAAACTGAGCAGGCTTGGAATAAGCAAGCCATTGTTGTATATACTTTATGATTTGCTTAACAGTAGAAAGTTTTTTGTCAAAAGTGGCAATGCAACTACTACCACAACATTCCTAATCAAAAATGGTCTTCAACAGGGAGCAGTTAATTCGCCGATTCTCTTCAGCATTTAACTAGCAATCTGATAGGTAGTCTTACAAAGGCAATTGCGTACGCCGACGATCTAATTGCGTACAGAACGGCCCGAAAGGTTGAGGTTATTAGAATTCTCTTTCAGCGTGATTTCGACAAGATTCAGCGATATTGCGACGACTGGAAACTGAAAATAAATGTCCAGAAGTCAGAGACAATTCTGTTCCGGACTCCGTTGGCTAGGGCCACGAGGGATACGTGTAAGAATTGGCGCAAGATGGTCATCGTTGATCTTCACGGGCAGCCATTAGCAAGCAAAAGTGTAGTGAAGTACCTCGGTATCTGGTTAGATCAGTATTTATATTTCGACAGACATATAAATGCTGCTCTGACCAGGGCCAGAGGAGCCTTCGCTCTGACGAAACGGCTGTTTTTTAGCAGTCGGCTTGACCCCAGAGTGAAGGTAATTTGCTACATGGCCCTCATACGGCCAATGATCGTGTATGGTTGTCCTGTGTGGTTCAACGTTGCCCCATCCCAGATGGAGAAGTTTCGGGTGTTCGAGCGGCAGTGTTTACGACGCTGTACCGGCTTATATCGAACAGCCGAGTCTTCTTATGTGCATTACTATTCCAACGAGGTCCTATACAACGGGGCTCGAATCAACAGAATTGACAATTTCGTGATAAAACTCGTTCGAGGTCACATTGCAAGAGCTATGTCTTCGACCAACAATTTAATTTTCGGGGCGTTCTATCCGAACGACGAGTATTTTGAGAGTGCACGCTTGAGCGGCTTCATTCCACCAGAGGCATTCCTCTTTTTAGACAAATGCGGTCTGATACAGGATAGATTGGCAGTTCCGTTAATCTACCACGTCAGACGAATAACCGTGGATAGGCGACTCCCGTACAGTAGGGACGTCATGGCACAAGGCGGAGCAGAGCTCCTTCGGTTCAGTAGGGATGTGTCCGAACGGGACCGAACTGATAGGTTGAAGTTTTGGTGGCTTCAAACGGCACTTGATATTGGGTAGTCGGGATGGGGTTTTAAGCCTTGGCCGGCTTACATACTTGTTTTATAGTTTTAGGGTTTAGTTTTAAGTAGAATAGGCATGGTGGCACGAAAAAAAAAAAAAATAAAAAAAAAAAACAAAAAACAAGAAATAAAAAAAAAAAAAACATTAAAAAACATTAAAAAAAAAATAAATAAAAATAAAAAAAAAATTAAAAAAAAGACAACGAAATATGAAAAACAAAAATGTTAGATAGTTAGATTTGCTGCTGTGGTTGTTCTAGTTTTAAGTAGTTTATAGGTAGAATAGGTAGTTTAAGTTAGTTTTAAGTTTTATTTTAGGACCTAATTTTAAGTAGTTTGTAAGTAAAAATAAAAAAGGATATTGATATTAGTTTTTTTTTCAACTTTTCTAATAAATACAAAATAAATAAAATTTAAATGCAGTAAAATAGATCTTAGGGCCGAAAGGCATTAGTTTTAAGTGTTATAGTTTAACTAAGAGTGTCCGTATGGGACCATTAAGTTAGTTGTAAGTTATGGATAATAAGGCTAGTTTTATGAATTTTTGTCTAGCTTTAAGATAGGTTTAAGAATGAATTAATAAAAAATGAATTATAAAATAAATAAAAAGCTGTATCTCCCGATTATGACACCAAAGATGTCTTCTCTTCCTAGTTTGGCATTAAAATCTACTAAGACAATTTTAAATTCATAGCCAGGGCACTGCTCATATGTCTGCTCGAAGAATATGTCTTTAGTGTCTTCATCTTTCTCCTCTGTTGGGAAATGAGCGCATATGATGCTTATGTTGGCGAATTTAGCCTTGATGCGGATTGTCTTGATGCGCTCTCTCACACTGTTGAAACTCAAGACTTTTTGCGTGAGTCTAGTTCCAACAACAAATCCACACCCAAATAGGCACTGTCTTTGTTTGCGGTAGCAGTCGCCGTAGTTTACATCGCAGTCTTTTAGTTGGCGTTTGCCCGGTCCATCCCATCTCATTCTTTGATGGCCGTAATATCTGCCTTGTTGGTTGAACCACAATATCTCAGAAAGCAATAATAATAATAATAATTCAAGTCACTAGAATTATATTTTAGATTATTTATTTTAGCGTGACACCAAACTAGTATATTTTTTTTTACGAACAAAAAAAATTGTTTGATCTCCAAAATAATTTTATACAATGAAGAATACTGTTTTTGACATTTAGTACATTTTTTAATAATTAAAAAGATGCTGGGATGCGACCCACACTGATAACTTCCCATTCCGTTTGTCTTGCTTAAAAGGTTTGTAGGTTTTCGTGTTTTGTTAAAAAAGTTATCAGTTAAATTATTCTAAAAAAAAAATAAAAAGCACCAACAACATTTTACATATGATGAAAAAGTTTGATTTCAAAATCTATTTTTGTTAACGAGATTTTTAGTCGAAAACCAATTTTTACCAATTTTAGTAGTATTTCATTAAAGTTTTTATTTCTTAAATAAACAAATACAAATTGGATGACTGCAATGAATTCAATGAATGAAGTCAATACCTTCTATTTTTCACGAGATATTGAGAACTGAACATAATTTTTTATCAAATTTGTGTCCTTTTATATGTCGATTTTTTATTTTTTTATGAAAAAACAGACTGTTGGATTTTAATAAAAAATGAACTGAATGTCGAAAATTATATTTTCTGTGAGTAAATTAGTGTGACGCCAATATTTTTAATTTTAAAAAAGATATTTGAGTCGAAAATAAATTTTTAATAACTTTTAGTAAAGCTTTTTTAAGGTATTTAATATTTGTTAAAAAAACTGTTAGTTTGATTTTTCTCAAAATTTTATCGAATGTTCAAAAAAATATTTAAAAGTATTTATTATAAAGCTTATATTTTCAAATTTTAGATGGTTGCACTCAAACCTCCCATTCATCGTTTACAATAACTGAAGAAATGGTACTTGCCAAAATCGTAAGCCTCAAAGAAAACTTTAGCCCTGGTCCTGATGGCGTCCCATCAGTTGTTCTAAAAAAATGTATGCATTCTCTGTCAAAGCCTCTAACTGCACTCTTTGAAACTCTCTCTTTCCCAAGGTGTGTTTCCTCATATATGGAAAGATTCATTTATATTTCCCATTCATAAACAAGGCAATAAAACTGAAATTAACAATTATAGACCTATTGCTAAACTTTTATGCATTCCAAAACTTTTTGAAAGCTTAGTTTATGATTCCGTTTATTTCCATTGCAAGCCTTTATTCTCCCCCGCTCAACATGGTTTTCTTAAAGGTAGATCCACTACGACTAACTTAATTGAATTTATATCCAAAGTTTTGTCAGCCCTTGAGAATAGTAAAGAAGTTGATGTCGTATACACTGATTACAGCAAAGCCTTTGATAAAATATCCCATAACATAATTTATCTCAAACTAAGAGCTCTAGGCTTTCCATCTTTATTTATAAACTGGATAAGCTCCTATCTTGCGAATAGAACTTATAGAGTCCTTTTCCGTAACTCAGTCTCCAGTCCTATACATGCAACTTCTGGAGTCCCACAAGGTAGTCACCTTGGCCTCCTTCTCTTCGTCTTATCTGTTAACGATGTCTGTCTTAAATTAAAAAAACTCAGATATCCTAATGTTTACGGATGATAAGAAAAATTTTAAGATTATCTCTACTCCATCTGATTCCTTACTTTTACAGAATGATCTTAATATCTTTTTTGTTTGGTGGAATTTCCATTCCCATTTTGACCAAATTATTAATAAAGCTAATAGATCTCTCGGTTTAATTAAGAGATGGTCAAAAGAATTTTCCAATCCCTATGTAACTAAAGCGCTTTACATTTCCCTAGTCCGTCCTCATCTTGAATATGCATGCCAAGTATGGTCTCCCTTTTATGAAAACCATTCACTCAGAATTGAAAATGTTCAAAGACGTTTCGTTCGATTTGCCTTACGTGGCCTCCCCTGGGATGATACATCCAACTTGCCTCCTTATGCCAATCGACTAAAACTGATAGGTTTGCAGCCCTTATATATTAGACGCAAAAACGCTGATATATTATTTGCTCACCAATTGTTAATGGGCAATATAGATTCCCGGCACTCCTGAGTGATATTCATCTTAACACTAACCCTCGAAATCTGCGATCTGTTTCCCTTTTCTATATCCCTCATCACCGCACTAATTACGGGCACTTTGAACCAATGTCTAGCATTCTTCGTCACTGCAACGCTGCTATGGATTTCAACATTTCCAAATCCCATCTGAAAGATACCCTTTACTTTTTCCCTTTTTGAGTCCGAATTCCCCGTCCCCTGTAATTTTAAGTTAGGCCTTAGGGCCCACATGAATTAATGTTGAAAACTGAAAACAAGAACTGCAAAAAAAAAAAAATGTTAAGCTAGTGTTAAGTTAAGTTAAGTTATGATAGCTTGTATTAAGCTAAATAAATAAATAAATAAATTTTAAAAAAGATTTCTTAAATCTATTTTTACCAACTTGTATTAATTTTTTTAAATTTTTTTTATTTTTTGTAAAAAACTGTCAGTTCGATGTTTCTCAAAATTTTACCGAATGTTGAAAACAATATTTCTTATAAGACTAAATAAGTTAGAAGCCATAAACTCCAATTTTCAAATAGATGTTTAAGTCGAAATTCAATTTTTAAAAACTTTGAGTAATATTTATTTTAGGTTTATAGTTTTTATAAGAAGAACTGTCAGTTCGATTTTTCTCAAAGTTTTACCAGAAGTTGAAAACGTTATTATTCGTTGCGCAAAATTGTTTTGGAGATAAAATTATTTTTTATTCGTAAAAGTTTTGAGGTGACAAATATTTTTTCGATTTATAAAAAACCGTTAGTTAGATTTGCTTCCGTTTGGTATCACGTTACAATATATTATTTAAAATTTAATTTAATCTCTAGCTTTATTGGTTCGTGTGATATGTAGGGTTAACCAAAATTGTTACTTTTTTTTAAACTGTTATGGTAAAAAAACATCCACGCAATTTTCTTGGGAGCCCTTTCTGCATCTTTCTGCATTATTATCAAACAAAACTTATTTGAAGTCGATATCTCTTATGCTTCTTGAGCTATGGAAGACGAAAAAAACGTCGCAAACGTAAGGACGAACATACCTACCGCACGCACTCAGAGACATCTTGCTAAAAATCTTCTATTTGGACTCTAGGGGCCTTGAAACGTCGAGAAATGTCAAAATTTTTAATATGACAAATCGGACCTATTATAATAACTTCCTATAGGAAGTAAATAAAAGTTGGTAAAAATTTATTCAAGTCTTAAATATCTTCTTAGAAATTAAAGAAATTGGTTTTAAATTAATTTCATCTTATGGAAACTATTATTTTCGAATTTTAGTAAAATTTAAAAAAAAACTACTGTCACTTTTTTCATAAAAATTAAAATCTACCCAAAATAGTACGCAGCATTGGTAAAAATTGATATTCGGTTCCCGATATCTCGGGAATAAATGAAGGTATTGTCTTCAAAATGATTTCATTTTGTGCTAAAGCTGTATAAGAAAAATCCAGCCTGTATTTGTTTACATAAGAAATAAGAACCTTAAAAAATGCTATTGAAATTGTTAAAATTGGGTTTCGACTAAAAATCTCTCTACCAAAAATATATTTTGAAATCACACTATTTTATCATATGCAAAATATTGTTGGTAATTTTTAGTTTAGTTTTAGTTTTTTTAGAAAAATTCAATTCACAAAAACTAGTCAATGGTTTTCTACTCAAGTATTTGTTTAAGTTTTTTGGGTTTGGGGGATTCATAGGGGCCATGAAAGGGGGGGGGGGCTCTGTGAGATAATTTGTTTGTTTTTTTTTTCGAAGGAATTCCCCTTAATTCAAAACTAATCGTATCGCGTTAATGGACATGACCCCCATTATATTTTGAATTATTAATTTTTGTATACGAAAACAAAATTTGTATTTTACTTCTTTAAACTTAGTTTCTAAAAGTACTACTTTTTTCTGAAGACTGGACCAAGAATGTTCTATACATAATAAAGATTTTTTAGTAATTCAACGACTTTCACCAAAAAGCGGTTTACTGTTAAAAACAACTTAAATTTTTATTTTTACTCAATTTAGAATTTGAAAAAACTTTAGTCATGCTTAAAATTATGTAAAAAAATAAAAAACAAATATTCAGGTTCTAAAGACGAAACCTTGAATAAGAAATAGTCAATTTAAAAATACTTGATTTTTGTCAAACTTTCTCTAAATTTTGTATTCTTGATTTGGCTTCTTTTTAAAGACATATTTTTTTATTGCTGCAGAAGGGTAACCCCGTATAAAACCTTTATCTTTTTTAAGGTTTCTCAAGAACTAATGGACCGAAATCAATAACCTTCTTTTTCTGTGAGTGTTCTTGTCGATGATCAAATTGCTGATCAAAAATGTAATTTTTTTTATTTTTAAAAATATATTAATTTTGTTTAAAAAACTCGATAACAAAATAAGCACTTTATTTATTGCTTGCCAAAAATATTTTTAAGACAAAATTTAAAAGTTACAATGATTATCGAAAAAAAGTTACATTTTTAAATCTTAAAATATAGGAAACATTTTTTAACAGACTTTTTGGAAAACATTAGCAAGTTCTAGCGACCCAAACGTGCATTTTATTTCTTTCAAAATGTCTGCTAATACAAAAGGTCTAAAGAAATTAAATAAATATATTTTGAAGTGAATTTGCTATGGATGCTCTAGTACTGAGATTTAAACCCGAATTTCAATAATATGCGTAACAAGAGCAAAAGTGACACTTTTGTTAAACTAATGGCTGATTGAAAAATCAAATCAAATCTTGAGATTTGAAGTGAACAGAGATTCCGAAACTTGTAATTTGTGAGGGCCACACAAATGTTTCTTCCCAATTTATTTGTTTTATTAACTTCCCATCGGAAGTAATTGTAATGGGTCTGATTTGTCAAATTGAAAATTCTGAAATTTCTCGACGTTTCAAGGTCCGTAGAGTCGAAATAAAAGATTTTTAGATGTCTGTGCGTGCGTGTGTATTGCTCAAGAACCAGAAAAGATAACGAATGCAAATAAATTTTGTAAAACAGATAATAACGCAGAAAGATGCAGAAAGTGCTACCGAAAAATTGGATGAGTGATTTTTTTACCATAGCAGTTTAAAAAAAGTGAACATTTTGGTTAACTCTAAATATCTCATGAACCAAAAACGGTAGAGACTTGAATTATAGGTACAACAATAGTATATTTTTTGGAAAAAAAAATCCAATTAACTATTTTTCGTATAAATCAAAAAAACTGAAACAAAAATGTTTCCCCTAGTAAATTTTACGAATACAAAATGATTATATCTCCAAAACAATTTTGTGCAACGAAGAAAAACGTTTTTAACATTTCTGGTAATATTTTGAAAAAAATCGAATTGACAGTTTAAAAAAATAAAAACTTAAAAAACATTACTCAAAGTTGGTAAGAATTGTTTTTCGACTCAAACATCTTTTTAAAACTTTGAGATATTGGCTTTAAACTACTTTTATCTTTTAAAAAATATTATTTTCTATATTTAGACAAATTTTGAGAAAAATCAAATTGACAGTTTTTCTACAAAAAATAAAAACCTAAAAGGAAATTTAATAAAAGTTAGTAAAAATTGATTTTCGACTCGAATTTCTTTTCAAAAATTTGATATTATGGCTTCCAACTAATTTTAACTTATAAGAAATATTGTTCTTACCATTCAAAAAATTTTGAGAAAAATCGAATTGACAATTTTTTTACAAAAAATAAGAACAATATTAAAGCTTGGTTAAAATTGGATTTCGACTCAAATAGCTTTTAAAAATTGAAAATATTGTCTTTAAACTTTTTTTATTTCACAGAAAATAGTGTTTTCTATATTCAGTAGTTTTTTTTTATGAAAATAAAATATTTTATATAATATAATCTACAAGAAATAGTACCCAAATTTGGTAAAAATTGATGTTCGGTTCTTGATATATCTCAAATTAATTTCATTCACCCAATTTGTAAAAATTTAAGAAATGCTACATTTGGTAAACATTTGTTTTCGACTAAAAATCTATTTAACAAAACTAGATTTTTGAACTAAACTTTTTGTTTGTAATTTAAAAATTTTTAAGAATAATTCAACTAACAACTTTTTTAACCCAACCCTACAAAACTTTTAAGCAAGACAAATCGACCGACGGGATGGGAAGTTATCAGTGTGGGTCGCATCCCAGCCATTTTTTTAATTGTTTAGAGAAATAATGTCCTTAAATGCACCTATGTATATAGTCAAATTCAATAATCAAGCATTTTGCTCTCTACAATTTCTAAGTTTTGTTGTCTCCTTTAGAAACTTGTAATGCTTTCATATGTAATGTAGGGAGTCATCCAAATTAAATAGTTAGACCATAGCTTGCTGGAAAACGGTGTTTTAAAATAATTTGATAACTAAAGTTACCTCTTAAGCAATTAAAATCTGTAAATGTAAGGTTAAGATACACATTATGTTATTTATATTTTGTTAGCCTCCTTTACAAAATATTAATGAACATTTTTAGGCGGTGAGTAAAAACTCATCTAAGTGTGTGACCCCCCAGATAAAAAATCTGGAACCGCCCTTAAATCATCAGACGTGATGGGAAGTTATTTTTTGTTTCAAATCACTTTAAAATTGATACTATGTACAATTTTAACTTTAAATACGTCCAAAATTATAAAACTTTTTTGTGTTTCAAATAATTTAAAATTTTGTTATTAAAATTGTGATAGCGCTATTAATTATTTCAAAAAAAAAAAAAAACAATTAAACCCATTGATTATTATTTTTATTGAATATTTATGTATGTTAAGCTAATTGTATCTAATATATAAAATTCTCCTATCAAAGTGTTAGTTGCCATACATGCCGAACAGGCTTAACCAATTTCAATGAAATGTTGCATATACATTCGGTAGGTGTGAGAATAGTTTTGCATCTATTTTTTTTTATTCCTAAGTGCTATGCATCAACATCGTACACGGTGCAACGATCTTACGATAGTATTCAGTGACGCTATGTGCAATGCAGCATTGATTGCTATTGAGGATATTTGCATTATCATTGCCAACTTACCACTCAGTTATTTCGGTGTGAATTCAACAAATCGTAATGCTACAATACAATACTGTAGAAATGGCACCGATTATCGCTTGAAATGTCCCACTAATAATTGAAGAACAAAGAACCATTTATGACTACATCATGCTCGCAGTTTCGGAAGGACAAGGTGGATTATTTTTTTTTTGATGCAGTAGGTTTAACTGGCAAAACATTCTTTATTGTAACTACGACAGGCTATTTGGTGGCAATTTGTTACTCCTTTCAGGTGATTTCAGACACACACTTTCCGTTATTCCGCTTTCAACGCACACTGATGAGATCCACGCGTGCTTAAAATCATCGCCAAGATTTATCCGCTGAAACATTCTCAAAACAACTGTTAGATGTAGGCGACGGAAAAGTTACTACAGATGAAACTAGATCAGTCGATTTCTGTTAGATTAGTGATTTACACGATTCTCTCATTGACCAGATGTTTTCCGATGTACACAGACTATAAACAAATTATGAGAGGCTTGCAAAAAGGTGGATGTCAGCGAATTAAATCTTAAGATACTACATTTTGCTAATAGGAGACTTGGTGCCTTACAATTCTATTGATACTGTTTGTGATGCTACCGAAGTTGTAAATTATCCAACTGAATTTTTGAACTAATTTGGTTTAGCAGGCATGCTACTATTTCTTCTAGATTTTTGGATTTTTATAAAAAAAACTACTGAATATCTAAAAAATATATTCTGTGAAATAAAACAAGTTTTAAGATAATATTTTCAATTTTTGAAAAGCTATTTGAGTCGAATGTACATTTTTACCAAGTTTTAGTAGTGTTTTTTTTAGGTTTTTATTTTTTGTAAAAAATTTAATTGAGTATTGACAACATTATCTTTTAAAAGATAAGAGTAGTTTAAAGCCAATATCTCAACTCAAAGTTTTGAAAATATATTTGAATCGAAATTCATTTTTTACCAACTTGGAGTAATGTTTTTATTTTTTATAAAAAAAAATTTCAATTCGATTTTTCTTAAAATTTTACCAGTTGTTAAAAACTTGATTTTTCGTTGCAAAAAATAGTTTTGGAGTTAAATCATTTTGTATTGGTAAAATTTTTTAGTTGACAAATTTTTTTCAGTTTTTTTGATTCATAAAAAACTGTTAATTGTTTTTTTTTTCAAAAAAAAATATTTGTTTGGTATCACGTTACAATATATTATATACAATTTAATTCAAGGCTGTAGTGTTTTTGGTTCGAAAGATATTTAGGGTTAACCAAAATGTTCTTTTTTTAAACTGTTATGGTAAAAAAACGCCCACGTAATTTTCTTCAGAGCAATTTCTGCATCTTTCTGCCTTTTTATATGTATAACAAAGTGTATTTGAAGTTGATATCTCTTCTTGAGCTTGTACGACGAAAAAAACGTCGCAAACGTACGGACGTACGAACGTACGTACACACGCACGCACAAACATCTTTCTTACTTACTTACTTAAGGTGGCGCTACAGTCCGGGCAGACGTGCGTGGGCCTCAACTAACATCCGTCTCCAGCCAGCTCGGTCCTTAGCTAGCTGTCTCCAGTTTCGCACTCCAAGTTGGTTGAGGTCCTCTCCCACCTGGGTGCGCCACCTGAGTCGCGGTCTTCCTCTACTGCGCCGTCCCTCGGGATTGGATTCGAAGACCTTCCGGGCTGGAGCGTTGATGTCCATCCGTTCTACATGACCTAGCCATCTAATCCGTTGGACTTTAATTCTGCTAACTAGGTCAGTGTCGCTGTACAGCCCGTACAGTTCGTCGTTATATCTTCTCCTCCATTCTCCATCTATGCGTACGGGACCAAAAATCACCCGAAGAATTTTTCTCTCGAAGCATCCTAAAACGCTCTCATCTTTCTTTGACAGGGTCCAGGCCTCAGCGCCACAAATGTGAACCGGGATGTTGAGTGTCTTATAGATGGTGATTTTACATGCTCGAGAGAGGACTTTACTTCTCAATTTCCTTGTAAGTCCAAAGAAGCAGTGATTTGCAAGAGTTATTTATTATTTATTTCAGCGCTGGTGTCGTTGTCTGCATTAATAGCTGTGCCTAGGTAGACAAAGTCCTTAACTACCTCAAAGTTATAGCTGTCCATGGTGACGTTTTGTCCAAGACGTCGTCGTTCAGTGTCCTTTTTTGATGACAGCATATACTTGGTCTTGCCCTCATTGACCACTAAACCCATCTTCTTCGCTTCCGTCGCAATGCTCAAAAACGCTCCACTGACATCACGCTTTGATCTTCCAATTATGGACCTTTGGAAGATTGTGCCTCTAGTGTTAATGGTTGAGTTTTGCACAATTCTTTCCAGAACGATGTTGAAAAAGTCGCATGACAGTGCATCGCCTTGTCTAAAACCTTTTTTGACATCAAATGAATCGGTAAGATCTTTTCCGACCTTGATAGAGCAGCGTGCATTCTCCATCGTCATTCTGCACAAACGGATAAGTTTGACAGGGATGCCAAAACTAGACATTGCTCGGTAGAGCTCTTCCTCATAGATGCTGTCATACGCGCCTTTAAAATCGATAAAGAGATGGTGGGTATCGATTTGAAGCTCCTGGGTTTTTTCCAAGATCTGCCGTAGTGTGAATATTTGGTCGATAGTGGACTTTCCTGGTCTAAAGCCACACTGTTAAGGACCAATCAGGTTGTTGACGAATGGCTTCAGACGTTCACATAATACAGCAGAGAGGATCTTATACGCAATGTTAAAGAGACTGATGCCTCTGTAGTTGGCGCAGTTTAGAGTATCTCCTTTCTTATGTATCGGGCACACTATGCTGAGATTCCACTCATCGGGCATGCTTTCTTCCGACCATATTTTGCAGATGAGTTGGTGCATGCTCCGTACCAAGTCATCGCCTGCTGCTTTGAATAGTTCGGCAGCGATGCCGTCAGCTCCAGCAGCTATGTTTGTCTTAAGTTTAGATATAGCTATCTTCACTTCGTCAAGGTCGGGTAGGCGGAATTTTTGATCTGCGTCGCCGAGGTTGAGTGGTTCTATCTGCCTTACAGCGGAATTCGGTTCATCATCGCCGTTATATAATTTGGAGAAGTGATCTACGATGTTCCCTTGATCGTCTTTACAGGCTTCGGTTCGTGGCTGGTACCCTTTGCAGGTTTTTTACCTTTTGGTAAAATTTACGAACCTCATTCCTGTTGTGACATCCCTCTATCTCCTCGATCGCGCGCTTCTCATGCTCTCTTTTTTTCGTCTAAGAAGCCGGTGTCTCTCTCTCCTCTTCTTCTCGTAGAGCTCGCGAGCAGCTCTTGTCCTTTTGTGTATCTTTCTAAAAATCTTTAATTTCGACTCTAAGGACCTTGAAACTTCGAGAAATGTCAAAATTTTCAATTTGACAAATCGGACCCGTGAAAAATGTTTTCAAAGCCATAAATCTAAATGGCAAATTCTGAGGTCAAAATATATTATTACCGCGAATCCCTTTTATAACCATAGATGTGCCAATTCAATTCAAACTCCTTCAGTTTCCCATTGGGCATTTGCAATGACTATCAATAAGTGTCAATGTCAAACAGTGTCTGTACGCGGCTTAGATTTGAGTCCTTCATGTTTTTCACACGGACAATTATACGTGGCGTACTCTCGAGTGGGCAAACCATCCAGTTTGTTTTTATCGATGAAAGATGGGATCAAAAAAAATATTGTACACATTAGCGATATGTATACAATTTTATATATTATTTTAAAGAATTAATTTTAATAAATTATAAAAAAAAATATTTCGTGATTTGTTAATTTAATATTTTGTCACCGTTTACAGTGCTCTTCCACTTATATATACCACATCTTTACACACTAACAATAATATATTTATTTCTAGCAAAATATATCTCTATAAATTATTTATATGACAAAACAACGTGTGTCGGGTCAGCTAGTATTTATATAGTTTTCACTTTTATGAAATGTCATATCAGGCCGACAGAATTATTATTATTGTTAAAATAAATAGAATATTGTACAATAAAGAATCTCTCTATTTATCCCAACAAAACAAAACTTTTGGAAAAACCTCTTATGGCAGTATACATATGTCTGCAAGATGCCCATTTAGCATTCAATTTAATTTTTGTCCGAGTTTGAGTCTTTCGGTCCTCAGCTCCTCATTGCCAATAGGATTAATCTATTAAGACTAAATCTTAATTTATAATAAGATAAGTAATATAAAAAGAAATATTTATCCAATGCCACCCAAATAGATGTCCCTCAAACAGAACAAACAATTGTTTTAACTTTTGCTACATAAAACATTAAACTGCAACAATAAACTACAATACACTGCTTCCCGTACTAAAACATTTGTGGTTCTGTTGTTCAAACATTTTAGAAAGGAAATAGGGAAACTAAATGTTTTTTAACTCAAAATCATTACACCGCAATGAATCATGCGTTTCATACCTCATTCAAAAAATTATTCCGGCAATACAAGAATCGTCGTTGGTGAGGCTTGCGAGCAACGAACCGATCTAGATGGTTGGTCGCAGGTCGCATGGACATTAAAAAGATGAATTTTCTCTCAAATACTGTTACTGATGTTAGGAACAAACGGAAGTGCGCATGTGCATTTAATGTAAAATGTGTGCTCTCAGGGGAGGAATAATGAAGATGACTCGTATACACAAGCCGTGCCTATGCCTGGTTTCTTCCGTGTTCTTTTGGGAGCGTTTCGAATTGAAGATCGGCATTTGATCATCAGTACTTCAGAAATCTTCACGAGGTTACAAACTCGAGTAAATTGTTCGGCAATTAGTGTTTAGTGTTTGAGCTGCAGTATAATGTGTATGCCGTCTGTTGAAAAATAAGCTTGTACTTTTTGTTATACCAAATTGATTTTTCAGTGAATTGAGTTTTTGAAATTTCCTTTAAAAAACAACAACGTTCTGCATAATCCCCAAGACCATTTTTGAATATTAATTCTATTGCAAATCGAATATATGAACATTTTTGAATGAAAGTGGATTTTCCAATTAATTTCGGTTTTCTCAGTAAAAATGACAAAAATATAACTCATGTCAAAAGAAGTGCTCTTTGTGTTCACGGCGCGGCGGTTCTCGATCGGTAGCCCTTCATAAGGGGATCTATTTTTAAATATAAACACACTTTGGTGTAAAATTATTTATAATTTGGTTTCCAGTCATCTCTTTGATATATCTGTAAAATTCTGTGAGTAAGGTACATCCGCGAAACAATTTTAAAACGAGATCGAATAATAATATTTATTGTACGATTGCCGCTTCATTGCGTATACTATTGGATTCTATGGTGCGGCATTTGTTTCTTATTTTTGTTTTTGTTGTTGTTTTCATTGACCCAAATGGTTAGTTTCTTTTGTTAAGAGCATAAAAACATAAAACATATGGTACGAAGTTTAAAAAAGGGATTAATTGTGATGTATACTGGTGTGTATGTACATTGTACAAAGACCCCTCATTAATTGAAATGTGTGACTAAGTAACTCAAATGCTTCCACAATATGATTTTCTTGCTGTTTAATATGAATTTGATTTATTTTGTTTTGAAACTTTAGGTAAAAACAAACATTTTAATTGACAAAAAGTGTATATGGATAGATAAAAAATAAATAGGACTTGCCACGATTCCTTCATAGATCAAAATCCTTTTTCTAAACTCCTACGAATGAAACATATAAACATTATTTAAACTTTTGAACACTTTAATTAAACTTCTCTTAAAATTGTGAGTAAATTGAATTAATAGATTTTGTTTTACTGGAGTTACGGAACACCTATACATTTTACCCACACACATAGATACAAATTGAATTCAAGCTTTCGGTTGCTTTATAGTTTAGTTTCCGCATCGAAGTGTAGTTCTTATGAATAAAAAAGATGTTTGTCTTAAATTATATGACATTAACTTTTCCGGGTTGAAGTAATCCTTTTAGGATAAGTAGTTGGATAGGAATTAGCAGCTTCAGGAAACATAAGGGACTTGAAGTTTCTAGCATCTGATTGGTTAGCCGCCAAAAATTGTCTTCCAATCAAGGCAACTTTATTGGAAAGTTTGTAAAGAATAATAAACCTATCCATCAAGTCAAGTCGAATTATGTCAAAAAAATGCTGATCATTTTTTTTCATTTAACTGAAAGCTGAACTTTAATTAATACTTGTCATTTGTAGGTTTTATTTTACGCATGTTTGTAGACAATAATGTGTTTAAGCTTAATCCTGTCCTGTGTGAACTAGGGCCTCACCCAAGAAACTTCTCCATCTAGCTCGGTCCCTAACTAGACGTCTCCAGTTTCCTGCAAGTTAGGTGAGGTCACTTTTCCCTTGTGCTCGCCACCTGATCCGCGGGCTTCCTCTACTGCGCTATCCTGTGGGTGTGGATTCAAAGACTTTTCTGGCCGGAGCATTGGTTTCCATGCGCTCTACGTGACTCAGCCATTTTAGTCGTTGGACTTTTACCCTTTTGGTTAAGTTTACGTCGCTGTACAGCCCGTACAGCTCGTGATTCCATCTTCTTCTCCGCTCCCTTTCGATGCATATGAGGGACCGTAGATCACACGAAGAACTTTTCTCTCGAACCGACACCCAAGGTGTGTTATACGCTTTTGTCATAGTCCATGCTCCTAAACCGTATAGCAGGACGGGGATGATAAGGGTCTTATGTAGCGATACTGTAGTACCCGTGGCATGATGGTAAGTGCGTCAGACTGTCATGCCACAGGTCTTGGGTTCGATCCCTGCCTATGCCATCTAAAGCTTTTTCCCGGGTACTGCCTCTTGGGAGGAATTGACTAATTCTCCAAAAGTAATTCCTGTCATGAAAAAGTGATTTCTCAAATTTTCCGTTCGGATTCGGCTTAAATATGTAGGTCCCCTCCATCCCTGACAACAGTACTCGCACACAGGAATGGTTGAGATTTGTAAGTCACTAGGCCATAGTTCTCAACGGACTGTTGCGCCACCCAATTTATTTATTTATTTTTATAGCGATACTTTGATCCTTCGAGAGAGGAATTTTCCACTCAATTGCTTTCTTAGCCCAAAGAAACAGCGGTTAGCAAGAGTTATTCTGCTTTTGATCTCAGCGCTGTTGCTGTTTTCTGCGTTTACAGCGAAGCCTAGGTAGACGAAGTCCTTGACTACCTAAAAGTTACGTCTTTAGATGGTGACGTTTTGACCAAGACGTGGGTGTTGTCTGTCCTTTCTTGACGACAGCATGCACTTTGTTTTGCCCTCATTAACCGTTAAACCCATTTTTGTCACCTCTGCCTCATTACTCACAAAAGCCCCATTGCATCACGTTGAGTTCTTCCGATTATGTCAATGTCATCAGAATATGCTAGTAATTGGACAGACTTTTGAAAGATAGTGCCTTTAGTGTTGACGTGTGAACTCTGCACTATTCTTTCAAGCACGATGTTAAAAAAGTCACATGACAGCGCATCACCTTGTCTAAAACCTTTTTTGACATCGAAAGGTTCTGTTGAGTTGTTTCCAACTTTTATGGAGCAGCGTGAATTCTCCATGGTCATCCTGCACAAACGGACGAGTTTGGCAGGGATACCAAAACTAGACATGGCTCTATACAGCTCGTCCCTATCATATGCGGTTTCGAAATCGATGAAAAGGTGGTGGGTGGCGATTTGGTGTTCCTGGATTTTTTCCAGGATTTTCCGTAATGTGAACATTTGATTTATTGTGGACTTTCCTGGTCTAAGACCACACTGATAAGGACTTATCAGGTTGTTGTTGTTCACATATTACGGTAGAGAAGATTTTGTTGGCGATGTTAAGTAGACTAATTCTTCTATAGTTAGTGCAGTTTAGATTGTCTCCTTTTTTAGAATTGGGCACACAATACTGAGGTTCCATTAATCGGGCATGCTTTTACCCGACCATATCTTATAGATAAGTTGGTGCATGCTCCTAACCAACTTATCTCCAGCTGCTTTAAAGAGCTCGGCATTTAAGCAATCCACTGCAGAGGCTTTATTAGACTTCAGCTTAGATATGGCAATCTTTACTTAGTCTAAGTCGGGAGGACGGGATTGTTGACTTTCTTCGCCTATGTTGAATGGATCATCCTGCCTGACAGCGGAATTCGGTTTGTCATCGCCATTATACAGACTGTAGAAGTGGTCCTTTCCTATCCTCAGAATTGTTTATGTACCTGTGAATTTTGTTTCACCTGTCTATAAAACAATCGAACTTCATTACTGCTTTTAAACCTCTCAACATCTTCGACCGCACGCTTCTCATGTCCTCTCTTTTTTCTTCTGAGAAAAAGTTTGCTGATAGGAAACATAAATATTTACGTTCAACATAAACCCCTAATTAACACATATTGTTATGCACTAAATGTCAACGCAAACATAAATTTCGTCAAGTAAAACAAAACATAATCCTCTTAGCACATTTATGTTAGACATTAGTATAATTTTATCATTATTTGAAATATCTGCCAAGAATTATGAAAAAACGGATTTTGAAGTGTCGGCCTTGTTGGAATATGAAGTAGAATTCCTCGAAGTTCTGTTTTTGTTTGTTTGTTTTAAAAAATTTCGTTTCTAGGAGTAATTTTACCGCTCCTATTTACAACTTTTAGTCGCATTACGTTTTTTTGCGACAGGAACCCATCTCCTAACTTAACCCCGAGACTGGTGGAATGGAGTCAGTTGACAGTTTTAAGAATATTGTTGAAGGTGTCGAAATTAATTAAAAGAATTGCAAACGATTATATTAAATTTGTTGAAACCTCAGCTAACAATTCAAAAACAAAACAAAATCTTTTTATGAAAGTCAAGAAAAATAACCCTAACTTTTAAGTCAAGTCTACTTCTATCAAAATGACAGTTGATCATATTTTGTTATTCAACTGAAATTTGAACTTCAATGATTTTTTTATTTTCTGACCAATTTTATTTAATGTTTTATAGGAAAGGGTTCCTCTTCAAATTGGAAAAGAAATAAGTAATATATTCTTCCAATACAAAACACAAATGTTGATTGACATGTAACTTGCCTGAGAAGTGTTTTGTAGACAATATTGTTTTTTTTTTTTAGTTTTTGTACGAAGAACTGAAGGTAGAAGTTAGTGAAGTAAAGTTCTGAGTTTAAAATGTATAACACTTGAAAAAGTAACTAGCTGCTTTGCTTAAAATGTGCGTTCAAAGAATACAGTTGAATGCAAATTAAGTCTCTTATGTTGTCTGAAACTGCCCATTGACGGCACTCTTATCAAAATCAGTCCCCAGGCTTAAGATTTAAGAATGAAAGTTGATATAACGATGTCATGTAATAATAGATAAATATTTAGTTTTGTAGAGGAATTAAGTACTTACAAATATGTTTTTATTTTATTTTGTGTTCTTAAGTATCATATTGAAACTAAATTTTGATGTTTGCTGTTTCGCAATGTTGTTCTGAAACATTGGTGCTTTGCAATGTTGAGGCGATTGGCCTTCTTCTAGAAGTCTATAATGATGCATTTTCTTTTCGTTCGGTGTCAACAAATTCTTTTTCAGTTATAGCACATTGTCGTCAATTGTTTTTTGGGTAATTGACTTCGAGTTTTTTTGGAAGCATTGATGGTGTGTAGAATCTCCAGTCGCGTTGATATGATTTTCATTCCACTATGAAATAAATATAATAAAATAAAATCCATTTTCGTTCCGTACAATTACCTCGTTGTCATTATCAAAATACACAGCTTAGCAAAGGAGCAGATTTAAAACACATCTAAGTTCACTTCGTCCTACACAAAACGTCAAAATATTAAAATTCGTGAAAAAATTCAAAATTGAAACGGTGTTGTTTTGTTAATTGCTGGTTCTTATTGTGTTCTAAAATTGTTTTTTTTTTTGCAAAAATGAAATATAATGGCAAACAAAATCAAGAAAAGAAATCCCAACTTTTCACTAAACGAGAAAACATTGCTTCTTCAATCAATTTATGAAGAAAGAGCAGTAATAGAGAACAAAAAAGCTGATGCCTCTACATGGAAGGAAAAGGAAAGTGCTTGGCGTCGTATTGAGCAAAATTTGAACAGCCAATCCGGAGCTTCTAGTTTTAGGAATAGCGAGTCTTTAAAAATGCTGTATGGAAACTACAAAGCCGAAACCCGGAAGGAAGCTGCTCAAAATTTTCTAGTGTGCAAACTGGTGGTGGGAACCCGATCAAACCGACAGACCCAATTTTTGAAATAGCTATCTCCATTATGAACCCAAAAACTGTTCATGGCTTTGAAAAACGAGTTCGACGGTAACAACCAAGTCAAAGAAAAACAAGGCCAAAATGTAAATTGTAAAACAACAATTCACTGCTTGCCTACTTGACTTCTTAACTATTTTTTAGATTGCAGAAAACTCGAACAACGACTGGATTGGCTACAAACCCTCTATGCTGAAGAAAACTGCTCATCCCAAATTAAGAACCCCACTTCATACCATTATTCACACCGATTTACAGGATCTCAATGAAGAAAGCAACTTTCCTGAAATTGAAAATGAAAATCCAACAACAGTTGTTTTGCCAAAAGATTTCAAAAAACAATTTGAAAGTAGTTCGCTAGAAGTGAATACACCATGGTTTACCAGAAGAAGACCCGTTGCCTCAAGTCTACCAAGCAACAAAATATCTGAACAGTATTCAGAATATTCTAAAATTAAAATAGAACTTGCCAAATTGCAGTACGATACTTTGAAAGAAGAAACTATTGCAAAAAAATATTAGATGAATATCGAGCATGACCTGAAGAGGAAATCCATGGAACTTGATATTGAAATAAGAATTGAGATTTTGAAAAAAATCAGAGAAGAAAACTGCACTGTCAAAGATGCTCAAAATATTTTAAATGAAATTGAAGTTTATTTTAATGAGATCACACGAGAAAAACTTTCTTAAAAAAATGTCCTTCGGAAATACAAACGTACCTTGATACATATTTTATACTGCATAATATGTACATTCATTTTAATCCTATATGATTATAATATGCATGTTAAAATTTGAGGAATTTGTTCTTAAATTATTTTGCTGAAGAATGTTCAATATCCATCTGTCCAGCGCTGATAACACGTTCTTGATCTTCATTACTGAAGTCTATGCTTTCAGGCGGATCATCGATTATATTATTGTGCCTCGATATATTGTGCAAAACACAGGTTGCAATAAATAATGGTTAATACAGTACTCAATTTCAAACGGGCACCGTAGGCCAAAATGGGAAATCTTCGTTTTAAAATGCCAAAAGCTTTTTCGATTACTACTCTCGAACGAATTTGAGACTAATTATACAACTGTTCAGCTGTGCCATGTGGGTTGAGCAGTGGCGTTATCAAATAAGGTTTTTGAGGATAAGCTGAATCACCTAATATTTTAAAGTACCTACCCTAAATAAAACAATCTGCGTATGAGCTAGACTCTCTTTCCAAAACGTTTCTTATTCTGCAACTATTAAAAATCGTAGCATCATGGCTTGATCCAGGCCACCTCGCCACCACATTGGTGAATATTATTTTAGCATTGCAAATTGCCTGAACGTTTATAGAAAAATAATTTTTTACTGTTTCGAAAAACTTTTGCATCAAACCCACCTTAACATACACCATATTCGTAATCCAAATTTTGATAAATAAAAAAAAGGCATTATTTACCAGGAGACTGGATTTTAACATGAGTGCCATCAGCATCAATGGCGCTTATAACATTTGGAAACGATGCTATTTCAAAAAAATCTTTTTCAGTTTTTAATATATCAGTTGTACTATCAGGAAATGTGATGTAGTCATTAGCAAGTCTAGCTATTGCTTTGGAAACTTTCAAAACTATCCTTGAAACTGTCGAAACATGTGATTTCCAGTTGCAAAAAACCGGAAGGCGACCAAAAGTTGGTTGATAGGAGCTATGGAGTTGTTTCTGAGAGCACAAATAAAATTCAATTTCTATACTTTTATTAAAATGACTGTACCTGTTTGAAGGGCATTTTAATAAGCTTGCTATTTTTTTTTTTAAAACAACTATGTTTATTTCTCTTGTTAAACGAAATCTTTTGTAAAGCGAGAGCACATCAAACGATGAAAAATTTTCATTTCTCTCGTATATTTGACGAGGAACTCCAAGTTCAACAATTTCAAGGATTTCAACGTCATCATCAAATATATCCAGGATTTCGAAGTCTATTTTATTTTGTTTTATTTTTTTTAAATCACTATTTATATAAGCTTACAAGAACGTCCAAAAATTGCTATAGGTAACGATTGATTCAATCATTTAAATAATTTATGCGACACTTCCTTTTACACATAAATTATGTTTGACTTAATGACTTTTATGTGTAGGTTTGAGTTTGGTGCAAAGCAATATGTGTCACTTAACCTTCATACGGTCCTCAAAGTTACTAACGTAAAAGATCTTCTGTTACTGTTTTTTCAAGATTTATGTCCGGTCGTGTTTGTCCGTAAAGTATTTGATTAAATAATACAAGTATGGTTAATAATTTAATTTTTTTTAAATATTTTAATGAACATATATCTTATTTAAGTTTATATTTTACGATTTTATTGAATTTAAAAAAAAGTATGTTTACATTTTAATCTTATTAGTATTCTAACAATTTTTTATTGAAGATTGAAAGATGAAAGTGTAATCAGTTATGACAATTTGTGCACTAAGTAATAGTTTTAGAATGTTCTTTACATATAAATTTATCGCAAATATCGCCTGTCTTATTATCCGTTTTTGGACATAACTGACATCGGCTTCTTTTTGTTGTTTTCTTTCTTGTATTGTTTTCCGTCTGAGTTGATAAAGAAGGTTGTGGATCGTTTTGAGATGCACCTCGTATTTTTTTTGCGATTTTAAGGGAAAAAGGGGCTCGAGGTAGAGTTTTTCGTTTTTGTATGTAAGGAGTAACAAGTTGCATACCCAGATTTTCCAAAAAGTAACGTCGCTTAGCAAGACAGTTTTCTTTCCAGGCATGGTTAGCCAATTTGAACAAAACAAAAGCACTGTAAGCTGATATATCCACCATGTTACAAAACACCACTTGGGGCCATAGAACACGATAGTAAGGTAGTATCCTTGGTAAAGGCAAAATTTGATGAAGAACTTTGTCGTCCTTTTAGGTTTACAGTTTCTGGTATCAATTCTGGTTTGTTCTTGCGTATTGTTCCAACCAGTGTAATCTGTTTCTGCAGCAATATTTGTCCCAGTTGATAAGACGTGAAAAAGTTATCGGTCGTTAGATTATGCCCCTTTAGGCCTACAACCAAATGAAGAACAACACGCATACCTTGATTTCATTCCAGTGTACTTCCAAGTTCTTTGCCTGTATAAGGTTGAATGTTCCAAGTATACTGTCGAAAAGGACATCTCCCTCTAAATGCTACCAGTTATTCATCTATTGTAACATTTTCGGATGGGTTATAAAGTTTCGACAAAATCCCAATGATTCCACAATTCTCGTATAGAAGCAAATTTGTCTAACAAACCTCGTTCACTTCGAGTTTCTCTGTTGTCGAACCTGATAACTTTTGATACTTTTTTGAATGTCTTCAGTGACATAGTTGCTGCAAATATTGGCCTTCCTTTTTGAGAGTCCCATAAACTTTCAGAGCTTTCATTATTCGATCGAAAAAAACCAGCAAGTAAAAGAAGTCCAATGAATGCAAACAAATCCGTCCTATCAATGTCAGTCCATGTTTGTAAAAGCGAATATCATACGTACCAAAGGAGGTGGAAAGAATAACTCGAAGCTTGAAATTTCTTCTGCTGTGATTCTTGAGGACGAATAACGTGTCAATCCTGGCAACAACTTTATAACGTTTTCCCTCGAGACTCTTCCAGCAATGTTTTCAAAGGGCTTTTTGGTGTATGTTATTAGGCCATTTTTTGACTTAATCATTTGGGCAAAAGCAGATGCAATTTCACCATCCGATGAATCAGCTTCCTCAGCAAGGTCTTCGAATTCCGAACATGATTCATCTTCATCCGAAACTCTAAAAGAAAATTCACTTTCACTATCACTCATTTTCAATAGGAAAAAATTAGTCAAACTTGCAAACATAATTTATGTGCTTGTGCTTTTCACTAATTGTCAAAAAACAATTCTATAAAAGCCCCGTTAGTAAAGCAATGTTAGTGCACAACAATAACTGAGAACAAATAAACAAAAAAAATCTAATTGACACTCGATTTATACAGTAGGGTCAATTTTGACCCGAGGTCCGCGAAAGTAAAAAAGTCTGTACGTCCTAAAATAACAAATATTAGCTAAATATGTATATTAGTTTTAAAACTTAAGAAAAAGCCATGAAACATCAAGTCCCTAAGAAATTTAATTTAAGAGAAATCTTTATTTTACTTCAAAAATGGTTCAAAAATGACCCGAGGACCCTATAAAGGTTAAGGGTTTATGTTGAACATAAACGCTAAAGTTTCGTATCAGCAAACGGGCCTAAGATACTGAAATAAACTTTTCAAAAAATTGATTTGAAGTTAGTTAGAATTGAAAAGCATTTATTTTGTAAGCCGAATCGAGCAATTTACATACATTTAAGCATCACATAAAACTTATGTTGAACTCAGCTATCTGTCAGATTCTTGTCTTATATTAGCAAATGGGCCTTAAACTCCTACATGTTATGTAATTCATGTATGTACCTAGGTATGTTAAATATGATTTGATTTTTTGTTTTCCAAGAAAATAGTTTATAAAATGAGAGAGTAGTTTTAAGAAGATCTTGTTTGTCAAGAACCTATTTTAAGCACAATTATCTATGCATTTTAAAGTGTAGTGTACTTGCTCTGCTTAAAACTGAAACTAATTATTATCTGTACCTGCAACGAATGCCTCCTCCCACACACTTTACACACAATTTGTAAAAATAAAATAATACAAATATTTATTTTGATGTTTCATTTATTTATGCAGTTGGCGCATGTTGCATAGTGCGGTGCGTAAATCGTATAGGGCTATGAATAAGACATCATCATCATCATCAACATCATGAACATCAACGTTGGGAATCAATTAATAATTTGTATGTTATTGGTCATCATATTAAATATCGGCTCAATAAATCCAATGAAAGGTGAGTTTTTTTTTCTATATTTTACTTCTTTTTTTTAAGTTGAATATACTCGTACATAGATACATAAGTATCTTTCTTTTATTTTGGCAACGTACCTATATTATAAATACATAATTAAGTAGGTTTTGAGTTTTTAGTTGATTGATTGATGTATGATTTAATTAGTTTTGTATAAAAGGGAATACATTGATTGACGTACGGTATAACTATTGTCTATGGAAAGATGCGGGTGCCCGCTTTATTATTGCAGTATTTCAATGAAGCTTATTGAGATCAGATTTATTTTTAAGTCGCATAAATATAACATGAGATTAAGAAAGTGTGTTAGTGTACTTAACCAAGAACGAAATATTGCCACATTGTTCATGTTCATTGCCGTCTTATCGCATGTTGGTGTTCAGATATAATTTCCAGATATGTTTTGATGAAACTTGTATTCCAGATATAAATTCACTGACATTCCCTTACAAATGAGGACTATAAAAAAGTGCAGGGTTGGAATCGGCTAAGGTGATTGTTGATAAATGACAATCAAAATCATCGAGTTTGATCTACGTAAGGTGATAGTCGAATTGATACTTAACAAACTGTCACAACAAAAATGTGATAGTCATTTTCTAACAAATATGTTTATTCCGAATAGAGCTACCAGACGCTTACACAAACTACTGGAAAATTTTCTTAGGTCACCTTGTTTCTTTAAAAAAACACATACCTCCGGCAAAGCTTACGAAAAAAGCAAGAAAAGCAAGAGCTTCATTCAAACAAAGCCTATTTGATACTTTTGCTTAGATATTTTATAAGAATCAATTTAAAATTTCACCAAGGCAACAATGAATTTTTACAATTTATTTGAATCTGAAATTGTTCAACCTAATTAAATTGAGTTGAATCAATTTTTTTAACTTCCCATAGGAAGTTATTGTAATGGGTCCGATTTGTCGAATTGAAAATGTTGACATTTCCTAGGGTCGAAATAAAAGATTTTTAGAAAGATGTCTGTGCGTGCGTGTGTACGTAAGTTCGTACGTTCGCGACGTTTTTTTCGTCGTCCATAACTCAAGGACCAGAAGAGATATCGACTTCAATTAAATTTTGTTATACAGATAATAATGCAGAAAGATGCAGAGAGGGCTCTCAATGAAATTGCTGGTGCTTTTTTTACCATAGCAGTTTAAAAAAAAGGTGAAAATGTAGGTTAACCCTAAATATATCACGAACCAATGACGCTAGAGACTTGAATTAAATTTTATATTATATATTGTAACGTGATACCAAACCAGTATATTTTTGGAAAAAAATACAACTAACGGTTTTTTTATAAATCAATAAAAAAAAACTGAAACAAAATGTTTCACCTCGAAAATTTTATGATTAAAAAATAATTTCATCTCCAAAACAATTTTTTGCAATGCAAAATAACGTTTTCAATATTTAGTAAAATTTTGAGAAAAATCGAATTGACAGTTTTTCTTACAAAAAATAAAAACTTAAAAGAAGATTTAACAATGGTTGGTAAACATTGATTTTCGACACAAATATCTTTCTAAAAGTTTGGGATTATGACTTCCAACTAATTTTACTTATAAGGAATATTTTTGTCAACATTCGGAAAAATGTTGAGAAAAATCGAATCGACAGTTTTTTTTTACCTAACCTAAACCTAAACAAAAAAATAAATAAAAGTTGGTAAAAACTAAATTTTCACTCAAATATCTTTTCAAAACTTTGTGATATTGAATTTAAACTACTGTTATCTTCAAAAATTATTGTTGTCAGCATTCAGTAAGGTTATGCGAAAAAACAGATTGACAGTTTTTTTTTACAAAAAATAAAAACAAACAAAAAAATTAATAAAAGTTGTTAAAAATTGATTTATCTTTATCTTGATTGATATCTTTTTTATAATTTTGAGATATTGGCTTTTAACTACTTTTATATAAAAAAAAAATGTTATCAACATCCAGTAAAATTTGGCAAACAATCTAATTAATAGTTTTCTTACAAAGAATAAATATTTAAGAATAATTCAGCTGACAACTTTTTTAACCCAAAACGAAAGCCTACAAACTTTTAAGCAAGACAAATAGACAGACGGGATGGGAAGTTATCAGTGTGGGTCGCATCCAAGAATCTTTTTATAACAAGCTTTTATTGTTAAGAATTTGTACACATATTCTTAGTCCATATTTTGTTCCACATGTAGTTTTTTAGAAAATGTCTTCCAGGACAGAACTAAACAGATGTGAAAGCGGATCTAATCGTCTTACTCTTTTTGTTAAATTTGAGTCCTATATACTTTGTTTTTATTCGTGCTGTGTTATTTTTATATATGTTTTTAATCGTTTCTCCTATATTTGGACTATATCATTTCGTGTTCAACGGTTTTACTATAGTCAATAAATAGAAAATAAACCGCCAGTCTATTTAAGGTAAGGTTGGGTTAAAGTGGATGGCAGTGATGGAGTAGGATGCACTTATTGTGATACCACAATGCTCATTGTCTCATTGTCTTCAATTCCTACAAAAGCTTTATGAGCCAATTCAGAACATTTCGAGCACTTATTGCAACCATTAGTTATTCTGGATTGGATGTTTTTGGCGGAAGATAGACTTGCAATCGTCATCGTCATCTACATTGCATTCATCCTTATTCACCTTTTTGGTTTCAATTCTTTTAGGTATCTACATAACTATTTTGGGCACTTTTATAATGTCTCTTGCACTATTCGCTTAGATGATTTAGAAGTTGGAAGAGCTTTCAGCATTGATTTGTACAGTTTTTTTCTTTTTTTATATTATACGCGCACTCAATTTGATATGAATACCCTTATAATGATTAATCACAGTGCGAGCAATTAGGAAGGGAGGATAGGATTAGAAAGGAGATATCGGTGCACATTGAGTGGGAAACATTGAGTCTGGTAAGGCATTCCACATTCGTGTGGTGCGACTAAAAAAAGAATCTCTGTACTTTACAGTACGTCCGAAATTGGGCTCAAGGGTAAACTGATGAGCATTCCTAGAAGAACGGGTATTACGTTTGAATTGTTTAAGATATGGGAATTGTACTCGAGTTTCGGACGAATAAAGGCTTTAAAGATTATAGCCAGATCAGTAGGAGTAAAAAACTTCTTGCACCTTCGAAGAAAATCTAAACACTTAGCAGCATTTTTGGCGATGTCAAATATGTGATCACTCCACAACAAGTGGTTTGTAATGCACATACCTAGGCCTGAAAGCTGTTCGGTCTCCTAGATGCAAGTACCACTAATGGATAGTGGCATTGGGGGAAGGTTACGCTTTTGTGACAGTAGACACATTGAGTTTTCGAAGCATTAAATTCTACACAGTTTTTGATTCCCCATTAGACAATGCTGTCAAGATCGGAAATGAGCTTATCATACGCTGCCATTGGTAGTCCACATCCGAAGAACAAGGATGAAAAACTTAAAACGAATATGAGAAGCTGAGCGAAACAATTAAGTGGATTAGAATTTTCAGACAAAATATCATAAAATAAGTAAAAATGTCGGAGACAAAACGGAGCCCTGGGGCGCACCAGCGTTTATTTTGTGGATATCAGATTTGAACCCGTTCAATACTACTGGAATTGAATGGTCCAAAAGGTAATTTCTAACCCAACGAAGAAGCAATTCATCAATACCAAATGCGCGCATTTTTGATAAGAAAGCTTGGTTCCAAACTCTATCAAATGCCTTTGAAATATCAATTGCAATAATCTTACTTTCTCCAAAACGATTTAAAGATTTGTTCCACTTCTCGGGTAGATAAACCATGAGATCACCAGTTAACTTTTTTACAATTGTAGCTTTTTCTCGTTATGCTTTTCTCTAAGTAACCAGCCTCTTTCTAATAGGAATTTTGACACGATCTTTTGTTAAAGATAAAATAAAAGAGTTGACGTAAATGTTTAGCACTGGAAGTTGTTGTAAATGGTTGGTTATTGGTTTCAGGTACTGGTTTAATGGAACCGTTTCCCCTATTGAAGCATGATTCTCAGATAATGGCCTGTTGGCCAGATAAATTGAACATCCAGTCAAAACACCGCTGTTGAGGGGATAAATTCCATTCTTTTTGAAACTGTTTACTGCGGTTTGAATGACAACAGACTTTATATATGCAATTCCAAATACCTCAGGGGATTTGACAATACGTAACCATTAACGATGAACAATATTTACTCAATTCCTTTTTCTGCCTTGCTGTAAGACTTACTTACTTTAGGGGGTACTACAGTCCTGTGTGAAATAGGGCCTCATCCAACAAATTTCTCCATCTAGCTCGGCCCCTAGCGAGGACACTTTCCTCTCTTCCTCTACTGCGCTTCCCTGTGGGTGTGGATTCAAAAACTTTCCGGGCCGGAGCATTGGCTTCCATGCGCTCTACGACTTGCTGTTAAGCAGTCTTAAAAGGATATACAAGGCTCTTGTTGTCACGTGTATACATTAAAAGCGTTGTTCTTGAATTTTATTTAACAAGCTGACTCTACTTTCTCCTTATAGCTAGACGCATGAAATTTCTACAAAAAAACATTAAATTTTCAGTAAAACAAAGCTACAGTAATGGAAAGACCGTTATGTTTTTATTTGTTAAAAAGTTTAGTTTGTTTAAAAGTAGGGTTGCTAAAAATCGTTATAATTACAAAAAATTGTATTTTATTGAATCTTTCCTCAAGCTTAGATGAACTAGTGTAATTAATTTATGGAGTAAAAAATAGTTACATGGAGACGTAGAATCTTGATCTATACCTATAAGCTCCTTTTCAATACACCTATACTCGCAAATCATTGGTTGACATTCTCAGCCGAATCATTTAAATATCGGGGAAATTTTAAATCCATGCAGTCAAATTAGCTTGGTGTGACCCGGTGCCAGATATTTGTTCATTTGTGGCTTTGAATGCCAAATTAATGATAAAAAAAATGTTTTAGAGACAGTCTCCTTTTAGAGCTTAAACGTCCCGAAAAACGAACCGGACCCTTTGACCCTTGAACATCATAACAAGAAGTAAAAGAATTATTTTTCTACATTGAATATCATGAACGTTCATAAAAAGAAAAAATATTAGTCAATGTAGATTGCTTAGAAGGAAAAATGTTTGCATCCTTCTTTTGAATATGAACAAAAAGGACTTGGGATGGAATACATTGATGTTACTTTTTATACAAAACCTATCTAAAACGTTCAACGTTTTTTATTTTTAAATCATTAATTACACAAACAGTTAATTATAAGATGTTTAAATAAGTTTTTAAAATTGGTCCTTAATGAAATTTTCTATTTTGTAGTTTCATTTTATGGAGATGGATATATTACCATGCCGCTGCAGGAAGCAAAAATGTCGACCAACATTCGCATAAAATTTCGAACTCAACAAGAGAATGCATTCCTCTTTTTAGCTGACGGAAGAACTGACTATTGTCTAATTCGTTTGGATGGAGGCATCATAAATTTTACTTTCAAAATTGATAGAGATGTCATACAGGTACGCAATTATTTATTTATTAATAATTTAAATAATTTATACATTTTTTTACCAATAAATGTAGTTGATTTCACCAAAAAAACAAAAACTAAATGATTTGGAGTGGCATGACATAGCCATCCAAAGATACGATAGCAACATAACTCTTCAAGTAGATGCAAGTATTATTCGAAAATCTTTAAGGAACGGGCTATCGGCTTTCAATGTCCATTACGGAACATATTTGGGTGGAGTTGGTGAGTTCAGAGCTGAATATGTTAAGGATGTTAACAATTTTCGAGGTTGTATATCTGATGTGAGTAAGTTTTTTGTTTAAGTTGAGAAAAATTAAAAATCCGATTAATTTATTTTTATTTAATTAAGGTCTTCTATAATAACATAAATATAATCAAACGAGCAAAAGAACGTATTAGTCATACAACGAGTATTGGAGTATCGTGGACATGCAGTAGTGAGTTCGACGCGGGAGCCATTGAGCCCATAAGCTTTTTAAATGATGATTCGTTTGGACTTCTAGTAAAGGAAAACAATCCAACTGCAGAATCGTGAGAAAGTGCCATTAAAAGGTCTCAAAATGTTGCTAACCATGTTTACAATTATTCTATTTAAGGATTCTTTTTGAACTTCGCACCATAGAACCATCGGGTTTGGTATTTTTCAACGGAGGCTATGATTTTATCCTCGTTGAAATTCAAGACGGTGTTCTTCATCTTATTTTCAACAAGGGCGGGACAATACTCAAACTAACTTCCAATAACAAGGTATCGGATGGTGAATGGCACCAAGTTGAAATACTTTATGATGACGTTGAAGTTAAATTTGTGGTTGATAAAATTGCTTCCATGGAGAATATTGCGAACCTTTCTAATAGTACAATACAGTTGGAAAAAAGTTTCTTTGTTGGAGGTGTTCCGGAAAAAATGCGTAGAAAACTTTCGAGTGAAGGTCTTAAAGTCAATGACCAAAGTTTGAAGGGATGTTTACGTGCTATTGTAGTTAACGACTATACCTTGGGATTTCCTCAAATGCGAGCCAGCAATAAATTGTCGGTGGATTGTGTTTGGAAGTATCCTTGTATTGAAGAACAACCTTGCTTACTCAGTGGCGTGTGTAATCAGTGGAGTGTTGATGAATTTATTTGTTACTGCGATCAGGCGTATTGCATCAAGGCTGATTATCAAGGTCCTTTCAAGGTAAGGTTTTTAATTGTTAAATGTATATATTGTTATGACATTTAATATCTTCTATAATCATGAAAAGTGTTTTTCCCAGCCTTATACGGAGTAATTTAATGCAGTTTTCTCTTGTAAGGTTTTAACTGTAGGGAGTGCGCTTGTGGTGATTTTCGTATATTCGCAAGAAAGTTTGACTTCTTTCCCACAAAGTGGCAAAGTTTCCTTAGCTGCGGTGTCAGCATCTTGGTTGCCCCTGATGCCTACATGTCCAGGTACCCAAACCAAGCAAGTATCTTTGGAAGATTATAAGAGACTTCTCACGTTTTCTATACGAACTTTCTATAAGTTCGGAAATATAGCTTCCAGATGAATCAGAAGAAGTCCTTTGCAGATTATTTTTGAATTTTCATTTGATTTTAATTCCACTACTGCATTAGAGGAGTTTGGATCCTTAAACGAACCATCTGTTTAGAAAATACGATCGGCTTTTTTTATCAGCGATCATCTGACTATGAAATCTTTTAAATTGTTGATATGGTGTATTGTTTTTTGTATGCCTTGCTAAGGAAGTGCATAAAGAGCAAATCTTGTTTCCAAGGTGGAGGAGGAATCTGAACTACCTCGTCTCTTGTTGTTTGGGAAAAAAGAAGAGGAAACCCTGGCTCTGATAAAAAGGACGTTATCTTATTTATTACAGAGCTGGTACCCTTACGAGGCTTTCCTATGCTAAGCGATTCCTTCGTAGCCTTGTGTAAAGGGTGCAAGAGATTCCCCAGAGAGAGATTCTTAGCAAAGAGTTCAAATGGTAGATAACCATCTCTCTTCGAAGTGCTAATAACATGTTGAAGAGAACAATCTATTTAGGTCTTAGCTAGTCGGATGGCGGTTTCTGTATGGGGCCTTTTCGTTTGGAGCAGATCATTTTAAGGGCATTGTTGCATAGTTTAAGTTGATTCGTTGCTTTTTTTATTTGAGAATTCTATTTGAAATTTCCAGAAAAAAGTATGCGGAGTATCCTAAGTTTTCTCTTAAGTGGAATTTAAGTATTTCGCAGGAAAAGAGGTGAACAGGAGCACTTTCTCTTTCTGTAAATGTGAATAGCTTCGATCTTACTTGGTGGAACAGAAGCTCCACTTTCTTGTGGCCATTGATGAGTTGCTAAGTCTTCCAAAAGTTGTTTCACATGGTTTGGGTCTCCAGATTTTTTACACCTGGAATAGACTTTGACTTTATGATTAATTTTTATTGTGTTTGGAACAAAGTTTTTCTTAATTTACTACCTATAATTTGACTAGTAAATTAATAAATCAATGCACTATATATCAGAAACAAATGTGTAATTTAAGACTCCATCAATATATACAAATCATTTACATTCTTTTGTTTGTTTTTTTGTAAATGCTATTGAAAATAAAAGTAAAGAAGCTATATATGGTTTGGAAGCTTGTCAAACGTTAAGACTATTTTCTTGTTTAATTCTAATAACACCAAACATGATTTTCAACCATATCTTATTTCAAATCCAAAGAGACCCAAATCAACACCCGATTTTTCTATACGCAATATAATGATCCCTTAAACGTACCCATTGTCTATTGAAAAATGCAATTGAAAAAAGCTTAAATGCGTCTGGCAAGCAGAAAGATGAAAGTAAGAGTCTTGGACGCACTTTTATATAATCAGGGGATTTTTTGATGTATCACTCATGTGGTTATCATTTCGATCTCAAACTCGGAATAATGATAAAAAACCAGCCAGATGTTTAAATTTGATGTAATGGTGCGTACGCATTCACAACAAGGAATTTTGGTTCTAACTCCACTTCTAAAATTTGCTACTGGCTCCAGGTCTATGACCTTTTAAAAATATCTTTTTAAGATTGCAAACATCATGTACTATTTTGAAAAACTGTGTTATTCATCTGTCGTTTCCTTTGTCCATTCTTTTTAATTTCTTAATATCTTCTTGTGTGTTTAAATCGATTTGGAAAAGTTCCGAAGTTAAATATTATCGATCTATTGCTAGAATTAATATTATTCCTAAACTCTTTGGGGTATATTAATAGTCATATTTTAAACCTTACTCTTTTTAAACTGTAGTCTAAATTTAACATCTATGTAGGTTAGGCACGGCGGCTATTCATAAAAGATTCGGCAGCTCTGTTTAGTTAGAAACAGGTTTCACGCATATTCTACTACAATTTCATTTAAACCTGAAAAAACGTCTTGAAGAGTGGAAACAAAACTAAACGCGTTAGCTATAGAGCCAAAGTCTTTGAAATCGTTGAAATTATTCTGCTTGTTGTTAGTTAAGAAATTTCATGAAAGTCGACTGTGTACCGAAAAATCTTAGCGCTGGCGATGTTAAGACTTGGAAACACACAGATATTGATAAACCTTTTATTGATTTTTGATCTTCAATATTTAGAAGGTCATTATCATAAATTTGGCATTTTTTTCATCGAATTCAAACAAATCGTCGTCATCTATTTTAAAGGGGTCGGTTAAAGTAGAGCTTAAAATGTTGATAGATTCTTAGGTCTATTGACATTTTAATGTAAGTTTTTATATTTTGAAATAAAACGTCTCGCAAAGTATTTTAATAAATTAATTTGTTTATTTTTAACGCTTTATAGAATTAATAACAGCTTAAACAGAGGGTCTGTTGAGTATATTTTTGGGCTCTAGGCGATTATTTAAAAATGGGCTTAAATTGTTTATGAATAACATAAACTGAAGTTTAGTTTAAAAAAGAAAAAATAGAACTTTTCAAAGAACTTTGAGTTTATTATTTGTATTGTAAATCGCTATCTTTTTATTTTGAATTTATGATCATTCCAAATCAGCACGGTTTTACTAAGGGGAGTTCTACCGTCACTTTTAAATGGCTTCGATTCAAACAAGTTCAAAGTTAACTCTGTACTTCCACAAGGTAGTCATTTAGGCCCTATTTTCTTTATTTTATTTATTAAGAATTTATCGTCTGTGTTGAAGCACATTGTCAGTACTTTTTTTTGAGTGATGTGTTTGTACTGTCTGCCTCTTAACCTTGAAAAATATAAAACTATGAGCTTTCCGAGAATGTTTTCTGTAACCTCTTTTAATTATATGTTTGACGAGTATCATTATTTCGTGTTAATAAAATGTATGTCTTTGTTGTGTTTTTCGATGAAAAATCGAAATTTAATACGCTTGTCAGTTCTGGGTACCAAATTATTCCTGTCATAAATCCAGAAGAGAACCTAGTTTCTGAGATCGGGGCTGAGGGGTAAGGATGGGCTAATTCCTACGATCTTCCATTTTAGCAGAACAGATATGTACAACTTATTAAAATGCCAAGTCTTGAAAGCAGACGTGCTTATTAATGTTTCGTGTGTATTGTTTAATTAATAAATGGAAATATTGACTATTTGCACCTTATGTTAGGTATCAACTTTAATATTCCCCAAAGAAAATTGAGGAATTTAACTGATTTCAAAATTGTCGGACTTATTTATTTACAATGATCCCCTTTGAGTAGCTTGTTTAATGTTTATTTAATTACCCTAATTTCAAATAGTAATACCCGTAGCGTGATGGTTAGTGCGTTGTACTGTACTGGATCTTTTGCTGTACGACACCAGACTAACAGTTACAGACAAAGTGGGTAACCACCCTCGAAAGTTCTTACAAAGACAGCCGAGTACGACAGTGATCAGAAATTGACCAACATTTACAACAAATGGACGAAACAATAAAACGAACGATGGAACGGACAATCCCAAAGTACAAAGAACGGGACCAAATGGACACTTACAGAAACGCGACTATTGACGCGCTGCGTAGGCCCAAAAACATCTACAGACGACTTACAGACCCACGCAAATTGGAGGCTAGGACACTGAAGTCGTCAATAAAAATATCAATCTGTTGATTAAGGATAACTAAAGATTATCAATGTAATGAGAACAACTTTATCTTGATGACAACTCCTTTATTAGACTCCAACTCAATGACTGACTCCTTACTTACATACTACAACTAAGCTGAGCTAGGTATGTCTATATACTTTAAGTACAGTGAGTATAACACTACATCTCCCTTTCTAGGTTTGTTTATACATTTTAATTCATTTCTTTTATATAACATCACTTGTCATTTGTAATATTTCATTTTTTAAATTATACAGCAAAATAATAGTTTTATAATTAGGTAATTCAATTTTGTGTAACTTTCTTTCTCTTCTATCCTCTGAATTTTTAAATTCAAGCTTATAATAATTGTTTTATGAATTAAAAGTGAAAAAATAAAAAAAAATATTTAGTAACAAAGAATGAATGAATAGGATTTATAATTAATTATGTAATTCATTTATCTAATCTTAATTTAGGAAATTGATACTTCAAATATTATACTGTTTTTGTTATAATTTATAGAAATTAGATTGTTTTTTTCATTTTCTTTCAATTAAATAAAATTTTTACAATCTTGTCATTAAAGAAACATTTTCTTTTTTTTTATAATTTATAGATATTTCAATTTAGTACAATGTTTGGAATAAGTTTCTAAGCAAACTTCCAATCTGATTGAGCTTATTAGTGATTTATGCGCGCGATCTTATATACTTTGAGTTTCGGCGAAGGATTCTACCACTTTGCAGCTGTATCAAATATGATCTTGGGAGCGAATGTTTTTCTTTGATTATTCCCGCGAGCCAAAATTTTCCTTCCTGCATCCAAACTTTCTGTTTTACTTGGAATGGGGATCTTTCTTTTGCGCCGCGGTCATGATAGTGCTTATTTTTAAGATTTTTGCTGTTAAGAACAGGTAGTAGTTCGTTACAAATACCACTATTCTTGTAGAGTTTATGATCCCCGGCAGCAGTGTACGAGTTTGTCTGCCCATTAACACTTGAGTTGGTGTCAATTTAGAATTTTTAATTGGTGTATTTCTGTACTCGAGCAGGACTAACCATAGATTAGTTTTTGATTCTAAGGATTTGCGAAGAAGATTTTTTGCAATATGAACGCACTTTTCACTAAACCCATTGGATTTGGCATATTTAGGACTACTTGTGATTAGTTCAATATCAAACTTTTCAGTAAAGGCTTTAAATTCCAATGAATTAAAAGGCATATTATCTGCCACTATTTGTCTTGGGATACCATGAATCGAAAACACAGTCTCTAGTTTACCTATGATTGCTTTTGCTGTTTTACTATTCAGCGGTAAAACGTCAATATACTTAGACAAAAAGTCACCTATGACGAGGTATGATTTACTGTCATATTCCATTATGTCCATACCAATTCTCTGATATGGCCCCTCTGGTAATTCATGGTTTATAAGCGGTTCTTTGATGTTGCTCGACCTATATTTTTGGCAAATCCTACACGATGCAACTAATTTTTCGATTCCTTGGTTCAAGGTTGGCCAATAGACTAAAGAACGTGCTCTTGCTTTTGTTTTTTCTATTCCAAGATGTGAAAGGTGTAGAGTTTGTAGGACTGAATCTCTTAATTCTTTGGGTATAAATATTCTATCAGTATAGAAAACTAAACCATCATCTAAAAATAGATCGTCCTTCAAACTCCAAAAACATTTCAAATTTTCCGGCATTTTGCTTTTATCTTTTGGCCACCCTTTACATAAATATTCCTTGATTCTTTTCAGTACTATGTCTTCATCTGTTTTTCTTCTATAAAAATCTCTTTTGGCGTTACTAATGTTAACCGTATGTATTAACTCATTTAAACCTTTAATATTGTTTTTATCGAATTTTACTGAACAGCTATTTCTTGATAATAGATCAGCTAACACCATTCGACTACCTGGCATATATTCTAAATCTAAATTGTATTTTTCTAACTTAAGTTTCATGCGTTGTAGTCGAGGAGAGGGTATTTTACTATACTCTTTATTGATGATCCCTAAAAGTGGTTTATGATCAGTGACAATCTGAATTTGCCTTCCATAGATAAATGAGTGCCATTTGCTGCAAGCAAACACAATTGCTAGCAACTCTCTTTCAATGTTTGCATATTGTTTTTCTGTATCCGTAAGGCTACATGAAGCAAAGGATACTGGCCTATTATTCTGCATTAAACAGGCTCCTAAACCAGAAAGTGAAGCATCCGTTTGAATAGTAATTTTTTCATTTGGATCAAATGATTTAAGAATTGGAGCTCTAAGTATCGAGTTTTTAATTCTTTGGAGGCATATGTCATGTGCCTCGGACCACTGAAAGCAAATATTCTTTTTTAGTAATTCTCTTAGCGGGTTAGACAACTCAGATAGGTTGGGAACATATTCTCTTACATAGTTTATAAATCCTAATAATTTTTGTAACTCAGTCTTACTGGTTGGTGGCTTAAGCTCTTGAATTGATTTTATTCTGTCATCGTCTAATGCTATTCCATTTTCGCTTATTAAGTGCCCTAAAAACTTTATTTGCTTTTGTTTGTATTGAACTTTTTCTTTGTTAAATGTTATATTTCTTTCCAACGCTCGATTTAAAACCATTTGAACTGTTCTGTCGTGGTCTTCGACAGTTCTCGTGGCTATTGCTATGTCATCTATATAAATATAAACATTCGGAATATCACTAAAATTTTTTTCATTGATTTGTTGAAATGCTTCTGCAGCTATTTTAATACCTAGTGGCAATTTAATGTACCGATAAAGGCCAAATGGAGTACTGAAAGTACAAATTTTCTTCGAATCCTCATCCAATTCGATTTGATGAAATCCGTCCTTTATATCGAACACAGAGAAGAATTTCTTATTAGCAAAGTTTGATTTTATATTTTCAAAAGACGGAATTTCGTGAAAGTGCTGAATAATTGCTTCGTTTAGATGCTTTGGGTCGAGACAGATCCTCAGTTTATTCGGTTTTTCAACAATTACAATGTTAGATATCCATTCACTCGAGGTGAAACATGGTTCTATTATTGCTAGTTTACATAACCTATCGAACTCTTGTTTCAACTTATCTTTTATAGCGAGGGGAACGCGTCTTGATGGTTTCGCTACAGGTGTGGCGTCTTTTTTTATACCTATGTGAAAATTTTTATAACAACACCCTAATCCAGTGAAAACTTTTTCGTACCTATTTAAGAGGTTATTTTTTTCTGTAAGCATGCTTTCTGTATCATATTTAATCTCATTGTTTTTTATTTCATTTATTCTTTTAACTAGTTGTAACTTCATGCAACTTTCTAGACCTAAAAGAGGTATTCTGTCCTCATCAACCACATAAAATTCCACACTTCTGTTAGCAACTAAGCACTCTAAATTGGCTATCCCTAGCGATTTGATCTCCGTTCCATTATAAGCAGACAGTTTGGCTGCATTTTTAATCAAATTTATGTTTTTCAATCCATTTAAATATTTTACTGGCAATATATTAACCATGGCTCCCGTATCTAATTTGAATTTTATATTAATGTTTTGTACCTTTATGTTTTCTAGCCAGGTACCCGAAATATTTTCTTGGTTCATGATACTGTCAATAAAAAAATCATCGTTTGATTCATTTACCTCGTTATCTTCTACATGAACTTCCCGAACCGGTTTATTTTTACAAACAACTGCAAAGTGATTTAATCCGTTGCACAAAGTACATCTCTTTCTGAATGCTGGGCAAGACCTTTTGCCATGTGTTTTACCGCACTTCGTGCAATCAAATTGGAGGTCCGATACATGTGGTGATCTATAATCATGAGGAGAAGAGTTTTTATGATTAATTTTGTTGTTAGTATTGTTATATTTTTGTTCGTTCTGATGATACGTCCCCTGCTTTTTAACTGCGTCTATCGATGCATCTGTCCTGGTGTTCATCTGCTCTATCTGTTTGTTTGTTACTTCGGCGCAACGAGCCATCTCTATTGCCTTTTCTAGCGTTAATCCATCCGTCTCCAGATATCGTTTTTGTAATTTTTTGTCATTAATTCCCAGTACGATTCGGTCTCTTACCATTCTATATACGTGCCATTCTAAGCTGAGCTAGGTATGTCTATATACTTTAAGTACAGTGAGTATAACACTACAATCAACTAACAAGTACTGGGACCGCAAGATCCAGTCATTTAATTCCAGTGACCCAAGTATGTTCCCCAAAATCAACAAAATATTCAGGAAAAAAGAACTATAGTGACCTTCCGTGTCTGAAAATCCAAAGAACTGAAGAGAACAGAGACGTGAGAGAAGCCATCTTTGACGATGACTATTTAATATAATTGAAGATCCGAAGGAAAAAGTGGAGGCGGAAGCAGCTGCTTTCCAGCATGTGTACAGGGTGAATGTTAGCATTCACCCTAACCACGACCTGGAAAACAGAGCCCTACTTAATCACTTTTACCTCTGTAATGATATCACACAATGGCGATCTGAGAACCGCGGTTTCATGCGATTCAATGACTATTCCTTAGCAAATGCCATAATCGCCGAGCAAACGGGAGCAAGTCCCTTGTTGGTAACGAAGGTTGAGCTTCAGCTCGTCTTCAATTCAATAAAAAAATAAAATGTCAAGTATGGTATATCCAACGTTGTACAAAGACGTTTACCGATGGAGGCAATTGGCATTTACACTAAACTCTTCAATAATGCACTGAATAATGCATATTATCCAGTGCATTGGAAGACTGCTGTGCTTCATCCTCTCCCAAAAACGGGAAAGGACAACTGCAACCCGTCAAATCTTCGGTCGATAAGTCTTCTTCCGAGCATCAGCAAAGTTTTCGAAAAGATCATTAATAGGGCTCTGACTAAGTGGGCTGCGGACAACAAAATAATTCCGGATACACAGTTCGGGTTCAAGGCGGGTCATGACACAATTCATGCTGCGTCTAAACTCGTTTCTGATATCCAATGGCATAAATCAAAACAACAATGCACAGGTGCTGTTCTGGTTGATTTGGAAAAGGCCTTTGACACCGTATGGTTAGAGTGTCTTTACCTAAAACTGAGCAGGCTTGGCATTAGCAAGCCATTGTTGTATATACTATATGATATGCTTAACGGTAGAAAGTTTGTTGTCAAAAGTGGCAATGTAACTTCTACCACAACATTCTCAATTAAAAATGGTCTTCAACAGGGAGGGGTGAATTCGCCGATTCTCTTCAGCATTTACACCAGCGATCTGATAGGTAGTCTTACAAAGGCAATTGCGTACGCCGACGATATAACTGCGTACAGAACGGTGCGAAAGGTTAATGCTATTAGAGTTCTCTTGCAGCATGATTTCGACAAGATTTAGCGATATTGCGATGACTGGAAACTGAAAATAAACATCCAGAAGTCGGAGACAATTCTGTTCCGGACTCCGTTGGCTAAGGCCAAGAGGGACACGCGCAAAAATTGGGGCAAGATGGTCATCGTTGATCTTCACGGGCAGCCATGAATTTTTGTCTAGTTTTAAGATAGGTTTAAGATAGGTTTAATAAAAATGAATTGAAAAAAAAGAAAAAAAAGTGCGTTTGACTGTCATGCAAGGGGTCTTGGGTACAACCCCTTCCTGTACCACCTAACTTGTTTCACGTGTACTGCCTCTTGCGGGAAAATAGCAAATCCGCCAAGATTTATTCTTGTCATGAAAAGTGCTTTCTCAAATTAGCAGTTCGAGTTCGGCATATAAACTGTAGTTCCCTTTCATCTCTGACAACATTATTCGCACTCAGGAATGGTTAAGAGTTGTAAGTCGGTAGGCACTGGTTCTTCATGCGCTGTTGCACCACCTATTATATAAACATTTATCCTTTATTTTACTATTTCACAGGGACACATGCTGTGTCCCAATATTTTGTGTGTTTTTTTTTAATTTAAAAAAATATTATACTTAAAATGCAAACATGTTTTTAAATAATTATTATTACTTTCATTTTTTTTAGATTTTCGCAGAATCCAGTACGGAAACTGAACTTCTCAATATTTCACCATTACAACTTCTAGAAGGAGGAACAATATTCATAACATCGCTAAATATTGATCTCCTAATCGAACTTAAGAGACAAGATATTCCTGACCTAACCGTCAGATTCATAATTGTACATCAACCTAAATACGGCACGATCTTACATTTCTCCAGAGACAAAAATAATTTTGTTCCTGTTGTTTCTTTTGGTCTAGACGATTTGAGCACCGATAAATTGAAATACGTTCACAATGGAGCAGAAAGCTTCAACGATCATGCAACAATCGATATGCAAATCGATGGTCCACCACATAAAGTACCAGATTACATTTTGGGGAAACATCGTTTTCTTTTGCATGCTAACGTTACGCCGGTCAATGATCCTCCACAATTACGAATTCCAAGAAATAAAATTCTACGACTGATTGAGGGCATTGAAAGAGTATTGGATGCTGATTTATTTTCGATTGAAGACCCAGACAGTCCCCCAAATGCTTTGATTTACTCTATCCTACCAACAAAAGTTCCAAAAGAAAATGAAGGACGTTTCGAGGTCGATGGGAAACCTACTGAAACTTTTTCCCAAAAAGATATTGATATGGGAAGAGTGACTTACTTATATAATACGACAACAACAGAAACGTTTTCTTACAATATCAAGCTTCAAGTCTCTGACGGAATTGAGACTAGCGACACGGTTAATCTTCCTGTTTCTGTCCATCCATTGGAATTGAGACTTGTTAACAATACGGGACTTATAATGATTCATAAATCGTTTCTTTTTTTGACTCCATACAATCTCTCAATCGTCACTAATTCCGGGGAAGATAATATTGATATCAGATACGATATTGTTAAAAGACCACAATATGGAGCTATTCAACGGTTGCGACAAGTCGATTCTTCATGGGTGAATGTGGAATGGTTTAGCGATAGTCAATTGCTGCTCAGTCATGTACGATATGTTCATAATATTGGTACTCCGTGGCAGGATGTCTTCAAGGTAATATTTTATTTATGATGCATGCGTCCTACGTGTTCCCAATATACTATGTTGAAAATCGTGTATTTTTATATTCAAACAGTTTGTTGCATCGCATGGATTGGTTACTACACAAATCTTTGACTTTCGTATTACTTTTACCAGTCTTCGTATAACTTCGAACAAACAATCTGTAATATCAATAAACGGTTCCAAGGAGTTCATATTCAACAACGATGTGCTCCTTTTCGAAACGGTACCTCTGCCAACATTTCCACGGAACATCATCTATAAAATAATTCAACCGACTAAATATGGATCAATTTTCGTAGAAGGCTCACGTAAGTTTGCGAAGGTCAGTTCCGTTTTCTTAGTATACAATGTTCCCTATGTTACATTTACTGTTAAATTTTAAAAACTCCATTTTGATTGAATTTTATGTTTATAGGAAATGGATTCATTCACTCAGCAGGATGTGGATAAAAATCGAATTCGTTATGCTTTACATCGCACGTCGTACTCGTACTTTGTTGACTATCTTGACTTCATGGTCTCTGTAATGGAGTGTGAAAATGTCATAGGGAAGCTGAAGATAATTTTCACACCTCAGAAAGAGTTGGAGAAAAAGTTGTCGTTCCAAAACAAACAGCTTTTGCGAGTTCAAGAAGGTGATCGAGCACTCATAAGTAAAAATAACTTCGAAATTGCGTTCAATATTTACGAAAGCCTGAATTTTTCAATTTCCAATCCTCCACATCATGGAAGCCTTTGCCATCAAGATACAAACACTTCGAAGCTTGAGACAATGACAGTTTTCACCCTTGAGCAATTGTTTCTAAATGAAATCTATTACTGTCACGATGACACGGAATCCCAAGAAGATTCCTTCAGCTTGCTGATACTCTCAAATAAAGAAGCTGACATGCAGTTTGTGTGTCAGATTGATATTCAAATCAAGCTTTTAAATGACAATCCACCATACCGCACCGTCGATCGAATTTTCCATGTGGTTCGTGGTTCGGTTCGAACCATAAATCAAGACGAACTACAATACATGGACTCTGACGTTAACACCAATCTGTCAGATATTCATTTTATTCATGTGTCAAGTACGAACGGTGGGTTCTATAAATCAGGGGTGTATATGGATCATTTCAGTCAGGATGACATAGACAATAGGCGAATTGTTTTCCAACATTCGGGACCCGATATTGGAACGGCTTCTTTTATTGTTAGTGATGGCCAATATGAATCAACTGGAGTTCTGGAGATTCATGCGTCTGATCCATTTGTCTCAATGCTTCCTACAAATGCTACTACTGTGCAGGAAGGGAAATTTGTCATCCTTCGAAATAGAGATTTTGTTTTGGAAACAAACCTGGACATAAAACTCGATGGAATTCATTATGAAGTAATAACTCCACCTTCGTATGGTATTCTTATGTATTTGGGAAGAAGAACAAATGATTCTGTCCATATTAAATCTTCGAATCTAACATCGCTAACTAATTTCACTCATTTGGATGTGGAAAGAGATCGATTGGTTTATTGGAATACTGAAGTTGCTTCAATGGATAAGGTTCGGTAAGTTTTTCATCAACAATATTGGTTAAATGCATTGGGTTTTAATTTAGCTACAGTTAGAAAACAAAAATGATTGTATTCAGTTGTATTTTAGTTTCAAGTTGACTGAGTTCTGTAGGTCATCTATTTTCATGAACTTAAGGATAAATTGATATAATCTGCAATAGATAAGTAATGTGCATTTAAAGTTGAAAAAATTTATCCAAAATTTGTTTTTCATTTGATATCTTTTCTTAAAAAAAAATTGCGGGATGTTTTGTTTTTGCACAGAACTTTATCAAACTTTTTATAATCGATATTTTGTGAAAAAGGGCGGCTAGACATTAATTTGCTTCCATATTATGAATATTTTTCTTCGGTCTTAACATCTCTCCAATTATTCTTTTTATCTACACATATAAATGAGTTTTACTAAGTTCTAAACCACCATTTAACAACGTTTCTTGATGAAAACACCAGCCAAAGTTATTAAGGATAAAAAGTTCTTATCACAGTTTTTCAATTACAAAAGAAATTAAATGGTTAGACTGGAACCTTCCTCACTCTCAATACTAAAACTTCAAATGATTCACAAGCTATCTTTAACATGTTTGCTAACTATTTCAAATATTTTGTATCGATCTTTTTCTGTTCCATATTCTGCATGTTTTGAATAGCTCTCTAATTTCTCCGTCGGTCCTTAGTAAATTAAGACTGATTGTCTCCATGAAGAAAAAACTCATTTGCAATCCCACACCCAAAAGTGTTAAATATATGTACATATTATGTTGTACATAAGCCCACATATGTGGGAAAATTATTATTATTTGAAAACATCTTTAACAATATTTTGAGTTAACTACGCATACACATAGTCCAAAAAGTCTCAGTTCTGGTCCATAAAAGCGATATAATTCTTTTGTACGGTACTCGATTTCTCTAAATCATCTTTGTCCATCCCTTCCTTGAATATTAGCTTCTCAAGAATGATCCGCTTGTCAAGCTCTAATGCATACATATTTCAAGAGCGCGTTAAAAGAATTTCCTTTCGAGGCCTTAATTGCAGTTACTCCCTGGTCCTTCTTCCATATCAAGGCTGCGCTTAATTAATAAATCTAAAGATTTAGGAAGAACGGTGACTGAAATCGTGTTTATTTATTTGTTCAAATTTTTATAATTCCATCTTCTTTAACAGTAACATCGTCTTCAAAACTTTCCCTTTAGCTAAGCCTCATCTTTAGCTTTAAGTTACTTAATTTCGTAAGCTAACTTAATTCTCGAATTCAGAAAAATAAATGAGGAAACCAAAATTTAATTAAAAAAGATAACTACATATCCCGTCTGTAGATTTGTCTCACTTAAAAATTTGAAGGCTTTACTATTGGGTTAAAAAAGTTCTCAGTTGAATTATTCTTAAGAATTTTAAAATTACCAACGATATTTTTCATAGAAAGAATAGTTTAGTTTGAAAATCTAGTTTTGTTAAATAGATTTTTAGTCGAAAACAAAATTTAACCAATTTTAGTAGAATTTCTTAAATTTTTACAGATTGGATCACTACTTTAGTTACTTAGAAGGTTGCGGTCAAACATCCCTTTCATCTTTCACGATAACTAAAGAAATGGTACTTGTTAAATCGTAAGTCTCAAAGAAAACTTTAGCCCTGGTCCGAATGGCGTCCCATCAGTTGTTCTACAAAAATGTATGCATTCTCTGTCAAAGTCTCTAACTGCACTCTTTGAACTCTCTCTCTAGCAAGGTGTGTTTCCTCATACATGGATTCATAAATATTCATAATATTTTGGATTCATAAACAAGGCAATAAAACTGTAATAATCAATTATTATAGACCTATTGCTAAACTTTAATGCATTCCAAAACTTTTTGAAAGCTTAGTTTATGATTCCGTTTATTTCCATTGCAACCCCTTATTCTCGCTCGCTCAACATGGTTTCTTAAAGGTAGATCCACTACGACTAACTGAATTGAATTTTTATTCAAAGTTTTGTTAGCCCTTGTGAATGGCAAGGAAGTTGATGTTGTATACACTGATTACAGCAAAGCCTTTGATAAAATATCCCATAAGATAATTTATTTCAAACTTAGAGCCCTAGGCTTTTTATCTATGTTTATAAACTGGATAGGCTCCTACCTTGCCAAATGAACTTATGGAGTCCTTTTCCGTAACTTAGTCTCCAGTCCCATACATGCAACTTCTGGCGTCCCACAAGGTAGTTACTTTGGCCCTTTTCTCTTCGTCTTATCTGTTAACGATGTATATCGTTAATTAAAAAACTCAGACATCCTAATGTTTGCACATGATAAGAATTTTTTTAAGATTATCTCATCTCCATCTGATTCCTTACTTTTACAAAATTATCTTAATATCTTTTTTGTTTGGTGCATGCACAATTTCCTAGAGTTAAATGTAGGTAAATGTAATCAAATGCGCTTTCCGCGCAACCAAATCCCATCTCATAGAGTATGCTACTTCCTTAATGACGCCGCGCCGTCTATTCAATTAGAGATCTTGGTATTATGTGTGATAAACACTTGAATTTCCATTCCGATTTTGACCCAATTATTAATAAAGCTAATAGATCTCTCGGTTTTATTAAGAGATGGTCAAAAGAATTTTCCAACCTCCATTGTAACTAAAGGGCTTTACATTTCTCTAGTCCGTCCCCATCTTAAATATACATGCCAAGTATGGTCTCCTTTTTATGAAAACCATTCACTCTAAATTGAAAATGTTCATAGGCGTTTCGTTCGATTTGCCTTACGTGGTCTCGCCTGGGATGATACATCCAACTTGCCTCCTTATGCCGATCGACTAAAACTGATAAGTTTGCAACCCTTATATATTAGACGCAAAAACGCTGATATAATATTTGCTCACCAATTGTTAATGGGCAATATAGATTCCCCGGCACTCCTGAGTGATATTCATCTTTACACCAATCTGCGATCTGTCTCCCTTTTCTAAATCCCTCATCACTGCGCTAATTACGGACACTTTGAACCAATGTCCAGAATTCTTCGTCACTGCATCGCTGCTATTGTAGTCTTTGATTTTAACATTTCCCAATCCCATTCGAAAGATTCCCTTTTTTTTTCTCTTTTTGCGACCGAATTTCTCGTCCCTTTTAATTTTAAGTCTAATAAAATAAAAATTCTTTGTTCTGTATATTAAAGAACTTTTATGTGGGCCTTAGGTCCCACATGAATTAATGTTGAAAAAAAATGTTAAGTTAGTGTTAAGTTAAATTAAGTAATGTTAAGTTATAGCTCATATTAAGCTGAATAAATAAATAAATTGAATTTAATTCAAGTCTCTAGCGTCATTGGTTTATGAGATATTTAGGGTTAACCAAAATGTTCACCTTTTTACTGCTTTGTAAAAAAACCACCCGCGCAATTTTCTTGAGAGCCCTTTCTGAATCTTTCTGCGTTATTATCTGTATAACAAAATATATTTGAAGTCGATATTTCTTCTGGTTCTTGAGCTTTGGACGACGAAAAAAACGTCGCGAACGTAGGTACACACGCACGCACAGACATCTTTCTAAAAATGTTTTATTTCAACTCTAAGAACCTTGAAACTTCCTATGGGAAATTAAAAAGAGGTTCGGATGCGACCCACACTGATACGTTCCAACCCGTGCGCGTCTGTCGATATTTGTATGACTTCAACAAAACATTAATTAGAATATTTTGTGTGAGATGAAAATTTTTGAAAAATGTCTTCATTTTTCTTGTAGGTGTTCGTGTTTTGTAAAAAAAAATTTCCAATTGAATTTTTCGAAAAAAAATTAGTTAAATATTTTAAATAAGTTTGAGATCTGAATTTGTTTTTTAGCCCAGATTTTTGGCCGAAAAATATGTTAGTAGGTAACTTTCTTTTAATTTCTTCTAGAGGGATGACCTTGGAAAAGCCATAGGAAAGTTTTTCAAAAAAAAAAAACACATACAATTCAGAAAAATCCATGCAATCTTTATTACGGTCCATTTAATTTAATGTTTGAAGATTATTTGACTGCGCCTCAAATGGCCCATCCGCTTAGTCCAATTTTGGCATACTCTTTCCAACATTTCGAGCGGTATCTCACGAATAAATGCTTCAATGTTGTCTTCCAATGCGTCAATTGAAGCGAGCTTGTCTGTATAGACATGAGCTTTCACATAGCCCCACAAAAAACAGTCTAAAGATGTTAAATCGCACGATCAAGGCGGGCAATTGACCGGTCCCGATCGTGAAATAAAATGTTCATCGAACTCGCCTCTTAATAAGTCCATTGTCGAGCGTACTGTGCATTTTTAGCAAAAAAAAGTTGGATATTATATCACTGTAGCGCAAACCATTCACAGTTTCGTTGCGATTCGCATCATCCTTGATGAAGTACGGTCCAATGATGCCACTAGCCTATAAACTGCACCAAACTGTGATTTTTTCTGGGTGCATTGGTAGCTCTTGCAATGCTTCTGGTTGATATTCACTCCAAAATCGACAATTCTGCTTATTAACGTATTACGTACGCATTGAGACAAAAATGAGTTTCGTCGCTCGTTGGAAGAACCGCGCGATGAACTTTCTTAAGAGCACGCATTTTGAAAATAAAATTCAATATTTGCAAGCGTTGTTCTTTTGGTAGACGATTCATTTTTAAATTAAAGACCAAACTGAAGATGTTTGACAGTGAAACAAACCACAAAACGTACGTACGCGGCGCTACAGTCCAGAGCTCGAAGAATATATCTTTGGTGTCTTCATCTTTCTCCTTTGTTGGAGCATGCGCGCATATTAGGCTTATGTTGGCGAATTTAGCCTTGATGCGGATTGTCGTGATGCGCTCGCTCACACTGTTGAAACTCAAGACTTTTTGCCTGTATTTGAACATCAGCTGTTTAAACCAGTGTTACCAAAAATATAATAGCTAAAAAATCACCCTTTATAAAAAATAAAATATAGATCGAATATTTGTAAGACCACTTACAAAGTCTTACGATAACAAAAAAATTAAGCAAATAATAATTAAATCATTTTGAAGTCAATATATTTATTTATTCAGAATTAAACATCAATTTTTACCAATTTTGTGTAGATTTTAATTGCACGGACTTTTGCATTTTTATTAAAATTTTACTGAAAAAAAAAACATTTTTTGTAACTTAAAATTAATTTGAATCCAATATATTGAATTTTGAAAAAGATATTTGAGCCGAAACTCATTTTTTCCCAACTTTTAGTAAAGTTTTTTTTTTAAGGTTTTTATTTTTTGTAAAAAAATCTGTCTATTTGATTTTCCACAATATTCTACCAATGGTCGAAACCATCATTTTTCTTCGTAAAATTATTTTAGAGTTGGTAGTGTTATCGGTTCGCGAAATATTTGGGTCAAGTCCTTTCAGCATTTTTCTGTTTTATCATCCGTAAAGCAACATTTATTTGAGGTTCTTGAGAATTAAACGATCTAAAGTGATATACCGAACCTAAGAATATAGGCCCACACTCCCTAAAAATGTTTTATTTAGGTTCTAGGGACCTTAAATGTAAAAATTTTCAATTCGACAAATCGGACCGATTACAATAACTTCCTATGGGAAGCTGATAAGTGTATTTTTTATCGTCTTATCAATTCATAGATTTAAGTTAAACATTTTAAAGACAACGAGCAATAAATAGGTTTACTACGTAATTATGTAATCATTTTATAATACTCTTTATTTTACTAAAAATGTTTAAATCAAAATAAGGCCATTTGACGTACTTTTTTCTAATTTTTAGGTACCGAGTTTTAATAAAAAATACTGTTGCTGAAGGTGAAGTCATATTTCGAATATATCCATCAGCTTATTGGGAAAATCTACTCATTAAAAAAAATGAAACGTTATACGTTGAAGAGTCTACTAGTGTATTGCTGTCGAGAGATATTCTAGAGGTTTGTTTAATAAAACATAATATTTAAATCAATTTCAGTAAAACTAAAAATTGGCAAAATAATAAATAACTCTACAGGTTTTAAGCTTAAGTCAATTAAAATGTTAAAGATAGAATCGAAATTGTATACTCAGGCGTTTTTCAATAATTCATCCTTTTCAGGTTTCTCATCCCAATATATCACCTGGTGATATCACATTTCTAGTAACTTCTTCACCTATGCACGGATATTTGGAAATGCAATCAATGAGCTTTGATGACGAATATAACTGCAAGGTATTTGACCAATCCGCTATAAATACCAACAAAATGTTCTACATCCAAGCTGGAGTCAATCAGTCAACTGATTATTTTGTTTTCGACGTTACTAATGGAATAACATGGTTAAGAAACCTCATGCTCAAAATAATTATCATTCCGGAAAGACTGTATATGATAACAAGTACTGTAGTTGTTGTTGAAGGTAAGCATTTTTTTAAACTTACATATTTCAAATGTTGTTAAATGTTTCGAGTTTTTTTAATCCTCAGGAAAAACTGTACAACTTTATGCGACAGACATTCAACCATTTTCTGAGTATTATAAAAATAAAATATTAGAATACAAGATCATAGAAAGTCCATCCTCTGGATTTGTTATGGCTGGAAACTCAAAAGTCAAGCGCTTCACTCAAAAACAACTCGAAATAGGATCCATCCAATATGTTCACAACGGAAATGAAAATTCTTCAGATACAATTACGCTGATTGCTTTAGCAAGAAGCAAGGAAAGTGTGCCATTTGTTCTTAAAATTTCAGTTAGTCCGGTAAACGATGAAGTTCCTTACATTGCTGTTAACACAGGTTTGCAAGTATGGCAAGGTGGAAAGTACATTATCAAAAGCAGTGATTTATGTAAGATACAAATAAAAAACTTATACTAAACAAATTAATAACATTCCATAAAAACATTTCACAGCGGCACAGGACCATGACACACCTCCGGAAAATCTAACATTCATAGTAAATCATATTTATGGTGGTTTTTTGGCACTCAAGACTGATGTAAATAGAAAAATACATCAATTTACCCAAGAGGATATAAATAAGGAAGTTGTTCAATTTGTCCACGATACAAATGCTAGGAAGACTGAAATCTCATTTATAGTAAATGATGGTCTATTCAATACAACCGAACAGCTTTTAAATATAGCCATAAAGCCTGTAGTAATCATTGAAGAGCATAACGAAAATCTACATGTCTTTCCGCTAACAAGAAAGCAAATCTTACGAGATCATTTGGCATTCAAATGCTCGGATGAGGAACGAAAGATTCAGCTTAACATAACTATGCCTCCTAATCTCGGAAGAATTCTTTATGAATCGTTGGAAAACGGCCACACTACACAAGTAACAGAATTTACTCAAGACGACATCGATAATGGAAGGATTTTTTACGAACATACTGCCGTGATTTACGAATTCCGTGTTAACGATTCATTTTACTTTGACGTTGCTGCAGCGGAATCTGATCGATTGCTGAATCAAAAGTTTAGCATAGAAATATCAGTATCGTCTGGAGGACTTTTACGGTTCTTACCAATACCTCAAATAACAGTCGATGAAGGTGGAACTGCACCAATAAGATTGGATTTCAGCAAAATTTATGAGTACTTAAAGACAAGGGCAGGCATAAATAATCCAGAATTGTATATTGAAGTACCGAAGAAGCCTAGTCATGGCCGTATTGGAGTTGGAAATGATATGAAGATAGAAAATCGAATAAGTACAACAGATTTTTCGAAGAAAAATGTCTTCTACGAACATGATCATACAGATACCTTAGAAGACTCTATTTTGATGTCGGTTTATCTATCTCAAGGGTAAGTTTTCAAATCAACTTTTGCCTTCAACAAATGCAAATTATTCAAATCTATGAAATTATAAAGTTAACCAATTAAGTTTCAAGGAATTTTAGGTTGATGAAGTTAAGTAAAGTGCTGATGGTTAGTGAGTTGGAGTATCATGTCACAGGTCTTGGGTTCAATCCCAGTTTCCTGAATGAGTACACCTGTACTTGAGTGAGTTAGTGATTCAGTGGGATCAATCTTTTTTTCGCACTGGTACGAGTAGTGTGGAAAATCCGCTGGTCTGGATGGTATCTCTGCTATTGTTCTGAAGATGTGTTCTTCAACGCTCGCAAAACCACTGCGTAAGCTTTTTCAACTGTCCTTCTACTCAGACTCAGGTCTCGACGCGGTGCGATCTTCTTCACCCTCTAATTAATTAAAATAATGACCGACAGCACGTCATTCGCAGTAATAGGTCCATTGGTGATCTCAAGGTTTATCACACCGAACAATGGTGCCAATTGCTACATCGTTTTAAAGGGCGTAAGATTAGTGTACTTGATATTTCAAAAGCATTTTATGGGGTTTGGCATTAGGTTATCTTATCGAAAATGCGCTCTTTTAGTTTTCATCATTCCTTTCTTCATTGGATCATTGGACAAGTAGTATTGGATGAATTCAAGTCTGAATACCACAAAATAATTTCTGGTGTGCCCCAGGGCCCTGTTCTATCTCGAAAACTTTTTCTCATTTTTATTAATGATCTCGTGCCAGCAACTTCCAATCCAATACATTGTTTTGCTGACGAAAGACCTTATAGCTTCTGATATTCGTTTTAAGAATCATCCTTTTCCCACCGAGTTACAAGTAACCTCTCTCGAAGTTCTCTGCCGCCAACACAAAGTATCGAAAACCAGTGGCAACATTGCTAAGATGCAATCAGAGAAGCGGCCTCTGATGTGCTGGGTTTCAAGCAGCCATCAACAAGGAACCCCCGGATTGATGAGGAATGCTGGCAGGCAAATGCAGCCAAACAACAGGCACGAAAAGCGGAGCTGTATAAAGGGCTGAGAGCTGCTCATGAGCTCTATAAGCAGAAAAAGCGAGAGGAACACCGACTTCTCAGAAGGAAAAAGAGAAGGCATGAGAAGCGTGCGGTCGAAGATGTTGAGAGGTTTGAAAGCAGGAATGAAGTTCGAAACGAAATTCACAGGTACATAAACCTAGAACCAAAGGCTTTAAAGACGAAGTGGAAACATCATAGTGGAACCACAGTCAATGCTGTGGATATGGAAGGGCCAGTTCTGCAGACTGTATAACGGCGACGATAAACCGAATTCAGCTGTCAAACAGGATGATCTATTCAACATAAACGACGGAAGCCAAAAATCCCATCCACCCGACTTAGACAAAGTAAAGATTGCCATATCTAAGCTAAATTCTAATAAAGCCGCTGGAGCGGATGGCTTGAATGCCGAGCTCTTTAAAGCAGGTGGAGATAAGTTGGTTAGGAGCATGCACCAACTTATATGTAAGATATGGTCGGAAGAAAGCATGCCCGATGAATGAAACCTCAGTATTGTTTGCCCGATCCTGAAAAGGGAGACCCTCTAAACTGCACCAACTATAGAGGAATCAGTCTACTTAACATCGCCTATAAAATCTTCTCTGCCGTAATATGTTTACGTCTAAAGCCCGTCGTCAACAACCTGTTCCTTATCAGTATGGTTTTAGACCAGGAAAGTCCACAGACGATCAAATATTCACATTACAGCAGATCCTGGAAAAAAACCAAAGAACACGAAATCGTCGACACCCACCATCTTTTTATCGATTTCAAAGCCGCATATGACAGCATCTACAGGGACGAGCTGTATAGAGCCATGTCTAGTTTTGGCATCCCTGCCAAACTCGTCCGTTTGTGCAGGATGACCATGGAGATTTCACGCTGCTCCATAAAGGTTGGAACCTTTCGATGTCAAAAAAAGTTTTAGACAAGGTGATGCGTTTTCATGTGATTTTTTTAACATCTTGCTTGAAAGAATAGTGCAGAGCTTTCAAAAGTCTCTCCAATTACTAGCATATGCAGATGACATTGAAATAATCGGCAGAACTCAGTGTGATGTCAATGGGACTTTTGTGAGTATTGAGGCAGAGGCGGCAAAAATGGGTTTAACGGTTAATGAGGGCAAAACAAAGTACATGCTGTCGTCTAGAAAGGACATACAACACCGACGTCTTGGTCAAAACGTCACCATCGACAGACGTAACTTTGAGGTAGTCAAGGGCTTCGTCTATCAAGGCTCCGCTCTGAACACAGAAAATTACACCAGCGCTGAGATCAAACGCAGAATAACTCTTGCTAACCACTGTTTCTTTGGACTAAGAAAGCAATTGAGTGGTAAAGTCTTGTCTCGAAGGGCCAAAGTGTCGCTATATAAGACCTTTATCATCCCCGTCCTGCTATGAAGCGGGTGAAAGCACCTTGGATCGGTTCGAGAGAAAAGTTCTTCGTGTGATCTACGGTCCCGTATGCATTGAAGGGGAGTGGAGGAGAAGATGGAACGACGAGCTGTACGGACTGTACAGCGACGGCTAAGATGGCTGGGTCACGTAGAGCGCATGGTATCCAATGCTCCGGCCCGGAAAGTCTTGGAATCCACACCCACAGGACAGCGCAGTAGAGGAAGACCGCGGATCAGGTGGCGCGTGAAACTAGAGACATCTAGCTAGTTACCGATCTAGATGGAGAAGTTTATTGTGTGAGGCCCTAGTTCCCACATTACTGTGCGCCACCTTAAGTTAGTAAGTATTCTGATCTGGCTGTTATCTATATGACATATATACGCTTAAAGCTTGAGTATAACTCCCATCTCTGGGCTGGTGATCCTGCAAATTACTTTAGCCTCTTTGGCAGTATAGAACCTATAGCATTTCGATTGATTGGTGAAAATATCATCATTAGTTCACTTACTTCACCTGAACCTTTTTGATCGTTATTCCTGCTTCTAGGAATTTTTGTGAAAATCTTCAAGAATCGATCCCCAATGTGTTGGTCTCAACAAAATACGAATGTCAAAACTAAAACCATTCGATTATCTTTATTTAATTTATAAATAAAAGTTAAAGCTAAGTTGACTAAATGAGCAACATTTCTATTTTTTATTTTCAGAGTAATTTTTCTGTGCAACCTGTCAATTCCAGTCTCCATTACACCCATCAACGATCAACCATTTACACTTATCACACATGCCCCACACATGATTGTTGTCGAGAGTGAAAATAGAACCATAACCAGAAATATGTTGCTTACTGAAGACAAGGACACTTCTCCCGAAGGAATACTTTATGAAGTTATGAGCGGTCCTACGCTTGGAGTTCTCAAAAAGACCTCTCCCGATGGCGAAGCTCACGAATTGATAGTTCATTCAAATCAATTTACTCAAGCTGATATAAACAATAATCGAATAACATATGTACACTTTGGGAACCCTCAAGTAACTAAATTTCACTTTACCGTATCCGATGGACATTTTGATCCAGCATATGAAATATTTACAATTAAAGTAGATCCCATTAAAATTCTACCAACTGAAAAACAAACTCCAGTCCTAATTCAGCAAGGTGGAACAACCGCTACATTACAAGTGATCAATATTGCTCTGAAGACCAATGTGAAGCAGAACCGTCTTTTGTACAATGTTACAAACTCACCTTTGTACGGTATAATAGTCCTAAGGCACCAGCCAACTCTTAGATTCAGCCAAGATCTTCTAGAGGATTCACAAATCAGTTACATGCAGACTGACTTGAGCAGATCAAACGACACTTTTCAAGTATATGCTTATGTTCCAAATACAAACTATGGCACTGTTGTTGATGTTGTGGTTTTTGTAGAACCTGCTATTAAGATCAATGACATATGCTTGCAAAATAGCGAAAGGGTTCGACTTGAGACTTCATTAATTGCTGATAATCCACTCTTAGCTAAAATGAATAAGTTAAATGCAAAGTTCATAATCACACGCACCCCCAACTCAGGGCAAATTACGAAGATCATCAGAAGTTCTGGAGATTTTGAAAGCCAAAACGAAAGAAACACAAATACATTCTCCTACAAGGAACTCAAAAGTGGGGTTATTTTCTTCGTTCCACATGAAAGCAATAATAAAAAGCTCCCAGATATGTTTGAATACAGTTTGATAATTAAAACCGTTCAACCCGCTCAAGGAGTTGTGAACATAGATTACTACAAGAAAATAGGGAACACAAACTTGGCTACCATCGAAAGTGAACAATATTCCGTGAACTACATGGCTATTGTTTATATTTGTATACTCGTGCTTATAATAGTTCTAATAGCCTTACTTGCATTTAAACTTCGTTGCCTGAAGAAGAACCAAATGAATCTATGCAAAGAGCAACCTCCAGCCTTACCATGTCCTCCGGATCTGACATCAGTCAGCCCAACTCACAATTACAACAATTCTGAAGTTGACTCGATACCTGCTACAGCTGCCTCCACACCCTTGCCATGTTTCAGCAATATACCACACTGCAAAGTGATGCGTGTAGAAAGTTATAAAGTTAGTGGCACTGATTATGATGAATATGATAATGACAATGATTACGACCTAAAGGACGATCAGAGGGAGATTCAGCACATGGTACCGAATCCGTATCAGCATTCGTATGGAGATAATGATACGTGGAGTTCTTCTTGTGATATGACTAATGATTTAGGATACTCAACAGTAAAGTCAAACCAGCCGTCCAGTAATCCACTTCTAAGACGAAACCAATATTGGGTATAGTTTGAGTACATATTTAGGAAGAGAAAGTGACTGATCAATTCAGAATATAAGAACATTTGGTTTTTTAATTGTATGTATACAGCATATTTGAAGACATTTTAATTTTTAAAAATATATACATGTGTATCTATTATTGGTTTTGACTGATTATGATGAGTGTATGACTGTAGTTTTTTTTTTTAATTTTGATATATTTTTGGCATCTGGTCTTTCTCCTAAGAACTTTTCATAATTCTATAATTATGCAAAGAGAAATATGATCAGTGTTTTACGATGTTCCGTGGTGTTTCCTTCATTTATTTTTTTGCTTCGCTTAAGGGCCACTTAAAGCTATCATTGAATTTGATAACAGGCTGGTTATAGCTATAATTGAAAATGTTTGTTATAAAACAAAATTTCCTGATTGAAGTCGTTCATTTGGGGTGAGAGTTGATCATTGAAACCTAAGCTTACTAACTTACTTAAGGTGGCGCTACGGTTCGGGAAGGACCTGTGCCTCAACCAACATGAGTCTTTAGCCAGCTCGGTCCCTATCTAGCTGTCTCCAGTTTCGGACGCCAAGTTGGTTGAGGTTCTCTCCCATCTGCGTGATCCGCCTGAGGCGCGGTCTTCCTCTACTGCGTCGTCCCTCGGGAAGACCTTAAGGGCTGGAGCATTGATGTCCTTTCGCTACACGACACAGTCTCTAAGTCGTTGGACTTTTATTCTTTCAATCACGTTAGTGTCGCTGTACAGCCCGTACAGTTCGCTAACGACTACGTCGTTAAATGTCTTTTTTGATGAAAGCATATTCTTCATCATTGACCACTAAACTTATCTTGTCCGCTTTCATTGCAATGCTCAAAAGCACTCCACCGATATCACACTGTCAATATCATCGGAGTATTCGAGTAATTTGATGGACCTTTGGAAGGTTATGCCTCTAGTGTTCAAGGTTGAGTTTTGCATAATTATTTCCAGAACGGTGTTGAAGAAGTCGAATGTATCGTCTTTTCTAAAACCTTTATTGACATCAAATCCATCGGTGAGATCTTTTCGGACCTTGATAAAGTAGTGTGATTTCTCCATTGTTCTTTAAATCACGTTCCACTTCAAGCCTTCTAATTTCTTTGCATAAACGTATCAGTTTTGCTTTCATTAATAAACGCTTACTTTGAATGCTTAATTTCGATAAAAAAAATGTTATTTCAATGATACGAGTAGAAGTTTTCAACTATTGCTGCAACCGATCTATCAAAAATGTCCCTAATAGTTTTGTGACACTTTTTAATTACAATGTTTTTCTTATCTTTGCCTAAGGCGCCAGTAATAGCTATCATTGAAAACAATCCTGAAAAATGTATGAATCCATATTTTACGGTGTTTCCCTTTCATTTGAAATGAAAATTATATACTGATCGATCGGAAATCACAGAAAGAATTTTTGTTGAGAAAAACGGATAATTGCGCATTTACTTTTCTCTAAAAATGTATCTTTTTGTTTTCCGGACGGAAATTCATTTTCCTGAACAGCTGATACTTTTATGTTCAAAAGTGAAACGAATCGTTCCGGTGGTTTTCAATTAGGAAATTATTTTCAATGACAGACATTTTTAATGATAGTTATAACTAGCGCCTAATTCATATTATGTTCAGATTAAATTTAAGAATGGAAATCAAGAAAAAATCAATGATGAGCCGATTTCAGAACATAATCGTTCCACAGCGAAGTGTTTCACTTTGTTTGTATTCCCACCTGTCAGTTTTACTTTCAATAATCAACTCTCACCCCAAATGCTTAATCAGGAAATGCTTGGTTCCAACAAGGACTTATTTATCCAATGGCAGTAAATTTCAATCCTACATCAACCTTTCAAAAAAATTTCAATGATGAAAATCAATGATAGCTATAAAAAAAACTGTTTCTTCAATTAATAATAAATTTTTCGGTTAACACAGTACGCATGTAAAATTGCTATCAATACTCCATAAATTGCAGCTAAGTATATTACTAATAAGAAATAAAAATAAATATAAGCACTATTTTGTAAGTTTGTTATTTATTATTCTTTATTATTCACATTTAATAGTGAATTATAAGAAAAATGCAAAATATGTATAATGTTTATATACAATATTTATTTTAAGGTTTATGTACTTGATGAGTGATGAGTTTTAAATATTGACAATAGAATAACAAATAAAATTTCATTTCTCAAGATCATTTTTTTAATAATATTTTAATTTAATATTTATAATTAAATTTTATATTCGATTGTGGTAAATATGCTATGCCACTTAATTATTATTTCTTGTTTAATCTTCTTCAATTGAAAAATAGGCTTAAGAATTTGTTGGTATCAGAGAATAAACAATTTATTTCAGAATTCCAAATAAAACAACTTTTTTAAATTAAATTGCATTCACTTGGCTTTTTTGTGTTACGACTAAAAAGGATTATGCAAAATGATGATTGGTTCGCGAAAAAGTTTCCAGCAGAAATACCAAAAGTAAATTATTATTATTATTCCTTTATTTGATTAAAAAAAAAAAAAACATTTTTTTTTTACAATTTGAAAATCAAAATAATATATGAACATGAACATGGCAAGATTGCCGTCTGCCAGAAAATAACATTTGCTTTAATAATAAAATAAATATTTTGTAGGTTTCCATTAGATTTCTTGTTATAAAAATATAATTAGATATTTTACATTTGCTGATTTTTGCGTTTTAGTTTACGTTTTTATAAATTCATATTATAAATTGTTTCAGAAATTTGTAACGGATCCGTTCATTACACCAAACATTTGTTATCTAGAGAGGACACTACGTTGAAAATAGAACCTTCGAGTTTCTTGTTGTATTCGACAAATAGCTATGAGATGGTAAACTTCGTCACGCTCATTGCTTTTACAATAATTGCAAAGATCTGACCGATGCGGAACATAATTCAAGTTCAATACTTTAACCCTTGCACTGAAAATTGTACCTATAGCTCTCGAAGAAAGTCTATTATTGAAATAATTTGTCGCATTAGTATTTAAGGAGTGGCTTAGATTTCTATATATTTCTCTTGTTGACGATGATGATGCTTATTTAAATTTTGAAGATATATATTTTCCTCAACTTTTGCGATAACATTCGAAAAGATATCTTGCCAGTTGTGTATGTTAAACTCATTCAGTTCAAGAGAAACATTATGCAATAGGGCAAGGTTAGTCCATTCCTTAAATGGCGATGCTTCTGTTCGCAAAAGAACCTTTATGCTTCATGATAGATGTGTGAAGATTCGAACATGGTTTAATCATTACTCTTGTTAGAAAATCTGTATGCAGTTTCAAATTTTTAATATAAATCGGCGCAATTCCAGACTCAACATGAATTGCATAGGTTGGCGTTGAGGCCGAATTAGGTAACCGAAATAATCTTTTGAAAAAGAGCCGTTGTATCAATTCAAATTCTTCAAAATATGTGTGACCAAAAACTTGAATACAGCAACACAAGCAAGCATTAATGGTTGCTTGCACAACTCGGTATTTAAATCCTATGAGTCTTTGGTTATAGACATCCCAAGTGAGGACATTTTGTAAATGAGAGTTTGTCGATTAACGGTATCAAATGCCATTTTTAAATCGATAAAGCAAGCATACATCTTCTTTTTTTTTGTATAAATTTGTTAGCATTACTCGATAAAGCAAAATATGGTCAACCGTTGAAAAGCTCTCACGAAAACCTGCAAACATAATTAAGCAATTGTTTAATTCTACCCAATTGATAAGTCTTTTTCTTCTATAATTCTCAGGTAAGCTAGCATCACCTTTCTTAAATATTGAAAATAAAACAGTTTTTTTTTTAACTGGTGGGATAGGAATATAAGCGGAATCGTACAAGTTGTTGTTAAAAGAAAGAGGATATTGCTTGTATTATAAAGATGAGTTTTTTTGAAATTCAACGGGAATGCCATCAATTCCTGGGGACTTATTGTTTCTCATGTTAAAAAGAGCAAGTTCCAGTTCATCAAGGACTATTACAGAATCAAGAAAATTATCGACTGTGTCTGGGTAAACGTAATGAAACGAGTGCAAGTCATCTTAACATGTCAACAAGGATCGGAAATGGGATGCCAAAACATCAGCTTGTAATACACTTGAAGACATACGATTGTTTCCACCTAAGTCCCTTACATTATACCAACAATTCTTTGAATCCTTACACCTTTCTAAGCTGGTCGCCTCACAGACCTATTTGTATATTTAGCTTCCAGATATGTAGACTTAAAATGGTCTTCATTAATCTTCTAAACAGCTTAAGGAAAGCGAATTATTCTTTTCTGAGCCCCATACATTCGGAATCAAATCATTTATTTCTGGGTTGCAGCTGCTTGGGCCTACTAGTAAGGGAAGCAGATAATCTAACAATTTCGCTTATTTGTTCTCCTAATTGGTCAATTGCAGAGGGGCATGGGCTGGCAGCGACCCAACGTGAACGTTTAATCTTAATCGGAATCTCTCTCCCCCTGAGGTATACATTTAAGCCTTGGAATTTTTTCTAAGCTTGGACTATGTGTTTCATGCAAGAAGTTTGCATTCACCAGAATTGTTAAATGAGACGTAAAAGTTGCTAATAATACTTTAAAATCATTAACAGCCTAAAGCCAATCACCATTTACTGCACACAGATCGATAACTGAACTTCCCTGCCCACCCTCAAAGGCCAGTTCACCACATACATCACTTCTCGATACACCATTCAAGACCCAAAAACCGAAACTTTCAAGTAATTCAATTAATATTCTCCCGTTTCTATTTAGTGTTTCTCTTTAGAGTTTCTAATTGAGAATAAACCCGTTTGAGTATTCAATTCTTCGATGCTTGAATTTTGAAAAAACCCAATTCTGGCGTTGAAATCGCCGATCAGCATTAAATTTTTAGATTTAAAATTATTTAAAAAATCGTACAATTGTTCATAATCCATCAACCAATTATTAAAGTTTAAATATAATGGGATAATGTGGGTTGTGGTACCTTCTATCTGGAAAACTAATTTACACTAAACTTTTCTAAACTTTACAAAATTACTGATTTTAGTTTTTGTAATACTACACAATGTAGTACCCGTGGCATGATGGTTAATGCGTTGGACTGTCATGTCAGAGGTCTTGGGTTCGATCCCTGCCTGTGCCACCTAAAGTTTTTATTCACGGGTACTGCCTCTTGCAAGGAATTGACAAAGTCTCCGAGAGTAATTCTTGTCATGGAAAAGTGCTTTCTCAAATAAGCCGTTCGGATTAGGCATATAAACTGTAGGTCCTCTCCATCCCTGCAATTACTCGCACATAGGAATAGTTAAGAGTTGTAAGTCACTAAGCCCTGGTTCTCTACGGATTTTTGCGCCACCTAATTTATTTTAATACCACACAATATTCCCCCACTTGCGTCACAAGCGTCAATTTTTTGATTTACATTGATGTCTAAAGTCTTTTAAAAATCTGGCAGATACAAATTACGCTTATGTTACCGAAAACTCTTTGTTCACTCCAAAGCAATCTGGCTTCCAGAAAAAGGCACAGCTGGACAACATCGCTCCTTTGCGTGACTGAAGAAATAAGACAAACACTGGATAAGGACGATGCAACTTTCTTAGTCTTGCTTAATTTTTAAGGCTTTTGACACTGTCAATCGTGTCCATCTGAATACAAAAAAACTTATACATACTTATACTCCAAGTTGGGTGAGGTCACTTTCCACTTGTGCGTTCCACCGGATCCGCGGTTTTCCTCTACTGCTCTGTCCTGTGAATATGGATTAGAAGACTTTCCGGGCCGGAGCATTGGTTTCCAGTCGTTGGGCTTTTACCCTTCTGGCTAAATCTACGTCGTTGTACAGCTCGTCGTTCCATCTTCTCCTCCATTTCGACCCAAGGTGTTTCATCTGCTTTTTTTATTGTCCATGCATCTGCACCGTCTAGCAGGACGTGGATGATAAGAGTTATTTTTCGTTTGATCTCACCGCTGGTGTTGTTTTCTGCCTTTACAGCGGAGCATAGGTAGACGAAGTCCTTGACTACCTCAAAGTTAAGTCTGTCGATGGTGACGTTTTGACCAAGACGTCAGTGTTGTATGTCCTTTCTTGCCTACAGCCTGTACTTTGTTTTGCCCTCATAACCGTTAAACCCATTTTTGCCGCTTCTGCTTCTATACTCACAAAAGCCCCATTGACATCACACTGAGTTCTTCCGATTATGTCAATGTCATTGGCATATGCTAGTAATTGGACAGACTTTTGAAAGATAGTGCCTCTAGTGTTGATGTGTGAGCTCTGCACTATTTTTTCAAGTACGATGTTAAAAAAATCGCATAACAACGCATCACCTTGTCTAAAACCTTTTTTGACATCAAAAGGTTCTGTTAAGTTGTTTAAAAAAACTTATGAAGCAGTTTAATTTGTCTGCAAGTTCTGCTAAGCTTGTATATTCTCATTTGGCTAACAGAAAACAAGCAGTTCAAATTGGTGACTGTTTTTTTAGTTTTTACTTACTTCGTACGGTGTTCCTCAATGGTCTACATTGGGCCCCCTACTATTCTGTATCTATTTCAATGAACTTCTAAGTTTGATCAAAGACTGTTCCTGTCATCTGTATGCCGATGACTTCCAACTTTATTTCAGTTGTCCTCTTGGACTCATTAAGCATGGTGCCTGCAATATCAATGAAGACTTTGACAAAATTTCAAACTGATCTTACTTAAAAGGCCTTTACTTGAACCCTAAAATATCAAAATGCACATAGAATATGTAGAAACTGCTATAAACCTCAGCGTTAAATTTAACCTCTCTCTATCATGGGACAACCATATCAATAGAATTGTAAGGAACGTTTATTGCGCACGTTTCTTAAAATTGTAAATCGCGATATAAAAAGGGGTTTTTTAAGAAAAACGGGATTTAAAAAATTGGTGTTTTAGAAGATGGGATTTTTAAATTTATTTTTTGTCGGGATTTTTTTAAAAACTGGATTTTAAAAAGCTGGATTGCGTTTCACCAGTAGACACACGTATAAAGCTTGCCAAGGCTTTGATTATTTTATTACCAATCTTAACGTATACCATCTTAATGTTGCTTTTAATAATAATTTTCGCTATATGTTTAAGGATTACGAATCTATGGCATGTGTATCCAATTCTGCTACCCTGCTGCTACGTATGTAAATAAAATAAATTAAGTAGCGCAACAGTCCATGAAGAACAGGGCCTAGTGCCGAATCCGAACGGTTAATTTGAGAAAGAATTACTCTTGGAGGATTTGTCAATACCTCGCAAGAGGCAGTACCCATGAAAAAAGTTTGGTGGCACAGGCAACGATTGAACCCAAGACCCCTTGCATGACAGTCCAACGCACTTACCGTCACGCTACGGGTACTACGGCTGGTACGTATGCATGTCCTTTGATAATAACCTTAAACTTCGTAATTTGTTATTACTCTCTGATGTACTGCTTACTCACCAACCACAAGGCTGTTTAGACAACATTAATTTTCCTACCTTTAGAAGAACTTGACAAGTGGATTTTTCTCGCTATAAATGTTTAACATCCGAACGTCATTTTCTTATAAACCCAGTCCGAATGTGAAACTCTCCCCTACGCCGCTATTAGGGATATCTTAAACGCGACAAAGCTCTAAAAGATTATTTTTCAAATACCATTAAATACTTCAACTTATACCTAGTTATCCATTTAGCGGTTTCAAAAGTATAGGGCTGGTATTCGACATCTGTCACACTAAGTTTTTAAACCATTTTGTTTTTAGTTGAAAGTCTGACATTTACAAAAATGGATCGCTTAATTATTGCACAACGCATAGAAATTGTTAAAACCTACTACAAAAATGGTTATTCTGCCACAACCAAACCACATATCGTGATTTAAGAGGAGATTTTTATTTACATAATTGTTAAACTACGCAAGCAATTGACAAAATTGTGAAGAAATTCGAAGATACTGCATTGGTTACAGATATTGTAAGGCCTGTGCATGATCATATCGCTCGTAACACTAAACAAACATCGCTGCCGTTCTCAGGAATTAGGACTGTCTTACGGCACATTATGACCGTATCTGAAGCCAGCTGACCATTCACATCATGGTAGATACGTCAAATGAGTGTTTGAACAACAGGCGCTGGTGGTGGACGGCGATTTTTCAAACAAAATTTTCTTCAGCGACGAAACACATTTCTAATTCCAAGTGTATGTTAATAAACAAAATTGTCGTCTTTGGGGTTCTGAGAATAATCAAGTAATTGAAGAGAGGCCATTACATACACATTTAGTCGCTGTTTGGTTCGCTCTTTGGTCCGGAGGTGTGATTGGACCTTTCATCTTCGAAAACGACGATGAATCTACTGTCACCGTCAATTCGGAGTGTGATGGTCATATCATAACCGATTTTTTTGAATGCTATTGATGAATACGACTATGATATGAATTTTGTACTAGGGAGTTTCCGAGGGTATTTTTTTTGTCTTAATTAATTTTGAAAATCTTTTTGAAAGTGTTCCTCACTTTATCAGCTTAAGTTAATAAATAAGTACGAATACCCTTGTTTTTTTTAAAAAGGTAATGTTATTTTACAAAAAAAAATACATATGTAATAATATATCACTGTCAATGGACGAATTATTGGTTTTGAAATAAATTAATTTCGAAACTAATATGAATTTTGTGGGAAAGGATGAGTTTTATTCGATGAAGGCGTAACCTGCAGTCCAGCATTGTCGTAAGAGTATTCAGTAGTCGTTGTGCTGTCTTCAGCAGGATAACGTGTGCTGACTGGAGTTGTAACTGTAAGTACTGTTGATCCTTCCATTCCTATAAGTTAACATAAACGATATCATTTGTTTAAACAAAACAAACAAATTATGTAATTATTTACCTGTCACGCTAAAGATTTGAGAAGGTGGCCTTTCTGGTTCGTGCATATTCATGACATTGGCTATGGTTCCGGCATTTTGCTCTTTTGAATTTTTTTCTTTTTTCGATGTTATTTTTTTAAGAAATTTTCTAATACTTTGTCTTCTTCTAAGCCATCGGATGATTTTGATTCCATTTGAAAATATCACAATAATCAAAAGAATAATAAGGATAATAAAGATAACATCTTGTTGTTCCTTCATTGCACGAACCTGCGCAGGTAGGTTATCATCTTTGTTGTATCCTGAAAATAATCAAAAAGAATAATTTAGTATTTATTTTAAGTTCTCAATCAACTAAATTTAGTCAAGAAAAGATAGGGTCAAAGGTAAAACTAAATAATTCATAAAATTTTCTGTAAGCAACGACTCAAGAGTCTCCAAAAATCCCCCTAAAAACTGTTTGTAAAATGACGTTTTATGGGGGGTTGAAGGGGAGAACAAACTGAAATATTAACTTTAACACAATCAAAACCAATGATACATGATTTCATGGTAGTTTTTTAAGCCTATCCAAATAAAACGAAAGAAATTGAACCATCCGACTTTAAAAAATTATAGCCCTATTTTATTTAAGGACAACATGCATCTCTTCGATCATTTGTGTTTTAATAATTTTACCAAATCGGAGAATTTGTAAGACTTGTATTGCCCAGCCCCCCTGCTATCACAGTATAAAAAATCAGTATGAATATTTGTATCTACACTGAATGCATTTTAGCCAAGTGAAACTAGAAAGGCTTTGCAAGCCTGGCCAAAATTAGGGTAATCTGCAAACGTGAAATTTAGGTTCTGAATTGATAGTAATAGATATTATCGTTGAATAGCAAGATGGTAAAGGGTGATTTTTTTGAGGTTAGGATTTTCATGCATTAGTATTTGACAGATCACGCGGGATTTCAGACATGGTGTCAAAGAGAAAGATGCTCAGTATGCTTTGACATTTCATCATGAATAGCAACGCTTGCAAATCATTGAATTTTATTACCAAAATCAGTGTTCGGTTCGAATGAAATAAAATCCAGCTCGTGCAAGAACTGGAGCCAAACGATCTGCCACAACGTCGAATTTTCAGTGAATGGGCCCTAGAAAAGTTGGCAGAATATCCGCTTTTTTATCGACAAATTTTGTTCAGCGATGAGGCTCATTTCTGGTTGAATGGCTACGTAAATAATCCAAAATTGCCGCATTTGGAGTGAAGAGCAACCAGAAGCCGTTCAAGAACTGCCCATGCATCCCGAAAAATGCACTGGTTGGTGTGGTTTGTACGCTGGTGGAATCATTGGACCGTCTTTTTTTTTAAAGATGCTGTTGGACGCAACGTTACGGTGAATGGCGATCGCTATCGTTCAATGCTAACAAACTTTTTGTTGCCAAAAATGGAAGAACTGAACTTGGTTGACATGTGGTTTCAACAAGATGGCGCTACATGCCACACAGCTCGCGATTCTAGAAGAAAACATTTCCGAAGAAATTCGGGCTATTCCGGCCGAAATGCTCGAAAAAGTTACCCAAAATTGGACTTTCCAAATGGACCACCTAAGACGCAGCCGCGGTCAACATTTAAATGAAATTATCTTCAAAAAGTAAATGTCATGGACCAATCTAACGTTTCAAATAAAGAATCGATGAGATTTTGCAAATTTTATTTTTTTTTTTAAAATAGTTCTCAAGCTCTTAAAAAATCACCGTTTATATTGATAAGAATACTAATTGAAAATTCGAAATACTAAAAGAACCAAATGCCTTCTAAGTTTAGATATCCTATGTGATGTGTATGGGAACCTAGTATCTATGCCTACATAAAATAGCTTCACTAATAGTGCGGCTTTAGGAACCACGGGCGGATGCAATAATGAGAGTCACACACTTAACATAAAGACGAGTTATAGGAAACCGACAAAATTAAAATAACATAATATAAATGCATACATCTTGTTTCCATATATCAAAGGCTTTAAGTACAAACCTTAACTATGAAATTATTTTAGAACATTGTTGTTTATTGTTGTCCAGCTAGAAATGGTCTACCTATTTAATTTGGACGACAATGTTAGAAATTGTGTTAAAATTTAGCTCTTTCCCAAAAATAATATATTCTGTTTTTGTTAGCATTTCTATGAATTCGAAATACTCTAAAAAAAAAAAAACAGAAAAATGAGAAAGTTAGCTAGAAAAATGTGTTTTTCATAGGATTATAAAAAAAAGAATCTGTTATGAAGAATTGTATGGTTTCTTATACTTTTTTTTCAGTCTCAATTTTCGGGAGTCTATTATTACTTTCGTTATCAATCTGCCTTCTCGTAGATTGGAGCTGATGATAGAAGACAAATTCTTAAAAATTACTCTTTTGAGTGAACCTTTTAAAAATATATTGATCTTAAAGGAGTCAACAAACATTTTAAAATTCAAGAGAAAAAAATATTTCTTTCTTGAATTTAAGCACATAATTTCTCTAAAAACTAAATAAAAACAAATTTGTTGAAAAAAAAAACTTTAATGTAAGGAACAAGAGATTTGCAAGTTGTACTCCATTAGATCGATTTTGGTGTTACGAAAATAAAATTTGGAATCGAATTTTTCATTAAATAAATTTTTCAAAAAAGAAAGTTTTATTGCACTTGTATATTTTGATCTCTTACTTACTTACTTAAGGTGGCGCTACAGTCCTGTGTGAACTAGGGCCTCACCCAACAAACTTCTCCATCTAGCTCGGTCCCTAGCTAGATGTCTCCAGTTTCGCGCTCCAAGTTGGGTGAGGTCACCTTCCACTTGTGCGCGCCACCTGATCCGCGGCCTTCCTCTACTGCGCTGTCCTGTGGGTGCGGATTCGAAGACTTTCCGGGCCAGAGCATTGGTTTCCATGCGCTCTACGTGCCAGCCATCTTAGTCGTTGGACTTTTACTCTTCTTGCTAAGTCTACGTCGCTGTACAGCCCGTACAGTTCGTCGTTCCATCTTCTCCTCCACTCCCCTTCGATGCATACGGGACCGAAGATCACACGAAGAACTTTTCTCTCGAAGCGACCCAAGGTGCTTTCATCCGCTTTTGTCATGGTCCATGCTTCTGCACCGTATAGCAGGACGGGGATGATAAGGGTCTTATATAGCAACGCTTTGGTCCCTCGAGAGAGGACATTACTACTCAATTGCTTTCTTAGTCCAAAGAAACAGCGGTTAGCAAGAGTTATTCTGCGTTTGATCTCAGCGCTAGTGTTGTTTTCTGCGTTTACAGCGGAGCCTAGGTAGACGAAGTCCTTGACTACCTCAAAGGTACGTCTGTCGATTGTGACGTTTTGACCAAAACGTCGGTGTTGTATGTCCTTTCTAGACGACAGCATGTACTTTGTTTTGCCCTCATTAACCGTTAAACCCATTTTTGCCGCCTCTGCCTCAATACTCACAAAAGCCCCATTGACATCACGCTGAGTTCTTCCGATTATGTCAATGTCATCAGCATATGCCAGTAATTGGACAGACTTTTGAAAGATAGTGCCTCTAGTGTTGACGTGTGAGCTCTGCACTATTCTTTCAAGCACGATGTTAAAAAAATCGCATGACAGCGCATCACCTTGTCTAAAACCTTTTTTGACATCAAAAGGTTCTGTTAAGTTGTTTCCAACCTTTATGGAGCAGCGTGAATTCTCCATGGTCATCCTGCACAAACAGACGAGTTTGGCAGGGATGCCAAAACTAGACATGGCTCTATACAGCTCGTCCCTGTAGATGCTGTCATATGCGGCCTTGAAATCGATGAAAAGATGGTGGGTGTCGATTTGGTGCTCTTGAGTTTTTTCCAGGATCTGCCGTAATGTGAATATTTGATCAACTGTGGAATTTCCTGGTCTAAAACCACACTGATAAGGACCTATCAGGTTGTTGACGATGGGCTTTAGACGTTCACATATTATGGCAGAGAAGATTTTATAGGCGATGTTAAGTAGACTTATTCCTCTATAGTTGGTGCAGTTTAGAGGGTCTCCTTTTTTCAGGATCGGGCAAACAATACTGAGGTTCCATTCATCGGGCATGTTTTCTTCCGACCATATCTTACAGATTAGTTGGTGCATGCTCCTAACCAACTTATCTCCAGCTGCTTTAAAGAGCTCGGCATTCAAGCCATCTGCTCCAGCGGCTTTATTAGACTTCAACTTAGATATGGCAATCTTTACTTCGTCTAAGTCGGGAGGACGGGATTGTTGGCTTTCGTCGTCTATATCGAATGGGTCATCCTGCCTGACAGCGGGATTCAGTTCGTCGTCGCCGTTATACAGTCTGCAGAAGTGGTCCTTCCATATCCTCAGCATTGACTGCGGTTCCACTATGATGTTTCCACTTTCGTCTTTGCAGCCTTCGGTTCTAGGTTTATGTACCTGTGAATTTCGTTTCACCTGTTCATAAAACTTTCGAACCTCATTCCTGCTTTTATACCTCTCAACATCTTCAACCGCACGCTTCTCATGCCCTCTCTTTTTCCTTCTGAAAAGTCGGCGTTCCTCTCGCCTCTTCTGCTCATAGAGCTCACGAGCAGCTCTCGTCCTTTTATGCAGCGCCGCTTTGCGTGCCTGTTGTTTGGCTGCATTTGCCTGCCGACATTCCGCATCAAACCAGGGGTTCCTTGTTGGTGGCTGTTTGAAACCCAGCACATCAGAGGCGGCTTCTCTGATTGCATCTTGGCAATGTTGCCACTGGTTTTCGATACATTGTGTTGGCGGCAGAGAACTTCGAGAGAGGTTACTTGTCACTCGGTCGGAAAAGGATTTGGCGATCTCTGGCGATTGTAGCCGTTCGACGTTGTATCTTCTCCCAGCACCTCCCTGTTTTGCCTTGGGTCTGGAAATCCGAAGTGCTACCCTGGCTACAACGAGGTAGTGGTCCGAGTCGATGTTAGCTCCTCGGAAAGTTCGTACATCCATGATGCTGGAAGCGTGTCTGGCGTCGATCGCAATATGGTCAATCTGGTTGACGGTAGATTGATCTGGAGAAGTCCAAGTTCCTTTGTGGATGTTGAGGTGTGGAAAACGCGTACTGGCTACCATGACGTTTCGCCCCGCAGCAAAATCTATGAGCCTGAATCCATTATCGGAAGTGTTGTCGTGCAGGCTGTTTTTCCCGATTATTCCACCAAAGATGTCTTCCCTTCCTAGCTTGGCATTAAAATCGCCCAGGACTATTTTAATATCGTAGCTAGGGCACTGCTCATATGTTTTGTCTAAGAGCTCGAAGAACATATCTTTGGTGTTGTCGTCTTTCTCTTCTGTGGGGGCGTGCGCGCATATCAGGCTAATGTTGCCGAATTTAGCCTTGATGCGTATGGTCATGAGGCGCTCATTGATGCACCTATAGCTCAAGACTTCTTGCCTAAGTCTGGCTCCAATGACGAATCCGCATCCAAATAAGCGCTGTTGGTTTTCGTGGTAGCAGTCACCATAGTAAATATCGCAGTTTTTCATCCTCTTTTTGCCCGGCCCATCCCATCGTATTTCCTGGATGGCGGTGATATCTGCTTTATATCGTTCTAGGGCCTCCGCTAATTCTTCGGCCGCACGTGGTCTGTTAAGGGACCTAACATTCCACGTGCATATCCGAAGTTCGTTGTCCTTTATTCGTTTGCGTTGGTTGTCAACAGTAAATCCGTCCGTATCCGAGGCTTGTTGGTGCTTCGCAACTTTGAAAGCTTTTACGTGGCCAGGAAGTCACCCCGACGCACAACCTCCAACCTGGAGGGCCAGATCCTAAGTATAACTCCAAGGATGGGGAGCCGGATAAAACCGCTCCTTACAGGCCTGGGCTCCGAATAAGTCGAAGAAGCCCTATAAGGTGTTCACTAAGTAGTTCAACCTTACTGGAACTGTAGACGCCACCGTTGATTCCATCTCGGGAATTCCTCCGCTGCCGTCTGGATAAGGAGAGGTGCCTTAGTGGAAACACCTCTCCCCACCTCTCTCGTTTGCTGCCCCCAACAACTTTCCACTGGGGTTGGAACCCAATCTCCAGTTGAGGTACTAGGCACCCGATGTTCACCACGTGGAGGTGAGAGTAGGAGTTGATAGACAGTGGTTGGTTTTAAGAAAAAACCTATGGACGCTTGTGTCCTCTTGAATGCACATGTCTACCATTTGAACAGGCTTTACAAATATGAAATTTATAGCGCTAAATAAACTTTTTTCTAAAAGTATTGTAAATACAAAGCATGCTCTGCATGATATTTGCAAATCAGGTTGGTTTCAAGTCGAAACCTTAGTTCAATTCGCAACATGAAAGCTTCGAAAATACACATACCTGAAATTCACAATTATGATGACCAACCTCCTCCTTGGCTGTTTCCTAGATATCTCATAGATATTTCTTTAAGAGAATCTTTAAAAGAAAGCAAACCAAATTAAGTTTTTAGACAAAAGTTTGCTGATGAAATCATAGAAACTGACAATTTAGGTTTCGTTCTATACACCGACGCATCCTGTAAAGATGGTGTAACTGGAATACTGCATTTATAGGCTTCACAGTACCAACAATAAAGTTTTACTCCAAGAACTTATCACCCCTGATCAAAATTCGTATATATTGGTGAAGTATTTGCATAAGTGGAAGCGTTCAAATATGCCCCCAATTCAACTGTCAAAACAGCTATCTGCAGTGACTCTCTCAGCGAAATTCTGGCTATTAAAAACAACAAGAACTAGGTGCCAATCATTCAAACTTGAAGAGCCCATCTCTGCTCAGAATGTCCACATGTCACCAGGACATGTTGGAATTGCAGGGAATGAAAAAGTAGACAAAATACCACCATTTCCAAACTCCATATGGATTCATTCTTTCAAGCTTTTGAATAAGAGGAATCAGAGAATCATTGGAATCAATCAAAATTATTTCTGAGAACACATAAGCCAAATTTATCACATGTGACTTAAAACCGATCTCAAGCAGTACAGATTTCACGATTGAGACTAGGCCACACAATGTTTAACAAATCGCATCTCTTTAAAAAACAAGACCCACTATTATGTAACTTTTGCAGAGAACTACTAACAGTTAAACATATTTTCATATGCTGCAGAATAACAAAGGAACATTTCAGGGGAAACGTTCCCACCATCAAAGAATTATTAGATCCTTCAGTACATCCCAGTACTTCAAAATTGTTTCCGCTGTTAGCGAAGAATAAGGTTTAAATTTAAAATATAATATCATTATCTTTACCCACTCTACTATTGTAACAACTACTCATGTAATAAATTATTAAATTCATTATATTTAATATTCAAAATTGTAACTACAAACAAAATAATTTATTTTTATATTTAAATTTTATAAATAATAATATATGTATTTGAAATATTTATATATAAACCTTAAGAAAAATGTATTATCAGTAACCGCCAAAAAGGCATAGTATACCCCGTCGGCATTATAACCCGGACAATGTTAATTTATTAATATTGTATGCTTTGAAAATAAAATAAATAAATACAAAATATGTTGACATTTTAGATATGGTGATGCTACCTTGGACAGAGGAACATTCACCCCCTATTTGGAGGTTCCAGCAGAACAGTGATAAGGTAAGGCAATTTTCTGGTACCTGATTGTCCAGTTGCGAAAAAATTGCTTTCCAATTTAGGCAACTTTTTTGGAAAGTTGACTGAAAAGTTAGTCAAGAAAACTATCAAGATCGTACTTTTTTATTCAATTGAAAACAACACTTTATTCCTCTATGTTCCTTGCCAAATTGGAAAAGAAATAAGTAATATATTTTTACATTACAAAATCCAAATCATGATGGGCTTGAAGCTTGCCTGAGGAGTATTTTGTAGACAATAATGTTTTTGATAGTTTTTGTACGATGAACTTAAGGTAGTAGTTAGTGAAGAAAAGTTCAAGTTTGAATTTTAAGTCACTTGAATGTAAATGAATGAAATTGATTTGAATCTAGTCGAGTATTTGTTGAAACACGGAAAAAACAATCATTATACTGAAAATACCAAATATGGATGCATTGTATGAAGAAATTCCGCTGTCAGGCAGGGTGATCCATTCAATATAGACTACGCAATATAACAATCCTATCTTCCCAACTTAGACGAAGTGAAGATTTCCATATCTAAGCTGAAGTCTAACAAAGCCGCTATAGCAGATAGCTTGGATGCAGAGATCTTCAAAGCAGATGGAGATAGTTTGGTTAGGAGCATGAACCAACTAATCTATCAAATATGGTCCGTAGAAAGCATGCCCGATGAATGTAATGTTTGACCAATACCGAAAAAAGACCCTCTAAACTGCACCAACTATAAAAGCATTAGTCTACTTAACATCGCTTACAATGTCTTCTTTGACATTATATGTAAACGTCTAAAGCTCATCGTCAACAACCTTATAGGTCATTATGAGTGTAGTTTAAGATCAGGAATGTCTATAGTTTATCATATATTCACATTAGATCCTGGAGAAATCCAAAGAACATCAAATAGACATCTTTCATCTCTTCATTAATTTCAAGGCCGCATATGACAGCATCTGGAGGGACGAGCTGTACAGAGCCATGTCTAGTTTTTACATCGCTGCCAAACTCGTCCGTTTGTGCAGGATGGAGAACTCGCGCTGCTCCCTAAAGATTGAAAACAATTTAACCGAGCCTTTCGATTTCAAAAAAGGCTAAACATTGGGTCATATGATAAAAGATGAGCACTGTGCGGTCAGTCGAATCAAGAAGGAAAAATGTCTTCTAAAAGCGGAAATGAAAGTGTAATTATAAACAATATGAAACTAAATAAAGTTTCGTTACTTGTTTCTTTAGATGGTGTCATTAACCAAGGCGTTATGCCATCCCTTTAGGGCGCAGTAAAATTGCTGAAGAATTATTATTCATATGATTAAATAAGAAACTATTTTTCAAAATACGGGAGTCGTGGACTGATCTTGGCCAGCAAACTTCAAACCTTGTACATTTTTCATCCGCGTTGCACGTAGCCTGTACATTTATTGAGTAGTATCCTTTTCGGTTGACGTATTCCTCGCGGTGATATGGTGATTTCCTTATAAGTACATGTCCGTACATCCAATGACGTAAGGAAACTCATACCTACTGCTCCAAGACCTTTGCTCTTTTTCTATTTCTTCAGAAGTGTGTGCGAATATGATCCAATCAGTCCAATTTTTGTTACGACTTGCTGTACCACTCTAGATCCTGTTGATTGTTTGACACTAATGTCTTCACCAACACCGATTTAAATACCAGGATTTCCTTCACAACCCACAAAAATCTTCATTTTTTCTTGATGGGGCTAAGCATCACCGCGTGTTTCAAGGGATTGGCCCTCATCTGTCAATAATTGCACACCTCTTTCACTATTTCACTAAATCAAAACAATTTTCGAAAATCTCCACCAATTGGACTCATCTCTCAATAATTGCACACCTTTTTCACTATTTCACTAAATCAAAACAATTTTCGAAAATCTCCACCAATTGGACATCTTCTATTTTTATAAACACGATTTGTAACAAAATTGTTCAGAAACTCTGCCATTTTGATAGTTGTGTATCAACTTAGTAAGAGAAAACCCATCCTCAGCAATTTGTGAGATCGATCTCAGGCAATCGAGCGTTTGCTCATCTTTTTGCATATCAAAAATAGAACTTTCTCACATAGAACTTTCGTTGAGAGATCGATCTCAACACTCTCAGCTTGAGGTCGATCTCGGTCATTGTATTTTTTTTGCACACCACTCAAAGAAAGTTCGCAGAAAAGTGGCTAAAGAGCTTGGATTCATCTTTTTGCATATGACCCATTGTCCACGTCAACACTAGTGGATATATTTTTTAAAATTCTGTCCAATTACTAGCATAAGCTGGTGACATTGAAATAATCGGAAAAACTCAGCGTGATGTGGGTCGTAGAGGCGGCAAAAATGTGGTTTAACGGGTTATGAGGGCAAAACAAAGCTCATGATATCATCAAAAAAGTGACCTACAACTCCGACCGACGCACGTCAAAACATCATAATCGACAGATGTAACTTTGATTTAGTTATGAACTTTGATCATTGGAAACAACACTAGTGCTGAGATCAAACGAACCGCTGTTTCATTCTGGCTAAGAAAGCCCAGTCTCGAGAGGAAATTTCTTAGCGTGATCTACGGTATCGTATGCATAGAATGTGAATTCAAGAAAAAAATGTAACGACGACTTGTACGCCCTGTATACAGCGACGTTAGACTTAGCCAGACGGATAAAAGTCCAACGATTGAGATGGCTGAGTTATGTAGAACCAATGACCCTGCCCAGAAAATCTTAAAATCCATGTCCACAGGACAGCGCAACGTGGGAAGACCGCGGATGAGGTGGCGCGCACAATTAGTGGAAAGTGACCTCACTCAACTTGGAGTAAGCAACTAGCGACATGTAGCTAGGGACCGATAAGAAATAAAAAAGTTCTGTATTCCATACCGTCGATAATTTCCTCTATGCAAATTCACTTTAGTACAGTTATCAAGCATACGTAAAAGGTACTCCACCACTTTAAAAAAAAATAAATGATCTTGTATCGAAGCTGCATTTGTAAAATTATATTTATTTTACAATACTAACTATTACTGTTTTATTTTTAATTTATAAATTTGCCGGTTATGAGTCGACTTTGTTTTTATCATTTATTTTATTTTATAAACCTATACTTACTAAGATATCTATTATCAACTAAACAATTTAAACAATTCATGACTCATACATTTGTTTACGTTTACCATCACGTACTTATTGTTTGCAGAAAAGTAAAAAATATTTGTATTTTAGAAAGAAAAGATGAGAGTTTGTTTCTATTATTAAAAATATTAATAAATGAGAAGCTATAGACTCACCTGCACAATATTTATTGCAGTCACTTTCGTGGTAATTATGGGAAGTTGTATCGCAAATTCCTTCACAATTTTCACACCGTTCACTAAACGGAGAGCAATACTCTTCTGAAGAGCATACTTTTTCATTTTTACAAACCTGAGCCAGTTCTAAGGATAACGATCCGTGTATGGCTGGCATCAGGATAACTGCGACACTTAAGGCACCATTCATATCTTAGAATAAATTATTATGTTTTTCACTCAAACTATTTAATTTGTTTAAAATACTTTTTTGTTTGTTTTAATTTGCGACAAAATATATTAACTTGTTTTGATGATGCTAACGATGACTCATACTTGAACGCCCGCTTTCACATAAGTTTTATGAGAAAAATATTTAGGTAGGTAAATATGTTTAAATATTTTATAGAGTTAACGAATCTTAAACAATAATTTATTTAGTATCGCTATATTATTATTAACAATAATATTGCAGACGTTATTATTGAATATTATTCTTATTATTATTGTTAAACAATTGTTTAGTGAGCAAGTTTGTTGCGATCAAAAATGCACGTTTTCTCTTGGGACACGCATCGTTAACTGGTATTGTAACCGACCGACAGGTATACTCGTAGCTAGTCAACATCTCCAGAATTTAGATACGAGCTCTACTCAACTCAGGTGAGAGCTGATGTAGACTTCTAACCGAACACGTATTAACCATGAAACTGGTTTTACTCAAGGCATTTTATTTGTGTTTATTGTAGGTATTCAAGATATACGCTCTCTACCTGTTTTGATCGTTGGGATTGTTCGAGCGGAGCCAAAGGCAGTAAGTTGTTTCTATCGATCGCATAGGTAATCGCTAATCAGTTATAGGGTTAAGAGGTATACTCAAGACTCATAAGCTAGAATATCTAATTTCATTGCAAGTGTTTATTTATTTGATTTTTGTTGTTGTTGATGATAATTATTTATTAAATGTTATCTTGAATTTTATCTACAAGAATAGAAGATGTGACTCGTATTGATGAATTGTGCAAAATATTCTAAGAAAAATATATTATTGTTTTAATAAAATTTATAAAAGTTAATTTTAGCTGGTGTATCATTGTTTACTTGGATGTTTTCTTTTTTCTTCTTCTTCTTTTTCTTATTCTTTCTTATATTTTGAATTTTCTCGTTTTTCATTCATCTTTTCAACACCTTTACTTGTATTACTGTTGTGTGCTTAATTTTCTCAGTATGGAAGTATATCTTTGCCAATTCAATACAATTTTGAATTATTTCTTCCAAATTGATTTATTCTTTTAGTTAATATTTTCCCCCATATCCCTTCAATTTTGAATCATGTTTTTCAACAATAATTAAAAATGTTAACTTGAAAATGCAATCCTTGTCTTCAAGGGTATATATTTGCTTGCACGATGAAATACATTTTTCTTTCAATAAAAAGCCAATACACTCAATTTAACTTTTAGAAAATCACCTGTCACTAATGGATATACAGATAAGGACATTAAAATAGATACACTAACAAAATGTTTTAAAAATACATTTTTTTATAAACTAAAAAAGGAAAAGCAATCATTAATTTGGACTCTAGTTTTTTTAACAAAAAAAATGTAAACATTAATTATACATTAAAAATGGACTAAAATTAAGAATTCAAAATTTCACAACGCGACAAAAAAAAAAACAAAAGGCGTTTTAATTAAAATCATTAAAAGCTTTGATATATTTTTACTTGTGGAAACGCATGTGTTAGATAATGAGATAGAGAAATTTGAAGGTATTTTTAATAATTTTAAGCTAAAATGGGTGCCAGCGGTGAAAACAAATACGTATGGGAGAGGAATTGGAGGGCAGCTTCTTGGTTTCCGAAAAGGACTTTGTGGATTATCCTTAAATTTTGTGCAAAGGGAAGGGATTAATATATTGGAGGTCATGTATAACGGTTCGAAAGTGTATATCACTCCTATATATTTAAATTGTAATCACTGGCAGAGAGATTTCGACAAACTATGCGACGGACTTTCATCCTTAAACTCCGGGGATCTATTACTTGTCGGTGACTTTAACGCCAGGATTGGCTGCTCACAGAATAACTTTTTAAGCGGATCAGCTGGAGTTATTTTTAATTCAATTCGTCAGTCAAAAGATGAAGTATGCGATGGTAAAGGTACTAAAATATTGGATTTAGCGGACTCTTTAGATGCTAGGGTTTTGAATGGAAGTTGTGCAGGAGATGTTAAGGGTGAATACACATTTATCCGAGGAACGGCGTGTTCAGTCATCGACTATGGGATAGTTTCTGGAAGGTGGAATGATCTTTTGAGAAGTTTTAGTGTAGGGCAGCAAACTTTTTCGGAGCATATGCCTTTAGAAATCACATGCAATTTAAGGCCGGCAGATGAATTATCTTGTTCCAAGTCGCTTGAGCTCCTTCCAAAGCTACATTGGAGTAATAGTTCAAATTTTGTACGGGCATACCAAACTAATTTAAAAGAGGAACTGAGAAAACATAGCTCAGAGGGTGATAATTTAAACATGACCAGACTTACTGACATAATAAAAACTGCAGTCCCAGTAACCAATAACTGGAAGCAGAAGAATGATTTTAAACAAGAATGGTTTGACTTGGAATGCTTTAAGGCAAGAAAAAAATCATTTACTTTACTAAAGCTTCTGAGAAAATATAACTTGCATGTCTTTAAGACTATGTATGCGTCTGCGAACAAAGAGTACAAACACATCTGCCTTGCCAAGCGTAAGCAAAAAGATGAACAATCCATACAACGCTTAAACTCAGCGATGTCTTCGGCAGAATTCTGGAAAGCGGCTAAAGCAATTAACGGACGGCCTAGTAGGATAGGAACTTCACTGCACGCAACCGAGCTTCAGGATTACTTTAAAAGTTTACTCAACACTGCGCAGTTTTCACCCCTGCCTCAATATGGTGCTCCGGTTTTCTTAGACGATATCCTTGATTTACCGTTTACAGTGCTGGAACTTCGGACTGCTTTAGAAAAAACCAGATCTGGTAAAGCCCCAGGAGATGACAGGATTCCTTCAGAATTCTATATAAACTGTACGTCCGAGTACCTGTTTTCACTCAATAAAGAATTCAATAGAATTTTCGAAACCGAAGAGTTGACGGAATGCAGATCATGATCAACCGTCTGGAGCGCTACTGTGATCTTTGGAACCTGACTGTTAACCTTGGAAAGTCTAAAATGATGATCTTCAGGGATGGAGGTGGAAGATACTCGAGAAACGAAAGGTGGACCTACAAGGGTCAGAATTTGGAAATTGTTCGAGAGAATAACTATCTCGGTGTATTGATCTGTGCTAACCTTAACTTTAAAAAACATTTCGAAACTAAATTAGCTGAGGCAAAGAGAGCTATTTCTTCAATTTGGGACGTTGTATAGAGAGTAGGTTTGTGGACCATAGCACAAAGATCCAGATATTTCGTGCCACTGCTTCTTCCATCATGTTGTATGGTGCTCAAGTGTGGGGTTGCTGGCAGTTTGATGTTGTTGAAAAGTTTCAAAGATATTTTCTTAAACGCATTTTTCGGTTGCCGTCCTGTACTCCAAATTACATGATGCACCTTGAAACTACAATGCCACCGTTATTCTTAAATACGCTAAAATTACACTTCGATTATATAATGAAGCTGCTGGAGATGGATGAAACAAGACTACCCAAATTGATCCTCAAGTCGATAATTACTTTAAGAGGCAACCTCGTCAAAAAATGGGAAGAAATAGGCGTTGAGTGTGGAGAAAGGTTACAGATTCAACCAGGTATCGGACCCACTATTCTGAGAAACATGTTTCAAAATTTACTGGGTGGTGTAGCGCGCTCAGCTTACAGTGGTTATACCTTGGAAGCTCAATCTTCTCAGTATAGGACGATATATAGCCAACTCGACTACAACTTACAAGGAAGCTCCTACTTCTTAAACAGATTACCGCTTTCAATGATAAGTACGATATTTAAAGTAAGAGGGGAAATGATCAACCTTAACTACATTCCACATCGTCCGGACCTACCTATTTTGTGCGATATTTGCAACCTCAAGGAAAGAGAAGATATTTATCATTTTATTGCCAGATGCCCGATTCTAAGTGAATTTCGAGTCAGATTCTTCGGTAAATCCATAATGACTATGAGCGAAGTTTTATGTATTTTGAATGGAAGTCTTGGTTGGGAGAAATTGTATAAATACACAACGATGGCACTGAATTATAGAACCCGAATAGTCGAAGGCGACTTTTAAATTTTATTTTATTTTTCTATTTTAGTAAGAAATGTATAATATTGTTATAATGTCATTCTGGTAGACGGCTTTAAGCCAAACCATATTAAACTATGAAATTTATTGTAGATATAATTGAAATATTATAAATAAAGTTTCTATAACTAACTAACTAACTAATTAAAATCAAGACACAATGTAGCAAAGAGACTGTGATACTACCCACACCGATAACTTCTCATCCCTTCTGTCGATTTGTTTTGCTTAAATTTTTTTTTTTTTTTAAAGATTATTCTTAAAAATTTTAAAATTACCAAAAATATTTTTCATATAAAGAAATAGTTGGATTTTTAGGCAAAAACAAATTTTTACAAATTTTAGCAGCATTTCTTAAATTTTTACAAATTGGATGAATGAAATTAATTTGAGATATCTCAAGAACCGAACATAAATTTTTACCAAATTAGCGTACTATTTTTTGTAGATTTTATTTTTTTATGAAAAAACGACCTGTTGGATTTTTGAAAAAAAACTACTGAATATCGTAAACAATATTTTTTTTTTAAATAAAAAAGTTTGAAGACAATATTTTTAATTTTTGAAAAGTTATTTGAGACGAAAGCAAATTTTTACCAAGTTTAAGTATTGTTTCTTTTTTTAAGTTTTTATTTTTTGTAAAAATACTGTCAATGTGATTTTTCTCAAAATTTTACTGAATATTGAACATAATATTTCTTATAAGATAAAATAAGTTTGAAGTAATTATCTCAAATTTTTGAAAAGTTGTTTGTGTCAAAAATTATTTTTCCCAACTTTTTTTTTAAATTTTCTTTTAAGTTTTTATTTTTTGTAAAAAAAACTTGTCAATTTGGTTTTTCTCAAAATTTTACCAGCTTCTAAAAACATTATTTTTCGTTTTTTTTCTCAGTTTTTTTGATTTATAAAAAATTACCGTTACTTGGATTTTCTTCAACAAATATACTTGCTTGGTATATATTTATAATATACTATATAAAATTCAATTCAAGTCTCTAGCGTTTTTGGTTTATAAGATATTTAAGATTAACCAAAATCTTCACCTTTTTTATTTGCGACATATAGGAACTATATGGCAAGTTTTGCATTCGTGCAAAATTTCGAACTCGAGATCAATCAAACATAATATTACGATGGTAGAAAAGTCGAAAAAAATGGGTCCCGCGATTCCATCCGGTCGGGTTTGTCTGTCTGTCCACGCTCCTACAGCCTAAACCATTGGGTCGATTGAGTTCAGACTTGGAAGTTAAGGTTTTGAGCAGTTTCGCGTTAGGCGTTTTTTAAATTTTTTTTAAGATCAAAACTAACAGTGGCCCCCATACAATTTTTTGGTTAAAAAACGAAAATTCGAATTTTATTTTTATTTTTTAACTTGGATTCTTTTTATAAGAAAAACATTTTTTGTATTGCTCAGGGAAGGTACCGCTCATACAACCGTTATATTTTTTTTAATTTTCTCAGCAACTTTTGAACTGATTTCAGTAGTTTTTTTTCTTGAATAAGCTCTTATATTGCCTTAACAATGCTTGATTATCAAAAGTGCAATTTATTATTGTTTGGATTTTTAAAAAAATATCGATTTTTTTCAAAATGTTATATCTAAAAAACGGGTTAACAGTTTTTTATGAAATTCAAATGTAGAGCGTATATTTGTAATCACTTAACAACTGCATACCAAAAATATTTTTAAAACAAAATTGAAAAATTTTACAAATACAAAATTAATTTAAAAAAAATCGCTTTAACGATTTTCAAAAAAATGTTGAAAAATCAAGGGTTTTTTTATTTATAAAATGGCATTTAAATTTTTGAAGACAAACTTATTTTTCAGGTGAAATTTTGAATCTTAAAATATTTTTTTTTAATTAAATGTAAATTATTTTGACAAATATTTAATAACATTCCTATCTTGTATCTAAATTAATGCATTTGGTACATATTTATGCATTTTTATAACAATAACTATTGTTGTTGTTGTTTAACACATATTTTACTTGCCTTCGCCTACATAAAAGAATAAATACTTAGTACTAGTTAAAGAAACGTACAACCTCTAAAACTTCTGTTTACGTGTCCCTTCATACCAAAAATCCAAAACGCACAAGAGCCTGACTGTAAAGGACACATGAATAGCAATTTCTTGTACTTTAACTAACAACAAAAACTGAACGTAATAACTCCAACTTGTAGGAAAGAAGGAATGTGATTGGATTGTAGCAGGTACCTTCTACCTACCAATAACATACCTTCATTATCATCATACACATATCTATCTGCATAAAGCTGAGCACACCAATGAACTATTCTATGTTCGTTTTAGACACCTGTCTAACTACACAACCAATAGGCGATCGCTTTACAATTTAAACATACGTGTTCTTCCTCTTTCTTATCTTCAGATAATTTACTTTCCATCCTAGTTCTTCTAATATGAAATTAAAATAAAGCTATCCAAAGGAAAAAGCTTTGAACGAAATAGTTGAATACACAAACATAGGTTTTCGTTAAGTATGCTTACAAGTATTTTTTTATTTCCGGGATGAAATTTCCTAGAATGAATCGCGCGGTTTTTTTTAACAAATCGAATGGTATTTACATATATCTTTGAAGACAAACTTATTTTATAGGTATATTTTTAAATCTTATATAGGTTTTTTAAACAGACTCTTTGTATACAGGAGCAGTTTGTGTGACCCAGTCGTGCATTTTATTTTTGCACGTATTCCAACATTCTTCAGAATGCGCATAATCAAGTTAACTGTACCGTTCAATTTGCACACCGCCATTTTTTTCAAAGAGTCTTAACGTTATCACCAGTGGTAGTCATAGAATAATTACTCAAATCGGTATTAACTCATTTCTATATCTATTTGGAACCAAGTACTAGCTTAGAACCGCTCCTAAGCAACTTCTTTTTTAGTACTGGAATCGGTATCAAATGCTTTCTTCAAAGAAGTATAGGTACCGAGATGCTTAATGCTTTGCATGAGTAACCAAACAAACAAATTCTAATAGGTATACTAACCTACACGTGTTAATTTTAATTATTAATAAACTAATATAAAATTATACATTATGATATATGCATATTTGAATACGTTGTTCTTAAACAAAATATCAGTCGTAAATTCTGCCGAAACCAAAGTAAACGTCAATAGAAATTTTATGAGAAATGTCTTTATTATATTTAAAATTATAAACACTCTTATAAAAAATAAATTTACTACATATTTTTTGTTTATAACTGCAGCTTACTCATTTTTCGTTTTTGATGGCTGAGTCTTCTTGAAAATTGAAATCACAAATTTTAAAATTTTAAACGTTAAAATAAATATAATACACACGCAACCCAAGAACACAAAGAACACATCTAGTAAAAGATATTTGTAAAATGGCACATGAACTCCGTAAGACTTTAGCTTTGGTGCCCCTTTGTTCCTTATCACATATTCAATCCAAAACATTGCTTCGTCCTTAGGATGAATTGGATTATCCCTAAAAAGCGCTGATAGTTCTTTTGCCTTATGAGTGTACTGTGGATTCTCAGTAAGTTCCTTGATCATAGTAATTATTTTGGTTTCTGTCAAAGCCGAAAATACTAACGATAATGCATAACCCTCACGAACTGCCTTAATTGTATTTCGATGTTGATCTCCATACAAGGGAATGCATAACATTGGTTTGCCCCAGTGTGTTCCTTCTTGTGTTCCGAATAGGCCACCATGAGTTATGAATAGGATAACATTCTTATGAGCCAAAATGTCATTTTGAGGCATCCATTTTTTAATCATTACGTTTTTAGGGAGGTTCTTTATGCTGTCATCTTCGTATTTCCAAAGAACATTTTGTTTAACTTTGCTAAAGGCCTTGAGAATTATTTGAATTTTTTCTGGCGGCATATCCGTACTCTTCATATAGGAACCAAGGCTGAAATATATCACACCGTTCTTTGAATTATCAATAAACTCCTGAAATAAAAAAAAAAAAAAACGAAAATTAAGCACAATTTTACAGTTGTATTTAATAAAATTTCACTGAAACAGCTTTTAATTAAGCCATCTATAAATCAGTATTTAAAAATAATGTTTATCCTTTATAAATAAATTTTTTGGCGTTAAGAGACATTGTCAGTTTACGCCGCATCTCTGCAGCGTTAATTAACACGACTTATAATACGCCAAATATTATTTGAAAATACCTATCAACAAGTCTAAAACGATATTATTTTTAAAAAACCTTTTGTGATATAGTATATATGAGTTTCAATACCTAGTTCTTTTTTCGAGATGCTCCTTGAAGGAATACAGATTTTTTGAGTAAAAGATAAGTTCTTTGCCAATTCTTTACAATGTATTTGAGGGTTTTTTGAAGTTATCGAGGACATACGAATCGGTCGTTTTAAGCTTTATGAACAAGATATTGGTGGCTATTTGACTTATTTTGATTTCCATTAATAATTGCATACCTAATCTTTACAATAAAATAAATATGAATGGATTTCTTTTATAAAAATACTCTTGAGCAAATTGCTAATAGTAGCGCCACTACTTTTAACTAGGGACTGGACCAAGAACATAATATGAATCTCTCAGCACAAATTCATCAAATTAGACTAATGTACAATCCATGGGGGGGAGTCATATGACATATGAGCCATAAAGCTTATACAGTTAAGTTGTGTAAGTTAAGATTTCATCTAAAGATTTGTTAGTAATTTGAAGAAAAGCGGTTTGCTGTCAAAAACAACTAAAATTTTGGTTTTCACACAATTTATAATTTAAAAAAACTTTACTTTATTTTCATATGATATTTTCTGAGAAAAGTTCAAATATTCAGATTCTTAAGAAGAAACCTTGAATAAAAAAGGGACTACGATGCGGCCCACACTGATAACATTCCTTCTGTCTGTCAATTTGTCTTGCTTAAAAGTTTGCAGGTTTTCGTGTTGGGTTAAAAAAGTTGTCAGTAAAATTATTCTTGAACATTTTCAAATTACTTACAATATTTTTCATATAAAGAAATAGGTGAGTTTGAAAATCTAGTTTTGTTAAATAGATTTTTAGTCGAAAACAAATTTCTACCAATTTTGGTAGCATTTCTTAAATTTATACAAATTGGGTGAGTGAAGTTAATTTGAGAGATATCAAGAACCGAACATCAATTTTTTATGAAAAACGGACTGTTGGATTTTTATAAAAAAAAACTATTGAATATCGAAAACAATCCTTTCTGTGAAAAACATTTTTTTTGTAAAAAAAAACTTTTAGTTAGATTTTTCTCAAAATTTTACTGAATGTTGATAACAATATTGTTTTAAAGATAAAAGTAGTTTAAAGCCAATATCTCAAAGTTTTAAAAGATATTTGAGTCGAAAATCAATTTTTACCAAATTTTATTAATTTTTTTTAGCTTTTTATTTTTTGTAAAAAAAAACTGTCAATTCGATACTTCTCAAAATTTAACTGTATGTTGACAACAATATTTTGTTAAAAAATGAAAAAAGTTTAAAGCCAATATCTCAAAGTTTTGAATAGACATTTGAGTCCAAAATCAGTGTTTACAAACTTTTATTAATTTTTTTGTTTAGGTTTTTATTTTTTGCAAAAAAACTGTCAATTCGAATTTTGTCAACATTTTTCCGAATGTTGAAAACAATATTTCTTATAAGTTAAAATTAGTTGAACATTTTTGAAAAGATATTTGAGTCGAAATTCAATTTTTACCAACTTTGAATAATGTTTATTTTAAGTTTTTATTTTTTATAAAAAAACTGACAATTTGATTTTTCTCAAAATTTTACCAGATGTTAAAAACGTTATTTTTCGTTGCACAAAACTGTTTTCGAGATAAAATTATTTTGTACTCTTAAAATTTTAAACCGTTAATTGGATTTTTTTTTCAAAAAATATACTTATTTGGTATCACGTTACAATATATTATATAAAATTTAATGCAAGTCTCTAGCGTTTTTGGTTCGAAGGATATTTTGGGTTACCCAAAATTTTCACATTTTTACTTTCGACATATAGGAACTATGTATATGGCAAGTTTTGCATTCGTGCAAAATTTCGAACTCGAGATTTTAATCAAACATGATATTACGATGGTAGACAAGTCGAAAAAAGTGGGTCCCGTGGTTTCGTCCGGTCGGTTTGTCCACGCTCCTACAGCCTAAACCATTGAGTCGATTGAGTTCAAACTTAGAAGTTAAGGTTTTGAGAAGATTTGCGGTAGGCGTTTTTTTCATTATTTTTTAAGATCAAAACTAACAGTGGCCTCACATATATTTCTTTTTTGTCAAAAGACGATATTTTGAATTTTCTCAAAAACAAACCGATGGATTTTTTTTAAGTTCTCTCTAAAATTTTATTTTGTAACTTGACTTCTTTTAATAAGAAAAACATGTTTTTGTATTGCCCAGGAAAGGTACCGCTCATAGAACCGTTATTTTGTTTTTTTTTTTTAATTTTCTCAGCAATTTATGAACTGGGTCTAAATATTTTTTTTTTTGAATAAGCTCTTATATTTCCTTAACAATATTTGATTATCAAAAATTCAATTTTTTATTGTTTGGATTTTTAAAAAAATATTGGATTCTTTTTTTTTAATTCTATATCTCAAAAAGAGGCCAACATTTTTTTACGAAATTCAAATGTAAATCGTATGTTTCGTTAGTAAAAAAATTTATAAAATGAATTTTAAATCATAAATATTGAATTTAACTTAAAAGTAAAATACATTTATATCAGTTAAAAAAATTGCACTATTGTGAACTGAATTGTATGAATTGTAAACTGTATTGGTATAAATTTCAAACTTCCCGCCCATCCGGCCATATTTTATTTAAAATTTAAAATTAAGAAGAAAAAGGAAAAGAAAATGAAATGAAATAAAACCATTCCACACGATAGTTCCGCCAAGTAACACGCGTTTTATTTAATCCGTACTTTTTCGCTTAGTTTTTAAATTCATTAATTTGCGAAGTTATTTAACAGCTCAAGTAAGAGCTAATTAACAAAAAAACTTGTTAAATTTTCATGGCGCCCGAACAGGGACAAATTTAAACTAATAGTTTGTTCCAATTTTAATAAGATTCGCGCAGTGTTCAATCTATACATATATCGCACATATATGTACATTAAAAATACATACATTCTCGCGTGTGAATTTTATTAAAAAACAATTAAAACTTAAATTTAAAACAAAAAATATATCAAATCGGTGGAATCATAAATTCGTGCGTGAGTGCAAAATTGTGTACAAAAAACCACCCCCATAAGGATTCATTGCTGCAAATATCGCCTGCAGAGAACAACAACACCAAAAGGAGCTCCAAAGTCACCCCAATGTCAGAGGACAAAAGCCCAAGGGAAGTCGACACAGAAACTGAGGTATCCACAAAAACTGAAAGTTCTTAAATTTAATTTACTGCATACAATTGCAAATATTTGTTAGATAATAATTAATTTCAATTGATATAATTGATAGCAAAAAATTGCAATATTTTTGTTTTAATAATTAAAACAACAGCACAACTTTCAGTTTTTGTCATTTTTTGCAACACATATATACACATACATACATATATTTATATTATATTTGGTGAAACAAACAAAGTGCGGTTTTTTATTTAAAATTTTGTATTCTATATTCTTTAAACTCATAAGTTACAAAATTAATAAATTTAATTCAATAAAATTAATTGCATCTCGATCTGCTGCCGCGCCGCCGCTGTCGCCGTCCGTCGTACACATCGATATTTTTTTTGGAAAAACACACTCCTTATCTTCGTGATAATCGTTTGGAACTTTACCTTCATAAAATTGTACACGCGATTTATTAAATTAAATATAAAATTTACGAAATATTAATTTCATTTAATTAAATTAAACAATTTATGTAAATAAAACCGAAACTCTTGTAGAGAAATTTGTTTACAAATTGTTTTGTCATTTCCCTCGTTTGACAATTGACAGTTCGTTAAGCTTTCAGGTATCAAGAGTGATCGTGTTTAGTGACGCAAAATATTTTCCAAATATATTATACGAAGAGTGTGTTCAGCCAAATATTTATAAAAAATATTTTATTTTCAAACAACTTCGATTTGAAATCAACAACTTTCGGCAATTTGCACATACAAAGTTTTTTTTTAAATTTATTTATTTTCGAGGAATAAACTAATTTTCTAACGATTTTCCAATTTTTGTAAATTCAAATACTGAAGTGCAAATTGAATAGTTTGGATAAACTAATTCCAATAAATAAATTATTTTTCGAAAGATAGTAAATAAATAAATTAATTACAATGACGGGCAAGAAAAGGCAGCAATCACCAAAGAAAAGCGCAGATCTTGAACATTTGGTTCATCAGCGATTACAAATTAAAAATAATATAATTCGCATTAAAACGGGTCTTGAGGAAAAAACTTTATCGTTAAATCCAATTGAATTAGAATGTCGATTAGATATTTTAAATTCATATATTGATCAATTAATGAATTGTCAGTCGGAAATAGAATCCGAAGATCGTGCTGATGATTCTCGCGGTGAATTGGAAGACATTTGCGTTGGTGCTAAAGCACTACTTATATCACATGTCAATAAAAGGCGAAAGTCTAGTGTAGTTGATTATTCATTCAGCAACCCACACCATTCACGACTTCCAAAAATGTCTTTGCCTAAATTCAGTGGAAAGTACTCTGAATATAAAAATTTTATCAGCCTTTTCGAAAGTTTGGTAGACAACGATCCAATGCTTCCAGATATTGAAAAGTTCAATCATTTAATTTCCTGTTTATCAGGTGCAGCTTTAGGAACAGTTAAAGCTTTCCAAATTACAGAACAAAACTATCCAAAAGCATTAGCAAGTTTAAAAAAAGTCTACGATAATAATTGTTTAATCTTTTTCGACAATGTTTCCACACTTTTTGAATTGAAAGAAATTTCCAAACCATCCGCGTCCTCATTGCGAAGCATGATCGACACAGTGTCTGCAATTTATGATTCGCTTCTTTCATTGGGTGATGAAAAGAATATAACAAACGCGATCATTATACATTTAGTTATGTCAAAGGTGGATGCAATCACTAGGTCAAAATGGGAAGAACAACTAGATTTCAATACTCTTCCTTTATGGAAAGATTGTGAAGAAGCTCTTAATAAAAGATATCAGCATCTTTCTGCTGAAGAAGCTTCAAGTGCAAAGTCAAAATCTTCCGATAAGCCCTCCAAAACTAACCAAGATTCAAGTCGTTTAAAACATTCAAGGTCCTCATTTGCTTGTGTAAACTCGCAACAAAATAAATCCAAATGCCTATATTGCAAATCAAACGACCATTATATAACGACGTGTCAAAATTTTACTGCGTTGCCTGTCCAGCAAAGATTCGAGTATGCTAAAAGTGTTCCTATTTGCATTAACTGCCTTCGAAAAGGACACACAGTTTCGAAATGCAAAATGAGTCGATGCAGCGTTTGCAAACGATCTCATCACACATTATTGCACCAGTACGAATCAACTTTTAATAGTTTACCGGCACAACCTTCAACAAGTTTTCAAGCTATGCATGCCTCAGTTTCGGCTGATAAAGTTATTCTTGCCACTGCACTTGTGCAAATAAAGGGCAGTTCTGGAGAATACATGATAGCTCGAGCATTACTTGATTCTGGCTCTCAATTAAACTTCATAACAGAAGAATTAGCCCAAAGATTAAAACTTCGAAAGGAAGAAAAACCTTTGAATCTGCTTGGCATTGGAAAGGCAAGTGCTACAGTGAATAAAAAAGTACATGCAGAAGTAAAATCAAGATTTAATGATCATTCGTTTTCTGCTGATTATTGGGTAATGAACTCAATATCGTCTTATCAGCCGGATCAAGCAATAAATACTTCGGATTGGAATATTCCTTCCAACATTCAACTAGCTGATCCATATTTTAATAAGCCACAAAAGATTGACCTACTTATTGGAGCAGATACATTTTTTGAATTGTTGTCGGTTGGTCAAATTAAACAAGGTCCCGAATTTCCAACTATTCAAAAGACAATTTTTGGCTGGATAATATCTGGGAAATATCCCAAGGGTACAAATAACAGTACCAAGCATTGCAATCTAGTATGTCAGTGTGAAGATTTATCAGATTTAGATGAAAAGATACCAAAACTCTGGTTATTGGAAGAATTTCCTGGCGAAACGAAAAAATATTTTACTCCAGAACAACAATTGTGTGAAAAACACTTTGTTGAAAATACAAAACTTTTGCCGACAGGTCGTTTTGAGGTTAAACTTCCCTTCAAATTATCCTCAAACTCGCTTGGATCATCATTCGAAACTGCCAAACGTAGATTTCTTGCACTTGAGCGCAAATTATCTAAAAACAGCGATTTGAGAGGAATGTATATGGATTTCATGAAAGAATACATTTTGTTGGGTCATATGTCACCAACAAATAATGAAATTCCAAAGGGCCCGCACTATTTCATTCCACATCAGTGTGTTTTGCGACCACAAAGTACAAGTACTAAGTTGAGAGTTGTTTTCGACGCCTCAAGTCGAACATCTTCTCAACTATCACTGAATGACATCTTGATGGTTGGGCCAACCATTCAAGAGGAGCTATTTTCGACGTTGCTCCGTTTTCGTACACACAAATATGCTATTACGGCTGATATTACGAAAATGTACCGGCAAGTTCTTGTTGCGGAAGAGCACACGAATTACCAGCTCATAGTGTGGAGGCAGCATCCGTCCCAACTATTGCAAATTTTTCGTTTAAACACCGTAACGTATGGTACGTCTCCAGCGCCATTTTTAGCGATACGGTGTTTACAAATGTTGGGCGATGCTAACGAATCTTCTTTCCCCACGGGGTCAGATATAATTCGAAGAGATTTTTACGTTGATGATCTCTTAACTGGTGCTGATAATCTTGAAACCCTTAAAATATTGAAATTCGAGATTCAAGAAATCCTCACAAAAGGAGGGTTTCAATTAGCCAAATGGTTTTCAAATCATCCAGAGTATCTAAATAAGGATAGTTCTGAAAAATCAATTAAATTTAATGATTCAGATTTCACAAAAACTCTGGGAATGTGTTGGCACCCTAAAGAAGATACATTCAGCTTCAATTTGGACAATAATTTTCATGATCTACGAGCTACTAAGAGAAACATATTATCAGTTTCCGCTCGTCTTTTCGATCCTCTTGGTTTGTTATGCCCCATAGTAACCAAAGCCAAAATCTTATTACAAGAGCTTTGGGTTGCAAAGATTGAATGGGATGAGTCGATTCCATTGCGCCTTGATACAAGTTGGCAAAATTTCAAAACCAATTTATCTCAACTTGGCGAGATAAAAATTCCAAGATTTGTCGAAACTCATTCGAACGCAAAAATTCAAGTTCATGGGTTTGCCGATGCTTCGACGAGAGCTTACGGTTGTTGTATTTACATCCGAAGCCAAAGCACAGCCGGTATCAAGTCGACGCTATTAACTGCAAAGTCTAGGGTGGCCCCTTTGAAAACGAAATCGATCCCTCGATTAGAACTTTGCGCAGCGCATACTCTTGCTAAGCTATGGACAAGAGTAGAGGCAATGTTGAGTCTTGACATCGACCAAGTTATTTTCTGGACCGATTCCGAAATAACTTTGCATTGGATAAAAACACATCCATCTACGCTTGCAACCTTTGTTGCAAATCGTGTGTCCGACATCCAAGAGTGGACACAAAAAGTATCATGGAGACATGTACCAACAAAACAAAATCCAGCAGACATTCTGTCAATAGGCTGTAACGTTGAAGAAATCAATGCTTCAATTTGGTTCAAAGGTCCACAGTTCTTGTTAAACGAACAATCATCGTGGCCGGTCAATTCGCATTTTGAATTGTCTCCAGAAGATGAAGCTTTAGAGAAACAAAAAACAAACACGGCTCTAATAGCAGTTGAAAAACCTCGAACTAAACTTCTAAAATTTATAGAAGAAGAATCCTCATATAACGACCTTATTACTACGTTTGCTTATATAATGCGATTCTTTAAAATATCTAATAACAAAACAGAAAGAACATTTGAAGAATTGCCAACGGCAAAAGAAAGAAACTTGGCGTTTCTAAGAATAGTTGAAATCGTCCAAAGTTATGAATTCCCAGAAGAAATTGAAAAACTTCGTAGAAAAATAACTCTTCAAAATAGTTTTCAAAAACTTAATCCGTTTATTCATGAATTTCAAGATAACAAATTTTCATTTTCGCTGATTCGTGTAGGTGGTCGTCTCTTTAACGCCCCAATTGAATATGATAAAAAATTCCCGCTTTTGTTAACCAAAAATTCACCATTTGTAAGAACGTACTTAACGTATTTGCATCGAAAAAATTACCATGCTGGACCTCAAGCTATGGTGGCATTGCTACGTGAAAAGATTTGGCTAATAAATGCAAAAGAAGCTTGCCAAAAGGTTGTGCGACAATGTATAAATTGTTTTAAGTACAAACCAAAATTACTCACACAAATAATGGGTAATTTACCCGCGGATCGATTGCGAGCGCAACGACCGTTCTTAGTATGTGGCGTAGATTTCTGTGGCCCGGTACACACCACCCTTAAAATTCGTGGCCGGGCACCCAATAAAACTTATATTTGCGTCTTTGTTTGTTTCGCCTCCAAAGCTGTACACATTGAATTAGCTTCTAATTTGTCGTCTGAATGTTTTATTCTCGTCCTTAAAAGGTTTATCTGTCGCCGAGGACTTCCGAAGACGATCTACTGCGACAACGGAACGAACTTTGTCGGAGCTCAGACGATCTTGAGGGAAATTCAAGAGGAGATAGAGCGAGGAGCAAAAGCTGTTCGACGGTACGCAGCAGAGGAAGGCTTCAACTTCACCTTGATACCGCCCAGGGCACCGCATTTCGGAGGTCTATGGGAAGCGGCGGTGAAAGCGGCGAAAACGCTGTTACAGCGTACCGTGGGCAACGCACTTCTCACTACAGAAGAGCTGCTCACCGTAGTCATCGAGGTCGAGGCAATCCTCAATTCAAGGCCAATCGCACCGCTAAGCGCAGACCCCAACGACGGAGAAGCCCTCACCCCAGCGCATCTACTAATCGGCAGCAGCTTACGATCGCTGCCCCCAGAACCAGTTCCGGAACGGCAAACGGGCTGCTTGAAAAGATGGCAGCTTCTATGCTGGCTCAAGCAGCAGTTCTGGCTGAAGTGGTCCAAGGAGTATCTGCTTGGCCTACAAGCGCGATCCAAGTGGGTACAGGAGCAGCCCAATCTCGTCGTCGGCAAACTAGTTCTTATCCACGAGGACAACTCGCCTCCTCAGCGGTGGAAAACAGGACGAGTTATAGGGGTCGTCGAAGGGCAGGACGGCAAGGTCAGGGTCGCCGACGTCAAAACATCAAGTGGTGTACTCAGACGCCCAATCGTCAAACTGGCCCCACTTCCCGATGAAGAATATTGAAGCCTGCAGCCTTTCAACGTGGCCGGTGTTTCGTTAGTAAAAAAATTTATAAAATGAATTTTAAATCATAAATATTGAATTTAACTTATAAGTAAAATACATTTATATCAGTTAAAAAAATTGCACTATTGTGAACTGAATTGTATGAATTGTAAACTGTATTGGTATAAATTTCAAACTTCCCGCCCATCCGGCCATATTTTATTTAAAATTTAAAATTAAGAAGAAAAAGGAAAAGAAAATGAAATGAAATAAAACCATTCCACACGATAGTTCCGCACAGTTAACACGTGTTTTATTTAATCCGTACTTTTTCGTTTGGTTTTTAAATTCATTAATTTGCGAAGTTATTTAACAGCTCAAGTAAGAGCTAATTAACAAAAAAGCTTGTTAAATTTTCATCGTATATTTACAGTCACTAAACAACTGCATACCAAAAATATAGTTAGAACAAAATTGAAAAATTTTATATATTCAAAATTAATTTAAAAAAAAAAAACGCTCTAACGATTTTTAAAACAAAAATTTGAAAAATCAAGGGTTTTTTGATTTATAAAATGGCATTTAAATTTTTGAAGACAAACTTATTTTTGGGTAAAATTTTGAATCCGTAAACTAATCTTCAATTGCCAGCTAGTAATGCCATTACAAATGATACCATTGAATCTGTTGTTTCTTAATCAATATGATTAATTAACTGTGATACGGGTGATGGTCAAAATTACTTCATCACCATTGAAGACATCAAAGATGTTTTAAATTCTTTGAAAACAAGAAAGTAAGTTGGATTTGATAAATTAAAAAAAAAATTATTTGAAAAATATACCAAAGCTGAAAGTTAAATTTGTTTGCAAAAACTTAATTCTTGCCTTAAACTGGGATATTTCCCAAATTAATTTAAAATAGCAAAGGTTATTCTAATTTTAAAAGTTTGCTGAGTTCTGTTGGTAAATGTTTTGTAAAAATCATTAAAAAGAAGCTTATTGAACACATTAATTCAAATAATATTTTGACTTTAGAACAATTTGGATTCCGTACATGTCACAATACTGTACAACAGGTTCATCGCATAACAAAACACATTAAAAGTAACTTTAATGCAGGAAAAGGTACAGGTTTGGTGTTGCTGGACGTTGAAAAAGCTTTTGATTCCGTTTGGCATGAAGGACTATTACATAAGCTATTAATTTTCATTTTTCCTATGACCTCTTTAAAATTATAAAATCTTTTTTGTCTTCAAGAAAGTGTGTTGCGTCCGTTAACAATTGTCTTTCCCAAAGCATTATTTATGTCGCAGGGGTCCCCCAAGGATCTGTACTTGGACCAATTCTCTACAATGTGTTTGCGTCTGACTTTTCAAGACTTTCAAAATTGTGAAACAGCGATCTTTGCTGCACTGTGTATAATACATGATTACTTTAGTGACTAAAAAGTAAAGATAAATGCTGCTTAGAGCCAGACAGTCTTTTTCTCTCGAAAAAGAAAACCCTGAAAACGGTTATGAAATAGATTGGAAGTCAAGCGCTAAATATCTAGGGGTTTATTTGGATAAGAGATTAACGTTTAGTACACACGTAAAAGAAATTATTAAAATTCAAATTTGTCAGAATAAGCTTCTAAAAATGATGCTAAATGTTCCATGGTGCTTTTCAACAATCAAATTGCACGACTTAGCCAACATAGAACTGGTTTCCATGAGAATTTCAAAAAGAAGTGAAAAATATATAATTCCTTGTTTATCTTCCGACAATTCCCTTATCTCAAATCGAGCCATCTTAAAAGTTCTAATGACCATTAAATGAAGAACAATCACAATATACCTGACGCAGGACTGACGAAAAGATGATATTTGAGATTATAATCAAACCTAATGTTGTTTTTTTGTAGTTTCGAATAACAATAAACTACATTTTAACAAATCAAAGTATAGTATGAATAAATTAAAATAAATTTTAGATTAACAAACAAATAACGACACGCCATAGGATTGACATGTTGACTGGATGGGCACGATTATAGACAACAAACATAACCCAAACTCTGGTACAGTGATGGTGGCCGTCAAATTGTTCGACCCGCAACTAACTTTATTACCAACATTAAAATTGAAAGTGAGATTTGACATTTAGTCGGCGTTATTTCGCACGAATTTTAAATTTAAATAACACACAACGAACTGACGAATGAAACTGAACACAAAATTTCTGATTTTTTTAAAATAAAGTGGAGAACACTGCATTATAAAAAATGTAGTATATATTTAACTGTATATATCACAGATTGTAGTAAATTAATAAGTTTTCTCAAATCAATGATAATTTTTACTAGACAGCTACTTAATTGTTGGTTTTCAGGGACATGCCAAATGTGTTTGTGTTTTTTAATAACTTGTATTAAAAATGAATAACTGCAATTGGGTGACCAAATAAAGGTATTTTCATTGTTTTAAAATAAATTGTAATCTCAATAAAATATAATAAGTCTTTGTATATGTTGGTTGAGTTACCCAACTTTTGTATAATCACCCATAAGTATAATATTATGTACATAAATATATTTTTTTTGTAAAAGCTGTTTTCAACTGGGTATTGTATCCCTTCGTGTTTAAACCATCCCTTCTCTGAACACATCTACACCTTTTTATGTTTTTTTAATTTATATTTACTGGAGGTTTTTAACAGTATCTTTTCCTTCAAATCATCAACTTAAGCTTTATATAATTGATTACAAAATGTATACTTGGCAGTAGTAAGGTAGCATATATACCAATCTATGTAAATTGTGCAATATAGGTTTAAATATGAAAAAATGAAAACACAAAATTTGGCTACAAATAAAATATGTATACATGTATATCTTCAATTGCATCTTATTTTATTTTGACGCAAAGAAATAATGTAAGGTGTTTTTTTTCAAAAATGATTTTCTATTAAATGCAAAAACTTTTAATATCTTAAAAAATCAAAGAAATTTACTTTTTTAACTTGCCTTGCCTTTGAATGCTCTGTTTCAAAAACGGCAAAGTTCTAGTATCTGATTGGCCAGCTGCCAAAAAATTATCTTCCAATTAAGGCAACTTTATTCAAAAGTCAACTTATGTCAAAGGACAATCAAACATGTTTTTTCATTCAGCTGAAAGCTGAACCTTAATACTCTATGATTTATTTGTCTATTTATTTTCTAGGTTTTTGCATCTATATTTTTGTAGCGTTTGTAGCAACAAGACCAGATTATTTTATTTTTGAAAGAAAGATTCTTTTTAACACAATTTCTAACATTTCAGCGTGAAATTCGCTAAAAACCTTATAATTTAAAATGTTTAGAAAACTATTATGATCTTTAGTGTTCTAAAATAATCGAATAGCTTTGTTTGTCACTTTAGCCCTTGAAATATGTTAAGATACTCATTATGTTATTTACATTTTGTCAGCCTCCTTTACGGAATATTAAAGAACATTTTTAACAGGTGCTCAAAAACGCATCTTTATGTTAAGTGTGGGACCCCCTCTGATTAAAAGTTTGGATATGCCCGTTATTAAACCAACAGAAATGTTTTGTTTTATAACATATCTCGAGCTATTCTTGAGTATAAACAGCAGAAAGGCTCGAGACTGAATTTAAGAGTATTATGGATGAAACTAGGAATGTTTTAGATGAAGAGAAGACCCTTCTTCATTTAATATTATACTTCTTTATAGATCAAAATCTATTACTCAAAAAAGAGGCTGGGATGCGATCCACACTGATAACTTCCCATCCCGTCTGTCGATTTGTCTTGCTTATAAGTTTGTCTATATGTACTCGTATCAATTTTTACCAAATTTGCGTACTATTTTTTGTACATTTAATTTTTTATGAAAAAACGGACTGTTGGAGTTTTATATAGAAAATTACTGAATATCGAAAACAATATTTTCTGTGAAATAAAATAAGTTTCAAGCCAATATTTTTATGTTTTGAAAAGCTATTTGAGTCGAAAGTAAATTTTTACGAAGTTTTATAAATTTTTTTTAAGGTTTTTATTTTTTGTAAAAAAAACTGTCAATTCGATTTTTTTCAAACTTTAATCAAATGTTGACAACAATATTTTTTAAAATATAAAAGTAAATTAAAGCCAATATCTCAAAGTTTTGAAAAGATATTTGAGTCGAAAATCAATTTTTACCAACTTTTATAATTTTTTTTTTTTTATAATTTTTTTTAGGTTTCTATTTTTTGTAAAAAAAACTGTCAATTCGATTTTTTTCAAACTTTAATTGTATGTTGACAACAAGATTTTTTGATAGATAAAAGTAAAATAAAGCCAATATCTCAAAGTTTTGAAAAGTTATTTGAGTCGAAAATCAATTTTTACCAACTTTTCTACATTTTTTTTAAGGTTTTTATTTTTTGTAAAAAAACTGTCCATTCGATTTTTTTCAAACTTTAATTAAATGTTGACAACAAGATTTTTTGAAAGATAAAAGTAAATTAAAGCCAATATCTCAAAGTTTTGAAAAGATATTCGAGTCGAAAATTCATTTTTACCAACTTTTATACATTTTTTTTTAGGTTTTTATTTTTTGTAAGAAAACTGTCAATTCGATTTTTCTCAACATTTTTCAAAATGTTGAAAACAATATTTTTTATGAGATAAAATAAGGTTGAAGCCTAAATTTCAAGTTTTTGAAAAGATATTTGAATCGATATTCAATTTTTACGAACTTTGAGTAATGTTTTTTTTAAATTTTTATTTATTATAAAAAAAAAACTTTTAATTAGATTTTTCTCAAAATTTTATCGGATGTCGAAAGCATTATTCTTCATTGCACAAAATTATTTTAGAGATGAAATCATATTTCAGTCTTAAAATTTTGGAGGTGACAAATTTTTTTTTCAGTTTTATTGATTTTTAAAAAAAACCGTTATATTGATTTTTTTGTCAAAAAATATACCTGTTTGGTCTCACTTTACAATATATTATATAAAATTTAATTCAAATCTGTAGCGTTTTTGGTTCGTAAGATATTTAGGGTTAACCAAAATTTTCACCTTTTTTTTCAAACTGCTATAGTAAAAAAAGCACCCACGCAATTTTCTTGAGAGGCCTTTCTGCATCTTTCTGCCTTATTATCTGTATAACAAAATTTATTTGAAGTCGATATCTCATCTGGTTCTTGAGCTATGGACGACGAAAAAAACGTCGCGAACGTACGAACGTACGGACGTACAAACGTACGTACACACGCATGCACAGACATCTTTCTAAAAATATTTTATTTCAACTCTAGGGACCTTGAAACGTCGAGAAATGTCAAAATTTTCAATTTGACAAATCGGACCCACTACAATAACTTCCTATGGGAAGTTAAAAAAGTTTTGATATAAATATACGATACGTTCAAATTATGGTCAATATAAAGGCAAACTTCACAAAGATCTGACGCCTACTTAGGCGCTTTTTCGGGCACGTTTTCGTAGAGTGCGAAGTGAGGAAAATAAGCTGTACCGGCCAGTATTAGTGATGGCCGTGAATTATCTCTGTTACTCCGATACGTGGATAGAAGGATTTACCTACCACAACGCCGAATTTTTGGTAAACGGGCTCTTGAAAAGTTGGCCGAATATAGAAAAATTGTGTTTAGCGACGAAGCTCATTTCTAGTTCGATTAACACGTGAACAAGTAAAACTACCGTGTTTGTTGTAAAAAGCTGCCATAATCATTGCAGCTTCTAGAAAATGACCTGCCATAAAGTCAAAGTTAAATGGAAGAGCTGCCACATGCCACATAAACCCGTTACAATGGACCTCTTGAGAGGAGAGTTCAATGTCTATTGGTTACCTAGATCGTGCGATTTAATGCTTTTAGATTGGTTTTTGTGGGTCTATTTGAGGATCATGTCTATAGCGACAAGTCCGTACCAAAGAGTATGCCAACATTGCACTATGCAGATGAGGCATGAGATAAAAGATTGAAATAAAGATTTCATGAATTTTTCTTCACGTCTTACTTTCTATTAAAACAAAGCTACGGTTATGGTTGCAGGACCATATTCTTTTCATAAAATTTCCCATGACTTATTCGGTTGAATTTTGTATATGCTTATGTAATAGTTTACCTACTTTATTCTAATTTTTGTAATCGTTTCAAGGAGTTCAAAAATCTTACCTTTAAATCCTTGGGAAGCGGTTTGGCTGGCTTTATGTGAATACCTCCAATATCAACCAATCCGGGCATACTTGGTCTTGGCAAATCAAGACTACGGTGACTGTTTACTAACATTAAGGAAATATTTTTCTCCAAATCTCTAACCGACGGTAAAGGTCCTAAAATACAAACAAAAATCAATAATTTCATTGTTTTTTAATGTTTTTAAATTTACCCTTTATAGCGTCCTTGAAATGACGTTCAGCCATATCCTGCATCTGTGGCATATAATGCCATCTACGAAAGACGTAATCGTAAAGCGACAAATATGTATTGTAAGCCCTTTCTTTGAATGACATATTGTCAGTATAGGATAATAATAAATGGGGAACAATAGACAGTGGTGTCAGAAGACCCATAGTGTGATCCATATTATCAGCGTAGCCCATAGTTCCTTAAATTAAAACCTAGTATTATATATTTTATATTTGAAAAGTAATTTCCGTTTATATTTTCAAACCTATTGTTACGATTGGTGCATTGAATTTGTGAGCGAACATAAGGAAACTTTCGTGGAAGAACTGCTCCAGGATAATTAAATCAAACTTTTCGTCACTCTGAATAAATTTTTTCACTTTGGCATTGTTGAGAGCGTATTCGGATGTCCGAACACCTAGTTCCCACCACATTTGTAGGTTTTGGAAATCGCTGCTAAAGCGCATGTTAAAAATTGAACTTTTTGGATCTGCAAACAAAAATACAATAGGTAATTGTATATTAAAGTAGCATAAGTTAAAAACATTAGTTTGCTATACAATTCTTACACAAAAAGTTGTTTTTTGAAACTCAAAAATTAAAACTAATATTTAAAATTGACATAGTTATCTTGCAAGCCTTATAATTTACTTACAATACTTAGGAATGTCGAATTTAGGATTCAATATTATTTCAGTCAGATTTTCATTAGGTTGCTTTGAAGGAAAATTTGTAATTGTAGTGACTTGATGTCCTCTACTAACTAGTTCATTTACGAAGTGCTCAAGCCATAACCAATGACTTGGAGCAGGAAATGGTCCCATAAAAAGTATCTTGTATGCAGATGAGAACTGAGTAAGAACCAGTAAAAATATGGCACCAATTATTGATAACTTCATCTGAAAATGGAAAAAGGTAATGATATATTATGTCATGGTAAATATGTATTTTTATAATTTAATTTGGAAGATCTAAAGCTCAGTGTCTTCAAACCTAAGTGAGATTTCCACTTAGTTAAACCTACATATCACAAGTTATAGTATCTTGAACACTTATGCTACTTAAGAACTAAACCAAGGAAATGCAAATAAAATAAGAGTAAATAAAGCTGCTATCGCTAGTACCCGTGGCGTGATGGTTATTGCGTTAAACTGCCATGCCAGAAGTCTTTGGTTCAAACCCTGCATGTGCCACCTCAAGTTATTTTCACTGGTACTGCCTTTTACGAGAATTTCTCAAATTTGCCGTTCGAATTCGGTTTAAAACTGTAGGTCTCCTCCATCCCTGACAACAATACTCGCATACAGAAATGGTTGAGAGTTGTAAGTCACTAGTCTCTAGTTCTCAACGGATTGTTGGGCCAACTAATTTAAAAATTTAAAAATAAAGCTATTTAACAGCAAAATTTAATATTACACCCTCGTTGATCAAGCTATAATTTTATAAGCGTTAATTGTAATACATTTCTTTTTAAGTTAGATCTTTTCGTAAGCCAAAGAACAAAATTCCTTTGGTTAAATAATATTTTGAATGGATTAAAGGGCCGCCGTCAACTTAAGTCGGGCTACAAAGCATCATAACATAAACAGATTTGTTCATGATAATTGTTTGGAAAGGGAGAAGTGCGGCAAATAAAGTATTCACTGAATCCCTTACGAAACGTGAGAGGCTGATTTTGCTGATATGATTTAGATCGTTTAGATCGTTAAAGAAGAATTTTCCTAGGTAATTCTTGCGTTTTTGAGCTATAGCAGGACATGTACGGAGAAGATGAAGAACTGTTACCTCCTCTTCCTCGTCCATACAGCTTCTGCAAAAGTCATTTGAAAATACGCCTAACCGCGTGGCGTGCTTACCTATTAGGCAGTGTCTTTAAGCCAGAACAAGACTTCTTTTATCGCCAATAGTTCCGCCTGGAACACGCTGATTGTTCCCAATCTTGAATGGAATGAGGGACTTAACTTCATTCGTTCAGAGTACACACCTCCACCAATGCCATTTGGGTAAGTCGTGTTCAAATAATACGCCGCGTGTTTAAAAGACATGACCTTCATGGTCGAGTAGCTCGAAAACATAAGTTTATCAAAAATAGTGAAACGCGGGGGCCATTAGTTTGGGGTTGTATGTCCGCTGCAGGTATTGGTAATATTGAATACATCGATTGGATCATGGACAAAACTCTATACATTATCATTTTAAAGAAAAATTTGATACAAAGGGCTAAGAATTGGACAAAGAAGTTCATCGCAGTTGTTTTCGATACTACCAAGAACACGATCAGAAGCACAAAGCAGGTATTTGTACAATCATAGTTGATATGGAACTGGCCTCATTTAATGAAACCGCCAGCACAGTCACCGGATATGTAAATGGTGATTTTTTAAGAGCTTGAGAACTTTAAAAAAAAAAAACGCATAAAATTTGCAAAATCTCATCGATACTTTATTTGAAACGTTAGATTGGTCCATGACATTTACTTTTTGAAGATAATTTCATTTAAATGTTGACCGCGGCTGCGTCTTAGGTGGTCCATTCGGAAAGTCCAATTTTATGTAACTTTTTCGAGCATTTCGGCCGGAATAGCCCGAATTTCTTCGGAAATGTTGTCTTCCAAAGCTGGAATAGTTGCTGGCTTATTTGTGTAGACCTTAGACTTGACGTAGCCCCACAAAAAATAGTCTAAAGGCGTCAAATCGCATGATCTTGGTGGCCAACTTACCGGTCCATTCCTTGAGATGAATTGTTCTCCGAAGTTTTCCCTCAAAATGGCCATAGAATCGCGAGCTGTGTGGCATGTAGCGCTATCTTGTTGAAACCACATGTCAACCAAGTTCAGTTCTTCCATTTTTGGCAACAAAAAGTTTGTTAGCATTGAACGATAGCGATCGCCATTCGCCGTAACGTTGCGTCCAACAGCATCTTTGAAAAAATACGGTCCAATGATTCCACCAGTGTACAAACCACACCAAAAAGTGCATTTTTAGGGATGCATGGGCAGTTCTTGAACGGTTTCTGGTTGCTCTTCACTCCAAATGCGGCAATTTTGCTTATTTACGTAGCCAATCAACCAGAAATGAGCCTCATCGCTGAACAAAATTTGTCGATAAAAAAGCGGATTTTCTGCCAACTTTTCTAGGGCCCATTCACTGAATATTCGATGTTGTGGCAGATCGTTTGGCTTCAGTTCTTGCACGAGCTGTATTTTATACGGTTTAACACCAAGATCTTTGCGTAAAATCTTCCATGTGGTAGAATAACACAAACCCAATTGCTGCGAACGGCGACGAATCGACATTTCACGGTCTTTAGCAACACTCTCAGAAACAGACGCAATATTCTCTTCTGTACGCACTGTACGCATTCGTGTGGTTGGTTTAATGTTCAATAAAGTAAACTGAGTGCGAAACTTGGTCACAATCGCATTAATTGATTGCTCACTTGGTCGATTATGTAGACCATAAATCGGACGTAAAGCGCGAAACACATTTCGAACCGAACACTGATTTTGGTAATAAAATTCAATGATTTGCAAGCGTTGCTCGTTAGTAAGTCTATTCATGATGAAATGTCAAAGCATACTGAGCATCTTTCTCTTTGACACCATGTCTGAAATCCCGCGTGATCTGTCAAATACTAATGCATGAAAATCCTAACCTCAAAAAAAATCACCCTTTATAACACATTCACATCAAGGAATTTTCCAATATTCACATCAAGGAACTTGATGTATGTTTAGAATAAAAGGTTTAGTAATTTTTCTTTTTTTTTAATTTTACACTTAAGACTTATGTATGAGTTAGGTTGTCTATGTTAAGGCAAGTTTTAAGATTTTAGGTTTTTTTTTGAAAACACCGAAGAAGGTGCTTTAGCAAAGGAATAAGCAACATGTACCAATATAATAGACGCGAGTTATACAAATTTTGGCTTCCGTGATCCCGTAAATGTTTTTATTATTTTATTGTAATGGGTTTATTTTAATTTGATTTTTTACCAGTTTTTTAGTGATTTTTGTAAAAAAAAAATGAAAATAACGGCAAAAGAAGTCGCCAGGGTACTGGCTTTAGTTAAGGATGGACGCAGTATCTCGCTGTTATGATTGGAAAACCGGAGACGACGGTAAGAAGAGCAGTTTAAGGGTACAGGGAAACCAACTCATGCAACCGGCGGAAAGGCTCAGGTCGCCCCAGAGCAACATCTGCAAGGGATGATCGATATTTGGTGCTTCAAAGCCTTCGAGATCGTCACCAAACAGCGATGGAGGTGTCTCACAGACTTCGATCCGTTATGGGGAGAGCTGTGAATGCTCAAACGGTGAGGAGGCGATTAGTGGAGAGTGGCCTGAGAGTAAGAAGACCTGCTCGTGTACTGTACTAGGACTCACGTTACGTTTGGCCAAGGCCGACTGGGGTAGAGTTCTTTTCATTGATGAGTCCAGGTTTTGTCTGCGCTCACCAGATGGACATAGCAGAGTGTGGATACGATCAGATGAAAGATAGGTACTCTTCGGAAACGGTTGGGAAGCGCGAAAATTTCTGGGGAATTTCTGTCACGAAAAAACCGAGCTGTGCATCGTGGAAGAATCGGTAAACTACAGCTTCTACATCAACAACATTCTGGAGGAATATGTGGTTCCATTCGCACTTTTTATTGGAGACAATTTCTTGCTAATGCAGGACAATGCTAGACCACACGTTGCTAGGTGCGTTACCGACTACTTACAAGAACTAACGATGTAATGGCTTGGCCTGCGATGAGCCCGGATATGAATCCCATCGAACACGTTTGGGATCTACTGGGAAAAATGATAAGGAGGCGACCCGCCCTTCCAGTAACACTCAATGGGCTGAGATCTGCCGTAGTGAATAAAAGCTCTATAAGATGTTCGTGGAGGCAATAACCACTATTGAAGAAACAAGAACTTATGAAGTTTTTACCTATTTTCCTTAATTTATGGTTTATTTATAAGTTCTTATTATTATTCTTTTTTACATGAATGACTTACTTTTATGTTAATAACCAAAACTTTACTAGACAAACCTTTATTTGTTTAAGTTACTTCAAAATGTTGCAAAATTTCAAGGTGCGCCACTTTTTTGTAACTCTGTGTAGATTATAGCTTTATCGAATTTTAAAATATTTTGTAATAATTATTGAACTATAAGTTATCTATATATATATAAATCAATGCCACTTTTCGTTGTAATGTTATAACTCAACAGTGCCTTTACCGATTTGGCTAATTTTGGTCTTGAATTATTCGTGAAAGTCCAGAGAAGGTTTGTACGTAGAGAAAATTAAAAAAAAACTAAATTAAAAAGGATGCAACTGGTGGTACAGGCAAAAAATTCGTTGTATCATTGATTTTAACGACTATTCGATCGGAAAAGAAAATTGAATTGGCACTTGCATCTTCGGGAATTGCTGCTACATTATAAAAAGGTGGTCGGACCCCACACTGTACATTAAAATTGCCATTGAATGAACGGGTGATTGAAACTTGCAATATTTCGAGAAATTCTGCTATGGAAAAAGTTCTGGGATAAACGTCAATTATTTTATGGGATGAGTGCACAATGGCGAATAAAAAATCAATAGAAGCATTTAATCGATCAATGCAAGATTAACGCGGTAATCAACAGCTGTTTTGGTAGTGCTCAGGGGACTTTCGTCAAACATTGCCTGTCATTCCTCGATTAACTCCTATTGATGAAATAAAAACGCCTATTTGAAGTCTTCAGTTCTTTGGAGATATGTACGAAAATTGACTCTGAATATTAATATGCGTATTCAGCTACATAATGATGCAACTGCTCATGAGCTATCAAAACAATTGTTAGAAATTGGTGATGGCAAAATACCAACCGACAGATGAGTAGATTGAATGTATTTTTCCGAATATTCTTCAAAATTACAGAAATAATAATTGGTTGAGAGAACGCGCCATTTTAGCACCGAGAACTTTCATATCAATGCCACCAATTTTCAAATTGAAGCGAAACCGCCACGTGTAGTCACGACATATTGATCAATTGACAGTGTTATGAATCAAGATGAGGCAATGATTTATCCAATTTAATTTTTAAATTCATTGGAACCGGTTGGTATACAACCGCATTGATTGAATCTGAAAATTTGCTGCTTAGATTATATTATTGCGAAAAATTAATCCACCAAAACTGTGTAATGGCACCAGATTGGCAGTGAAAAAGTTATTCCCAAATTTGATTGAAGTTACAATCATAAATTTTAAATCAAAAGGAGAAGTGTGTTTGATACTGAGTAGAGTATCCCTTTGATTTCAACTGATATGCCATTTGAATTCAATAGATTATCCTATGTGTATATCACTTGCGATGTTCATAAATAAGGCCCAAGGGCTAACACTTCACGTTTGTGGTGTCAATTTGAAGGAATCATATTTTTCACATGCCCATTACCCAACTTTATGTGGACTGTTCCAGAGTCGGTGCCCCAACTGTATGGAAAAACTAAAAATATTGTTTATCCAACTGTTTTAGACTAACTCATATAGTACCCAATTCTTTTTTATTTTTTAGTTTTTACTCTTTGCTGATAAATATAATGTAAACAATATATCATTTGGGTCATTTGGACTTTTAAATAGCTAGCAATTTAAAATATTTTTTTGATTAAATAAATGAACTTAATAATCATTTTTTTTAATACTATGCCTTATACGTAGCGAAGCACGTACCGAGCAGCTAGTAATTTATATAAAAAAAAATTAAGTTGCTTTGGTTCTGAAACATGCTGAATATTTTAAGGTACCAAACAAGTGATCACTTTTATTTTGTAGAAACTAAACCTATGTATAACATGGTTATATTGAGTTTGAAATTGGGCAGTTACATAAATAAAATGCACGAGTGTGTCGCACAAACTTGTTCGTGTATGCAAGGACTCTGTTTATAAATAATACTTATATTTTTAAATTAAAAAAATCACCCATAAAATAAGTTTGTCTTCAAAAATGTTAATGCCCTTCTTGTTGAAAATCGTTGGAGTGTTTTTTTTTAATTAATTTGTATAAAATTTGTTAATTCGTTTTATAAATTATTTTCGTATGCAGTTTAATAGTACATTTCAATTTCGTTAAAAAATGTTGACCTATTTTCGAGTTAAATGGATTGAGTACTTCGACATTTTTTTCATGCCTTCAACCAAAAAATGTATGTAACAAGAACCTTAAAATTATTGAATAAAAATATCTATCCATCTATCTTATTCCTTGAGTACTTCTTGAGAAAATTTCTACACAAAATAATGGTTCTATAGGGGGTACCTTTCTGGAACAGTATAATTATATTTTTTTATATTAAAAGAAGCAAAAGAAAGAAAAAAAGGAAGATACAATTCTCGAAAACAAACCGATAGAATTGTTTTACTATCGGTTTGTTTTCGATAAAATTTCAATTTTTGATTTTTTACCAGTCAAATTTGTATGGGGACTACTGTAATTTTAAGCCTTAACAAAATTATAAAACCCCTAATGCGAATCTGCTTATAACCTTAACTTCAAAGTCTGAATTCAATCGATCAATGGCTTGGGCTGTAGGGGCAAGGAGAGAATGACAGAAAGGCAGACGGACGGAATCGGTGGACCTACTTGTTTCGACTCAAATCTCAAGTTCACATATTTTTAGGAATGCAAAATTTGCAATATAGTTCCTTTATGTCACAAGTAAACACTAAACACCAATGGTTGAGGCCACCGTTATTAAGGTTTGTAGCTTAAGTCTCTTAAAAGCGCGCATATATTTGTCTATAACAGAAGAAGTATTGAACAGCAAAATTGTCTGTTTCTTAATAAACGCAAAATTATTCACTTTGTTCCAAGGGTGCTTTACTTACTTGAAATTCCTAAAGAAATAAGTTGGAATAATTTAAATAAAAACTGAACGATTTGCAATTCCGCCGACTATTGTTGTTATACAAATATTTAATAAACACAAGTTACATAATTATGGAAAGATAAAATGAGGAGAAAGATTTTGACGACATTATCATTTTACAATCCTTCTTATTGTTTTAAAAGCTTGTTTATGAGTATAAATTTGTAGAATCATAAACTAAGCAAATATATTAAATTGAAGATAGTATTTTGTTTAAACTTTTTATTAATTGCTAAATATACATTTTCTTTAAATTTTAATTTTAAGGGAATACTAAGCTTCTTCAAATGGAAAGAAACCTATAAGCAAAGAATTTAAAACAAATTTATTTTGCTAATGAAGAACTAGCAAATTAATATAAGACAACAACCCTATCGGTTAAAGAAAGCGTAAGATTCATTCAAAATTCTTTACTCGAAATAAAAAAGCAACACGCAATCCCCAATTGATTTATGATCTTATTTTGAAGCTATTAATTTATTCCAAACATTTAAATATTACTCTTAAGGTTAGAGCATTAGTTAGTCTTATCAACATAAGCACATCTCACGGAGGTTTTCTATTATTTTAAAACATTTGATTAAGTCTATGCTAGCAGATAACCTTAATTGTTCAGTCTAATACTTTATCAATATTAATATTGTCGAAAACCTGTGCAACCAAAAACGACCGATACTGAGTTAATATACGAATAGTATAAAAACTCTTATCTTTATTATCAGATAATGCGTCCAAAATAATTGCTCTTATTTCGCTTTTTTTTGGCACCGAATATGGAATTAAACAAACAAAAAGCTTAATTTTTTTAAAGTGAAATAAAACGAATTCAAACAAATTGCTATTTATAGAAATCAATTGACTGAACAAACAAATTTAGTATTTCCACACTTAGAAAGAAAAACAAAAGAAATATCACGTTATAAAAGAGTAATTTGTCCACAAAATCTTTTGTTTTTTTTATAAAATGTTTTATTAAAATGTCTTACTTTTATTTATTATTGATTTTTTTGAATTATCTTCGAACTGCTTTGTAAGGTCTCGAGGCACTTAAGAAAAATGGATCAATTTTGTTTGTTTTAAACAACCATCCAGAACAAACTAATTGTGTATTTGAAGAATAAGACTTTTTTAATTATTTACTTTCCATAGAAAGACATTTGTTTTCTTATTTTCGATCAAGCAAATTACAAATCAACCGTTTCGCTGCGTATCTAAAAACGTATGAAAATAATTATTGTACCGCCAAGTGACAATATTAAAAAAAATTCTCAAACATTGAAGCTTTTAGTAGCTTTATGTTTTTTTTTTTTAATTATGGTACAAGTATTTGGATCATGGAAACATTTTTTTCTCCTGTGAGTTTACACGAAGGAATTTCATTTTTAAGATTATGTAAAAGAATAAAAAGAAAAAGTTGAAAAGATTTAAAAAATACATTTTTGAGAAAAAAACAAATATGAAAAATCTTCAAAATGTAGAACCATTCCTCTTAAAAATGTAAAATTCAAACTAACTTAACACGCACAGACCTACGAGCTTTAAAATTGTGTGCTTCAACTAGAACAGATCATTCTTCATGTTTGGCGTATGAACCTCTGTTGTAAGTTCTTCGTTTGTACTGGTCGAAACTGGAACTTTCACCCACCACATTAAAGGAGTATTGCTGACAGGAGGAGATTTTTAAAAGAGCTTAAGATTTACAGCCATATTTGCTATTTCTTGAATTTTCACTAGTCACTATTCTGCTATTCATTCGAACTGAATCTGTGTATGTCGGTAACGGGGGTAATACTGCGCTGTACTCTCTATTCACGTGAACGCATTTATTCTACACAATTCAGATCCGCATAAGAAATGAAGCGGATTTTCCGTTTGATGTCTGGTTTGTTAATTGTTTTTAGCAAAATATAAGTAAAAACTAATTTATTATAATTATTAATAATTTAGAATATTTTTTTATAAATAAAAGATTATTAACATTTTTAGGGGAAGAACGACACAGAAGGAACAATTTGCAACAATTATTTCTGTAATAAAATAAAATACAGATATTGCAAAAAATAATGCAAAACGACAACCTGAAGACCTCCTAGAATTTTGGAATAGCCTATGAGACAGACTCAACCTCCTGATACCAAAAAGGAAAGACCTGGCTAAGTTTTTTTTCTAACTTTCTAACATTTCTCCGAAGCTCTCTGTTTGAGGATTCCCTTATTCCTCTGTTTACAATTGGAATAAAAAGTTCAATACTGTCAATTTCCGAAAATTAAACAAATTGAACAATTGGATTGATTCAACATAATTTTTGTATTAATCAAAATCATTTATCGAACATTCACAAGATTGTCACATGAACAGCTGACGTAAATGTCAAATTGGTTTAGGATAATGTAGTCCACCTGATGGATAGCAGAATGAAAAGGCAGTGTGAAAGGGAATGAAACGGGTGAGCCTAATATACGATCCATGTGAATAGCAGAATAGGGCTGTTAGTATTTGAGCAACTGATATTTATTAAATACTGGGTTATCCATTTGAAACCGCAAAATGGATAAAATAAAAGTAAACGTAAATAAAACATTCTTTTGAGATAATTTTCGACCACTTTCTGACGCATATTGAGCGGTATCTCACAAAAAAAGTAAAACGGTGTAAAATCGCAACCATGAAGAGGAATTACGAGACCAGGAGATGTCTTTTGCATTGTGACATGTGGCATCAAATGACCATAACCATCCGAACTGACCGTGACATTCGTTCTATCGTCGTTTTTGAAGAAGTAAGATCCAATCACACCTCCGGTCCATTTTCGTAAATGTCAGACTTTTAACTGAAAATAAAATTGGTTTAACAGATTATTAACTTCCCATAGGAAGTTATTGTAATGGGTCCGATTTGTCAAATTGAAAATTTTGACATTTCTCGACGTTTCAAGGTCCCTAGAGTCGAAATAAAAGATTTTTAGAAAGATGTCTGTGCGTGCGTGTGTACGTACGTTCGTACGTCCGTACGTTCGCGACGTTTTTTTCGTTGTCCATAGCTCAAGAACCAGAAGAGATATCGATTTCAAATAAATTTTGTTATACAGATAATAAGGCAGAAAGATGCAGAAAGGGCTCTCAACAAAATTGCGTGGGTGGTTTTTTTACCATAGCAGTTTGAAAAAAAGGTGAAAATTTTGGTTAACCCTAAATATCTTACGAACCAAAAACGCTAGAGACTTGAATTAAATTTTATATAATATATTGTAACGTGATACCAAACAAGTATATTTTTTGAAAAAAGTCAATATAACGGTTTTTTTTATAAATCAATAAAACTGAAAAAAAAAATTTGTCACCTCCAAAACTTTACGACTGAAATATGGTTTCATCTCCAAAACGATTTTGTGCAACGAATAATAATGTTTTTGATATCTGATAAAATTTTGAGAAAAATCTAATTGACAGTTTTTTTATAAAAAATAAAAATCTAAAAAAAAACATTACTCAAAGTTGGTAAAAATTGAATATCGATTCAAATATCTTTTCAAAAACTTAAAACTTAGGATTTAAACTTATTTTATCTTATAAGGAATATTGTTTTCAACATTTTGAAAAATTTTGAGAAAAATCGAATTGACAGTTTTTTTACAAAAACTAAAAACCTAAAAAAAAATTAATAAAAGTTGGTAAAAATTGATTTTCGACTCAAATATCTTTTCAAAAATTTGAGATATTGGCTTTGATTTACCTTAATCTTTCAAAAAATATAGTTGTCAACATTCAGTTAAAGTTTTAAAAAATTCTAATTCATAGTTTTTTTACAAAAAATAGAAACCTAAAAAAAAATTTATAAAAGTTGGTAAAAATTGATTTTCGATTTAAATATCTTTTCAAAACTTTGAGATAATAGTTTTTAACTAATTTTTACTTATAAGAAATATTGTTTTCAACATTAGGACAAATTTTGAGAAATATGAAATATACAATTTTTTTACAAAAAATAAAAACATAAAAAAAAAAAATGTATAAAAGTTGGTAAAAATTGATTTTCGACTCAAATATTTTTCCAAAAATTGTAGATATTGGCTTTTAACAACTTTTATCTTCCAACAAATATTGTTGTCAACATTCAATAAAATTTTGAAAAAAATCGAATTGACAGTTTTTGTGCAAAAAATTAAAAACCTAAAAAAAATTTACCAAAAGTTGGTGAAAATTGATTTTTGACTCAAATATCTTTTCAAAAATTTGAAATATTTTCTTCAAACTAATTTTATCTTATAAGAAATATTGTTTCAATATTCGATAAAATTTTGAAAAAAATCGAATTAGCAGTTTTTTTACAAAAAATAAAACTCTAAAAACAACAATTCTAATACTTGGTAAAAATTTACTTTCAATTTAAATAGCTTTTCAAAAATTAAAAATATTGGCTTCAAACTTATTTTATTTCACAGAAAATATTGTTTTCGATATTCAGTAATCCGTATATAAAAATCCAAAAGTCCGTTTTTTCATTAAAAAATCTACAAAAACTAGTACGCAAATTTGGTAAAAATTGGTACGAGTACATGTAGATAAACTTTGAAGCAAGACAAATCGACAGACGGGATGGGAAGTTATCAGTGTGGGTCGCATCCCAGCCTTTTTTTTAATTATGAATGCGCAAAATGGATAGCCCGTTTTGTATTTCTTAAAGTGTTTACTTCGAATAACTTAATACCTCACAAGTTATTCTTCAATAAAATGCTGTATTTTTATGTGTTGAAGTATCGAATAATAATAAGTTGAAAAAAAAATTAATTTAAATAATTGATTTCCAAAATTGATCCAATTTTATTTTAGATCTATTTGAAAAACAAAACTTTTAAATGAAATGTAAAACTAAAAAACAATAAAAATAGGCTCAGGTTAGTTCGTAAGTTTTAGTTTAAGTTATGTTTGCAGATTTTAAGCTAAGTCAAAGCTTGTACTAATTTAATATTTTTTAGATACCAGAATGTTTTGATTTTTGAAATCGTTTGATGACAGCAAAAGGAATATTATGTTATTAAAAGGAATTGACTTTTGATTCTTGTGTTTTCTTTCAAGTTTTATCAATGGCTTATTATCGGGGGATTTTTAATACCAAACAAAAATCAGTCTTAAAATTATCAAAAAACAATCAAATGGTTAGGTTTCTATTGAAGAGTTTCAGTGGTGAACCTGAAACATTTTTTTATTCAATATTAGGAAATAAAAACAAAATATATAAGGAGTTCAAATATCTATAAAGATATTTATATTGTTTCGGCAAATTAATTTTTAAATAAGGTTATGCGAAGCAAAATAATGCCTAATTTATTGAAAGTAAACTCATACGACTCATTGAAACATTTTCTTTTGTACCTTTTTAAACATTTTTGCTGTATTAAAATGGCAATCAGTCTTTTTTTATTTATTTTTTATGCGACAATAGCTTAGGTATAATAGAAGTAGGCACACTCCGCTTCAACTGAAAACGCACAAACATTTGCGAAAATGCTTTTTACATGTTCTCCAAACATTGAGGGTTTTTGTGGCATCTTTCGAAGCTTACTACTTCCTTTAGATGTTAACAACAAAATTTAGCCCACTTGTGAAGAAGACGTTATGTTGAGTCAACTGAATTTGTAGGTACAACGACAGTTGAATCGTTGTCTATGAGCGTTTTGAAGTACTGGATAGTTTAAATCAACAATTTTAGTGTTGTAAGTTAATTTCAATTTATGATCTTAAATTTTAAGACCAATGAGTAGATAGATATCTATGTCTTAGCAGTATTTCAAAAGCTAACATTGATTTGATTAGACACCAAGCACTAACTAGGCGTCCAGCAGCTGGTAAAGTTGGCCAAAGTCTTTTATTCTTACTCAAAAAATAATACAGATAAACATAACGGGAGGTAAAAAGAGCTGCAAAAAAAGAGGCTGGGATGCGACCTACACCGATAACTTCTCATCCCGTCTGTCGATTTGTCTTGCTTAAAATTTTGTAGGTTTTCGTGTTAGGTTAAAAAAGTTGTTAGTTGCATTATTCTTCAATATTTTAAAATAACCAACAACATTTTTCATATAAGGAAATAATTTAGTTTGAAAATTTAGTTTTGTTAAGTAGATTTTTAGTCAAAAAACAATTTTTACCAATTGAAGTAGCATTTCTTAAATTTTAGATTTTATTTTTTTATGAAAATACGAAAAGTTGAATTTTTACAAAAAGAACTTCTGAACTTCTAATGGATAATTCTGTTCTTAACATCTCAAGGAAGTATAGTTAGCACCAACTGATTTCATTATCAACAACAGACGACACAATACCCATCAACATTTGGAAAAAATGTAAAAAGTATTTTTAAACATTTCTGTGCCCATTCAGTTGAAGCGGAGTGTACGTCGCTTTGTTACTCCTCATTCTCATTTAGTTGATCCAAAAATCAAGAATACATTATTTTTTTTATAATAATTATAAACTTTTTAGTATAGATACAATTGTGCGCCAATTGAATAATCACTTTATGGTTTCGCCTATATTGTATAAATAAAAACATAAAGTGTGTAAATACTTTTTTAAATAGATATTCAAATTCAAAAGCACCTTTATGACACTTTGTATTTTTTGTGGTTAAAAAAATAGCTTTATAAATCAACACTGATTGCAATGTTTATTTGGCAAACGTTACTATTTATAAGTCGTACATATCAATAACTTTGGTTTATAAACTAGCTAGCTCCAGTATTTTATATACAACATTATTGTGTTAGGGGCTTCATCTTTAGTAGCTACAACGTATTTTTAAAAAGAAATAACTTCAATATATGATTAAAAATAGACAGAATTTTTAATTTAAAAAATATACAAAAGAATCAAATGCAACGTTTTAGGCGTCTGATATAGAGTTAGCTGTTACTGAGCTATCAGATTTACCTACCATTCCAGTAAAAAAAGTTCTCACATTGAAATCAGCGATTCTAAGCCTTACATTTGTCTATCGGGCTGTCCAAGTGCTCACAGCCCAAACCATTGGGTAGATTAACCGATTCGCGTTAGGCATTTTTTAAAAATTTATATTTTAATTATTTTAAGGACTATTTGTTAAATATTGTATTGAATTTAAATCCATGGAACGTTCATATGTGGATCTAGACTCTAAATCAGAAGAGGTCACACAATTAACATAAAGACGAGTTTTTCAGCACAGCTTAAGAATGTTTTCTAAGGTAGGCTGACAAAATTTAAACAACATAATGACTAATGTGTACCTTAACCTTAAATTTACATACATCAAGGGCTAAAGTGACAACTTTAGTTATAAGATTATTTTAAAACACTGTTATCAGCAGAAATACTAAAAATTGTGTTGAAACGTAGATTTTTTGCAAAAACTAATAAATTCCGTTCAATTCTTGTTGACATTTCTATAGATGCGAAGATGACTATAAAAAGATAGAAGCAAAAGCACAGAAAATGAGAAAACTTGTCAGAAAAATGTGATCAATTTTCGTAGGAAAATAAAACAGAATCTGATATAAAGAATTTTTTGGCTTTTTTAACTTCGCATAGAAGTTATTGTAATGGGTCCGATTTGTCAAATTAAAAATTTTGACATTTCTTAAAATTTCAAGGTCCCTAGAGTCGAAATAAAAGATTTTTTGAAAGATGTCTTTGCGTGCGTTTATACATACATACGTTCGTACTTTCGCGACATTTTTTCGTCGTTCATAGCTCAAGAACCAGAAGAGATATCGACATGAAATAAATTTTGTTATACAGGTAATAAGGCAGAAAGATGCAGAAAGGGCTCTCGACAAAATTGCGTGGGTGGATTTTTTTCAACCATAGCAGTTTAAAAAGAAGGTGAACATTTTGGTTAACCCTAAATATCTCTTGAACCAAAAACGCTAAAGACTTGAATTAAATTTCATATAATATATTGTAAAGTGTTACAAAACAAACACATTTTTGGAAAAAATCCAGTTAAAGGTTTTTTTTATAAATCAAAATAAACTGAAAACAAATTTGTCACCTCGAAAATTATACGAAAACAAAATGATTTTATCTATAACGTTTTTTGTATTTTGGTAAAATTTTGAGAAAAATCGAATTGATAGTTTTTTTTTTTAAATTGATTTTCGATCTATACACATATTTTTTCGAAACTTTGAGATATTGGCTATAAACTACTTTTATCTTTTAAAAATATTATTTTCAACATTCAGTCAAATTTTGAGAAAAATCGAATGGACAGTTTTTTACAAAAAAACTAAACACTTAAACAAAATTTAACAAAAGTTGGTAAAAACTGATTTTCGACAGAAATATCTTTTCAAAAAATTGAGGTTATGGCTTTCAACTAATTTTAACTTATAAAAATAATTGTTTTCAACACTCGGAAATTTTTTTAGAAAAATCGCATTGACAGTTTTTTTTACAAAAACCTAAACCTAAATAATAAAATTAGTAAGAGTTGATAAAAGTTTATTTTCGACTCTACAAAAAAACATTTTCGTTACTTTGAAATATTATCATTTTTAAAAAAATCGAACTGACAATTTTCTTACAAAAGTTGGTGAAAATTGATTTTCGACTCGAATATCTTTTTAAAAACTTTGATATATTGGCTTATAACAATTTTTTTTAAATACATTGTTGTCAACATTCAGTAATATTTTGAAAAAAATCTAATTCACAGGTCTTTTACAAAAAAAAACATAACAAAAAATACTAAAACTTTGTAAAATAGCTTTTCTAAAATATAAAAATATTGTCGCTTAAAATTTTTTTATTTCACAGAAAATATTGTTTTCGATATTCATAATTTAATTTTTTTTATAAAAGCCAACAGTCCGTTTTTTCATAAAAAATAAAATCTACAAAAAATAGTACGAAAATTTGGTCAAAATTGATGCTTGGTTTTTGATATCTCTAAAATTAACTTCACTCACCCAATTTGTAAAAATGTAAGAAATGCTACTAAAATTGGTAAAAATTTGTTTTAGGCTAAAAATCTATTTAACAAAACTAGATTTTCAAACGAAACTATTTCTTTATATGAAAAATATTGTTGGTAATTTTGAATTTTTTAAGAATAATTCAACTGACAACTTTTTTTACCCAACACAAAAACCTACAAGCTTTTAAGCAAGACAAATTGACAGACGGTATGGGAAGATATCAGTGTGGGTCGCATCCAAGCCTCTTTTTTAAGAATTAGATTACAACAGTTTAGAGGATTTTTAGTACATTTCACGCCGAAATGTTAGAAATTGTGTTGAAACGTAGATTTTTTTCAAAAACTAATATATTCCGTTACAGATCTTGTTGACATTTCTATAGATGCGAAAAACGTTATAAAAAGATAGAAGCAGAAACCCAGAAAATTTAAAAGCTTGCTAGAAAAATGTGATCTTTTTTCGTAGGAAAATAAAACAGAATCTGATATAAAGAATTTTTTGGCTTTCTTTGACATATTTTTTCTGACTAAATTTTTGGAAGTCTGTTATTACTATTGTTAACATTCTGCTCAATCGTAGATTGGAGCTGATGCTAACAGACAAATTCAAAAAAATTACTGTTTTGCGTGAACCTTTTGCGAATATTTTCTTTCATTAGATAAAATTGTTGATATCTGTAACGCTTTAGCAACAAATTTCCGTGAGTCATTTGTTAATAGCCCTCAAGAAGTTGATGAAGTATATTTTCATAATCTTCACTCTTTTTCTCAAACTAGCAGTAGTCACCTCCCTGTGCTACAGACTATACGGTCCTTGATCTTTTATCTGCGTTAAATGATGATAGGTGAACGCCTTACGCTCTTATTCAAACTTTATTTAAAAACCAGCAAATTTCCCAGCATATGGAAGAAGTCATTTCTAACACCAATTTTCAAGAATGGTAACAAGGCGGATATAAGCAACTACAGGCCCATTGCAAAGCTTTCTTGCATTTCTAAAGTATTTGAACAAGTTGTTTGTGAAAGTGTAGCATTTTTTAGTAAACATCTCATTTGCAAACAGCAACATGGAAAAAATGATCAACCGTTACAAATATTCTCACATTCTCAAACATATGTTCAAATGCCTTAGAACAAAGCTTTCTAAAGCTTTTGACCAACTTAGCCACGGAAATATTTTACTTGAACTCAAAGATTTTGGTTTTCCCCCATTTTTCTTACCTTGGATCAGATCATACCTTGTAAACAGATCCTGAGGTAAAATTTAGAAATTGTCATTTTGAACCTTTTGTTGCTCAATCTGGTGTTCCCCAGGGAAGCCATCTTGGCCCTTTTTTGTTCATTCTGTCTATTAACGATGTATCGTCATGTCTACGCTCAAGTGAACTTCTCATTTTTGCTGATGACATGAACATTTTTAAGATTATAAAGCCCACCCATGATCGTATCCTTTTACAAGCCGACATTGATAGTTTCACATATTGGTGTGGGAAAAATAGACTTGCCTTCAACCCTTTAAAATGCCAGACGATAACTTTTACTAAAAAACGAATCGTTAGTGTATTTGATTATTGTATATAACAGCAAAAGCTCTGTACCGTCTTCACATTTAAAGATTTAGGCGTTTATTTCTGTTTAAACTTAGAGTTTACACATCACATTAATTTATTGTTAGTATAACAAGTTCTATGCTTGGTTTTATAAAACGCTGGGCAAAGGAGTTCAATGATTCCCATGTAACTCTTTCTTTGTACAATTGCCATGTTCGTCCTCATCTTGAATTTGCTTCGCAGGTATGGACTCCCTATTACGAAGTTCATAGAAAACGTATTGAATCAATTCAACATTATTTTATTCGATTTCCCCTAAAGGGTCTTCCTTGGGAAGATCCTTTTGCGCTGCCTCCCTATGAACATCGTATTCTGCTTCTTCAAATGCAATCTCTCCATGAAAAGCGTTTCGATAATGACTTAGTATTTTTTCATCAACTTATTAATGGTAAAATTAATGCACCTTACTTGCTTTCTTGTGTACATTTGAATTACAGAGGCGGAACTCATCACCTACATACGTTCTTTTGATTTCATACATATTGAGTTCCATAGAACTAACTATGGGAAAAATGAAGCTTTAAGTGGAATGAGCATTTCATATAAGTTAAACTTATTGATTGATAGATTTCAATTTATATAAGGTGGGATTAAAGTCATTGTTAAGAACCAGTGCTCCACTATCTTAAACGTCTATATTTTATGTTTTATTCTGAAATAGTTGAATGTTACTCTATAATTGTATTATTGTTTACTAACAACTAACACATGCACTTATGATGAGCCTCTGATAGTAGTTTGACGCTTGCACCTAAGCTTACTACTTTCTGAAAATTCTGAAGTGTAATATTTAGATCTTAAATTAGTCAACAAAACTTAAAAATTGTTGAAAGACAAATGTTTGGTTCTTGTATTTAAGAAAATAGGTGTTTGTACATAATTTCTCAAAAAATTGAATAAAAAAAAATTTAGGTAAACAAATAAGTTGGGAAGAAACTTTAGTGTGGACCTCACGAAATACACGTTGCCTAATAACTTTTGACATTAGTTCTCGAGTGATTTAAAGCTTTTATATATGTGTCCATTTATGATTTGATGAGTTGTTTCAATTAAAGCAAGCCAAACATATTTTCCGCCCATAGACACCATTGCCATGCATTAACTTTACGCACTTGAAAATCAACTGATAATGAAACCCTCGATATCTGGGTTAATTTCAAAAACTCAAAAATTAGTTTTCATTATGATATATGTTTTACATATACAGTGGAGCAATGAACTATGCGAAATAATAACGTGATAAATTGCGGTTACATTTTTTTGGGGTTCATGAGCGGATCAGTTTTAATTTCCCATTAAGGCATAATACTAACGATTATTATTATTATTTATTGAACTATACATAAATGTACAATACAATACTTAAAAGCTAATAGCTACCAGGGCTTCTAGCTGAAATGATTAAAGTTCTATTTTTGGATGTTATAATGTTTTAAATTTGCCGGCTGCATGGGCGGTCGGAGTAAGTAAGAGTAATAGGTCTGACTTACTCCGACCGCCCCCGCGGGGGTTTTAAATAAGTAAATGTTAAATACTCTGACAAAGATTTAAAAGTTTTAAAATTTTGAAAAAATTTTGTATGTTTTGTTCGGAATTCACCAAAAGCTGATTTTCTAGATTACAGTTAGAAAATTTATTACAAATTTCATTGATTTTCGATCAGTCTGTAGTTAAATGGTTGATAGTCAGCTGGATATTGAGTTGGCAGAGGTGGCAAATGGGTGGGGGATCTTTGTTGAGAAGGTGACTGTGGGTGAGCTGGGTGTGTCTTATCCTCAACCTGGTGAAGCATTTTTGCAGGCGTAGAGGTGGGGTAGATAACTGGGCTCCAATTTTGATTGATGGAAGAATAGTGGTGATGATAACGAGAACAATCTATTATTTTTTGATTATGTAAAATGGAGCAAGTCAATTTTAAAATATCGTTTTTGGTAAGTTGGTATTTTGATATAGCTAATTTTCTGTTCCTAGTGGTTATTTTTACTTTGTTGTCTGCCTTTTACACCGATGTGACATTTCACCCACAAAATCTTTAACGCTTTTTCAAGTTTGATGACGTAGTCACTGATTTTGCCGATGCAGGATGATCGATTGTGGACGTTTTCGATGGCGGCTTAAGTTGAGAGACTGTCCGTGCATATCACTGTTTTTTTCTTGGATTTGCAGGCGAATTGCGTGGCTTTGAAGACCGCTAAGGTTTCGGCTGAGGAAACAGAATGGTGGAAGCTTTTCCGTAGAAATTAGATCATTGTGTGAATCAACAATTGGGAAAGAGGTACCTTCCTCACATTTTCAACCATCGGAAAAGAGAATATTTCAATTATTTCTGAAGATATGATTTATCAATTCCTAAAAATGCTGAAGATATATATATAAGCGAGTGTACTGTTGATAGATTCCTTTGGGCATAGCCAAAGAGGACTAGACTCGACATTTTTTTTTTAGTTTTTGGTTCAATGCCGATTTTTCTCGCATACATTAAGGTAATGTAGATGGGTGACGGTTTTTTAGTTGTCTTTAAGCCTTTTTGGATTTTCGTAGAGTCCAAAAGAATTGGAGAGTCATAGGATTTAAGTACTTTTCCTATAAGTCTTGATGTACTTCTTTTCTTTTTGTGATCGACTAACATGTTTCTTAAAGGACTTGTCTTAAAAGCTTTGATGCTGGCTCTGATTGCGGCTTGATATGCTGATTGAACAGGCTGGATGAAGGATTTTGCACATTAGCCATATATAACAAGGCCATAATCAATGTTTTGATAGTATTATGGCTTTTGTAACATTGATCAATGAATTCGTTTGGGTCAAACTATTTTTTTGATGCTAAATAGCTTATGCTGTTAAGCCTGGTACCCAAGTTAGCTTCTAGTATACTTAATTTATTAACAGAAGGAATAATAATATTATTTGTGTTAATAACAAATGTGTAAGTGTTTGCTTTTGTTCAAAGAAATTTGAGCGCCAGATTGGAGAAGGTCTGTAACTATTAGTATCAATTGGGTTTTGTTTTTGTTTGGGGATGGGAATTAGGGTTGCAGTTTTCCATGATTGTGGAATAACACCAGAGTTTAATATGCTATTACACAGTTGAATTAGGTGTTGTGTAACAGATTCTATCAAACCCTGGAGTCCGACCTTTGACGGCGCTGATGTAGCTTTCAAATTCAATGGTATTTATAGGGGTTTCAATGGACTTGGCAGATGGGCTAAGGTATAACGGAGAGTAGGTGTTGTTCATAGCTTGGAGTTTGGATTCACAGAATGAGGGAGAAAAATTGGAGTTGCATGAATATGAGGACCAAAATTTGGCAAAATGATCTGAGATTTGGGACGAGTCTGTCAGAGTAACGGATGGAGTTGGTGTAAGGCGAATAGTTGCCAGTGAGGGTCTTTATGTCGGACCACATCTTATTGCTCGGGGTTTTGGTATTGATACACTCTGTACATTTTTTAAAGCTCTCGGCCTTTGATAACTTTATTATTTTCCTAAATGCAACATTAACTTTATGGAAATTTATTAGGTTTATTCGTAAGGATGTTTTTTATAGGGTTTCCAAAGAGTTCCACCTTGGAACGAATTTTCTGTGCAAAACGTTTTTAGATTGAGGAATCGATACGTTAGCCGCTGATATTATGTATTTTTTTTATAAAGGCTGCTTCTTTATTGACATTTTGTGATTGTGATTGAAACACGATTAATTGCAACTGATAGATAACTTTCTTCTTTTAATTGTTTGTTATTCTAGACTTTTTTTCAACTCTGATCTTAATAAAAATCGGATCAGTGTATTATCGCCTCTTGGTACATTATATCTGAAAATTCCTCACGTCAAAAAAACCCAGTTATAGAAAAATACCCTTTAAGAACCGTTTTCCAATGTGAGAAAGGTAACTGGGGCGGGTTCACCTACTTCTTTAGTAACTTAAACTGGTCACTATGCTTCCTGGATAGCGACGTTAATTCCAACGCAGATATAGTTGCAAACTTAATTCTTTGTGGAATGAGAAATTTTATAACGAGTAGGTTAAAATTTATAAAACCCATAGAAAACTCATGTTTTGATGAAAAGAAGTTATTAAGATTAAATGTAAGTAATTCGAAGTTACCAATGACAGACATGACTTCTGATGTACTTGAAAGCGTAAACGATTCAATGAGACGAATCTTTTCCCCACTCGTACAGTTTCTAGAGTACTTTACCTTTAAACCCTACCTAGGGTGCTGTATCACCCTCTACCTTATTTGATTGATAATATTTGTGTAGGCCCTCAAATTAAAATGTGTACTTAATGTTCTAAATAGATTTAACGAAAGATGTCTGATATTCTATTTAAATATTAATAAAAGTAAATAAAATAAATATTGAAAATGTAAAGGGAAAAACAGGGTGCCGTGTCTAGGGTTAAAGACCTCGACATTTATAAATCTGCTGGCCCGGATAGTAACCTCGCAATTGTTCTGAAGAAGTGTTCTTCAATGCTGGCAAGCTTTTACATCTGTCTAACCTTGCAGGTCACATTCCAAGTTGATTGTTATTTGAGATACTTCATAAAACTCCCCTATGTAGGCTTACTTAAATTACATCGTATTTTGTACAATTGGTGGTGGAATAAGAAAAAGTATTATACTTTTTGACAGCATAGCATAATTTTTGGATATGAGTCAAAATTTAATCAATTTGGCCAGTCACATATGCATCATCTAACCCAAATGAAGACTTAAACGTTGGTATATTCGAGGATCCACTTGAGCCCAAACAAGAGACGATTTTTAAGTTCTAGAAATTAGCAGAACACCACTAAAAAACACCAAAATGACGACGCTAAACAACAAAATAAAATTACTAGAAATAAAGCCGCGGCGTCTATAATGACTGATAAGCGTCACTATATGTTATCTGGATACAAAAACGTACGACTCTTCAAGTCAAACCACCAGCACGAGAAGGTCGAACTCATCCTCCATTTCTAAGTGCTCATAATAGAGTTTTAAAAAAGGTTTCTAATTTAATAATAATTCATATTTCCAGTGGTTATTCAATGGTCGGTTTTCGTTTTTTTATCCGGTTTATTCATAAAACCAACTTGTTGTAAAATCAAATATTGCTTCTGAGTAAATTAAACACTTATCCTATACATTTCTCTTCTTACTACTTTTTGTAGGTCGTTCTGGGCTCACAGACCGCTAGCTGTCATTAAAAAAAAGAAACACAACTTGAATGGTGTCAAAACTGAGCTGCCAAAGATCTGTTTTTGACAGCTCAACGGTTCATTTATTTCAGATAATTCTCACGAATCCCCTAAGTAGGCTTTAATTTTATCGCAGTATTAAGTATCCAGCAGCATTGCATAATTTTTGGATTTAAAGTTGCATCTGTATATATCATAATATGGGAAAATAAAAATACGTAGTTTCTCAAACTGTTCATTACCTTATTATAATAAAATCAAGATTTAGATTTTTGTTGTTATCATCATATTTTTCTTCTTAATTGTGCTATGATTGTTGTTATTTTATTTGTAAGCAATTAATTTTATTTTTGAAAATTAAAAACGAAGCTGAGATGCGGACCCACACTAATAACTTGTCATCCCTTCTGCCAATTTGATTTGCTTAAAACTTTAACAAAACATTCATAACAATATTTTGTGTGATATAAATAATTTGAAGTCAATATATTTTAGTTTTTTGTTGTTCTTAAAGGTTTTCGTCTTTTGTTGTCAATTGATTTTTTTTTTAAATAATCCAAAAAATTCTTCTACACTGAACGTCTAACTTGTCGAGTTGTAGAAGCTGAGTAAGGTCAATGATTCTCGAGAATTTTCTACAGATAAGTCTTGAAACTAAAGGACGTTCTTATCCCTCTACCTTCTCAGAATCATCACTTATTCTCACATAAACAAGACATACCAGTCTACTTTTATGTCACCAACTCCCATTCCACCACCCATGTTGTAATGACGAAAAAGCTAGCAATTCTCGTATCTCCTATGCTCCTTCTCACTCCAGGTAAACTAGCTGAATTGCTGTTACCGAATCCCATCAACTGACTCCTCACCCTTTCTCTTCCTCCCCAACCACCACTCATCTTTATTGGGCTGGATCTAAGGTTTTAAACGACCCGTGCCGATAATCAGCCTGGCTGGGGGCCCATTGCATAGTCTCTAACGGAGTATCCGGATACCTGGCGACCTCCGGATTAACTAGCATTATCTGTACATGCGTATCTCTGTACAGACGGCCCTCTTTTCTTCGCATCTCATGGGACCAAGATGTACAAAAACAAAACAAAAATGTAAAGAACGAGACCGGTATCTCTTCAGGACCGGGCGGCAGTTTGGCGTCAGAGCCTGTTGCCGTATCTCCTGTGGCCAACAGAGAAGGGAGTAGTGGCTAACCGTCGACCGTCCTCTGCTGCTGGTACCAACGAGAATATGAAGGTAGCGATTAATAATTTCAGTAGTGGCAGGGATGTGAAAAATGGCCCTACCACTAATAATGAGAGTACATCCAAAAATGAAAAGGGGAAACTCTCAAAAAGCCTTTATAGACAAAGGTGGCAAGCGGAGAAAATCATAAAGGCCTCTGGTGTATCATCGTGGTCTGAAAGGACACCGCAGCGAACCGCTAGCGTCGTATGGTTAAAAGCATACTTACAACAACAATGACCAGTAAGGACTCTACGTCTAAAAGAGAAAGGTCTCTTGAGGGGGCCGTATACCGACACCAAAACGACCTCGGGTGCACAATACCAGCACTCCCCTCAATTCCATCAAGAAAAAATCCAGTTTCAATGACGTCGCGAAGGGAAAAGTCATGGTTACGGTCATTGACAAGAGCGATGATGATGGCACAACATCGGCTGATCGTTGGCAGTTGGTCAAGGCTAAGCTCTCGGGTGGCTTTTTAAGCATTTGAGGGAGCTTATAGGACCACTTCCTTCCATAAGCGATGGCGGTTGGCATCAAGGCCATGTCAAACTCATGGTTTGTGGCGACCAGAGGTCTTGTGACTTATACAAGCTCGCTGTCAGCCGGTTAGGTGAAGTTTGGCCAGGTACGAAGCTCGAGGTTGTCGCTATGGAAGACATTCCTAGCAGTCCTAGAGCCCGCATTTGGATTCCAATCGAACCTGCTGGTATTGAGGACGTTCTCGAGATGATCAAAGTTTGTAACCCGTCCCTTCCGACGCATAACTGGAAGAAAGTCAAGCTAGAAGTGAAGAGTCTTTATAGGAGCGCCATTGTGGTACTCAATAAAGAATCCTTGGCTCCTTTAGCCTTCAACGAGGGCTCTATAAACAATGGCTTCAAATCCATTAAAATTCGAAAAAGATGAGGTTAACGCGGATAGCGGGCCTCCAAAAACAACGGAAGGTGAATTAGCGGTTGGTGGGCCTGGGACGTGCGTCGTCTTCTCTACCAACTGAGGTGACGATGCACCAATGCCCTCTCCAATCGCGACTCCACCCTCTACAAAAATCGTAGACAGTCCATCCTTAATGGAGGCTGAGTTCGACCTTAACATGATCCATCTGAGCGAGGACGAACTCCTGGGTTCATTTTCAGAGGATCAGAACAAAACCGTGGTGAAGGTTGAGCCAAAATGCTGCAGTTAGTACAGATTAATCTCCAACACTCCATAAAGGCCTCGGCCTCACTTCTTCTCCGTCTAGCAAAAAACGGGGATGATATTGTCCTGATCCAATAGCCATGGATTGTGGGATCCGTCGTTAGAGGACTCAGGACTACTCGGTACTACACACTGTGCGTGACAGATAAAGGTGAACCTAGATCTTGCATACTAGTGAAACGTAGCATTAATGTATTTTTACTCCATCGTTTCAGTGACAAAGATACCACCGTAGCTAGGCTGGAAACAACCAAAGGAAATTTCTGGCTAGTGTCGGCGTATCTTGGTCATGACCACCTTGGGCTTCTCCCTGGAAAAATCCTGGAGAAAATCCTCGCTGAAGCGGTAAGGCAAAGGATCCGCCTAATTATTGGGAGCGATGTTAACGCTCATCACACGATATGGGGAAGTACGAATATCAACGACAGAGGTGAGTCTCTTTTTGATTACCTATATTCTTGGTATTAACCTCTTAGTAAGCAATTTCGGAAATGAACCAACCTTCATAACTAAAACTCGACAAGAAGTCTTAGACATAACTCTTGTCTCAGATAGTATACACCATATGATCTTGGACTGGAAAGTATCCAAAGAAGACTCGTTCTCTGATCATAGATATATCCAGTTCAATATAAATGTGGATGAGAACCCGAGTCCATTGACTTTTCGAAAATATCGGAAAACTGACTGGGTTTCATACAGGAACTCATTACAGAGTTTACTAGAACCTGGACTATCAAGTCCTTCCTCTAACGCTAATGAACTTGACAACAAAGTCAATGACCTTACCTCAGCTATGAACAGATCGCTAGAAATTGCTTGTCCAATTAAGAGGAAAGAGGAAACCATAATGGTGGGCCTCAGAGCTTGACTCGGTCAGGAAAGAATGCAGGAAACTTTTCAACCGGGCCAAAGCCACAAGACTAGCCTCTCACTGGGACTCCTACAAAGAATTCCTAAGAATCTACAAGAAGACACTAAGGAAATCTAAGCGATCTTATTGGCGATCCTTCTGTGGCACGATAAAAGAAACTTCTGAAAACTCTAGGTAACGGAAAATTCTTTCAATTAGTCCAGCTATGCCAAGCTGCCTGAAAAATGCAGACGGCTCCTGGACAAATTCAAGTAATGAATCGCTGAACTTACTATTGGACACTCACTTTCCTGGTAGTTCTCTTGAGCTTCAAACAATTTAAATCTGCAAGACCGGATTTGATAATTCCAGCCGAGTTACAAAAGACATCTGACATAATTGCACCAATCCTAGAGGCAATTTTTACCAGCTTTCTTTACCTGTTCCATGTTCCCTGAGAGAAGTTAAAGTTGTTTTTATAAACAAAGCAGGTAAATGCTCCCAATTGAATCCTTAAGATCTACGACATATAAGTCTATCATCATTCCTTCTTAACACCTTGGAAAGATTGATTGATATCCATATGAGGGCAAGTATTGATACAAGACTTCTGTCTTCGTCTCAACATAACTACTGTAAATGTAAATCGGTAGAAACAGCGTTACACACTTTAGTACGCACCGTCGAATATTCCCTCCATCATAAAGAGTTCACTATGGTTGCTTTCCTTAACATCGAAGGTGCCTTTAAAAACGTGGACACATCTGCACTAACATCTCTAAATGTAGAGAGTTCGCTTCGGGAGTTAATTAATTTAATGCTGACTAGCAGAATAATCAACTCAAAACTGGGCAATTCTTCTGACAGACGATTCGTTAGTGGAAGGACACTGCAAGGTGGTGTTCTATCACCTTTGTAGAAATTAATTCTTACGTAAAAACTGACTGTCGGATTTTTATAAAAGAATATTTCTATAAGATGAAATTAGTTTGAAACCAATATTTTTAATTTAAAAAAAAGATATTTGACATTTGTACCAACTTTTAGTAATGTTTTATTAAATTAGTTATGTTTTGACAAAAAAAACTGTCAATTTGATTTTTCTCAAAATTTTACCAGATGTCAAAAATTCTTTTTTGCATGATAGTATTTTGGAGATAAAATTTAGTTTTTGTTCGATGTGACGTTGTGCTTAGAATGGAGAATGTTAGAAAAACCTTACAATATTATTAAATAACCTTTGTTGGAAATTGGTGCATATTTATTACTATTCTTCTGTAAATTTGAAATTAAAATCGTTCCTTGTTTGTAAAACTGATGCTCGTCACCTATGAAATTAATTTTGGAAATCTAAACAAAATACAAATGTCCGTATATACACTCCGTTTCAAGGGAATACACACAAAAATGCTTGAAAATAGTTCTTAAATTATTTCCAAATATTGATGGGTATTGTGCCATCTGTAGGTTCTAGCTACTTCCTTTAAAGAAAAGAATTTGAAAACAATTATTCAAAATCAACCACTACTTTTTCTTTCGCCTACTTACAAAGCTTTCTTGTAGCAAAAATTGAATATTGTTTTGAGCCAACTGAATAGGTACAAAATTTGTTATAAGATTGGAATAAAACAAGTTTATGTTAAGTTTGATAGTTGGTACTTTCCTTTTATCATTTCGGAAATTTTTTCTTGTAAAAATCCTACAAACTTTTGATATACACATAGTCCAAAAAGTCTCCGTACAGCAGCTTTCTTTCATATGATTCCAGATAAAATATTTACTATAGCAATATACCACTTTGGTTTTTAAATTTATTCCTAGTACTTCTTTTTTTCAAATAAACCTAAAAATTGGCTGCTGTACGAAGACTTTTTAAACTATTTTACCAGAATGTAATATTTTTTATTAGAATTTGTCTCCTAGGTTCCATTAGCCCAGCTGTAATAGCTTTTAATGTAAACATATCAAACCTAACTGCTTCATAATATCTGACAGCTTTCAATACACAAATCTAAAACACTTCTAAGGCATGGAATTTTAGATCAGAAATTAACTTAACTTATCTCAACAGAATTCTTATCATTTCGATTACTATGTAATTTGAATTTTCAACAAAGTGAATGATGTATGGTTCTTCATCTTTTTAAATGAAGCTTTTTGACACACAATGTGCATAATTTGTTGTCTTTTCATTTTTTTTCAAATATTTATTTGACAGAATGAATTATTTGTATTGAAAGAAGAAGGTAATTAAATAGAACATTAAGCTTGGCAATAATAATAACTTGTAATTATTTCTGAACTTGTTTGATATATTACCTACATTTGTAATTTTTTCGGCATACCTGCATCTTAAACCGTACCTGTGTATATATGTATATTGTACATACATTCGAACTTGGGTTTTTGTGTAACTCTTTCTTCTTCCTGAACATGTTATGGACATCTTTAGTGTTTGAATTTTGGTATTTTTCTTTTAAGCGATTATTGATTGATTGGGTAACATCAGAAGACTGTAGTACGTTCAACCGCTTTTTATCGAAATTATGTAAAGAAGACGAAGGTTTTTTATTCTCTGTACCTGACACCACGTTCACGTTTAGGGCAACTTTGGACATCCAAAATAGATCTTGCAAGTTAAAATTTAGAATTTCCTTCCCAACTTCTACTATTGTTGCTTTTTTTAAAATTTCAAAATAAAATTTGAAGTTTACTTTTTTAAACTTTGTTGCTAAAAGTGCTACTTTTACTGATTACTGTACTAAGAACATTATAAGAATCGGTAATCCAGACCTATTCCAATCACAAGTTCATCAACTTTTAACCAATTAACTATTCAGTAGAGTTCTCGAACCTTCTTCAAACAAACTCTAACTTAGTCTTTACTTATGCTGAACCTCTCATCACCGATGATATATTAGACACCGAGATATCTTTGTTTGAGATAGAAGCAGTTTTACGAAAAGCTAAAAATTATAAAGCACCAGGTGAAGATGGTGTACGAATGTTTTAAGAATTCATCTCAAAGTTTTAAGCTTGCAACTTGTTGTGCTTTTTAACAAAATTCTTACAAAAACGGAAGTTCCTTCCTCGTACAAAAAATCGATTATCTTCCCAATACCTAAAAAAGATTCCTTAAATGACATCTCCAACTACAGAGGTTTATCTTTAATAAATATCATAGCTAAGGTATTTTGCGGAGTTCTTGTCGACCGGTTGGAGAAGTGGGTAGAAGAGAAAAAGATATCAGAATTCGAGACTTGATTTAGGAAACATTATTCTATTGTTGACCTAATCTTTATTCTGTCATCGATACTCAAAGCATTTAAGGCAAGAAACAAAAAGGTTTACTCGATGTTCGTCGACTTCAAAGCAGCGTTTGATTTGGTAAATCGCAATACTTTAATATACAAACTCATATATGTCATTAAGAATGTGTATACAAGGAAGCTATAACGTCTGCGATGGAGCGCATTATTCTGAATGGTTGTGTACTGATTCTGGTGTCAAACAAGGATGTCCGCTTAGTGCACTTTTATTTTCACTATTCATTAATGACATAGTTAACCACTTACCTGGAGGAATTAGAATGCCCGGAATCCGAATAAATGTTTTACTTTACATGCTGACGACATGGTCATACTATCGGAATAGAAACAAAATCTTCAACTGATGATAAACCGACTGTCTGCATACTGCTATAAATAGGGATTAGAAATCAATACTGATAAATCAAAAATAATGATCATTTCGCGATACAATGCGACTGAAGCGGAAGTAATTGGAAGTACAACGGAAAAAGCTTTGAAGTGACAAACGAATATTGATACCTTGGAGTGAACCTCCACCCACGACTGAATTTTAGTGAGCACCTTGACATTAAAGCAAAAACATCACAAAGTCTAATAATCTTAACATGGAGAAAGATTTTCTCGAAAAACCTTGTATATTTGTCTACCAAATACAAAATTTTTAATTCAGTTGTAAGGTCCACTTTATATTATGCAGCTCTTGTTTGGGGAATGGAAGAGTATGAGGAAATTGAGAAATTTCAGAGGAGTTTCATCAAAAAGTTTATCCCTAATGGAAACCGACAAAGCTCTTAACAGTGAGGAAGAAGATGAACTATTAGGTTCCTCTTTGTCTGATCTGGATGAGCTGGATTTAACAGTGGTGGAGGTTGATCTGCCTATTTGTAGCCAAAATGCTGCAAATGCAACAGATTAACAACACTCTAAAACGGCTTCGGCCTCCCTTATTCTCCGCCTGACAAAAATTGCAGAAGATGTCGTTCTCATCCAAGAACCTTGGATTGTGAAATCCCTGGTTCGAGGATTGAGAACTCCTGGCTACTACGTGCTATATGTAACAGGAAAAGGTAACCCAAGGTCCTGCATACTAGTAAAACGTAATCTAAATGTATTTTTACTCCCTAATTTCAGTGATAAAGACGTCACCACAGCCAGTATGGTAATAGACAACCATACCTACCAACTGGTATCAGCATATTTGGGCCACGACCACCAGGGTTCACTGCCTGGTACCATTCTTGAGAAGACGGTCCTGAATCAACAAGACAGAAAACAAACCTAATTATCGGTTGTGATGCCAATGCGCACCATACTACATGGGGTAGTACCGATATAAATAACAGAGGTGAGTCTCTTTTTGATTATATTCTAACAAGTAATCTGGTAGTAAGTAATGTAGGTAGTGAACCAACCTTAGTGACAAAAAATCGACAAGAAGTTTTAGATTTGACTCTTGTATCGTTAAATCTCTCAAATAAAATATTGAATTGGAGAGTATTAAATTAGAACTCGTTCTCCGATCATAGATATACATCCAATTCACACTTATTGAAGGGACCCCAAAACAGATCCAATTCCAGAATTATAGGAAAACAGATTGGCCAAAATATAGGGCGACTCTGAAAAATCTGATTAAACCAGAACTTTCGGATCCGCCATTGTGCACTCTTGAACTCTATCAAAAGGTCGATGAGCTTACAGCAGCCCTCAATAAAGCCTGAAGCTGCCTGCCCCCTCACTACAGTGTGGGGAAAGAAGAAACCATATTGGTGGGCTGCTGAACTAGATATACTCAGGAGAGGTTGTGGAAGGCTTTTCAATCGAGCAAAAAAGACTAGACATCCCCAAGATTGGGATTCCTATAAAGAATCCCTCAAAAAGTATAAACTAGAATTGAGAATAGCCAAAAGATCCTCATGGAGATTCTTCTGTAACTCAGTAGAAGAATCCGCGGAGGCATCAAGGATAAGGAAGATTCTCTCCACAAATCCAACCATGCCTAGTTGTGTTAAAAACTTAGATGGTACATGGACTAACTCTTGCGAAGAAACGCTAAACCTGCTATTAGACACCCACTTCACGGATAGCTCCCAATCCGTTAATACAACAAACAGTCCTATGTCGGGTATTAACTTAATTTTTCCTCAAGCTCTGGTTACAAAAGAAAAATTGACATGGGCTCTGAATAGTTTCAAACCTTACAAATCTCCAGGTCCAGATCAAATCGTACCAGCTGAGCTACAATACACCATTGATATAACTTCGCCCATCATTGAGATGATCTTAAAAAGTTTTATAAATCTGGTCTATATACCTCGGCGATGGAGAGATGTAAAGGTTGTTTTCATTCCCAAGGCGGGCAAATGCTCGCATGTCAACCCTAAAGACCTAAGACCTATTAGCCTATTATCTTTCATTCTCAATACTCTGGAACGATTGATCGATATCAATATACGTTACAACATTGAGAAGAGACTATTAATGTCTCAGCATGCTTACTGCAAAGGGAAATCAGTAGAAACAGCCTTGCACACTCTGGTAAGAACAATCGAATACTCCCTAGAGAAAAAGAAATATACTATGGTGGCCTTCTTGGATATTGAGGGCGCTTTCAACAACGTTGACACATCCGGTATCACTTTTGCTATGACGAATTAAAACTACGAATACTCAATCTGTGAGTTGATTAATCTAATGCTAAAAAGGAGGATCATCAACTCTAGTTTGGGAGATTTTTGCACAAAAAGGTCTGTCACTCCGCAAGGTGGTATTCTGTCCCCTCTAGTGTTGAACATAGTGGTTAACGAACTACTAATATCCCTTGAGAGGGAAGGCTATAGAGTGGTTGCGTATGCCGATGATGTTGCTATCGCCGTCACAGGGGAGCATCCTAATACACTGAGAGACCTCGTCCAAAATTTTCTCACTAGATGGGCTGATCCTCAACAGACCTCGTCCTTTTCACACGGAAATACAAGATCCCAGTAATTGTACCTCCTTCAATAAAAGGTATACCACTAATTTTTACCAATGAAGCTAAATACCTTGGTCTGATATTGAACAAAAAATTAAGTTGGAAATCTAATATACAGGAAAGAGTTAAAAAAGCTAGAGCAGCTCTTTTTCATTGCAAGAAAGGTATAGGAAGCAAATGGGGCTTTCAACCTCGCATAACCTACTGGGTATACACATCGGTCATCCGACTAATACTTGGTTGCGGGCACTCCATCATTTTGAACCTCTTTGGTTCTATACTAAAGTACATAGACTTCACTATTCCTAAATCCCTATTTAAAAAAATGTCCAGGTATCCATTCCATCCAGAGATGAATGGGAAGACAAAAAACTCCTGGATAACAAAAGTATTGATTTTTATACAGATGGATCCAAGACAAATGAGGAAGTTGGCAGTGGTGTGTCTCAGAAAAGCTTAATCTAATCCCTAATCATTGTAGCGTCTTTCAAGCAGAAATTTTAACGATCAAAAGGTTCCCTCCTGGCTAAGAGGAAACCTGATATCAACTTCTGATATCCGCATCTTCTCTGACGGTCAGGCTGCTATCAAATGTATGTACTCGTATGTACAAATCAGTCGAGGTGACGGCAAAGCCAAAGCTTTTAAATTCCAAAACAAATGCTTATGTATTTATTTTAAAAAACTGTTAATAAATGAATTACTAACTTACTCCATAGAGTTGTTTAAATAACGATTTCATCTCAAGATTTGTAAGTAATTTAACGATATTCACCAAAAAAGCGTTTGCTGGCAAAAACAACTAAAATCTTTGTTTCCACACAATTTAGAATTTAGAAAAGCTTTAGAAATGCTTTAAATTTTTTAATATATCTTTTATGAGAGAAAGATGAAATATTCAGGTTCTTAAAAACAAACTTTGAATAAGAGATGATATCAGGTTGCCTTTAAATTTCTGAAATTCGTCTTCAATTCTATCTTATTTTTCGGCACACATAAATAGTGTAAGGCTTTCTTAAAGTGTTTTTTTCTTTCAAAACTGAATTTCTATTAAATACAAGAACTTTTAAGATCTTAAAAAATTAAAGAATTCTGTTTTTTTAGATGGTCTAGAAAACACGAATTTCAAGATTTTAAGTATCGCCAAAATAGGAAAAGTGCCACTTTCGTTAAACTAATGGTTAAGTAAAGAGCATAATAAACGTTTCTTTTTATTGAATATAAAAGCTTTAAATCTCTCGAGAACTGAAGTCAAAAAAAGATCCTGCAAAGTGTACTTTGTGTGCCGAATCTCTTGAGCTATTGATGAAGACGCACTTTCCGGGTTGCGAGAGTGATAACCTCGAATCGCTTGAAACCATAGAGCTAAACGTAGCTCATGTGGAGCAAGTCAATTCTGTTATAATAAGAGAAAATATTTTGTGGGCCGTCAATACTTTTTCTCCATATAAATCCCCAGGCATGGATGGCATACTGCCAGTTATGCTTCAAAAGTTGCATTATGTGGCAGCATGGCTGGAACAAATTTTAAAAGTATGTCCCCTTCTCAAACATGTGCCCATGTCGTGGAGAAAGGTCAAAGTAGTTTTTATCCCGAAAGTGGGTAGGCGAGGTCACGAATCCGCGAAGGATTTCAGACCAATAAGCTTAACATCTTTTGTGCTTAAAACTTTGGAGCACATTCTTGATTACCATTTTAGAGAAATCCTAGTTGAACGACCTCTCGAAAGCTCTCAGCAGGCTTATCTTAAGGGCAAATCTACGGAGACTGCCCTCCATGAGGTAGTGCGTACTGTAGAACAAACAATCCACTATAAAGAATTTACTCCTGCCACCTTCCTAGACATAGAAGGTGCTTTTAACAACGTCCTTACCGAATCCATAGAAGAATCGCTCGTTAAGTTCGGTGCAGAAGACTTCATTCGAGAATGGATTATTTCCATGCTCAGTGGTAGGAAGATTCGAGCCACTCTAAACAATACAATCGCAACAAAACACGTGATTAGGGGAACACCCCAGGGTGGTGTCCTTTCGCCTCTTCTATGGCTTCTGGTCATGGATACAATTCTCGTTAAATAAGAGAGATGTGGAGTGAAGGCGGTAGCCTACGCGGATGATTTGGTGCTATTGGTGTCAGGAAAGTACACCTCTGTGATTAGTTAAATCACGGAGTCAGTTTTGAAGAAAGTTAGCAACTGGGCCACGAGTTGTGGACTAGGAGTTAACCAAAGTAAAACTGAACTGTTGCTCTTTACCACCAAAACTAAAGTACCGCCCTTCACGCTACCTCGACTCAACGGTCAAATCCTATGATTGTCTTCCAGCGCGAAATATTTGGGAGTTATACTCGACCCTAAACTAAACTGAAAACTAAATATTGAAGTACGGGTTAAGAAGACATGTGTTGCCTTCTACGCCTGCAGCAAAACTTTCGGCAAAAAATGGTGCCTTCAGTCGAAGATGATTTTATGGACGTACACAGTCTTAACATCTTAACATATGGTTCGATTGTGTGGTGGCCTGCTCTTAACAAAGCCTTTAATATTGATAAGCTAAAGACGGTTCAGAGAACAGCTTGCGTGAGCATTACAGGGGCCATGCGTACTTGCCCAACGGACGCCTTAAACGCTATTTTGGATCTTCTACCAATCGACCTTTTTATTAAATACATAGTTTCTCTGCAGCGCGGCCCTTCATAGCTCACTTGCGGAAATAGTTAACATTCCTCTTGGTGCTATGAAGGGTAAAATCTTTTCTATCTACCAAACTGAATCAAACCGAAGGTGGATTATATCTAGGAAGATATGGCCCACCTGTAATAAAACCCGTACAAACGATCTTCTATGCAGGCCAAGGCAAGACATAGCCAGGATTGTTGCGGTTTGTACCGGGCATTGGCCTATAGGAGTTCATGCAAGGAAGTTGGGTATCTCTTACAACACCTTTTGCAGTAGTTGTAGTAACTAAAAAGAAAGTGAATCGATAATCCATTTCCTCTGCAAATGTCCTGCTTTGGTAAACACTAGAATGATAAACTTTGGAAAAGCATTCTTTCACGAACTTGATGAGCTATCTGAGACAATGATAAGAGTACAATATTTTTTATCAATGCTACAAAATGGCTCTAATATAATCGCTATGGAGCTTCTCTATAAATCTTTCCCTTTCTATCACAGGCTAGGTTGCCTTGAGATCACCATTTCTACACATACCTACCGTACTTTGTGTGTTTTGTTTTTATATAATTTTAAGGAAAATTATTTACTTAAATGCACCTGTTCCCTTTAATTCAAGATCAAAACAATTTTCTTTCTTTATTTGTACGTTTCGTTGACTTTTTTAAGATCAAAGTATTTTCAACAGGTTCAGGCAAAACAGGTTTGTTTTTTAGAATTTGTCTTGTAGAGTCAGCTCCAACCTACTAGTAAGCGACTGATAACGATAGTAATATTAGGCTCCCGAAAATTGAGCCCGAAAAAATACATAAAAATTAAGCCACGAACTTCTTCATGTGATCGTAGGAAAATAAAACATGATATTATTTTCCTACGATCACATTTTTCTGGTAAACTTTATAATTTTCTGGCTAGGCTTTTTGCATCTATAGAAATGGTATCAGTAACAGAATATAAGATAAATATAAGCTACGTTTCCACACAATTTCGAACATTGTGAAACGCACCAAAAAGCCTCTAAAGTTTTGTAATTTAGCTCTTGAATATGGCATATTTAGAAAACTGTTTTAATATTGAAACGCTTCCATATGGAGGAAGTAGTAATAATTAAATTTGTTTGTAACCCTTGAAATATGTCAATGTAAGGTTAAGACACACATTACAGAGGTAGTCAAAAGTATTTACACAACAAACTTTTTTAGTGCACATTCAATTGGAAAAGCTTTTTCTTATTGTTGTTGTTGTTGCAGTGCAAAAAACTGCTATGTTGTTTCAAGCCTTATGTATGCCCTAGCGACCAAAGTCTATTTGGTAAGGATAACGGTACATAAAGTCTATACGGTAAGGATAACGGTAAACAAAGCAAATGAAGTGATGATTAGTAGTAGTCAAAAGTATTTACACACATTTTTCTTGCGTCAAAAGTATTTACGCAATGCAAATTATTAGCATTTATTTTTTCCTTTAGTTTGAGTCAGAGCCTGTTGCCCTCATAACTAACTAAATGTGCTTTAAAATTTAAAATTGTATAAATAAAATTCTGAAAACAAAGGAATTATCCATTGAAACTCGATCGGAGATCGTTACCAAGTTTAAATGTGGGATTTCGGCTTTGGAGTTAAGTAAAAATTTATAAAATTTCAAGAAAAACTTAGTTAAAAAGAAAGGAGACGAACAATTGCTTGGACAATTTAAAGAGAACTTGGAGGAAACCGGTGATGACTGAAAGAGAATGCAGAAAATTGATAGGCACCACAATGCAAAATCCCACAGTAAGTTGCCTTAAGGTTGTAGCAGCATCGAATCAGTTTATTGGAAAAAAGTCAGTGATGCTACACTGCGCCGGAGATTAAAAGAAATGAACATAAACAAGTACGTTGTTCTGCGCAAAGTGATCGATTTTTCTGAAAACAACAAAGCGAAAAGCCTCTCAATTGCCTTGGAGTACATCCAAAAGCCTCCACAGTTTTGGTATAATGTGTTGTGGACAAATGAGGTTGCATTTCAATTCCAAGGATCGTTTAGTATACACTTTATGCATTTACAACGTGAAAAGAAGAAAGATGCAGTTCAGCCGCTAAACAGATTCGGAGGTGGCACGGTGATGTTTTGGGCAAGTTTATCTTACTACGGTTTTGGAGATTTGGTACGAATTGAGGGCACTCTTAAGCAGTCTGGTGATACAAAAATCTTAAATGACCATGACTTTGTATCCGGCAATAGGCTTTTTCCAACTATCGACTGGATTTTACAACACGACAATTCTCCTTATCATAAAGGAAGGTTGCCTACAAGACTTTATAGTGCAGTAACTGAAGTTGTTCTTCTAAAATTATTGAAAATGTTTAGGCTTTCGTCAAACGTCAGAGTACAGTTGATAAGAACTAAAAACGCAATGACACAAGTGCTGAAATAACTGAAATTTGGTCCAGATTAACAGTTGAACCAAATTGGTTTCTATTCCAGCCAAATAGCAGGCAGTTATTGATGCCAAAGGGGATGTAACCAATTATTAATTTCAAATCTAAAAATAATTAATTAAGCTAAACTTCAAAATTTTAGAATTATCATTAATCTGGAGCATAATAATTAATTTAAAGTTTTGTGTAAATACTTTTGACGCAATAAAAATGTGTGTAAATACTTTTGACTACCGCTTATCATCAGTTCATTTGCTTTCTTTTCTGTCCAATGTACCGTTATCCTTACCAAAAAAACTTCGGTCGCTAAGGCATATACAAGGCTTAATTATTAAGGCTTGTTGTTGTTTTTGGACTGCAAAAACAACAACAACAAGAAAAACCTTTTTCAATTGAATGTGCACAAAAAAGTTGGTTGTGCTAATACTTTTGACTACCTCTGTATTTAATTCAAATTTTGTTAGCCTCCTTTAAAAAACATTAAATATCATTTTTCAAAAACTCATTTTAACGTTAAGTGTTTGATTCCCCTCCCAGATTAAAAGTCTGGATCCGCCCTTGAGTAGCTTATTCTTTTACCAATAAAACACGACAATTGACAGTATAACAAATTGATGCACAGGTCAACAATATCTCATAAATAAATACCTATCTTATTCACTACAACTACCTCCATTAATATTCTAGGTACTTAAAGTGTAGTAATAAGCACTTATAAACATTAAACAGAAATAATGACGGAAATTTATATATTTACAAATATTCGAGCATTTTATTTGTTTAACAATAATAACAAATAAAATTTAATTTTTTAAAACTTAAACATGAGTTTTATTAGTGCTTTTGAATGAATCCAATAGTTAATAAAATACAGAGAGCAATATCAAAAATTATTTCAATATTATATGCAACATGGAAAAAATAATATTGTCTCGAAATAATTTAATCAAATCAAATTTAATTACAAAGTGAAAGAAGAATATTAATGAACCCATCACAGTGTTATATGTCATATACCCGCATAGTTTTGTTAGTACCTATTTTACTATCGCAATATCACATGACTCTTTCAAGTTTGTATAAATGTATACATCAGAGCCTGTCAAATTAAAATCCAACATTTTATACCAAACACCTTCCACCGACAAAATAAAACTTTCTGTAATCAAAAGTGAATAAAAAGTTGATTTTTGTTGAGTTGTGTTTCATTTGCATGAAATACCAATGGTGATCGCAAAAGATGGAACCTACAGGGTTTCGCCTTGCCTTTCATTATGTGCCATCTTCTGGTTTCATCAATTTAGTCATCTGATGTTGAGCTGAACAATAAACATTAAAGAAAAATATAAATATATAAAAACAACAATTCAGTTGGTCATGTGGTCAGCAACCAGTTAAAAAAAAAACAGAAATGAAATTAAAAATACAAAACCTTCTCAAGTCACGAGTTGAGCATTGTTTCCAAACCAATATTTTTTTTTTAAGTTTCATTAGGCCGATGAATAAGATACATAATTTTTTGAAATTCGACATTTCTGTAGCAGGGTTATCGATTGTCGGTGTTGGCATCTTTTGAGCGGTGGGTACTTTGATGGTGATGAGGATTCAAGGCCGAATAGATTTGTTTGAAACTAAATTTGAAAGGAAGGTTTGGTTTTACTTTTATTTTAAATATACTTACGTAGTTGGAGATGGGTTTTAAGTTGCTTCGAGCTATTTTTCTCACATATAAATCAAGCTGGAAACTAGAGCGAGGAAGCGATTAGATGTGTAAATAAACGGTTTTTAGTAGACACAATGAATATTTTATCAGTTTGCCGACTTAATATTAAAAAAAAAAAGATTTAATATACTTCCTGCACTTTCAATTGTTAGCCAAGGCATAAGATGTTTCATTTTTAATCCATGATACATTGAAGTCTAGAACACTTCTTTCTATCTATGTATCTTATATAATCCGGGTTGCAGTTTAAGGGAAGCTGGAAATACTTTAATTAACAATTCTTAAAGCATTATTATTAACATGATACAACTACAACAACTTTTAAAATAAAGCCATAGCACAGGGTTTTCCAAAAAGAGGTTTTCTTTTGATATTAAATAAAAAGAGTTTTTTTTAAGAAAAAACAATGTATGTTTACTTCATTTCTAAAAGTAAGATATGCCATTCAAATAGATCCAAAATTTTGTTAGAGGATCTTTGTGGACAGTTGTAATCACTTCATAATTGTTTCGTTGCTTTCGTGGCACAAAACCCCACCGTGTCTGCTTGAAAATAAACGTCGTTTACATATTTTTGCAATCGGCTCTATTGAGGTAACCGTCAGAAAGGAATTTTCTGCGATTTCCTACGAATCGGAGACATTTTGCTTAGAGGTAGTTCTGTATCTGATCAAGTACTTGTAATGGTTTTAATTTTGACAGATACGAACAAATTTTTCTCCAAAGTCCTCCAACAGGTTCTTGTTGCGGAAAGTGTTTTCTTTTTAAAGCAAAAGTTAATTTAAACTAAAGAAATAAAGTTTGTTTTCATTAACTTGTGTTATTTTATAATGCAATTTTTGTTTCAAGGCAATACAAGCTGATGGGAAATCTGCTAAGCGATTATCCTAATGTAGCGTAGAACTATACTAAGAGGACACCATAAACTTTGGCTGTGTTTTGGAAAGATCTAGCCAAACAGTTAAATGCAACCAGTTAAAAAACAAGACAAAGACAAAGGGATGCTGGTGGTAAGCTGCTAATTTATGTTTGGAGGAAGCTGTGACAGCCTTAAATAATATTGGCACCTCTGTATGTGGCATTAGAGCTAGATCTCTTGGAGCGGGAAATAAATCACACCGAGTGTCACAGGTTGAATCATCCACAAAGACAAAAAGATTACATTAAGTATGCAACATTATTGAATAATGCGTTGATCACCACTACGCCTGCTGTTCATCAACTTCGAGAAGGCCTTTGATAGCTTTAACAGTAAGTATATCTGGTAAGCTTTATGGAGGGGAAGCATCCCAGAAAAACTAATATGATGGATCCAAGTGTCACGTTCTGCACGATGCGATGGTAGGTTGTCAGATGTTTTTGAAATCCGTAGCGGAGTCAGAAAGGGCTGTATTCTGTCGCCAATATTGTTTTTGTTGGTGATAAGCGATGTACTGTGCGGAGCTTTGTCAGGTAGCGGAGGGATCCAATGTGCTTTGACATCCTATTTAAAGCGCTGGCGATGTTTGCTTACTCTCTCATAGGATCATGGATCTCCATCAAATGACAACAAGTGTGGAGAGAGAAGCAGAAGTTGTAGGGCTGAAAATTAAATCCGGCAGAACAAAAATGACCACCCTTGAAACCCGACCATTCTCTTAAATAAATATTTCCTCACAAACGGTTAAAAAAGTGGAGAGCTTTCAGTACCTTGAAAGTATTTTCTCAATTGAAGGCGGAACCGAACTAAACGTCATCTGCCACATCGGCAAAGCAAAAACGGCTCTCTGTATGTTGTCTAAAATTTGGAGGAATAATTTAGATTAAGGACGACTGTTTCGCACAAATGTCGAATCTGTGCTTCTTTATGGGTGCAGCAGTTGGAAGGTTACTTCAGTCATAACAAGAAAGCTGCAAACTTTCGTAAATAGATGTCTTGGTTACATCCTAAGGATTTTCTGGACAAACCGTATATCAAATGAGGTCCTTCATAGAAGGACAGGTCAGGAACCTATAGACTCTATAATATGAAGCCGTAAGTGGCAATGGATTGGACATACACACAATGTTTGTAGTTTTTTTTTATCACTTTAATGCATTTCAAGGACTCAATCAGTAATTTTTGTTCATTATTAGTAAATTGCAATACTTGTCAAATATCAAAAGAAAACAGCTTCAATCTTGCAGCTGCCTGAAAAGCTTACTAACTAACTTAATCAACGGGCGTTTTTTTTACACGTCAGGTTTTAAATTTGGTAATAATTTTTTTAAGAGTTGGTGTTCGTGACAGCTGTCACTTGATGTATGCTTAGTTTGGTTTGTTATTTTATAATGAATGGACTTATACATAGCTAAACCCTAAATCAAAAGTCTGGTCGTGCCGATTTTGACATACTGAATACAAATAATGGACTCCTATTAGGCCTACCTCAAGCTTTTTACTCGCTTTATTTCATGAATATTGTAAGCTGGAGCTCAACGGCCGTATTGTGCTTGCAATTTTTGTTTCTTTTATTTAAGAATCCATTTACAACAGCAGTGTCTTCCCTTCTGTTAATTAACTAAAACAAAAATAAAATAAATAAATTAATATAATTTATGTAAACTTTCTTTTAACGCTCGAGGTTTTAAGATTTAGTCATTATTTCTGAACAACTTTTCAAATCGTGCTAGTTTGTTACTAAAAACATGATTCGGTTCAAACGGCGCAAGAAAGCAAAACATTTATTGATGGAAACGTTTTGTTGGCCTTCAAGATCGTGATTCAATACCACTCGACAATAAAAATAAAAGTGGTAGTAGATCGAGTCTCTCATCTGGAATTTATTTGAGAGTGGCTGGCTGCCACTTGCCCAAAATTATTAAAAAAAAAAAACAATGGCATCCTTTTTAAGAAATTTCCTTCCATGATTTTTCAACCACCACCCATAGCTCATTGATATCTTTGATTTTGCATTCCAAACCTTCCCTTTGATATCTACATACGAATTCTCTACTAGATTTAGGTCGAAAGAGTGAGCAGGCCGCGGCCGCTCCATAAGCTCATTGTAATAGTCTCGAAACTATTGCTTTGGGTTTCTATTTGTGTGTTTTGAGTTTATATTTTATTCGAATACAATTGTAGGCCGCCGCGGTTGATGCGTATCGATTCACAATGTTTGTAGTTTTTTTAACTTCCCATAGAAAGTTATTGTAATCGGTCCGATTTGTGGAATTAAAAATTTTGACACTCATCGAGTCTAAATAAAAGATTTTTACAAAGATGTGCGTGCGTGCGTGTGTACGTACGTCCGTACCTTCGGGAAGCTTTTTTCGTCGTCTATAGCTCAAGAATCAGTAGAGATATTGACTTCAAATACATTTTGGCTAACCCAAAATAACTCACGAACCAATAACGCTAGCGGTTTATAAAAAAGATTGTTTTCAACATTAAGTAATATCGAATTGACAGTTCTTTTACAAAAAATGAAACCCTAAACAAAACATTATTAAAAGTTGGTAATAATTTACTTTCAACTTTACAAAAACTAAAAACATTGGCTTTAAACTAGTTTTATCTTACATAAGACATTGTTTTCGACATTCAGTAATCTATATATTAGGTATATAAAACTGAAATCAAGCAAAAGAGGAAATCTTTGTTACGGTTTGACTTCGAAGCTTCTTATCCAATTGTCATGCAGTTTTTTTTTAAATGGAAGAGGATATTAGGGAGCAGGTTGTAGGCATACAAAAAGTCCAATAATGTCAATCAATAATTTGTTATCTATACATATAAAATTCAAATATCAACGACTCACTGATCTCACGTTTCGATAGGAAGTATGAATGCCAAGTGCAATTTCTGTGGTGCATTTAAATAGTCTAAGGAACCCACAGGTCTCAGCTGTTCAGGAGGAATGATTTCAGACTTTGATATGGAATCATCTACACGGATTGAAGAACGTGACAGACAATTTCTTCAGGACGGGGATTATCTTTCAGAAACAAAGTATGATACCAACCAAGTTTCAATTTTCGTTCAAGAAAATGAACAAGAATTAACCGACAACCAGTGACTTGCATACAACAGTATAATGGAGAACGTGATGCAGAACAGTGGGAAAATGTTCTTTCTTGATGCACCTGGCGGGACTGGAAAAACGTTCTTGATCAATTTTTTGCTTGCTAAATTTATATTGCAAGCAAAAATTGCATTAACAGTAGCATCATCTGGGATTGCTGCAACATAACTGCAGAATGGAAAAAACGCTCACGCAACTTTAAAATTACCTTTAGATTTTGTTGTATCACTAAACAAAGCTCATTAGCTAAAGTGCTTAAAGAAACGACGGTTGTTTTGTTTGGGACGAATCGACTATGGTAAGTAAAGGTGGTCCTGAAGCTCTGGATCGTACACTTAGAGATTTTAGAGCTGATGAACGTCCGATGGGAGGTGTTGTGATACTGTTCGCTGGTGATTTTCGGCAAACATTGCCAGTTGTGCTAAGAGGTACAAAAAGTGATAAAATAAATGCTTGCATAAAATCGTCGTTTCTGTGAACTTTTGTCAAACTTTTAAGATTGACCACAAATATACGCGTTCATTTGGGTGGTGATAATAATGCAGCACAATTTTCAAGAACTCTTTTGCATATAAGAAATGGACATATTTTAAATAATGATGGTGAAGTACTAATATAACCAACATTTGCAACTAGCGTCAATGGAAAATATGAATTAATAACTTATGTTTACCGAACGAGTGATTTTAACACCTAAAAACGATTCAGTAACAACTATTCTGTTACAAGCATAAATAATAAAATTCTAACAATGTTTCAAGCCCATCAACAATCTTATCTTCTATTGATTATCTGATTGATCAAGTTATGCTATTGATATTCCAATTGAATGTTTTGAATTCTTTGAATACATCAGGATTCAGGACTTCCTCCGCATACACTGGACTTCAAAATTGGGGTTCTAATAATTCTTATGAGGAATTTAAATGCACCGAAATTGTGCAATGGTACTAGATTACGGATAGTAACTATGTCGAGAAACGTGATTGAAGCTAAAATTCTTTCCGGCTTAGCCCAAGGTCAAGTCGTTTTCATCCCAGCTTTTACTTTTACATTTGGTTGCTGATCCATGATATTTTGGAGCCAAGATATAGAACCTTCTTAAATTTAAATTAAAAAACAAAAACAGAAACAAACTAAATAATTTGTATAGAAGGTAACTATTTTTGCAAAATTTTCATACATAATTTGTTCACGTTTTTTATTCATTTATGTTCACATATGTATTGTATATATATTATATTATATTTAGTTATTTATTCCCTCAAACATTTATCTACTGTTTTGAATATGTAACCAAAAAAAAATATTTGTTTCTTTTCAATTAAAAAAATAATTGTTGCATCACTTGGGATACAATAAGACAAATAAATGGCTGATCGTATAAAACGGGTCTGGGGAGAGATAAAATAAATAAAAAATAATATTCTAACTGAAATAAACAAAATATTGTTTAGATACAATTTCGGTTTTAAATTATGGACAAAAAGTACAAAAACACGTATTTAAACAGGTTGATTAGATAATTGACAACAAAAAAGCGACCCACACTGATGACATTCCATCTGTTAAGATATGGTTTTGTTTATAAAAGAAATCGTAATTTAATTTTTTTAAACAATTGATCAAATAAACAGGACCAATCTATGAAAAATTGTCAAATGATTTTCCCTTTTTAATTTGTAATTCACTTTATGAAAAGTTTAAAATTTTTGTAATACTTTCACATAGCTTTAAGAACACCATCTCACTATAGGCATGGTTCTTCTTAATATTCGAACAATGTCTCGTAAATTTAAGGAGATCTCCAAAAGTGGCTAATTCTTTGATACAACATGTTTTTTAACCACTTCTGTAACCATTTCAACTTAAATGTCACGTTGTATGTCGCTATTTCTTATAAACCAATTTATTATTGCACGAAGGACTTTTTTTTGAGATATTTGAATAGGTTCATCACTTGTCTTCTTTGTACAACCCTTGTTAGATGCTATAAATCCAAACGGGTTTCTAAACATCAGAGTTTAATACACAAATTATGCGTCCAAAAACTTACTTAATCGACTGCATTTTCAATTTTTGTTAAGTTTTTTCATCGGATCTATCTAGCATTACCTTACTACAGCTTTTTAAACAAGTCTTAAATCCACGGACAAATACAAAAATCTGAACAAAACAACACACCCCATCGTCCTTAAATTGTTTAGCTGATATATTTTTGTAAGAAGCTTAATTAGTTTTGTTTAAAGAATCCTTACAATAATGCAATTCATTTTTTTTAGTAGTTTCGGTTGAATTTTTATTTTTGGTAGAGAAAAACTTTCATGTGCATTTTATTTAAATTTTACCAAATTTTAAAAGGTTAAAATTGATTTTGTTTGTTCTCAAAATATTTAATGGAAACTGCATTTGTCCAGCCTATTCCCAAAAAAGGCGAATCTTCCTCACCCTCTAATTATCAGCCGATTGCACTTACGTCCCTTCTTTTCAAGGTCATTGTAACGCTGACAAATTATCAGCTTAAGAAATATCTAGAAGACCGAAAGCTTCTTAATGATCGCCAGTACAGCTTTTGCAGCAAAAGGTTCACCGCTGATCTCATGGTTCATCTCACCGAACAGTGAAGCAAATTTTCACATCGTTTTGGAGAAAATAAGATTATTACACTTGATATTTCAAAAGTATTTGATAGGATTTGGCATGAAGCTCTCTTATCGAAAATGCGTGCTATCGGTTTTCACGAATCCCTGCTTCAATGTTTTAGTTATTACCTTTTGGTTCGTTCAATACAAGTAGTATTGGATGAATTCAAGTTTGAAAACCACAAAATAAATGCTGGTGTACCCCAGGGCTCTGTTTTATCTCCAATAGTCTTTATCATTTTTATTAATGATCTCCTGTCTGCAACTTCTAATCCAATACATTGTTTTGCTGACAATAGTACTCCAGCTGCAACGACAAAATATGATAAGTTCATTTAATACCGACTTAAACAGCATTGTTCAATGGGGATTAAAAAACCGCGTGTAATTTAATTCAAAACGTAATGCTGTCCTATATTGTTAAAGCGAGATACACCCCCTTGCCATTATCCATGGATGGCACTTGCATCGAGGAGACTGAACATCTCGATATTCTCGGTATGATTATTACCAACCACCTTTTGTGGAACGATCACATACGCGATGTCGCCGAAAATATCGCAAGATGTTTGGGTTTTCTAAGACGATGCAAGAATTTTTCTCACCCTCTGATCTGGCTGTTATCTACAAGACTTACATACGTCCAAACCTTGAGTATAACTCCCATATCTGGGCTGGTGCACCTGTACACCGACATCTCCTTTCAACGTCACACTGTGTCTTTACATAATAAGGGTAGTAATATCCCCTCAAGTGTGCGCTTATTATAAACCATCCATCTCAAATATATTCACAAAAACAACGGTACATTTTATTGATGTTTAAATTATACTTTTATATTTATTTCCTTAAACGAACATTACAACACTTCATCTTAAAACAAAATAGAATTATTCCATAAAAACATTTACATAATCTTTGTTTTTAAATCCGAGAAACAATCAAAACACTATAATTTCAATTCCAATGCTAAACCTGCCCTTCAAATTATTATTTCCATACAAATGCTTTTAAATGATGTAATAACTAAACTCCAAATCAAATTTGTCTACTCTGTTTTAACTACTCTAATTTATATTCTTATCTCTAAATAATTTATCTCCTTTTTAATTTATACATTAATTAGCAGTTTAAAATACCTTAACATAACAAACTAAATATTCGACGATTTCACTTTCTATTGATCTAGTTTTATTTAAGTAGGTTAAGGGACGGACAGTAATGATAATACTCGTATATATATGTAAATATAGTAAATAAAGTTGTATAACATCTGTTTCTAAGTTGAGTAAGCATTTTCGGGAGAGGGGAGAGGTGCGCAAGTTCTATATGGTTTATGTATTATATTTGTTTGTTCTTAGAATTCACATAGACTCCTTTATTCTTATGACAATACATTAAACAAACACATAAAATATAAAAGAAAGATCAACAAGCGTACCAAACTTGTTCGCAAAACATGTTTACCTTACTTACCGCCTATTTCAATGGTTTATAGCACTAAACATATAAAAATAGAACCATTGTGTATGATATAATATAATTACAACTAAATCTGTCATCGCGAAACTATCTAACTAGATCTGTATCACTCTACGTGCCATAAATACCTCTAAAATTATCGCATAGACACGGATTCTCTGAAATAAGTGCTAACTCTTAAACATTGAAATATAATCTCTATAATCTGTATTTGTGCGAACATTTTACCACGTCTCGGCTTCGTTGTCGTCGTCGTCGTTGGTATTACCAAGGGTTATAAGACAGTATAACAAAAATAAGTCGCTTATTTCATAGTCCACCCACTCTATGCCAAAAACAAAAGAGCTGAAGTACGAACGCCAAACATGCAAGTTATTCAAATCGAAAAATGTTCGAAGACGACTCTCGAATATACACCCGACCGAAACATAACATCCGGGTGTGTGTTCATGTCGGTTGGTTGGATGGAATTGTTTGTATTTATTTTCATAAAGATCGTTTTTAAATACATAACTTTGTAAGTGATAATAGCGATGAATTTATTTGTTAACTTTTCAGAAACTTAATTGAAAAGTATTTGTGTTAGTAGGTAGGTTCATCATAATGGCGTAGCTTAATAAATTCAAAATAAAAAAAAGGATGGAAGCGAACTTCACATTATTAAAACATCTGGTCACATGGTTGCGATGAATTCCAAGGAAAACTCGTTGTATTTTATAGCTAAGCATTTTTGTATATGTGTTTTTTTTTTTATATGACGGTATGAAGATGCGCAATATATGTACATACAATATACATTCGTGTGGTGAAGCGCTTCCCACGTCATCAAATTGATTTTTTCCGCGTGACTCCTTTCACATGTCTCGATCAAAACTCATTGACCACACCATCGTTTCGTTACTATATACCAGTCATACCGGTCACTCTTCTTTTATAAACACCTAGCTATTACGGTTTATCCAATAAAATCCAAGCAAAAATTCAGCCCAATATGTTTCATGTTTCTGGTCGGGCTTGAAGTTCACAGAAATAAATTTATTATATCTGATGCTCCCGCATCAAACTTATATCAGTTTTGTCTTTACAGACAGTCTTGTTGATGTTGCTTCAACTCTATACCCTACCGCTATACTATATCACTTCAATTCAATCTCTCTCATACACAAGTCAGTCCAAAAATGATGATGAAAAACAAAAATAAACGATAACTTTCTCCACCAAAGCACATTAGCAAAGCAAAGCAAAAAAGACATAATATTCAAGAAAAAGTGAAAAAAAGGAAAAGCCACAAATACCCCCCTAAGAAGTATTGAATGTTGAAGAAGTATTGGAGAAGTTTAAACTCAAAACAACTATGCTGGATTTACAAGTGAGAGTGTTAGTAGATCGCGACCAGGGCCAGATTGGTGGTGTTAACCGCCTGGAGCAGATAAACCTTAGCGCTTATAATACTTACATTACTGAGACCATCTTGAAGATTTAACTACATGTGAATTTTGATGAAATTTCGTAGATAAGTAGATAGATATGATCTTGAAGAAGTATGCAAGCCAATCTTACGAACACGGAATTTTTGGGCCAGTAACATATAAATTAGTAGTTCTTGTGGCATGATGGTTAGTGCCTTGGAATGTCATGCAAGAGGTCTTGGATTCGATCCCTGCCCGTGCCACCTAAAGTTTTATTCACGGGTACTGCCTCTTGCGAGGAATTGACAAATTCTCCAAGAGTAATTCTAGTCATGAAAAAGTGCTTTTTTAAATTAGCCATTTGGATTCGGCATATAAACTGTAGGTCCCCTCCATCCCTGACAACAGTACTCGCACACAGGAATGGTTGAGAGTTGTAAGTCACTACGCATTGGTTTTTAACGGACTGTTTCGTCACCTAATTTATTTATTCATTTTTTTTATAACGTATAAATTTACACAAAAGGGATTGTGGCACTTATTTCATGCAATTGATTGACTTGGAGAAAGACTCCCGAGTTGCAAATAACTCGTAGGCAGTTAGAAAATATATTAATTAATGTCATATTTTACCTTCAACCTTCCAAAGCCTCTAGGCTACGGAAAATTCTTTCCACGTATCCAGCGATACCAAGCAAATCTGTAAAATGCAGATGGCTCCTGGACAACTTCAAGTGAAGAATCCTTAAACTTAGTACTATATACTTACATTCCTAGTACTTCTCTAACCGCAACTTGCAACAATCATAATTGTTCATGTTTTTATGTATCATATCCACAAGGTTTGATCACAAGGGACAAGCTACAATACGCTCTCACCAGCTTCGAACCAATTAATTCTGTGGGACCAGGTGGCATAATACCAGCCCAATTCTTGAGGCACTTTAATTTTTAACAGCTGTCTACATCTATTCCAACTTTCCTCGGTATAAAAAGAAGTTAAAGTTGTTTTTAAACCTAAAGCAAGTATTTGTTCGCAAGTCAATCCTAAAGATCTACGACCTTTAAGTCTATTAACAATACTTCTTCAGACCTTAGAAAGATTAGTTGATATCCATTTAAAGGCAAGTATTGTTACACTGTAAATGTAAATCGTTGGAAACAGCGTTGAACACATTAATACGCACCATTGAATAGTCCCTTAATCATAGAGAGTTCAGTATGGTTGCTTTCCTGGACATCGAAGGTACTTTCAACAACATGGACACATCTGCAATTCATCTCTGAAAGTAAGGAGTTCGCTTGGAAAGTTAATTCATTTATTGCTGACTAGCAGAATAATAAACTCAAAACTTGGCAATTCTTCTACTAGAAGACTCGTTAGTAGGGCGACCCCGCAAAGGGGTGTTCTATCCCCTCTGCTCTCGAAGCTGGTGGTAAATGAAATCCTAACTGGTATGAATGCGGAGGTTTTTAGTGTGATTGCCTATGCGGATGACGTTGCTATAGTGGTTTCAGAAAAGCATCTCTACACCCTAAAAGAACTCTTAGACAAACTAATGGGCTGTGGACTGGCTGTTGATCCACGCAAAACCGATTTAGTCGAGGAAATACAAAATTCTATTTGTTATCCCTCTATATATTAGGGGAACCCAAATAAAGTTCTCAGACGAGTCCTAGTACCTAGTCTTATTTTCTACATAAAGCCTTCATCGCAGTGGGAAAAAATTTCGGGAACAAAATAAAATTTATTTTATCAAATGCAAAGTATTGTTGTTAACTTTTAGCTACTTTTTTAGAAAAAATTAACTGACAACTTTTGTTTGATTTGGTTTGCTGATGTCTAGCAACATTTTTATTTTTTTTAATTTATCTTTTATACTAAACTTATATCTATTTATTATACAAAGTGTATCTAAAAAACCTAAGTGTCTAAAGATGATTAAGGTACGGATTATAAGGCACCATGGCTCTATAAGAATGCTTGATGCACCCAGAATTTGTTGGCCCGCTCTTAAATTGAAACACTGTTATATATGAGCATGCTTTAGAACTTTTATTCTAAAATAAATCCGGTCCAATTCTCGAAATGAACCCTTCAGAAAGTCTAATTCAACTTTGGGTTATCATCGACTTCTTCAAAGAAAGGATGCTGCAATACTTCCTCCGCTGAAATACGTTTGTAAGGATTAAGTTCTAACAATTTGTATAACAAATCGTAGGCGCTTGTCGCAAAAATATCATTACATAGAGGTTCCTTAGACTCATAAGGTGAGTCTTTGCGTAAGCAATTGTAATATAAATGCTCCAAATTCTTACAGACCTCAAGCGTGTTGGCATCTACGGTCATGTATTTTGTTTCCAATTCGGAGGACCAGCTTAGCTTTTTGTGATTACGTACTCAAGCACAAAGTTTTTGCAAGTCCAGAGGTTTAGTCCAATGGCTCTGAGTTACAAGCCGTCCCAGAGGAAAGGCCTTCTTGCGAATTGCTTTATCGCGCAAAAAAATAACCATCTCAGCAAGTGCAACATAGTCATCGGGTGCCTTGAAAAAGGGATAAACGGACGAGAGTATCGAGATTAAAATTACACCTACTGGCCAAATATCAAATGCAGTAGATTGGTACTTCATCAATACTTCCGGTGAGCGGTAGCCAGGAGTTCCAGCACGAGAAGCATGAACTTCCTTTTCTTGAGTTTTTTCATAGCAATAACACTTGGCATTCAGTTTGCGATTTGTACTGTATTGTGGTGTGCGGCTGGTTTCACCTAATGACGGTGGTGTTGCAACGTTTTCCGCTCTATACGTTCCGGTATTGTTTTTATGTCTCCGTTGTAAACGTTCTGTTAGGCTTACCTCCAGGAGAACGGACTTAACTTGCCTAAGGGTTAATTGCAGGTGTTTATCCTTATTTGAATTCTTTGTTGGTGTTGTCGGGATGTTAAGTTGTCTTAGAGGCTTTTTGAATGGTGTCGTTAGGGTTGGGGATTTAGTCTGCTCGGAACATTGAAGACGTTTTGCACTGCTTGCCTAGCCCGGCGAAGTTGAAATTTGGTCATCATTTAACGTAGCAGCACGTTTTTTTGTTTTAACTGGGACACTAATTTTAACTGGTATTGGTGCGATTGAACTTATCCGAAATCGACTAATAGAAACTGGCGGGAATATCTTCTAAGGGCATTTTGTTATAAAAATCGTAAAATTTATTATGCGACAAGTATGGCATAACAAATGCTACCGATTCGTTGTGCCGGATAGTACAGTAGATTCCGACAACATTCTCTTTTCCGCCAATCTCAGTTATGCACTTTAACTCTTTGATAATTCGGTTGGATGGCTTGTAGACAGATGATGTTTAATGGCGTACTTTCTACGATGTTTATGTACTGGGTTCGGATCCTTTTTAAATGTTGCAAGAATCACTGTACTGAATGTGCCATTTCCAATTTCTGGGATTTTCGACTTGAGATCAGAAACAGTTTCTTGACTTTTGTTTCCAGCTAATTGAGTAACCGATGAAGATCTAAGGCCACCCTTTTCTATAGCTTTAATTAATTCAATATTTACAAAATAAAAATTATTTTAAAATCGATTTTTGAAGAGCGTGTTCACGCACTACAAACCCATTCCCACTTTTTTTATTTTGCTAAACATGATAACCTACAAAAACAAGAAAAATATGGGTTTTGACTCAATATTCGAATTGTATCTCACACAATATATTTATTTTTAATAATTTGTTAAAGTTGTAGACGAATTGACACACGGGTGCGGATGGGAAGTTATCAGTGTGGGTAGCATTACAGTCTCTTTAAGGTTTTAAATTTGTTGAGTTTTGGCAAAGAAAGATCACCTTTGCCCTAAGAAATATTACATCACAAGATCGTGGCGTTCAATTGTGATCATCTTTTCGGTAAATGCCACGCTCTTTTTTTTCTTTTTTATTGTTAATTTTTAAAATTTCAATGCGACGTGTTGAAGCGGGTTTAGTTAAATTTTCAGTAATGGCGTAATTATTACTTGTCAAATATCAAAGATAACAACTTCAAAATTGACAAAAAGTGGAATTTTAAAAACGAACCTCTTATTGTTAAACCCTATTTTATTTTCTCCTAAATCTCCTATCAAACATACTTACTCGTATATCCATTGCATTAGGTGTTTTCTTGAAACCCTCTAATCCGGCCCTGATTGCATTGATGGTATGGTAAAAATTTTAAAATAAACATTAAAAATTTTCGCTTATATGCTGAATACCTGAAACTTTAAAAATCTCTCACTATTTCATAGATTTACTAGTTGGTGTCTGATGAGACATTCAGTTAGTCGCTGGCTTCAATCCCGACCGTTTTGTGTCTTCTCTTTTTGTCGGTGGTGTGACTTCGGTATTGTACCTTTGGTAAATATTCGTTACTTTTGCTCTGCTGCTGCTGTGCCGGGAAACTACATACACTGTCAGTTACTGCTTTATGAAGACAAGACACATTTTAAAGCTTACTGTACTATACTATTTTCTTTATAATTTTGTTTAAATAAAACAAAGCACAGGCTTGCTTGCACCTTTAGTTCTCTACAACTACAAACACCAGCAAACAACAAATATATCTAAAAAATAAAAAGAGCCTCGCTGGTTTCATGACCCCAAAGTTGCGACTCTGACATTATATTGTTGGTGCCTGGTTTGTATGTGCTGCAGTAAGCATTTTATCTTAAATCGGTTCAGATGTGGGTCCAAGCAAAGTGAATCAGCCAAAAGTTTTTTTTGTTTTTATTTTTGTTATTGTGATTAGATAATTAATTTTTTTTTTTGTAAATGAATTAAAAAAATTAGTCACATAATTTCGAAGTTTCCCATATGAATACGTTAATACAATTTTTGTTTCGTTGTTAAAAAAAAACTGTTTCGAATATCCTAAATATTAAGGATTTGAACGGTTAAGTGAAAAGTGGATCGTTTTTATAATTTTGTCTTTTATTTAAAAAGCCACCGCACCGCACCGTTAAATTTTATTCGGAGACCGGAATGATAAGGCATCGTTCTGAAATGCTGCTGTTACTTTTATGGTAAGGAACATTAATTTTTCAATATAAAAATGTCTTCTTTTTGTTGAAAAACCATATGTGAGTACATATGGGATAGAATTTGCGGTAAATGGTGCGAAAAATGTTTACATGTCAGGAGGTACGTGTCACAATATGGTGCAATCAGATTCACTATCGGATTATGCATAGATAAGGAAGTGCTTGAAGCATGCAAAAGTTTAAACAAAATGAATAGCTAGGTAATTATAAAAAGTAGGTAGAATCAATCAAGACGTTTTTAAAGAAGTTTGTACGTTGTAGAACATCCACCAAAATAAAATCCTTATCCACGCCTCATTTCTCACAGATGTACAAAAGATATTTAGGATTTTTTTTTAAATTTTAATATTTATTAGCCGATCAAAAAATGTCTTCATTTTGTATATTAAAGTCTAAATATATTTTTGAAAAAAAAAACTAGATTATACTGTTGTGGAAAAACATCTCATGTTTATAAATTTACAAAATATATAACTGTCTGTTAAGTTGTTTAAAATTAAAAGTAAATTAATTTAATAAAAAATTGGAAAACTAGTAAACTCGTTGTTCAGGATCTTTTGAACTGCTGGATAATTAAAGCGAGACATCACATCGGTAATAATTATTAGGACAAATAAATAGTGATAAAGTTGCAATGTATGATGATTACAGTGTAAATTAATTCTGCAATTAATGCATCTTCTTTGGGAAATTGTACAGTTTAAAATCTTACAGTGTGTTATTTTTAAAACTCTTCTATTCTAAGAATGTTATGACTCAATAAACACGTTATCACGTTTTAATATTTATTCTTCAGAATTCAAATGAATCTCAACTTATAAAGGTAGATTTCCGATAGACGGTGCCCATGTTTTTCAATGTATGTCTCAGTTAAATTACTTTAACAAAAATCCTGTTCTTGCTGTTGGTCTGAATTGTATTTTTATTTACTTCACATAGGAAGTTATTGTAAAAAGTTTGATTTGTGGAATTAAAAAATACCACATTTCTCGACGTTTCAAGGTCCCTAAGAATTTTAGAGAGATGTCTGTGCGTGCGTTTATCGACTTCAAATAAATTGTGTTATACAGATGAACAGGATTTTCAAAAAAATTGAGTGGGTGGTTTTTTATCAAAGCAATTTAAAAAAAAGTGAACATTTTGTTTAACCCAAAATATCTCACGCACCAATAACGCTAACGACTTCAATTAAATTTTATATTATTATTGTAACGTGATACCAATAAAATATGTTTTTCTACCTATCTAAATATTTTACGATCAAAACACGACTTTATCTCCAAAATAATTTAATGCAACAAATAGTAACGATTTTATATTTAAATTGTGAGAAAAATTGATTCGACAGATTTTTTTACAAAAAATAAAAACCTAAAAAAAACTCAAAACTTCCCATCCCGTCTGTCGATTTGTCTTGCTTAAAAGTTTGTAGGTTTTCATGTTGGGTGAAAAAAGTTGTTAGTTGAATTATTCTTAAACATTTTTAAATTACCAACAATTTTTTTTTTATGTAAAGAAATAGTTAATTTTAAAAATCTAGTTTTGTTAAATAGATTTTTAGTCGAAAACAAATTTTTAGCAATTAAAGTAACAGTTCCTAGATTTTTCCAAATTGGACGAAAGAAATTAATTTGAGAGATATCAAGAACCGAACATCAATTTTTACCAAATTTGCATACTATTTTCTGTAGACTGGACTGTTCCGAAAATTCACAAAAAAAAACTTTTGAATATCGAAAACAATATCCTCTGTGAAATAAAAAAAGTTTTAAGACAATATTTTTAATTTTTGAAAACTATTTGAATCGAAAGTAAATTTTTACCAAGTTTTAGTATTGTTTTTTTTTCTATTTTTAAACTGCCCATTAGATTTTTTTTCAAAATTTAACAGAATGATGACCACAATATTTTTTAAAAGATAAAAAATCCAATGTCTCAAAGTTTTGAAAAGATATTTGAGCCCAAAATCAATGTTTACCAACTTTTATTAATTTTTTTAATTAAGTTTTTATTTTTTGTACAAAAACTGTCAATTCGATTGTTCTTAAAAAATTTCAAATTATTGAAAACAATATTTCTTGCAAGTTAAAATTAGCCGGAAGCCATAATCTCAAATGTTTGAAAAGATATTTAAGTCGAAAATCAATTTTTACCAACTTTTGATACATTTTCTTTTAAGTTTTTATTTTTGTAAGAAAACATGAATTCGATTCTTAAAATTTTACTGAATATTGACAATAAAATTTTTTAAAAGATAAAATTAGTTTTAAGCTAATATCTAAAAGTTTTGAAAAGATATTTGAGTCAAAAATCAGTTCATACCAACTTTCATTAATTTTTTTGTTTAAGTTTTTATTTTTTGTAAAAAACACTGTCAATTCGATTTTTCTCAATATTTGTCAAAATGTTTGAAACAATATTTTGTATAAGCTTAAATTAGTTGGAAGCCATAATCTGGAATTTTTGGAAAGATATTTGTGTCGAAATTCAATTTTTACCAATTTTGAGTAATGTGTTTTTAGGTTTTTATTTTTTATAAAAAAAACTGTCAATTTGTTTTTTCTCAAAAGCTTACCGAATGTTGAAAATGTTGTTTCTTATAAGCTTAAATAAGTTGGAAGCCTCAATCTCATAGTTGCGAAAAGATATTTAAGTCGAAATTCAATTTTTACCAACTTTTATTAATTTTTTTGTTTAGGTTTTTATTTTTTGTAAAAAAAAAACTGTTAATTCAATTTTTCTCAACATGTTACCAAATGTTAAAAACGTTATTTTTCATTGCAAAAAATTGTTTTGGAGATAATATCATTTGTATTCGTATAATTTTCCAATTGACACATTTTTTCAGTTTTTTGTATTTTTTTTTTTTTCAAAAAAATATATTTATTTGTTATCGAGTTACAATTTATTATATAAAATTTAATTCAAGTCTTTAGTGTTTTTGTTTCATGAGATTTTCAGGGTTAACCAAAATATTTATATTTTTTTTTTAAACTGCTATGGTAAAAAAACTGACCACGCAGTTTTCTGGAAAGCCCTTTTTGCATCTTAGTGCATTATTATATGTATAACAACATTTATTTGAAGTCGATATCTCTTCTGGTTATGTCGCGAGCGTACGGACGTACGAACGTACACGCACCCACAGACATCTTTCTAAAAACCTTTTATTTCGACTTTAGGTACCTTGAAACGTCGAGAAATATCAAAGTTTTCAATTTGACAAATCGGACCCATTACTATAACTTCATATGGAAAGTTTACAACACTAAAATTTGGTAAAAATTTTCTTTCGGCTTAAATATCTTTTTCTTTTTATTTATCTCACAGAAATTTTGTTTTCGACATTCAGTAATTTTCTTATAAAAATCCAGCAGTTAGCTTTTTCAAACCAAACTAAAAGAATACTAAAAAATTGTACACAAAATTGGTAAAGATTGGTGTTCGGTTCTCAATATCTCGTGAATGATAGAAGATATTGACTTCAAATTAATTTCATTCATCCAATTTGTATTTCCTTACATAAGAAATAAAAACTTTGAGGAAATGCCACTAAAATTGGTAGACACTGGTTTTCGACTAAATATCTCGTTGACAAAAATAGATTTTGAAATCAAACTGTTTCATAATAATTTTGAAATTTTTTTGAAATAATACAATCGACTTTTCCAATATTTCATATCGATGTTTGAATTTTTGGCAAAGACTTTTTCAACCAACTATAGTTTAATAATTTGATTGGCAGAAATCTTAGATTATTAAACCTTCTTCTGTGCCACCCTGTAGAGTGTATATGGTACGTGCTGAAAGAAGGTTGAGATGAGCTAAAAATCATTTAAAGCTTTTACTTTAAAAAAAGTATCAATGAATGTCGACAACATTGTAAATATAAAATTATGCCAACAATAATGAAAAACATATAGGCAGACACAGCTATGGCTGCAGATCACACTCTTTTCATCAAATTTTTCACAACCAATTCTTCACGAATTCAGGAGCATTGGCATAGCCCTTATATTTATCGTGGTTTTAAAGAAAAGTTTCTTGGTGTAAAATTACAAGATATCGCTAGCCAATGGAATCACATCTTTTACAGAAATAACACGGCCAGGAAACTTTCCTTGCAGAACTGTATCGTTCCATAAGTAGTGGCGTAGGTTATGTTTATCAAACTTTAAAAGATGCTAACTTGAAGAAAGAGGCAGCTGAACCAATTGCGGGCTAGTTAAAATGACACCTTTTGTTGAACAACCCTATACATTAAGGTATTTGCGATGTTATAACGCAAAGATATATATTAAGATAAGATATTAACTCTCTTAATTAGTTAAGCTTGACAGAAATTAGTTGCTGTTGGACTTACAATCGTGATCGTGATGATTTGATTGAAGTACATTGTTTATTTTCTTTTCATTTCACTATAAAATAAGATGTTCACGATCTTTGAAGAAAGATAAGAAAATCTGTTCATTTACTTTATAAATGGATTTTCATCGTCTACATAAGAAAATTTTACTTAAATTCACGCTCGTGTCCATTCCTCTTCTTCAGCAATGTCCTTGTGTTTTTTGTTTAAATCATAACATCTTCAATGCTAGGCCACGCTTCGTTATGTAGCCTTGAACCAAAGAGTAATTTCGTGCGTTTCATTACCATCACTTTAAAAAGGTACTACAAGAGCCCGTTCTGTGTACTGTATATTGAAATATCTTAATCTTATTTTTTGAATGGTTTTATCGATCACACCTACATAAGTATACAAAACCATGATTCAAATATGTACAACGTTGTTTTCACTTTCATCAGAAACCCACACAAACTTTCAATTAAATAATTTAAAAATTCAAATCTCAACTTCATTTAAACTTGATCACGAAAACGATGGTGAAGACATGTGGATATGTATTTATTACCAAAACAAGATGATCACTCATCTTTTTGGAATTTTGTTTATAAAACTATTACAACACCTTGAAAGTCTTATTTTTAATTCTCCTATAGGTACCTACGAGTAGGTATGGTATGTATGTTTTTCCCTTAATCTAAATGTCTTTAAAACAAAAAAAAAAAACATTATCTTAAGTTTAAAAAACTCTCAATAATGAACGAGTATTTAAACTTAAAATACAACAATACAAAAACTTTGTGAAGACGGATGTGTTTTGTAATATTTTATTTTAAGTGGGACACACATGACCTTTCGATCTTCGTTCGTTCTTCTTTCTTTTACTTCTTTGTTGCGATGAAGATCTTTGTAAGAAACTAAAGAAGACACAACACCACCACCAACAATAACAACAACAAAAAATGTTAATTGATTGACTTGGACTCGTGCCAAGGAAAAATGTGCGATGATTGGGAAATGAAGACAAATACAACAAAAGTAAATGTTTTTCAAGCTCCGATCGCGCTCTGAGTGCTCAAGATAGTCACACAAGTTTTGTTGCTATAATTGGTGTTAAAGCTAAGATGTAAAATTTACCGCATAATATTATGAAATTTATTTTTATGATGTCTCGATACTGATAGTGAAAGTTAATATACGGATATTATTATTATCACTTAGTTTATAAAAACAACGTTAAATATTTTGAAAAATTTTGTATACTTCATTTGTGTTTGACATTCCAGAATGCAATTCATAAATAGAACCGAGCTTCTGTATAAAACTGAGCTTTTAAAGCAAGTTCTCTATTCTAATCAAATACATTGCAAAGATCGTAGAGAAGCAGGGACTTGGAACTTCTAGCTCTCCGTCTTTTCTGTAAACAATTTTCAACTCGATATTTTAATCAAATATACGAATAAAATTACGATGGTAGAGCAGTTGATAACAATTGGGTGCTCTGAATCCATGCGTCTGTCTGTCCTCTTCAGCCCAATTCATTTAGTCGACAGATTTTAAATTTTGAAGAAAAGGCTTTAAACAGATTCGCATAAGGCGATTTTAAATTTTCTTTTAAGACTAAAAATAACAGTAGGTTCCATAGAAATTTGTTGGTCAAAAATTGAATGTTCGAATTTTTTCAAAAACGAACCGATATATTTTTATTAAATTTTATCTAACATTTTTTGTCTTAATTAAGCTTCTTTCAATTTTAAAAAATATATAAAATATATAAACCTTACTAAGGCGAAGGAGCTCCGCTCCGTCATTTTCTAGGAAAAGTCTTGACTGTTAAGAACCCTCCAGTTAGAGTTGGAAAATTAGGGGAACTGCAAATGCCTCCTGAATCAGACAGCACAAAGGAAGAATAATTCCTCAGGTGAAATGCAGCTGCACAAGTATACCCTTTCAAAGCATTCATCTCATGGATAGAGCGCCCGAAAGTCAAATTATTGATCCAAGTCCAACAAGAATTGTCAATTCTGTTGAATAGAACTTCCTTTGAATAATAATGCATTCAGTTTAAGACAGTTACTCGCAACAACAACACCTGGCTTTAAGCCCTTATTTGTTGGCATGCTTTTAAACGAGCATGCTTGACAATTAGTTTTTGAAATTCGCTAAAAGTATTTCACGAGTGAGTTCCTCTTTCTATGCTACCAAGACTTAATAAACGCTGCCAGCTTGTTAACTTTTGGTCTTGGTTTTGTCCATTTAAATATTGATTTTTTAGGGTTGAAGAAACCAATACCCTATGAATATAGGATAAACCACAGCCACCACGATACTCTCACAAGGAGGCCATCCCACATATTTTCATGGAATTAACCATGGGGCTGCCACATATCCCGTGGTACCATATCTTTAATGGTGTAATAATTTAGGTCTTTGATGTGGAGCCATTTATTTCGATTCGATTATTCGGACCCATTACAATAACTTACTTCCTATGGGAAGGAAAATACAAATAAGTTAGTACTAAATACAGTTTATATTGAGTTCCGTCTTGTTGATATGGCTGTTCAGTACTTTTTTAACGTAAGAATTTGATATCCAAAACATTTCTAGACCCACCGTTTACCTTATAACAACTTGCCCGTATAAAAAAGTCTAAACATTAAACCTATGGGCTTGAAAGATTAGTGGCCTTAAATTTGCTATCAAATAAAACCAGCACCATAGGATAGGTAAGGTTAATAAAGTGCCTTTAAAGTATTGGACATGGACATGTTTAGGCCAGTTTAATGGCCCATTTTGAAACCACATGAATTTTGAGCTTTCTTCTAAGCTCAATGGAACCAGTTTGAGTACCTTGTGAAACTAAAAAGACTGATTGTGTTAGTATGATTGAGATCATTCTGATCGTCGTAGAATAATTCTCCTAGATAAGACTCGCTTTTTAGAGCTAGAGTAGGGCATGTGCAGAGGAACTGTTTCCTCTTCTCCCTCATCAAATTAGCTTCAGCAAAAAAGGCATGTTTTCCTTTATTAGTAAGTCGACCATTATCGTGCTTATATGCGATCTGCTTAGAGATAGCGAGCACTTAACCTGACACGTGGTGATGTTATTGCACCTGATGTTTGCCTTCTTCATAGGGTCTTATTGCTTTAGCAATAGTTTACATGTAGAGATGTATATTCCATCGTTAACCGTGGTATAATGGCCTGTACTGTACCATTCTGGCGAGTTCATCTGCCTTTCAATTTCTTGGGATGTCCTATGACCCAGCACCAAGCAAAGGTGAATATTAAACTGTTGTGCCATCTACATTAGAAATCGACCGAGTTCTGGACTGTTATGGAGTTCGTAGAGACAGAGTTCAGAAGTTTAATAGCGGCCTAACTATCTGAGAAAATACCGATACCAGGATAAAACTTCTTGTATTGCCAATAGTTCCACTTGGAACACGCTACAATGATTAGGAAGACGGAACGAGAGACTTAATTCTAGTTATTCAGAGTACACACCTTCACCAACACATTCAATTGTTTTTGATCAGCACCAGTAATTATTACTTTTATAAACACTTTTCGGATTATTCAAACTTAATACTTATATTATCAAGTATTTTCAAACACAACTAGTTTTCATAAGCATCAAAATCATTCAAAAGCTGTTTACCCAGCTTTGAAGTAAGATTTTGGTTAATATTGTCACTAGTCTTGTTATTAATTTATTTTATTAAAATATCTTCTTTGGCTAATTTCGCACTTTAAACAAAAGTTATGATCATTAACTTTGGGCTGAAATTTAAATTCTATGATTTTTCTATATAACTCTATTTTTTAAAGAAACCGGCTCTATTTTCAAACTAGGAACGTTCCATTAAATTCTTAAATTAAATAATAATAATAACTTAAATTCTACGACTTTTCGACAACTTTAAATTTTTTTTAAGTTTTAAAATGAAGAACATGTAAGAAACCGGCTCTCATAAATTAAAGTTTCGTTAGCACATTGTTTTAAGTTTTACGTCATTAAACAACTATAAGTAAGCATATATACACTACGCTGCAATTTAATAGAGACTAGCATTATATTTTAATGTTTTTAAAGGTTATCTTTTGATATAATAATTTATAAAAATATCATTCAGTTATTTTTATCACTATTCTAATTACTTTATTAAAAACAGATGATTTTGCGCCTATTGATAATATATTGATAGTTTCCAATAATTGTTTCTATTCAAGTGGAACGGAGTGTATATCTTATTTAATAGTGTTGAAGTTGAACTACCTTAAAGGCCTAATTATCATTGGTTATTAGAGACTTATATGACTGTAATCAATTCAACAAACTCACTTACACTTGATTTTATTAGAATAAGTTCCTATTTAAATTAAATTTAAAAGGTTTTTCTAAACATATTATACACAACTCTTTGTAAAATGTATATTCAATTTTTGACTGCTATATTTTAATATATAGTTTTTATTTATATCTGTTTATTTATTTCCTAGAAAAAAAACTTAAAGCCATTAAATAAAAAAGTAAACATATAAAGTTGTTAATTAAATGGAGACTAAAAGCAGTTTTAAGCCCAAAACCCATTATTTTAAAACAAGCTTTATAAGAATTAATTATGATTTTATATATTATTTAAAAAAAAGTGAACCACACAACATAAAATGACGAAAGCGGAAGATGAATTTTTAAAAATTGTTAAACATAAACTACCTAAAAAAAAGAGGCTTTTTTAGTACGGTCTAAAATGTTTTTATTTTAATTTCATTTGTATGCTTATTTTGTAGTCCAGTTAATAAATATACATTGTTTTTTTTTTAATTAATTGATACTCAATAATTCATGTGTTTAACCACAGGCGTCACAGAATTTTAGCGTAGAACTGTCTTGATAGATTTGATTGTTACTAAAAAGTTTAACTATTACTTAACTTACAATTGTTTAATTGATTTATACAAATCTCGCAAAAAAGTAAGTTTTTTAGGGTTTTGTATTATAAAAAGATCTTGAACAGTTTTGGACATTTAGTCTTGCGTGTTATTAAGTGCGTTTTTTGGCATTCCATATATAGTACAGTAAGAAATTGTCAACAAAACGATTCACAGTAGCCAGATTTTTGTATTTAAAAATTGGTACAACTGAAAGAAGATTTGTCAGAATAATAATAAAAAAAAACACAAATAGAAGAAAGTTTTTGAAATCAAATGTTAAAATTAACTAAGCAAACAAAAACTAATTAAAACTAATAAAATATACAAATTTCAAGTAAAAATGGTAAGAAAACATATTAAAATTGAGATTCTATAAAAAAAAAGTTCATTTAACAATTGCTTCAAGGAGGGGGTTTGTTCAAAGACTACTACATTAACATGTGGTGTTAAAGCGAGCTTGAAGATAGCTCCAATTCTTTATATACCTGAATAGAGTTGAAATGAGCTTGATCAAAATTTGAGAAGAAAAACCTGTGTGGAGGAGTTGGTTTAACAGATAATGCATTATGGTCTTTGCATGTTTTTGTACAAAAAAAAAAAGTTTTGTTTTAATTAAATTACAAAAAAATGGAGACATAGTAGGTAGCATATTCTTATATGGTGCTGAACTAATCAGTTCTTCATTTTTTAACTAGAAAAAAACTATCTCACTTGCACTTCACTATTCGAAAACATCAAACCACCATTTGCATTTTAGAAAAGGGCTGTCATACATAAATCTTCTGGTGCGGTGGAAACACCAAAAAGGATTTATTTAATCTTAATTGAGATAAACCTTTGATGGAAATATAGCAAAACTCAATTATCTTTTCTATTGTTTTCTCTTGCAAAATAAGCCCAGTTAGTCCATTTTCATTAACAAAACTAAATAATATCAACAGTAATAGATTGATTTTTTCCCCAATGGAAAACACATACATAATTCCAAATACACAACTACTCAACGAACACAGCCATTGAGATACATATGCAATATCAATCGTACCAACATATGAGAACGAAATCGTATAAATGTCAAAAACTAATCCATAGTAAGATTCTACTCTCACTTTTATCGATGTTATTCATACTATGGATATTGTTTTTGTTATTCGTCCCTTACTTTCCGGTCTTAAATTTTGTGGTTATATTTGTAAATTTTTGATCCTGAAGTCTTTAAATATGCCCGTTTTATTTATTAAGTCAGTTGACAGTTTTAAAAACAACAACAAAAAAATCAAATTTTTGAACATGAATAATTATTTTAAAAAATGGACACTGTTGGAATTTGGTTTAATTTGCAAGGGAATAAAGAACGGTACTAGCAAATTGAACGCAGAAAAATAAGAGATAATTTCAACAATATGGAGCTGTGTGAGAAAAGTTTTGTACATATATATACGGTCGAATTTTTGAACGCATTCTTAACGAAAAATATATGTACTTTTTTTTAAATTTTGTTAAGTACTATTGTTTTTCTAAAAAGACAAAATGCTGTTCCGATTATTATTAAGTTATCAGCAGTATTCAAGTTGTTGGCAACAGGAGGTTACCAAAACCAAATCGGTGGTGACAAGAACCCTGGACTTGCACAGCAAACCATGTTAAAAATACTCGTGTGCCCGCTGATGATGAATTTCGAAATGAATGAGGAAGAGAAACGAAAGTCCAAACGGTATTTTTGGTAAAAATCACGAACTCCCGGTATAATTTATTAGAGTGGTAGATGGAACTCATATTCAACTGATTCGCCCGGCTATATGAGTGGGCATCTCTTACACTTTGACAATAAAAAAATCGCTTGCAAACACATTTGATGTAGAGTAATTATTTTCGATTTTGCCTTGGTTTGAATTTTACTTTCGAGTTACGTAGTTCCTCGTTTATTCGAAAGGTCATAAGAATATAATTGGCACTACTAGAACTATTCGATTCTCGTTGGTTCTAAAATTGTCAAATAGATGCATAGTACTAATTTTTCGAATTCTAGAAATTTCATTGTAGAATCGAGTTACATAGTAACTCCCCAGCTCTTGTAGAAGTAAGGACTGTATCGTGTGCAAACGCAAGGTTATTTAGGAGTTATCCTTATCTTTTTACACCATATTTTGTCCTCCAATCCAATTTTGAAAAATATCTTCTAAAACTAAACTAAATGGCGGTGGTGAGAGTTGGTCACCTTGTCTAACTCCTCTTGTTATTCTTAATTAACGTCCTGAAATTTCTGTTTTTATTTGTGCTACATTATTAACTTTCCATAGGAAGTTATTGTTTCAACGTTTCAAAGTCCCTAGAGTCAAAATAAAAGATTTTTAAAAAGATTTCTGTGCGTGGGTGTGTTCGTACGTTCACCAATATTTTTTGTTGTCCATAGCTCGATAACCAGAAGAGATATCGACTTCAAATTAATTTTATTATACAGATAAAAAGGCATAAAGATGTACGAAGGGCTCTCAAAAAAATGGTGTGTTCGGTTTTTTTACCAGTTCAAGATTTTGGTTAACCCTAAATATCTTACAAACCCAAAAACGCTAGAGACTTGAATTAAATTATATATTATATATTCTAATGTGATACCAAACATGGATATTTTTTGAAAAAAATCCAATTAACGGATTTTTTATATATCAAAGAAACTGAAAAAAAATTCGTCACCTCGAAAATTTAACGAACATAAAATGATTTTATCTCCAAAACAATTTTGTGCTACGAAAAATAACGTTTTGAACATCTGGTAAGATTTTGAGAAAAATCGTTTTTTTGATAAAAAATAAAAACCAACAAAACATTATTTAAAGTTGGTAAAAATTGAATTTCAACTCAAATATCTTTTCAAAACTTTGAGATATTGGATTTAAATTACTTTTATCTTTTAGAAAATAATTAATAAAAATTTTGGGAAAAATCGAATTAACATTTTTTTTTGGCAATAAATAAAAACTTAAAAGAAAATTTAAGAAAATTTGGTAAAAATTAATTTTCGACTCAAATATCTTTTCAAAACTTTGAGATTATGGCTTCCAACTAATTTTATCATATAAGAAATATTGTTTTCGACATTCAGAAAAGCTTTGAGAAAAATGGAGCTTATATTTTTTTTTACAAAAAATAAAAACCTAAACAAAAAAATTAATAAAAGTTATTAAAAATTGGTTTTCGGCTCAAATATCTTTTTAAAACTTTGAGATATTGACCTTTATTGGTACGTTATGTGGGCTCCAGCCCAAGTATGAGAGTTATAGGACGAATAAAAGATTTGTAAATTATAGAAAGATCAGAAGGGGTAAAAAACTTCTTGTAAACACTTAGCAGCATTTTTGGTGATGTCAAATATGTGATCACTTCACAACAATTGGAAGTTTTTATAATAAAACAAAAGCAATAGAAACTTGACAAGTGTTTAATTATAAAATAAGAAGACATTAATTTCTTTAAAATGAGTACCTGTAGTGTAAAACAAATTTAAATGTTCTACATAACGAATTTTGTATAAAGCTTCTTATTAATGGACCAATTTTGTGTTCCCTTGACAGTTCGTTTTAAAGAAGTTTGACTGTATATGTTTAAACAAAATTGTATCTCTCCATTAGTTAGTTTTGATTTCGTTTAAATAAAACGATTTGTCTTTATACATAACATTGATTTTTGAACTCTTAATTTTGTTTAAGTTTTCATTGAACTCCCAACGCACAATTACACCTAATAAATCAACACATGAGGTTAAAAAATTCAACAGTAATATGTCCTAACAATAATGTCAATGAATGTTCAAATTTATACGTGGTTCAGAAGAAAGTTCAAAACTATTATCGAAAAACGACAATAATACAGTGAGGTGCCCTTGGGCGTATACTTACTCTTTTTTTTGTTTTTGTTTAAATATTACTCATGAGAATATTGCTATAGTCCTCCGGGTTAAAAAGTTTATTTAACATTCATGTATGTATGAATTTGAACATATGTACATATATACGTACATATGAATGCAATAAACCTCCACAGAAAAAAAAGGTTTAAGCAAATTCACGTTAATTTAAAAATAAAAGTATGATTAGAAGTAAAAGTTTGTCAAGTATTTTGCACAATTCTACGAGTACATAGTTTTATCAGACTTTTTTCTAGACATCTTTCTTTTTAAAAACGCTCTTACTTTTAAAATAAGTTTTAAAGTCAGTTTTAAAATAAACTACAGTATAAAAAGTTATCACCAGATGGCCCACTCATATTTTTAAATTACATTTTGTGATTTAGATTGTCAGATGAATGCATGTAAACATCGAAGTTAAGTTTAAATACAAAACCACACAGATTCATTCATCACAACCCACAACCCAAAAATAATTTCAAGTATCTAACGTGAAGACTTTGCCTAACATCAATACGTGCTAAGACTTTATAAGAGAATTCATCACTAACCCAGACTCTTATTTGAATTGGTTTATTACCTTAATATGCATAAGTTCAAGGAGTTTTAAAAATTAAACTAATTATAATGCAAACATTGTTCAAAGTCTTCAAAAAATACCAAACAAAACCAACAACAACAAAAAAACAATAACAAACGAAATATTTAAATGATGTCAGCCAGCGGACATCAAAAGCTTATGGTATTCAAGACGTACTGCATAAACTATGTATATTTACGTGCGAATTCGCATAACTTCGTCATCTTTTTGTATTTTTTAAAGGCAAATTTATCGAGGAATGCACATTTCTTAGTTTGACTTGCATGGTTACAGAAAAAACCGTGCCAGCCTGAGGCTTATGATGGTTTGTCTGGTGACTAAGAGTCACATGACCAATTCCTAGCGCATTTGAAAATAAAGGCGAGCGTTGTCGACGCTAGAGCATGTGATCAAAAATGTCTTGGATTACTCAATCGCACACACAATAAAGCACAATCAACTATATAGGATCAGTTTATAATGTTAATAGAAATTGTCCCTCTTTGTCACGTGGGGGTCGGATTCGATGAACAGGTTTAAATTTAAATGGTTTCGACTTCTATATGGGTGCGAGTATGGATTACGTAGGTATGTAGATATAATATCAGCTCGAGGTAGGAATAAAAGAGTGTTCGAATACTTATGAGACTATAAGTTGGTTTTGAGGTAAAATTATAGAGCTTTCAAGAGGTTCTATTTTTATAGTTTAAAAGTCGAGTATTTTTCAGAGAAGTCAATAGATGCCATTAACAATATATACTTTTTATGCAATTTCCTATGACTGACTTGGACAATTTCGACTGCGTGCTCGATAATTTCAGGAGTTCCATCTTTAAGTTTTCTCACTGCAATCAAAAAGTAGTTAAATCTTAGGATTTTGTTATTCAATTGTGATAAATCTAGAAATAACGCTATTGGGAAACTTGTATTTTAACAAATTTTATTTAACATTTTCGTTCCATTTTTGGTAATGGCGACGATGTTACTTATCAAATTTTAAAAGATGACACATTTAAAACCTGAAATGTATTCTTCATAAGTATCTTAGTGAAATTTAATAATTTCTACAAAAATGTTATTATTGTTAAACAAATAATTATAAACACCATTTTTTTGTTTTCGATAAATTAGTCTTAGAGTGTATTTGTTTCGGGTATTTTTGTCCAATAAACACCTACCAATGAACATAAATCAGAAAATATGCCAAGATGTTCTGACAACTTTGAAGAAAAAGCAAATCGAATAAAGTAACACGAGGGGTATCTACATTCAGGATCTTATCAAAACACGGATGTTATATGAATATCATAAAATCACTTCAAGCTGAATTTCCAAAGGCCTGCCCAAGTCGGCTTTCAAATCTATAAAGGCTGAAACACAAACACGCATCAGCTTCAGGTTCGCCTGACGTTAACTAGTTCAGCCATATCTCCAGCTACCTTTTTGTTAGTGCCTAACGTTTAAAGTAACAGCTGATCAAAAACAGCTGAGGTATCAAATCAGTGATCCAAAGGTATCAAAGAATTTCTGGGGTGTGTACGTATCTGACAGAACTGCTGATTCAACACTTGGTTGAATTTAAAGAAACTTGAATATTGATTTCAGTTTTTCGTAGTCGTTGGAAAATTTCGCTGAATGCAAAATGAGCAGAACTTGTAACTAAATTGAACCTGTCTCCAGCTGATAAGATACTTTCTTGCTTACTCATGATCGAAACAATAAACAACAGTTTTTTCTTCAAGTAAAATGTTCTTTTATCTTTCTGCAATTTATGCAAGAGATTCTAATAATTTGAAATCGTTAATAAGCAATTCATTATCGATAGCAAGACTAGCTTGTTCACATTTTTTGGCTATTCTAGTTGATGGTGCCAATTCAATGGTTTTTAAAAAAGCGTTGGATAACCAAACGGATATATCATGCAACAAAAGTTCTTGCATTGGTCCCACCATTAAGCTAAAACTTTACCTACTGTGAACAAACCACCTAAAAACCTTACCGCAAAGCAACTTCTGCTCATTCGGAAATGAGATCGAAATTCGGAGATTACGCAAGTAGATTATCAATCGTATAGAATTCCAATTGAGCTAAAGGGAAATTTAACATAGATTACAGACTAAGGTTATCACTTATTTATTAAATTGTTACGCACCTATCAATTCATCATAGTCCGACGAATCAGTTGAATTATCCATTGAATGTTTTATCTTACAACAATTTTGACTTCGATGCTTAAATGTTTCTCTGCTTTTTGTGAACAGCTAAAAGTTGTTTTTATTTTTTGACAGCTATCCAACTCGTTCAACAAGGTATCTAAAAATCCACCTATCCAAGATACCCTACCCTACACGAGATTAAACGCAGTCAATGCATGCTATCACAATGTCATATGTCATGTAATGTGACTCCAAACGAAAGCTCTAGTTAAAATTTGCTGAACAATTGCTTTGTATGACAGCTCAAAAAATGTAAAAAAAAAATTAAAACAATCTAAAATTATAGGCTGCGTAAGCTACTTCCTCAGCAAATTTAATTTTGTTGATTTCAAAATTCATTTTTTTACGAAAAGTCAAAACAAACTTTTGAGAAAAAAATACCAGCTGCTAATGACAGAAGTGCCATTTTGGAAATGTCATATTATAAATATGATTCAAAGCAACCTCGAAGCGAGCCTATCGTAACGTAGCCGTTACGATATGAAGTGTTTTTTTACCTCGCGCTTCCAATGCAGTGATACAATAATTCCTTTTATATCGTGCATGGTTTTTCCAATAGAGTCATGACAAGATTTTATTGAATTTGAAAATACGCCCTTTCACTAAGTATCGAATTGTCATTTTCATTTTACTCAATAAACTCAACATTTTCATGATGGTAAAGTACACGAACAAGCAACGTCTTCAAATTATAAAAAAATTTCTAACAAAATTTATATCAAGTGGTCATATTTTTCAAAGCGTTAACACAGGAATCCGAACATGTCTAAAATACGATCATGGGTGGACTTTATAATCTTAAAAATTTTCATGTCATCAGCGAAAATGAGAAGTTCACTTGAGCGTAGACATGACGATACATCGTTAATAGACAGGATGAACAGAAAAGGGCCAAGATGGCTTCCCTAGGGAACACCAGATTCAGCAAAAAAAAAGGTTTTGAAAGACGATTTCTAAATTTAACCTCATAGGATCTGTTTTCAAGGGATGATTTGATCCATGTTAAGAAAAATGGTGGAAAACCAAGAGCTTTGAGTTTAAATAAAATATTTCCGTGGGGCTAAGTTGGACAAAAGCTTTAGAAAAGTCAGTGTTTATACACAATAAACTTCATAACCTTGTTCTAAAGCGTTTGAACATATGTTTGAGGATGTAAGGAGATTTGTAACGGTTTATCTTTTTTTTTTATAAAACCATGTTGCTTGCAAATGAGATTCTTCCTTAAAAATGCTACACTTCACAAACAACTTGTTCAAACACTTAAGGAATGCAAGAAGGCTTTGCAAAGGGCCTGTGGTTGTTTATATCCAACTTGTTACCTTTCTTGAAAATTGGTGTTAAAAATGACTTCTTCCATGTACTGTGAAATTTGTTTGCTTTTAGAGAAAGTTTGAATAAGAAAGTAAGGGGTTCAACTAAAGCATAACTACACTTTTTTAATACTATCGAGGGAATACCATCAGGGCCGGCTGAGCAGTCATCATTTAACGCAGATAAAAGATCAAGGACCGTACTCTGTAGCACAGGTATGTTACTACAGCTAGTTTGCGAAAAAGTGTGAAGATTATGAAAATATACTTCATCAACTTCTTGAGGGCTATTAACAAATGACTCACGGAAATTCGTTGCGAAAGCGTTACAGATATCAAAAGTTTTATCTAACGAAAGGTTCTTGTAAGTGAAGTTAACTGGAAAGCCATCTAATTTTTTCTTTGAGTTTACAAAATTCCAAAATTTTTTAGGAGTCTCTTTCAAAGAGGTGGCCATATCAGTAACATAACAAGCATATACAAAATTAGAAAGAGATTTAAATTGGTTAAAGATTTCAACATAAAAAGAGAAGTTGACTGGAGACAGAGTTTTGAGATACGTTTTCCATGCCTTATTTCTTTTGTTACTCAGCAAACACAATTCTTTCGTGTACCAAGGATGCAACAAGTTTGTATTACTTGATTTCTTTAAGGGTACATTTTTTTCAAAACAATAATTAAGGATCTTTTAGAAAGTTGAAACTGCTTCGTCAATGTTAATGGAAATGCTAATGTATCAGCAATTCCAGAAATGGTTAAATCTTCAGACAACTACTGGAAATTGGCTCTTCTGAAATCAAAATTATATAAGTAATCAAAGTCAAAAAAAATGTCCAAAGGGTATTGATATTTGTCAATATTAGTAATTCTTAATCTAGATTCTAGTTATCGCAAATTCCTTACCAAAGCAATGGTTCCGTTCGCGAATTAAAAAGTAACTTTTTAGTGTGTTCAACAATTCCCTCTCATTTATCCATATTTCTTCGTAAATGAGCCTAACCAAATTGTTACAGTCAATGGGGAACTCTTTACTTCAAAAAATTCTGTGTACAGTATCCAATATGTTTTTCTTTTATCGAACTTTTGAGTATTTTAAATTTAGGGTGTTCACAATATAAAGTGTAATGTAATGGATAAGTTCACCATTTGGTGAATGATCTGTCAATTTAGTTAACACTCTCCAATGATATTAGTTTATAAAATTGTAAAACATTCTGTTAAACTTAACCAACATCATTGGTAGCGATTTGTTCATTTTTGTAAATGAGTAGATTTCTTTCTTTTGTTGTTATTTTTGCCATCTTTGAATATTTACATTTTAAAATTTTGTACGAATTTATAAAAACAATTGTTAATGTTTGATATCCGACTTTTAACGAACAGGAACAGCTCATTCAATTGCATTGCATTTAAACAAATGAATCGTTCACACAAACATCGTTCATTTAAACAATTTGTAAACCTACCTCGTTGCGTGAATACCGCATAAAAATAACCTTGATTGTTATTGAAAAGACCAGGAAACTAACAACTTTACCTTTTCTTTTTCTTTTTAATTTTATTTTTTTTCTGTTTAACTTAGACATAACAAAATTAACATTTATTCAATATGTTCTTCTAATGTTATTCACAAGAGTTAATTATTATTATTTTTTTTATTTTCATTAGCATATTTTATGTAATCGTTATTATAAAAGTTAAACCACATAATAAAAGCTTAGCTATTGTTATCATAAACTTTGACCAAAATAGATCATCAAATTAACTTTGAATATTACCACATCAAAGTCTAGATCATGTTTTTGTTTTAATAAATGTGTAGGTAGCGTAGACATAACAACATAATTATTCTTACAATTTTGATGATACGAAGTTGATAACAATTAAAACCACGCCTTATCTATGGAATGGCCTGAGTTAATCTTTCGAATAAAATTGAATATGATTATGTATTAATTTCAAATATGGTTCAGAAGGAGGCAGGGCATAGCACTTGTCATCAGTTACTTTAAGAAATTTAAATATTTATTTATGAATTATACATAAGTGCATATTATCCAACAAAATAAGAGCCTGTTAATAGATCTCATTTAAAGCTTACCCATCCATACCCAAACGGCCAAACTGAGGGCCAAGAGAAAGCCATGATCATCTTGTTTTCGTTTCCTTGGCTTCGTAATCGATCAGATTCACGAATCACGATACATAAATGTATATTCAGATTTCGGATTTGATTTGTACGACTATGTGCAATCAAAGCAAATGAGATAATAAATAAATAATATATAAGAAGACCAAAGAAACTTAAGATGTGGAGGAATTGTTAATATTTATTATTTTTTAAACATCTACATAAAAGTGTTAATTTTTGTATAAGAGTTTATAATTCTACACAGACATTGTCAGTCCATCTGTCTGGTCCAGTGAAAGTGTATATCTGTATGTATTTATGAAGCTCGATTTGAATATGCGTTTTATTGACGTGTGTAAATATTTATACGCTTAAGTTCGTCGTTTTTTATTTTATTTCATTTTCTTTTATTTACTTTCTTATTTTAAATATTACGCAATGTCGTCTATATAGCAATAAAGAAACAAACAGATGAATCGATGAAGTTGGGCTGGTCACGTAAAATATTGGTAAATAGGTATGCGATCGATGATAGAATTGACAACGCCCGGTGAATATTAATAATTTTGTTTACGTTATGTCTTTTTAGCTAGAATCTAGGTTAGTAATAATTTGTATAATCAGCAAAGCTTAAAACTTAATGGATTTTTGCACAATAATTCCATAGTAAAATTTAGAAGCGTTATGGACAGATAGGTTTTGCACTAGACTATACAATTCTAGTTTCTTTAAAAGTCACGTATTTGTTTATGAAGCTGAAGATCACTGCCTCCGAGAGTGTATTGGTTAGGTAGTTTGGCCCTCTTTGAACTCTAAATAAAATTTATTTCAAAAGTTTTAAACAATTCATTGAAAAAACTGTAGCACATTAAATTTTGGAAAATCATTCTCTTTAGGAATTATGAAATTAACGTATTATCAAGAAAATAACTTTAATTCAAAAATGACATCAAGGTCTTTTAGTTCGCTTACCATTGAAAGACTTTCAAAAGCATTTGATAAGGTTTGGCATCAGGGTCTTTTATCTAAAAGGCCTGCTTTTCATTAACTACTTTGAGATCGTTCAATACAAGTATTATTGGATGAATTCAAGTCTGAAAAACGCAAAGCAAATGCTGATGTGCCCCAGGGCTCTTATCTATGTCCGACACTCTTTCTCATTTTTATTAATTATCTCCTGTCTGTAACTTCTAATCCAATACATTATTTCGCTGACGATAGTACTCTTAGCTTTTCATAATCGTTTTTAGACCCACATCCCTCTTTTTCGGATGTGGAACTGCAACGACAAAATATGATAAGCTCATTAAATTCCGACTTAAACAGCATTGTACAATGGGGAATTAAAAACCGTGTGTAATTTAATGCTTCCAATACCCAATGCTCTCTTGTATCGTTAAAGTGAGATATACTCCCCTTGCCATATCCATGGATGGCACCTGCATTGAGGAGATTGAACATTTCGATACTCTCGGTACGAGTATCACAACCACCTCTTGTGGAACGATCACATACGCGATGTCGCCAAAAATTCCACAGGGTGTTTGGGTTTTCTTAGGCGATGCAAGATGCTTGTCTCTCCTTCTGACCAGGCCGTTATCAACAAGATTTATTTACGTCCAAAGTTTGATTATAATTCGCATCTCTAGACTGGTGCTGCTGCAACTTACGTGAGCCTCTTGGACAATAGAGCATTTAAATTGATTGGCAATAATATCATCATTAGTTAATTTACTTCGCTTGAAAATCGTCGTAAGGTTTCTTGTCTAACTCTTTTTTACCGTTATTTGTATGCTTTATGCTCTAGAGCAGCTATACTCAACCGGGCTTATAAAAGTTGGCTCGCAGAGTGGTTTACTACATTCTTAAAATATCGAGTTGCTGCAGAAAAATGTGAGAAAAATATATCCTTTTGAGTTTTCAAAACGGAAGCAACACTTAAACGTACAGAAGTATCATTGTGCCTCTCCCATCCTTTCAGCGCGAGGAATAGTTTGCACAACTAAATGAAAAACAGATGTCGCTGAGTATGCCTTATTTTTCTTGCCATTTCGAAATTTAATTGGAATCGTTTTATTCAAATTTTGAATGGAAAATTTATGAACACAGCAGTCCAGGCTTAATAATGCTAGGAAACAACTTTGCCGATAAACCTCGTTTTGATGATTAGGTACTTACATTTTGAATTTGAGAAATTAAGTTTTTTAAAGGGGTCATTACAACAGCAACAAAAGACTCTGTGGTAAGTAAGGAATCTTACGAAATTTGCTATACTCTTGGTAAGCACATCAAACCATTCACCGATGCAGAAATTGTCAAAGAATGTTTCGTAAGTGCTGCCGATATACTGTTTGATAAATTTGGCAACAAAAACAAGTATTATTTTTTTAATAAAAAGCTACAGCTGTCACAACACGTGTGAGACGTTTTGAAGACATTTCCAAATATATTCGTGACAATTTAATAGAAAACTTAAGGAACTGTATGTTTTTTAGCTTGGCTTTCGGTTCCAGCACTGATATTTCAGCAAAATCTCAATGCTCGAGGCTTGTTAAATATTGCAGAAAATTGAATTTAAGCTTCGAAGAATTTTTCAAATTCCTTCCGATAAAAAGTCAAATCCGGGGAATAGATTATCTTGATACAATTTCAAAGTTTCTAGAGCAAAATATTGATATTAAACACATCGTGGGTGTATGTACAGATGGCTGTCCATCCATCACTGCCGAAATTTACGAGGACAAAATAATATAATTTCGCAGATGGCAAGTAAAATATTTGCTTTTGAAGAAAAGCTTAATGTTTTTTATGAAGAAATAAGAAGTAATCAGCTACAAAATTTTTCAACAATAGTAATTACTACAAATGACGTCATCGACATATCTGAAGAAAACTGCTTAACAATATAAAATTACTTAACAGCACTGTCAAAAGAATTTGAAAAAAGGTTTCATGATATCAGAAAAAAAAAATAAAAGCTGAACGCTTGTAGAAAACTCACGGCATCTGGAAACAACGACAACGACTATCTCACTGTTGGCTTCTGTTCTAAATCAAGATCAGGCAAAGTTTTTTTATGAGTTCGATTTCAAATCTTGAAGCGCTGTTTAAGGAAAAACGGGAAAAATGGGTATACTTAGAATTTTTTAGCATCGTTCCCGAAAAGTATGCAATCGTCAAAAGAAGTTCACAGATTCTGCTGACATTATTTGGATCTACATTTGTTTGCGAAAAGAAATATGCAAAAAAAATACAGAAACAAACTAACGGAGTCCCACCTAGATGAAGTCATTAGGTTTGCATGGTGCAACAAACCAGATCTAAATAAAGTTTTTAAAATGTGTTCTCAATTACAAAAATCACATTAAAATATTTTCAATAAATAAATTAATACATGATGTATTTATGCATTCACAATAAAATGAGTATTATTATTTACGATAAAAAAAAGTTTTGTGGCCCGGGGTAGCCTTACAAAATTATCATTGTGATTGCAGTATTCAGGAATTCAAAATCAGTATTGACCTACATCTCCTTCTAACCTTCTAAATATTTTATCCCAAAGATATTAAGCTCAAGAAGGTTATGTTGACACTTCTCAAAAAACGCATCTATATATCTTTTTGGAAATGTAAATGGTCATCAATTGAAGATACTGCAAAATATAATTTTAAACCATCTGCAAACAATAGAGAGTTTGCAAATATTAAACAACCTGGAATATTTTTGACGAATAAGTTTAAAAGAAGAGGCCACATATTACTACCCTGTGGCAGGCCTTACAATACCTTAATAAACAAACAACTAAACAATATGTTCCTGATCGATAGATATGATTCCAACCATTTGAGAAAATTAAGCTTAGATTCCATTTTCATAAGCTTTTTTATAAGAAGACTGTTGTGGACTCTATTTATATTTCTAAAGATGATAAACAAAAGATTGTGAAAGCACAACAATTTTCAAATATTATTGATAATTTTCGACTTGTGTAACTCTTTAAAATAAAAATGCAACGATCTTCAGCTTAATGACGCAGCTAATGACACCAAATAACACCAAAAGTGTAATTCGCATGCAAATATAACTATAGGGCTTTCCAATCAGAAGTTTCATTTTGGTAATAAATTTTTTCTAATAAAAATTAATGAATGTTTAATTCATTGTAAAGAAAAAGGTAGGCTTTTGATACAGCAACAATTTTTTTTATAAAATTCTACATCGTCAATTCGCGCAATTGCAACCTCGGTATCTTAAGGAATTCCATTTAAAGCCTTACATCAATTGGCCCTAAGAAACAAAAGTTTATTTACCAGAGGTGGGTCGCCAATATTTGTATTACCTCGTCTCGAAATAAGGTGGCGCAAAAGTCCGTTGATTGAAAACTTTGTTCTCTCAACCATTCTTGTGTGGAAGTAATGTTGTCAAGGATGGAGGAGTGCTACAATTTATAGCCGAATCCGAACGGCTAATGTGACAAAGCTCTTTTCATGACAAGAATTACTTTTGGAGGATTTGTCAGTTCCTCGAATGAGACAGTACCCGTGAAATAAAACCACAAGCAGGAATTTAACCCAAGACCTCTAGCGTGACAGTCTTACGCACTAAGCATCACGCAACGGGTACTACGCTCGTCGTAAAATAACACGGTTAACAAAAATTCTATTGTACGTCCTTTTTAACAATTTAAATACGTGTGTTGAAGCGTGTAAAATGCTCTATTTTAAGCAATGTTAAAAGATGACATCTTTAAAAGTGACAGCTGCTATTAAAAAAGAAGCCACTTATTGAAAGACCCTAAACCCACATACTATTAAATCCCCAACTGTAAATTGTTAATCTCGTGCAACTTTTATTTGTATCTACATCTGTATGTAATGTATGCACCTTAATACGCACAAACAATCACTTTCCAATATGGACCACTTACAGGCCTGGGCAGTTAAGACGAATGCAATACGCAAACTATATACATACACCATATAAACCTATCTATCTACCGAAAACTTGTTTTAATGTCTGCATCTGCAATCCGTGCATTTACAGGGCTGCTAAAAGGAATATATGCAAAATCGATTTCGAACAGGTAAAACAGGTGAAATAAGTAAACAAACTGTAAACTCCATACAAACATGACCTAGATGTCATTTAACAAAAAAAATATATATATACATAAGTATGTATGTTTTTTTTTAACGAAATTATTTTTAAGTGAAAATTTGTGTGGAAATGCAATTTTAGTTATTTTCACTTTTAATATGCATAATGGTTTTTTTATGATTTTGTTCCCTATACACAAACGAACCAATTATACATAAATACATTTTGTAGATAAAGATAAGATTATACAGGGTGTCCCAGGGATCTTTCCATAAATGAAAAACATTGGGTCTTGAGTTATTACTTTTTTATTTGTTTTTGAGACGGACACGCGGACTGGGTTCGAATGTTTTGAACTAAAAACAAAGTAGATTTTTTAAATACCTAGTCGCGTCATACATTCTGTAACAAAATTTCAAGAACTTGTTCCCCAAGACATGCATTTAATAAAGAATATTTATCTTATTTTTCTAAATATTTACGTTAGTAAGTAATTAATAAACAGCAATTTGGATTTAAAATCGGAATAGTTGCCTAACATAGATAAGAAATGAGTTCTGGGGAAATTTTCTTGGATTTATTTTATTCAATTCGTCAAATGCTTATGTGAACAATGCTTATGAATAAATGCCTATAAATTACTTAACCTCTAATTTGAATGTAAAATATTATAAAACATTGTTTAAAGTTTGAAATTCTTAACATTTTGAATTGTGTAACTGAACAGAAAATACGATTCTTGCCTCACAAACGAAATAATAGTAACTTGATACAATAAGGGTCCGGGAAATTTCTTAATAAAGCCAAAGTTTTTTTTTTTTGATTTTTTAACAACAAAGCTAATATGTTTCGAAAGATTACACCCAAGTCAGAAAGCTACTCCACTTAAAAAACAAGAATCAAACTTTAATCAAAAACAATTGCAACTTTCTTTCTTGTAAAACTCATGGTTTTTCATTTATCAACAATTAAAACGAGACGATTTTTACTGCACAATTGCCTCAATAATATTAAATTTTCTTGTAAAAAAAGTAAGCAGTCAAATGTATCGTTAGTACTTTTGAAGACAATTTTTTTACGATCGAAACCAAGTCATTGATAAATAAAATAAATAATATTGGACCTAAATGGCTGCCCTGGGGCACACCAGAGTTCACATTCAAAATGATTGCTTTATGACTTATCAAACGCGTTAACAAAAAAATCTAAACGAAAGGACTTTAATTCTGCTAACTAGATCATTGTCGCTGTACAGCCCGTACAGTTCGTCGTTGTATATTCTCTTCTTTCCATCTATGTAGACTGGACCAAAATTCACCAGAAGAATTTTTCTATCGAGAATCCTAAAACTATCTCATCTCTCTTTGACAGGGTCTATGTCTCTATGAGAACCGGGATGATGAGTGTCTTAGAGGTGGTGACTTTGGATGCTGGAGAGAGGACTTTACTACTCAATTACTTTCTAAGACCAAAAGAGTATCCATTTGCGAGAGTTATCATTGTTTGAACTTATAGCAGTGCCTAGGTAGACAAAGTCCTTTATTACCTCAAAGTTATAGCTGTCCATGGTGACGTTCTGTCCAACACGTCGTTGTTCAATGTCCTTTTTTGACGACAGTATATACTTGGTCTTGCCCTCATTCACCACTAAACCCATCTTCTTCGCTTCCCTAGCAATCCTCAAAAACGCTGCACTGACATCACGCTTTGATCTTCTAATTATGTCAATATCATCTGCGTATCCGAGTAATTGGATGGCCTTTTGGAAGATTGTGCCTATAGTTATGTCGGTTGAGCTTTGTACAATTCTTTCCAGAACGATGTTGAAGAAGTCGCATGGCAGTGCATCGCCTTGTCTAAAACCTTTTTTGACATCAAATGCATTGGTAAAATCTTTTCAGACCTTGATAGAGCAGCGTGCATTCTCCATAGTCATTCTGCACAAACGGATAAGTTTGATTAGACATTGCTCTATAGAGCTCTTCCCTATAAATGCTGTCATACTCGGCTTTAAAATACATAAAGAGATGGTGGGTATCGATTTGAAGTTCATGGGTTTTTTCCAAGATCTGCCGTAGTGGGAATATTTTTGTTCGATAGTGGACTTTCCTGGTCTGAAGCCACACTGATAAGGACCAATCAGGTGGCTAACGAAGGGCTTCAGACGCAAAAGGTCGGAAGTTCATAATTTCATTTTTAGGACAATTCTTGTGCACTGGAGTTATAAATGCGATTGTCTATATATTTGGAAAACGCGAACTTTTTGAAATTGTATCACGACTATACTCTGTTGAATTTGACATAGTGCTAGGCTAGCCAAAAGCTTTTATCTTACAGTTGACAAGCGTCCAGAAATTATTTGGATTATATTTAAGATCTATTTCCATTTCATGAATAACGTTTGGTTATCGGATTCTCCATCAGTTTGCTATGTATTTAAGAATAAATCACAGCTCAAAGAGTAGTTGTCCGTTCGCTTCCCACATTTCTGCGGATACTCTCCAGGTCCATTTCAAAGCTGGTTAGGAAGGATGTATACATAAAGGGCTATCGACGCTCTGCGGGTTGTTTTTTAACAACTCGACTCTAAAAAGATATTTTGGAAAGATACAAAGGGACTTTGATACTCGAGAAATGAGCATCAAATAATTTGTTGTTTTCACATGAAAAGATTTTAAGTGTCGAAGAAGTTTATACGAAAGAAAAAGATACAGTTTATGAATAATCATAATTTCAAACGTCTCACTTCAAAGTGTCAAAATTCGCCTATTTGGGAACGAATGTGAAAAGTTCTACCATAAAAATTTATTAGAGGGTTTGGTAAAGGGTTCTCGATGTTGATAGGTGGATTCTTTTACAAGATTTTGGTGATACAAGACAAAAATTATGGATTTATTGAATTACTTAAACAAACTAACGATAGAACTTAAGACTAATATTACATTTGTTTTTAGATTTATAGATTTACAATGCTTTGAGCAATTTGCAAAAAAAAAGGATTTAAGTAAATTTATTTCAAATGTTTTACTTTTAAAATCATCGCTTGCGGAATATACCAAAAAGTAATACTTAAAAACTGAAATCAATTGGTCGAGGGGACTGTTTTTGCCATAGTTCGATCTGCTTGATATAGGACTTAAAGGAACTTGTCTTCTAATACTTGAACGGCTATAAATAAAGTTAAATTGTTCCAAAATTTATGGTGATATGACTGACCCATTGATTAATTTTATAATAAAGCACAGCTGAATGTACTCTCTGTGTTTGGAAAGCCATGGAAGATTTATGAGCTTGAGCCTATGATTGTAGAGTGGAAGTTCGAGCCTTTTGGACCATGGGAAGAAACGGAGGCAGAAATGCATGAATCTTCTTTGTACTCCTTCGATTCTGTTTATATGGACTGAATAAAAGGGAGCCCGTATTACGCAGCTATATTCCAATATTGGTCTTACAAATGATGTATAAAAAAGTTTAAGAATATAAGGGTCGCGAAAATCATGTTAAAACCGTTTTATAAATAAGAGTGTCTTATTTGCTTTTTCAATAATATTGCCATAATAATTGGTAAAAGTCAATTTTGAGTCAAGAATAATACTTAGGTCAGAGAAAGTAGAGAGTTTAGTCAAATAAGAAGAGTCCAATTAATATTTGAAAGTCAAAACATTTTGTTTGATTATTTATAAAACACCATTCACGAAAACTTTTTAGATCATCTTATAAGAAGGAGTAAACAGTCGTCAAGTGAGTCAATACGTATGAAAATTTGATTGTCATCAGCGTAAATTAAAAAATTAAAACAGATGAGTGTTTTATAATAGTAGGTAGGTCGTTAATGTACAAAATAAAAAGTAAAGATCCTAAGTGGCTGCCTTGTGGTACGCCAGAGTTGGTATAAAAATATGATGACCGCTCATTCCTAAAAACTACGCCGTGTGATCTATTATATTAGTAAGACGAAACCCAACTAACAAATTTATCGTTAAAGACTTGGGATTTAAGTTTGGAAGTTAATGTTTTATGTCACAATTTATCAAAGGCCTCACTTAAGTCTGTGAAGACAGAGTAAATTTGTTTCCGTTTTTCAAGCGAATCTAAACAAAAAGAACTGAAAAGAAAGAGGTTAGTAACTGTGACTTATTTTGAACAAAACGATGTTGACTGTCACAAATTATAGACTTACAATTAAACGATATGACTTTACAAATAATGGATTATAATAACAAATAAAAAACTCTCTCGGGAATCCAAGTTTTAATCCTTAAGATTAATGTTTATGATCCAAATTGAAGAGTGTTTCTAAAAGATTATCACAGAAGTTTTTTAATTCTTAACGTAGAGTTAACTGAGGCAGTGTCAAACATATGAAAAGAAACTGTGCATGCCACTATAGGTCGATGGCCACAACGTTTTAGGGATGGCATTAATGCAGAGGTCGGTGATTTTGAGTGAACTTTTTTTAAGTTAAAAAATGATGGCCAAATAATTGAAACCACAATGGATACAAAAAAATGCATATAGTCCTTGTCTTATGATGTTTAAAGCTTGATATAAGCCCTACAAATATTTGTAAGAATTCTACTCTAAGTGTTAAAATGTAAAATCATTAATTTTTAATGAAATTGTAATTGGCATCGAATTTTGTACAATAAAACTTATGTGTTTTTTGAAAACTATTATAAGACAAGTACCAAAAACCATATTCAGTTTAGACCATTTATTGTGGTACACCCTGTGAAGTCAAACGTCACATGATCGATGGCAGACAGGAAAGAAATGAGCAACTTCGAATGCTATCACACAAGAAGTTTATATGCTTAACTAACACAGGAACTTGTTCTTAAATTAGAAAGAAATTAAAAATATTTTTATTTTCCTAGGTAGACATTTTCTGTAACTTTAGCTAGTATTGAGCTGTTTTAGCAATTCAACAATTTCAATTAATCATTATTTTATCTTCATATCACAAATACTGCCTAAAGATATGGAAGGTAAAGCACATTCTTGCATTAACAAAACCCAGCTCCATTATAGGTTTTAATCGGGTCAAATATTGCGCACTCATAGCTGTTGTTATTGAGTTTTATAATGTTCTTTGTCACACAAAGAAAATTATATTTTTTATTGAATGATTATAGCTTCAATGCAGATACAAGACCATGAACTACGGAATAAAAAAAAGAAACGCAATGTATCATATTGTGAGGATATCATAAGTTTATTACAACAAATTACTGTACTGTGCAAAAATAAAATATTACTCAAACTTAAAAAAAAATAATAAATAAATTAGGTGGCGCAACGGTCCATGAAGAACCAGGGCCTAGTGACTTAGAACTCTCAACCATTCCTGTATGCGAGTAATGTTTTCAGAGATGGAACTTTAATATTTTAATTACATTCATATTCGAACTAAGTTGTTGAATTCACTAGTCGGCAAAAATTTCTTCCTGGCAATGAAATTGCAATTTTTCATTGGGTTTTTTACAGCCTTAATTCAAAATGAATGTATTACGTCAGGTTTTTTAGATATTACTTTTTAAAAATAAAAAAAAACACGTAAATAAGGCTTTTTGAGGCTTTCTAAATGTATAAAATAGTTAATCTATTTTCTTTTTCTTCAATATTCAATTGAAATATTTATATTATTTCATATAATATTCGAATATTTTCATAAGTTGTAATATTTAACATATCTGGCAAAAATCTAATAAAACACTATTGTTTTTGTAACGAATTCTATTATCCAAACAATTCTATTATATCAAGTTTTGGAAATATATAAAATAATATAAAAAAAAAATGTTGAAACCGAATATTTTTAAAACTTAAGCAAATAGTTAAATTTAAAGTTTACATCCCAAATAAGCACTTAAAATTAACTTCAGGAGGTTATTTCAAAACTTTGAAAATATTTATAAAATCCAATTTGGCTCTATATGAAGTAGCCAAGTAAAAATTCATAACTAATTATAATCTTCAGAAACTAATAAGTAAAATACTTAATTAATTTATATTGCATCTGGAAAAGAAAGATTTGTACTTTGCAAAATTATCATACAATTTATTGTTGAGAGATATTTTGACTTGACCTTCAAAACCCTGTTTTTGGATGTTTTAAGCTAATATTTTTAAAACCCTGATGCGATAGAAAAATTTAAGGGAGATTCTTAGGAAGGACATCTTAATCATTTAAAAAAGTGTTGTTTTGTTTGTGGGACAGAAAAAAAAAAACGTAATTTTGTCGAACAGTATTTAAAAATATTCTACTATTTTATAGTAAAGAAATGCTTTTTTTGTGGTTTGTCGTATTGAAAATTTTGAAAGTTCCAGACGTTTCAAGGTCCCTAGACTCGAAATAAAAGATTTTTAGAAAGATGCGTCCGTAAGTTCGCTACATTTTTTCGTCATCCATTTTTTGCTTTGCTTCTTTTTATAAGGCAAAAAACTGATGCAAAATATTTATCACCTCAAAACTTTACGAATAAAAAATGATGTTTCGCAACGAAGAATAACGTTTTTAACATCTGGTAAAATTAAGAGAAAATCGAATCGACAGTTTTTTTAAAAAAATAAAAAGCTCCAAAAAAATAAAAGTTTGTAAAAATTGATTTTTTTTGCAGTACCCGTGGCATGATTGTTAGTGCGTTGGACTGTCATGCCAGAGGTCTTGGGTTCGATCCCTGCCTATGCCATCTTAAGTCTTTTTACGGGTACTACTGCCTCTTGCGAGGAATTGACAAATTCTCTAAGAGTAACTCTTGTCATGAAAAAGTGCTTTCTCAAATTAGGCGTTCGGATTCAGCATATAAACCGTAGGTCCCCTCCATTCCTGACAACATTACTCGCACACAGGAATGGTTGAGAGTTGAAAGTCACTAGGTCCTATTTCTGAACGGACTGTTGCGCCACCCAATTTATATTTTTTTTAAATTGATTTTCAACTCAAATAACTTTTCAAAACTTTGAGACACTGGCTTTTTACTAATTTTTATTTTTTTTTTAATATTGTTGTCAGCAATCAGTAACATTTTGAGAAAAATCGAATTGACAGTTTTTTATACAAAAAATAAAAACCTAAGAAAAAAATGAATACAAATTCATAAAAATTGGCTTTCGACTTTCGACAAAATTTTGAGGTTTGGGCTTCAAATTATTACTACTAAAATTGGTAAAAATTGGTTTTCGACTAAAAATCTCGTTAACAGAATTAGATTTCGAATTCAAACTGTTTCATTATATGCAAAATATTGTTGGTAATTTTTAAATTTTTAAGAATAATTCAAAATACGAAAACCTACAAACCTTTTGCGCAAGGCAAATCGACAGTGTGGGTCGCATCCCACCCTCTTTTTTTTTTGTTTCCTTTTCAATTATTATGGTTTGCAGTTTAGTAAGACGGCTTTATGTTTCTTTATCAATTATTAAATTTAACCAGCATCCACTCCGAAATAAGCCTCTTAGCAGAACATGAATTTTCGATGAAGGTTGTGTTCAATTTTTAACTTCTTCAGAATCTTTTCAGCTTTTTGGTCTGGTGAATTTTGTGTGAGCAAGTCTAATACAAGTACTGTTCTGTGAAAGGCGTGGTCTCGTTGCAAGCGACGACGTCTGCCTCGAATTTTCTCGAGAACTCCAACGAACAGTGACGTTTTTTGGGAAGGTCTACAATACTTTTAATGAACGAGAGTATTGTCAATTTCACGACACCACAATAGTCGTACGATGTGCTAAGATTGTGAAAAGTTACCCGAACAGAAAAACAATTATTCATTCTGCTGAAAATTAAACACAGCACTGTTTATATTGTTTGTGAAATTCTCAACCTAGGGTAAGGCACACAAAACACAATAGTTAATTAACTTGGCCAACTTTTGAAATTGAGTACGAGTTTACGACATATTTGAGTTTGAAGAGTTAAAAACCATTTAACTAAACAAAGAGAAACTATAACTTAAACAAGAATCTTCAGCTACGTCATATATTCAAGAATTGTGTGACGTAGTTGCATTATAGTAAAGTATAGTATAGCTAAGTATAGTATAGTATAGAATAGTATAGTATATCATAGTATAGTATAGAATAGTAAAGTACATAATATAGTAAAGTTATATTGTACACTACCGTTTGCTATACATTAACATCATCTTAGGTTCTATGTTCGGACTTACAATCGTCGTCGTGACGTGTTTTATCATTCATCTTACACAACATAAAGCTTACACAATGAAGATGCATAAAAGTTCAAGTAAGCAAATCAATAAACGGTGTATTCAATAGAATCATTACCCCAGCAGCCCAAGCATATAGAATTTTAATTATCCATCTATTGATAATTTTATAACATTAATTGTTGGGGAATCCGGCTAAGACTGCACAACACACCCCTCAATAATATAGCTACATATACAAATAGGTAGTTGGTCTAATGTCGCGTGTAGCTAAAAATAAATAGACTTTAAGTTTAAAGTGTTGATTACTTATGGTATGGCTGGTGGAAGCGTTAGTTTGAGTCAAACAGTTTAAGTATAGTTAAAGAGTTGAGAGTTGTTTGTGCATTTATTTGATTTCTCAAGGAATAATTAATGATTATATTTAAATTACACTATGGGTATTTCTGGTTTTGTGCATGTTTAAAATTAAGATTTATTTTCTATTTTTAATAATAATGCAGGCAGGCTAACGGATTCACAGCGGATAAAATAGAAATTTTAAAAATGCACGAAAAATTAAATAGGAATGTTTTTATAATGACAAATCATCTTCCTAGGCAATGTGTTTTCTTTGAAATTTATTTGAGATTTGACTTGATATTAATTTGGCGGAAAATCATTTGGCAATATGGTAAATCCCATTGCAACAATCTGAAAGACTATGTTATGCTTCCTCTTTCCTACATTTGGCTTCAATGGATTTCTTCTTAGTTAGATAGATAATGCCAAGGCAAAATGTTAAACTAGGATGACATAGAGAATGATAACAAGCTCCTGGCCATGTAAGTATCCCCCCTATTGTTCTAAAGAGTTGTTGTTCTGGCAAGCCTTCAATTTTCAGCTTAAGAAATATCTCCAAGAACGAAAGCTTGTTAGTGACCGGCAGTATGGCTTCCGTAGCGATAGGTTAACTGGTGATTTATCTGGTGGTTTATCTCAACGGACAAAGGATCAAATTTGTACATCGTTTTGAAGAAAATAAGATTATTAGACTTGATGTTCCCGAGACATTTGAAAGAGTTCGGTGGAGCTCTTTGATATCAATGAATCTTTTCTTTGTTGGATTAGAAATTACTTTTTTTTAAAGTTTCAAGTTTGAAATTCCCCAGGGCTCCGTTTTGTCTCCGATACTCTTCATTATTTTTATAAACAATCTTTTGCCTGAAGCTTCATACCCACTTAATTGTTTCGCTGATAACAGTACCCTCGACTTTCGTCGAGAACAATAGTTTGCAGGTACGTTCATCACAAACCATATCTTATGGAGTGCGCACATATTTGACATCGCCAAAAAATTTGATAAGTGTTCTGGCTATAAATTACTCGAGTATAATTCTCATATTTGGGCTGGTGTTCCAATAAATTACTTGAGTCTTTTGAACAGAATTGAAAAGTGAACTCTAAAAATGAGAGGAGACATTTGCTTCTCTTTAAGCGAAAGGTCTCATGCTTATTATTGTTTTATCGTAATTTTTATAAACAATTCTCTAGTGAAATAGACAGTTGCATTTCTCCTCTCTAACAATAGTAGGTAGCCGTACTTTTAGGAATTCCCGTCAGTTAATCCTTTAGCCTAATTTTGGATGCACTGGTAAGTACAGAGATTCTCTCTTTGGCCGGACTACACGAATGTGGAATGCTTTGCCGACTAGATATATTCCACTCATTTCAACGTGCAGACATTAAAAACATCTCTCTTTTCCAACTCTTTCCTCCTTCTCTAATTGACGGCACTGTGTCTAATCATTATAAGGGTATTCATAACACTTTAAGTGCGACCTTACACGTCTCTTTTCAAATAGATGTATGCACTTGTAAACTATGTCACTAAAAACACTTATATTTTTCTGTTCTAACTATAGTTTAATAGCACTTTCTTACTGTTTCCAAGAAATCAGTAAGATTTTCGAAATCACCTTGGAAAACATCCTTAAGAGATAAATCTTTTTCTCGTTATCTTGTGGTGTACTCACAGGGGGGGGGGGGTCAGACCGCTTTTATGGTACCCCTGGTTACGGGTCTTAGCTAAGAAGTTTAGTGCTAGAATAAAAGTAAACATTTTCTACACGCTAAGGCTGTATCTAAACAATGTAAATCAACAATATTATTTATAATGAAGAATTAACTATCATCTAAGTATCAATTTTTACTTGTTTTCCAGTTTTTTCATCTGCATTAAAATTTAATTTCTTTGAAGCAATTAACAGGCCATTAAAAGTGGTCAGAAAATCAATAAAACGTGTATTTAAATTACTTAACAAATTCCTGTGTGCAATACGCTTCAATTTTTCGAAAATAATAAATCAGTAGGTTTAGGGTTTAGGTTTACACTAGTCAAGAAGATACAATGTTTTTTATGGATTTAATTCAAATCTGACCTTCCATAATTCTAAAAAATAAGTTATAGTATTATATTTTATATTATAAAATTATACAATATTATATGCTTTAACGATAAATTTGTTAGTTGGGTTTTGTCGTACTTACATAAAGATCATACAGCGTAGTTTTTAGGAATGAGCGGTCATCATATTTGTATACCAACTCTGGCGTACCACAAGGTAGCCACTTAGGACCTTTACTGTTTATTTTGTACGTTAACGAATTACCTTCTATTATAAAACACTCATCTGTTTTAATTTTTTAATTTACGCTGATGACAATCAAATTTTTAAACGTATTGACTCACTTGACGACTGTTTACTCCTAAAGGATGATCTAAATTGTTTTCGCGAATGGTGTTTTATAAATAAGCAAACAAAATGTTTTGAGTTTCAAATATCAATTAGACTCTTCTTATTTGACTAAACTCTCTACTTTCTCTGACCTAAGTATTATTCTTGACTCAAAATTTACTTTTACCAATCATTATGGCAATATTATTAAAAAAGCAAATAAGACACTCGGATTTATAAAACGGTTTTTACATGATTTTCGCGACCCTTATATTCTTAAACTTCTTTATACATCATTTGTAAGACCAATATTGGTCAGTCCATATAAACAGAGTAAAAGGAGTACAAAGAAGATTCATGCGCTTCTGCCTCCGTTTCTTCCCATGGTCCAATAGGCTCGAACTTCCACCCTACAATCATAGGATCACGCTCATAAATCTTCAGTGGCTTTCTAAACACAGAGAGTATATTCAGCTGTGCTTTATTATAAAATTAATCTATGGGTCAGTCATATCAGCAACAATTTTGGAACAATTAAACTTTATAAATAAAGCCGTTCAAGTATTAGAAGACAAGTTCCTTTAAGTTTTATAAAAAGCAGATCGAATCATGGTAAAAATAGTCCTATCAACTAATTGATTTCAGTTTACAACAAGTATTAATTTTTGGTATATTCCGTAAGCGATGATTTTTAAAGTAAATTTGTTCAATACTTCAGTTTAGCTTCTTTTTTTTGCAAAATGCTTAAAGCATTGTAAATTTATTAATCTAATAATAAATGTAATATTAGTCTTAAGTTCTATCGTTAGTTTGTTTAACAAATTCAACAAATAAATAAATTCCGGAAAATTGTTGTTTCTCAATTAAGAAAAAGTACGGAATTTGATGCAAGAGTTTGTCAAACGCTCCACTGAAGTCACGAAAAATACAGTCACATTCACGTTTGGGTTTAGACTTAAATAATAAAAATAAAAATAAAATGAATGTACATAAGTATATACAAAAATTTCGGAAATTTGTTAATGATAAACTGTGTTGGCCCTCCTTTTTTAAGGCCTCATTATTATTTCTTGATCACATCATAAAGTACAATTTTTGACAAAGTTCAAGACAAATTTCAATGCAGAAAAAAATAAAAATTCGAGGTCCCATTAAGTGATGTCTTATCTTTATTTTTATTTAGTTTAACAATTTAATTTAAAATAAACATCAAATAACAATAATATATTTTTTTATTTATACTTTCAGGTGCAGCATTGCTTACGTTTCCTCCCTTACAACACCAGAAGATCTTTTAAAAAATGCACACAACGCCCTTCGTGCGGAAAAATTAGGTGCCACAATAAAATGCCTGAGCAAGGACGAATTTGATGTATGCCCTCCAAGTAAATTCCGCCAAGCAGATGGCGAATGCAATAATATTGTGCACCGCAATTGGGGTGCTCGTGGTGATATATTTTTAAGATTATTAGAACCAGATTATGCCGATGGTAAGTACAAAATAAAATTTATTGTAAATTAATTTAAACAAATTTCAATTTCAATTTATTTAGGTATAAGCCAACCTCGTTCTTCTCAAAGAAGCAAAACGCTTCCAAATGCCGAACCTATAATAGAAACTTTACAAAATCACATTGAACCTGAGCTAAGACATCCACACATCACTGCCATGTTACCGGCTTGGGGTCAACTGCTTTCCGATGACCTAGTCGAGTTTACCGAACTGCCATCAACTTACAATTGTTGTGACAAAACAACCGAAGAATTAAATTCGGAACAATTTAAAAATTGCTTTGTCAATACGGGTGCTGATTGTAAGGAGTATCAGAGATCAACACCTGGATATGATATCCAAACATGTACCAAAAGTATGTTTTCACCTTGTGGCCTGTGTAAATGAAAGTTATCTTCAATTTGTCTTATTTTAGATAAACGCCAACAGATGAATACAGCTTCTTCCTATATTGACGGTTCTACATTGTACGGAAGAACTACACAAGAAATGCAAGCCTTGAGAACATTTAGCCAAGGAGGAGTTAATATTGAACTGTGCAAAAGATGCCAAGCTTCCGGTGCTACTGGTGCTCTTCATCGTGCTCTGTTGCAGGAACACAACTATATTGCCAAAGAATTGTCTCGTTTAAATCCAACGTGGTCAGAAGATACAACTTTCTTGGAAGCTCGAAGAGTTATTATTGGACAAATTCAACACATAACTTACAATGAATTCTTGCCATTGGTATTGGGTCAAGAGAACACAGCCAAGGTTGACCTTAAGTAAGATAGATTTTTATTTAATTATCTACATATTGTTTATTAAATCTTTTAAATTATTATTTATTTGTTAAATTTAATCGACCACAATCTTAAGTGGTTTTTATCTTGCTGTAACGTAGTACTTCTTGATAAAAAAAATGTTTATCTTGATAAATCACTTGACCACAGAAATAATTCCTAGAACTAAATAAACCATCTTTTATTTTTAGATTGACTCCAGAGAAGTATTTCACTAACTACTCCAGTAGCAATCGTGGTGGAATTTATAATGAATTTGCGACAAGTGCAATTCCAGCCTTCCTCACCATGTATCCTCCAGAAATGGTAAATCACCTTCAAGCCATGTGCTTAAAAAATCCTAACTTTATTATTTTTATTTTGTAGATAAGTACGTCGATGTCAGCCACTTCTTTGTTAAACATTGCAGCCCTACAAAAGTCACTAATACCGCCTAGGGTCACATCTGATGGTTGGAGTGAACTCGCATTGGCAATACATCGAGGACGCGACCATGGAATTCCCTCATACAGAAACGCATTGGATTTATGTGAAAAACGTTTTGCCGTAAATGATGTTTCAAATATAACATTTGAAACCTTATCATCGGTTTCGAACATTCCTGAGGAACATATAACCATGCTAAGGGATATCTATGAGTAAAATATTTTAGAACGCACATTTTCTATATCCAAAATTTCATATATTTTCAATTTTCATTATAGAAACGCTGAAGACATTGATTTGCTAGTTGGAGGTCTTTTGGAAAATCCTGCTGTGGGTTCACTATTTGGGCCAACTATTACTTGCTTGTTGACACGGCAATTCGCTCAATTGAAAACAACCGATCGATTTTGGTATGAAAACGAGATTCCTCCATCATCGTTTACTCTTGACCAGCTGAAGGCTATTCGTCAGACAACTTTGTCTGGACTTTTGTGTTCGACTAAGCAAGTTGATAAAGCACAACCAAAGGCTTTTATCCGCGAAGATAGCTTTTTGTAAGTTAAAAATAGTTTCATAAATTAAAATAGTGTCTAACCGTAAATTTTGCACTGTTAGAAATACTCTTCTTGCTTGTGATCAACTTCCAAAACTTGACCTGCGTGCCTGGAAAGCTGATCCAAATGAGGAAGATGTGAAGGAACGCATTGAGGATACACCTGAAGTTAAGGAAGTCATCCGGGAAATCAGCCCAGAGTTATTAGAAGCTGCTGTTGAAAGAGCAAAGGACGAACTTTATGCGAGAAAACGTTTTGAATATGACTCCTGGTTATCACGTAAGGAACACCCACAAACTTATTTTCCTAGATATATTTATTCTAGATATGTTTTTGTTTGTTTTAGAGGGTGGAATCGATGCTAAGTCACCAGACGGAGTGGCAGCATCATTCAGCAAGGCAAATAGAGCAGCTCTACTTCAAGCCAACAGTTCTCTCATGCTTGAGCTTACATCTAATGAAATTTTGAATACTTTAAACCAAATAACGCGTCGTAAACGTCAAGTTTTCGACGGTAGCATTAATGCGTTTAATCGCAACGAATTAACCGAAACTCTCCAAACCATCGATATCAGTTCATTCCTTTCGGGAAATGTGAATTCACGTCAGCATGTTGAACAGCAATGCGATGATCCTCCACTTCCCTGCGATGGCAACACACCTTTCCGTACTTTTACTGGATATTGTAACAACTTGCGCAATCCCAACTGGGGCAAATCGTTATCGACATTTTCACGTCTGCTGCCTGCTCAGTATGAAGATGGTGTATCAAAGCCAAGAATATCTTCCGTAACCGGAGCACCACTGCCAAATCCGCGAACCATTTCGACTCTTATTCATCCTGATATTTCGAACTTGCACACTCGCTACTCACTGATGGTCATGCAGTTCGCTCAGTTTGTCGATCACGATTTGACTCTTACTCCAATTCACAAAGGTTTCCATGAGTCAATTCCAAGTTGCCGTCGTTGCGATTCCCCACAAACTGTTCATCCAGAGTGTAATCCATTCCCAGTACCAGCCGGCGACTACTTTTATCCAGAAGTCAATGTAACCAGTGGAGAACGTCTCTGTTTCCCTTCGATGAGATCACTGCCAGGACAACTTACATTAGGTCCACGTGACCAAATGAACCAAAACACACATTTCTTGGACTCTTCTATGATCTATGGAGAAAATAACTGCATTGCAAACAAACTTCGTGGATTTTCGGGACGTTTGAATTCAACGGTTCATCCAATCCGTGGAAAAGAACTCCTTCCACAGACCAACTCACATCCGGAATGTAAATCTCGCAGTCGCTTGTGCTTCATTGGAGGAGATGATCGTGCTTCCGAACAGCCTGGTCTCACTGCAATTCATACAATATTTTTAAGGGAACATAACCGAATTGTAGAGGGATTACGTGGAGTAAATCCTCATTGGACAGGCGATCAGTTGTATCATCATACAAGACGTATTGTCGGTGCTCAATTCCAACACATTGTATTTAATGAGTTCTTGCCACGTATTTTAAGTTGGAACGCTGTGAATCTCTATGGACTGAAGCTCTTACCACAGGGTTACTATAAGGACTACAATCCATCGTGCAGTCCAATTGTGTTTAATGAATTTGCCGCTGCTGCATTCCGTATTGGTCACTCGCTTTTGAGACCACATATTCCACGTTTGAGTGTTAATCATCAACCCGTCGATCCACCTCTATTATTGCGTGATGGTTTCTTTAAGATGGATGTTATGTTGCAGGTTTGTTTTTTACTGAAAGAACGAAATTTCCAGTAGAAATTTTTAATCAAATTTTCTTTTTAGCCAGGAATAGTTGACGAAATTAGTAGAGGGTTAGTGGCTACCCCAATGGAAACATTGGACCAGTTTATTACCGGCGAAGTGACCAATCACTTGTTCGAGGATAGAAAAATTCCATTCTCTGGAATCGATTTGATTTCCCTAAATGTTCAACGAGGTAAGGCAAATCAGGATTGATGAAAACTTATTTCTTTTAACACTGCCATAAACTTCTTAGCACGTGATCATGGTATTCCATCCTACAATAACTATCGAGCATTATGTAATCTCAAGCGGGCCAACACTTGGTCAGACTTAAGTCGTGAAATTCCACCGGAAGTCATCAATCGTTTCAAGAAAATTTACGCATCCGTTGATGACATCGATTTATTCCCTGGTTCAATGACAGAAAGACCACTGCAAGGTGGATTGGTGGGACCGACACTAGCCTGTATAATTGGTATTCAATTTAGACAGCTCAGGAAGTGTGATCGTTTTTGGTTGGTTTTGAATTTAAGTGCCTATTTTAGAAATAAATTAATACGAAATAAATAAATATTTTTCAGGTATGAAAATGATAATCCTGAAGTTAAATTCTCCGAAGCTCAATTAGCTGAAATCCGAAAGGCAACACTCGCCAAAGTTATTTGTGAAAATTTGGAAATTCCCGGAGACATGCAGCGAGCTGCTCTGGATTTGCCAAGTAATTTCTTGTAAGTTGGAAATATGCTTTCAGAAAAAAAAAACACCTTCTTTAACATTTCCTTTTGTTCTAATGTAGGAACCCACGTGTCCCATGTCAGTCTATGCCACAAATCGACTTGAGTGCTTGGCGAGAGAACATTCAAGGCTGTCAAATAGGTAATCGTCAGGTGCAGGTTGGAGAATCAGCATTCCCATCACCATGTACAAGCTGCGTCTGTTCCGCCGATGGGGTAGGTTCATAGAGTTTATATTTTGAAAAATGTACTAACTTCTGTCTTTTGTTTGTCTAACTTAGCCTCAGTGTGCCTCTTTGAGGATAACAGATTGTGGACAACTTATTCGCCAGTGGCCACGCGAGTCTATTCTACGTGATGAAGTTTGTAACTCCCAGTGTGGTATATATTTGCGTGGAAATTCTTTTCCAGGTAATGTTCCACCAGTAAACCAACCACAACAGCGTGTTCAAAGATCAAGGTCTCAAAATCTATTCAAATTCCCTGATCTCACACCGTTTGTTACTTCATAAAATATAAAATCTACAAAAAGACAATTTGAATTTATTGTTTTGAGATGACGGAAGTTTGAATTAAATTTTTAGTTTTTAGTTAACCTAATTGTAAATATTCTTGGTCGTATAAATGTATTATGTATGTTAAATGTTGGAAGGAACATACTTTAGGAACTGCGCTTTATATAACTTTGAAAATAAAATAAACATAAAAATAACTTATTTATAATAATCGGGTGTTTTTGTCATTTTCAGTTTCAAGTCCTTCAGGTATTCCTATTTATTTTTTTTTATTTAAGCTGTCCTTGGAAAAAGGGAATTTAAACATATAAATTATGACAAAATAAGTTCTTATGGACTTCCATTGATAAGGCCGTGTTCCGTGCGATCTTCTTCTCTTACTTCAGCGGTATTAATGTTGTGTTCTTCAGTTTCGTTTTCTGATACTATTTATTTATTTCAATTTCGAAAACTTATACCATTAAGATAAGATATCTTATAAGCTAGTGATAAGTGTAGTAATGCGACTGTAAGTTTTCGTATACTTTGGAAACTACAAGAATTCTAAATCCTTTCAAGATCAAGCATTCAATATAGTGTTCAATTAAACCGAGGGGATAATTTAAGTAAATCTTCACATCTTTGGCGTACAAAGCTAAGACATAAAATTTCATGGAGTCTGGAATTTAATTGTATGTATGTAAATGTAATTGAAAACAACAATGGACCAAGAATGGAGCCTTCCGGAACACCATTTGAATTCGGAAGGTAATTTGATAGCGACCTATTTATTTAAACAGTTTGTGATCTAACTGTAAGGTATGACAAAATTAAGTTTGCTGCCGCAGAAGAAAAATTAAATTCATTAATAACTTTACTGCATAATAATGTGTGGTCAACTGAATCGAAAAATCTAAGAGGTCTAAATATGACACATGATCTTTATCCATTGACATCATCAAGTCTTCAATAACATTGATTAGGGCAGTGATACAACTACATATGTTCCTTCCGGAAACCAGATTGCATAGGAGTAATTAGATTGTTGGCATTAAGAAAATTATTTAATTGTTTTTGAATGAGTCTTTCAAAGACTTTAGACAAAATAGCAATTGGCCTGAGCTCTATCCCTTTGGAATTTTTTGGTGTAGGTAAGATTTTTGTTAGGATAGTGACCAGACATGATGATAAAATTAAAAATATGGGTTAAGAATGTTAGAAGAATAGGCAGCAACATTTTGAGAAATGATGGATATCGTCAATGCCAACGGCTTTTGATTTAATTTGGAGAATTGATTCAACAACATCTTTTCTCTTCTTTTTTTATTTCATTGCTTTCATTGTTAAACTTAATAGGTTATCACTAGTTTATAAGATAATATATCTTAATGTGTATAGCCATATCGAAATAAATAAATAAAAAATATCGGCAGAGTCGACGGAGGAAAAACCAAACCTAGAGATGGCCATTGGTTCTATTGATTCAGGCCCAACAACTTCATGGTAATGAGAATTTGAAGCACTTAAGGTTTCAACACAAGAACTACTCGTAACAAATCTTTCGTTCAGCATATTGTTATCTATTTCAGAGCTGAGGCACAATTTATTCTTGCATAAACCACAGTTTCGCAGGCTTGCTCATAATTTTCGACCTCCTTGAGAATGGCTTTGGTAATTTGAAAAACTAAAACTTTCTTATTTCGGTTACTACCTTGTTACGTAGCGAGCAGTAAGTGCGACTTAGTTCAATATTCGATATCGTACTTATATGCAAGATCGTGCTTTATTATAAGGGAACGGATATACAACGTTAACCATGGTTGATGTGCCGCTTTTACGACTTTGATCGTACCTGACCAACAACCTCTTAACATTTTTATTACAACATTATAGATGGTATCACAATTTATGATTCTAACATTTGCCTCTAACACATCAAAATTAATATTTCGAAAATCCCTGAATTGAAAACTTTGAATAACGACCTCTAAGTCAAAGTTATAAGTTAAGTAGATTAAATCATGCCTAGAAAAGGCTGGGGCGTATAATGTACAACCTTTCTTAAATCACTCACCCAGAATAGGTCTAAAAGAGTAGAACATGTGTTAGAAAAATGAGTTGGTAGAATAGAGTTAACGGGATGTAAACTGAAGGTGAGTAAGCTATCTACCAGATCGTTTTGGGGTAGCAAATTACTATTAAAGTCGCCACATATTAATATTTTAGGGCATGATTGAGTCAGAACTTCGAGTAATGTCATAAGCGGCATATTATTCTTTGATCTATAAACGGACCCGCCCAGAATTGTACCTTGAGCGCCTACAATTTTTATAAACAGATATTCAATTTCACTTCCTTGTTCTGGGCTGCAACAGAGTTTACATTGTATGTCACAACGAACAAATATTGCAACACCCCCTCTACGGTTAGCTCTGTCATATCTAAACGGTTTTTGATAGCCTTTCCATGAGCACATGTTATCATTTGTGCCTTCAGATAGCCAAGTTTACTTGTTATCATTTGCTGAAACGGCATTAATCGACCTTTTCACTTTCTGCCAGTTACTGCATATGGAAACAGTTTCAAGTTCTCAAGCTCCCAAAAACTATATCCACTTCGATCATATATTCAATCATCTTACAAGCATACTATGCTTTGCAAGCAAAGAAACGCATCTTGTCACAGTAAAAAGTGCTTCATATTTTTGATTTTTTTTTCAAATACTTCAGACTTCTCCTTATAAGATAAATAACTACGTAGTGGGTGTACTCATCTATAAAAGAAACAAAGTACTTAAAACCTCCATAGATGGCAGGTGAATTCCTTCAGGAAGTCTTTTGCTTCTTTCGTGTATTCGAAAACAAAGGTTTATGACACCGATATCACAAAATCGAAGAGTTTTCAATCGATTCATCCCAGTTCCCCTTAAATAATTTCCACGAAAGTAAGTTTGAAATCATTATTTACACGCATACGATTGATTTTGAAAGTTCTTCAGTTTGAATTCATACAAGCTTCTTTTCAATCTTACAATGATTTCTTCATCGTGTATCTTAATTTAAGCACTATTACTAGTGAAACAAACGATTGGTCCACAATTTATAAGTCGGCGAACAGAAATAAGATTGTCTCTCAAATTTAATTTAATTTAATTTAGTACCTTTACCTTCGTTTTTATATCCACAAATTTATGCACGTTAATTTTTACCGGGTTCTTCAAAGCCTACATTTTTTAAGAAGAAGCTGGTTAGAAGATCGCTGGAGCCTAAATCCAATATAAAAGGCACAGATGTTTAGTTACTTTGATTAAACATGAAGCACACTGATTTGCTTTTCTTCATAGCCACTGTTGCTGGAACATTCAGCAAAACTTGCTACTTTCTTGAGTCTTCAATTTGTTTTCATATGGCCACGCTTACTACAGTTGTTACATTTGCCATTGAATTGGTAATTCTTATGTCTCTAAATGGCAAATGCATTTGGTGTTTTTATATCTTCATTTCACTGTAAGATCTCCTTCCTTCCTGTTCTCGGGAGCTGTTACTAGCGGGTCAAAGCTCTCTGGAAGTGTAAGGAGCAACTGCGATACAAGATCGCTCTCTGCGAACGTTGCCCCTGTTGACTTCAAACTACTGACCACACTCCTCACAATAATCTGACTCAATGGCAATAACATCGTTAAGGGCTTTCCACATATCTTTTTCAGATTCTTTATTCCTGACGTGGTCCAAAAAATCGTCTGGTATGCAGCTGACAATTATAGATTTAGCTTTCTCGTTTTCCTCTTGAAATTTCAATATTAATTGTGTTATAACAAATTATTGTTTTTAATTTATTTTATTTTGCAATGACCAAATATCGGTTTTGAAAGACTCTGGTTTTGAAGCATAGTTTTTGTACATGTCTTGAAAGTTTTTGAAAGAACATTGAGGGAATTCACAAAGCTAGTGGCTTGAATGCATATGTCTACCATTTGACTTAAACAAAGCGTTTGACAAAATTTCTCATAATCTTAGTCTTCAAATTCTCCGGATTAAGTTTTGAACCTCTCAACCTTGTCAAATGTACCTACGCTGATGATACAAAATTTTGCAAAATCATTGCAACTTCAAAAATAAAGATCTCGACAATTTCTCCACCTGGTATAACAAAAATTGCTTCGATCTGGCAGCTGGCAGCTCCCCGTCATTACTTTCGTCATAATCATCCCATATATGTTTATAGTAGAAAACATAAAGTATTTCGGCCTTCAATGGATGGTCTCGTTAAACGATGGTCCAAAGAATTTTTTAGCCCTTACGAGACCAGATCGCATTACACGGCTTTTGTCCGACCTCTACCATATCAAAGATTTCTTCGTTTTACACTTCAATACCTTTCTCGGAAAATCCTTTGATCTTACCCCCGTGATCACCTCCGTCTATTGAATCTCAAACTCATTAGAGGAACGGAGAAAAATTGCTGACATACTGTTCTTACATCTGCTTCTCTGTTTCAGTCGATTGCTCATCTCTCTATAATTCGATTTCTTTTACGGCTAACACCCGCAACCTGAGACTCATCTTCTTTCCTTTTTTCCGGCTGCTAGTATCAGCACTTTAACTCCTCCTGGAGCATAGGGCGGCAACCAGTTCCTTCCATCTCTCTCTATTCCTAGCACGGTACCTCAGCTGGAACGACGTCCCCAAGTTTTGGGACCGAGCTTCCTTCATGACAGATGATCTCCACGTTCTTGATCTTGGCCTTCCTGGCCAACTTCTACCTTGAGGATTCCATTGTAAGCACTGCTTTGCTATGTTGTCGTTCGGCTTCCTCAATGTATGGACAACCCAGTGCCACTTTCAATGCGCGATGTCAACATCCACTTTTGTTTGCTCAGTCCTGAGCCACAGTTTATCGTTATATATGGTTTGTGGCCACCGGATGTTTAGGACAGCGGTTGACAGCAACCTTCTTGATATGTTAGCAGAGCACTTCCACGTTTCGCAGGTATATAGCAGCACGGATTTTACGTTGAACTCAAACAACTTTAACTTGGTACGGAGCGTTATTTCCCTGGAGTTCCACACTTAAGGAAACATTCCGAAAGCACTACGGGCTTTATTTATTTTTTTGGTGACATCCAGGTCCGTTCCACTATCGAGTGCCAAATAACTTCCCAGATAGTTGAACTGGGTGACCTCCTCTACTGCCACTTGTCTCACAATAATCTGTTGTTGGTTTCGGCTGGTGTGCATTAACTTGGCCTTACTGGCATTAATCCTTAAGCCATCCACCTCCCCATTTTCTTGAAGAGATTGCCACATTTGGGGTCTCCATTTCTGTTTGCCATTAAGCATATGTCGTCAGCATAGTCCAAATGGCTTAATGTTTATTGGATACTCAGTCTTTCGTGTTCGTAGCAGTTATAACATCATCAATAGCAAGCAAGAACAGAATCGGTGCCAATACATCACCGTATCTCACTCCCAGTCGCACTTCAAATGCGTCGGAAAGCTGTCCATTGTGCAAAGCGAAAAACCTTGCAATAATTTTACCAATGCATCTAGCACCAAGCAATCTCCAAATAGCATCAAGACTTACGCGATCGAAGGCCTTTTCAAAATAATAATGTGTTCCTTCCATTTCCTGGGAAAGGTTTCGTTTTCCCAAACAGACTTAACAAGTGGCAGTCGACAAAATACCGGCATCCAAGTTGGGGTCTGCTTTGAGAAATTCGGCAGGTATGAAATCCAGCCCTGCTGCTTTGTTGTTCTTTAAATGATGTATCGCGGTTCTTATTTGCCTGCATGTCGGGGGGTCAATATATGTAAATGCTTCTGGAAAAACCGTTTTCCGATAAGCATCAGTTTTATTATTTATATTTATTTTAAGTGCTCTGCCGTGTGTAATTTTGTCCCAGGTGTCTTGGTATATCCACAAATCCTTATCTCTAGATCCTTATCTTTGATTGCCCATACTCACTCCTCACCAAACCGTAACCGAACTAGGATGATGGCCCCTTTCGACTCTACCAAATTTATCTTTTTCCTTATGTGATTTTCGAGCATAGACCTTGTCATTTTGGCTATTGTATTTTTCTTCAATGGTGCGCTTTTTACTTGTAAAAAGGCCATAGGATCAAAATGGGGCTTCTCACCAAAAATAACCCACTGGCTATAAACTTCGGTAATCAGATCGATACTCATTTATGGAGCTGTCGTATGGTCCAGCGGTCAGCAGGTATGTGCATCACAGGAGCACTTCGCTTAACACCAACCGCAGCCCTGGAAGTACTTTTAAACCTAACACCACTTGACATCTTCTCCAAAAAGGTGGCTGCCAACTCATGTGTAAGGAAAAACCGTTTTCCGGTAAGCATCAGTTTTATTATTTATATTTATTTTAAGTGCTCTGCCGTGTGTAATTTTGTCCCAGGTGTCTTGGTATATCCACAAATCCTTATCTCTAGATTGCCTTGGTACCGTTTCCAACAACGTCTCAACGGGAACATTTGCGTTTAACCCCTCATTTGACGCCTTGTCGTTAAGAGTGTTTGTAAAATCACGACAATTATTTGGGTCACTTAAAGTGATTGTATACAATTTTTGTCTGGTTGCCGTATCTGTACGACTCCGGATAGCAGCTGTTCGCAGTAGAATTGTTGCTAATAGCAGATAATGATCGCTTCCTGTATCTGCACGTCTCTCGTTCCTCACATCGTGAAGTGATTTCCTCCATCGTTATTGTATTATAAAATGGTCGAGTTGGTTTTCTGTTCGACCATCAGGGGATACCCAGGTAACTTTGCGGCAGGTCTTATGTGGAAAAAGGGTTGCACCTACCACCAACTGATGGGCATTACAAAAGTCGATAAAAAAATCATATCGTGACTATCCATAACTCCATAACTCGCTCAAGGCCTGTGTTATCCGAGCCAACTTTGGCATTGAGGTCAAACATGGTGATGTCACCCTTTGGTGACTTTTGCCTTCTTCTGCTGCATCATTCGTTGGAGCTCAACACTGGATGATGGTGGGTTTGCGAATTCTGGACCTTGCTGTCATTATCCTAGCCGAAACTGATTCCCAGCAAATTAAGCTTTTTAGCCTTATTATTCAGCATTATGTAACACCATTAAGTCTTTGACCGCTACCTGTCTCATCCTCCCCAGAATACAACATCCACGTCCGCTTTGTTGCTGATCTGTGCTCTCTTTTTCCCCTAAACTTCGTTTCACTCAGCCCAAGAATACTCAAGTTGTGTATTTTCATTTCACGTTCCACCTGTTCAAAAATGCCCTGTCCATACAGAGACCGAACGTTCCATGCTCCGACTCTTGTGTTTTTTCCATAGTCGAAAGTATTGTCCCTAGTTCTATTTGTGAGATTTCGGTTTCTAGTTGCCTGAGACTCATAGTTACGTAGTCGTGCCATAAACATTGTTACACATTTTTGAAAATAAAGAAGACAAATATCAAATATGTTATAAATTTTATTAAGTATGATATAAAATAGAATTTAAAATAATATTTTTGACTTGCTACTCAAAGTGATAACCCTTAGCCTTAACACATGCCTTGTGTAGCTTCGGCCAATCGTCTATGGCAGCACGCGCCTTTTCCTCAGGAAAATTCCAGCCACAACTGGGTTGATTTGTCTTTGTGAGCTGGAGCTGACTCCTGCTGGAACACCCATACTCACTCCTCACCAAACCGTGACCGAACTAGGATGATGGCCCCTTTCGACTCTACCAAATTTATCTTTTTCCTTATGTGATTTTCGAGCATAGACCTTGTCATTTTGGCTATTGTATTTTTCTTCAATGGTGCGCTTTTTACTTGTAAAAAGGCCATAGGATCAAAATGGGGCTTCTCCCCAAAAATAACCCACTGGCTATAAACTTCGGTAATCAGATCGATACTCATTTATGGAGCTGTCGTATGGTGGACCGCACTGGACAAGATGGTAAATCTAAATAAGCTCATCAAAGTCCAGCGGTCAGCAGGTATGTGCATCACAGGAGCACTTCGCACAACACCAACCGCAGCACTGGAAGTGCTTTTAAACCTAACACCACTTGACATCTTCTCTAAAAAGTTGGCTCCCAACTCATGTATAAGGCTTAGAGCCACCTCTCAATGGACCAGTTACAATACTGGACATACTAGTTGTACCTTTTCAGAACAACTGAATCTCAGTCTATCCTATAGACTTCCCAATCAATGTAGTGTATTCCAGGCCGAAGTAATGGCGATTAAAGAAGCACTATCCTGGCTCAAAGAAAACGTTATATCTTGCAAGGATATACGAATCTTCTCAGACAGCCAATCCGCTCTTAAATCTCTCGCGTCTGTCTCCACAAACTCTCAAACAGTCCACGATTGTCGATAATCTCTGAATGAGATGCCGGAACAGTTTAACATTCACCTCATTTGGGTGCCGGGCCACAGAGACATTCCGGGAAATTGTAAAGCCGATGAGCTCGCCAAAAACGGAACACTTCTGCCTTATGTTAGACAAAAACATAACATAGGAACACCACTTGCTACATGCAAATATCTTCTCAAGCAATATGCTCTAGAAACAAAAAATGCTAGATGGTCACAAAGTACCACCTGCCTAGCAATCAAGCAAATATGGCCAAGTATTGACTTAAAACGGTCAAAAGGCTTGATATCACTGAACAGACAAAGTATAAGCTCTACAATTGGAGTAATAACGGGACACTGCCTCATAGGAAGACATGCTCTGAGTCTACACAAATGACTTCTGTAGAAGCTGCATGGACGAGGAGGAAGAGGAAATGGTCCAACACCTTCTATGTATATGTCTAGCACTCTCCATTAGAAGGAATAACTTTCTCGGTAATCCCTTCTTCGATAACACCAGTGAACTGGCAACGATTGACACAAAACGTCTCTCTAACTTTATTAAAAGTACAAAATGGTTTGTTTAAGTTTCATTACTCTCCCATGGGTAACCTCATTAGTGGTATCACAATGGACCCTTGAGTTCTACGTGCGTCAATGACATCTGGACAGCCACTCCAACCTAACCTAACCATTGTATAAATATACACTTCTACAATATATAAAATAATATAGAAATTACTTAAACATTAGAAAAAATGTGATATTAAGTTACTTTCTTCCAATTTAGTAACACTTTGAAGGTCGTTATTTGTCTTTTTTGAATAATTCTTCGTTGTTGTTTGAAAGCCTTTTTTCTAAGCTAAAAACCTTAAACAGTTAAATATAGTTTAAAGTATATATATTTACTTTGGAAATAAATTTATGAAAAAAAACAACAAAAACTTAATTACGAAACATCACGATAGCTTTGAGGAATTGTACCATCCATATCAAAACATTTACAGGAACACAATGCCACAGGACACTCAGAATTTTGGCTAAAATTGAAAGATTTAAAAATAGGATTTCAAAAATTAAAAGAAACATTTTTTTAAAAAAAACACACCTAAACCACTGCATTATATGCTCAGTGTGTCCACCATGACGACATGTTTGGCACCAGGAAAACCATTTTGAGAACGATTTCGACTGCCACCCAAGGGCTTCATGACCACTTTGAGGTGGAAAATGAACCGTAGTACCCATATGCAAAAGGCATAAAGAACAGCGGGGCAAAGGTTTGCGGCAGCTTGGACAGGACGAGAGCTAAATTAAAGTCCTGGTAATTTAAAAAGCTTACATATTTTGTGTGTTACTTTTACCTTATTCACATTTGAGCTAACATTTCGTAGTCGGGCATCGTCTTGCAAGGCACTCGAGACTGATTTTCCACAAAAATTACAAAGAAGAAAAACAGTTCGCGATGTTGTTGGAGCCGAACGGATGTTTTGCATATTGATTTCGAGCTCGGCTCGTTTTTCCCAAAGTCTCCACGAGTCAAGCAAGTTTAGATAACTTTAAAATAAGAAATAATACAATTATTTAACAAGAAGATTTTTTGTTTGTTTTTTGACAATAATTTACCTAGAAGTCCAATATTGAATTCGATTGTCAGTGAAGAGACCATTTTGGAAGAACCAAATAGCAATTAACGAAACGGTCTGAACATCCTCCGTTCTATCAATATAACTTTGTAAGATATTTATTCCCTCTGTTGATTCTCCCGTCAATAGAATACCATTTAAATCTCCCTTTTCAATTGAACTTTGAATACAGGATTTAATGTATTCAGATAACTTATTTTCACTTAGATATTTACATCCGAATGCAATTCTGTCGGATAGCAAAATCTCCTCCTCTTTCTAAAAATCAAAGCTATGTAAGGTTTAGAAGATGTAAACAAGACACCATAACAATATTTAATAAACTTACCAAAACATCTTCAAAGTTTTCATTATCCGTGGTTATAAATGAAAAGATGACTCTAAGATGAGGATCTTGGATTTGCATATTGGCATTTGACCTTTGGTTCTTCCACGTAGAGTTACCTTGATCGGCATTAAAACTATACAACGCAATTGCAGCTATTCTATACATGCTGGGATCATTTGACTTGAAACAAATATTAAAGAGTAAATAGAAATGTGTTTTTTGTATATTTTAAAGTATTTTACACAAACCTGATCTTCTGCTTTAGAAAGAATTTCACAAGCTTGAAGAATTTTCAAATGAAACGTACAAATCATGGCAGCTCTCGAATATTCCTAGGAGAAAAATCGTCACATTTATGTATTTTTAAGTTATTTCAATCAATCTATGCCTTTAAAACGAAAGTTCTATCATCTTTTTTTATTGCCCTCAAGGGAATTTTTGATACTCTTATTACCCAAGATACAGTGTGAGGATTAGGACAGGGAGAAAGGGTTTAAAAAGAAGTATCGGAAGTATTGCTTTTGAATATCTGAAGACTGGGAATATCAATGACTGGGAAAGACAAAATGTTGTAAAGCATTTTACATTCGTGAAGCACGGCTAAACAATGAATCTATGTACTTGATAGTACGAACGAATTTGCAGTCGAGGGTAGACTGACGAGAATTCCTAGAAACCCGAATATTACGGTTGAATCCGTTAAAATAGCGATAAAAAAGTGTAAGACACTTTCAATACTGAAAGCCTTTAGTAAATTGCAGGACCAAGAGCCCAGAGATGGGAGTTATATTCAAGCTTTGGAAAATAATTCTCTAAAGCACTAAAGAGCTACCCGTGGCATGATGGTTAATGCGTTGGACTGTCATGCCAGAGGTCTTGGGTTCGATCCCTGCCTATGCCATCTAAAGTCTTTTCACGGAGACTGCTTCTTGCGAGGTATTGACAAATTCTCTAAGAATAACTCTTGTCATGAAAAAGTGCTTTCTCAAATTAGCCGTTCGGATTTGGCCTAAAATTGTAGGTCCCTTCCATTTCTGACAACAGCACTCGCACATAGGAATGGTTGAGAGTCACAAGGCCCTAGTTCTCAACGGACTGTTGCGCCAACCAATTTTTTTAAGTACTAAAGAGGGCTAGGAAACGCTATGTGCAGCTCCTCGCGGTAGAGAGAAGGTAACGTAACGCACAAGGGGACCGAATGGCTGCCGATATAAGCAAACAAACCAGCATTGCTGGTCAGGGGACGATCTTGTCTTTGGGTAGTACTAAAAGCTCCCTAAGAGATGTGGCTAACGAGACTATCCTGTAAGGCGTCTGTACTCATAGTGGGCGGCTGCAAAAGACGTTTGTTTCCCATAATGGGCGGCGTATATCTGTATGTATTCCATCATCCAAAAAGGCGTAGTGTGCCTGTCGAATCGAAGGCTTGTGTCTATAATGTAGTTAATATGTTATAAATCCACAAAGGAACTTGGAGTTCTCCAGAGCAATCTACCGTCAACCAGATTGACCATATTGCGATCGAAGCCAGACACGGTTTCAGCATCATGAATGTCCGTACTTTCCGAGGAGCCAAGGTAGCACTTTTCAGACCCAAGGCAAAACAGGGAGATGCTGGGAGAAGGTAAAACGTCGAACGGCTACAATTGCAAGAGATCACCAAATCCTTTTCCGACCGAGTTACAAGTAACCTCTCTCGAAGTTCTTTGCTGTCAACAAAATGTATCGAAAACCAGTGGAAACATTGATAAGATGCAATCAGAGAAGCCGCCTCTGATGTGCTGGGATTCCAGGAGCCAAACAACAGACACGCAAAGCGGCGTTGCATAAAAGGACGAGAGTTGCTCATGAGCTCTATGAGCAGAAGAGGCGAGAGGAACGCCGACTTCTCATAAGGAAAAAGAGAGGGCATGAGAAGCGTGCAGTCGAAGATGTTGAGAGGTATAAAAGCAGGAATGAAGTTCGGAAGTTTTATGAACACTTGAAACAAAATTCACAGGTACATAAACCTAGAACCGTAGGTTGCAAAGACGAAAGTGGAAACATCATAGTGGAACCTCAGTCAATGCTGAGGATATGGAAAGACCACTTCTGCAGACTGCATAACGGCGACGACGAGCTGAATTCCGCTGTCAGGCAGAATGATCCATTCAACAAAGACCACGAAAGCCAACAATCTCGTCCTCCCGACTTAGACGAAGTAAAGATTGTCATATCTAAGCTGAAGTCTAATAAAGCTGCTGGAGGGGATGGCTTGCCAAGCTCTTTAAAGCAGCTGGAGATAAGTTGGTTAGGAGCATGCACCAACTTATCTGTAAGATATGGTCCGAAGAAAGCATGCCCGATGAATGAAACCTCAGTATTGTTTGCCCGATCCTGAAAAAAAAGAGACCCTTTAAACTGCACCAACTATAGAGGAATCAGTCTACTTAACATCGCATATAAAATCTTCTCTGCCGTAATATGTGAACGTCTAAAGCCCATCGTCAACAACCTGATAGGTCCCTATCAGTGTGGTTTAAGATCACATTACGGCAGATCCTGGACTCAACTCAAGAACACCAAATCGACACCCACCATCTTTTCATCGATTTCAAGGCCGCATATGACAGCATCTACAGGGACGAGCTGAATAGAACCATGTCTAGTTTTGGCATCCCTGCCAAACTCGTCCGTTTGTGCAGGATGACCATGAAGAATTGACACTGATCCATAAAGCTTGGAAACAACTTAACAGAACCTTTCGATGTCAAAAACGGGTTTAGACAAGGTGATGCGTTGTCATGCGATTTTTTTAACGTCGTACTTGAAAGAATAGTGCAGAGCTCACACGACAACACTAGAGGGACTATCTTTCAAAAGTCTGTCCAATTACTAGAATAGAAAAATGATGACATTGACATAATGGGAAGAACTCAGCGTGATGTCAATGGGACTTTTGTTGAGGCAGAGGCTGCAAAAATGAGTTTAAAGGGCCTACAACACCGACGTCTTGGTCAACAGACGTAGCTTTGAGAAAGTCAAGGACTTCGTCTACCTAGGCTCCGCTCGATAAGCAGAAAACAACACCAGCGCTGAGATCAAACGATGAATAATTCAGGTAAGGCGTGAAACCAAATGGAGAGGAAGGACTGAATATACTGCAGAATCGGGCCAAACGAGAATGTTGTACTCTGGCGAAGAGGAGCATCATGTTGACTAAAGAAGCTACCAAATGTCTTATATCCTGGAAAACGAGGATTATGACGGCAAGGTTTAGCTCAAAAATCAGAAAAGTCACCATTGTTCCAACGAATGAGGCTTCAGCGGACTAAAAGACCTCTTTTTATACTCATCTGAATTCGGTGTATAACGCTGTTCCAGGGGGCGATATCATTATCATGATGGGGGACTTTAATGCCAAAATTGGTTCTGATAACGTAGGCCTCGAAAGGGTTATGATTAAGCATAGCTTAGGTCAACGTAAAATGGTGATATGCTTGTCAACTTCTACAACGGACGTCAACTTGTGATTGGGGTTCTTTATTTCCGCACAAGACCTGCCACAAAACCACCTGGGAATCTCCTGATGGTCAAGGGCTTACCCTTGCATGACGCAAGGGAGCTGTATAAAATCACTAAGAACATTTTCGGACAGCGTAGTAGCACTAACACTAACCATCCCGTGTTAGATTTGAACGGCAACCTAAATGATAACCCCAATGCAGAATTGAATCCACAATTGAATAACATGCGCAGATCTTCTAGGGCTTTTGACACAAGTCCCCCAACAAGTGCAGAGATAAGTAATGCGATACATTTTCTAAAGAAAAAAAACAGAAGGACTTGATGGTATTCCCGGAGAATGCCTAAAAGCAGACCCTGAGACAGCTTCCCGTATTTTCATAAACTCGTCCAGTCTGTCTGGGAGAGTGAAACTTACCCAAGGGACTGGAAGGACGGAGTTATTGTAAAGTTACCAAAGAAAGGAAACCACAAAAACTGTAATAACTGGCGCGTATCACAGTTCTGTCCGTTTTTCCAAAGTTAATGGCAACTATTATTCTCGAGAGGATTAAGTCCGGGATCGAGTCTACCCTCAATATGCAACAAGCAGGGTTTCGCAGTGGCCGATCGTGTGTCGACCACATCAACACCTTGCGAATCAAACTCGAACAATCATCTGAGTACCAATCACCGCTGTACCTAATGTTTGTACATTTTGAGAAGACGTTTGATCGGGTTAATCGTGAATGTATCTGGAGATCGCTTATTGCGCGAGGAAACCCTGAGAAAATTGTCGCTGTTATTAAAGAATCGTACAACAACGCAAGATGTTTTGTGTTGCACAATGGACAGCTTTCTGACTCCTTCGATGTGCGTCAAGGAGTGAAACAAGAAGATCTCTTGTCAACAATTCTGGTTTTGCTGGCGATTGACGATGTGATGACTGCCACGGTGGGTACAAATGAAAGATACGGTATCCAATGGAGTCTGTTTGACAAGCTTAGCCATATAGATTATGCTGACGATATATGTCTCATGGCAAACAACACGGCAGGCTAAAATCAGATGTGTCATTCGCTGCAATTAAATGGAGAGGTGGCTGGCTTAAGGATTAACACAAATAAGACCAAAATAATGACCACGGGCTAAAGCACACAAGTCGTTCTAAGGCAGGGGACCATAGAGGAGGTCGAGCAGTTTAATTATATGGGAAGTTTTATAGCTCTCGATAGCGGAACGGATCTTGATGTTAACAGCAGAGTAAACAAAGCCCCTAGTGCGTTTGGAATTCTATCTCCGGTATTGAACTCTAGCAAAATATCGCTACACACCAAGTTAAAACTCTTCGAATCCAACGTCAAATCAGTGCTGTTATGTGCTTCTGAAACATGGAAATGCTCTGCCAACATCTCGAGCAGACTACAAGCTTTCGTTAACCAACGTTGAGCTGTGGAATAGGACCGGACGGAAAAAATGGACGTAGACATCATGCAATGGAAATGGCGTTGGATAGGCCATACACTGAGGAAACCTGACGACAATATAGCAAAACAATCCGTCCAATGGAATCCTCAGGGTAATAGACGCGTTGAAAGACCAAAGACAACTTGGAGTTCATCAGTTTTGAATGAGGCTCGGCCTCAAGGTATTCACAGCTGAGGTCAGTTGCGGTGAATCGGGATAGGTGGAAGGATCTTGTTGCTGCCCTATGCTCCAGGAGAAGTTAAAGCGCTGCTGTACTTGCAGATGGACAACATATATATTTGGATGAATATAAGTTTTATAGATATTAGCCAGATCAGAGGAGGAGACAAACTTCTGGAGTCGCCTTATATAACCTTGAAGCATAGCGGTGTTTTTGGCGACGTCACGTATGTGATCCTTGCACAAGAGGTGATTGGAGATATACATACCGAGAATTTCAAGGTTTTAAGTCTCCTTGATGCAAGGGGCACTCATAGATAATGGCAAAAAGTTAACGACAGTGGACAGCATTGAGTTTTCGACGCATTACATTCTTCTCCATTTTTAATTCCCCATTTAAAAATGCTATTTAGGTAACAATTTAATGAGCTTATCATACATTGCCGTTAAAGATCCACTCCAAAGAAAATCTAAACACGAACATGAAAAGTTTAGGGTACTGTCGTTAGCGAAGCACGTAAATGGATTATAAGGAAGATGAACAGTGGATCTTTTGCTACTAAAGCCGCACTACCGGTCTATAAAAAGCTTTCGTTCTTTAAGATATTTCTTAAGCTGAAAATTGATCTTAGAAGGATGTAACGTAAGTGCAACCGCACGACAATTAGAAAACGAAGAGTATTCGCCTTTTTTTGGGACAGGCTGGACAAATGCTGTTTTCCATGCACTCGGAATATGCATATAGGAAGAGCAATGGATTGTCGGATCCGTTGTTAACGCTCATCATACTGTATGGGGTAGTACGAATATCAACGACAGAGATGAGTCTCTTTTTGATTATATTCTCGGTACTAACCTCTTAGTAAGTAATGTTGGAAATGACCAACCTTCATAACCAAAACTCGACAAGAAGTCTTAGACATAATTCCTGTCTCAGATACTATACACCATATGATCTTGGACTGAAAAGTATCCAAAGAACACTCGTTCTCTGATCATAGATATATCCAGTTCAATGTAAATGTCGATGATAACCCGAGTCCATTGACTTTTCGAAACTATCGGAAAACTGACTGCGCTTCATACATGCACTCATTACAGAGTTTACTAGAACCTGCACTATCTACTCCTCCCTCTAACGCAATTGAACTTGACAACAAAGTCAATGACCTTACCTCAGCTATGAACAGATCGCTAAAAATTGCTTGTCCACTTATACACATAAGAGGAAAGAGGAAACCACAATGGTGGGCCTCAGAGCTTGACTCGCTCAGGAAGGAATGCAGGAAACTTTTCAACCGGGCCAAAGCCACAAGACTAGCCTCTCACTGGGACTTTTACAAAGAATCCCTAAGAATCTACAAGAAGGCACTAAGGAAATCTAAGCGATCTTCTTGGTGATCTTTCTGTGGCAAGATAGAAGAAACTTCTGAAGCCTCTAGGTAACGGAAAATTCTTTCAACTAGCCCAGCGATGACAATCTGCTTGAAAAATGCAGACGGCTCCTGGCTCACACGTTCAAGTCTGATCACAAGGGACAAGCTACAATGGGCTCCCAACAGCTTCAAACCATTTAAATCTGCAGGATGGGATAATACCAGCCGAGTCACAAAAGACTTCTCACATAATTGCACCAATCCTTGAGGCAATTTTTACCAGCTGTCTTTACCTGGTCCATGTTCCCTCGGCATGGAGAGAAGTTATAGTTGTTTTTATACACAAAGCAGGTAAATGCTCATCATCATAAAGAGTTCACTATGGTTGCTTTCCTTGACATCGAAGGTGCCTTTAACAACGTGAACACATCTGCAATCACATCTGCACTAACATCTGTAAATGTAGAGAGTTCGCCTCGGGAGTTTATTCATTTGATGCTTACTAGCAGAATAATAAACTCAAAACTGGGCAACTCTCTGGTAGACGATTCGTAAGTAGAGGGACGCCGCAAGGTGGTGTTCTATCCCCTCTCCTCTAGAACATAGTGGTGAATGAAATCCTAACTAATCTCTATGCGGAGGGCTTCAGAGTGATAGCCTATGCGGAAGACGTTGCTATAGCAGTTTCAGTCGCAGTGGACTTCTTGGGTATTTAGAATCAATTCTAAAGCACACAGACTATACCATCCCCCAACTGCAATTCGACAGAAATTTCCAGATTTCTATACCTCCCAGATCTTTTTGGGAGGACAGGACATTCCTGGAAGATAAATCAATCCATTTCTATACAGATTGGTCAAAAACAAAAGAAGGGGTTGGTGGAGGTGTGTACTCTGAACGACTGAAATTAAGTCTCTCATACCGCCTTCCCAATCAGTGTAGCGTATTCCAGACGGAACTTTTGGCGATAAAAGAAGTCTTGTCCTGGCTTAAAGAAAACGTGATGTCAAAACTGATATCCGTATTTTCTCTGCTAGCCAGGCCGCTATCAAATCTCTGGACTCTGTCTCTACAAACTCTATAACAGTCCATAACTGTCGATCATCTCTAATGGAGATAGCACAACATTTTAATATTCACCTTTGCTGGTTGCCGGGCCATAGAGAACATTCCAGGTAACTGTAAGGCGGATGAACTCGCCAGAAACGATGGAGTACAGCCCATGCTACCACGTTTGGCAAGTACTGGCATACCAATCGCTACTTGTAAACTGGTGCTAATGCAAGACGCTGTGAGGAGGGCAGGCACCAGGTGGAACAACATTACCACGTGTCAGGTCACAAAAAACATCTGGCCAACTCTGGATTTAAAACGTTCCAGGTGCTTGCTCTCTCTAAGCAGATCGCATATAAGCTCGATAACAGATGTCATAACCGGACACTGTCTAATAGGAAAGCACGCCACGAGACTAGGCGTATTCTCAAATGACTTTTGCAGAAGCTGTATGGAAGAGGAAGAAGAGGAAACAGTTCTTCATCTTCTCTGTACATGCCCCGCTCTGGCTCAAAAACGCAAGAATTACCTAGGAGAATTCTTCTTTAACGATCTAAATCATATCAGCATAATCAGCCTCTCACGTTTCGTAAGGGACTTAAACTGGTTTCATTGACATTAGGAGGAAGCCTCAAGATTCATGTGATATCACAATGGGCCATTAAACTGGCCTAAGTGTTTCCGTTTCCATCTTGGACAGCCACTATAACCTAACCTAACCTAGGTCATTTCAGGGATGGAGGGGACCCATTCTTGAAGGATTTGTCAATTTATCGCACGGGTATTACAACATAATACAACTTACTTTATTGTCGCAAAGTGATCTAATAAATCTATCCATATCTTGATCAAACGACCATCCGCACAATTTGAGAGCAGCATCACGTTGTTCACTCCTGAAAATAAAAAATAATAATAAAAACAAATATTCGACTTAATATTTCAACTTTTCTTAAAGCTGAATCCAAACTTACCTATAACACACCAAGTTGCTAGTATTTTTAATAGAATCTGGCCATTGCAGTACGTGCGATTCTAGACCAGTTGATGGCACAAGTTCCTCAACTTGGCTTTGGGCAGTTACACCAATTTTTAGGACATTTTTTAATCCTATTAGTCTGTCTCCTCGATAGATATGTAAAAGAGCTTTCCAAACATTCTTCAGGTAAGTACTATTTAGAAAATCTCCAAAGTGTCTCAGTTCAGCCTTAAAATGATGAAAATTATATTCTTTCTCCTATTTTAGAAACTCGTCTAACTTGGTTACCTTTAATCCGTAATTATGTTGTGCTCTTATTCGAATTGTCTCAGAAATATCCTCATCTGTGAAGTCAGCAAAACGATAAGAAGATACTGAGGCCATAGGTGAGGATTCAACGTTTACTTGTGAGGACATCGACGGATTCAACGGGCGCATTGTCAGACCAGTAGACATTTTTAATTGATTGTTCCATGACATCACAATTTTTGGAGGTATTCGAAAATCGCTTAAGCTACCTTAAATTTAAAACACACATAAATAAATAATTTCTAAGTGATTTGGGGGGCTGAAATATCAAACCTGATTCAGATAAAACCAATATCCGTTCATTGTCTTTTGGGTGCCAGGATGCTGATGAAATTGTTGTATTTTTATTAGACGCATACAACTTGGATTGGAAGGGCGTGTACTGATTTTTGGTGTGATATAATTCTCGAGCACTTTCTATATCTACCGCATGAATGTCATATATGTAAATGAATGGCGAATCACGTTGTAAGGACGATAAAAGACTAGGTCTGCAAAAAGAGGTCAATTGGGAATAGTGATTTATTTGAAATCAATGTAACTTTTACTTATTGGGGCACCAAGTTACGGAAATATTGTCTTTGGAACACTGAATTTGTTTGAGAGGTTTGTCGATACTTCGCAGATCCCAAATGACTATAACTGAATCTAGAAAACTGCTCAAGTAGTTTCCATTCGCAGAGACAGCAAGTCCGTTCACGGCCTTTGTGTTTATTGAAGTACATGTTGGAGAGTTTTCTGGAAAAGAAAAAAAAGAGCTTTTTAATTCAATATTGACAAAAAATAGGGATTTAACTTACGTCGTAGGTCAAAGATTTTTATCATTTTTTGGCTCATTCCTGCAACGAGAGCACGGTGATTGTTGTCCCAGCATAATGAATGTGCAGACTCAGATAAACCAAAGAATTGAGCTGAAAGAAGTTAGAAATTAATGTTGTAACAAATTTGACTTTTTTAAAGAGAAAATTACTTCAATTGGATAATCAAGTTGAGTGTCTGGGTGAGGTAAAGGTAGTTTTTATACCTAAGGCTGGTAAACCTCCCTAAAGCTGGTAAACCTAGCCATACTGAGGCCAAAAACTATAGACACCTTAGTCTAACATCGTTTATTTTGAAAACTTTTGAAAGGCTAATTGATATACACATCCGAAGCACCCTGAAACCGGACTGTATATCGGAATTTCAACATGCCTACATTAAAAAAGCGTTGAAACAGCATTGCATTGTGTTTGTCAGCGTCATAGAAAAATCACTGAATGAAAAGGAATACAACGTTCTTGGATAACGTTTAGCAATCCTTGGACGACCACATAGTTGAAAAGGCAATAACACAGTGGATAATGTGTATGCTCAGAAAGAGACAAATTAACTCTGAGCTAGCGGAAGAAAGGGTGAGAGTTACCACGTCCAGGGCACCCCTCAGGGTGAAGTTCTCTCACCGCTACTTTGGGTTCTTGTCATGAACGGCATACTCTCTAAATTGAAATCAAGTGGAGTAAGGATAATAGCCTACGCTGGTGATCGGTGATCTTGCATTACTAGCGACTGGCAAGTCCCTACCTACTATCAGTGAACAAACCGAATCCGCCCTCTCGTTGGTAAGCAAATGGACTAGGAACTGTGGGCTGACAGTCAATCCAGCTAGAACAGAACTAGTGCTATTTACTAACAAGCGCAAAATACCTGATTTTAAAATACCTTCAATTGAAGGCTGCCCTCTCAAAATCTCTGATAACGCAAAGTATCTCGATGTGATCTTGGATAAAAAACTAAACTGGGGACTGGACAGAAAAGATAGATTCAAAAAGGCATCGATTGCCTGCAATAGAATTTTCGGGAAAACCTGGGGACCAAACCCTAAAATTATCGGATGGATGTATTCGGCAATAATTAGACCAATACTAACCTATGGCAATTTGGTATCGTGGAAAGCTTTAGAATAGAGCACGAATCTGAAAACTTTGACAAAAATGCAAGACTTGCGTGCACTGGCATTACGGGAGCAATGAGATCCACTCCAACTGCGGGACTGGAAGTATGCTCAATCTAATTCTCCTAGACCTCCTTGTTCAAGAATCTACGGCCAAAAGTGTCCTGAGACTTAGTCAAACTAAAATCTGAATAAACAGTTCCATAGGACATGCCCAGATTGTTCATAAAGTTATGGGTCATAGTACTACAACAGAATATAAAATACCCGAACTTGATTTTCATAAACCATTCCAGGCTACAATCCCAAGCAGAGAGGTATGGATAGATAATATACCATACTCCATTGAGTCGTCAATAGCTATCTATACTGATGGCTCTAAAATGGACACTGGTGTAGGGGCAGGCTTCTATTCTGAATCTCTCAAGTTAACCGCCTCGCTTAGGCTTCTTATTGGTCTATCTGTGTTTTAGCATACACATGATACAGTTTATAACAGAATGTTCCATTTATAGAACTGTGAGAGCCTTCTCGGCTGCACTGCTTTGGACGTTGTTGAAGGCCCCTACTATGTCTAAAAACGTAGTCCGTGAGTAGTGTACTCATTATCATGGAGTCTCTCTAACGTCTTAAGAGTCGTATGGAGTCGTCGTCAGTATTAAATTGCATTGTGTTTAATAACTACTGCAATTGATACACAGACTACGTCATCGTTGATAACAGATTGTTGACAAACAAATTTTTACTGTTTTGCACTAACAAGGCCGGATTCGATCCTTCTCACTACTAAGGCATAACACTAGTAGTGGCGTGTATCGAATAGCATTCTGTGGTTCAACTCAGTAATATTTTTCTTACAGTCTTTGTCTGTTTGGATTTTTCTATTCTTTTATTTGCAAAGGCTGGAAACTTCAGGGTAGATTATTGTAGTATTCGTGAGCTTAGATCGAATTTTCTTTCTGTGTACTCTCATACTGCTTTAAACAGGCCAGCTGTTTTGGCACTAAGTGAAACCCAAGTGGGTGAGGATTCCGATCCCACCGAATTATTTATTCAAGGTATAACTTGGTGCCATTATTCTTTTCTCACCATGGTCTCGCCATATACATTAGGAATGATGTTGCTTATCAGTTTTTGCCACAATATGGTCTCTGCACCAATTCTTTTTTTAATTTTATGTGGTTTAAATTTTCCGTGAATAAGCAAATCATTCACTATTGTCTCCTTTATCGAAGACCCAATCTAGACAGAGTGTCAACTTCCAGTGAATTTGATGCTTTGTCTCCATCCAAAAAATTGTTTCGTCCTATCCTCGCACTGAAATCGTTGTTACGGGCTTCAATATTCGGGCCAGAAAACACCAGAAGGAGTGTGTGCTGATATCTTTGCTGAGTTAAACCACCTAACCAGCGGAGGTCAACGAGCCCACTCGAATATCGGACGTGGTAGGTCGAGCTGAAAACACCCTTGACTTGTTTCTTACTTCTGACCCTGGTAGGTACACTATTAGTGTTTTATCTCATATAGGCACATCTGACCATTGTGTCATATCAGCAAATTTCTCGTGTTAAAACTCTTCAGTTAAAGAAAGAGCTCCTAAGAAAACCGTTTAGCAATACGAGAAAACCAACTGGAACGGTCTCAATAATAATCAATAATAATTAATTAATATCCTGAAATAAATATAATTATTTCAGGATATTAAACTGGTCACTATGCTTCCTCGATAGTGACGTTGATATGATCACAAGTTTAATTCTCCTGGGAATGAGAACTTTTATACCGAACAGGGTTAAAAGTATCAGACCCAAGGAAAACGCATGGTTCGATGCGAGCTGTAAAGAGGTTATTAGGGTCAAGAAGGTAAGTTTCCGTTGTTTTAAAGCCAATCCAACTGAGGAAAACCGGAATAAGTTCACGCCCATATTCGACGGACCAAATTTTTACATGACCAAAAATTACGGCAAAAAATACTGCAATGTCCCAAAGACAGTACAAATTTTTGGTCATTTGTAAAAAACATGAGGAATTCTTCCACTTCTTCGGTTCTTACGCTCGTTGTGAATGACACTCCATTTATTAGCTCTTTAGAGAAAGCTAATCTCTTTGCTAGGCAGTTCACCGCCAATTCAACGCTGCCAGTGAGTGTTATGACTCCGCATGTACTAAATATAAAGATCCCAACATTCATAAATCCGCTGGTCCGGATGGTATCCCCGCTATTGTTCTGAAGAGGTGTTCTTCATCGCTGGCAAAACCACTGCGTAAGCTTTTTCATCTATCCTACTCCTCAGGTCTCGTTCCGAGCGGATGGAAAACCGCATTTGTCCAGCCTATTCCCAAAAAAGGCGAATCTTCCTCACCGTCCAATTATCGACCGATTGCACTTACGTCCCTTCTTTCCAAGATCATGGAAACGCTGATTAATTATCATCTCAAGAAATATCTCGAAGATCAAAAACTTCTTAATGACCGACAATACGGCTTTCGTAGCAATAGGTCCACTGGTGATCTCATGGTTCATCTCACCGAATAGTGGAACAAATCTTTACATAGTTTTGGAGAAAGTAAGATCATTGCACTTAATTGGTTTGGCATCAGGCCCTCTTATCGAAAATGCGTGCTTTTGGTTTTCATAAATCCCTCCTTCATTAGATTATTAACTACCTTTGAGATCGTTGAATACAAGTTATATTGGATGAATTCAAGTCTGAAAAACGCAAAGCAAATGCTGATGTGCCCCAGGACTCTCATCTATGTCCGACACTCTTTTTCATTTTTATTAATGATCTCCTGTCTGTAACTTCTAATCCAATACATTGTTTCGCTGAGAATAGTACTCTCAGCTTTTCATATTCGTTTTCAGATTCACATCCCTCTTCTTCGGATGTGAAACTGCAACCACAAAATATGATAAGCTCATTAAATTCCGACTTAAACAGCATTGCACAAAAACCGCGTGGAATTTAATGCTTCGAAAATGCAATGCTGTCTTCTATCATTAAAGTGAAATATACCCCTTTTGCCATCATCTATAAATGCCACTTGAACCGAGGAGACTGAACATCTCAATATTCTCGGTATGTGTATCAACAACCATCTTTTGTGGAACGATCACATACGGGATGTCGCCAAAAATGCCGCAAGATGTTTGAGTTTTCTAAGGCGATGCAAGAAGTTTTTTTCCCTCTCTGATCTGATGTTATTTACAAGACTTATATACGGCTAAAGCTTGAGTATAACTCCCATCTCTGGGCTGGTGCTCCTGCAACTTACTTAAGCCTCTTGGATAGTATTGAACGTAGAGCATTTAAATTGATAGATGATAAAATAATATCATCGTAAGTTCATTTACTTCGCTTGAACATTGTCGTAAGGTCTCTTGTCCGACCCTTTTTTAACGTAATTTTAACGGCTTGTGCTCTAGTGTAATAGCCAGTTGCATTCCTCGCCTTAAACAGTTCAACCGTAATACTAGCGCTTCTAGGAATACTCATCAGTATACCCTCGAGCCCTATTTCGGTCGTATTGTCAAATACAGAGATTCGTTCTTTTGCCGTACTATTCGAATGTGGAATGCCTTGCCACTCTGTTTTTCCCCGCCATTGCAATATTCAGGAATTCAAAACCAATGTGCATCGACACCTCCTTTCAACACCTCTCTCCCTTTCCTAGTGCTCACACTGTGTCTACATAGTAAGGGTAGTATCATCCCCTTAAGTGTACGCTTATTATAAAAAAAAAGAGTAAGAGATGTAAGACTGATTGGTCTATAGTTCATAGCAGTAGTGTGGCTGGGTTTACTAGCTTTAGGTGCGAAAAATATTCTGACTTCGCGCCAAAACATAGGAACAAGTCCTCATCTGACGGTCTTATTGAATATAGCATCAAACCTGGCGATTTGAATGTGAAGCAGGGGGCTTAGGGCTACCATGAGCTCTAAGCTTTCCCAGCAAGATTATGTGCAATGACAAATGTCTTTTCTAAGTGATCTAAGTGGCCCTATTGGCGTAGGTTTTTTTGCTAGAATTTTCCGAAGTCTCGTTGACTTGTTTTTGACTCTTTATGATTTTGTCTTGAATCATTTTTGACTTGGCTTGAATGAGTCTCAGTCAGCGTCAAGTCTAGTTTGACACCATTGAAAAACCTTCTTGATTCTATTCTTAAGTTGACAAGCTAATTTGTCCACCATGGTGTCTTTTTGCCTGCCCAATGAGGCGGTTTAAGAGGGCAACAATATTCCAAAGGTTCCCTTAAGATTTCTGTAAGCTCAGTTACTGTATCTAAACATTTCGGCTCTGATATATTACAAGAGTCTAAATGATCTACATTGTTACCTAATGAATGAGGGTTTCTCTAACACTCTCCAATCATTTATGAACCGATTTTTAAATGAAAAAACACTTGAAAACTTGTCCCATAATACGACAAAATGTATTTTCTACAAACTAAACTAAAGGGTTAAACCTTCAAAAGAGAAATATTATGAAAGAATCTAAGCTGAAGTCTAATAAAGCAGCTTGAGCGGATGGCTTGAATGCCGAGCTCTTTAAAGCAGCTGGAGATAAGTTGGTTAAGAGCATGCACCAACTTATCTGTAAGAAATGGTCGAAAGAATATGCCCGATGAATGGAACCTCAGTATTGTTTGAGCGGTCCTGAAAAAAGGTGACTCTCTAAACTGCACCAACTATAGAGGAATCAGTCTACTTAACACCGCATATAAAATGATCTCTGCCATAATGGGTGAACGTCTAAAGCCCATCGTCAACAACCTAATAGGTCTTTATCAGTGTGGTTTTAGACCAGGAAATTCCACAGTCGATCAAATATTCACATTACGGCAGAACCTGGAAAAAACCCAAAAGCACCAAATCGACACCCACCATCGTTCATCGATTTCAAGGCCGCATATGACAGCATCTCCAGGGACGAGCTGTATCGAGCCATGCCCATTCCAAACACTTCCCTTTGTGCAGGATTACCATGGAGAATTTACGGTGCTCCATAAAGGTTAAAAACAACTTAACAGAACCTTTCGATGTCAACAAATGTTTTAGACAAGGTGATGCGTTGTCCTGCGATTTGTTAAACGTCGTGCTTGAAAGATTAGTGCAGAGCTCACATGTCAACACTAGAAGCAGTCTCTTTCAAAAGTCTGTCCAATTACTATCATATGCTGATGACATTGACTTAAGCGGAAGAACCCAGCGTGATGTCAATGGGGCTTTTGTTGATGCAGAGGCCGCAAAAATGGATTTAACGGTTAATGAGGGCAAAACAAAGTAAATGCTGTCGTCAAGAAAGGGCCTACAACACCGACGTCGTCTTGGTCAAAACGTCACCATCGACAGACGTTATTTTGAGGTAGTCAAGGACTTCGTCTACCTTGGCTCTTCTGTAAACGCAGAAAATGCGTTTAGGGCATGAGAATGATATTATATTTCACACTTAATGGAAAAGCCCAAACTATAACATGAAATGCACATTTATCAAAAGTGCATCGTTATGTGCTTCTCCGATTAAAAATTGTTTAATCTACTTAATTTTTTGAAAAAACCTAACCAATTGACTTAATGCTTACTTACGAGTTTCTTTAGGGAAGCCACTTCCAGTATCCCATATCGTGATGCAGCAGTCGGATCTGTTTCGGTCGTGTCCTATGGCCAAAACATTTGGTTCTATATGATTCCACGCAAGACACAAGCACGACCTTTGTTGCCTAGGAGCTGAACATAATACACATCATTACAAACTGCTACAACTTCAACTTCATCAATTCACTTACTGAAATCTGAATTTGATTCTGCACTCGAATTAAAGTTGCATATTCCAACTTTTCCATCGGCCAATCCGACAGCGAGAACAGTGTCTTTGTGATAAGAAGGCTGCAAACATCTAACATATTGATAGCGACTCTCCGAGGCAAGAAATGTTGCAACATGCTTCGATGATAGTTGCAAATCACGATCTAATATTTGATTAGAAAAAACAAATAAATAATAATGCGTATTTATTTATTTATGACAACAAACTATTACTTCTTAAAGGTTCACTATCGCTCTTGGGAATAACTTTGTAGAGACTTATCTCTTGTCCCCATGTAACAAACTTCTCATCTGTGTTGGGAAACCAACTCAAGCCGTGTATTATTCCATTCATTGTTGTTGATTAATTTGTTATAATGATAATGTTTGTAACTTATTTATTAGAAACTTTTAACTAACTTTTCATCGCAAATAACAAAATTTCTAAAAGTAAAAACAGCTAATATCTTGCTTGACGTGACAATTGACATTTAAACCGGTCAAAGAAAATTGACATAAACACTTTCGCTTCCATTGTTTTATTCACCTCAACTCTTCCAGTAATTCCTTCCCATGATTGGCCGCGTTCAAGTACTCATCCGTAGTAAACTTAGGCCCTGTTTGAATTTCGTTAAAATGCTAGTTATATTTTCTACCACGATAGAGCCGTTTGGTTCAAAATAACATAGAATTTAGCGTTTTGTTGTGCAAATTGCGTTAAGTGGGACTCCCTCAAATTAAATTATTTTTACAAAATCAAGCCTAAGAAATATTAAGCTCAAAAATAAAATGCATGCTGTAGCAAATTTGCAATTGTAAAGAGAAAATAGCAAATTACAAAAAATATTCATTCCTGCATTATAGGAATTCAAGAAATGCAGAAATCAAGATCATCATTGTTGCCAGAATGTTATACATAAGTGTAGGTTAGGTTTGGTTAAAGTGACTGCGGATACAGAATCCACACACTTAGTCTAAAAGAAAAGGCCCAATGTGATACCACATGAATCTAGAGAATTTTGAGCTTTTATAAAGCGAAGAAGATATTTGATATCCATTTTAGCTAGTTCACAGGGATTGTGTAAAAAGATTAGTCTCCTAGATGAAGTTTGAGTCTTAGTGAAATAGCAGGGCACGTGCAGATGAGGTGAGAGATTGTTTCCTCTTCTTCCGCGTCCATACAGCTCCTGCAGAAGTCATTTGAGGCTACACCAAGTCGTATTGCGTGTCTGCCTATAAGACAGTGTCCCGTAAGGACGCCTATTAGGGAGATTATATAAAGTCTGCTTTGAGATAACAAGTCTTTAGAGCGCTTTAGGTCCAGTGAAGGCCATATTAGTTTTGTGGCTGCGCACGTTGGTGAATTGTGCGACCTAGAGTTTGTTATCGTAAGAGCTGTTTCTTTTAGTAGAAGTTTACATGTAGCTATCGGTATACCTATCTTCTCCCTTTCAGGTGAAATAGGTATGATGGTTCCATTTTTAGTGAGTTCATCGGCTTTACAATTTCACGTGATGTCTTTTTGGCTCGCCACCCAACAGAGGTGAAGTTAAATTGATGCGCCATCTCCATAAGAGATGATCGACAATCGAGGGCCGTTTTAGATTTGGTTAAGACACCGTCAAGTGACTGTCAGCCTGACTGTCAGAGAAGATGCGGATATCAGAAGTTGAAACCACGTTTTCTCTTAGCCAGGAGAGAACCTCTTTGATCACTAAAATTTCCGCTTGAAAGACGTACAATGATTAGGGAGGTGGAATGAGATGCTTAGATTAAGCTTTTCTACACACCACTATCAACTCCATCATTTGTCTTGGATCCATCTGTATAAAAATAAATACTTTTGTTATCCAGGAGTTTTTTGTCTTCCCATTTATCTCTGGATGGAATGGATACCTGGAAGTTTTTTCCAAATAGGGGTTTAGGAATAGTGTAGTCTATGTACTTTGGTATAGAACCAAAGAGGTTTAAAATGATGGAGTGCCCCACATTGTTTTTGGTCCATTGAGATGAGGCGCCGAGTCTTATCGCTGTACTCGCTGCAACTTAATTGCTGAAGATGTCGAGGAATGTCAGATGTAGGAGAGTGTCTAACGCTACTGAGGGTGTAGTTCTGAATGCCCCGCTTTGCAGAGACATGCAGTGCGTTCGACTCTGCTGAGTTTGTCGTAGTATGTGACTTTCTCCAGTGCAGTCCACCATAGTTCAACCCCGTACATGAGTATTGGTCGGATGACCGATGTGTAGAGCCAATAGGATATGCGAGGTCTTGCAAGTGAAAAGAGCTACTGTAGCTTTCGTATCTCTTTCTTGAATGTCAAGATATTTGGCTTCATTGGTAAAAATTAGTGGTACACCTTTTATTGAAGGAGGTACAATTACTGGAATCTTGTATATCCGTGTGAAAAGGACGAGGTTTTTTTTTTGAGAATTAATACTAAGTCCGCAGTGATCTATCGTCCATCTAGTGAGCATATTGAGTGCATTTTGGAGGAGGTCTCTCAGTGTATTAGGATATTCTCCTGTGACGGCGAAAGCAACATCATCGGCATACGCAACCACTCTGTAGCCTTCCCTCTCAAGGGATATTAGCAGTTTATTAACCACTATGTTCCACAGGAGAGAAGACAGAACGCCACCTTGCGGAGTGCCTTTACTGACAGACCTTTTTTAGCAAAAATCTCCCAAACTAGAGTTGATGATCCTGCTTTTCCGCATTAGATTAATCAACTCACAGAGTGAGTATTCGACGTTTAGGGTCGTCATAGCAGAAGTGATAGCGGATGTGTCAACGTTGTTGAAAGCGCCCAGGAAGCCAACCATAGTATATTCCTTTTGCTCTAGGGAGTATTCTATAGTTCTTACCAGAGTGTGCAAGGCTGTTTCTACCGATTTCTCTTTGCAGTAAGCATGCTGAGACATTGATAGTCTCTTTTTAATGCTATTACGTACATGGATATATTGGGAAGTTGAAATGAAGGATATGTTTTGAAAAAGGAAAGACGAACAGCAATTAAGCCATAAGCGTCCCAGGAGGGAACCAGTTTTTCCTCTTTTTTCAAATGAGTGAATGCATTGAACTAACGAATCGAAAAAAATCCATCTTCAAATGTTAGTTCACGCACTCACGTCCAGGTGGTGTGGAAAACGATCTGTCAGCTGTCAGGAGCTAATAGAAAAGTAAAATGAAGTAACCACTAGTTTATTATCTCCCACTTTCGGGTTTCGACAAATATCTGCCTGCCTCTGCTTTTCTGCTTTATGAAAATGCAGATACATGTAAATCCACTTTAGAAGAATATAATTGTTTTGATTTTTCTTTAATATTCTTATTCTTCTGTACCCAATTTCCCCTAGAAAAGTAAATAACTTACAGCACATCAGCGTTGTATGCTTAAGCGTGTGGCACAAAATTTTAAACGATTTAATAAAATGCTTAATCCATCTTTAGCAACTTACTTAGCATGTTTCGATGCTCGTTATTTAATAAAAGGGAATTAGCACTTTTTTAGTTAGCAAAACAAAAAAAAAAAGGTTGCAGCTTCTAACTTATGATTTCAACAACTGTCGTATCTTGAGAAAAAACATTGTACTAAAAAGATGTACAAAACCCTATAGAAAATACGCTACTGTATGGAAACCATATTTTTAAGAGTGGATTTTAAAATGTACCTTCAAAATAAGAGTGTCAAAAATTTAAGTGTCATTTGGTTGAATAAAAAAAACTTCTTTGTTGTTTTTAAAAATCCAAAAAAGAATACATTTTTTACCATCATATATTATGTAGAGAATATAAAATCGTGTTCAGAAAACAATATTTATTTTTGAGAATAAGGTGTCATAAGAATTTTTCAAGAAATAGGCATAGGTATCATACTCTAGCAAAACTTTTTAAAACAATAGCATTCTTCGAGAGAAAGTTCTTCGCGTAATCTTAGGCCCCCTAAAGATATAAGACCCAAGCTAGCCAACCCCTCATAACTCAGAGCGTCCCAAACCAATAACCCAAAGCGTCCTGAACCATTAGCGAGCCAACCCAATAACCCAGGACGCTAGGATTCCATGCTCTCGAAAACGATGAGACGAGACGATGCGAAAATCCAAGAAGCTATCCCCCAAGTGCTCCAACCCCCGATAAGATTTAGAATTATTGATACTCGGGCCTAATTATTCATCAGGGGCTCTTTTTAAAGTTTTTGAAAAATTAAATGTGTTCATTTTGCAATCGCAAAGAAAAAGTCGTAAGCCCAAAAGTTTAAAATTCTTAATAATTCGGATTCGATTGCTAAACGGGTTAAAGATGATAATCTTTCATCCAACATCGAAGATCGGTACATATTTTTTATTTTTTATGGACTGAGAAAGATCTTTCTGCTTCACAATTAGATATAGGTACTGTTATGTTTTATTTATAATGCATACAATTTAAATTGAAAGAAAATACATATTATTATTCAATATTCGAGAAAATTCTTTACGGAAAATATTCTAATTGAAAAAAACGGCCAACCTCTTTCACAGACGACGATGAACTGAAAAACTAGCAATAATGAGTGTACGTCGTATGTGTAATTTATATAACAGATTTTCATAGATTTATGTGCATGTATAAAGTGTATAACAGAATGTCATAGCAACAATTGAATGAATACAGGATACGTACTTAGCATAATAGTTAGCAAGATGGTATTTTAGAAATACAGTGTATGAATACATTATAGGTACTGTTACGAATATTCTAAGGGCTATAAAAACATAAACTAAACCTGAATAACTATAAACATAGAAAATGCTGTGTTCAAATAATTATTATCGCAGCCACATTTCATAAGTAATTTTTGTTCTTGCATAAAAAGTAATTCATGACAAATAAATGTTACGTTAACACTAAGTTCCACAAAATATCGATTGATATTGCAATTGCAGAAGATATGGATACTTTATATAAATATTCCCTATAAAGTGTAGAACTTTATTATTTCCGCCTTTTTTAATTCAATGTAAAATAATTCAATGCAGTATATTTTAGATAATACAGTAGTTAAGTTATTAGTTAAGGTATTACTATTGAAATAAACATAACATACATTTTTAAAAAACGTGTACTCGTGCATATGTACAATACAAATAAAATCCTCGTCTGAAAAACCTTAACCTTGTTACACTCTTGCTGAACACATCCTTTCTTGTTTTGGTTGTTAATGCCATCTATCTGTTACTCAGAGAAAGAAAAGGGGAAAACAAATTCACCACGATCTACCGTTATAAAGCTTACCGTAACTTATTGACAAACAAAAATGTTTTGCTAGAATTAATTTGTAAAAACGTTTTTGAGTAAAATTGTTAAATTTAAGTTTTCTTTCAAATTATTTAAACAAATATATTTATAAAAGTGTACAGTGAAGTGATACTTATATAAAAATTAGCAATGAAAAGTCGAAAAGAAGGAAAAGCGAATGTGAATTGAATTGCATAGACTTTCAAATGCCTGCATGGATTTTATTTAGTATACAGTTTTGGGTTAATAGCGACTTGGGCTTGGGTGGGTTTGACTTCTTCGATATCCAAGTTAAACTAGGTGTGTTAAAAATTCATGGAATTAATTGTGAGTTGGGCTATATGGGTTTAACCTTTTTAGGGTATATACCTATGTAGCTTTCGAGTTTGGATTTTGTGGGGTCGACAAATTTTGGTTTTTAATTTTTAAGGATTATTAAATTGTACAGTTTGAATATCACTGTTTTACGGTTTAAATTTCTTAATGGGATGGGAGATGGGACCCTCGTTTGCGCGGGGCCCAGGGCTGCAGTCCACCTTACCACCTATTAATCCGGGCCTGTGTACGTGCTATACAGCGACGTAGACTTAGCCAGATCACGTCTAGCTAGGAACTGAGCTAGAACTGGAGAAGTTCGTTGGTGAGGCTCTCTTTTACAAAGAACAGTAGCGCCACCTTAAGTAAGTAAGTAAGCCTTTATGCATATTCTTTGGAAAAAACATGTATTTTTTTGTGGTCCTAAAAAGTTGTAGTAGTTAGTCTTTCATATAATTTTGTTTATATTTTTACAGACAGTTAACAAACAGAAAAAAAGATATACATAACTTTCCAAGGGCCGTTCCTGGCAGGTTATTAAATTCAAAATTTACATTTTTATAGATATATGAAAATAAAATTAAATTCAAACATTTTGACCAATTTACCATCTAATAGGGGGGGGAGTATATGAGCTATAAGGTTTATACCGGTAAGTTGTACAAGTAAAGATTTCATCTGAAGATTGGTTAGTAATTTGAATAAGAAGATCGCTTATTTGATACTAAGTTGCCTTTAAATTCCTGAAACTTACCTTCAATTCCATCGTATTTTTTTACCTAAATTAGTTTTAATTAACAATTTTTTAAAATCCAAGAATCAAACAACATTTTTATTCTTCGTTTGTAAAGCTTTGTCAATGGCGGATCCAGGGGGGGGGGGGTTGACGAAATTTAAATTTAAAATGTTCATATATTTATAAGCTCTTTATTTAGTGCTTATACCAAAAATATTTTTAAGACAAAATTTAAAATGATTTTCGAAAAAAAAATAGGTTAAACTAGATTTTTTGACAAATAAAATGGCATTTAAATTGTTTGAGAAAAACTTATTTTGCAGGTAAACTTTTAAATCTTGAAATATAGGAAATATTTTCAAACAGACTTTTTGGAATAAATTATCAAGTCTAGCGACCCAGTCGTGCATTTCATTTCTTTCAAAGGTATGCTCTTGAACTGAGATTCAAACACGAATTTCAGTAATACAAATGTCCCAAAAAAATCAAGTGACACTTTTGTTAAACTAATGGCTAAGTGAAAAGCTTTAAAACGTGTAATTTGTGAGTACTACAAAACTATTTCCTTAAATTCAAGAACCAAACCGTTTTATCTCCACAATTTTTAAGTTTTGTTGACGTCTTTATAAGATCCAAATACGAGTTAGCTGATTGAAACCGATAGTAATAAGAGACTCGAAATTGAGTTCGAAAAAACTAGGTCAAAAAAGGCCGACATTTTCCAATTCAGATCCTTTCTCATTTTCTGAATTTTTAAATTTTTGCAGCGTTCTTCGCATTATTAGAAATGAAAACAAGAAAAGTGTGTTTTGTTTTTAAAAAAGCAACGTTTCAAAACATTTTCAATCAATAAGCTATTGTATTTTAGCTTTTTAGCTCTTAAATATGGCATATTTAGAAAACTGTTGGAATCTTGGAATGCTTTCATATGAGTCTTCCAAATTAAATAGTTAGACCATAACTTGCTGGACAACAGTGTTCTAAATAATTTGATAACTAAAGTTGTCATTTTAGCAATTAATGAACATTTTTAAGCGGTGAGTAAAAACTCATCTAAGTGTGTGACCCCCCTCCTGATGAAAAGTCTGGATCCGCCCTTGAGCTTTGTTGACTATGATCGAAATACGAGGCCGAATTTAGAGGCCCAGATGCCCCTCGCCCCAAATCATTTTCAAAATAAAGTAAACCATTTTTTTTTCACTCCAGTTTTTCAATGAATAATACCTTGTGAAACCAAGTAGATTCCTTTAGTATTGAACAAATACATATAAATAGAAACAAAATACATATCTGAAATTAAATTTTAGGGTTAACGAACGGAACCTTTCGAGCAGAAAAACCGTTGATGATTTCGTTGAAATCCAGTTTTCGGGGTAAAACGCTTTCAATGTTCAGGGGAGAAAGCTTTGATAGACGGTTTTGTCCCATCGTGGTTGGAAGCCTTTTTTTATAATTTTCATTTTTGAACTTAGCGCACTCCAGTGCAATTTGTTACCATCAAAACTTTATACATTCTCAATGCAATTTCGAGGTCTGGGAATGTAGCTCTAAAATTTTGATTTTCGAGAACTTGGTAAAATAGTTATGGTGATTGATCTGTTCCATAGTCCTTTTCCTTTTTAAATCATAAGCCAATCAAAGACAACCCATTACCAGGACTAGTCCTTAATCATCCGGATACACTTTCACCAATGCCTCCGCTACGTACAAATTTTCAGCATCCATCTTCTTGATGCTATTCAGTAATGCAAATCTCTTTCAGTAAGAGAGAGAGACTGGGATTAAAGTGGATACTTTGTATTTTGCTTGGGTTTGGATTGAACGAATGATTTTCATGATTGTGGTGCATGCATTTCCAATTCAAGAATCATTTTCGGGTCTTGCATCATCTTGTTTGTAGCGTTGAATCGCTTCAAGATATTGTTCCAAAATGTTGCAAACAAAGAGGATTCTACACCACTCATCTTCTGTAGAAGGTGCGTTGCTTTATTTCTTACGATGTCTTTTTGCTCTTTATAGGAAGATATGGTGGTTAGAGCTTCTTCGATTTCTGAATAGCCGTTGACAAAGGCTTTCGTAGCTTCAGCTTGACAAGACCAGTGAAATGTCGCTGAGCTTTTTCAAGACTAAATACTAGTCACTTTTCTTCTCTGATAATTTCTCAATCAGAATTCGGTGCGCTCTGTACTGGCTGTGAAAAACGTGTAAAAATTCTGCACGAAATCAAAAAATTGAGCAGCCGATGAACAAGAATTAGCAGCTGCCCTTCCCACTAAATTCAGAGAATGGGCACAACAAGGTACGAACACCGATAAATGATTTTGCTCCAAAATAAGAGCCTGAATTCCGTTGTATTTGCCATTCATGTTTGCCTGATTGGAGTGATCAAATATAGATCAATGATTTCTGTTGTTTAAGATTAATATAATTAAATAACCCTGTATGTACAAAGTCCTGTAGGCTGCTGGTAAATGTTAAAGAGCAAAAAATAATACATATCAAAGAAAAAGATGTTTACTAGTTGAAATAAGAAACAAACATTTTCCAAAGTCTCTATTGTGGAGGCCCCTGGTTTGTGGAGGCCCCGGGACTTCCGTCCCGGTCCCTCCGGTCCTGTCGAAATATTTGAAAAGCGTTCACTCAAAACAGTATTTTTTTAGGATTTGTCCTCTAGCAACTGCTTCAACTAACTAGTAAGCAGATTGACAAATGACAGTGAAAAAAGGCCTTCGAAAATTGAATCCGAACAAAATACGTCAAAAAAAGTCAGAAATCTTTCTCATTATCTGGGTTTCTGCATCTGAATTTTTGAAATATTTTAAGCTTCTATAGAAATATCAACAAGAACAGAATATATTATTTTTGGAAAAAAGCTACTTTTCAACATCTGATTAAAAGTCTGGATTCGTCCTTTAGTGACTTACAACTCCCATTCCTGGTGATGAAATTACAAAAACAACCCAAATTACCGTGAAAAGTCCAACATTTTTTTCAGAAGCGTGCCAATTTACTATTTTAAGCCTTGGTTGTTTTGGTTCAGCTGGAGGATACACATTATTTTAACACGCTTTAACTAAAATTACTGATTCTGATCGCTGTTTCAAGAACCTCTAGCATTGAGGCCCTTAGGAAATTTTGTACGGCGCGCGTGCACTTTCGAACAAAAAACAATTCTGATACTTGTATTTTAATTTATGATAAATCATTATTCTTAATTTAACAACGATACATTCATTCCTTAACTTTTAAATAACCCTCTGAAAAACGCTCAAAATTCAGACAGTTATTTGTACATGTATCTCCCCCCTCGCAATCGCAATATTGTGTGATACAAAATTTAGAAAGACAGACAGTGTTTTGTCCATTAACAATTGCACAAATTAAATTGAATTAAATTTTGCATAAGTTAAATTAAATTTAAATTATTCCCTTTAACAAAAATAACATTAAAAAAAAATATCCAATTCAGACTTTGAATAAATTTGTTACAAGTTGTTCTTTATCTTTTTTTTTAATAAATTTCGTTTTTGTTTACAATTTTATTTTCTTAAGTGCACTCACATCTCCTTCCTGACTTTTTAGTAAACAATTACCTTCGAAACTAATTTCAACTGCGTTTGCTATTATGGGGTCATTATTAAACGGAACTCTTGCTACTTTAGGGTTTATTGGGTAGAGGGATCTTGTCTTCTGGTCGAGTATAGGTAACCTTTATTATGTTAATGGAACGTTTAATATTACTGAGGCGTAAAATTGCTTGACAGTTGACATTCTGGCTGAACATCAGACACTTTGAAGACAATAATTGACGAGTCCTATTGTAATTATATGTTCCCTATTTGTTTTATTTTTGTTTTATACAATTTTATTATTTATACGTATTGCGATTTATTAAATAGAACTTGTTAATAAAAATATATGTAGGTACATACAATTGTAAGAAATTGGAACTTCTCACATAATAAGCGTTAAAACTACCCTTTGACGGAATACCTAAAAGTAAAATAATTATTTTGAATGAAGGTTTTTTCGCATTTTCGTTCGATTTTCTTCTTAACTTTTTATTATATTTTTTGTTCCCCAAGATGATGTTTCAGTTTTAAGATATAATTATCAAATCTCTGAATTGTAAAAATGAGCGGTCATAGACTTTTTGAAAATATTTTTTACGAAATAAAGAAACTAACTAAAATAAATAATTATAATAAAATTTCCCAATTATGGATACAATAATGGTTACGAAAAACATCTGGCTTACACTAGATTTAAGGCTCTTAAGATTCTTGCTATCTCTAAGCAGGTCGCATATAAGCTCGATAATCGGTGTCATAAAGCACGCATAGGTTAGGCTACTGTGTGTCCTATTCCATCACGGACCCTATCCTAATTCAACCTATACAAAAATGATGTGACACTACACGATTTCACCACTTGTGTAAAATTTATTTGCCTTTTTTGTTATCATTTATAAGCTATCAACCTTTCGTTAAGTTTAATGGAGATTTAATTAAGTGCAACGCTTAGTCAAGACATAAATGGCTGCAACAATAAACTTTTGATTTATCGTTTGCGTTTAATTGTAAGGATGGGTGCAGAGAGTCAAAAGGGGGTTTCAAACGCTTCCCATTAAATGAAATTTGTGTATACGTAGAATAAGTGCGAAGGTAGTTATAGAAAATAAGACTTATTTCTACTTATTTACTTAATTTGGTACAGGCCTGTGTGAACTAAGTGCCTCATCCAACAAACTTGTCAAGCATCTAGCTCGGTCCCTAGGTAGATGTCTGCATTTGGAACCAAGGTGGAAAATTTCACTCTCGACTTGTGTGCGCCATCTGATGTTTTAAAATAAATTTCTTAATTTTTTTTTTTTAATTTCAAATTTGTTTGATTTATTATATCAACAAAATTGAAAAACATTACAGCGAAAAAATAAGCTTTAAGTAACGGCTACGCAATGAGCGACCGAGCGACGAGCCGCTGGGCGATTCAAAAAATTAAGAACACATGAAATCGTACTTTTAATGCTCTGTTATAGCTTCTTGTTTGAGAGTTCTTGTTTTGCAAAAAGTTATAACAGGACCATTACAAGTGTTGCATTTGTTTTATAATAATATGTTTTCTGTTTCAAGTTTTTAGAAAATTGCCCCTCCAACCTAAACGAGGGACAATAGAACCTCCCTATATATAATATGTATGTACAAGGAAATAATAATTAATGCAAAAGATTCTGAGCATCTTCACTTAGTGGAACGGATTCCTTTGTTTTCGGTTCAGGCATTAGATACGTAATTTTGGGATCAGAAGCTGAATAATGTCCTCATTAGTTGCCAAGCGGGAACACTTCCTGGTGTTATGGATTCTGTATAGTGTCTATAATCTTTGTTTCGGCTTTCTTGTGCTTCCTCGAATGTGATCCTACTGGTAACGCAGCTGCTTTTATTATTTCAGCTCCGTGTAGTTAAATTTTGTGCACAGTGGCTGGCATATAGTACCAAGGATACAGCTCAAGCGCCAAAATAGCGGTTTTCCGTATAAGATCCAAACTTTTCTGGCTCAATAGGAAAAGTGATGCATATAGTCTCTAGGATTACACTTAGTCAAAGTCCTTAACTACCTCAAAGTTATAGCTGTCCATGGTGACGTTTTGTCCAAGACGTCGTCGTTCAGTGTCCTTTTTTGATGACAGCATATACTTTTTCTTGCCCTCATTGACCACTAAACCCATCTTCTTCGCTTCCGTCGCAATGCTCAAAAACGCTCCACTGACATCATGCTTTGATCTTCCAATTATGTCAATATCATCTGCGTATCCGAGTAATTGGTGATCTTTGGAAGATTGTGCCTCTAGTGTTGACGGTTGAGTTTTGCACAATTCTTTCCAGAACGATGTTGAAGAAGTCGCATGACAGTGCATCGCCTTGTCTAAAACCTTTTTTGACATCAAATGCATCGGTAAGATCATTTCCGACCTTGATAGAGCAGCGTGCATTCTCCATCGTCATTCTGCACAAACGGATAAGTTTGACAGGGATGCTAAAACTAGACATTGCTCGGTAGAGCTCTTCCCTATAGATGCTGCCATACGCGGCTTTAAAATCGATAAAGAGATGGTGGGTATCGATTTGAAGCTCCTGGGTTTTTTCCAAGATCTGCCGTAGTGTGAATATTTGGTCGATAGTGGACTTTCCTGGTCTGACGCCACACTGATAAGGACCAATCAGGTTGTTGACGAATGGCATCAGACGTTCACATAATACGGCAGAGAGGATCTTATACGCAATGTTAAGGAGACTGATGCCTCTGTAGTTGGCGCAGTTTAGAGGGTCTCCTTTCTTATGTATCGGGCACACTATGCTGAGATTCCACTCATCGGGCATGCTTTCTTTCGACCATATTTTGCAGATGAGTTGGTGCATGCTCCCTACCAAGTCATCGCCTGCTGCTTTGAATAGCTCGGGAGCGATGCCGTCAGATCCAGCAGCTTTGTTTGACTTAAGTTTAGATATAGCTATCTTCACTTCGTCATGGTCGGGTAGGCGGAATTGTTGATCTGCGTCGCCGAGGTTGAGTAGTTCTATCTCCCTTACAGCGGAATTCGGTTCGTCATCGCCGTTATATAATTTGGAGAAGTGATCTTTCCATATTCTCAGCATCGACTGCGGTTCTACTACGATGTTCCCCTGATCGTCTTTACAGGCTTCGGTTCGTGGCTGGTACTCTTGGGAGGTTTTTTTTACCTTTTGGTAAAATTTACGAACCTCATTCCTGTTGTGACATCCCTCTATCTCCTCGATCGCGCGCTTCTCATGCTCTCTTTTTTTCCATCTAAGAAGCCGGTGTTCCTCTCTCCTCTTCTGCTCGTAGAGCTCACGAGCAGCTCTAGTCCTTCCTTTTGTGCAGCGCCGTTTTGTATGCCTGTTGTTTAGCTGCATGCGCTTGCCGGCATTCGTCGCCAAACCAGGGGTTTCGCTGTGGTGGCCGTGTGAAACCTAGCACTTCAGAGGCGGCATCTCTGATGGCTGCAAAGCAATGTTGCCACTGGTTTTCAATGCTTAATGCAGGCAGAATAGGACTCCTTAAGAGGTTATTAGAGAATCGATTTGAAAAGGACATGGCTGTCTCTTGCGATTTAAGCCGTCTAACGTCGAAACTGCTCAGAGAACTTCCTTGTTTTGGCTTGGACCGGGATATCCGTAGCCGTACCTTGGCTACAACGAGGTAGTGGTCCGAGTCAATGTTGGCCTCTCGGAATGTTCGGATATCCTGGATACTGGAGAAGTGTCGTGCGTCGATCGCAATGTGGTCAATCTGGTTGACAGTTGATTGATCAGGAGATTTCCATGTAGATATTGAGATGCGTGAACTGCGTACTAGCTACCAGAACGTGTCGCCCCGCACCGAAATCGACCAGCCTGAATCCGTTGTCGGAGGTGGTGTCGTGCAGGCTGTATCTCCCGATTATCCCACCAAAGATGTCTTCTCTTCCTAGCTTGGCATTAAAATCTCCTAAGACAATTTTAATGTCATAGCCAGGGCACTGCTCATATGTCTTGTCTAAGAGCTCGAAGAATATGTCTTTGGTGTGTTCATCTTTCTCCTCTGTTGGGGCATGCGCGCATATTAGGCTTATGTTTGCGAATTTAGTCCACACTGTTGAAACTCAAGACTTTTTGCCTGAGCCTAGTTCGAACAACAAATCCACACCCAAATAGACGCTGTCTTTGTTCTCGGTAGCAGTCGCCGTAGTAGATATCGCAGTCTTATAGTTTGCGTTTGCCCGGTCCATTCCATCGCACTTCTTGGATGGCCGTAATATCTGCCTTGCAGCAGTTTAGGGCTTCCGCTAATTGTTCGGCTGCACGTGGTCAGTTAAGGGATCAACATTCCACGTACATATCGGAAGTTCGTTGTCCTTATTTCGTCAACAGTGAATCCGTCCGTATCCGAGGCTTGTTGGTGCTTCGAAACTTAAGGTATTTTTACGTGGCCAGGAAGTCACCCCGACGGCACAACCCCCAACCTGGAGGGCCAGGTTAGTATAACTTCAAGGAAGGGGAGCCGGATAAACCGCTCCTTACAGGCCTGGGCTCCGAATATGTCGAAGAAGCCCTATAAGGTGTTCACTAAGTAGTTCAACCTTACTGGAACTGTAGACGCCACCGTTGATTCTATCTCGAGAACTCGTCAGCTGCCGCCTGGGTAAGGAGGGGTGCCTTAGTGGAAACACCTCTCCCCCCCTCTCTCGTTTGCTGCCCCCAACAACTTTCCACTGGGGTTGGAACCCAATCTCCAGTTGAGGTACTAGGCACACGATGTTCACCGCGGGGAGGTGAGAGTAGGAGTTGATAGACAGAGGTTTCATATCAATAGTTGATTTTATGGTTCTCCAAGTCTTAAAATTTAAGTTTAAGCATAAATGCTTTATGCAAATTGTTCATATCGGTCGGCTTTGCGACACAAATAACGCAACTACTTAACGAAGATGTATTCGTCACTGCCTGATCCACCTTACCATCTATCATGGTAAAATGTAATTCATGCTAAACATTAATAACTTGGGAGTCAAAATGTATTATTGTTTGATGTAAATTGTTTAATTCATTTTCTACTTTTAGTTTTTCTTCGCGTTCAAAACATTAATTTTTATTTGAAATTGTAAAGTTTATTTAAAATTAAAGTTTGGTAAGAATCTTTTTTTGACTTCAGATATAATTTGGGCAAATTTATAAGGTTCTAAATTAGGATACCTTTCATTTAAAAAAATTCCGAGGGAGTTAATCTTTTGACTGAAAAAGAAATCACATAACACTCTTTTTTCTATCGCAAAATTAGACATTATGAGACTTTCAAAATTAATATTAACTCAACCAATGCTTAAGCAAAACTGCATGAAGATCCTATTGATCTATTAAACTCAACTTTGAGTGCTTTATGAACAATACGCTCGCCTGCACTCAAAAACATCTTGCGAGCAAAGTGACTAAAAGTGACGTTTTATTTTTGAACTATGCATAGTTCATGGAATAGTTTCTCAAGAAATGTTAGTGTCAACACTTAGCAACACTTAGCTCTTTATGTAAAGTCCAATAATTAACAAAAGTTACTCAATCTTGATGGAGTTCTATTTTAAAGCAATATATTTTTGTATTGGTAAGGAAATTTAACAAACGGTAAATGAGATATTGAAGCAAAGTATATAATTAATAAAATAAACCTTTTTTGTTAAACTAAAAGCGGTCATTATACTAAAAAAAAGCACATGAAAACCAATGAAAAAAATCTTTAAATTCTTTGAATCTAGAAAGAAGCCGCTTTGGGTTAACGGTTTTGCGAATTAGAGTGATAAAAAAAAAATACAAAATTGAGTGCATTCTTTATTTATGTGTATATATGCAGAATCGAAAAATCATATTAAATTTTGCTGTGCAAATTCTTTGACATTTGGGGTTTTTCCACTTTGAAACCACTGTGCGACGTCGATCTGCAATCAAATCTGTTTTAATTTTTCAGTCGATTGCTGAGGGACGTACGTGTTCAATGCTCAAATTCCCAAAAATATTGCACAAGCTCATTTCTTGTATTCAACCCATTGCTTCAGCTTCTGTTAAAACGGGACAGTTCTTCTTTTGTGGTTGCAATTGTTTGAGCCAAGCCATTTATGGAGGCAAGTTTTCTGTTTGACCATTTAATTTTCTCCTTGGATAAGGTATTAGTAAATAATTTTTCAAGGGTAAGCCTCATCTCCGATTAAAACATTTGGAAGAACACTTTTTGATTGTGGTAATGCTTGTGGAGGTGGAACGTTAAATTTATTGGCTTCAAGTAATTGTTAGAAACTTTTTGTCAGCATCAGCTACAGCTTGCATTACAATAGAAAAATAATGCAGGTAGGCAAAATAATGAGAGCCAGAATTCGTAGGACACTGAATTTGTAAATGTCTACCATCAATACTGCCAAAACAGTTAGGAAATTTCCAGCGCCGTTAGTAATCGTTAATAACATTTTGAAGGAAGTCAGTTTTAGGTGTAGGCATAATATTCTTCCACAAGTTGTTCCCGTATGATAACATAGTTACTAACTGTGCTTCTGCCCATTCGAAAAGCAAACGCTAAATCTCGAAACAAATGACCTGTTGCCAGAAATCTGAAAACATTGAGGATACAAAAATTGTAAATAGTATACGTATAATAATATTTAAAATTTCAGGAGCCAATATAAAACTAAAGTGGAAAACCCTAAAAGAATATTTTCGAAGGGTTCTTCCAAAAGCTCCACGTTCATTATCGGGATCCGAAGCTGCACCAACAAAACTGAGATGGCCATTTTATAAAATGATATCCTTTACGAAGCAGACAATTGACCCAGATTCAACTGAGGGAAATCTTCGAGAACCAGAAAGTTAATCAATAGTTCAAGATCGTTTTTTCTCTGAAACAGTATCAGAATTAATGGAAGAAGAGGATGTAACTCTTTCAAGTGTCAATACGCTTACAAACAACACTCCTGCTACGAGCACCAGCTGCCCCAAACCGTGCGGAAAAATAAAAATAAGAAAGCGTCAACATACAATTTGGACTTAGAATTTCTCGAGTAAAAAAAGAAAGACTCCAAATCTTAAAGCAAAAGGAGCAAAAAAAGAAGAGGATAGTGACGACCTTCAATTTTTCAAAAGTCTTACTCGACTTAAAAAAAGAAAGACTCCAAATTTTAAAGCAAGAGGAGCAAAAAAAGAAGAGGATAGTGACGATCTTCAATTTTTCAAAAGTCTTTTGACATTTATGGCTGGCACAATTTAACAATTTTGAAAAACTTGAGATAAGAACTTGAATTCAAAATATTATATTGGAAAAACTTAAGAATGCATATAAAGATTAAAAAAATTAAAAAAACTAACCTTAAATAAAACCAGCCTAATTGATTTCTTTTGTGTTGTTAATTTTGGTCGAACTTTTTCCAACGGCAAATCAAAAGATGGTACGACAATATTGCCAAAATCGATCTGGAAATCTGCGAAGATTTAGATATAAATGATGAAATTCACCATAATTTTCCCTTTCACGATTTATGGGGTGTATACCAAATCTACGAATTCTCGATCTTATTACAGATCTATTAATATGAACGCGACTTTCAACAAGTAAGCCATGGCGAACCGCCCATTTTTCCTACTAATCGCTCAGCGACGTGTCATTTAGTAAATGGCCACCTATTGCTCAGATTGGTCGCTCAGTGACTCGTCACTCATTGCGTGGCCGAAGCCTTAACACCTGAGCCTGCGAGTTGTTGATTTTTAAATATATGCGCCTTACAAAAATATATCTTTAGAAAATTTACAGAAGTATGGCCTCTTAAAATTTAAAATGTTTGATGTTTAAACCTTTAAGAATACTTTTAAAAAAACCCAAATTTTGATGTTCGCTAAAACTAAAATGATGGTAAAAGCACTTTAACCTTATAAGAACTACATGGCCCCATGAATTCTCCCTCCCACTGGATCTATACCATTAATAGATAGTTGGCGGTTAGTGCTCCTTATCAAGGTATTTGAGGTTCTTTGACAATATTTCAAACTTCATTAGTCTATAAAACTATATAATTGTAGTGTTAAGCTTTTTGCAAGTTAATGGCGCAAAATTTTAAAGAATCTATTGTTAAGGGCTTCACATTTTACTAAGTAGCAAATAACTAAATATTTACCAATATACTTAGAAATATATGGTTTGCATAGACCCCTACACAATCTCCTGATTTAAACATTTCTAATTGAAAGTTTGTTACAAAATTGGAATTGATGGTTAGTGCGTTGGACGTTGCGTTGCCAGAGGACTTGAATTTGATCCCTTCCTAAGCCATCTAAAGTTCTTTTCACGGGTTCTGCCTCTTGCGAGGAATTGAAAAATTCCCCAAGTGTAAATCTTTTTATGAAGTGTTTTCTAAAATTAGCGTTCGGATTCGTCTCAACATTGTAGGTCCCCTCCATCATTGTCAACATTACTCGCACCTAGGAATGGAGGAAAGTTGTTAGTCACTAGGCCCTAGTTCCTAGGCCCTAGTTCCTAGGCCCTAGTTCCTAGGCCATATATAAGGCCCAACTAAATATAATAGGCATAAGCTAGCATATGCGCGCATAAGTAAACGTGCGAATACAAAGAATCTCAATACGAGTGAACATAATGGAGTCTAGCTCCGTTTCGTTCAATTTTTCTCAGTTTCGTTAATTTAAGCACACTTAGCAAAAGAGCGATCCCAGTCGCTCGCCGCATAAGTAAAATCTGACATGTAGATACGTGAGCAAAATTGCATTATGGCTATGCAGTAATTTCGCAAACTTAAGTGAATTTTCGTTGGGTTTTTGACATTAGCTTATGTTTGCTTATGCCTATTATAGTTGGGCCTTTACCCTCGTCCAATACCAACAAAACTTATCGAATCGTTGTAGTTTTCGTTTTGAGCTATACTGAAATAGATGATTGTGACAGATGATTAGAAAAAATCTTCAATATTCAAACACCTGCTTAAGGAAAGGCTCCCAGCATCTTATATTAACTTCCCATAGGAAGTTATTGTAGTCCGTTCGATTCGTCACGACGTTTCAAGTAGAGTCGAAATAAAAGACTTTTAGAGAGATGTCTGTGCGTGCGAGTCTGTACGTTCCGTACGTTGGAGAAGTTTTTTCTTCGTCCATAGCTGAAGAACCAGTAAAGATATCGACTTCAAATTAATTTTGTTATACCGATAATAAAGCAGAAAGATGCAGAAAGGAGTCTCAGAAAAATTGAGTGGGTGGTGTTTTTATCATAGCAATTAAAAAAAAGAGTACAAATTAGTAAACCCAAAATATCTCATGAACCAATAACGCTAGAGACTTGAATTAAATTTTAAATTATATATTAACGTGATACAAAACAATAATATTTTTGGAAAAAAATCCAATTAACGATTTTTTATACATCAAAAAAACTGAAAAAAAATTGTCACCTCGAAAATTTTACCACTAAAATTTGATTTCATCTCCAAAACAATTTGGTGCAACGAAGAATAATATTTTTTGACATCTGATTAAATTTTGAGAAAAATCTAATTCGTACTTTTTTTATGAAAAATAAAAACCTAAACAAAGTTAATAAAAGTTGGTAAAAATTTGATTTTCGACTCAAATATATTTTCAAATCTCTGAGATTTTGGCTTTTAACTTTTTTTATCTTTTAAAAAATATTGTTGTAAACATTTAGTAAAATTTTGAGAATATTGAATATGCATTCCATCTACCACCCCAATTACACCAAGAATTCTTGATTTTTGTCAAAAATAGCATTTTTTACTTTCGTTTCTCTTTCTCATTTATTTCAAAATTCTACATCAGCGACAATTTCGATTGAAGTAATGAAGTCAAAACTTGGACAAGTATTTTTGACATGGTTTTCTGTGCAATTCCAGCGTTCTTGTCACCACCGATTTGATTTTGGTAACCTCCTGTTGCCAAAAAATTCAATACTGCTGATAAATTAATGATAATCGGAACAGCATTTTGTCTTCTGCGAGTAGTCATGTCGGATGATATGGTGTTAAGTAAGAACATAAATCCGTCTTTAGAAAGACGATACCTCTTAACAAAAGTATACATTTTTCATTAAGAATGCGTTCAAATATTTTACTGTATAATGTATATATACATACATACATATGTACAAACCTCTTCTCACTCAGCTCCTTTATTTTGGAATTATCTCTTATTCTTCTGCGTTCAATTTACTCGTACCGTTCTTCATTTCCTTGCAAATTGAACCAAATTCCAACGGTGTCTATTTTTGTAGTAATTATTCTTGTCCAAAAATTTGACGTTTTATTTTTGTTTTGTTTTTAAAACTTTCAAATAACTCGATACTCTTTCGGAAGTACAAATTTTCCGTTTCTACTTTCATACGTAGTACGATTTAAACGTAAAATCGGAAATGAATTTCAAATAGAATCAAAAGTAGAATCGAGTTACATAATAGGGCCCCAGAACTCCAATTTATATTTTGAATCGATTTCAATTTCATTTCGAGTGTAAGTGAAATGTAGAACCTCTCTGCACTAACCATACCACGGGCACTTTTAAATTATAAAAAATAAAAACCTAAAAAAAAAACATTACTAAAAGTACATTACTCAAATATATTTTCAGTAACTGGAGACATTGGCTTTAAACTAATTTTATCTTTTAAAAATATTATTTTCAACATTCAGTAAAATTTTGAGAAAAATCGAATAAGATTTTTTACAAAAAAATAAAAACTTAAACAAAAATTAATAAGAGTTGGTAAAAATTGATTTTCGACTCAAATATCTTTTTAAAATTTTGAGATATTGGCTTCAAATTGAATTTATCTTACAAAATATATTGTTTTCAATATTCAGTAAAATTTGGAAAAGTTAAATTGACAGTTTTTTTACAAAAAAAGAAAAATAAACTCTAAAAAAAAAAACAATACTAAGACTTGGTAAAAACTTTTCTTTCGACTTAGACATCTTTTCAAAATTTAAAAATATTGGCTTCAAACTATTTTCATATCACAGAAAATATCAGTACCTACATTTTTTATAAAAAAACAGTCAAAATTGGTTTTTAACTAAAAACAAAAATAGATCTTAAAATCAAACTATTTCATATATGCAAAATATTGTTGGTAATTGTTAGTTTATTTCTTAGAATAAATCAATTTTTATTTTGCGTAACGCCATTATGCTTCAATATCGATTTTTGTGAATTCCTAGAAATCGATTAATTGGGATCAACAGCATTCACCAACAATTGCATTTGAAACAGCAATATTTTTGATTGAGCGAGCGTGGATTACAAAATTGGATGATGCACAATGCATACGCAGAGGCCTTAAAATTAGGACTTTAGTAATGCTTCCACTTATGTTAAATTGCTGCACAATCCCAATTTGTCTCCTTATATCATTTTTATAAGCCGAGACTTATGAGTTTAAAGATAAAATATAACATTTCTGGCCATAAATACGTTTGCATTGTGTTAACCTCTCTCCATTTCAAAGCTTTAATTTATAATAAATTAAAAGAATATAGAATCAAATAAGCTTCCTATGGATTTTTAATTGTTTACCCAATTAAAGCAGCATTTATCAAATCGCAAACATAAACATAACATTTTTGTATGTGTCGATGACCAATTTTGTAGACCTAATGGCATTCATCTTTATAGCCTTCATAAAAATTAATAACAAATTAAAAAAAAAAAAACAAATCTGTCGAATTTAATTTGAATGCTACGCATACACAATTCAATTAACCAAATTTTTCCAAACATGAAAGTTAGTAGGTACTGCTTTTCGATATTTATCTTCGTTAGGTCTAATAATTTCCCGAATACATTTAGTCTCATTAGTAAACCGATTTATAAGCATTAACCGCAACCCCATTATACTTTATATGCATCATAGTTTTCAAATAACAATTTTGTTCGAGTTTTATCTTAAAAATTTCATCGGACATATTCTGTAGCATTTCTATGTTTCTATGTTCTAGTGCCTAATAAAAATATTTTTTCAATAGTACTGTGCATAAAACAAATTGTATTTTTTTAGCACGGAAGTATAAGAGCATTGTGAGGAGGCCAAATTTAGAGCTTGAAGATATAGTCTTAAAAGTTATTAGTGCGTTGGTTTGAAAATAGTGTTCCGAGCTTTAATGAAGTTATAATAAATGAAGCGATAAAATTGTGTTTACAAAAGCTGAGATTAAGGAAGAAGTAAATTTTCATCTCCTTTTAAATTGTAAAGTCCAAGTTTCTTAGTCTCCGGCCACATATAATAAGCGACGAGCGACTGAGTGACGAGTCGCTGAGAAAATTAAAACTCATGAAATAGTTTGGAGGTGGCGACATAAAGCTTATGCGACTGAGCGTTTTTTAAGCCTCAAATCTGTTTTAATTTGTCAGTCGATCGTTGAGCGACCGCCATTTATTACTTAATGAGCCAAATGCACATTTAACGTATTTTTGTTGTGATTGAAATTTTTTTGTAGAAGTTTTCTGTTTGAGCATTTAAGGTTTTTCTTGGATATGGTCTTAATACAACATTTGTAAGTGGGTTAGCCTTGTTTGATTCTGGTAATGCTTCTAAAGATAGAAGGTTATATTTATCGGCTTCATATTGCTTTGCTTTGCTCTCCCACCCACCTTAATTCTTAAAAACTTTTTACTATCGTCAGCTACAGCTTCCAGTACAATAGAAAAATAATGCCGGTATTAAGAATAATGAGAGCTGTAGCATGTGCTAAGCACACACTTCGTCATCAAGTCATCAATACTGCGAGAATAATTAGGAAATTTTCAGCACACGGGAGTAATTATTTAAAACATTTCAAAGGTGGTTATCTGCTGTTTATAGGCATATATTCTTCCACAAGTCCACTTCTGCCCAATCGAAAAGCAAGCCCGAACCAGAATATTATTCAATTGCTCAAAACTTTAGATAAACTTTATTTTTAGATAAACTTATAATAGCTTGCACACCAAATTATGATTACAAAATTTGAAGAAGTGTCCTGCTGATTTCGGCTCCTCGTAGTTATTGGATTTAAGATAAACCACATTACCAGAAAAATAAGTTCCACAGCTTACAACTTCAACTTTGTACGCCTCCAGTGACGCCTCTTAGCGTTGTACCGGAACCATTTCTTTTTTTAGCTATTTTTTGTTTAATACGAAACGATTTGTGGGCACCCATTTCGCCCGCTTTTGGCAAAGATAGGAAAAGAAAAAAAAAACTGAGCGTCAGCAAAAAATTTGCACTCAGAATTTCTAGAGAGAGGTAAAAAAAAGTAGAGGATAATGATGACCTTCAATATTTGAAAAGTCTTTTGCCATTTATGGGACAATTTAACAATTTCGAAAAACTTGAGATGAGAACTGACATTTGAATAAGAAAAGAAAATCAAAAAAAAAAACTAACTTTAAACATAAAACCAGCCGTTGTTAGGACTAATTGCTTTCTTGTATTTTGTTAATTTTGGTCGAACTTTTTCCAACAGCAGATTAAAAGATTGCATTCGAACTGGGAGTCTGCGAAGATTGTGATATGAAAGATGAAATGAAATTCATCATAATTTGCCCTTTCACGGTTTTTGGGATGTACACCAAATCTATGGATTATAGATCTATAAATTTAAACGCGACTTTCAACTAATGAGCTGCGACGAATCACACTTGAAGATGGAATTTTCCCGACGTCCGCGTCGTTTAGTATTATTAACTTATATTAAATGAATATGAAAATAACGTATAGCACTATGCACCAAACATTTCTTATACTCTCAAGACTATAAAGACCAGTTTTTGAACTTGTTGGACAAATAGAAAATGAGAATTCTGGTAAACTACATTTTAAAAAAAAATAGAAAAACATTAATTCTTTAAATCATTATAAATTCTGTGAAATGGAAGTTTATTATATACACGATAAAAAACATGGTAACTACTTTTGGTTCGAAATACCGGAAAAGACGTTTACAAAATTCCCAAGTATGCTGTAATTGTTACATTTTCTAAAAGATTTTTTTTAAAGTAATGTAAATGCTATATTCATAGAATTTCTCTTTAAAATAAGTATAACTTTTCACTGCTGGATTGTAATGAAAACTGGCCCCAAGAAGCATCATCAGGGGCTTCTGGTCTGGGCTTGAGGCCATCACTGACCTGTGATCTTCATTGTTCTTTGACAAGATGAAGTAAGTTAAAATTATATGTTTTAAATAAGACCAACTTATTTTTAGGGTAAGATATGCTTTGGCACATTACAGGATTTGGGGTAGGTGCGAGGTTGAGTGTAGCCAAAGTGTTTTGGATTTGTAGCAAACCATACTGTTCAAAGTGAAATAAAACTAATTTGGCTTTATTTCACTTTCTCTAAATGTCATAACACCATATGTTGGAAATTAGCTTTAATACACTTTACAAAGGTGAAATAACGCCAATTCTTGAAATTTGTCCTTATTTTAATTGCAATTATTTGACGACACCCTTCATGGACACAGTCCTTATACATTTCTAGCATAGAATCTATCCATCGTCTTTACTTCAAATTACTATTCATCATTATTTGTCTTTGTATTCTTTTTAAAATATCTTACGAAACAATAACGCTATTGACTTGAACTAAATTTAATATAATATATTGTGACGTGATTTCAAAGAAGTATGTTTTTGGATAAAATTCAATCAACGGTGTTGGTTAAGTCAAAAAACCTGGAAATAATAATTGTCACCTCGAATATTTTACGAACAAACAATTATTATTATTTATATTTATATTACTAAAACTTGGTAAAAATTGTTTTTTTTTTTGACTCAAATATACTTTATACTAAATAAAGATAGCGGCTTCAAATTACTTTCATCTTATAAAAAATATTAAAATTAAAATCTTCAAAAAATAGTACTCCAAAGTAGTGAAAATTGAATTTTGATTCTCGATATCTCTTGAATAAATGAAGGTATTGAGTTCAAAATGATTTCATATTGTGCTAATTTTTCTTATAAAAATCCCATCTGTGTTTGTTTTGTATAAAGAATATTACAAATTTTTTAGACTTTTGACTAAAAAACTCGTTAACAAAAATAGATTTTGAAATCAAAATATTTCATTATATGCAAAATATTGTTGGTAGTAATTTTAAGTTAATTTTTAGAAAAATTGAATTTATCAAAAATCGAAAACCTAAAAAAAACAACAAAAACTGATATAAAATGGTTATCGACTTAATTATCGACTTTCGTTTTGTGTCTCACACAAAATGTAGTTATTAATATTTTGTTAAAGTTATAAGCAAGACAAATTGACAGACCAGATCTATGATAAGTGTGGGTAACATCCCAGCTATGAAACTTACTTACGGATATTCACAAGAAAGCTACTTTCTGTCAAAAACAACTAAAATCTTTATTTCAGCAAAATTTATAATTTCGAAAAACTTTGGTAATATGCTTTAAATTATTTTCATAAGATCTTTTCTGAGAAAAAATCCTTGAATAAAAGATCACCAATTTGACATTAAGTTCACTTCCAATTTCTGAAACTCGTCTTCAATTCCATCTTATTTTTTTTTTGACGCGGCTTTAAGATCTCAAAAAATTAAAGAAATCAAATTTTTAAATTTAATTTACTTTGTATGCTCTCGAATTAAGATTTAAACACGAATTTCAAGAATATAAATGTCTCATAAACGGCTAAAGTAACACTTTCGATAAACTATGGCTGATTGAAAAACCATAATAAATAAAACGTTGATTTCAATTAGCAATTAACTTATTAATTTAATATAAAAGCTTTGAATATTTCAAGAATTGAAGTGAAAAGAGATTCTGCAATGTGTAATTTGTGAGTGCCACACTAAATTTTGCTCCCAACTTTTTTGTTTACTTTAATTTGTTTTTATTTGATTTTAAGAGAATTTATGTACTCAAATGCAACTATTTCCTTAATTTTAAGAACCAAACATTTTTTCTCTACAATTTTCAAGTTTTGTTGACTCCTTTAAGATCAAAATATTTTCAAAAAGTCCACGCAAAACAGTCATTTTCTAGAATTTTTCTTCTAGCATTAGCTCCAATCTACAAGTAAGCAGACTGATAAAGATAGTAATAATCAACTCTCGAAAATTGAGTCCGAAAAAAATACGTACAAAAAAGCCATATAATCCTACATATCAGATTCAGTTTTACTTTTCTATGGTCAAATTTTGTTGGCTAACTTTCTCATTTCCTGGGTTTTTGCATCTATATTTTTGTAGCGTTTTTCGCATTTATAGAAATGCCTTAGAGAACAAAATTAAACCTACGTTTCAACACAATTTCTAACATTTCTGCGTAAAATACACATAAAACCCTACTTAACTATTGTATTTAAGCTCTTAAATAGGGCATATTTAGAAATATACTGGAATCTTGGAATGCTTTCATGTGTAGGTAGTCGTCCAAATCAAATAGTTCGACCATGCCTTGCTGGATAAAAGTGTTCTAAAATAATCATTAAAGTTGCCACTTTACCCTTTAAAATATGAAAATGTAAGCTTTTAAATTGTCAGTCTCCTTTAGAGAGCATTAAAAAACGTTTTAAGCTGTTTTCAACAACTTGTCTTTATGTAGATAGATAGATGGATAGATAGATATTTATTATTTCCATATATAATTACAGTTTAGATGAGTTGCCATTGCACAGTGAACAAAGATATATGACATTACGAGGGTTAGGGGTTTGAGAATCGGAATAAACTTAGCTAATTTCCATTTGTAAGGACAGTATTGCAACTTTAAACAAGAGCTTACTATGAAGGCACTAAAGGCAAAACAACTATTTGGAAGCATGCCTAATTAATTCATCTTTAATTTTATTAATCTCAGCTGATTTTTTGTTTTGAAGATTGTAAGCAATATATTCAATATACTCATTTCACTCACTGGAAAACTGATTGTTTTTTTATTTTATTTATTTACACAGTCATTAACCATAATTTCAACCAATAAAAGTATCGGCAAGTAATTCATCTTTTTCTTTATAGCTGGGTAATTAAAGTATGTACTAGAAGATTCAAGATCAGGCATAGAGAAGTTTGCATTTCGTATTAAAATATATAAAAACCAATAAAAAATCAGTTTTGTCACAATATTTATGGAATAGTCAATGCCAAAAACATATCTACGATGCGACCAATCTTCATCGAAGAACGGGCCAAAGCACGGAGGGCTGATTGGGGTCTTTGTCTTGTTGCCACCAGTGGCAGGCAGCTTGTTGTGCAGGGCAGTGATTCCAAGAGTCTTGCATTTTTCAGCAACATCTTGAGCGGCCAACAAAGCAGCGTATGTTGAAGCTTAATCACGATCAGCCTTGACTTTTATTCCTCTGCCTCCGGTGACAAGGGCAATGGTTTCACGGCCCGACAAATCAGTAACATGGACGAAGGTGTCGCGTCGTTGGAATAGATGTGAGCAACACCAAATACGAGCTCACCATCGCGCACTTGGGGTCCTAGGGAAACCTGGACTTCCTCTTTTTGAACTTTGTTCTTCCGTATTTCGTATTATTTTGTTAATATTAAAAAATTATTTCGTGTTAGGAAATAGGGAACCCCCGCTCGATATAACGAAATGCGGGTATCTTTTCTGATATCAATTTATTGAGCAGTTTTATTTCATGCACATCATCCTGCTGTTAATATCGTTTGCCAGTTTCTTGTTACCCAATCTCGCGGGGTAAAACTATGCTTCTTTTGTTCACATTTTTTCGTGAAACTGCTATGTCAAAGCTTTCAATAATTATTTGAATCAAAAGCTGTACTCAACTTGTACTACCAAAATTGTTATTTTGCACAAATATTTCACAGCACTGTACTAAAGTAAAATTATGGACTGCTAATGTTATCGTAAATATTGCTTGAAAAAGTATCTATTTTACTTCTTTTACTAACATTTATCGTTATGTAATCAAGAAACTTTTACATTCAGATGAATTTTGTTAAGGTAACCAAAAGGATCACAGCAGAACTGTTCCTATATTCAAAAGAATCCCTAATCTTTTATTTTCATTGTGTATAATTATAGTTTTTCGAGTACAAAGTTAATTGTGCCTTATAGTTAAATACCTCCAAATGATCAAATTTTTCCAACTTACTTCTTCTGTGTTAATGTTAGGCATAGGGGTATACTTGCGTACCTACTTCAATTAAGTATAATTTGCCTGTCAATTTTTATCTAAATGTTTTTGATCTTTTCTAATTTGTCCCTTCTTTTTGTGAAAGTAAACGGGTAATTAGGTAGGTAAGGTATATGCTCATAGAAATTTAATCTTTTGAAAAGCTGGTTTCATTTCTAAAACAAAAGTAGTACCTACTGTATACGATATGCACATTAGATTTGAATAGTTTCAATTATTTCCGCTTATGAGAGAAGGAAATTAAATTGGGCCAGAGTCAGAGGAAAGAAAAGGAGTCCAACTTCAACTTCCAACTATTTTGTACATTTTTCCATCAAATTATTTTTTAAGAAGATACTAATTTCATATAATTAAGCAAGTTGATTATGATGATTAAATAAAACAGAATGAAAGATTAAATAGTTTTATTTTAAAATAATTATGGAAGAGATAGGGTTGTTAAGGCGCGTTCAATGACTTGTTTAAATTCAATTCGTTTTAATTACTAATATTTATTATTTAAAAATTTTGTTTACTGTAAGAGGTGTTTCACCGCCTTGCCTTGAATTGGCAGATATTCCTATTGAGGATGTCCAATTTTTATATTAAGCTTGGGGTTTCGAGCCTAATCTTTTTCGTGACAGTTTTATCCTCGTACAATCAGCGAATAACACGCAACGCGCAAATCACCTACAATAATTTGTATTGAATACTGAATATAGAGTGGGCAGTAAATTCATAAGTAAATAATATCCCATCAGCAACATGTACCTAACTAGGTTGGTTAGGTCCGTATATTGTATAATTTAGATCGTACGCAACTAATGCTAACTACAGCCAATTTAATTCACGTCCGAAAATAGTTTGCTCACGTCTTGAGAACTCAAGAAATGAAATGCCCGCGCAAAACATACATGATGCAGTTCCAGTTGCTTTACGAATAAGAATATGGTGCACTTACACGAAGAGCACTGCTTGTCACAGGGACAGCGTACGGACACATTGCGCAGATTGCAGCAAATGTTGCACGTACAATATTTTGCTGCAAGAGTTGATACTTCGATTGCAGAAACCAATAACGTAACCTTGTTTATCCCATTGATTAAATAAATAATTACGTGTATTCGTCAGTAAAGCCAGGACTTGCTAAACATCCTTCCTTGATGCCACCAGCCAGTCCAGCCACTCACTATAGGAAGGTTACTATCCTATACTCGACTTATACATATCCACCGATACCACTACACATAAGAGCTAAAAAAAAGACGTTTTGCGTAATGCATGAACCGAAAGACCGAAACTAATTTAAAATTGATAATTGAAATTTATGAATTATTCCTCAGACCCTGCAGTCTCCGTGGAATCGCATCGATCAAATCAAAACAAACAGAAACTTAAGATGAACAGGAAATAACGAAGCGCAAGTCATGGCGCTTGCGCCGAAGGCTCAATAAAAAACAAACTCACCCCTCTTCTTCTCTCCGACTTTTTCCTCTTCCAAGTTCTAATATTCAATGGCTCTGTGGATATGGCTGTAGCTAGCTATGGCATCAGGCTATATGGGATGGAATGGAACTGTTGACTGTTGAAGATTTCTGCATCGCGCAATCGGCATACAGACAGATTGAGTTTTGAAAATAAAAATTTACTCGCATTCGCGCAGTCCCAGTCGCAGTCTCAGTCTTAGTCTCATTTCTCTTAAGTCTTGAGTCTGGCTTGGTCTTGGGGGGAAACAAAATAATTCAATGAAACATACACACCTGTCCCTACATAATCAACATCTTATGGGTAATTTAATTTTCCATGATTGTTTTTCGAATAAATAGGCAGACAAAACCAATATAAGCTGATTAAACTCGGATATTAACACATTCTGATAGTTATTTATTGAATAAAACAAAAAGTGTAATAATGGAATTTCACCAATACTTATGAACGTACAGTTTAGTGGATGCCTTGATACTGAAGAGCCTGATGGAAAACCTTTTATTTTATGGCCTATTAAATAATTAATGGCTCCCAAAGGAATAGATTTTGGAAATGAATACATTTATAACATACTAACAGGCTATCCATTTTGCGGTTTCAAAAATATACGGCTAAAATTTAATATCTGTCAAACTAAAATGCTAAATCAATTTTTTTCAGTTGATAGCCAAAAACTTTCAAAAATGAACCATTTTAGTACCGCACAGCGCAATGCGATTCTGAAGTCAGCTGACCATTTACATCGTCTTAGATACGCGGAAAATGTTCTTCAGCGACTAAGCCCATTGCTCACTTGGTGTAGGTGGGTGTGTTAATAAACAAAATTGTCGTATTTGGGGTTCTGAAAATCCTCAATTAACTGTTTGGTGCGCTCTTTGGTCCAGAGGACCTTACTTCTTCGAAAACAACGATAAAACGACTGGTATAATATGATAACTGACTTTTTTTGCATGTTATTCAAGAATATGTGGTTTCAACAAGACGGTGCCACATGCCACACGCAACACAACTCGAGCGAATATGGCTTTATTGCAAGAGACATTTCCTGGCCCCGTAATTTCTTGTCGGGGCGATATCAACTTGCCACCAAGATCTTGCGATTTGACAACGATGGATTTTTTTTTGTGGGGCTACCGTGTTTATACATTTAAACCTTTAACTCTTCAGCACTTGAAAACCAACATTCGTCAAGTGATGGCTGAGATACCACCCAATATTTGTCAAAAAGTGGTCAAAAATAACCTCAAAAGAATCGATGCTTGTAACAATTCGCGTGGTGGTCAAATCAATGATGTAGTGTTTCATACATAATGTCAACGTTCAAACTTTATAATCAAGAAGAAAAAACATGAACAGAAATATTTTATATGTGTTTTATTGACGTTTACTTTTCAAACCCCAAAATTGAGATCTCTGTAAATATTTCCACCTCCGTTTTTAAGCAAGGTGTCTATTCGTGAACGGAAAATGAACCAACCTAATTATATGAATTTTTGTTTTGACAGTTGTTGTTGACAAACAAAAAATTGTTTTTGTTGATGTTTTTTAAGTGTTGTAAAAAAGTACACAAAAAACAATAAATATATTAAAATTCTAAGATAGCCATAAATGTCCTTCGGCTTCACCTGACGTTTACGAGTTCAGTTATATAGAAGTTGAATGCATGCAATCACAATGGAGCTTCGACCTCACGTTTCGTTTGACAATCGTAAGGAAGAGAACGTAATGTAACGTAATGTGACTCCAAACGGAAGCTCTAAATCAATTTTCTGAAAATTTGTTTTGTCTGACAGCTCAACAGCTGTAAAAAAATGTCAACAAACAAAATATTTGCGCTTTGGAGGAATGAAATAATAGAGATGTCATTAAAAGCAACCTCGAAGCAGGAACACAGTAACACATACGAAGCCGAAGCTGAAACGCGTTTGTGATTCAGCCAAAACTATTGTTATAATAAAATTAAACTTTCAACTTCACTTAACCTCTAATAACATAACTTTCCAATTTCAACAGCTTGAGGGAGTTACCAAGTCAACTTTAAAGTATTTGCTAGAGGTCATAACCACCGTACCCCTAAACTAACAATCTTTCGGAATTCCACCATCATAAGACTTGACGCTTGTTTGCTTTTTTTTAGAGAATGGATTACTTAGTTTCGATTAGGACAATCATCTGTGAGTGGCCTACTTTCCAAAGTTCTGAATATAAATATTTGAAGGAGAGCTTTGTCCACACTGGATTCTTTGGCCAACACTGGACGATACAACAACAAACAAAACATTTTTTTATTAAATAATTGCTAATAATAAACAATTTCGTCGAAAAACTTACATTATAGCGTTGTTTTCGTCCTCTTAGCCTCTAAAATTAAGTTGAAATTTTAAGCTGTCAAATGTTTGACATTTTGCAGCCCGAATTTAGTGCTCGTGATAAGAGGAATTTTTCGAACATGAATTTTATTTCGGACGAAACTTTAGGAAAGGGAAAATATAAAGGATGGAATGACGTTCGGGTGAAACTTCTGATAGGGCTGAATATTTATAAACATGTAGTAAATTCATAGCCTGTAGTGGTTATTAATTTTCAATTGAAACCACTATACCGACAAGATCATAGGAAAGTGATGCTCTTCTCAATCGAGCTATGCCGTTCAAAACTATGCGTTGGACAGTGAATATAATTGGATTTATTTTTACCTATATTCTCTAACACCATTAAAGTTTTTTTTTCTTTCAGAATTCGTGAAAAGTTTGCATAAAAAATCTAAACAGTTTAAGGACGAGAATTTTGGCTAGTATGTATACGCTTAATTCTTTTGAGCTTATTTCACAAGCGTTCGTCATGATAAAATCCGTGCCGTGAACCATTGATTCTAATCAAAAATACTTTTTATCAAGATAGCAATCCTTGGCAACCATCTTGCTGTGTCTATGAGCTAACTAAATATTTGATTAAGGAGTTAATTTTATGTATAAATATGCGTGTATAGTCGAGAAGTTCAAAGACACTTTATTTTTTGGTATTGACATTTTTTTATCAACAATACGAATACAACAAATGTTAAATAATTGATTTTGTTTTATGTTGTTTTTTTCCGGACACTGTCTAATAGGAAAGCACGCCACGCGGCTAGGCGAATTCTCAAATGACTTTCGCAGAAGCTGTATGGACGAGGAAGAGGAGGAAACAATTCTTCATCTTCTTTAACGATCTAAATCATATCAGCATAATCAGCCTCTCACGTTTCGTAAGGGACTCAAACTGGTTCCATTGAGCTTAGTAGGAAGCCTAAAGATTCATGTGGTATCACAATGGGCCATTAAACTGGCCTAAGTGTGTCCGTATCCATCATGGACAGCCACTTTAATCTAACCTAACCTATCCTGTTTTTGCTAATAATAAACTGTTCAGTTGCTTTTAGTAATTTATTACGAAAGCTGAGATGACCGTGTCTTCACCTTCTTAAGAGTTTTGTACATAAGACAATAAGACACGAACTAACAATGGTTTTGCATTTGTAATTTCTTGGCGAATAATTATAAACGCCAGAATCGTATTCAATTTGGTAGAATTGAAAAGATGATTTCAAGTCTACTTTTGGTAACCTCAGGTGTTCACCAAGGATGGCTATTGGGCCACTTCTTTTCCTAATTTTGATAAATGACTTACCTGATATTTTCAAAAATGTTGCTCAACTTTTATTTGCTGATGAGTTTAAGTTTTGTAGATGTACGTATATAAAGTCAATTACGGATTGTCATCCGTTGCAAAATAATCGTCGTAAATAATCGGAATGACGCATAAAATATTCCGGAACATACTTACACACGAACATCTAGAAATCTTTGATTTCAAATTTAGGAGCTTTGAAACTTAGACAAATTTCAACTGCAAAATTTAAATTCTATCAAATTTGAAGATCTGTTGGGGTTACCCCCCCAGCTTGTCGACGAACCAACCCCAATTCCTGAAGTCGTATTTCAATCCGCCAAATGCAACGCCCTTGAATGTTCTTTAATGTTCTGTAAAGGAGTCTAACAAAATTTTAATAATATAATGTGTATCTTAAACTTACATTTCTAGGGCTAAATTGACAACTTTATAGTTATTAGATTATTTTGGAACACAGTTTTCCAGATAATTATTTAATTTGGACGACTCCCTATATATAAAAAGCATTCCAACGATTCTACATATCCCATATTTAAGAGCTAATATACAACAGGGACGCTACAAAAGTAGAGCCGCTATTTTGAAATTTCTCTTCAATAAGGTTTGCCATTTCATGATAGAAAGATATATGTACGAGCCAAAAACGATTCGAAATTATTAAAATTTACTACCGAAATTCGAAATCAGTAGCCTCAACGTTAAGAGCGCTACGTCCAATTTATGGTCTAGGGGAAAAATTTGAATCCACAGCCACAGTATTATGACTGTGAGACAAAGAAGTGCCAGTAATGTAGAGAATATTGCTGCCGCTGAGGCTTCAAACAAAGCTCAGATGTGTCTCTCACACATCGTTCTTAAGCGTCGGGCATCTCTGTGACGTCGTTGGTGCGAATTTTGCAAAAAGATCTTGGCTTACGTCCTTCCAAGATTAAATTCACGCAAGAACTGAAGCTACTTGACCACCGGAAGAGTCGTATGTTCGTGAATTGGGCTCAGCAACAACTTGAAAATGATTCGTATTTTCATGGAAAATTCATCTCCAGCGATGAGGCTCATTGCTAGCTGAATGGCTTCATCAATAAACAAAATATGTGGTATTGGCCAGGCACCAATCCACACGTACTACATGAGTCATCATTGCAAAATTAAGGTTTGGTGTGGTTTAGGGGCCGGCTGCCTTCTTCCGTGATGATCAAGACCGGCACGTTACTTTCAATGGAGATCGCTACCGTTCAATGATAACCGAATATTTTTGGCCCCAATTGGATGATATGGACTTGGAGGACATGTGGTTCCAACAAGAAGGCGCCATAAGCCACATAGCGAATGTCACAATCAATTTATTGGAAACCAGGTGTGGAAAACGAGTTATCTCACGAAATGGGCCAGTCGCTTGGCAGCCTCGGTCGTGCGATTTGACGCCGTTAGACTATTTTCTCTAGGGCTACGTTAAGTCTATGGTCTACGCCAACAAGCCACCGACGATTGATGAACTTCTTACGAATATCGAACGTAAAATTGAAACAGTATACGAAAACCGTCGAAAGTCGGGTTTAGCGTCTGGACTTCTGGAAACGTGCCCGTAGTGGCCATGCAAAAGAAATTGAGTTCCATATACATATTGGCATCGAACGTACTTTCACAGAAATACCAAATTTCGGCAAGAGTACGGTAACTCAGGCTACAAGATATTATTACGGATTTGTATAGAACAGTTAAAAACAAGCGTTTTTTACTATGGGTGAGGGGGTCTATCTATCCCGTTTAGACAGGGGGGTAATTTAAAAAAAATATTACTTAAAATGGAAAAATAAATAGTTACAAAATAATAACAGTATAATACTTACAATTAAGTATAATACGTTTTTTAAAAGCCAACATTCAAATTCAACAATTAGTAGTTTTTAAAAAATTATAATTGTTTTCCATTTAACGTACATATTTTTTTAAATTGCCCCAACCACCTAAATGGAGGGAGATCGACCCATCTTCTATAAAAAATGTTTATTTTTAACTGTTCTATTCAAATCCGTCATTAAACTTTGTCGCCTGAGTTATCGTACTCTCCCCCAAATTTCATTGATATCCAGAACGTTTTTATTTCATTTAAAAAATTTTTTTGTAGCACTCTTATTGAAGAAGCCGATACAATAGCTTAGAGGATTTTTGATGCATTTCAGCAGAAATGTTTGAAATTATGTTGAAATGTGGCTTTTTTCCAAAAATAATATATATTCTGTTCTTGCCGGCATTACTATGCAAAGAACGCTACAAAAAAAATAGATACAAAAAAAAACAGAAAATAAGAAAGTTTCCAAGAAACTCGTGATCGTTGGAAAATATAACAGAATCTGACATGAGGAAGTTTCTGGCTTCTTTTTGACGTAGGTATTTTTTCGGACTCAATTTTCGGAAGGCTATTTTGACTATCGTTATGACTCTGCTTACCCGTAAATTGGAGCTGATCCTATAGAAGACAAATTCAAAAAAAAATATTGTTTTGCTTAAACCATTTGAAAATATTTTGATCTTAAAGATGTCAACAAAACGTAAAAATTGTAAAGACAAAAATGTTTGGTTTTTGAATTTAAGGGAATAGGTGCATTAAAGTACTTTTATATTCTTAAAATTTGAGTTTAAATCTCAGTTCTAGAGCATCGAAAATAAAAAATTAAATTGTGTGAAAATAAATATTATGTGTAGTTGGTATTGATATAGCAAACCGCTTCTCTACTTATATAACTTAACTGTTGACCTTTATAGCTCATATGATTTCCCTGGATCGTTTGTTGACCAGAAGTTGGTGAACTTGTGTTGAGCAATTGGAATTGGTCTGGATTTCGAACAAAAATTAAAAAAAAATAATATCCAAGGAGGTTCTTGGCTTATATACTGAAAACCTTTACGGTGTCTGCCGTTGTTCCAGGAATACATACAATCTACCATTTTCCACATAAAACATCACAATAACGTTAGCAAAAATTAGTAAGGTACTAAAGTGGGTATTACATTTCTTATTTAATTTATTTAGTTACTTGATTAATAATAATAAACATTCCAGTTGAATATCTTAAAAACTCATCTTTAGAATATAAGCAATATCTTCTTTCTTTTTACAACAACTGGTACGATTCCGCTTGCGTTCCCACGAGCTTTAATTAATCTGTTATATTTTCAATATTTAGGAAACGTGATGCTAGCGTACCTGGGAATTACAGAGGTATTTCAATACTAAATTCCATTTGCAAAGTATTTGCTAGAATTATATTCAAAAGACTTATCAATTGGGTATAGATTCAAAAGACCGCTAAAGTTTGTTTCAAGCTGGTATTCTTTAGGGCTTTTCAACGGTTGACCATATTTTTGCTTTATCGAGTATTGCTAACAAATTTATCCACAAGAAAAAGAAGATTTATGCTTGCTTTATTGACTTAAAAGCTGAATTTGATACCGTCAATCGACAAGTTCTCATTTACAAAATGGACTCACTTGGTATATCTAGAAAACTTCTAAATATATACGAAAAATGTGTATGTAAAACTTTTGCTACAGTTTGGGATGGGGCCGAGGTTTCAAATTTGTTTCAAACGACGCACGGCAGCTGTTCCCCAAGGATGTATCCTCAACCCAATCTTGTTTGCCCTTTAGGTACATTGATCATATTTCAGATAAATGGCCCGGTTGTTTTTCTGATATTCGTATAAAAGTACTTCTTTACGCGGATGACTTGGTTATGCTAGCGGAAAACTCATCTTCTCTCCAGCTATAAATCAATAGGGTCCAAACGTTCTGCAATATCTGGGATATTAAAATAAAGAAGCTAAAGTAGCTCTTAACATAATGTGGCCAACTTTCTTCTCAGCCTAAAACATAGAATTATTCAAGTTTTTTGACACACCTATTTTGAAGAATTTGAGTTGATATTTTGGTTACCTATAATTCGACTCCAACCTACGCAATTAATTTTGAGCCTGATATCGCGCCGATTTATATTAAAATTTTGAAATTGCATGCAGATTTTCTAACAAGAGTAATGAGTAAACCAAGTTTGAATCTTCACAACCCTATTTGAAGGTTCTTTTTCGAACAGAAGCATCGCCATATTTAAGGAATAGACTCAACTTAGCCGATCGCATAATGTTTCTCTTGAACTGAATGAGTTTAACATAGATAACTGGCAAGATATCTTCTCGAATGTTATCGCAAAAGTTGATGAAAATATACATCTTCAACATCTAAATAGAGCATCATCATCGTCAACAAGAGAAATATATAGAAATCTATGCCACTCTTAATAATAGACTTTCTGCGAGAGCTTAGGTACAATTTTTAGAGCAAGGGTTGAAATATAGAACTTTAATTATATTCCACATCGGTCAAATCTACCTCTCATTTGCAATAATGGTAACAGAAATGAGCTTGACGATATTTACCATTTCATAGCTATTTGTCCGATACTACAAGAAACTCGAAGGCTCTATTTTCAATGTATAGTGTCCTCTCTCTAGAACAAATGTTTGGTCTAATGAACGGATCCGTTGGGTGGACTTAATGTCGGATAGGGGGGGGGGGGGGGGTAGAACAGCAGTCCCAATACAATTTTTTTGGTTAAAACATGTGATTTTTCTAAAACTTTCTCTAAATTGTGTGTTCTTAATTTGGCTTCTTTCTACAAGAAAAATATTCGTATTGGTCCAGAAGGATACCATTCAAAAAACCTTAATTTTGTTTTTAAGTTTTCTCAAGAACTAATGTAACGATTTCAAAATTCTTCTTTTTCTGTGCAAGCTCTTGTCAATGATCAAATTCATGATGATTTTTATGATCAAAAATGTATTTATTTTTATTTTTAATAAAATACTAATTTTGTTTACAAAACTCGATATTTCAGAAAGGGGACAACATTTTTTGAAAATTTAATGCAAAATGTTCATATATTTATAAGCTCTTTATTTAGTGCTTATACCAAAAATATTTTTAAGACAAAATTTAAAATGATTTTCGAAAAAAATAGGTAAATCTAGAGGTACATTTTTAAATCTTAAAATATAGGCAATATTTTTAAACAGAGTTTTTGAAAGATATTATCAAGTTCTTGCGACCCAGTCATGCATTTCATTTCTTTCAAAATTGGTTTTCTTTTGAATACAAAACATCTTACAAAATTTAATAAATCTACTTTTGAAGTGAATTTGCTTTGGATGCTCTAGAACTGAGATTCAAACATGAATTTCAATAATACAAATGTCCCAAAAAAATCAAGTGACACTTTTGTTAAATGAATGGCTAAGTGAAAAACATAATAAACGATAAAAACGCTTTGAAACGTGTAATTTGTGAGTACTACAAAACTTTTCCTCCCAACTTATTTGTTTACTTACCTTACTTTGTTTTAATATAATTTTTTTTATAGGAAAATTATGTACTTAAATGCAGCTAAAGGGTGATTTTTTTGAGGTTAGGATTTTCATGCATTAGTATTTGGCAGATCACGTGGGATTTCAGACATGGTGTCAAAGAGAAAGATGCTCAGTATGCTTTGACATTTCATCATGAATAGACTTACTAACGAGCAACGCTTGCAAACCATTGAATTTTATTACCAAAATCAGTGTTCGGTTCGAAATGTGTTTCGCGCTTTACGTCCGATTTATGGTCTACATAATCGACCAAGTGAGCAAACAATTAATGCGATTGTGACCAAGTTTCGCACTCAGTTTACTTTATTGGACATTAAACCAACCACACGAATGCGTACAGTGCGTACAGAAGAGAATATTGCGTCTGTGGTTTGTACGCTGGTGGAATCATTGGACCGTATTTTTTCAAAGATGCTGTTGGACGCAACGTTACGGTGAATGGCGATCGCTATCGTTCAATGCTAACAAACTTTTTGTTGCCAAAAATGGAAGAACTGAACTTGGTTGACATGTGGTTTAAACAAGATGGCGCTACATGCCACACAGCTCGCGATTCTATGGCCATTTTGAGGGAAAACTTCGGAGAACAATTCATCTCAAAGAATGGACCGGTAAGTTGGCCACCAAGATCATGCGATTTGACGCCTTTAGACTATTTTTTGTGGGGCTACGTCAAGTCTAAAGTCTACACAAATAAGCCAGCAACTATTCCAGCTTTGGAAGACAACATTTCCGAAGAAATTCGGGCTATTCCGGCCGAAATGCTCGAAAAAGTTACCCAAAATTGGACTTTCCGAATGGACCACCTAAGACGCAGCCGCGGTCAACATTTAAATGAAATTATCTTCAAAAAGTAAATGTCATGGACCAATCTACGTTTCAAATAAAGAATCGATGAGATTTTGCAAATTTTATGCGTTTTTTTTTAATCACCGTTTATTTCCTTTAATTCAAGAATCAAGCCCTTATGGTCTCTACAATTTTTAAGTTTTTTTGACGCCTTTATAAGATCAAAATAAAAGTAAGTAGACTGATAACGATAGTAAAAAGAGACTCCCGGAAATTGAGTTCGAAAAAACTACGTCAAAAAAGTCCGACATTTTTACATATCAGATCGTCTCTCATTTTCTGGATTTTTAAATTTTTGCAGCGTTCTTTGCATTAATAGAAATAAAAACAAGAAAAATATGTTTTGTTTTTGGAAAAAAGCAACATTTCAAAACAATTTCCTACATTTCTGCGCCAAATGCACCAAAAACCCTCTAAGCTATTGTATTTAAGCTCTTAAATATGGCATATTTAAAAAACTGTTGGAATCTTGGAATGCTTTTATATGAGTCATCTAAATTAAATAGTAAGACCATACCTTGCTGGACAACAGTGTTCTAAATAATTTGATAACTAAAGTTGGCATTTTAGCAATTATTAAATTTTGCTAGCATCCTTTAAAAAACATTAAAGAATATTTTTAACCGGTGAGTAAAAACTGATCTAAGTGTGTGACCCCCCCCCTCCCTCATGAAATGTCTGGATCCGTCTGGTGGACTCATGTTCTGTGACCATGCTTAAATTATCGAAGAAGTTTTTCAACCCTTTTAATTTTTTTGTTAATTCTGTTTTATTAAAAATATTAATTAACAAGTTTCTAAAAAAATTTATAATATGAATTTAAAAACATAAACTAAAACGCAAAAATTAAAAAGATCTTTTTTTTCTGTCTGAGCAAATTGAAAATAATAAATTATTTTTTTTATAACAAGAAATCTAATGGAAACCTACCAAATATTTATTTTATTGTTATTTTCTGGCAGACGGCAATCTTGCCATGTTCATATATTATTTTATGATTTATTGTAAAATAAATTAAATTAATGAAATAAAATAATAATAATAATAATAAACCGAAGTTACCCCTACCTACCGCTTCGCTTTAACCTTGAAATACGTCTTTAGCTTTTCCATAGTCTTTTTTTTAAACATCGATTTTTTTTACTTTTTCAATATTTATTTGTATTAAACTTAAAGTTTTATGTCTATCAAATTTTAGAAACAAAATACCAATCAACCCAAATAGTCAAACTCTTTTACCTTCTTAATAGGTATAAAACTTTTATCTAAGTGCTTTGGGAAAGGGTGATTTTTATTTTCCTTACATAAAATAGACAAATAAAAGTCTGAGCTCACCTTCCCTTATAAGCTTATGATAAGCAGAGCGTGCAAATTTAATAAAGTGCCATCATTACCTACTACCATTTACTTATTAGGAACTGGGTTGCAAACGCACATAGAATGCAGACCATTGTCCGTCCTAAAACCCCCCACCCCTCCCATACCATTTCAACTAAAAATCTCATCTAATTTGTTTACCACTTAAACATTGCCTAATCTATAAAACCCCACACCCACGCCCCCAATAAAAACACACCACCAATTAGTGAGCTTGTGACATTTTTCCTCTCTCTCACTTACCTACACGACTTCTTATGGCTAAAGGTTTATTAAGTGACAATCTTGAAGTGATTCCAAAATGGCGAAACAAAGTTTTGACTTTCAATTCCTCTAAAGACTTATTACTCAATACACGCACCGCAAAGTGTCAACTTATAAATAATATAGAAAGAGTCAAATATAGTTCTCAAAAAAGATTCACTTACCATTGCTTTGATGGGAGGAGCAACAAAATATAAAAATACAAAACAGACAAAGAAGGCGTTCCCAATAAAGTCCCTCTCGCTTGCACTTTTATTAAAAATGGTTGTCATTTTTGTGTTTGAGAATATTGGCAGTATTATGAACCTGTTCTTTTGAATAGGAAGGTAGGTAGGTACTCGCCTTTAGTTTCAACTGGTTTAATTCAGCCAGGTGGCAGTTGATTACCTTGATTCGTTATTATTGTATGCAGTTAGCTAGCGGCCTTTAGAGCGTTCGGTTGTGTTTTCTGTTTTTAATATTCATTGCGTGTTTTTAATTACTTTACATTTAATTTGATATTTCGGTTTGTGTTTTTGTTTTTACTGCTGTAATAACTAATAAAATGAAATGTATTGATTTCTTGTGTGACGTATTTGACACTTATTGTTAGTTGACGTTATTTTGGTTTGTTTGATATCGTGCATTATCGCGCGGGCTTGAAACTCCTGCGTTCGTCTTCCGATTTCTTATCACGGGGAAATTAATTTTTAGTGTTTTTTTTATTTCTTAAATATCTGTAAATAGAAATAAGAGGTGTGTTAATCAAATTATACAACTGGTATACATTTAGGATCAATGTATAGGATTCTCTTTTTTTCGTCCTAGTTGAAAAGTTACTAATTTGAAAACAAAACAGTTTAATTAACGTCGTATAATTGAAACCTTCCAAAACTTATATTTACAAAAAATAGAGCGTGTTGTTCACTTTTTCAAAACAGTTTTAGTTTGACTTGTGTGTTGCATAAAATAAAAAAGAATATTTTTTCAATCAAGCTGTTTTACTATAAACCTGCCTAAGTACTGAAATTCTTTCCGACGGAATAATGATGAAAGATTTGAAGTTGTTAAATAAATAATAACGGAAAACATTGAATTCAAATTATTGGTGAGTTTTAATTAAGCGCATGTTGTGCTTGTTATAATTTTTGTTTTAATCACATCAGATCTCTCTGAAAACATTTATGCCATGTTATCTTAGGTATTCAAACGAAACTCTCAAGTGCTTATTTAATAAGATACCTATGTACATAGGTATCTATGTATAAATGTGTATAAGCGATAGTGATATTATTCAAGATCTATGATTAAGACTTATTAATCTGGTACAATTTAGTATAGTACCCGTGGCATGATGGTTAGTGCGTTGGACTGTCATGCCAGAGGTCTTGGGTTCGATCCTTGCCTGTGCCATCTAAAGTCTTTTCACGGATAGGTATTGCCACTTGCGAGGAATTGACAAATTCGCCAAGAGTAACTCTTGTCATGAAAAAGTGCTTTCTCAAAATTAGCCGTTCGGATTCGGCATATAAACTGTAGGTCCCCTCCATTCCTGACAACATTAATCGGATACAGGAATGGTTGAGAGGTGTAAGGCCCTAGTTCTCAACGGACTGTTGCACCACCGAATTTTTTTATTTTTAATCTGGTACAATTTTACTATACTCTACTACATTTTTGAATTTTTTTGGAGAAATACACATTGCATTAAAAAACATTTCCAAGCATTCACTAAAAATCAGCTTGAGAACCTGTCAATAACTTAATTCCTTCCTGGGAAAATATGAATAATTTATCACCCGTGGCGTGCGATGGTTAGTGCGTGGAACTGTCGCGTCAGAGGTCTTGGTTAGAATCCCTTCTTGTGTTACCTAAAACTTTTTTCACGGGTACTGCCACTTGCGAGGAATTGAAACATCGTTCAAGAGTAATTCTTGTAATAAAAAGTGCTTTCCCAAATTAGTCCTCTGGATTTGACATAAAATGTATGCATAGGTCCCCTTCATCGTAGACATTACTCGCTCACAGGAATAGTTTTTTTTATATTATGCGCGCACTAAAGGGGTTATGAATACCCTTATAATAATTAGACACTGCGCGAGCAGCTACAGGAAAGGATGATAAGATTAGAAAGAATGCACATTGGTTTTTAATATCTAATGTGGAATACATTCGTGTAGTGCGGCAAAAGAACTTAACAGTACGTCTGAAATTGGGCTCCGGGGTAAACTGGTGGGCATTCCTAGAAGTACAGGAGGGGAATGCAACTGGCTATTTCACCAGAGCATTGTTTATAAAAATAACGATAAAGCTTTGGTATGTATTGAATATTTTCTTAACCCCCAAAAGTAAAACGAGAAAGAAGAACCACACTGTAGAATTGACGTCCAAAGAATGCCTTTGTTATATCAATTATGACAGCTAGTATAGTTTAATATTAATTCACAATTGCATGTTAAGAAATTCATAATATAATTCACAATAATAATTCATATACATTATGTAACAGTATGCATGAAAATTTGTTCAAGATAAGCAAATGTCTCGCTGAGAGAACCATCGTCTATCACTTTATAGAGCTATCTTTCAATTCTATCCAGAAGACTTAAGTACGTTTTTAAGGCACCAGCCCAAATATGGGAACTATACTCGAGTTTGGGACGAATAAAAGCTTTGATAATTATAGCCAGATCAAACGCTGTAAAAAACTTCTTGCATCGTCGAAGAAAACTTTAACACTAAGCAACATTTTTGGCGAGTGGAATATGTGACCAATCCACAAGAACTGCTTTTTGATGCACATACCTAGATCTTGAAGCTATTCAGTCTCCTTGATGCAAGTACCACCCATGGATAGTGGCGTTGGGATAGGGTTACGATTTTGAGACAATAGACAGAATGGAGTTTAAGAAGCATTGTTATTATTACACCGTTTTCGATTCCGCATTGATTGGACAATGCTGTCAAGATTAGAATTTAATGAGTTTATCATACGCTGAAGTTGGTAATCCACGCTTGAAGAAAAAGGATAAGAGTCTTACAAACGAATATGAAAAGCAGAGGGTACTGTTATCAGCGAAACAATGCAGTGGGTTAGAAGTTTCAGACAAAAGATCATTTATGAATACAAGGAAGAGAGTCGGAGATAAAACGGAGCCCTGTGGCACACTAGCGTTTATTTTGTGGATATCAGATTTGAGCAAGTCCAATACTACTTGAATTAAACGGTCCGAAAGGTAATTTCTAATCCAACAAAGAAGAGATTCATCAATACCAAAAGCACGTATTTGCGATAAGAGAGCTTGATGACAAACTCCATCAAATGGCTTTGAAATATCAAGTGCAATAATTTTACTCCCTCCAAAACGATGTTAAGATTTGTTCCACTGTGCGTTGAGATAAACTATGAGATCACAAGTGGACCGGTTTTTTCGAAGGTCGTACTGCCGGTCATTTAGAAGATTTCCTTCCTCAAGATATTTCTTAAGCTAATAGTTATTCAGCGTTTTCATGACCTTAGAAAAGGAACGTAAGTGCAATTGGACAATAGTTAGAGGGGGAGGATGATTCGCCTTTTTTATTAGGGACAGGCTGGACAAATGATGTTTTCAATCCACTCGGAAAGAGACCCGTAGAAAAGTATAGACAGAAAAGCTTACGCAGTGGTTTTGCCAGCGTTGAAGAACACCTCTTCAGAACAATAGTGAATGTCAAGATCTTTAAGTTCTCTAGCAACTGAAAGAGTGCGAAAGAAGATTCGTCACATAAAATCGTTCACGTTTATTAATCCAGCTTACAAAAGGAGTGTCATTGGAAACGAGGGTAGGAACGTAGTGTTGCGCGCATTTTTTACAAATGACCAGACATTTTTAATACCTTTGAGACATTTTACAGGTCTTTCTAGCTTGTGTGAACTTATTCCCATTTTTCTCGGTGGGCCTGGCTTTATAAATCCAGAAACTTACATCTTTGATTACATGGTTTGATAGATTTTACCCTGTTCGGGGTAAAATTTCTCATTCCCCAAAGAATAAGATTTGTAGCCATTTCTGCTCTGGAATCCACGTCACTATATGAAGGAAGCATAGTCAGCAGTTAAAGTTCCTTGGCCTTCTCATGTTGCTATATGGTTCTCGTAGGTATTTTTACTTTAACTGGGGTTTTTCGGCATGAGAAATTAGCAGAAATGAAGCAATGGTCTAATTAGCCTAGAGGCAATAATACATTGATCGCATATTTATTAGGATCAGAGGTAAGAATTAAGTCAAGAGGGTTGGCGGACTGAACTGCAACGTCAGAGATCCGAGGAAGATCTATGTGCAGAAAATGGAATACAATTCTCTGGATAGAGTCGAACAGCGCATCTTATTCGTTAGATGTCGAATTATTATCAAGACTTGTCCTATACTATAAATAAAAAACTAATAAATAAACTCCGAGTGATCGGTGGTTTTACCAACCTGAGTTTCGCTTGGTGCCAAAACAAGCATGAACATTATTCCTAAGCCCACGATAGTTGCTGAACACAAAACTTACCAGCCATCACAATTGTAGTATATCCGTAGTCCGTCCAGTAATGAATAAAAGGTGTCATGTTCAATGTCTATAAGTCAAACTCGTTCTGGATCAATGAGCGCGTTCAGCAACACAACCGATAATCAATTTACACGTACTATTCAGTCCTAGTTTACATGGGGAAATATGTTTTTGTTATTTAAAACTCAAACCTTCGAAAAAGCCTAAGGACAGATTTTTGTACGACGGAAAAGTAATAAAATTTCTGTCAAAATCGAGTGAAACACAAAAGTTCGCATACCAAATTATTTCTCGAAATTTTAAATTATTTGTAAATAAATCAGTAATTAAGATGAGAAGTAGAGATAGTGACGATGATGAAAAAGAAGAAATGATACCATTTAAGGTTGGTACACAGAGCTTCTCCAAAGGCTTAGATCTTTTCCCTTAAAAAGCGGAACCGATGTCGTCGTTTCTTCCCTGCTGATGGTGGCTCTTCAGTTTCATGTTGTTGTTCCTGATTTTGTTCCTCATGTCCTTGCTGCAGAACTCCGTCCTTTAATTCACCGAAACTATCATTTGTATTTAAAGCAATCGCTTCTAAATATTGAAGAGAAGTGTCTGTATCCGCCTGAATTTGTGTCGCAGCGGACCCAGATGAAGTGCACAAGGAGTTCGAAGAGTAATTGGGATGAGATACCTACCAATTGGATTGCCACTTGTGTTTAACTACTTTTTATAACTTAACAAATCTGTTACAGCCTCTTCCAGTAGTCGGTTAAATGGGCCTCCCCCAGTTGGTCTTATTATTTCCTTTGAATTCTTGATAACTATCTTTTTAAGTTTAAATTTCAAGTTAGCCCAAACCTAATAAAAGCACAAGTAAAAAATTTGTGTAAACTAATGGAATACGCGATTCAAACCTTTTTCCAACCATTTGCAACTCTTATTGGAAACTCTTTGCTGATGTTCAGCTTTGGCATTCCAATTTGCTTTAAATTTGTTTGTCTATTTCCTTCAAAACACTTATAACCTAGTTCATCTATATCAGCTCTACGAGAGTTTGAAATTGATTTTTATTTGTCAACTTTAACTTAAAATGTAAACAAAATAACAATAAATTCAATAAAATAAGAATTTAACAAAAATGCTTAAAGTATTGTGAGCAGCAAACTTTTCTGACATATCAAAATTTTGAACGATCGTTTTCTTTCGTCTTATAGAATGTTGAATAAAAGTATTCAATGACCCAAAGCTTGACCTTTACGCAATACAACAAAACGGGTGACAAAAGCTGAAAACAACTTATGGATTGAAGGTTGTGACGCGTCGTAAATTTTGCTGTCATTTAAGACTTCGTGTGATTATGCAATTACGTACATTCATTGTAAACCGTTTTCAAATTCGTTTTGAGTTTTTAAACGCAATTATTTTTATTAAATAATTTTATTAAAACAAAAACTAAAGAAATGTAGTATAAAAAATTAACATCCAACTGCGAGCTTGCTCACAAACAGTGAGAGGTCTCTTATCATCGATACAGAAGTTACTCAGCCTGTGAAGACACTCATTCAACATACCTACCTACTGGATTTCAATAATTGAGAACCTTGTAAAGGATATTTTATAAATGTTTGGTACTAATTTTTACTGACAAAAAATATACTTAGTACACTTTCACTGATGCTTATAATGCAATGGGGACAGACATTTGACATCTGTCTTAATATTAACCAATGTTAACTATTTTCGTAAACAGATCACTTCAGCAATCTTACAACGTTAAAATTATTTAAACTTACTATCATCATTTACACTGTTGTTCAGCAGATGAGCGTCTTGGACATCAGTATTCAAAGACGAGCTTTTAAAATGATTGGTGACATTAACATCATCAACTCGAGATTACGTCAATCGAACATAGTCGTAAAGTTTCTTGTCTTACCCTTTTTAACGAACTATGCTCTAGCCAATTGTGGTACCCGTGGCATGATGATAAGTGCGTTAGACTGTCATGCCAAAGGTCTTGGGCTCGATCCCAGCCTATGGCATCTAAAGTTTTTTCACGGGTACTGCTCCTTGCGAGGAATTGACAAATTCTCCAAGAGTAACTCTTGTCATGAATATTGTTTTCTCGAATTAGGGTTCGGATTCGGCTTAAAATTGTAGGTCCCCTCCATCCCTGACAACAGTACTAGCACACATAATTGGTTGAGAGTTGTAAGCCCTAGTTATTTATTTGTATGCTCTAGTCAAATATTCACTTCCAATCCTTCGCTTAAACTATTTAACAGTAATATCCTCGCTTATAGGTATGCCCCTATTTTTTAGCTTGAGCCCAACTTCAACCGTACCACGAAGTGCAGAGATTGATTTTTTTGCAGTACTACGCGAATGTGGAATGCCTTACCACTCTCTTTCTTTCCATGATTTCATTGAAATGCTCAAAAATTCAAAATCAATGTACACCGACTCCTAACCTTATTTAGAACCGTTTCCTCTTTTCGTAAAAGGTATTTTAAAGGTATACAAAACGCTAAAAAAAGCTTGCAGTTGGGTTTGTACCTACTTGATAGTTTTAGTAAGAATACGATTCTTAAAATTGAAAACGTCTGCGATTTTTTGAATCGTTACAAAACCAAACGTTCGAGTTGTAATACACATTAAAGATGGTCAAATCCTCTGTTTAGGTATGAGCAGCTTACTGAAAATAATTGTGTAAAGAAGAATTAATGATGGCGATTGTAACACTAGTCAGCATATCAGGAAGACTAATAATTTCCCGTCGGTACCCTAAGTATTTTTTAGCCGTACGTAACAGAAAAGTTTCCTGTTCTTGTGATTTCTTGAAAAGTAGATCATAATTTTTCACCAATAAACTGTGATATATACAAATACAGCCTTATTCTGCTATTCACGTGGATCGTATATTCGATGCACCCTTTCACACTGCCTTTGCATTCTGCTATCCATCGGGTGAACTACATTATCCTTAACCATTTTGACATTAAAGTAAACAGCTGTTAATGTGACAATCTTGAGAATTTTGGATTAATTGTTTTGATTCATACAAATATTAAGTTTAATCAATCAAATTATTTAATTTGTGTAATTTTTGAAAATGGACAGTATTCGACTTTTTATTCCAATTGTTAACAGAGAAATAAGAGAATCCTTAAACAGAGAACTTCGGAGAAAGTTCTTTCCTTTTTGGTATTAGGAGTTTGAGTCTTTCTCTTAGGCTATTCCGAAATTCTCGGAGGTCTTCCGGGTGTGCTTTTGCATTATTTTTTGCAATATCTGTATTTTATTTCATTACAAAAATAATTTTTGCCAATTGTTCCTTAAGTGTAGTTTTTCAACTAAGGATGTTAATAATCTTTTATTTATAAAAAAATATTTTAAATTTAGCAATGAAATAGTTTTTACTTATATTTTGCTAACAACAATTAACAAACCGGACATCAAATGTTTATAATCCGCTTTAATTCTTGTTCGAATCTAAATGCGTTCAAGTGAATAGAAGAATTCAGCGCAGTATTACCGACGTTACCGACATATACAAATTCACTTCGAATGAATAGCAGAGAAGTCAAGAAAAATTCCCCTCGATGAAAAGCAGAATAGGGCTGATAGGGCTTTTGATACTCACCTGAGCAGAAAACCAGTGCTTAAATCAAACAAAAAGTTACTTTTGCTAATCACAGTTTATTCCGGCTAAGAAAAAAATAAGTAATAAGGCCTTCATATATAATATCCTTGCGGAAGCGTGGACCATAACAAAAAGCAGCAAGATAAAAGTACTTCAGGTTGTTTAACAACAGAAAATGGAACTTCCGGACTGACCTATAGCCAGAAGAAAAATCTCACGTATATACCTAGAGCGCATATAAGCCAAAGCTCCAGCCCGGAAACGCTTTAAATCCATCCTAAGGACAGAACCGCACAGTAGAAAAAGTTCGTAGATCAGATGGTGCAGAAAAATATAAAATTAACATCTCTTATCATATAAGTAAACAACGAGAAGCATCTTGATAGGGACCGATAAAAATGGTGAACTTTGTTGGGCGAGGACTTAGCTAACCGCAATTTATTCGATAAAAAACGTCTTCTAGTTCTAGTTTAAATAAAGCAAAAATATTAACATTTTGTTCAAATCCGTTCAAAACGTTACAAGAGCAAAAAGAAGCACACACGAGACTTAAAATTACCTCCGGGACCCATGCAATAGGTGACAAGATAAAAAAGAGAGTACCTGAGCTAGTTAACCCGACGTTTGAACTATAATTGTTTGCATTCATTTTTAAACGGAATTTTATTTGGTAACCATAAGAATAGCCTCAACTAACTATCTCTGATCTTTTTTGACAGCAGCTTAGCAGCAAAAAGCTCATAGAGCTTTTAGACCAATAAAAGGTTTATTTTCGTAGTAATTTATTCAATTTAAAAGTAAAAATGTTTATGGACAAAAATCTTTAAATGCAACAAAAATTGCTAAAATAGGGGCTTACAGTGATCGAAACTTCTTCGATTGGGTTATAACATAAAAAAAAGATCGTAGTGCAAATGCTATTAACATACACTAAAAAATAGCCTTTGTGATCAAAATTAATTTCTATAGTTTAACTCACTGTCTAACCTTTTCCAGATTTGTTTGCTATTTTTTCTGGAAATAATTCATAAACCTGTCATGTTATCCATTTATACTCCAGTACTTCACTATTTAACAGTCACAGTTGGTTCTAGTCGAAGTCTTTCGGGAACTGTTCGCAAGACCTCTTCCCATAAGGCGAAGGGCACCCAAAGTATTTCTCACTATTTTGCGTTGCATTGCAGGCTGTGAACGGTTATTAATTTCCCACTTCATGATAATATAATAATAACGACTCCACATTTGATTTTGTTGCAATCCAGTATCATCACAGGCTTCGAGTACCAAAAGTGACCTTCTCACATTTATGTTGCGTCGATAACAAAATAACTTGTTTGTTTGGTTTTGGAACATAAGTCACCAACATCGTTTTTTCATAAAATCTAAAGATAGGTGAGTGGACCGGCTGGTACTGCTTCCTGTCACCAAGAAATTCTTTTACTACGCGGTGCGCGTTTCATAAGATGGTGCAGTTTTTTATCGAGCAACTTCAAGTTATCGATTATAAGGTTGCGCTCGGTGTTGAAATATGATAGCGTCAACGACATCACCTAATTATGTCCACACCAGGTTAAAAAGGGAGATTTTTTAAAAGCTTAAGGAAAGTTTTTCAAAGGAAAAACACATAAAATTAAAAAAAAATGCATGAAATCTTTATTTGAACCGATAGCACGGTCCACATAATTTAATGTTCGAAAATGTTTGTATGCTAATGTTGACCTTGACAATTTTGGCATACTCTTTCCAACATTTTGGCCGGTATTTCACGATGTCTTCCACTACGTCAATTGAAGTGGGCTTGTCTGTATAGACATGAGCTTTAACATTGCCCAACAAAAAATAGTCTAAAGGCGTTTAATCGCACGATCTAGTGCGACCGGTCCGAACGTGAAATAAAATATTCACCGAACTCGCCTGTCGATAACTCCATCGATGCGCGTGCTGTGTGGCATGTGGCACCGTCTTGATAAAACTATGTCATGCAATCAAGCTCTTGCATTTTAGGCAATGTGACTCTTACAAAGCTTCTAGCTTACTCCAAAATCGATAATTCTGCTTATTAACGTACCCATTAAGATAAAAATTAGCTTCGTCGCTGAAAACAATTTGTCGGTAAGAAGCTCACGATAAACTTTCTTAACAGATCACACATTCCGCGGTACAAATGGACCCTATGACTCGATTTTTGCCGTAATGTAAAAAATGTAGACGAATGAAAATAAGTTGGATAATTAACAGTGCTGGACATCTGAAGTTGCTGAAACTAAAAAACCCCCACTTACAAAGTGCGAACACAACAGGGGCTTAGTTTTGTAAGATAACACAGCAGCCACTCAAATGATTGACGAAAAGTTGTTGAAACCTCGAAGGCCCCCAAGGATACAACAAAAATAATAAAAGTAAAAGTATTGACATAATTTTGTAAGCTATACATATAAAAAACATAAATAAAAACTTTGTTTATAAAAAGTAAACGTCTTGAAAGAATAAACTTCACATTTGCAAAGTATTTTAAGTAACACCCAAAAGCTTTCTTCCACCCCTATACGTCATCTTGTCTGCAATCAAATCAATCTTTAAAAATCCACTGACACAAATAAAGCCTATACAGTTTTAAGAAAGTCATTGGTAGGTATCTACTCCAAAAGTTCATATAGAGCTTTTTGAAATTGTTTAAAAGAATCAAAAATCAGCTTTGTTTCAAATTGTGTTTCAAATCTTATTATTTTAATATCGAAAAAATAATAACTATACGTCACCAAAATCCGAAGTATGTTAACATTCTGTTCCCAAAAGTGTAAAGCTCACTCTCCCACCTGCGTGTGCCAACTGAATTGCGTGCTTTCTCTATACTATTCCGTCCTTCGGGATTGGAATGCTGTCGATGTCCATTTTGCTCTACATGACTCAGCCATCTTAAGCACTATTCACATAAGCTCGACCAACGACCAACGAATGAACGAATATTTGTCGATTTTGACATTTCTTTCACATGAGAACATGAGAGCTTTTAAGTCGTCGCGAATGAAGTTTGACTTTGACAATTGTCACCACCATTTACCACCGAAACCAAAACAAGAATACTTTTTTTAGGTTAAGTACCTACGCGCGATTATTTTATTCGTTGTGAGTGTGGATAATGTGGAACGCGAATAAAGTTTGGCAGTACTCGTATCAACTACTTTCGTGACGAATAAATTTGTTTCTTAAATTTATTAACGTATGATATTGAAAAGTAAAAGTATGCATTATAAACAAAATATAAACTATCAGCCCTATTCTGCTATTCACGTGAATCGTATATTTGATTCACCCATTCGATTCCTTTTTACACTGCCTTTGCATTCTGCTATAACCATCGTGTGATCTACATTATCCCAAACGAATTTGACATTCAAATAAGCAGCTGTTCATGTAAAAATTCAATTCTATCCACCTAAACAGAATAATTTGTATAATTTTTGGAAATGGGCAGTTTTGGACTTGTTATTCCAATTGTAAGCAGAGGAATAAGAGAATCCTAAAACAGAAAGCTTCGGATAAATGTTAAAAAGTGTCTTCCTTCCCCTTAAAATGTTAATGTTCTTTTATTTATAAAACAAATATTCTAAGTTTAGCAATACATTAGTTTTTCACTTACATTTTGCTTAAAAAAATTAACAAAACACACATCAAATGAAAAATCCGCTGCATTTTATATGCGGATCTGAATTGTATAGAATGAATGCTTTCACCTGAATAGAAGAATACCGCGCAGTATTACCGACGTTACCGACATACACAGATTCTCTTCTAATGAATAGCAGAATAATGACTAGTGAAAATTCAAGTAAAATTCTCCCCGATGACTAGCAGAATAGGCCTGTATATTGCTATCGTTTTTTTAAGAATTTGTGTAGAAATATGTCTTGAAACGTATTTATATAAACTCACATTTTGTAATTCATTAGTCGTTCGTTGGTCGCGCTCATGTAAATACTGCTTTAAGCATCTTGCACATGAGCTGCGAACTGCGAACTCCGAACTGTGGATGTTCGCATATTTTGACTTTTCTTTCACATGGGCTTTATTTTTATTCGCAGACAGCGACGAATTGAATAACCCTTTTCCCCTTATTTTCCTCAACCTTTTACACAAAAACAAAACAAGAGTGGTATAATTTTGAGGTAATGTTGCTCGCGAACAATTTATTCGTTGCAGTGTGGATGGTATGTGGAACGCGAATAGATTTTGACGGTTCGTAGCAACCTCAGTGCAATTCGTTACTACCAAATTGTTTTTACCAAATTTTCTTATTTTAGAGAACAAAATGCAAATTTTATTATCGTAACATTAGTGCCAACTGGTTTTTTATAATTTAAATGTAAGATGTAAGTTTCCGTTGTTACAAAGCCAACCCGACTGAGGAAAACCGGAATAAAAACAAGCAAGAAAGACATGTAATGGTCATATTCGTCGAACCAAATTTTTGCATGATCAGAAATTAAGGCAAAAAATACTACAATGTCCCAAAGATAGTAAAAATTTCTGGTCATCTGTAAAAAACGTACGAAACACCAATTTGCTTGCAGCACAGTTTGCTATTAATTCGACGCTACCGAAAAGTGTCATGTATCCTGTTCTTGTGAGCGTAAATGATTCTATGGGATAAATCTTCTTTCGCACTCGTGCAGTAGGAAAGACCTTGCCATACACAAATCCGCTAGTCCGGATAGTATCTCCCCAATTTTTCTGAAGATGTGTTCTTCAACGCTGGAAAAACCACTGCGTAAGCTTTTCAATCTGTCCTATTCTACAGGTCTCTTCCCGTGTGTATGGAAAACTGCATTTTTCCAGCCTGTCCTTAAAAAATCCTCCCCCTCAAACTAAGGTCATGGAAACGCTAATTAATTATCAGCTCAAGAAATATCTCGAAGAACGGAAGCTTCTTAATGGCCGACAGTATGGCTTTCGTAGCAATAGGTCCACTGGTGATCTCATTGTTCATCTCACCGAACAGTGGAACAAATCTTTACATCGTTTTGGAGAAAGTAAGATTATTGCACTTGATATTTCAAAAGCATTTGATAGAGTTTGGCACCAAGCTCTCTTATCGAAAATGCGTGCTTTTGGTATTGATGAATCTCTTCTTCGTTGGATTAGAAATTATCTTTCTAACCGTTCAGTACAAGTTGTGTTGGATGGTTACAAGTCTGTAATTCATCAAATAAATGCTGGTGTTCCCCAGGGCTCCGTTTTGTCTCCGACACTCTTTCTTATATTCATAAATGATCTTAGTCTGCCACTTCTAATCCATTAACCTGTTTCGCGGATGACTAGCTGAGGGTACTAGCTTCTCATACTCGTAGATTCACATCCTTGTCCTTCGGATGTGGAACTTCAACGGCAGCGTATGATAAGCTCATTAAATTATGATCTTGACAGCATTGTACAATGGGGAATCAAAAACCGTGTAGAATTTAAAGCTTTGAAAACTCAATGCTCCAAAACTCCTGCCGTTAAAGCGTAACACACCCTCGATGCCACTATCTATGAGTGGCACTTGCATCCAAGAAACTAATCAACTGTCAGTACTTGGTATGTGTATCACAGATCACCTTTCATGGAACGATCATATATTTGATTTTGCCAAAAATGCTGCCAAGTGCTTAGGATTTCTCCGACGGTGCAGGAAATTTTCACCCCTTCTGATCTAATTGTAATTTACAAAGCCTTCATCCGTCTAAAGCTTGAATATAATTCGCATATCTGGGCAGGTGCCCTTAAAACAAGCTCTTGGAAAGAATACAAAAATGGGCTTTAAAAATGATAGGCGATAGAACTATAATCGAAACATTTACATTACTAGAACACCGCCGCAATGTTTCATGCCTTTCTTTGTTTTATCGATATTTTTACAAACAATGTTCTGTTGAACTATAGCTAGTTGCATTCCACCCCTTAAACGATTTAGCCGTAATACTCGCACTTCCAGGAATGCTCATCAGTTTACCCTTGAGCTCAATTTCGGGCGTACTGTCAAGCATAGAGATTCTTTCTTAAATCGCACATCGAGAATGTGGAATGCTTTAGCCAACTCTGTTTTTCCCTCCCATTTTGATGTTCAGAACTTTAAGACCAATGTGGCACCGGTATCTCATTTTAAATCCTTCCCTATTTTCCTAATGCTCGCACTGTGTTTAAATATTAACATATAAAGGGTACTAATAACCCCTTGAGTGCCTGTAAATTATAAAAAAAAAATGTGTTTTTTTTTTAATTGACCTTTGAAATGTGTAAAATCGCGTTTGTTCGTCCATTCTGTGCAGCTCGTAAATCACCTGAAAAATTTTCTCTCGAACCATCATAAGACGTTCTCATCATACGCCTCAGTGCCATAAATGAGAACCGGGATGATCAGTGTCTTATAGACGGTGACTTTAGAGATTCTCGGCAGAGGACTTAGATACTCAATTGCCTTCTAAGTTCAAAGAAGTAGCGATTTGCAAGTGTTAGCGCTGGTGTCGTTATCTGAATTTATATCGGTGAATTGTCTGACACTCGACGAGCAGCGGCCAACCTCCATCGTCATTTTGCATAAACGGATAAGTTTGACAGGGATGTCAAAAGTAGTCGTTGCTCTGTAAAGCTCTTCCCTATATGGATGTTACCATACACCGCCTTCAATAAAGAGATGAGTTTGTATTGATTCTGACTTGTTTAAAGTAAAGCTATTCCATGTTTTGAAATTTCTGACATCTGAAAAGCAAACATGTTCTTTCTGTATTAATTTGCGTGCAAAGAATGTATATGCTGTGCTTCATGTCACCTGAACGTACTCATTAAAATGTGTATGACTTATGTCAGCTTACCGACAGGCCATTCACATTTAAAGATCTATAACAATATTTTAAAATCTCATAATCGTTCTTACCCTTGGTTAAATGGATAAAATGAGAAGGGGAGACTTTCAAATTTGTAGATACAGAAATTCTGACGTAATTAAAAGTCTTAATTTTAGGAACCAAATGCTTGTTAAAGCTATATAGAGAATATATTTATACTTGCTATCAAATCAGAGATTTAATTAAATTATAAATCAAAAATGTTAACACTTTAATGTTTGTCAAGAACTACATACCTGTGACCTATCTCTCATTTTCATCTATACTTAATAAAAGCATTAAAAATTATAAATGAAATCTGATTATTCTAACTAATTAATTGGCAGTCAATCACTTTAAAGTTACATAAACCCAAATACCTAAATAGTGATAGGATTTTATTACCTACCTACTGTGACTTTAATATATACAAAAACAAATATTTAGAGGCTGTCAAGAATTCCATGCTGATAAGACTTAACATTACTATTCCATAGATATTAACTGATACTAAACCACTTTGTTTCTTGTCAACTTGATTGCGTTACTTTCAGAAAGTTATCGGAAGCCATTGAACACAAAACTAGCACCATAAATTAAAGTAAACATTACCTTTATTGACTTCTGCAAACAAATGAACGCTGCCTGCAACCGTGTTCTTTTCGATGTTTTGATAAAGGTATTTTGAAGACAAGTTATTTAAAAAATACAGATCTTTACCAGCAGATATGAAAATGATAGAAACAAAAAACATAAATCTGGATTGTGAGACTAAAGGCAATGTGCGGTTTTTCCGAATCAGATATCCCACAAACTTGGTTTTATGACCAAAGGCTGAAATTTAGCTGTAGCCATTTTATGGTATTTAAAACTCCCCTTTCTTCATTTTCATCGAAATTCTAATTATGCAGCAATGTCCGACTTTCCTACATGAGTAGCCTAAAAATCAAACGTCTTGTTTCGGGTATCCGGGCAATTTGCTGATCGAAATCAAGGACTCTATTGGTAACACTTATCGACAGTGATTCCAGTCCGACTTCAAAGCAAATTTGTCACATCAGGTTTTTGATTTATTCCTTTGTAAAATTCGAAAAAAAGCACGTTTATAAAGATTTGTAAGGCTTTTTTTCACTAAAATTCCTGGTGGTTTTCTAAATCTATAATTCATTTCTTCAATATTAAGTTGAAATATTAATATTATTTCCTTTAATGTTCGTAAAATCTGCATAAGTTGTTAGATTCCACCTGTCTTACAAGAATCTGACAGAAACGCTAAACCATTTATGTTAAATCGGTTCTTAACAGAAAAGAGCTAAACTCTTTTAAAGTAAGTTTTGTTTTTGTGATGCATCTGTTGTCTTAACAATTCTTTTATATCAAGTTTTTGAAAAATTTAAAAAAAAAATGTTGAAAACGGGTATTTTTAAAACCTAAGCAAATAGTTAAAATTAAAGTTTGGTTTTGAAATCAACCTTCATATTGAGTCAAATAAAGACTCAAATTACACTTAGTCCAAAAGGTCTCCGTACAGCAGCTAATTTCAGTGTTTTTTTTTAAGTACTAAAAATAAATGTAAAACCCAAAGTGTTATATTGAAAAAAGTTAGGTTCCACCTTCACCTTTTTACCTAATTTAAAAAAAGGGGAAAGATCTATGCTGGACTTTCCTTTAAAACCCCGTTTTTTATTGTATTTAGCATTTTTAAATGAAATATGCATTTTTAGGATATTTTAAAAATTTGATGTGATAGAAAAATGTTAAGGCGTGATTCGAATTGAGGACATCTTAATTTAAAAAAAGTGTTATTTTCTTCGTGCTCCCGAAAAAAAACATAATTTTGTCGACGAAGAAGAAAACATTAAATTAAAGGAACAATTTTTGGGTAAATGAAGAATTTCTTCAGTTAATTTTGATAACAGATCGATTTTTTTAACTCAAAATGATCAATCATGAATGTCGACTTCCAGAAGGCAAGAAAGCGCGACCTATTCGTGTACTTTATTTAAAGATCGATTACAATCATATTTTGTTGACAGAATAGGAAGTAGAAGCATTTATATTCCCTGACTGCTATAAGAAATAGTAGTATCAAAATTGAGAGTTACCACAAACAAACCTTATTTTCTAAATGGTTTTCATGTTCTCAGATTCTATGTTAATGATTTACTATAACAACTCAAGTCATAAAAATAGTACACACCTGATGAATCTTTTTTTTATAATCATAATGGACTTTGATGTAAAGAATATAGGATTGAAAACAACATTTTTGAGTAACTATTTCTTATGATTCTTGTTTTGAATAGAATATAGATAGATACCAAAATGACAAGCAAAAAATTAGTCGAAATATAAAAGATCCAAAGGAATAAAGACTCAAGTCCACTAAAAATGATTCCAATAAAAAATATTTCAAAAGTTCGCCTAATTTTGGTAGTTACAAACCATTTATATTTATTTCTTCTTTTAAAATTAATACCCGTGTTTTGTTGGAAAATCTATCCAAAGTTTAGTAGGATTTTACACGAACAACAAAAACAATATCCATAGTATGAATACTAGCGATAAAAATTAAAGTATAATCTTACTACGGATGTCTTTTTGACATTCATACTCTCGAATGGAATGTGATTTCGTTCTCAAATGTTGGTACGGCTGATATTGCATTTGTATCTCGATGGCTGTGTTCGTTTAGTAGTTGTGCATTTGGAATCATGTGTTTTGCATTGGGGAACGATTCAATCTGTTACTGTTGATATTATTTGGTTTTGTTTATGAAAATAGACTAACAGGACTTATTTTGCAAGAGAAAATAATAGAAAAGATTTATAAGTTTTACTATATTTCCACCAAAGGTTTATCTCAATTTAGATTAAATAAATATTTTTAGTGTTTCCACCACACAAGAAGATTTAAAAATTATTAAGTTTGACAGAACTTACTAAAATGCAAATGGTGTTTCGGTGTTTTTTATGAAGTGCAAGTGAGATTGTTTGATTCGTGTTAAACAATGAAGAACTGAATAGTTCAGCACCATATAAGAATATGCTTCCTACTTCATGTGCAATATTTTTTTTAAATTTGATTAAAACAAAACTATATTTTTTGTACACAAACATCCAAATAAACAGACCTTATAATGTATTATCTGTAAAACCAACTCCTCCACAAAGGATTTTCCTCACGAATTTTGAATCGACTCCGATCCCCGACCGGAATCGAGTCAAATCAAGCTCATATCCACTCGATTCAGTTATATAGAGAATTGAGACGAGCTTCAAGCTCGCTTCAACACCACATGTTAATGTAGTAATTTCTAGAAACAAACCCCCTTCTTTAGGTTTTTATTTTATGTAAAATTGTTTGGTTAAAACTCTGAAATATACTATCACCTTTACAGACGTATTTTCTTGATTTTGATAGTCAACTATTAAAAATCAGCTTACCCGATTTCACCCTTGGTCTGAATTTAGCTATTTTTTTCTTTGGAATTTTTTGATTATTTTTTCTGGAAAATATTCATTTGTATCAACTTTCAAATATAAAAACTGGACTAGTGGGGATCGTTTTTTTGGCAATTTCTCACTGTACTTTATATGGAATACCAAAACAACGCACTTAATAACATTCTTAAAAAAATCGAATTTGTCCGGAAATTAAACATTCTCTACAAAATGTCTTATTTTCTTACTTATTGAACACCGTCATTAATTTCTGATAAATTCGTAGAAAATTGATCTTAACTTTCAATGTGTGCAGTGTATTGGTTTAATATTAGATGTGTTAAATTAAGATTTAAAATCGCGCGCTAAAGGGGATATGAATACCCTTATAATGATTAGACACAGTGCTCGCAATTAGGAAAGGAGGATGGAATAAAAAGGAAAAATCGATGCACATCATGGTTTTGAATGTCTGCACACTGTAATGAGTGTTTGAGTTTGGGAGGGCGGGAATGCAACTGACTATTTCACTAGAGCACTGTTTTGAAAACAATGACCTTTAGTACCCCTTGTCATGATGGTAAGTGCTTTAGACTCTCATGCAAGAGGTCTTGGGTTCAATCCCTGCCTGTTCCATCAAAAGTTTTTTTCACTGCCTCTTGTAGTACCCGTAGAGCATTGAAAAATCCTCCAAGAGTAATTTTTGCTTTCTCCAATAAGCTATTTGGATTCCGCTTTAAAACATTTTAAATTTAAATCATTTGCGCTTTACATGACAAACATTCATTTTCTAAACTTCGTACAGAATTCAAGTTTCTCAGAAAATTCTTGAAAAAGAATTTTATTTCGAATATTGAGCTTGATTTGAAAAGCGATCCGGAAGGATTCTGGAGTTTTATTAATTCTAAAAGGAAATCAATTGGCATTCCAACTACTATAAATTTTAAAGCGGATATTTCTACTGACAGTAACAACACTCTTGATCTTTTTGCTCAATTTTTTGAATCAGTTTACTCAACTTCACAAGGAAACTTGGATTTTCTTTCAGATATTACCCCTTAAAGTAGATATTGGCTCAATACACTTAGAATTATCTGAAGTATTTAATGGTATTCAGAATCTTAAACCCAATCACATTCCTGGTGTCGATGGCATTCCTCCTCTTGTCTTAAAAATATGTTCTAGTTCTGTATGCTTTCCATTGCAAATTATATTCATCTTGTCTATATCTTCAGGAATATTTTTGGACAGTTGGAAATCTTCTTTTCTGATCCCAATTTATAAGTTTGGTTTGAAAAATAATGTTGAACATTACATAGGAATTTGTAAGCTGTCCAACATTCCTAAATTGCTCGAAGTTTAGTAAAGACCAAACTGGATTTTTTTTTTGTAAAAGAACATGTAAGTGATGCCCAGCATGGGTTTATATCAATTCAAATAGACGCTATCCACACGGATTTTAGTAAGGCATTTGATTCTGTATGCCATGTACATACTGCTTCGTAAGCTTCATAACTTTGGGATTCACTCTAATCTCCTTCAGAGGATTTCATCCTTTTTAACTGATAGGGCACAAAAAGAAAAACTTGACAATCAAACTTCGAGATCTATTAAATGTACCTCAGGAGTTCCCCAGGGCAGTCATCTTGGCCCACTTTTATTTATAATCTTTATCGATTATATTTGGAAAAAACATAAAATTTACCCAATGCCTCATATATGCTGATGATCTTAATTTGTATCGTTAATTTGTATTTATGCCCCGATTAGACCATTGAGAGAAAGATACGTTTTTTCAACTTAAGCATAAGACATATTTTGGAATAAATAAACCAGTTTCAAGGTCAATTAGAGAGTTCAACGAAGTAATTAGTCATATTGACAAAGCATGGCCTAGAAACAATTCAAAATTGATTTTATTATCTGTTTTTAAGAAATTAATCATGAATTTTAAATTATTTAGTTTTTGTATATACCTATGTATTTATTCTTTTTTGCATCTGTTGAGCCTGTAAATAAATAAAAACTGTAGGTCCCCTCCATTCCTGAAAACATTACTCGCACACAGGAATAGTTGAGAGTTGTATGACACTGGGCCCTAGTTCTCAACGAACTGTTGCGCCACCTAATTTATTTATAAATAATGTGTTCTCACAGAACCCTCGCAAAAGCAAGAATTATAATCGCGCTATATGATATTTCATATTATAGGATGATAGTTCTAGCTTAAAAAGCCCGTAGGAAAGTTGCATAGTCCACATGTTCCATCCAACATGCAACATCATCCGTTATCGTTGGCAATGCTTGGAAATGCAAAATCCTGAATAAGAACTTATTTTTGATCTCATTTGGAGAGAGAACAAAGAAATCCAAACTAGAAAACAAATAATTTAATAATGTTTTTATACAAATAAAATTGTAGTACTCTTGGCGTGATGGTTAGTTGGTAGGACTATTAATCCTTTCTTCCTTACTTCGTCTACCTCTTGCAAGGAATTCACAAATCCTCCACGAATAATTCTTGTTATTAATAGTTCTTTATAAAATTTGGCATACAAACCCATTTATCCCTGACATAACTCGCACGCAGATTGATACCTTAATTAGTAATTTTAAGCTTCGTACAATGTAATATTTCTCGTTCTAGCCTATATCGGTCTTTTTCTCTTTTGTATTTTCTCTTTCTCTCTTTTGTATTCTGGCCCTGGTCAGAGCAGCATTTATATGTCTGTCGAAATACAAATACTGATCTAACCAGATACCGAGGTGCTTAACTACACTTTTTCTCGCTAATGGCTGCCCGTGAAGATCAACGATGTCTATCTTGCGCCAATTCTTGCACGTATCCCTCGTAGCCCTAGCCAACGGAGTCGGGAACAGAATTGTCTCCGACTTCTGGACATTTATTTTTAGTTTCCAGTCGTCGCAATATCGCTGAATCTTGTCGAAATCACTCTGCAAGAGAATTCTAATAACTGCAACCTTTCGGGCCGTTCTGTTCGCAATTGCCTTTGTAAGACTGCCTATCAGATCGCTGGTGTGATTGCTGAAGAGAATCAGCGAATTCATCGCTCCCTGTTCAAGACCATTTTTAATTGAGAATGTTGTGGTAGAAGTTACATTGCCATTTTTGACAACAAACTTTCTACCGTTAAGCATATCATAAAGTATATACAACAATGGCTTGCTTATGCCAAGCCTGCTCATTCCAACAAACTAACCATCATGCCACGGGTACTACAACTTAAGAGTTGAGAAATACTAAATACAATTGCTCTTGCTATCTAGCCTCATGACGTACATAAATTCAACGTGTACATTTATTTAGAACATTTAAAAAATGCACTCACAGATAGTACACTTTTCAAACTTAAGTCTTTTGGAAAGAATTTAGAAAATCAGTTTTGTTCGTAAAAAAATTATGAAAAACCATTACTTTTTGAATCTTAGATTAGAATACAAAACTGAAACTTTTCATTGTGTCTCGCTCTAAAATAAGAATAAAAACGTCACATAATAAAACATAATATTTCAAGTATATTAACAACAAAAGAATGATTTGTTAGTGTTCCTAAGGTTCATTAATACTCGACATTATAACTAATAAAACCACAATGCTACTTATGCGTCCTGCATGTGGTTCCAAGCATCCATCGTTTCGGAGTGTGTTGGGTTGTTGTTTTTTAACTCGATTTATGAACCCATCAACATTTTGTTATGCTCAGGTGTCTGTGTCGTCCATAAACATCAGCAAACTGCTTGTTTGTCGTGTTTGCTTCATCTCACCTGAAGTCCCGAAAGTCGTCGTCGCGTCGTAACCGAAAGCGGAAACTGACTACACATGCTTTCTTAAGTCGACACAACCAACGACAGCGAGAGAGACAGACAAGCAAAATTGAAAGAAAACTATCGATTTAGCTGCCGCGGGACTTCCGATTTATCTGATGCTCTTTAATGTCTCGACTTTCAGGCTCTGAACTCTGATGGTTCGCCCATTTTATCTGCTGAATAAGCGGCATTTATTTGAATGATCGGAGTAATTAATTTGACACTCGGTGGTTTTTCGTCAATTCTTCGAATACATGTTATTTTTATTTCCCCTGGAAATGGTAAGTGAAAACTAAAATTGGCATAAATGGTTTAGCATGTCAAACTATTGGTAACTGCCAATTATTAAAAGCATCGATTTTAATTGATTCCTCGTTAATTACACCTTTATATAGTCAAGTCATGTGCTGCCGAAGTCAAGACACATGTAGTACCTGCGCTGCGGTACCCTCGATCTAAGAAGTGAAGATTGAAGATCATTTGCCTAATGACATACGTATGCATCATTATCTACAGCTACGACGTGACGACGTGAATTTAGTTGCCTTTTTATTGACCAGAGGGTGCAATTTTAGTTTGGTCAACTTCCACACTCTATACTGGCCACTGGGCTGGGACAGCAGCAGCCGGTGCGGAGCAGTGGTGTCTTGGCAACGCATAAAGTCATCGCCCCACTTATAGATTCATAAAACACTCGGCGCAGACAAAGTACATGCACGAAGATGTTAACATATGTTTGTGTGCGCCTATACTTCAGACAACTTGTCCAGAAAGATCAAGAGAAATATGAAAGGAAGGGAGTGGATTCTAATGTGATAAGTTCCATTAGTGACTGAGTTAATGGGCTTAAGATAGCGTGATGGCCCCTGAAAAGTGGTGAACAGCGCCAAGCAACGGGCATCTCTTAATATCCCCGGGTTTGTATTATTTTTGTTGTTGGTAGAATAGAAGGTATTGGTTTATTTTTGTTGTTGTGTATTCATATTGTTATTTGTCATCACGATGTTTTTTGTCTTCTGTAATATATGAGAAATATAATGTGTCATTTTGTCTGGATCTGGAATTTATCCACACCGAGAGGAGGTTTCACAAGTTAATAGCATGTAAATAAATTAAAGATATATGCAGGTACCTGTAATTCTTGTGTTGCAAAATAATTTGTTATAATATTCGATGCCAAAAGTGCGATTTCCCAAATTAATATAGACGGGTAAATTTTTACAAATTTTTAGAGATAGAGCGTCTTATACAAGTTGCTTGTTGGCTTCTCACTTAAAGTTGTTTGAAAAGTAAGTGAAAAGTTGGTGAATAGTCTATAGTTAAATGTATAAGTATTCATAACTCCATGATTTGAAACAACATTTTCCGATTCGCTATAGGTAGGCAGCTGTCAGTTTTGACATCTAACAAATAAAATCTTCGCAAATTAATGGTAGTACCCGTAGCATGATGGTTAGTGCATTGGACTGCCATGCAAGGGGCCTTGAATTCAATCCCTGCCTGTGCCACCTTAATTTAAAAAAATTATTTTTCGCGGGTACTGCCTCTTGAGAGGAATTGACAAATCCTTCAAGAGTAATTCTTGTCATGAAAAAGTGCTTTCTCAAATAAGCCCAAATTAGCCGTTCGGATTCAGCACATAAACTGTAGGTTCCTTCCATCTCTGACAACATTATTCGCACACAGGAATGGTTGAGAGTTGTAAGTCACTAGGCCCTGGTTCTTCGTGAGCTGTTGCGCCACCTAACTTATTTATTTTTATATTAATAATAATACTCAGTCGCAATTTTGCTAGAAGAGTTTCCTCACCATGTTATTGGTCACAGAGATCTTGTGAATTATACTAAGACTTTTTTCTCTGGGGTCAAGTAAAATGTATTGTTCAATCGATTTAAGTCCTTGTTAAGATGGAATTCGTAAAGTTATTCAGAATACATACGTTTATTATATCTACAATTAAAAAAATCATACAAATGATTATATAGGGTTATCCATTTGGCGGTTCCAAAAGTAAAAGTTAATAAAACACATATACAATATTTTTTTTCATGAGATTTCTTTTTAATTGTAAATTTTGAACTTTTAAATTATGTGTGAAACACTATATCGTTTAAACGACCACCACTTGAATTGTTGGAAGCATCGATTCTATTAAGATAATTATCGACCACTTTTTGACAGAGATTGGGCGGTATCTTAGCCATAACTTGCCGAATGTTGGTTTTTAAGTGCTCAAAAGTTAAAGGTTTATCCGCAAAAACAAGGTTTTTCGCGTAGCACCACAAAAAAAATCCAACGTTTGAAAAATCGCCGTCCACCGCCTGTTGTTCAAGCACCCATTCCACATATCTTCAACGTTATGATTTCATAATGTGCCGTAAGACAGTCCTTATTCCGGAGAACGACCAGGAATCGACACATTCGGGTACCCGGCAACATACTTTCACTTACTTCCTTACTAAAGGTGGCGCAACAGTCCTATGAGAACTAGGGCCCACCCAACAAACTTTTCTGGTAGTTACCAAACTAGCTCGATGTCTCCAGTTGCGCTCTCCAGGTTGAGTGAGCTCATGTTGCAATTGTGCGCGCCACCTGATTCGCGGCCTTCCTCTACTACGCTGTCCTGTGGGTGTGGATTCGAAGACTTTCCGGGCCGGAGCATTGGTTTCCATGCGCTCTACGTGATCCAACTATCTTATTTGTTGGACTTCTACCCTTCTGGCTAAGTCTACGTCGCTGTACAGGTCGTCGTTCCATCTTCTCCTCCACTCCTCTTCGATGCACACGGGACCGTAGATCACACGAAGAAATTTTCTTCCGAAATGAATCAAAGGTGCTTTCATCCGCTTTTCTCATGGTTAATGCTTCTGCAGCGTATAGCAGGACGGGAATGATGAAGGTCTTAGATAGCAACACTTTGATCCTTCGAGACAGGGCTTTACCATATAATCGTTTTCTTAGCCGTTCGTTTTATCTCAGTGGTGGTGTTTTTTTCTGCGTTTACAGCGGAGCCTAGGTAGACGAAGTCCTTGACTACCGCAAAGTGACGTCTCTCGATGGTGACGTTTTGACTAAGACACCGCGGCGGTGTTTTAGGTCCTTTCTTGACGACAGCATGTACTTTGTTTTGCCCTCATTAAAAGTTAAACCCATTTTTGCCGCCTCTGCCTCAATACTCACAAAAGCCCCATTGACATCACGCTGAGTTCTTCCGATTATGTCAATGTCATCAGCATAAGCAAGAATTTTGAAAGATAGTGACTCTAGTGTTAACGTGTAAGCTTTGCACTATTCTCTCAAGTACGATGTTAAAAAAATCGCATGACAGCGCATCACCTTGTCTAAAAAATTTTTGACATCGAAAGGTTGTGTTAAGTTGTTTCCAACCTTTATGGAGCAGCGTTAATTCTCCATGGTCATCCTGCACAAATGGACAAATTTAGCAGGGATGCCAAATCTAGACATGGCTCCATACAGCTCGTCCCTGTAGATGTTGTCATATGTCTTGAAATCAATAAAAATATGGTGGGTGTCGATTTGGTGTTCTTGAATTTGTAATGTGATTATTTGATCGACTGTGGACATTCCTCATCAAACCAGTGTTTCCTTGTTGGTGGCTGCATAAAACCCAGCACATCAGAGGCGGCTTCTCCGATTGATTGCATCTTGGCAATGTTGCCACTGGTTTTCGATACATTGTGTTGGCGGCAGAGAACTTCGATAGAGATTACATGTAACTCGGTCGGAAAAGGATTTGGCGATCTCTTGCGATTGTAGCAATTCGGAGATATAACTTCTCGCAGCACCCCCTTGTTTTGCCTTGGGTCTGGAAACCCGAAGTGCTACCTTGGCTACAACGAGGTAGTGGTCCGAGTCGATGTAAGCTCTTCGGAAAGTTCGGACACCCATGATGTTGGAAGCGTGTCTGCCGTCGATCGCAATATGGTCAATCTGGTTGACGGTAGATTGATCTGGAGAAGTCCATGTTCCTTTGTGGATGTTGAGGTGTGGAAAACGCGTTTTGGCTACCATGACGTTTCGCCCCGCAGCAAAATCTATGAGCCTGAATCCGTTGTCGGAAGTGTTGTCGTGCAGGCTGTTCTTCCCGATTATTCCACCAAAGATGTTTTGCCTTCCTAGCCTGCCATTAAAATTGCCAAGGACTATTTTAATATCGTAGCTAGGACACTGCTCATATGTTTTGTGTGGGAGCTCGAAGAACATATCTTTGGTATTTTCGTCTTTCTCTTCTGTGGGGGCGTGCGCGCATATCAGGCTTATGTTGCCGAATTTAGCCTTGATGCGTATGGTCATGAGGCTTTCATTTATGTACCTATAGATCAAGACTTCTTGCCTAAGTCTGGCTCCAATGACGAAGCCGCATCCAAATAAGTGCTGACGGTTTTCGTGGTAGTCACCATAGTAAATATCGCAGTTTTTCATCCTCTTTTTGCCCAGCCCATCCCATCGTATTTTCTTATAGGCCTGGGCTCCGATTAAGTCGAAGAAGACCTATAAGGTGTTCACTAAGTAGTTCAACCTTACTGGAACTGTAGACGTCACCGTTGATTCCATCTCGGGAATTCCTCCGCATCCGTCTGGATAAGAAGAGGTGCCTTAGTGGAAACACCTCTACTCCGCTCTCTCGTTTGTTCTTTTTAATAAAAGGCGATTCGAAATTAACTAAATAGTGAAACGAAAAGAAAGGTATAAAATTTTGGACTCCCTTAGAAAATTGTTATATATTTAGCTAATTGCGAACTAGTAAATTGTTAAACCCTTAACAATTTTTTTTTAAATCTGCGCATTTATTTTTAGGAACAAAGTTTAAAGCAATAAGTAACCATTTTATTTTCATAAATATAAAATGAATAATTAAAAATATAAGGGGGTAATATCCATTAACGCAATACGTTAATAATAAAAATCATAATCTCCCGTTGGTTGGGGGTTATGACCCCTACGATCCGTCACTGTCTCTAAATTCTAAAATCACCGAAAAGACTGCTCACACGATAAAAGACAAGAACCCATAACTTGTAAACGTTAATATTGACGAGCCTGAGTAAGAAGGTGATAGATACTCTTCAGGCACAAACACCTCTTCGAGATTTGTCTAGTGGTCAAATAAAATAAAAACTAATAAAGTTCTTATATCGTTTTACCAGTTTCTGCCACCATTTAAATTGGTGCTATGTCCTGATGTCTATTAAACCAAACTCTTATTTCTTATTTTGAATGCATAACTTAAAAAAATAAAAAAGATCTAGCGAATCTCCAGACTAATGTATGCATTCGTAAAAACATGACAAACAGACATCCGAAAGCCGTACGAGAAGAATATCAGAATCAGAACACAACAAGACCAAGATCAAGAACAAGAATTGTAAAGCTCATTATTGTTTTGGCGCCAATGCGGTTATCAGTCGTAAATGTTTTAATGTTTTACTGCTGTGCCTCTGACTCTGCGCCGAAAGAGACACAAAAACAAAAGTGCCTTGAGATACGAGAACGACATCAACTCAACATCATCATGACTCACATTCCCCACTAAATGAACATTCTCCAAATTGTTTAGATTTTAGGACTTGGGCTTCTTGGTTCCTTATGTAGTTCTTCTTATCGATCAAATTAAATTTTGTCGGTGCAAGTGGAAGTGGAAGTGTAAGTGGAAGTGGAAGTAGAAGTTCAAAAAAGTGTGGGTTGATCGTGCGTTGATGGTTGCAGATTTGTGTAATATCACGTCACAATTCACATTCACGTCCTTTTGAGAGCAGGAAGGCACGTTTGGATTTGGACGGATACCTTACCTATACTGACAGCTTGGTATAACTTTTATCCGCGAGTCAGTCTTCAGATCGCAGATGTTGCAAGGATCTCCATGATTATAGTCTTCAGCTATATGTACGAATGTTTCCAAATCAAGTTTTACTTGTTTCTTGTTCTATGGTTCTATTAGAAGGACGATCATAAAACTGCGCGCTCACCTGCTGCGTTGCGTGTTTCACATTTATAAGGTTTTTCTTTTCTTTTATTTTATTTATTTATTTTACGTTAACGTTTATTTTTATTCGTCTTCATTCATTGGTTATTTTCTTTTTCTAATGAAAATCATCACATAAAACAATTAAGTTGGAAACAAAATTTTTGAATGCATTTTGATGCCAGACAAAAGGAACGAACGAAATAAAAAAAAATAAATGACCAATTAAAATTAATTTAAGACCAATAACATAGGTTATTTAAGAATTCAGATTGTTGTTGTGGCAGGCGCAAGGCATCAGTGTATAGAGCTCGTACCGCTGGCTTTAAACTTCTGAGTTAAGGTTTCTTTTATATAAAAAGAAAGTGGCATTTCGATAATTTTGTTTAAGCAAAAGAACATAAAAATAAAAATAAAAACAACCAATTAGCCATTGGGTCGCGAATTCTTATATTATTATCATTCCTGTTGAATTGCTATACAAAAGGTGTTTTACTAATTATGTTATCTGAAAGGAGAGGTTGTTTGCTTTGTTATTTTTGAATGCAGAAATAAATGCGTTTTTCTTAAATAAAACCGGCGAATTTGAGCAATCTTGTAATTGGTCTATATGTCATGCAAGAATTTTGTATTTGGGTTTATTTTTTTATTGTTTAAAGTATTTCTTGAGGATTATTAAATTATAAACTCATTAACATTAAAATGTCATCGTGCTCGTTTTATTTGAGCTTCAAATGGATATAATAATCATGAAAATGATGTGAGTGGTAGATTTTGATCCCAGAAACTTTCTTCAAACAATTAGGTAGGACTATGAAGACACTTAGCAATTTTTGTATGAAGAATCCTTTGAGTTTATAGGCTTGTATCCAGGACTTCGGTGGGTGGGGAGAGTAGATCAAACTTTCGATTTTAAACTTTAACGGCCAATTCCTTGATAAAGTTCTAAATAAAATTCAAAATTCGATCTCTCGTAGTATTTAAAACTCAAGAATTTCTTCAATTCAGTAGTACCCGTGGCATGATGGTTAGTGCGTTGGTCGCTCTCTTTATACAAAAAGGCATTCATTATAAAGTCATATACAACAATCAATTGCGAAAGCTCAAGACGCTAGAGGTTTGCGTTGTATGCATCTCTCTCAGTCAAGGGAAGCGGATGTATATGATTGCGGCTGGAGCTCCGCAGGTTACTTACTTTGCAGAACTCGAGATTCTTTTTAGGAAACTGAAACTGAGCTTGGAAGAAAACTATTTCATCTTGGCCAGTGATTTGAACGCAAAACATGAAGATTGGGGAAATCAACATAATAATCCCAGAGGTAACCATCTTTTTAATGTGATGAATCTTTACAACGTTGAATATGGCGTCGACCTGCTGGCTACTGAAAAGCCATCGTATCCAAGAAGCGGCTCCTTTCTGGATCTTTTGCTGTACGACACCAGACTGACAGTTACAAACAAAGTGGGTAATCACCCTCGAAACTGCTTACAGACAGTCGAGTACGACAGTGATCACTGCGGACTGGCTGCTGTAATGCAGATTCCGAACGAACGCGTGGAATTGGAAGAATACGTTGCAACGCACTTTTACAATTACAGTAAGATGCGTTGGCCTCGTTTCACCAACGCTTTAGCGAGAGAACTTCGTTCGAGTGACATAGCCCCACCAAACAACAGAAACCTGACAAATACAGAAATTGACCAACATTTACAACAGATGGACAAAACAATAAAACGAACGATGGAACGGACAATTAATAAGTACAAAGAACAAAACCAAATGGACGCTTACAGAAACGCGACTATTGACGCACTACGTAGGCACAAGAGTGGCTTACTGACAAGACTCAAAAACTTGTACAGACGACTGACAGACCCACACGACTTGGAGGTTAGGACACTGAAGTTGTCAATAAAAAATGTCAATCTGTTGATTAAGGAGAACTACAGGCTATCAATTAACAAGTACTGGGACCGCAAGATCCGGTCAGTTAATTCGAGTGACCCTAGTATGTTCCCTAAAATCAACAAGATATTCAGGAAAAAGAACGACAATGACCTCCCTAATCTGAAACTCCAGAGAACCGAAGAAAACAGAGACGTACTCAGGACAGCACAAATAGATCCAGAAGAAGCCATCTTTGACGATGACTTTTATATAATTGAAGAAGGAAGGTGTGGAGGCGGTGGGAGCTGCTTTCCAGCAAGTGTACAAGGTGACAGAACGGCCCGAAAGGTTGAAGTTATTAGAATTCTCTTGCAGCGTGATTTCGACAAGATTCAGCGATATGGCGACGACTGGAAACTGAAAATAAATGTCCAGAAGTCGGAGACAATTCTGTTCCGATCTCCGTTGGCTGGGGCCACGACGGATACGTGTAAGAATTGGCGCAAGATGGTCATCCTTGATCTTCACGGGCAGCCATTAGCGAGCTAAAGTGTAGTGAAGTACCTCGGTATCTGATTAGATCAGTATTTATTTTTCTTAACGGGCTATTCATTTTGTGGTTTCAAAAGTGAAGTGCTATAGTAATTCGACATCTGTCATGAGTTACAGAAACAAAAAGATGATGTGAGATTTTCCTACTTTCACAGTTCTCTTTTGTTTATTTTCGCATTTTCAAGCATATCGTGGATTAAACTCGTCATGAAAATACTAGAAGTAACCTTTAGGCCGAACACATGGGGTCACATTCATAGTTCCTTGATAAGTTTTGACTTTATCTTTGCTAAATTAAACTTCAGTTTATGTTATTCAAAGACAATTTAAATCCATTTTAAAACAATAATCTGGAGTCTAAAAGTAAACACGACGGAACCTACAATTAACCTGTTTCCAAATACATATATTAAACGTCCAAACTAAACAAACTGAGTAAATTAATTTACGAGACAATTTATTTGAAGATTTAAAAACAAAAATTATAAAATGCCAAAAGACTTATGTATGTGTATAAATATTTTAATATTTTGCTGGTATTGGAATGCAACCAATTAACAAAAAACGAAAGCTGTACTTAACCTGATTGGACCCCTTGAAATAGATGAAGATGTATGAAAGGTATCAATTTTATGACTAACCTACTAAATATTATAAAAAAAAATTAACAAAATGTTTCTGCGTCCTTCCAAGTCTTAAAACCAACAGTCCGACTTCATGAAATTTCTCATCTAATAGCAAACAAAATAGTTTAAAGGGTTTCAAAGATTTTGGATCTCCAGCTAACGCAATTTATTTTATTACCCTCTACAAGCCATTTTGTATAGGTTTAAGTGAAAATTTTCAAAACTGTAGTAAAATATGCCTTAAACCTGTTTCTAACTAAACAGAGCTGGCAAAGTCTTTATAAATAGCAGCTGTGTCTAACCCATATGTTAATTTTAGACTCCAGTTCAAATAGACTCGGGTTTAAAATATGACTGTTAGCCCTATTCTACTTTTCATATAGTATGAATAGTATATTTAATTCACCCGTTTGATTCCCTTTCACACGGCCTTTGCATTGTGCTATTCATCAGGTGAACTACATTATCCTAAACCAATTTGACATTCACGTAAACAGCTGTTCATGTGACTATCTTGAGAATGTTGGATAAATTGTTTTGATTCATACAAAAATTAAGTTTAATAAATCCAATTCCTTAATTTGTGTGATTTTTGGAAATGGACAGTATATTGAACTTTTTATTCCAATTGTAAACAAAGGAATAAGAGAATCGTCAAACAGAGAGCTTCGGAGAAATGTTAGAAAGTACAAAAAAAAACTCAGCCACGTCTTTCATTGGTGGTCCTAGGACTTTGAGGCTGTCTCTTAGGCTTTTCCAAAATTCTAGGAGGTCTTCGGGTTGTCGTCTTGCATTATTATTTTGCAATATCTATATTTTATTTCATTACAGAAATAATTGTTGCAAATTGTTCCTTGTGTATCGTTCTTGGCCTAAAAATGTTAATAACATTTTATTTATAAAAAAATATTCTAAATTAATTAAAGCACCTACATTAGTTTTTACTTACATTTTGCTAACAACAATTAACAAACCAGACATCAAATGAAAAATCCGCTTAATTTCTTATGAGGATCTGAATTATATAGAATAAATGCGTTCACGTGAATAGAACAATACAGCGCAGTATTACCGACGTTACCGACATACACAGATTCACTTCGAACGAATAGCAGCAGAATAGTAATTAGAGCCAATTCAAGAAAAATTCCTCCCGATGAATAGCAGAATAGGGCTGTAAAAATATGACTCATATTGTTTTGTGTCTTACATTAAGGTATGTTTAAATTCGGAAACGCATTCAAATGGTTAAAAATATTGATTTTGAGAGACATCACGTAAAAATAATAGGGAAAAAAAGGCGACAAAGACAAACAGGGCTGCTGATTTTGTTCTAAAATATTCTTGTGTCACAATTCAAGAAGTGAAAAAAGTTAAGTTAAAAGATTTTTTGTTTAATTTACAGTTAAAACTAACATAAACACATTTTTTGTTTTCAATTTTTCATATTTAGCCATAAGAAACATGGCGAAAGAGAGCATCGCTGTGTAAATAATAAAACCTTACACACAGAAAAAAAACGCTATGTAAAATCAACATGCTTGATTTCGATAAAAAAGATGCATTTTTCAATCATTCGATTTCATTTTGCTTTAACACGCTTTCATTTTATTTTAATATTTCTAAATATTAATTTAAGGCTAAATCCTCTAAATCTAAGATTGTAATACATGTTAACAGGTATTTTATATTAAATTATATTGTTTTCACTTTGTTTTAACTTTCAAGTTTATTTGAAAATTAAATGATTCATGTCAAAACAACCGTTTTTCATGTAAAAACAACATTGCTACACTAAAAAAAACGTTTTTCATTTTGATTTTAAATGACTTTTGTTCAATAGGAACTATTATTAAATTATCAAGGTTTCATATAAAAACTAATTTATGTAAAGGAGCATTTAAATTAATATGAATGAAGTAATTGTAATATTGAAATGTAATATTTAAGTACTTCATGTTAAAAAAAAGCGTTTTTCATGTAAAAACAACATAGCTTGACTAAAACAACGCCATTCTTTATTATTCATTGGTATAAGTTGCAAGAAAATTGGAAAACCATACATTTCACACAAATATGTGAGATCGAACTTCAAGGACGATATGAAATAACCGGCTTTTTTTCGGTATTTCATATTATGATAAGTATTCTTATAAGATTTCAACAAAATTTTGCAAACTACAAGCAATTCAATAAGTATTTCCTCTTATCTTTATTTTCTTTGATGGAATTTTCGAATAGACTTTTAAGACGTAATAAATTATCTTTCCATTAATGTATAATAAGTTGACCTTTGTTGGTTCACCCTGTATCATTTCGTCATTTGTAAATCAACGTTGAAACCTATTAAATCAATTTGAATCTCCATGAAACAAAATGCATCCTTAAGAATTTAAAAGAAAATCATATACAAATATAATTGTTTATAGTTAAATTCTAAAAATTTTCAAAAAAAATCCGTTATTACTTCCAAGTCAACTAATTTTTTGGTTCGAAAAAGTTTAAATCTTACAAGCAATTCAGATGTAAATAAATTTTATTGACGGTGAATTTTTTATTGATTTGGTTTGTTTAATTGTTACTAACCTCAGCGGACAAAATTGGAAAATTTATGAAACTTCTTAAAATCTGCCTGGAGTGTGTTCGCTGGAGAATAAAAACTTTGAGATTTTAATATAGTAACTAGATACCTACTATATTATTTATTTACTATATTATTGTATCTTATTGTATCATAGGAAAAAACACGGTAATTTATTGAAAAAAAGCGGATGGGTGCTCGCCAAAAATTTTCAAATGATATTCCTGGTAAGTCAATTTTTTGGTTTAAAGACATTCAACGCGTATGAAATCAAAAAATTTAATCTAAGCTGTTTTCTAACTGTGTAATTGTTTTTGATTACGTTTTTAAGTAAAATCATTTTGTATAAGATGAATAAAGTTCTAGGTCAATATCGTTTTTGTTCCTAAAATAAATATTTGAGTCAAAAATCAATTTGAACCAAATTTAGGTACTTCTTTGTATGTAGATTATTTTTATTATTTGTAAAAACACTATCGAATAGTTTTTTTTTTAATTTTAACTAAATGTTAGGGAAAATATATTCTATAAGATACAATTAGTTTCAAAACGATACCTTTATTTATTGCCAAGATATTCGAGTCGAAAATCAATTTTTACCAAATTTCAGTAGTATTTTTTTAGGTTTTTATTTAAATTTGACCAAATTTCAAACACATTATTTTAAGTTGAAAACAATTATTTTGGTGTAAATATCACTTTTTGTTCGCAAGAAAAACAGGTGACAAACATTTTTGTTTTTGTTGGATTTTTTCTTCCAAAGTTGTTCAAAGTCGGTATAACGTTACAATACTTAATATAACATTAAATTAAAGTCACTAGCGCATCTGCTAAGTAAGATATTTTCGGTCAACCAAAAATTCCACTTTTTTAAAACTACTTAGTAAAAAAAACTCCGAATTAATTACTGTAAGAGTCCTTTCTGTATCTTTTGAAGTTATTATCTGTAAAACAAAATGCATTTGAAGTTGATTACTTAACTGATTTTTGAGATATAGTATTCCAAACGTACGGACGTACAAACGTACGAAGGTACAAATATTCGAATTGAATTAGCTTCATACAAAAAGTTGAAAACCCTTCATCTTCTACCTTAGTGTTGGAAAATGAAAATACAAAACATTTTAAGTGTCAGTATGAATGGAAACAAGCAAAATATTTTTCTTTATTTACCAAAAAAAACACACATTTATTGTTCTGATTTGGAAGGTTTGTGTTTTGTGCACAATTTCTATCACCGTATTTATTAAAATTTTAAGTTTGAGAATTGGAGTTGTAATAAATTTTGTACCAGTTGTGTTTTTTTTCTTTTGAACAATAAAGAATATTTGATTACTGCATATATTCTAAAATTTGTAGGTAGGGGGGGGTCAGATTTAACCCCCAAAACCCCCACTTGCGTTCGCCGCAGAGCTCTACAATCTGCTTGAGGCTCCAGAATTGTTTCCAGCTCTTTGTGATGCGTCTGTAGATTTCTTTCTTTTCTTCGTCCTTTAAGGATTATATTTGTTTTAATTATAAGTAATCTTCCACATATTAAATTTTGTCTCCGTCCATATTTTTCATATGATAGTGATTTCTATTGTCATCTCCTTTATGTGTACATAAGTTCCTACTGCTCTTGAAGAAATAAGGACTAAATCGTCTGCAAATATTGGGTTGTTTAGGATTTGTTCATGTATTCTGATATAACATATTATTATGTCTTCGAGTTCGTCTTTTAAAAAGCATTCTCAAAAACTGCACTAAATGGATGTGGTGAAAGTGGTTATCTTATCTCCTCATCTCCTCATCTTATTGCTTTTGGAATTCTAAATTAAAGCCCTGTACTCTCTGTTTTTATTTGTGCTACATTGTTTTTGATAGACTTAATAACGTTTGGATTCATGTTTAAGTTATTAGAATACCTATTGCAGTGGCGATCCTTAAGCGATAAAAAACTGGTACAATGATGCAAAAAATCGAGACATACATACAGGCCACCTTGGGAAAGGCTTATACAAATAACTAATCAAAACAATAATATTGAATTTCCATTCTAAAATTTTAAAGTAAAGCTACTAATCTTAAAGAACTACAATTGTAAAACATACATTTTAAATCAAAACTAATAATTTTTTATTTAATTTAATTTTTGTAAGTATGTATGTATATTCAAAATGATAAAAACTTTCAATTATACTTGTAAAATTAAAACTGTATACAATTTTAAGCACACCACGCGACAAAGGCACTGTACTTCGATCGATAGCAAACCACCGCACTAAAACAAAAAAAAGCACACTGTCTCCGTGACTTTGGACATTCTTCTGATTGCCCTGTGCTTATGCACGAACGTCTAACAACTAAAAACAGATCAATTTTGCAGAGCGCAATTAAGATAAAAAATGATGGTAAATTGTTTTCGGCATTTACAATGAGAGGATTTGTTTACGTTAAAAAGAACCGCAACGATAAATTTCTTCTGGTAGAGAACATTGATGCTCTAACTGATATTGCTAAGAAATCATTGATGACAACAAGAACAGCTGATTAACAAGACGAACCTAAGCCATCGATAGTAATTTTTTTTCTATTCCTTTTTAATAAAGCCTTCTGCTATTCTTTCTTTTTTTTTCTATATAAAGCTTAACTTCTTACGATTACCTTTCTTTATTATCCATTAACTGATATTTCAATCTTTCTTTATATAAATTGTTTTTGTAAATAATGAATCTCAATATTTTAAAATATAAATTTATCATCATTATCTTCTTCTAGGCGTTTCTGAGCTTTCTTCTTAATCTAGTCATGCAGTTTAGGACTTTTCCCTTGTACTGAACCACTATGGGTCCATGTCATTTAAACTTTTTTAACAATGATTAATCCTTATCCTAACAATATTAATAGAGTATGTTTTCGATAGTTGTTTTGATTCTACGCGGTCAATGATTCGCGTTTTGGGTGGACAGCGTTCTGGGCTTAAGTTCTGTCATATTAATGCTCAAAGTTTAAGTCCCAAGTTGGACGAGTTCCCATATTTGTTCGTAAGTTCTGAAATTGACGTAACTTGTGTTTGTGAAACCTGGTTGTAGTACCTAATTCTGTAGTTGATATGGAGGTTATAATGTATTTCGCTGCGATAGAAGCGGTCGTTAAGGTGGGGGCGTTGCAGTTTTTGCACTTAATCATTTAAATTGCAGGTTAATACGTAAGAGTCCTGCAGGTAGTGCAGTTGAGTATCTATATTCATTTAGATAAAATGTAACAACAATAAAATTCTGTTGGGATCAGTTTATCGTCCACATATTAATATTGATTTAGCACCATTGTTTTCAGTAATTGATGAGTTATCTTTTGTATCACCTTTCGTCATTGTTTCAGGAGATTTTAATAATAACGTTCTCAGATGCTTTGACCTCACGGATAGTATGAAATCACTTAATTTATTTCCCAACTAATTTTACAAGATACAATAGTACCTTACTGGATATGTTTTTTGTGAGTCATTTATATAAAGTTCTTCTTTATGACCAACTTTCTGCTTTCTGTTTCTCTCGACACGATGTAATTTACCTAACGTTTGAATGTTGGCCTCTGCAATAATCTTCTACGTTTAGCTAAAGAGATTTCAACAATGTTGAAAAACTGCAGCTAGAATATGATTTGAATTCAATTGAGTGGTTTCAAATGTATGGTATGTTATCTGTGTTGATGACCAAGTACAATTTCTTCATAATATAAATTATATCTTCAATTCACATGTCCCTCTTGTTACAAAAGAATGCCGTAATAAAAACCAGTCTTGGCTTGATAACAATATTAAGTCTCTAGTAAGAGAACGTAACCTAGCATACAGACGCTGGAAGACTTTTAGGCTTGATGAATTGTATAATATATACAAAGTTCTGAGAAATAAGGTAATTAGCAAAATACGTGAATCCAAAAAATGATTTTATGCTCCTAAATTAAACCCATCTCTTGCCAAAGAGAAGTTCTGGAAAAAACTCAAAGAAATTGCTACATCAATTGATTGTAATGAACTTAACCACAAATTCACTACATTAAATGCCTCATACTCTGAGAACCAAATGGATGAGTCACAACTATTTGAAACACCGTTAAACGGACTTTCTAGGTCTGGTTTTAGTTTCTCTTCCGTTGATGAAACTGACGTTTTACAAAGCATCTTAGCCATAAAGTCTACCTCCGTCGTTGTTGATGGCCTGCATCCAGTTTTTTTGAAAGCCATATTGCCCTATGTACTGAAATACATAACTCATATATTCAACTCTATTCTTATGACCAGTACATTTCCCGCGGCTTGGAAACAAGCCAAGGTTATACCTATTAATAAAAATCGTGAATGTGATGATTTCCGACCAATATCTATTTTACCGTTCCTTTCCAAGGCTTTGGAAAGGCTAATGAATATACAAATAAGGGGTTTTCTTAGTGCCAATGGAATGATATGCATCAACCAATCAGGTTTTAGACCTAAGCATAGTTGTACCATAGCCTTAATTGAGATTGTGGAAAACATAAGAGTGGCTGTCGATGATAATAAGGTTACCATTCTAACTCTATTAGATTTCTCTAAGGCATTCGACACCGTCAATCGTATCACACTTTGTAAAAAGCTTGAAAATCATTCTTTCTTATTTAACTGATAGGTCCCAGGCAGTGTATGCTAACGACTCGATGTCTTCATTTCTACCTTTGTGTAGAGGTGTTCCTCAGGGCTCTATTTTGGGCCCTCTGTTGTTTTCAATGTATATAAACGATCTACCTTCCTGTTCGCTGAACTCCTCCTTGCACATGTATGCGGATGATGTACAATTATATAATAGTTTTTCACTTGGAATGCTGGAGAATGGCGCATACGAAGTAAATGAGGATGTGGATAAATAGTTGTCTGGTCCCGTAAAAACGACCTTTGTTTGAATCCTAAAAAATCGAAGTGCTTAGTAATTTCTAGAATCAACATTGATACTTCCTATTTTCCGACAATTTATCTGAGCAATACTGCAATTGGTTTCGTTGATTCGGCGAAAAATTTGGGAGTAACGTTTAAAATAAGACTAACGTTAGGAAAGGTGTATGGTGGTCTTCGTATGGTTTGAACTTCTCATTATTTATTTAATTTTGTTGTGAAGTTTTCAGTAACTGTGACTATGAGCACAAGCGCAGACTTAAAGTTGCGTTCAATAGCATAGCACGTTATGTTTATGTATGGGCTTAGGAAATATGACCACATATCTCACTTTTCTAAATCTTTATAAGGCATCACTCTGGAAAATCTATTCAAACACAGAACTTTAACCTTGCTTCACAATGTTTTACAATCACGTCAACCGGAATACCTATTTAATAAAATTATTTTCCCACAATCTAGTAGATCTTGTGATCTTATCCCAATACGCTGCTCATATTTACTACAGTTTTATGTGTATGCTTTTCGGTTATGGAATTCACTCCCTCGAAGTACGACCCGGTTTCGAGGAGTGCTCAGAGAATTTTTTGAGAGATTTTGATGTTGATAATTTTTCTATTTGTTTTTTTTTTTTGTATTAATTTTTTAACATTTTAAGGATATGCTTAATTATTTTTCCTTTTCTAATGTTTAAGATACTTATGATATAAAAAGATTTTTTTTTCATTTTTGTTCTTGAATTAAATATCAAATGTCACTTGAGCAATTGTATAACGAATATACTTATAGTATTAAGGTACTGATGTTTACTCTAATTTATAAGATATTGTATCTTACTGAGTAAATTATAAGAAATAAATAAATCTAAATCTTAGGTAAAAATAAAAGATAAGATGAAAATATAGTAATATATATTTTTCTATGGGAAATATATCAAATTTAAACACACAGCTTGTTAATGTTTTCGCTGAATAAAATAGAGGAAGACATTTTTTTATTGTTTTTCTTAAATTGTTATTCAATGCAATGTTATTTTTTTATCCTCATTCTTTAAATTTAAGTATACATATAAGTAATCGTATTCTTATTAAATAAATCTTAACAAAACTGTGTTAAAGTTAACCCTTGCGGTGACAACTTTATCCAGTGCTAATTATTGTTGATCATTTACTTTACTCTTTTAATTACCTACAAAGCATAGGAGTTGGAAGCTGCATTGATATTCTTTAAGCGTATATTTCTCCTATTTCGGAGAACTGATTTGTCTCAATATATACATATATGTATATAAACATTTTCCAAATTTGGAAAATCTGCTCAAGTTAAGGCCTAAAAACTTACTTTATTGGCTAAACAAATTGATAATTAATTCAGAGAACCCATTTGTGATGTGCATCGTCATCTCACACTCAACCAATTTGGACATAAGTGATTTTGTACATGCATACAAAATAATGTATACGGATTGATGGATATGCCTTTTTTAAGACTAGGTTGCTCAAGAACTTAATTCCCCGCATGTTACTTCACAAATTCACAAAGAAATGCGTATGATTTCGCCATTGCGCGCATTTCACGTGAGAAAAAACTTTTCGCAACATTAATTACCTACATAAATTGTCATCAACAGCGATTGTGACAATGGCAGAAGAAGCAAACATGCAGAAATGTGAGGCACTAAGTTTACTCAATTGCATTGATACACGTTTCAGTCAATTCTCAGGGCAGAAAGTCTTCGTCTACCATCTACCATCCACTGTCGAACGTCCACGAATTGGCCAGGCCATTGGTCTGGTCGTCTCCATGCATCAGCATCAGAATCAACTGAATTGCTTAATAGGAACATGCTTAGCACGCGTGTAAATTAATTTATACGGTAACAATATCCGCCTACTTGGCAGAGGTATTCGTAAAGGTTTTTGCATAATTAACGATACAACGATCAAGTTTTGGAAAAAAGACCAATTACTCCGAACAACTCAATCAGTTGCTTAAAGTGGGAAAACTAAATTCAGGAGTTAAATAAATCAAATGTGTAAATAACGACTTCAGTTTGGCTGATGTGACCATTAAATCGTTCGATTTGCAGCTGAGCTTATACAGAAGACCATCATTCCAGCCCAGAGTACGAAACTGTGTTCAATTTGCATTCATTATTAAGAAACATTGTCATTATCAACGAGCTGGCGGGCGCAGGTCGCGAAGCACCAGCCAGCTATTGGCTTATGGCTGAGGCTGACTGGATGGAGCCAAGCCAAGACTCTAATTGAATATTCCCGATGTTGGATCTTGGCTTTTATATAATTCGAATTACAAATTAATGTTACTGACAAATGAAGAAAAAATGCGTTTTTTGAGTTGTGGAATTCAATGGCAAAAAGTAATAAATTAATTTACTGTTTGTGCAAAATAATGAATTTCAAATCAGAAGACTCTTCCTCTTTCCTGAAGCCCAGTCCAGCCCTATACCTGCCATATATATACGCGTTCACTTTGCCAATACCTCATGGGATTCAGAAACTAAATTGAGTGTGGAGAACATGGCGAAGGTGCTGTTCTTGCATCTTGCATTTTAAAATAAGGCATTCATTAAAACAGAACACGTTTTCACTAGTTCGACTGTCTAAAGAAACAAGCCACTGAACATTGACTTGAATATCTTTTTTAGAAGAGGATAGTCGTCAATTGGGAGGTCGATGGTGATGGCGATGGGGATGGTATATCCTGCATACAGTGGTGTGGTGACATCCCAGTGTAATGGATACAACTGATGGTGTGGTTTCTTAGAAAGGAGTTTTTAATAATATACTGGATAAAATATTTCCATTTCATATCATTGTTTAAGCACCAACAATTTGGAAGCCCAATGTTTGCATATTTATATGACGATCAAACGACTTCTTTAATCCAAAGCGTCAAAATATGACGTTAAGTATGACTTTCGAATTATATTATTTTCAAAAAATGTGAGAAATTTGATGGGGTGGGTTTCAAATATGTACAACAGCATAAACAAATGAGTTCTGAAGAATGATTCGGACAAAGGATTTATATGTCTTTGAAAAGAATGCAATCTTTTCTGAATGCAATATTTTATGACTTCATTAAAACGAATGCAATCATTCAATTTTTATATAAAGATTGAGACTCTTTGCAATTTTGCAATCTCAAATCATTTGACTGTAATCAATTGATTGCAATCATTTAAGACTTCTTGCATTCTTTTGAAGTCCTTGCATTCACTTGAAGTCTTTGCAATCTTTTGCAATCTTAAGCAGGACCGGATTAAGGGGTCTGGAAACGGGGGGCCCTCAAAATAGAGACTTCGGAAAATTTTTGTTTCAAATTCCAACTAGTAAACATCTTTTCCTTTGATATCTATTTTTTTGTTTCTCTTTTACCTTTACCTACAGCTTACAGTACATTGATCTATATTTGTTTACTCTAATCATGACAATGCTGAAAACATGAGTGGCAAATAAAAGGGATGCCGGCTCTTATTTTGGATTTTACTGTGGTAATTCTCAGAATTTAGTGAGAAAGGCAGCTGCTAACTCTTGTATATCAGCTGTTTATTTCTTTGATTTCGTGCAGAATTTGTACACGTTTTTCACGGCCAGCACAGAGCGGCACCGACTTCTGATTGAGAAATTATCGTAGAAGAAAAGTGGCCAGTTTTTAGTCTTGAAAAAGCTCAGCGACACTCGTTGGTCTTGTCGAGTTGAAGCTACGAAAGCCTTAGTCAACGGCTATTCGGAAATCGAAGAAGCTTTAACCAGCATATCTTTCAGTAAAGAGCAAACAGACATCATGAGGAATGAAGCAACGCACCTTCTACAGAAGATGAGTGGCATCGAAACTGCTTTGCTTACAACATTTTGGAACGATATCTTAGAGCGATTCAACGCTACAAACAAGATGTTACAAGACCCGAAAATGATTCTTGAATCGGCAATGCGTGCACTAGAATCATTGAAATCATTCGTGGAATCCACTCGAAATTATTTTGATAAATACGATGAAGCAGCCAAAAAATATCCCAAACTGATAAATATGTACAATCACGCACCCGCACTGGAACGATAAATTGTGAATTTGGATCCGCTCGATTACTAGAAAGCACAAGATGCGAATCTGACATCCAAGAAAAAAATACAAAGTATCCGCCTTAATCGCAGTGATTGACCAGATATCCGTTTCTCTTACTGAAAGATTGCATACGTTCCAGATTTGGATTCCTAAATCAAATCGAGAAGATGGATGCTGAAAATTTGCACCCTGCAGCAGAGGCATTAGTGAAAGTGTATCCGTATGACTTAGGGCCCAGTCTTGGTAATGAGTTCGTTCAATTTGTGTCTTTGATTGACTCATGCAAAAAGGAAAATGACTAAGGAACAGATCAATCGCCGGAACTATTTTACTACCAAATTCTCGAAAATCAAAATTTAAGAGCTACATTCTCAAACCTCGAAATTGCATTGATAACTTACTTATTTGGTTTTTATGGTAACAAATTGTACCGGAGAGCGCTCATTCTCAAAAATGAAAATTATAAAAAATAGGCTTCGACCACGATGGGACAAAACCGTCTATCGAAGCTTTTTCTCCTGAACATTGAAAGCGATTTACTCGGAGAAATGGATTTCAACGAAATCATCAACGATTTTTCGGGGAAAACATATCGAAAGGTTCCGCTCCTTAACCCTAAAATTTAATTTCAGATAATTCTTTTTTACGTTTATATTTATATGTGTTTGTTCAATACTAAAGGAATCTACTTGGTTTCACAATAATAAATATTGAAAAACTCGAGTGCAAAAAACTGGTTAACTTTATTTTGAAAATAATTTGGGGCGAGGGGGCATCCGCTCCCTTATTGCCCCGAAGCCTCTGGTTCTCTAAATCCGGCTCTGATCTTAAGTGAAATTAGACAACACACTTTTGAAATTTTGATTTTTATCTTTTGATGTCTGACATCGAAACTCAGTGTGCGACACCGAAAATTGGAGTGCGAGGTGTATGGTCCACTTCTAAATATTTTGTGCAGTAAAAATCCACTTTAGAATACGAAGACTTCAAGTGAATGCGAAGACTTGAAAAGAATTAAATTACTTCGAATGAATAAAAAGTCTTCAAAAGAATGCAAAGACTTCAAGTGGATTCATGAAGTCTCAAATGATTGCTATCAATTGATTACATTTAAATGATTGGAGATAAAATGATTGCAGTCTTTTCAAGGTGATTAGTGATTGCCAAATTTGAAGTTAAAATCTTTAGTTGAAACAAACAAGTTCCAATCTTTATTTGAAATCAATAAGTGATTTCTAAAGATTGCATTCCCAAAAGAATGCATTCTTTAAATAAAAGAACTTTCATAATTAGATTTTATTTTCAGGTGCAATAAATACCTCTTGGTATAACTTTATATTCTTTGTTATAAATTTATAACCATTTTAAATTTCTTCAAAATCTCAATGCTATTGGATGTTAGTACACAGAAAATGGAAAAAGATGATTTATCCATTGTTATTTAGAATTCTTCAATTAATCTTTAAAATTGAGAACTTCTTTAAGATTTTAAAGGGACTTATTAGTAAAGTTTTTAAGCTTGACAAAATTTTAATCTATTTTTGAAGAAATTGGATAATTTACAATTTTACGAACAAAGTATGAAGCCACATGGAAATGGCATTTCATATTCGATTACAAAATAAAACATATTTGAACAGTGGGGCCAGAAAGGTTTGCCAGAGCTCCAAAGTCACAAAAAAAACAAAAATTGTCATATTCGATAAAAGATAAATTGTTTTTCTTTTTTGTTAAAATTCTAATTAGTAATGTTGTTGTTATGATTATAGAGCAAAAAATCAAAAATAAAACTCCAATGATCCTAAAAATTATGTTGAATATGCAACTCTAAAAAACGTTCTTCCCTTTTATTCATTGTTTTCTAGTTTGATCTTGATTTTTATTGTGAATACACCGATAACTAAAATGCTTTATTCAAGCTGCATGGATAACTTTATCTAATTCACCAAGTAACTTATATCTATAAAGATGAGCCTGGTTAAACGGAAGAGTTTCTTAAGCAAGAAGTGCTTACATAGAGATCGAAAATGTTTTCGTTCAAATTGATATTCCGTAGCATGCGACACTTTTTGAAGTGTAAAGTTTTTTTTCTTAATTTTTGACTAAAAGTCTTTAGGAATCTGACCAGACCCCTGTTTACCACTGGACTCAGGCCCAGGGCCCCGAAATCACTAGGGGCCCCCAAATTGCTGAAACATAACTTAACCTATATTGGTCTATTTTCAGGAAAAAAAAATATTTCGATACAATTTTAGATGCATTAACAAAAACTTTCGCTGAACAATTTAAATCACATTCCCTGCGAAATTATATTCAAATTAAAACACATCAATGAAATAATTATGTCACATGAAAGCAGTTCTGCCCATAGACAATCTATGGTGGCCTACAAAGCACTACTAACACTAGCAGGTAGAGTAGATACCGAACTAATATCACAACATTAAAATGAAGTAAGTTACCGGAGAAATGTGTTGAAGCGGATTGTAGCTGTTGTAAAGTTTTTAGCTTCGAGAGGGCTTCGATTTCGTGGTGACAATGAGAATCGCGGATCTTCCAATAACGGGAATTATTTGGGATGCATTGAGTTGATCATTTAAGCAAATTTGGAAGTCCATGGAGAGGTCATGCGTGTTATCTTTCAGCAAATATCTGTAATGAATTTATTCATGTCTTGAGAAGGCAGGTTTTGAACAATATTGTAAAAGAAGTCAAAATTTCAAAATATTTATCAATAAGCGTTGATAGTACACCCGATCTGTCTCATGTTGATCAACTAACATTTATTATTCGTAACGTAAAAGATCACGAGCCTGTTGAAAGGTTTTTGGACTTTATTCCAGTTAACGAACATAGGTCTGATTATTTAGCGGAAACCATACTGAAGTTTTTGGAAGATCATGACATTTCAATAACAGATTGCAGAGGCCAAAAGCTACGACAACGCAGCAAATATATTAGGAAGGTTTTCTGGTCTGCAGGCAAGAATAAAAGAAAAATGTTAATTTTTTTTTTCTTGTATCATGTGCATTATTCAAAAATTTTATAACTTTTTTTCGATAATATTATCATCGATTGAGTGTGTTGAAAAAAAGTTTTAAAAAGTCGTTCTCAAACAAGATGGTCGGCGCGAGCTGATGCTCTAAGCGCCTTATATAAAGGTAATCAAGAAATTAAAGAAGCTTTGATGTCTATATATTGAACGATTTAGGACAGGCGTGAGAGGCCAGAGAGGAAGCATTTAGTCTTTGCAAACAAAATTCCAAAAACAAAATATTAACCTGATTGTTGCAATAAATTTGCTGAGTGCAATAGATGAATTTATAATTGGGCTTAGGGACAATTTTGATAACTTTGATTCATCAGCCAGACAAAAAAACCGGGTTCCAAATATAACCTTTCTGAAAGGATGAGGTGTAGAAGCTCACGCCAGACTTTTTTTGACGGCTTTGGAGCCTCAGTAATTCTGACTGGGAAAGAAAGATTTTAAATTGAAACCTTTCTTTCCATTGTCGACACACTAAGCGTTCATTTGAAACAGCGACTAGGTTTGTATACGAAGATTGGCCAACGTTGGATTCAGAAGACTTAAAAGAGAATTGCAAATCTTTTGCTATATTTTGCACCGAAGATGTAAACGGAGATGACCTACATGCTGAATGCCTGAATTCAAAAGACTACTTGAAAATTATCGACATGAAAATAAAAAAACTGACAACATTCTAGAGCTTTATTGAAGATGAATTTCCAAATTGCAGTGGGGAACGTTCCTTCTCTATGTTAAAAAGAATCAAAAACGACCTCAGAACTACAATGATTCAAGAAAGATTGACGTGTTTGTCGCTGATATCAATCGAAAGCGACATCCTCGGAGGCAATGGGTTTGAAGATTTGATCAATGATTTTGCTAATCTCAAATCAAGGAGAAGACCCCTTCAATAAATATTCCTTTCTTTTACCTGAAAAATATAGTCTGTGTTACTATATTGTTCTTTAAATTGCATTCTCAATAACTTATTTAATTGTCTGTTATTTAAATTTTGTTTTGTAAGGGTCTTCTTTAAAATTTGCCCCTTACAATTGGCGCCCACAGAGGACGGTGGAGTTTGAGTTACACTCGAGTGTGAGTGTTCCTTCCACCGCCTTCTGAACACACACACCTAGGCAACGTTTGAATCTTTTCTTTATGTCTACTTCATTAAATGTTAAGTTAACTATAGTTTTCATTGAATAAAACTTCAATATTTGTTAAATCATTTATAACAAAACCTTTGTCTTTTATTTTAATCTATGAGAAAGCTAAATCGACTCTAACAACTCCATTTGGATCATACCCTGTTGAGCGTCTACTGTTGTCCTTGGACAGCACAGAAAGCGGCAGCGAATAATAAGTTCATTTGCCTTATTGCCTTTTTAGCGTCTGCTGTATTCTTCGGACAGCACAGATAACACTTCTTTCCCGAACAGACTAACCCTTACTATAAGACCTTATACTCAACCCCCTTACAATTGGCGCCCAACGTGGGGCAAACCTAAAAGAAGCCCCTTACGGTTTTTTTTTTGAATTTTTATATGAAATATTTATTTTTTGTTTTATTTTTACATTGTTTATGTTTATGTTTTAAATGCTGCAATAACTATTTTTCTTTTTAATGAATTAAAAATATGTATTTATTTAAAAAATTAAAAAAGTAAATATCAATTCAAAGTTATGTAATTTTTTCTGTATACCTTTATTACACAACATAACATTTCTATATACTCATACAGGGCCCCATTTTCCAAAAGTGTCCAGGGCCCCTAAGCATTTCATTCTCTATTAATATAAATATAACACCTAATAGTGAAGCAAGCTCCCAGGCTTATAATATTGCACATGGTATGAATGAATTTCCAGCTCGCTATATCTTATTAATAAGTGAAACCCTCATTTTTACATCCTTGGGTTGATGATGGTATTTAGCTATCTTAAAATCTTGCAGTTATTGACCTTTAAGTAATGGCTTTATTATTAATAGTTACTCTTGTTTCTAGTTTTCAATTTCTAAAAACAGTAGAAACTGCCTATAATCTGACAATACTTATATTAAAAATCATGTTTTTATAATAAAAATTACCTTCTGATTAAAATTAACTAAAACTTAAATAAATCTTGTTACAGAATAATCTTCCCCCAGGAAATATTTTTCTGCAAACATAAGTCCTCTTTTATGTGCACTGCCCCCTATTATGGGCATATCGGAGAGAGTCAAACTGGAAGACTTACCAAAAGAACCCAAACTATCACATCAGGACAAAACTCCTGACCATTCGATAACATTTCTTTCAACTACAGCAAGTGGCGGTACAAATAGTCCCATCTCCGATGCAAATAGTGACGGTGAACTTGATGAGTATGCTCCAAAAAGAAAACAGCGTCGTTATCGCACCACATTCACAAGTTTCCAATTGGAAGAATTGGAAAAATCATTTTCGAGAACTCATTATCCAGATGTATTTACAAGGTTAGTATACAAATTTTCTTTTTACTAAGCCGTTTTAAATGCTAAAATGGCTAAATTAATTTAAGCTTTACTTCATATGTTATTGGAAATTATTAAAGGACATTTTTTATTTTCTAAGTTCTATTTTATGCTTATTATATCCCCCGAAGTATACAGCAAGTCAACAAAATGAGTGTCCTTATTCCACTGATTATGGTCCTGTGAAAATACTTAAATTTGCGTTTTTACAATTGATTGTGCAGGGCTGGATTTAGATTTCCAGAGGCAATAAAGGTACGGAGGCCCCCTCGCCCCAAATTATTTACAAAAAAAAGTAAACCTTTTTTTTTACTAGAGTTTTTCAATAAATAATTTATTGTAAAACCAAGAAGATTCCTTTAGTATTGAACAAACACATACGAGTATATGTATAAACGAAAAAAAAAATTATCTGAAATTAAATGTACGGGTTAACGAACAGAACTTTTCGAGCTTTTTTGTCCGAAAAATCGTTGATGATGTCTATGAAATCCAGTTTTCGGAGTAAATCGCTTTCAATGCTCAATGTGGTCTGAAGCCTATTTTTTATAATTTTCATTTTTGAAAATGAGCGCTCTTTTGTTACCATCAAAACCAAATACGTTCTCAATGCAATTTCGAAGTTTGGGAATGTAGCTCTTAAATTTCGATTTTCGACAATTTGGTAGTAAAATAGTTCCTGCGATTAATCTGTTCCATAGTTCTTTTCCTTTTTATATGAGTCAATCAAAGACACAAATTGAACCAACTCATTACCAAGACTAGGCTTTAAATCATCCGGATACACTTTCACCAACTCCTGTGCTGCATGGTGCAAATTTTCAGCATCCATCTTCTCGATGTGATTCAAGAATCCAAATCTCGAATGTACAGGTTCATAGGCATGCAATCTTACAGTAAGAGAAACGGAGAGGTGGTGGTCAATCACTGGGATGAAGGCGGATACTTTGTACTTTTTCTTGGGTGACAGATTTGCGTCTTGTGCTTTCCCGTAAACGAGCGGATCCAATCTCACATTTCTCGTTCTGGTGCGTGATTGTACACATTCATCAGTATGGGATATTTTTTGGCTGCTTCCTCGTATTTATCAAAATCATTTCGAGTGGATTCCACAAATGATTTCAATGATTCTAGTGCACGCATTGCCGATTCAAGAATCATTTAAGGGTCTTTCAACATTTTGTTTGCAGCGTTGAATCGCTCCAAGATATCGTTGTTAAGGAGTGTTTACTAGTTTGAATTTGAAACAAAAATTTTCCGAAGTCTCTATTGGGGGCTCCCCGCTTTTCAATCCGGTCGTGTGACTGTGTGTAAAAATCAAAATAATTTTGATATTCGCTCAGGTTCGTCGACTTGTGCAGATATTTTGTTGAGTAAGCATGAAAATCTGTACAACCGCTCATATGAAAACAAACATTCTGAAAAACATATTGATTTTGCTGACTTTTTTTTAATAATAATGAATTTAGAAGAATTGGATCGAATTTCTTGAGCAGTACAGAGAATATCTGGTTCTTTGAAAAGTAAAAAGTCCTGATTATGAAAAATGAAGGATACCACCATTTACCTCAAAAAGAAAACTATCCAAATGCGAACCGACAGATAGCCCTGATAAAGATAAATAATTTCCGGGCAAACTACTTTAAAGGGCTTAAGAAAGTCCAAAGCAGCCAGAGAAAGAATGACATTTATGAACCGTCGTTATGGCATAAATGTTTAAGTCTAGTAAATTGCTGAAAATGCCAATTCTTTTCAAGTTTTTTTCTTACTTTGGATTGTCTGTTTTTAATTTGTGAAATTTTAAATTTTGTTGAATTCTTTTTGATCAAATTATTTGCAGTTTTCTTGCATCAGCTCAAATCTACGAGAAAGCAGACTCAAAATGACAGTAATACATTCCCAGAAATTGCTTCCCAAGAAAAAACATCAAACAAAAACAGATAATTTTTCATATGATATTTTTAAAAAAAGGGATAAAATTTCTGGTAAACTTTTTCACACACTTAACATAAAGATAAGGCTTTGAGCACCGTTTAAAAATGTTCTCCAAAGAAGGCTGACAAAGTGTATGTAACATAATGTGTATCTTAACCTTACATTTACATATTTCAAGGGCTTAAGTAACAACTTTAATTATAAGATTATTTAAAAACACTGCAAGATACGAGTATGACTAACTAACTATTTAATTTGGACAACTCCCTAGTTTTCTAAATATGCCATAAATTATAATAGGTTAGATGGCTTTTGGTTAGAAATTGTAATGAAACGTATCTTTTTCCAAAAATAATATATATATATATTGCTCTTGAGTGCATTTCCATCGATGCGCAGAACACTTTGCAGAAAATGAGAAAGTTTTCTAGAAAAATGTGATCTTTTTTCCTAGGAAAATCTGTTCTATTTTCCTGATATCTGATATGAAGAAGTGTATGGCTTTTTTTAATATATTTTTTTCGGGCTCAATTTCCAAAAACATTCTAAAAAAAAGAGGCTGGGATGCGACCCACACTGATAACTTCCCATCCCGTCTGTCGATTTGTCTTGCTTAAAAGTTTGTCTATATGTACTCGTATCAATTTTTACCAAAATTGCGTACTATTTTTTGTAGATTTTATTTTTTATGAAAAAACGGACTGTTGGATTTTTATATAAAAATTACTGAATATCGAAAAAAATATTTTCTGTAAAATAAAATAAGTTTGAAGCCAATATTTTTAATTTTTGAAATGCTATTTGAGTGGAAAGTAAATTTTTACCAACTTTTATAATTTTTTTTTTAGGTTTTTATTTTTTGTAAAAAAAACTGTCAATTAGAATTTTTTAAAAATTTTACCAAATATTGAAAACAATATTTTTCATGAGATAAAATTACTTTGAAGCCAATATTTAAAATTTTTAAAGAGATATTTGTGTCGAAAATCAATTTTTACCAACTTTTATACATTTTTTTTTTAGGTTTTTATTTTTTGTAAAAAAACTGTCAATTCGATTTTTCTCAACATTTTTCAAAATGTTGAAAACAATATTTCTTATAAGATAAAATAAGCTTGAAGCCTAAATTTCAAGTTTTTGAAAAGATATTTGAATCGATATTCAATTTTTACGAACTTTGAGTAATGTTTTTGTTTTAGATTTTTATTTTTTATAAAAAAATTGTCAATTAGATTTTTCTCAAAATTTTGTCAGATGTCAAAAACATTATTCTTCGTTGCACAAAATTGTTTTAGAGATGAAATCATATTTCAGTCGTAAAATTTAAAGGTGACAGTTTTTTTTTCAGTTTTATTGATTTAAAAAAAACCGTTATATTGATTTTTTTCAAAAAATATACGTGTTTGGTATCATGTTACAATATATTATATAAAATTTAATTTAAGTCTCTAGCGTTTTTGGTTCGTAAGATATTTAGGGTTAACCAAAATTTTCACCTTTTTTTCAAACTGCTATGGTAAAAAAACCAACCACGCAATTTTCTTGAGAGCCCTTTCTGCATCTTTCTGCCTTATTATCTGTGTAACAAAATTCATTTGAAGTCGATATCTCTTCTGGTTCTTGAGCTATGGACGACGAAAAAACGTCGCGAACGTACGGACGTACGGACGTACGATCGTACGTACACACGCACGCACAGACATCTTTCTAAAAATCGTTTATTTCAACTCTAGGGACCTTGAAACGTCGAGAAATGTCAAAATTTTCAATTTGACAAATCGGACCCATTACAATAACTTCCTATGGGAAGTTAAAAATTAACACCAAAGTATGATACTGCTTCCACTATTCTTGACCATTTTGTGGATATATTTGGGATAAAGTTCTTTCAAAGGAAGCCTTCTAACGGTTTGTCTGCCATCACTTCCGAACAAATTTATCTTTGTTTCGTCCATCCACAAAACATTCCTCCACTTTTAGCCTCCTTTTGGACCACACAATTCAAAATGATCGTGGGCGAATTTAAACCGCGATGTTATATTTTTTTCCTTAGAAAGGGCACCAGTCTTGCGATCCTTCTGAGCTAGTTAGATTCAACAAGTCTTCTAAGAACAGTTCTGAAAAATATTGGAAGCTGTAGTTAGTTTTTTATTTTCCTCGAAAACTTCTTCTGTGTATATTTTAATGTCTATGTGAGTGTGTCCACAACTATTCCGTTTTCAAAGTATAAACAAGACGCGTTTCCTATTAGCGATCGACAGGTGTAAATCTCCCAAAAAAACGGCAAAAGTGACACTTTCGTTAAACTAATGGCTGATTGAAAAACATAATGAAGGTTTCATAATATATAAATTTATAATATAAAAGCTTAGAATCTCTCGAGAAGTGGAAAGATATTCTGCAGAATGTAATTTGTGAGTGCCACACTTAAGATACTTCCCAACTTATTTGTTTACCTTTATTTTTTACATACTTTCAAAAGGTTCACGCAAAACAGCATTTCGTTAGAATTTGTCCTCTAGCATTAGCTCCAACTCCGAGACAGCAGACTGATAACAATAATAATTTCTAATAATACTGCACATTGAGTCCAAACAAAATACGTTCATTTTCATACGAAAAAAAGATCATATTTTTCTGGCAAACTTTATCATTTTCTGGGTTTCTATATCCATATTTTTTAGAGTTTTTGGCATCTTTAGGAATGCTAACAAGAAAAGAATATATTATTTTTCTAAAAGAGCTACGTTTCAACACTTCTTCTAACATTGTAAAATACACCAAAAACCCTCTGACAAATTTGTAATTCAGCTCAGAAATATGGCATATTCCGAAAACTATTGGAATCTGACAATGCTTTCATATGTGGAAACTAGGAATGTCCAAATTAAATAGGTAGACCAAGCCTTTCTGGGGTATTGCGGTCTTAAAAAATCTGATAACTAAAATTAGCACTTAAGGCCTTAAAACATGAAAATTTAAGGTTTAGACACACATTATGTTGTTTATTTTGTCCACCTTCTTTACAGAACATTAAAGAATATATTTAAGCGGTGCCCAAAAAGTAATCTTTATGTTGAGTGTGTGACCCCCCGCCTCATTTATTAAAAGTCTTAATACGTCCTTAAATAAAGTAATACACTTTTACTTGTTCTTCATTTACCCTGCCATTAACGAAATAATAACTGAAAAAAAAAATTCCTGAAGAAAATAGGTTTGATAAATTTTTGTACTTTCCCTTTGGACACTTTTGTGGTGGTTTCTGCGAAGGACGCCAATTAGGCAGGGTTTAATCCCTGACTGTTTCACCTAAAGTTTTTTCAAGGTTAATACCTCTTGCGAGGAATGGAAAAACCTCGCAAGAAGAATCTTGTCGTGAGAGTCTCAAATAAGTCGTTCGGCTTCGGCATATGAATTGTGGGTCCCCATCATTCTTGACATTACTCGTATACAGAAATGCTTTATAGTTGCAAGTCACAAGCCCTCTACGAGCTGTTGCGCCACCTTATAAATTTATATTTTATTTTTAAACTAAACAACAGAAAGGAAGACACTGTTGCAATACACAGATTCTGCAATAAAACAAACAAGCAGTCAAAGGCCGACCTCGATCTTTCAATATTTGCGAACTAAAGCAGGCACAAAGCTTGAGGCACGAGCGAACGCGTGATTTATCTTGTATAATATTTAAGGCCGCTGAGGTTTTTAATACAAGGAATCTAAAATATTAATATGTAGCCCTGAAATCTTCAGGGAATTATTTTTTTTGACATTTTCAACAAATAATCACTATTTTAACAAAAATGTAACCCATCTGATCTCCATTTGTTAATCATAGAAGAATTGCAAGGTCATGTTCTTTGTCTAAAATGCAATGTTCAACATCTATTGTTTCCATCCGTTCCCCGTTTATCTGTTCGTCATATCATGATGAATATAAATTTGTGTAGTAAAAACATTGTATAGAAGATCAGCAACCCCAGCAACAACAACTTCTAAATACATATGTTTGTACGACATACCTGTGGTAGCAACTTAAAGGTAGTTTTTCAGCTTTCCGTTGTAATATAATGATGATGGTTGATGCATGATGCTTCAAAAACTGCTACACCATCACCTATAAGAGATGATGCCGACCAAGGCAATTATCATTAAATTACTTATTAGCTTGGCAATTTGCCATGTTTTCTGTAATTGAATTTGTATTAATTGAGTACACTTAACAGTTTAATATCTACCTAAGGAGAACACCACCACTGCACCGACTCGCAGATACTCGTACGTAGATAATCGTTTGTTTCGTGAAGAATGATTGCTTTCGTCGCTCCATGACAAACCACTAGATACATATGAAGGTATATAATATATCCGCCTTTGACCGGTAGATCAACAGGTGATTGACTAAGGTGCAATTTGATAATTGTATTATCTACCCGGGCTGCGGGAGAAACAAAGGGTCGGTCATTAACTTTGATTTGGCTAATAGGGGAAGAAGACCGATGGAACTGTGTTTGTCGAACGGATCGGCCGGTGGTGGTCGGGCGACAGCGAGTCGGTCGGTGGATGGAGGCGACTGCAGACTGACTCATTTTTGTTATGTATGATCATTTTTGTGATTTCCTTTCGTCACGATCAACGGCAGGTGTATTATCAACGCCAACTAGCATGGTCATTAATATTTCTTCACAATTTTGTATTGACCCTCAACCTAATCATAATCATCGGTCGTCGATCGTCTCTCTTCCAATCTGTTTTCTTTTTATATTTCAACAAAATCACCTTAATGGACAGGAAAGGCAGTCGAAAGTTATATGATTGCAAGGAACTAGACTGATTATTGATGGGTTTAGCTGGTTATGAATGAAAATAAGTTTTACCTTTATGAATGAGACTTGAATTGTTAACGTTAATATTGAATTCATCGTAAACATAACTAATTTAAGAATTAACGCATACAATCAGAATGTATGACAGTCGATATTATGATTTCCGGTGACCGCTCTCACGAAGACGCTAAAGTGTTTATACCAAAGGCTCATGGAGTTGCTATATATGAATATCTCTTCAAAGAGATTTGCCAAACAAAATGTCCATTTCCAAAAACATATCGAATTGGAAACTATTTCCAACTTACATGACATCAAGGCAATTCAATCACTGCATTCCCGTGGTTTAGTGAAGAAACAATTTGCCTGGAGGTATTACTACTGGCATTTGACCAACGAAGGTATTGAATACTTGCACTTGTCCCCAGAGATTGTCCCAGCATCATTGAAACACCCAGAACGGTTTGAGACTGCTCGTCCACGATCAACTGTTTCTGGTCCTCGTGGAGATTCTACAACGACCGGTGAAGATCGTTCTGCATACAGACGTTCACCAGGCTGTGCTGAAAAGAAGGGAGACGTTGAAGATAGAGCTGAAGATGTTATATCCACGCTCACCATAGGTTTTTATGTAAAACCAATAAACAAACGTTTGTTTGAACTATAATTCGAAGTCAGCATCAAAATAATTCAACTGCATCATAAAAGAGTAACAATTTAGTGCAAATTACAAATTATGGAGTGGTGCTATCATTCGCATCATTTTTTTTCGAAAACGAATCTGTGAAAAACGTTTTCCGAATGTTATGCACCAAATTTACAAATTTTGTTATCAGCCGATTTGATGTCTTCGGACTTTTTAAATAGTACAGTAGAAAATTCCCAAGAAAACCCATCGACAGTAGCCAGATTTTTCTATTTAAAAATTGGTACAACTGCGAGCGAAGACCTGTCAGAATAATAATTAAAAAAAATCTAAAGTTAAAATTAACTTCAGCCAAAAAAAACTAAAACTAATAAAATTGACAATTTTCAAGAAGAAATGGTAAGAAAGCAATTGAAAATTAATATTCTATAAGAAAAAGTTAGTTTAACAATTGCAGCTTTTGTGTGAATTGATCGAGTACAGTGCCAGCGGGAATGAGTTCATCCCGGAAATGTTTTTTAAGAACATACAAGTCTCGAAGACTCAACAGAAGATAATAAACATGCCACTGTAGATCAGAATGACTATTGAATCTTTAGGTGAAGAAGTTTCCCAAGTTTTAACCAAACAATTCGACATAAAATAAAAACTTCAAGAAGGGGGTTTGTTCGTCGACTACTACATTAACTTTAAGCTCGCCTCAATTTCTTATATACCTGAAACGAGTTCAAATGAACTTGATTGACTCGATTCCAGTCGGGGATCGGAGCCAAGTCTAAAATTGTGAAGAAAAGCCTGTATAGAGGAATTGGTTTTGCATTATGGTCTGTTGGCATGTGTGTGTACAAAAAATATAGCTTCGTTTTTTAAAAATTAAAAAAACTGCACATGGAGTAGGTAGCATATTATTACATGGTGCTTCAGTCATTGTTTAACATGAATCAAAATATCTCACTTGCACTGTCAAACTAACCTAATCATTTTTATATCTTCTTGTGAGGTGGAAACACCAAAAAGATTTATTTAATCTTAACTGTGATAACCCTTTGGTGGAAACATAGCAAAACTTAATTTTCTTTTATATTGTTTTCACTTGCAAAATAAGTCCAGTTAGTCCATTTTCATTAACAAAACTAAATAATATCAACAGTAACAGATTGATTTGTTCCCCAATGGAAAACACATGATGCCAAATGCACAACTACTCAACGAACACAGCCATCGAGATACAAATGCAATATCAATCGTACCAACATTTGAGAACGAAATCGCATAACATTCGAGACTCGTATATAAGTCAAAAACCCATCCTTTGTTAGATTCTACTTTAACTTTTATCGGTAGTACTTATACTGCGGATATTGTTTTTTGTTATTAGTCGTGTAAAATGCTACTATACTATGGATAGATTTTCCAACAAAACACGCGTATTATTGAAGAACCAATGTTATGTCAATAATCGGGAAATCATTCAGAACTTCACAACATACAAACAAAACCTGAAAAATAAATGTACATACAAATCATGGTTATGCTTTGCGTTCATGTCATTTTTAAAAGTAGATGTTTGCCCTGGAATTGAAAATATACAATGTTTGATATTAATTATTTATTCAAAACTATAAATATAACATATTTCTAAAAATGTCTCTAGTATATTGAAAGGTAAAAGGTTATATTAAGACAAGTTGACCTGCCAGGTACAAATCCAAGTTGGTATGGAGATATTGTTTCTTTTAAAAGATAACCGATCACAAACAAATAATGTTGAACTAACCGATAGATTACTAACTGGTCTATAATTCGAAATTAGTTGTTTTACGCCTTTAAATAGCGTTTTTTTTTGGCGCAGAAAGATTTTGGCCCCATTGGTGGCCATTTTGTTTTGGTGACATCTGTCAAATCTTTTGGTTATTATTCAGTTGTTTATGAAGAATCATCATGGCAAGTGACACACCTAAAAAGCACGTTCAAATCATAAAACTTTATTATCAAAACTAGCGGCTCGGTACGTGCTTCGCACGTATAAGGAATATTAATAAAAAAGAATTGTGTACTCTTACTATGGTGGGACTATATGGATTAGTCTAAAACAGTTGGAACAGGCAACTTAAAGCTGGCCATGTGAAAAACATTTTCCTCCAAATTGACACCACAAACGTGAAATGTTTGCCCTTGGGCCTTATTTATGAACAAATGATAAACGCACAGGATATTGTAATCTTTTGAATTCAAATGGCATATCAGTTGGAATCATAGGGATACTCGGTATTAAACACACTTCTCCTTTTGTTTTATCAGTTAAGATTTTAGCTTCAATCAAATTTGGCAATAACTTTTTCACTGCCAATCTGGTGCCATTACACAGTTTTGGTGGGTTAATGTTACGCAATAATATAATCAAAGAACCAATTTTTAGATTCAAGCAATGCGGTGATATATGAATTCCAATCCGATTTCAAAATTATCTAAATCAACACTATAGATAAACGGTGTTTTTTTAAGAACTTGAGAACTTTAAAAAAAAAAAAACGCATGCAATTTGCAAAATCTCATCAATTCTTTATTTGAAACGTTAGATTGGTCCATGACATTTACTTTTTGAAGATAATTTAATTTAAATGTTGACCGCGGCTGCGTCTTAGGTGGTCCATTCGGAAAGTCCAATTTTGGGTAAATTTTTCGAGCATTTCGGCCGGAATAGCTCGGATTTCTTCGGAAATGTTGTCTTCCAAAGCTGGAATAGTTGCTGGCTTATTTGTGTAGACTTTAGACTTGACGTAGCCCCACAAAAAATAGTCTAAAGGCGTCAAATCGCATGATCTTGGTGGCCAACTTACCGGTCCATTCCTTGAGATGAATTGTTCTCCGAAGTTTTCCCTCAAAATGGCCATAGAATAACGAGCTGTGTGGCATGTAGCGCCATCTTGTTGAAACCACATGTCAACCAAGTTCAGTTCTTCCATTTTTGGCAACAAAAAGTTTGTTAGCATTGAACGATAGCGATCGCCATTCACCGTAACGTTGCGTCCAATAGCATCTTTGAAAAAATACGGTCCAATGATTCCACCAGCGTACAAACCACACCAAACAGTGCATATTTCGGGATGCATGGGCAGTTCTTGAACGGCTTCTAGTTGCTCTTCACTCCAAATGCGGCAATTTTGCTTATTTACGTAGCCATTCAACCAGAAATGAGCCTCATAAAAAGCGGATTTTCTGCCAACTTTTCTAGGGCCCATTCACTGAAAATTCGACGTTGTGGCAGATCGTTCGGCTTCAGTTCTTGCACGAGCTGTATTTTATACGGTTTTACACCAAGATCTTTGCGTAAAATCTTCCATGTGGTCGAATAACACAAACTCAATTGCTGCGCACGGCGACGAATCGACATTTCACGGTCTTCAGCAACACTCTCAGAAACAGACGCAATATTCTCTTCTGTACGCACTGTACGCATTCGTGTGGTTGGTTTAATGTCCAATAAAGTAAACTGAGTGCGAAACTTGGTCACAATCGCATTAATTGTTTGCTCACTTGGTCGATTATGTAGACCATAAATCGGACGTAGAGCGCGAAACACATTTCGAACCGAACACTGATTTTGGTAATAAAATTCAATGATTTGCAAGCGTTGCTCGTTAGTAAGTCTATTCATGATGAAATGTCAAAGCATACTGAGCATCTTTCTGTTTGACACCATGTCTGAAATCTCGCGTGATCTGTCAAATACTAATGCATGAAAATCCTAACCTCAAAAAAATCACCCTTTATTATTTTTAATATTTTGGCTTGAATTCAAATAATTCGATAGGAAAAAATCAACAAAAGCATTAGAGCTATCAATTAAATTAGTGTGTTGCGAACCAAAGGACTACATACTCTTTGGAAATCCATTGAAGTTTTTTTTTTCGTTTTTCATAAGATAAACATATTTTGTCTGCAAACTGGTCAAACACACTTAGGCCCCTAACAATTTCCAAATCTTATTTTTTGTTATTTTTTAAATTAATCAATCCCTTATCATGGTGGCCTAAAGTAGTTCCTTATTTTAAATTTTGGTAAAAAGATATCAAAGACACTTTTAACGGTGTCACGAAAAATGTTTAAAACCTTAGTTTAATTATTATTATTATTATTTACGGATGGTAACCATATACGGTTCATATGTCTCGCTATGCCAAACAAATTTGGCTTATATTAAATTATATTTAATTATATTACCTGTATTAATTTTTAAATAATTTAATATTTTATGTTCAAAATTTAAATAGAATTCGAAAATATAGGAAAAAGAGATTCATTTGCTGACATCTTCAATTCCTTCCCCACAAATATTAAGTCCAATATTCCATTCAATTTACTATTATAATGATTGATTCAAAAGAATCGTAAACTACAGAAACATAATCATTAGTAACATTAAAAGGTATAAAATGTAATATAGAATCTAGAAAGGCGTGCATTCATTCTTCCGTTTGTTTTGGAATACATCCTGCTTGGTACCCTCCCACAAAGAAAGGATGCGATGGTTTTTTTTTTTTAATAAAGTAAATACACAATGAATGAGACTACCCCTTTACTTTTTAATAGAGGGCATGTAGCCGTCTACCCAGTTAGAAATGTACCCTATCTAATTATAAACGTTTCGTTTATTTGAAATCGAATTTTTCATTTTTTTTGTTTATTTCTTCAATTTTGTAGCAAAACGACTAATTTCTTGAACTCGAATTACATAAAAGTGAATTGTAGAAATGAAGATTCCTAACTAACCAATGCGTTTGTATGGTTTTAATTTAAAAAAGGCCTGTGATGGAAACGACTAAGAATAAATGACAGATGACAATTGGTCTGATACTTGTGATTACTTTAACCGCAGCCAAAATGTAGTTTTCACTTATTGTATTATTTTTTATTTAAATGTTGAAATAATGTGGGATTTTTGAAATTGGAATAAGAAGTTTTAAAATATATCAATTGTTCAATTGAACTGAGTCGAATCAATCTAAAATCCCAAAAGCTTCAGCAAGAATAATAATCAAATGTCAATCATTTGTCACATTATGTACTTAGATGAGTTCTTATTCTTACCCACGCTTCAAAATATTCTTTAATGTTTTATAACCAAATTTAAATAATATAATGTGGGATCTTAACCTTACATTTAGAGATTTCAATTGCTAAAGTGGCAACTTTAGTTATTAAATTATTTTAGAACACTCTTGTTCAGCAAGAGTCTAACTAACTATTTAATTTGGATGACTCCATCCATATGAAAGCATTCCAATATTCCAACAGTTTTTCAAAAATATGCTATATATTTAAGAGCTAAAACACAATAGTTTGACGCAGAAATGTAAAAAGTTGTTTTGAAACGTACCTTTTTTGGAAAAATAAAATATACTTTTCTTGTTTTCATTTCTAATAATGCGAAGAACGCCACAAAAGTTCAAGAGAGACGATCTAATATGAAGAACTGTCGGGCTTTTTTGACGTAGTCTTTTCGGGCTCAATTTTCGGGAGGCTATTATTACTATCGCTATAAGTCTGCTTACTCGTTTTTTGACATTAAAGGAGTCAACAAAACTATATATAGAGAGAAAAGTGCTTGGTTCTTGAATTTGAGGATATAGGTGCATTTAAATACATATTTTTTCTAAAAAATTAAATTAAAACAAATTAATGTAAAAAAAAAGTAGTTAAGAAACGTTTGCGTGGCACTCACAAATTACACGTTTCAGAATCTCTTTTCAGTTCAAATCTCAAGAGAGTCCAAGCTTTTATATCAATAAATATGAAACGTTTATTATGTTTTTCAATTAGCCATTAGTTTAACAAAAGTGTCACTTTTGCTCATTTTGACATTTATATTATTGAAATTCGTGTTTAAATCTCGGTTCTAGAGTATCAAAAGCAAATTCACTTCAAAAGTAGATTTATTTAATTTCTTAAGATCTTTAGCAGAAATTTTGAAAGAAATAAAATGCACGACTAGGTCGCTAAAACATAATAATGTCTTCCAAAAAGTCTGTTTAAAAATATTTTTTATTTTTAAAGATTTAAAAATGTAACTTATTTTGTTTTCGAAAATCATTTTAAATTTTGTGCTCAAAATATTTTTGGTATTCGCTAAATAAAGTGCTCAAGCTCATAGATATATAAAATAAAAAAAATGACATTTTTGATCATCAAAAATCATCATCACTTTGATCATCGACAAAAGCTCGCATAGAAAAAGAAGATTATTGATATCGGTCTATTAGTTCTTGAGAAACCTTAAAAAAAAATTAAGTTTTCTAGAGAAATACCAAAATATGTTTTTCTTGCAGAAAGAAGCCAAATTAGGAACGCATAATTCAAGGAAAGTTATAAGAAATCACTAATTTTTAAATTGAAGAATTTTTATTTTATGAAAGTAATTTAAAGCATGACCAAACTTTTTTCCAATTCTAAATTGAGTGAAAACTAAAACTTGAGTTATTTTTGAAAAAAAAAAACTTTTTGGTGAATGGCGTTAAATTATAAACAAATCTTTAAATGAAATCTTTACTTATACAACTTGACTGTATGAGCTTTATGGCTTATATGACCCTCCCCTGGATCGTCCATTAGTGAAAAGTTGATGAATTTGTGCTGTTTTTGGAATAAGGCTAAATATCCGATTCATATTATGTTATGTTTAAAGCAATACGATTAGTTTTGAATTAATCGGAACTTCTTCGAAAAAAAACAAGCAAATTATCGCCCGGAAGTTGGGAGGCACGACCCCTACATCATTCAGTATGGATCCCAATTAAGTTAAGACAAATAAAATTCTACATAAATTGTAAATATGTACATATGTTATGTATTTTACAAAATAGATGACATGTCATTTTTCTTTTTTCCCTTGAGTTTGGTCTAAAATATTTAAACTTTTTTGATGAAAAGATTTTTCACTAAATACATAAGTTTCTTTTTTATCTAACTTCAACTCACACGTGGAAGTAAAAAAGACTTCTTTTACAGTTGTGTAATTAGATATTGCGTTTTTTTTATTAACTATTAAATTTTTATTTAAAAAAAAATAACAAAATTCCTTATATTTTTTCAGGGAAGAGCTAGCTATGAAAATTGGATTAACTGAGGCTCGGATACAGGTAATAAATTTAAATATTATTGGTTAGAAACATGAATACCTACTATACAATGATAAAAGGTTTATAGAATAGGATCAGGTTGACCAACTTTTTTAATATAAATAAAATCAGTAGATAAGGTGGCGCTACAGTCTTTTGAGACCTAGGGCCTAGTGACGCACCACCCTCAACCATTCCTCTGTGTGAGTCAAGACAGGTATTTAGGGACCTAAATTTTGTACCCCAATTCTGAACGGTTGATTTGGAAGAATTACTCTTGGAGAATATGTCAATTTCTCGCAAGAGACGGCACCCGTCAAACTGTACTTTTTAAGTGGCACAGGCAGGGATTGAACCCGAGGCTTCTTTTATGAAATCAAGCCTACTACTTTTAAATGATGTCAATAAAATACCGAACATAGCTTGCCAGTTGATTCGAATACAAAGTTCTAGAGCGAACCTTTGTTTACAGTTTCAGTTTATTTATTTCTAAAGCTTTCACGGTAAGATAATAGGTATCTTATATATTTGTGAAAGCCTATTACTTAACTTTATATAACAATTCTTTACCTTGATAGATCTGATATTAAACATAACATTCAAGTTTAACGCAGGAAACGATAGATTCTCCGATACTTTTCAATAACGATGAAATAGTCTAACTCATAAAAATTTAAATTATCAACGGTTTTACTTTCAGAAATCCATAAAATTGTAGTCAAGTATCTTGGCATCTAGCTGGATCAGTTTTTTTGTTTTGACAGACTCCTCTTAATATTAAGGACAGGGCAATGTTGGCAATGACGAAACGGTTTGTTTTACAGAAGCTGGCCTGACAGTAGGGCGAAGATCATTTTCTACTACCTAGTGACTTACAACCCTAAACCATTTCTGTGTGCGAGTACTGTCAGGGATGGAGGGGACCTACAGTTTTAAGCCAAATCCGAACGTCCATTTTGAGAAAGCACTTTTGATGACAAGAATTACTCTTATAGCATTTGTAAATTCCTCGCAATAGGCAGTTCCCGAAGTACCCCATCATGCCACGGGTACCACACCGTCGGCCCGATCGGGACCGAAAATTTAAGATAAAGCAGTAGAATCAATTTTGGTAGTTTATTTCAGAAGTTCACAGATAAAGGTGCCTAGATCTTGGTCAACTTAAGTACATAGTGGTAAATGAATTAGTTTGCCGCAGCTGTTATAGTTTTTTAACAATTTTGCTTAGTAGTAATTAAATTAACTACAGGGTGCGTCAGACAAGTAGAGAAGACTGGACAAAAATTACAGCAATTTATTTGACAATTTTGTCCGTATTATAACAAATCACGAAGGAGTACTAGTTTGCCAAACAGGGTACGTTTGCAGTAGTACTTTTTCGCCATAGTGATTCTAATACGGTTAAATTTCATCAGACGCAGCGCAGGAGAACCCTTGCGTGATTCAAGAGAAGCCTCTTCATTCTTCGGAAAAAAAACGTTCTTATTGGAGTAGCGGTATGGGTTGTCATTGGTCCTTATTTTTCAACGGTAGGCTAAAGGCGGAAAACGCTACTGACAGCTGTTAAACGAGTTTGTTGAGGTAACGTGTAATACCGCCCACAAAATCATGGCTTTTTATTTGGTCTATTTTTAGGAAGGGCTGGAAGCTTCAATTGGACAACTTTCTGCCACTATTTCAACGGTTATTTGTTTTACGTTTCCGTCAAGATATAGAAAATTAGGGCCGTCATTTGAATGAAGTTATTTTTAAAACCTATAGGGTTCACAATTTTATTTCAACGGCCCTTAAAATTGGTTAGCACTTATTTTATTAAGAGCTAATTTTTTGTAAAAATTGAAAAAATGAACATTATAACAATTTGAGGCATCTCTGGCGTACACAAATTGAATGGAGCTCTTTATGGAAAACTTCTTGATAAATTGGAGCAAACATTGTAGATTTTAGAATAGCACACTTTTAAAAAAAAATGTGTGTAAATAATTTATAGAACAAATTTAATAAAGGAATTTAGTTTGTTACATTTTTCGATGATTACGAATATTATGCTATACTTCAAACGAAGGAAGTTTCGGTCTTATTTGATTCTTAAACAAAGCTTCAAAATTTCGTGAGGCTTTGACCAATCCTTGTGGTTCCTTTGAATTTCCGAAATAACTTTCAGAATCTACAAATTATCTTTCGGAGCTGCATAGGTATAAGCACCTTTTCATAGGACCACATTATGTCTCCGAGCATAGGTTATTGCACCATTTTCTAAATCTAATAACTTCTTTCAAATCAATCATAACAAATTAAAATTCATTGCATTAGTTAAAGATAGATTCACTGTTGTAGTTTGTGAAAACCACACAAACAAAGAAATGCAAACGTTAAAAATTGAGGAGAAAGAAAATTATTTTTATTAAAAACAACAACAACAATGTCGAAAACAAACGAACCCCAATGGCAAATTGGGCATCAATTCAACAGCTGTTTGTAATTTACACTCTCGAGGCATAGTGTATCAACAAAGCCCGAATGATGAACGCGAATGAGCCAGACGCAAAGACCAATTTACGACAGCAAACCACTTTTCTACGGATCTTTCCCGCCAGACACCTCCTGCTACCAATTTTAATGTTGAATCTCAAGCCTTCAAGCTAATTGACATTGAAATATAAAAACCAACAAAAATATCTTCATGGAATGCAGAAACAAAAAGAAACAAGATTAATAAGATGTAGAGAATACGGGACGGGACCGAATAATGAAATAAGGTTCCGATCCGAACACAGCACAATGATGATTCCAACCAACGGGCAACGATGACCAACCGACAACATGACAGACGTAACGACCGATGACGCCGACGTAAAAACAAAAAAAATATTCATTCATTCATGCGATAGCGATAAGTCTAAATTGAAATGTTTTATGTTTCTTCCACAATAATTGAATCGTAATAATCTTTAATTGTTTTGGGTACAGGGGAAGGTAGAGGTATAGATACAGCTTGTTAGTCATGCATACATATATAAGAAAATCATAGCTCCATATGATTGGTTCTAAATAGAGGCCTTAACTCTCAACTTGTTTTTCCTTGAGGTTTAGATACGACTGTAAATTGAGTATAAGAAACCAGTATCCAACAATGTGTATGCTTCGCATGAATCCCCGCAACGCGTCGGTCAGTCCTTTCTCTACTCCTCTTTTATATAGTAACGGGCTCAGCCTATTTTCTTCTGCCCTCTTGTTTCAGAACCAACCAGCTACAAATCGAGGACATCTAAATATAAGGACTTCACCAAATTTCAATTTTATAGAATATTTAAATGTGCAATTTTTGAGTTATGGCCCAACTATAGACTTAACCGAAAGTAAGCTAATGTCAAAACCGAACGAAAAGTTATCAGAAGTTATCGTCAAAACAAAAAGTAACCATAATGGATTCAAACAACTTAAGCAAAATTTGACATTTGCTTAAGCTCGAGCCATTTAAATGGCTCTTGCGTAATTGCGCGAAAGTTAGCGAAATTTAACGAAACTGAGCATAACGTCTATTATGGTTGGTGACATATAAGGCTGCGTATTGGTTCGTTCTCTTAAGCTGGCTTAAGCTCGGTTAAGTCTATTATAGTTGGGCCTTTACAGAACTTTAAAACAATGAGAAACCGTAATTCGGACATCATTGATTCTTAAATTTCACACAAAGGCATGCGTTGTAATGCATTTGTAACGAACGAACTCTTAGACCCAGCTTTTCTGTGCAAATCTGAGTCTACCATTCAAATCATGGCCAAATCTCTTAATAAAACCCAGAACTGTATTTGATTTTTTAACTATAAAGTTAATATGTTCATTGAATGTTAGTTTAGGATCTAAGACAACACCTTAGTCAGAAAAAACATATACGCTACTTAGAGGACAAGAAACATGTAACTAAAAACGATTGGAACTTTTTTGCGTGTAAAACTCATGGTTTTACATTTGTCAACATTTAAAACAAGACAATAATTATTGCACCATTCCCTGAGCAATATTAAGTCTTCTTGCAAGAGAAGACAGTCAGATGTAGAGTTAATTTTTTTAAACATTTTAATGTCATCAGCATATATTAAGACAGACGAATTTTGTATGATCGAAACAAAGTCATTTATAAATAAAACAAATAGAATAGGACCAAGGTGACTACCCTGGGTGATACCAGAGTTCACAACAAATGAACTAGAACACTCATAACTTAATTTAACACTATAACGTCTATCTTGCTAATATTAGGAGATCCAGTTTATGAAACAGTCGTTAAAACGTTGCTGTGATAGTTTTAAAAGTAATGTTGTATGACACAATTCATCAAAGGCCTTGCTGAAATCAGTAAAGATACAATATACTTGTTCACGTTTTTCAAAAACATCTAAACAAAAAGACGTAAAGTGAAACAGATTAGTAACAGTTTAACGCTTTTTAACAACACCATGCTGGTTATTACAAATAGTTGAACTATATATAATGAAGGTAAAGGAGGCGACATACTATTGACTCAAACAGTTTATATATCACAGATAGTTTAGCAAATAGTAATATGTCGGTAGTTCATTATTTTGTTTTAGGACCTTTCTTGTGTACTGGTATTATGAAGTAGCTCTTCCAGATAGAAGGAAACAGCGAGTTACTTAAGGACGTGTTGAAAAGAACACACAACGGATGTGCTAAATACGCAGCACATTTCTTTAAAATAGATGATGGTACACCGTCGGGACCAGGACTAAAACATTCGTCAAGTTGTAGGATAACGAAGTTGATAGAATTTAAGTGGGGAACATTTATAACAGTGTGTTAGGAAAACTAATAGTATTTTAATCTGCAAAAGCATCTTTGAAGTAGTTTGCAAACACGTTCGCAATTATTCTCGGCTCATTACTTTTTGATGTCGAATCAGTCATTAAGTTAGTGTACCCACATGTTTTTTTTCTTACGATTAACGAATCTCCAAAAACTATCAGGATTGTTTTGAAGGTTTAATTCAATTTTCCGAATGTAGTCATCATACAGAATGTTAGAGTAGTCAGTGAAAAGTTGTTTATTTATTACGAACGTCCTATAATCATATCAGTTTCTGTTTGATTATACTTTATCCAAGCTTTGTTCCTTTTGTTTTTTAAGTTTTAAACGTGAGAATCAAACCATGGTGTCAACACATATTGTCAATATTTAAGTTACAAGATAAGTGATCCCAATTGATCGTACGTAATAAGTTGAAAAGGTTTTCAAAATTACACCTACTAAAGTTGAATTCTAGTTTGTTGTTATTAGATAGCATATGAGGTGAACCCATGTTTAAATTAAGTACTGTGTCTAATTGCAGAATGATGGAGATCGTCGTCCACAATTTTGACAGCGAAAGAAATCACAGCTGATTCAGAGCATATGGTTTCGGAAAAAAATACCAGATCGAGTGTTTTTCCAAAACGGTTCTTCACACCGTTGAGGTGACTAAAGGTACATGAAGACATACCATCTGTTAATAAAAGCTCATTTGAAGATGACGAGTTTATTGGAACGTATAGAAGTTATCGTCGTCAATTTGAAACCAATTGAGATTGGCTAAATTAAAATTTTTGACAGATACTGAAATTCCATTGAAAAGTTAAGAAAAAGGCATTGTTCAGGATAGGGCAAAAACTACTGAGGTTTCTGCTGCTTTAAAGTCCTCTGCATTCAAGCCATCTGCTCCAGCGGCTTTATTAGACTTCAGCTTAGATATGGCAATCTTTACTTCGTCTTAGTCGGGAGGACGGGATTGTTGGATTTCGTCGTCTATGTTAAATGGATCGGAATTCGGTTCGTCGTCGCCGTTATACAGTCTGCAGAAGTGGTTTCCATATCCTCAGCATTGACTGCGCTTCTACTAAGATGTTTTCACTCTCGTCTTTGCAGCCTTCGGTTCTAGGTTTATGTAATTGTGACTTTCGTTTCACCTGTTCATAAAACTTTCGAACCTCATTCGACCGCACGCTTCTCATGACCTCTGTTTTTCCTTCTAAGAAGTCGGTGTTCCTCTTGCCGCTTCTGCTCATAGAGCTCATGAGCAGCTCTCATCCTTGTTCCTTGTTGGTGGCTGCTTGAAACCCAGCACATCAGAGGCGGCTTCTCTGATTGCATCTTGGCAATGTTGTCACTGGTTTTTGATACATTGTGTTGGCGGCAGAGAACTTCGAGAGAGGTTACTTGTAGCTCGGTCGGAGAAGGACTTAGCGAATTCTTACGATTGTAAGTACTCTGTTGTCAAAACTTCCTCGAATGTCATTTGTTTCAGTCTTGGTATCGTTTTTTTTAGTTCGGTTAGAAAATCGTTTGATGTTAGAGAACTTGCGTTACAAAATACATACATCAGTAATAGACTAATAGTATCTATCGTAGAGAAGATTAGAATTTGAGAGCCATACTTTGTTCAAATTCTAAATTTTCGGCCTTTTATTCTGTTGAAAATAATAATTTTTGTTATGTGATAATTTTTCTCAGCTTGTTGGAATGCCATTTTCTGTTGACATCTTCAAAAACTGCTTGTTTAAGATTAGTAATGTCGTATTGTTTTGATATGCGCGGTGCATTTTTTACAAAGTCCTTTCTTTTTTATGTCATTCGGTTGTTTTGAAAAAGACAGAATTTTTCAATGATGTACGAAAGAAGTATGTTTGTTGAAACAATGTTGATACTTTGTAAGATGCGGTTATTATAATAATTAGCAATTATTGACATTTCACTAAGGTTAGCTATTAGAAGTTTGCCTATAACGACCTTTTAGCGTCTATGCTTCTGCTATATTTTGTGTAACAAAAACAACTTTGTTGAACCATTGAAACAGTAGTATTGCCTTCACTTTTACGAAAAATAAAAGGCTTTCTTGTAGTAATCTTCATCAATCGCTAAGATATCATCAAAGCCATTTGTTCGGGACAATCCGAGACTTTCAACATTCCTCTAAATAATTTGGTCGAAATGGAAGGGCAGCCATAATATCAAATATTTGTTATTTTTTAACTGGGCGAATATTTCTTAAGGTTAAAAAACTATTGCAATATAATATGACAACGCATGTTTACAAAATTTAAAGAGATTTACCCAACCAATTGATCCGTAGGGGATATCAATAAACTCGTTCAAAGTCAAAAAACTGGATTGGAAATATAATCGCCTTATTTCCTGCAATATTGGCAAACTGCTATAAAATGGTGAGTACCTTGAAGTTCTCTTAAATTGCAGAGAGTGCAGATTTGTGATAGATCGGATCTATAATTCACAAAGTTTAGATTAAGTATTTCGACTCTAGCCCTAAAGATGATACCGATAGCTTCTGCAGTCAGTTCCTTGCAAAAAAATTCATATCAGATGACAATTGGTGGTTCAGGTTCCTGTAAATGTTTCTACTTTCTGAAGAAGATGCCCTTCGATATATTGTAAATATATCGCATTATAAGTTTTAGCAATCAGGTCATCAAGTAAATTCTGCGATTCAATAACGTTATTTTCAGTAAAAGGAAGCGATACATTTTGTGCCGCAGAAAGATAGTTCCATTCTTTGAAAGGTGTTGCGTTTCTTCGAAGTTGCCTTAACAGAATTGACTTATATAGTCCGTTTTCTATTTTCACTACTGTATCCAGATATTTGGCATGCGATTTAAAATTTTGCATGTATAAATCGGTGCTAAACCTGACTCCGCATGTAAAGAATACGTTGGTGTTGCGTTAGGTGATCGGAATAGTCGTTTGAAAAAGAACCTCTGGATACTTTCGAATTCCTCATATTGTGCTTACCCAAATGCTTGCACCCCATAACACATACAAGTATTGACTGTTGCTTTGAACACTCGGTACTTCGATGCTACATCAATGTTGCTGTTGCTGAAAAATGTTGGAAACATCAGATTTATAGCTAGTTTGGCTTCCCTACCTTTCTCCTTTGTATGTTTACTCCAGTTAAGGTTAGATGCTATCAATACTTCCATTGTTGATGGTCCATGATTCCTCCGGTAGCCTTCTTCGGTGTCTAGATTAAAAAATCATAGCTTTTGTTTTGCTTGTAATAATTTTTAGGCCCCAAGTTGAACAGTAGTCTTGAAGTCTGTTGAACATGGTGTATCAGCCAATAGCACCAGGTCATCAGCATACAGCAAGACTTTGACCAAGGAGCCCGCAAAAAAAGGTCTCACAAATCTCTTACAAAAATGTGGTCTTAAATTCATCAAGAGTAATATTTCCTGTGTTATGTGAGTAAATCGATTTCAAAATCTTTGAAAAACTTATTTTTGTCACTTACGATTCTCGAGGTATTTCTTTAAAAAGAAATACAATTATCTGATTTTTTTTCATTGAGCAAATTCAATTCTTCAAACAAACGAACCATTTTATATTCGATAGATAATTTACTTTCAAAAAATACTTCTTTTAAAATTTTAAGCTCATAGTTTTTTTTCGAGAATTCTTCCTATAATTTCATTTGTATCAGCTCTGCAAATTCCAATTCAGTCACGATCGCCAATTTAGCTATTTTAATATTAGAAGTTTTAACTTTTCAACTTCAGAAACTGAACAACCCTTACCTGAAATTAAAGTTGACACAAGATTTGCCATGGATGGAACGCTCCATCCATCTCGAAGAAGCCAAGGGATGAGTTAGGTTTGTTAATATTTTAATACAAATGGGCTTCGAAACTTAACTGAGTGTCAAATAACTTCTAGAGCGTGAATAAAAAAGACAATGAATTGTAACATCGCGTTGAATCATACAGACTGTAAGTTCGGTAGGGAAGATTTAATCGATTTAGGGTTAATATTATAAATTTAAATTTAACTACATTGAGTCCTCAAAAATGTTCGTCTCTCGATAATTAAATGGAGTTGAAATAACTTTTGTTAGTTTAAAGTCATCAGCGCAAATAGAGACAGTTGAATTATCAATGACATTGATAACGTCTTTAATAGATAAAACAATAATAACAAAGGACAAAGGTGGCTGCTTTGAAGAGCTTCTGAGTTTGCATAAATATTATCGGAAATTGAGAGCCTGAAATCAACTCTACATCGGTGATTTTGAAGGCACGATCTGAGCTATGAAACGAAAATGGGTAGGAAATCAAGATCTTTAAGCTTAAGATTAAAAGTGACAGATTTTTATCGAAGGTTATTACTAAAGTCTCTGAATACCCGTAGCGTGATAGATAGTACGTTGAAGTATCATGCAAGGGGTTTTGGGTTCAGTCCCTGCTTGTCCCTGCTAACTTTTTTCACGGGTACTGCCAGTTGCGAGTAATTGACAAATCCTCCAACAAAAATTCTTGTCATAAAAAGTGCTTTCTCAAATTAGCCGTTTGGATTCGGCACATAAACTGTAGGTCCCTTCCATCTCTGGAAGGCCCTGGTTCTGAATGGACTATTGCGCCACCTAATTTGTTTTTATTTTTACTAAAGTCTGTAATTCATTCCCTTTCGCTAATTCGTTTAGAGTTTTAGACACAAAATTCAATAAGATTGGTTTTTGACCAGCCATGTTGTTGGAAAGAAAAATTGGTCTACAATGAAAATAGAGAAAGTCAGTCGTAGGCAATGCTTTCGAAAAGCTTGACAATTAAAAAAAACTTTGCTGCAGGACTGTAGCTCATAACATCAATTGTTCCCCTTTTTATGAGGAGAGAAAATAAAGGAATCTTTCCAAATCATTTGGGAAGATAGCTTGACCAATGGAAAGAGAAACAGTACTGAAAGAGGTTTACAAATTTTCTGAATAATACTGTAGGAAAACCATCCGGACCAGGGGAGATCTCATCTTTAAGTAGGCTCAATTGTTTTGTCAGCATTATTACGATTTGGCATGATGTACCTTCTACAAGTAAGCAATCAAGATGTTTACTGTACGATTAGCTAAATAAAGTGCAAAGAGGTTTGTAATAGTGTTAGGGTCGGTAGATGTCATCGGATTTACGTTTAATATTTAATCAGGCTTGCATTTTGTCAAAATATCCTAGACATATTAATTTACAAAATGATTAAAATCTGTATTGAACTTTCTGATAGTTTGAGAAGTCAACAGCGGACCTGGTTTTTAAATATTTTCTCCATAATGAATTTTCGAGACTTCGTGGGTCTTTTTTTCCCTCCTTGGGAAAGAAGACACATTTTTACGATACGAGGTAAATAAGGTACGAATCGAAAGAGACATTCGTAAATGGACATATAGGCAAATTTCAGGGCGATATCTATTGATGTGTTGTTATAGAAGAATGAATTAATATCAATACTGTTGATTAGGTTATTAAGTTAAGCCAAGTCAGCGCAGTGGAAATTGAAATATGTAAAATGAATTTGTTTAAGAATATTAAAGACTTTAAAAAAATATATTTTCTTATGAATTTAATGTTCAATTTTGTGTTTCATTTCTAGGTATGGTTCCAGAATCGCAGAGCAAAATGGCGAAAACAAGAAAAAGTTGGTCCTCAATCACATCCTTATAATCCATACATTCAAAGTGGACCAAATCAAATGCAAACAATTGTTGGATCTACGCTACCTCCAAGTCATTTCGCTCACTTAGGATTTAATTTACGAAAACCTTTTGATACCTCTTCAAACCTTGTCGCTCTAAGATATCCCCACTTATCCGGTGGACCGATGATTCCTGCAGGATATTTAAATCAATTTCACAGGTAAGTTTAAAAGTTTTTGTTAAAATACTAATAAAAAATTCGGGAATTTATTTTTCTTCCATTAAGTATTTTATTGATACGTAGTTAAGTAACAAACAAAATACTTTCCTTAATTCCAGAGCACCCCCACAAATAATGGCGCACAATATGTCTTCTATGTATTCTCCATCGACGTCCTTTCAGTCCTTACTAGCCAATATGTCAGCAATGCCTCGCCCTCAAACTGCTCCTTCGAAACAAGTCAATACCGAAGTGCTATCGTGTAACCTAATAGATTCACCTACAATTTCCCCCAACGCTATTTCTAATTCCATCAATTCGGGTCTTCCACCTCGAAGACCCACACCTCCAGAAGATAGGCGAAGTTCCTCAATAGCTGAGTTACGCTTGAAAGCTCGAGAACATGAAATGAAATTGGAAATGCTGCGGCAGAATGAAGACGGTGATGTGATCAGCTAGTGATTGCGATTGCGCGTGAGACTAAAGTATAATATAATAACTAATGATAATAAACAAAATACAAAATATTAATTAATTCAAAGAACTGATTGATCGTCCTGTTAAACAATATTGTTAACAATATAGCCGAGTTTCGTTAAAATAATAAAAGTTGTGATAAATAAAATATATTACATTATATTTTTGTACTTGAAATGCTTATTCCATTTGAAATAAAGGTTTTAAACTCCTCAAAATAAAAGGAAATTTGATTTATTCCTTGAAATGGGTTGATCTTCAAGATTTTTTTTATTTAACTTCATTTAAGTTTCGACAACATGAATTTATCGCATTGTGGGCTTAAGTTCTATTTTTATCAAACAATGAATTGAAAAATATGATGAACGTTTTATGTGTGTGTACTGAATATAAAAGCTTTGAATCTCTCGATATCTAAAATAAGAAGAGATGATTACGTGTAATTTGTGAGCGTCACAAATTACAAATTACGTAAGGTTTCTTCCTAACATATTTGTTTACCTTAAGTTGTTTTTATTTAATTTTAATATAAATTATGTACTTAAGTGAACCTATTTCTTTAAATTCAAACATCAAATATTGTTCTTTCTATAATTTTAAGGTTTTGTTGACTCACTTAATTGTTCTTCTAGCATCAGATCTGTTAAGTCCGTTGGGGACCCCTTAAGGAGCGTATTGTCTCTACTACGCATACGCGCCATTGTGTACGGTTTCCGGAGTTGTGTTTCAGCTCCCTCCATCTCTTGCCTAGTGACGCCGTTTCCGCCTCGAGTGTCCTGCGCCATGTTCAGGTCGTCCCATTCTCCACTTTTTCCACCGGTTGAGAAAAAAAATATTTATTTGAGAGGTTCCGAGGCTGGTTATTTTTATTTTGTCGAAATCAATTTTCAGCCCCACATTTTTTGTCTTTCTCTCCACACTTGTTGTCATTTTATGGAGATCCATGATCCTATGAGTAAATAGGATTTCAAAGTCCATTGGATCCCTCCGCTACCTGACAGAGCTGAGCGCAGTACATCGCTTATCACCAACGAAAAAAATATTGGCGACAGAATACACTTGGATCCATCATTTGCTGCTTTAATAATAGCAATTAGTTTTTCTGGGATGCCTCTCCTGCGCAAAGCTAACCAGATATACTCCCTGTTAACGCTACCAAAGGCCTTCTCGAAGTCGATGAACAGCAGGTGTAGTAGTGATCGATATTCAACGCACTGTTCAATAATGATCCGCAGGGTATTGATATGATCAATACAGGAGGATCCAGCTCGGAATCCTGCTTGTTCGGCATCGAGCGTTCTCTGATGCGTTCCAGTATGACTTATACTTTTATTTTGGCAACAGCAGGTAGAACGAAAATTCCTCTCCAGTTCTTCTTCTGTTTCGTAATCCAAGGGACTGCTTCTAAAGCGTCGACTAATCGCAAAGTGGTCTATATGGTTGGAAGACGCTTGGCTGCTCGTCGACACCCAGGTAATTTTGTGACAGAGTTTGTGTTCAAAAATAGTGCCACCAATCGCAAGGCTATTGGCGTTGCAGAAGCCAATAAACCTCTCACCATAATCATTGTAATTACCGACTCCGTGAACACATGCCTGAGCCCGTTGTTGTTAACGCAAACCTTAGCATTGAGGTCTCCCATAACCAAAATAATATTTCCACTTGGAGTGTTATTGTAGGCGGATCCCAGTTGACTATAAAAGCATTATTTCTCTTCATGCGTAACACTGTATAATAGTGACGGGTCGTACTCTACTCTGTGACTTAGCTTTGATAACCTTTCTCTTGTCGTTTTTGTAGGGAATAACCCAACTCCAGCTTCTCGAGCGCTTCCTGGATCGTGACCAGAGTAGAGCAGTACAGTGTTACGTGTCGGTGACTTGTATTTGCCTGATCCCAACCATCGCACTTCGCTTAACCCTAAGATATCTATCCTGTACCGCATAAATTCTCTCTCCAATTGGAGAAATCTGGCATTTTACGGACCTTCACTCCCTGCGTCCAGAAGCATCCTCACATTCCAGAAAGCAATCTTTGTCCGGGTACAATAGCTAAAAGTCTCCAACAAGTTATCATTACAGCGAGTACAGCTATAAGACCCAACGGCTCGTCTCAATGGACCGACAACAATGTGAGGCACTTCATCATTTTGAACCTCTTCGGTTCTATACCAAAGTACATAGACTACACTATTCCAAAACCCCAATTTGGAAAAAACTTACAGGTATCCATTCCATCCAGAGATGAATAAGAAGGGTTAGTATGAACATAGGTGATAATCCTGATTCCAGCATAATAGCATAGTTGGGTGTATTTGATGGCAGTCTAAAAATTCGTAGATATTATATAAAGAGAAGTTTCTCAACTGTTTCGTATTTTCATTAACTAAGTCTGACCCGCGTAAAACATGACAGACTCAGATACCGCTTTAAATATCTTGAACTTGCTGCTATGTGCTATACTTTTGTTCGAAAAACATCTTTTGCATGTTGCACCAATTGGACCTTTAGCTTTAACTAGTTTCTCTCTTAGATGAATTTTCATGCTCAAATTTTTCGTCAAGTGAACTCCAAGGTATTCGAATTCGGTGACAACTTCAATGACCTCTCCATTATAGAACCATTTTACTTTTGTTGAATTGCGGCCTCCTCCTCGTTTAAAAATCAAAATTTTGAACTTATTAAGACTCACCATCGAACTCCAAAGCTGACAATATTGATACAAGCGGTTTATCATTAACTGCAATGATTCAGGTGATGCTGCCAAAAGAACAATGTCGTCCCCAAACAGCAATGCTTTTATTATTTGTCCGGCGAAGTCTATGACACCTGGTAAGAAGTCAGACTCAGAGTCAATGTACAGCCTTGTCTAATTCCCGATTGTGTTTTAAACCCTCTCGACAACTTTTCTCCATTCCATACCTTAGCAATTGCATCTGCATATAGATTCATTCAGCGATGTTTCTGCGATACTTTTAAGGGTAAAAATTTGTTCAACAGTCGAATAACCTGTCCTTAACCCTAGAAAGATAACCATATTTCATAACTCATAATAGATACACATGATTTATACGTCGATTCGACGTAGGTTATCTTTCTAGGGTTAAGCCTGCTTGAAACTCCTTTAAGAGCTCGTTGTCTTCTATTCATCTATTAAAACGTTTTTGCAAAACCAGCGTGAATATTTTGTATGAAGCATTTAGAAAGGATATTCCTCTATAATTAGACACATCGGCCAAGCTCCTTTTCTTATGAATTGGGAAAATGATGGACTCCTTAAATTCTAGTGGTATCATTCCTGTTTCACATGACATTGTTATATATAGTTGTCAGTCGATTGATTAGCTCTGCTGTGCAATACTTATAAAATTCTGCTGGTATGCCATTCGGTACGCATGCTTTCCCATCTTTAAGTTCCATTACAGCTGAAATCACTTCTTGGTGTCTTATTGCAGCATCAAGAGTTCAATTTTTAAAACCCGGAGTAGCGTATTGAAAAACAAGTTTCCCTTCTATTGGATTCAACAAACTCTGAAAGTAATCTGCCAGCTGATCAAAACCTATACTAAAATGGATTAAAAACTTTTTAAAGTTCAGCTGCTTTGGCAGGTTCCAAAAGTCCTAAAAACTATATATTATTTTATTTGTTTTGTTGAGAGCCATAACGGTGTTTAAAACTTTTGCTTTTATTATTTTTGTTCTTAAATGATTTATTTTATTGATTATCCTGAATATTGAAACACGGTATTGTATTTTGTTGGGATGAATTAAGAAAAGTGAAGTGAAAACTTATTTTATCATTTTTTTTTCAAAACTAACTAAATCTAGCTTACATCTACGCGTTCAAGGACCAGGTCCGGCCATTTGATCTCCACTCCATAGATCAAAAGCTTAATTCAAATAGATAGAAAATCACATGGCATAGAGTCTGGTTTGCCCTGATTATGCGCTAGGCTCAGCCTTATCAGGCCACCAATATTTATCCCGATTAAATCTTTCCGAAGTTATTTGTATCTCTTTCAGGTATGCTCATGCAGTATCTTGAGATATGTGGTTTTACCATCTTCTTTTCTAGTTGGCTCATATTTAATTATCTTGTCAGATGCTCGCCTTGCAACATGGCAACTGGTACGTTTGTTGAGACTGATAGAAAGCCTCTAGAAATAACAATGCCTCAAGAGGTATGTATCCAGTTTCTAATGTATATCTGAAAAACCCAAGGTTGGGATACAATAATACCGATATTTATTCGTTCTCAGTAACAGAAGGTGATCCAGAAAAGTGATTCCCATTCCTCACAAAGTTTTATTAAACACTAGCGGCCCGTGTCGTCCCGGCTTAACGCGGGTAGACATAAATAGATATTTAAGTTATAAGCATGCTAATTAAAACGACCATGAATCATTAAATTAGGAAAAAATTGTATGCATATCTTGAAACCTCCCTGTATACTACGTTGGCTGTAGTATTTGTAAGTGGCAACAAAACGTAATGATTTTCCTACTCGAGGAAGTGCCACATACAATTGCCCGTGGGAAAATAACTCTTTGCCTAAGTCGATACCAACTATGGAAAAATGTTGTCCCTGGGACAAACATTATTTGTACGGTCGGTACATAAGTACATCTGAAGCAGTGTGAAGGATATTAGAGTTGTCTACCCGTGCGAAGCCGGGACGGCCGGTAGTACTAAATATAGCCTATGTTACTCACTAATAATGTAGCTTTCTAATGAAAAAAGAACTATTAAAATCGTTATAGCACTTTTTGAGTTTATTTGTTACATTCCCGCCATTTTATCGTAAGCGACATTTTCACAAAAGACAACTTAATTATTAAAATTTGCTAGTAAAAAAAACATAGACCCTTGAAGGCTATTGGCATGTCTTAACTCAAGCATAATTATAAATTTCCAATACTGACTACGGGTACAATTTGTAACATGGACCAGCAGTAAGCTTTTTATTTGTCGTTTACGATCAAATTTATTTTCTCGCTTACCATAATTTGACGGGAAGGGCTCGATATTAGTGTAGATTATCAATTCTAGATATCCTGGAAGCACCCAATAGCTTCTTTTTCGAAACAACATGCTAGAAATTGGAATGTTCGCTCCTGTGCAGAGCATCTTCATACAAGCTCTAAGGCATTTTCTCTCAAACATTCTAAGTTATATGTTCCACCATACTGGACACGCATACATCAGAATTGAACGAACAAATGCCTAGTAAAAAAGGCGTCTGAGGGAGATATTTTTGCGGCTGTAGAATTCTGTAGATGAACATTTATTTGTTCGTTATAATACAAATACTTCATAGCAGTCTATGACCCGAAGACCATTTCAATGCATTATTTGAAAATTTTTCAAGTTACATCTCAAATCTGAATTTCCGCGTCTTATTAGAGTGCTGAATGGTATAGTTTTACATTTCGTATGGTTGATGCTAAGTTTCCATTCCAAGTTTTGTTTGCATTCCTTCTTTTTTTTCATACAGTGTAACGTCGTCTCAGCAAATGCCATTGAGTCATCCAGTTCCCTATGTATATCAAAAATATAAACATTAAATAGTCGTGGTGCAGTTACTGTACCCTCCAAAAGACCATTTCGGACTAAAAAAATTCAGCTCTTCATTGTTTAACACGAATTAAACTATCTCACTTGCACTTCATAAGAAACATCGAAAAACCATTTGCATTTTTGAAAGTGCTGTCAAACTTAATCATTTTTAAATCTTCTTGTGTGGTGGAAACACTAAAAGGATTTATTTAATCTAAACTCTCATAAACCTTTAGTGGAAACATAGCAAAACTTAAGTATCTTTTCTATTGTTTTCTCTTGCAAATAAGCCTAGTTAGTCCATTTTCATTAACAAAACTAAATAATTTCAACAGTAACAGATTGATTTGTTCCCCAATGGAAAACACATAATTCCAAATGCAAAACTACTCAACGAACACAGCCATCGAGATACAAATGCAATATCAATCGCAACAACAGTTGAGAACGAAATCACATAAGATCCACTCGAGAATGGTATAAATTAAAAAAAAAAAACAATCCGGAGTAAGATTCTACTTTAACTTTTATCGATAGTTTTCATACTGCGGATATTGATTTTCTTATTCGTGTAAAATCCTACTTTACTGTTGATAGATTTTCCAACAACAACAACACAGATAATGTAGAATTTTTTTGTTATTTCAAATACGAAGTTTACAATTAATGTTTATAAATAAAATGTATAGAATTTGGCCTTGGTTTGAACCGTCAATATTTCAATAATATATATAATTTCTATAAGTTTGGGGACCAGAAAATAAAATAGTAAATTTTCTTACACTTACTTGTTTACATTTCTGTAAAGGCTATAGAATAAGCTAAATGAAAAGATGCAAATTACTTCCTAATGGAAAAATAAAATCTTTTAAAACCTATAACTCGAAAAGAGGTTTAATTACGCTTAACGTAATTGCTTTTTAAGAAACAGAGATTAGTTTAAGGAAAACAATTCTTCGGGTTTTTGTTTTCAGCTTCCAAAAATAATTAAGGAAACGCCTTTCGTGTATTGGTTATAATAGACAAGTGTTTTAAATTAGTTAAGCCATTACCAGATTTCCACGACTATATTTCCAGAAACACCTATAACCAAGACTCCAAGTTGTTTGTGGTATTTTTTTTAATAAATTAAAATTAAATTTAATATTTCATAGAAACAATTATAATTAACTTAATGAATTATAACTCAGCGCAAAACAAATTAAATCAAGGTAAGGTACGTAACATGCATACATTCCATAAACATACTTCATCATTCTGTATAATAGACAGTCAAATTATGAACAATTTAAATACGTAAATGAATAGCCTGCCGTCAATCAATGTGGGAAGGTAAAGGTAGGTTTTGTATATGGCTATTTATAAAGTTTTGAGTTATTTACTTGAAAATCTGGAGGCGGGTCCAGCAGTCAACTGTTCTGTTGTAGTGTATCCTGAAGTAGAACCACAGTCCTCCACACGAAGACGGAACCAGGTCAGCGGAGAATTAGAAGACTTAACGAATAACATCCATTCATGACACTCATTCCGGCAAATGAGTTGCATGCGTACATTCACTATAAGGTGTACACTCTGAATACAAAAACAAAAACATCCATAAATGGCGTTAAGCTCAATTTTCAAGAAGCTATAGCTATCTATGGTTCAACCTTGCTCCAATCGCGAACGAACAGACTACAAAAGAGGAATCAAGCAGGCTTGCACCTTGCACTGACAGGTTTTATAATCGGACAAACAGCACTCTTTTTAATTAATCTGTTTGAGAATAATTGATGGGAGGAAATGAGATTCAGGAGTTAATTGATTTTTATCGACGTAGAAGAAGAAGAAGTAGATTCTTGGTTTGAAAAGCTGAAAACCTATACAAGATCATCATCTCATCGCTAGAAAACTACATACTGTAAATATGATGAGCTTGTTTGCTTTTAATGGTAATTCTGAAATAATGAGCGTGTTATTTCCTTACTTCAAGCTAATCAAAAATTAAATAATAATAATAAAGAAAACAAAATCAAACAATACATTTTTTGAAGACTTTTATTTTCTATTAGGTGAATAATTAGAAGTCATTACAATCTAGGTCCTTTTTGACGTTTCAGAATTCTCCTCACTAAGATACCTACTCTCCAGTTTAAGCTCGAAGCGCTACAAATCGTTTTTACAAATAAATTAATGTGGCAACATTTTAAACAACCTTTTTTAAAGATTTAACAATTTACTAGTTAGCAATTTGCTATAAATATTTAAAAAATTACTGGTCAAAAAATGTTAAAAATTTCTTTTCGTACATATATAACATATGTTTGAAAATGTGAGGAGATTAGTAGTAACGGTTGATCTTTTTTTCACAAAATCATGTTGCTGTTCGTAAATGATATTTTTACTAAAAAATGCTACAAACAACTTGTTCAAATACTTTAGGAATGCAAGAAAGCTTTGCAATGGGCCTGTAGTTGCTTATATCCGACTTGTTACCTTTCTTGAAAATTTGATGTTAGAAATGACTTCTTCCATATACTGTGAAATTTGCCTGTTTTTAGAGAAAGTTTGAATAAAAACGTAAGGGGTTCAACTAAAGCATTACTACACTATTTTAGTACTATCGAGGGAATACCATCGGAACCGGCTGAGCAGTCATCATTCAACGCAGATAAAAGATCAAGGACCGTACTCTGTAGCACAGGGAGGTGACTACAGCTAGTTTGCGAAAAGGAGTGAAGATTATGAAAACATAGGTACTTCATAAACTTCTTAAGGGCTAGTAACAAATGACTCACGGAAATTCATTGCGAAAGCGTTACAGATATCAAAAGTTTTATCTAACGGAAGGTTCCTGTAATTGAAGGTAACTGGAAAGCTATCTGATTTTTTCTTTGAGTTAACAAAATTCCAAATTTTGTTAGGATTCTCTTTCAAAGAGGTGCCCATATCAGTAACATAACAAGCATATACAAGATTAGAAAGAGACTTAAATTGGTTAAAGACTTCAACATTAAACGAGAAGTTGACTGGAGACAGAGTTTTGAGTTACGTTTTCCATGCCTTATTTCTTTTGTTGCGCAATAAACGCAATTCTTTCGTGTACCAAGGATGGCTACAGTTTGTATTTCTTGATTTCTTTATGGGTACATTTTTTTCAAAAAAATAATTAAGGATCCTATAAAAAGTTGAAACTGCTTCGTCAATGTTAGAAAATGCTAGTGTATCAGCAATTCCAGAAATGGTTAAATCTTCAGACAATTTCTGGAAATTTCCTCTTCTGAAATCAAAATTATATAAGCAATCAAAAGAATTACTGTGATTAGCAAGGTGATTACTTAAGTCAAAAAAAATGTCCAAAGAGGGGTGATATTTGTCAATATTAGTAATTCTTGATCTAGATTCTAGAACAGGAGTACTAATAGCGTCAGAAGAAAAGACTAAATCGAGAATTCGATTTTTTGAGTTTTTAATACAGCTTGTTTGCTGTAAGTCAATAAGAAGGACTTTATCGAGGAGAGATAGTTCCATTTGTGAAGAAGAAGGAGAGGCTTCAAGGCAGGATTAAACTTCGAACTCTTGGCTGAAAAGTTCTGTGTCGGAAAAGCTTGAATTAAGCCAAGTTTCTGTCAAAACGAATACGTCGTGTGGAAATGATTGGGAGTTAAGAAAAATGTCAGCAGTCTTGCTACGAAGTCCCCTTACGTTTTGGTAAAAGAGCGCAAGTCTGTTAAGTTTTCTGATTTGTTTTTCAAAGAAACACCCTGTTTTAGACTTTGAGTAAAATCTTTGACTAAAGTCTCTGCGGGCCATATATTTGAGGTGCAAATAGATTCAAAGTAAGTGGGATTCGTTATTAATTTAAAAGAGGAAACAAAGCTTTTTGGTTTACTGGAAGTTATATCTTCTGGCGTTGTAACTGGGTCCAGACGAAATATACAAATTATGTTTGGTTTCGAGACAGCTTTGATAGGAATGACGCTGTTTATTACAGTTCCTGTAACGCAGTCACTATTAGAAGCTAAATCTGAGACAACAATTTGAGGGATATTGGGAGTTCCGCTGGAATCTGTAGGTATTGGGGTGATGTTGACATTTGTTCTTTTTGATGGTGGGGTAGAATTTCTAGCAAGTTCATAGTTTTCTCGGCTTCTTTGCTTAGACTTTTTCTTTTGTTTCTCAGTTACACTTTCTGCGTTATTAATACCAGAACCTGATTGCGCGAGAATATCTTCATAGGATGTGCCAAATCATTAGTCGAAGTAGAACTCTCGACCATGATGTTGGTTACAGAGTATGCATTTAATTTGCAAAGTGCAGTGTTGAAAGACTTCAGTAGCTCTTCAAAATCTTTAGAAAGTTTTTAAAATGTCAGCCTTAAAAGAAGACATTTTAAAAGCTATTTGAGATACACTTATGTTAGAATAATACAATTGGCATTTTGTTCTCTAAAACAAGGCAATTCTGTAAAAACAATTTGGTAGTAACGAATTACATTGTGGTTGCTACGAACTGTCAAACTCTATTCGCGTTCCACATACCATCCACACTACAACGAATAAATTGTTCGTGCGCAACTTAACCTCAAAATTATACCATTATTGTTTTGTTGGTTGAAAAGGGTAATTAAATATTGAAAATTCGTCCAATAGAAATAAAGCTCATGTGAAAGAAAAGTCAAAATATGCGAACATCCACAGTTTGCAGTTCGTAGCTCATGTGCAAGATGCTAAACTACGCTTAAACGGACCTATTAAATGGAATCAACAAATTTTGACTGGACCATTCCATCCACTGCTCTCATAAGAATACTTGTACAGATGTCAAACAGATTTAGCAAATTGGCAAAAGTTTAAGTAGCCATTCCAGAGATAGTAAGATGTTAAAATCGATTAAAATTAGGTAAACCATCTTTTAAGCCTAGTAAATTGCTTAAAATGGTTTTAACATTTTACTAAATCGTTTAAAATATTGCGCCAATGATTCTAAATTTTAAACTGAACTTTCATGTTGGTTGCTCGGGCATTTGACACCTGTCAAACTTAATTGTCATATGAAGTGTCATAATATTAGTTCAATGTTCGCCATTTGCAATAAATGGGTCGCTTTACAATTGAACAACGCTTACAATTATGTAGTTAAAACTTACTACAGAAATGTGTTGGTTCAATTCTTCATAATAGGCCGACTTCCCAAGCAATCGGTAAAATTGTGAACAAACGGTTTTTTGACCGGCTTTGGATTGAATATCCAACAAAATAAAAATGGTACAAAAAGCCACAAAACTCAAAGTAATTCAAAATCTAAAAATCGGAACTGTTACAATAACTTCCAAAGGGAAATTAAGTCATTGAGTTTCCAGTGAAATGCCTTAGCCTTTATATTTATTATTGTAGGTGCATACGTGCCTTTATATGCTTATGTAAACCCCAAATAAAAAGTGGCAAATAAACAAGGTCTAATAAACGATCCTTTATCTGACACACCAATTAATTAATTGTCTAATAAATTCAATATTCTGACATTTTTAAGTTTTTATTTATTTCATTATGTTATATTATTCGTATACAAAGAATACAGGTACCTAACTTCTTAACGTAGGTATTCGAGCATAGGTTTGTGTAATGAATACCCAATTTGAACTGACAGAGTATAAGGTAGCAAAAAATTAACTTCACCTCCTACAAAGTCCACATTAAAGCTCCATCAGACTTCAAACAAGGGAGTTGGCACAGTCTACACGTGAAAAGGGCAGCTAACTGCTACTTCAACATCGATAAAATTAAATTGATTCTTGGATCTTGCTTCACACCACCACAATACATTTTAAACTTATATGAACGTTTAATGTAAGCCTATACGCGCCACGGTTGCAAAACAAAAATAAAATAAGATTAGTTAGAAAGGGTCCTGGACGCTATGCTGCGCTGGACCGTGTGTCTGATGAAAAAATTGATTTATTCTTACCCAATTTTCTGGCATGAATAAGTAAGACGGTTTTTGTTTTTTCTTCAAATTATCTAAACGCCAGTTGATGGCCTAAATATCTCATTTTCCCCATCTGTCCAGGGTGCATAAGCGTAAAGTGCAAAGCATGTTGTACATAATATGTATTGTATATACAACATTGAACGGCCGATATACTAGACATATGCATACATAGAAATAAACTACGCTATAATACTCACATACTATAAGAGTAACTGGTATTTAGACAGTTTTACAGGGACGGACCACAGACAAAGGCATAGGCGGCAGGGGTTTATAATATCGGCCAAAATATAAATTAGATAATATTTTTTTTTTATAATAAGTTAACACTAAAAGGGTTTTGTATACCTTTAATATGCCAAAGACACAGTGTGAGCATTAGGAAAAGAGGGAAGGGTTTGATAGGCATTCCACATTCGCTTAGTACGACTAAAAAAAGAATCTCTGTACTTCATAGTACTGCCAAAGTTGAGCTCAAGGGTAAACTGATGGACATTCCTAAAAGCGCGGTATTACGGTTGATGATGTTCATGTCACCAATCATTTTAAAAGCTCTTTTTTGAGTACTGTCCAAGAGCCTTAAATAAGTTACTGGAGCACCAGCCCAGAGATGAGAGTTATATTTAAGTTTCGGACGTATATAGGTTTTGTAGATTGTAGCCAGATCAGACGGAGAGAAAAATTTCTTGCAACGTCTCAAAAAACCTAGACATCTTGCGGCATTTTTAGCAACATCGCGTATGTGATCGCTCCACAAAAGGTGGTTGCTGATGCACATTCCGAGGATGTCAAGATTTTCCGTTTCGTTGATGCAAGTGCCACTCATAGATAGTTGCAAAGACGGTTTATCTCGCTTTAACGATGCAAGGCAGCATTGGGTTTTCGAAGCATTAAATTCCAATCGGTTTTTTATTCCTATTGTACAATGCTGTGTAGGTCGGAATTGAATGAGCTTATCATATTTTGTCGTGGCAGTTCCACATCCGAAGAGAAGGGTTGTGAGTCTGGAAAATAATATGAAGAGCTGAGAGTACTATCGTCAGCGAAACAATGTATTGGATTAGAAGTAGCAGACAGGAGATCATTTATAAAAATGAGATAAAGGGTCGGAGACAAAACACCAGCATTTATATTATGGGTTTCAGATTTGAATCCGTCCAATACTACTTGTATTGAACGGTTCGAAGAAAATTTCTAATCCAACGAAGAAGAGATTCGTCAATACCAAAAGCACGCATTTTCGATAAAAGACCAAGATGCCAGACTTTTTTGAAATGCCTTTGAAATATCAAGTTCAATAATCTTACTTTCTCCAAAACGATCTAAAGATTTGTTCTACTGTTGGGTGGGATTAACTATGAGATCATTAGTGGACCTATTGCTACGAAAGCCATATTGCCGGTCATTAAGAAGCTTCAGTTAAAGAAGATATTTCGTAAGCTGATAATTAATCACCGTTTCCATGACCTTAAAAAGAAGGGACGTTAGTGCTATTGGTCGATAATTTTTCGGAGAAGAAGATTTGCCTTTTTTTAGGATTTGCAGTTTTCCAACTACTCGGAACGAGCCCAGAAGAATAGGGTAGATGGAAAAACTAACGCAGTGGTTTTGCTAGCGTGGAAGAACACCTCTTCAGAATAATAGCGGCGATACCATCTGGGCAAGCGGATTTATGAATGTTGAAATCTTTAAGGACCATCGGCATAGTTCGAGTACGAAAAAAGATTGGTCCCATAGAATCATTTACGCGTTCAAGAACTGGAGGAGTCATGACACTATCTGGTAAGGTGGAATTTTCGGCGAACTGCCTTGCAAATAAGTTAGCTTTATCAATAGAGCTAACTAAAGGAGTGTCATTGACAACAAGCGTAGGAAGCGAAGAATATGAAAAATTCCTCATGTTTTTCACGAATGACCAAAAATTCTTACTGTCTTTGGGACATTGCGGAATTTGGTCATGTAAAAAGGCGTTGCTGGCCTTCCTGGCTTGCTTAAACCTTTTATCCTCAGTTGGGTTGGCTTTAAGGCAACGGAAGCTCACCTCTTTCTCCTTGATAACCTCTTTGCAGCTCGAATCGAACCATGATATAACCTTGGGTTTAATACTTTTAACCCTATTCGGGATAATGGTTTCCATTCCCAGATGAATCATACTAGAAATCATAGCTGCACTGGAGTCCATGTCGCTACCGAGGAAGCTAACGGCCAGTTAAAGATCCTGGAGAAATTATTGAGACCGTCCTATAGGCGGAGTCAGGTGACATAAAGGATTCGAATTGACTAGAAAATTAGTCAAGAAAAATCTCCCTAAATATCAAGTTAGCTGTCAAAATGACAGCTTATCATGAATTTTTAATTAACTAAAAGCTGAACTTTATTCTGCACAATCCTATTTAATTAAAAGGGTTCCTCGTCAAATAGGAAAAGTAATATTTCTTTAAAATACAAAATACAAGCAGAGTTGAACTTTTACCCTACCTGAGGAGTGTTTTGTAGACACTTATGTTTTTTGTAGTCTTTGTACGACTAACTGAATCTAAAGGTTAGTGAAGTAAAGTTCCGAGTTTGAAGTTTATGACACTTGATCAACGAACTAGTCGCCTTGGTCAAAATGTACGTTCAAAGAATGCAGTTGACAACAAATTAAGTCCCTTATGTTGTCTGAACCTAACTAATGATTTTGCACAGAAAACAAAATATTCAATCTTCTATGCAAAGAAATAAACAAAAATATTTGACATTTTTTGATCTGTCTGTATCAAAAACGATACATTTAAAAAAGAATTTCAAAATTTCCTTGTGGAATCTTAATGGGTGAAACACAAACACGCTTCAGCTTTGGCTTCGTCTGCGTTACGTTGGGCCTGCTTCGACATTGCTTTGAATGACCCTTCCAATACGACATTTTAAGCAGCTGTTATTAAAAATATGAGTTTTGAAATCGAAAGAATTAAATTTAACGAGGTAGTAGCTTACATAACCTATGGGAATCCCTCCAAAATCCCTCCAGTGCAGTATGGTGTACTTCACTGGAGACAAACTCAGCTGGGTTCAACGCACTGCATATCTCTGCATAAGCGGGGCATTAAGAACCACACCCTCAGCAGCGTTAGACACTCTCCTCCATTTGACAACCCTCGACATCTTAAGCAAACAAGTGGCAGGGAGTACAGCTATAAGACTCAACGGCTCATCTCAATGCACCAATAATGTGGGGCACTCCATCATTTTGAACCTATTTCTATTCCTAAACCTCAATTTGGAAAAAACTTCCAGGTATTCATTCTATTCAGGTATGAATGGGAAAACAAAAAACTCCTGGATGACAAAAGCATCTATTTTTATACAGATGGATCCAAGACAAATGAGGGACTTGGTAGTAGTGTGTTCTCAGAAAAGCTTAATCTAAGCATCTCTTTCTGCCTCAATAATTATTGTAGCGTCTTCCAAGCGGAAATTTTAGCGATCAAAGAGGTTCTCTCCCGGCTAAGAGAAAACGTGATATCAACTTCCGATGTCCGCATCTTCTCTGACGGTCAGCCGCTATTAAATCTCTTCACGGTGTCTCAACTAAATTTCAAACGATCGTCTCTTATGGAGATGGTGCAGCAATTTAACGTTCACCTCTGTTGGGTGCCGGGCCGCAGAGACATCACAGGAAATAGTAGAGCCGATGAACTCGCTAAAAACGGAAACGTCATACCTATTTCACCTGAGAGGGAGAAGATAGGTATACCGATAGCTACATGTAAACTTATGCTAAAAGAAGCAGCTTTTGCGATAACAAACTCTAGGTGGCACAATCTACCAACATGCGCAGCCACAAAACTCATATGGCCTTCACTGGACCTAAAGCGCTCTAAAGACTTGTTACCTCAAAGCAGACTTCATATGAGCTCCCTAATGGGTGTCCTTACGGGACACTGTCTTATAGGCAGATACGCAATACGACTTGGTGTAGCCTCAAATGACTTCTGCAATAGCTGTATGGACGCGGAAGAAGAGGAAACAATCTCTCCCTTCCTTTGCACTTGATCTGCTCTTTCACTAAGACTCAAACTTCATCTGGGAGACTAAATTTTTGAATATCCCAGTGAACTAGCTAAAAAGGATATCAAATATCTCCTTCGCTTTAAAAAAAAGCTCAAAATGGTTCGACTAGTGGGAAGTAATTCTCTAGATTCATGTGGTATCACAATGGGCCTTCTCTTTTGGCCTAAGTGTGTGGATTCTGAATCCGCAGCCACTTTAACCTAACCTAACCTACTCGTAATACCATCATCGATTTCTTCAATTCTTAAACGCCAGGCGAAGACGAAGCTTAAGCGTGTTTGTGTTTCAGTCATAAAATAAACACAGTATATACATCTGCCCAGTGACAATTCTGAAAGTTAAGCTAAGTTTAAGACACCTAAAATCAAAAAGTTAAAGTTCTGCCACATATAGCTCTTCTTAAGAACAAAAGAGAACTCGGCAAAACATCCCTGTCCAATTTAATTGCGATAAAATTATTAAATTGTACAAGAAATGTCAATGTCAAGTCAAATATCAAAGATATTTTCAAAATGTATAAAAAAATAAAAATTGTTGGTCTCATATCTCATTCTCCAGAATCTTAACATTAATATGTCATACACCACTATATGAAAAATTGACATTTGTACCTAAAGGGCATATCGCTAAACAATTAGCTGAATGGAATAATTTTTCTTTCGTCAAACGTTAAAAATGTCGTTTTCCTGAACGCACTTCTAAATGTTCCCGTGCAACATTTATTGTAGTTCTACTTTAGATATTTTACCCGAGATGTCAAAACCAGGACCCAAGTTATATAACTCAAATGATAACTTTTTTTTAAATTATTCTGATTTAACTCTGGTTTCTATGCTGTTAGGACTTTAACAAGAAATAAAATGGAATGAACATTCGAAAAAGTAACCTAGGACATGACTGAAAATAAATTGCGTTCTACTTTTTAACAAAGTCTCTCGATTTAGCTAAATTGGGCTATTTGTCGGAAATTGGGCTATCCCTTCCAAAATGTCAAATAGGATGACAACCAAATTATAATCTAATTTCAGGGGATTTTTTCTTTCGAACATATAAACCATAAAAACCAAGATAGATTACCCGTGTTTTGTTGGAAAATCTATCCAAAGTATAGTAGGGTTTTACACGAATAACAAAAACAATATCCATGGTATGAATACTAGCGATAAAAGTTAGAGTAGAATCTTACTAGGGATGGGTTTTTGACATTTAAACGATTCTCGAATGCATCTTATGTGATTTCGTTCTCAAATGTTGGTACGATTGATATTGCATTTGTAAATCGATGGGTGTGTTCGTAGAGTAGTTGTGCATTTGGAATCATATGTTTTCCATTGAGAAACAAATCATTAATCAATCTGTTACTATTGATATTATTTAGTTTTGTTAATGGAAATGGACTAACTGCGCTAAGAGAAAGCAATAAAATAGATAATTAAGTTTTGCTATGTTTCCACCAAAGGTTTATCTCAGTTTAGATTAAATAAATATTTTGGTGTTTCCACCACACAAGAAGATTTAAAGATGATCAAGTTTGACCGCACTTTCTAAAATGCAAATGGTGTTTTGATGTTTCTTATGAAATGCAAGTGAGATAGTTTGATACGTGTTAAACAATGAAGAACTGAATAGTTCAGCACCATATAAGAATATGCTAGCTACTCCATGTGCAATTTTTTTTAATTTGATTAAAATAAAACTATATTTTTCGTACAAAAACATGCAAATAAACAGATCATAATGCATTATCTGTAAAACACAGGTTTTTCTTCACAAATTTTGACTCGACTCCAATACCCGACCGGAATCGAATCGAATCAAGCACATTTCAACTCGATTCAGGTATATAAAGAATTGAGACGAGCTTCAAGCTCGCTTGAACACCAAATGTTAATGTACTTGTCTACGAACAAACCCTCTTCTTGAAGTTTTTATTTTATGTCAAAGCTGTAATAATTTTTAAATTAACTTTTTTTATGGAATTCAATCTCCAGATGTTTTCTTACCATTTCTTCTTGAAAATTGTTAATTGAAACATTTGATTTTTACAAAACTTTCTTCTATGTGTGTGTTTTTTTAAAATTATTATCCTGACAGATCTTCTTTCAGTTGTACCAATTTTTAAATACAAAAATGTGGCTACTGCGGACATGGTATACAAAAAAACGCACTTATTAGCTTTTGGTATCAGGAGGATAACAAAGATATTGCCGATAAGTGTCATGTGGATTTCATATTTCTAGACTTTCAACAGTTAAATGCGATATTTTTGAATATAAGGTTATATTTCTTGTTTTTATTAAATTTAATTTATTTTGAAGAAGTGTGGGCTACTTTTTCTGCTCTGATTTCGGGCTACCAATATTTTTAAGCTAAAAAAAAACAATACTAATATTTGGTAAAAATTTACTTTCGCCTCAAATAGCTTTTCAAAAATTAAAAATATTCGCTTCAAACTTATTTTATTTCACAGAAAATATTTTTTTAAGCAAGACAAATCGACAGACGGGATGGAAAGTTATCAGTGTGGGTCGCATCACAACCTCTTTTTTTTAGATTTTTCTTAGACAGGTGAAATCTAAGACTTAAGATTTTTGTTGCCGATAAAACAATTTTGCGAACAAAAATGTATTAAGTCCTCATTGAATTTAGAGTCGGCTTTCAAACAATATATGTATTTCGATTTAAAAAATAAATAAAAGATGAATAAATTAAGACTTAACAAAGATGTTTTAATTTAATATTTCTATTAACCTTACCCCATTAAAATTATTAAATCCTAGATCCGCACCTGTGCCTAAGTATGTGTACATACGTCATACATACATATTTATAAATTTGCTATTCAATTTAGTAATTCCCGCTGGTCACTTTTGGACTTACCTGGGACTCACCTTGGCAATTTATCCTAATCGAATCTGCTTCATGGGTATCGTAATGATTTGTATTTTAATTTCAGTTTGAGGTGTTTCTCGTTTGTGTATAGTCTTTTTTATCTTTGTTATACTCGCAGTCGCAAGTCTATGGATACAACCCGGTTGACCGCTCAGTTGGTGGATACGCCTCCAGATTTTGGGCACATAATTCAAATTTCATTAATAACATGCTGCATAGTGATTGACGGTGGACCATATATTTACATATTTAATTTGTTCTTAATTTGATTTTATTTTATGTTGAGTTATGGTTAAGGGCGCGGATGATGGAATGAAAAACAAATTCGTGTTATGAGTTTAAGGTTTTGTAATGAAGTCGATGATGAAGTTTTAACTCGATTATTAAGAAGATTTGTTTAATAATTATTTCAATTTGTGAAAAATGGCACGAGTGCTATAACTTAGGCGAAACAAAAATTGAATGTAATAGATTTTTATTGAGGGCTTTGCTCGATTTAGGAATTGGATAGAATCTACATTTTATATTTAGATTGCGAATGTAATTCTGCTTTCTAAATTCTGAGTGTCCAAACAGTAATTCAGCTTTTTTTCTTTTCGAGTTTTCACAATTGTTTGAAAACCGAAAGGTTTATTGGTGTACGAGTAAGATTAAAGACAAAATTTGTTTTATAATAGAAACTTTGGGTGCCATGTGTAGTGAATTCTCAGGACCTAAACTTTCTTTTTATAGTCTGTCCTGTTTACGCAATTTCGTTGCAATAAATGGATCCCAGGTAACAGAACATTGATTGGAATCACACTATTTAAAAATTTTAAGAAAGATCAGAAACCTACATTTTAAAAATAAGTAATAACTTTTAGAGTCGTATAGGTTTTTCTTAATTCCTTGCCTTCCTTAGGGATTTGAGTGTTAATTAGGAATCTTTTTGTAAAAAAAATCTTAACACTAAAAAAGACCATTTTAACTTAGGACAAATCTGATAGGTTGAGTTTCAAGGATTTTTAATCACGGTTTTATAAAAAAAAATGTTCTAACGAAGAATTTTTGACAATTAAGAAGACATTTTATCAACAAATCATTAAATATTTTTCAGGTTTGTTTTTATGGGTTAACAAATTTGTCATTTACTTTGGATCTTTAAATAAATTGTCGAAATTGAACTATTTTTTTTCTATTGAATGTTGCTTATAACATTCTTATTTATAAATAAAATAAATTGGGTGGCGCAACAGTCCGTTTGAGAACTAGGGCCTATTGACTGACAACTCTCAACCATTTTTGTGTGCGAGTACTGTTGTCAGGGATGAAAGGGACCTACAGTTTTAGGCCGAATCCGATCGGCAAATTTGAGAAAGCGCTTTTATGACAAGAATTACTGTTGGAGAATTTGTCAATTCCTCGGAAGAGGCAGTACCCGTAAAAAACACTTTAGGTGGCATAGGCAGGGATCGAACCCAAGACCTCTCGCATGACAGTCCATCGCACTAACCATTATGCCACGGGTACTAACTTCTTATTTGGTTTTAAAAAAATTTCAACGACTTGTATTGTTAAGTTACATTTTGTCCACGGTTAGAATTGTCCTGTCTATGGAATTTAAGGTTTCACAAATTGACATTTTTCCTTCCTGTAACGTCTGTAGACGTAATGTCTGTAATGTCGGTTGCAAGGTAGTCTTGAACTGTAAAGTGAGTGACGCTTATTGTACTCTCCGTATATCGTTTCCAATATAAAATGTGGACAAAGAACAGTTACCTAATTTAAATTTTTGTAAAGATAAGAACCTTTTGAGGTTTGAAGCTTTTTGCCGACATAGTGGCCATAGCTTATATGTTATATTGTGCAAATATTATGCCTTTGATTGACGTGCAAAAATCCAATAAAAAAAGTTTAAATGCAAGTACAATACTTTTGTTTAAGTCAAAAATCACATTTAACGTCCAAAAATAAATATCCTAATAATGTATAAAATACAAAACATTTTTTAAGCACGAAGTCCTAGATTTAAAAATAATTCTAAACCAGGTTCTACTTTCTTAGACCACCAAATTTGAGGGTCTTTTAGATCGAAGTTCCATCTCAAACTGAGATCTTTGTAAATCAAAGTTCTTATGCGTCAGAACTTAATCAAGAAATAAATTACAACTTAATTTAGTCCTAATTTTTAATAAACTGAGTTTCAGGGATTAGAACTTTGTCAAAAATTATCCGTTACAGTTATTATAGTTATACAAATATTTCTTTCTTCACACAAAAATAAGTCACTTTAAGGGGGGTTGTTTTTTTTTATCATTGAAAATTTTGTTTTGAGATTTAAAAGCGAGTCAAATTTATTTTGTTTGGTGTTGAAATGAAGCTGATGTGTTGTAGATTTGTTCTACCAAAATATACATATGCAGAACTTTTCTTTAAGTTCATTTTCAATTTCTCAATGACATTTCAATGGTTGCTGATTTCACATTTCAAAACATAATCGTTCAACTGAAAGATCTATTTATTTTCTTTTTGTATTGTCCCCTGACAGTTTTCCTTTCAATGATCAACTCTTACCTCAAATGCTGGATTCCAATCAGAAAATGCTTGATTCCAAACAAGAAATATTATTTATCAATTGACATAAAAATCCTCAATGAAAGCTATAACCGACCTCTTAAAAAAATTCCAATGGTTGGTTTCAAGTTTGAAGACTTATTATTGTTGACATAACTGGAATCTAAAATTTGTAAATATGCACCAACTCAAAAAACTCAATTTTTGGTTCTTATTCCCTTTTTGTTTGGGACATTAAATAGAACAATGATATTTACATGCAAACACTTCAGTTTTTTAAAGTTACTTCATCTGAATTATCCAATAAAGTTAACAAAAAAAAAAACAACCAAATAGTTAATTACAACATTTGATTTTATTTGGATTTTTCAAATTTTTTTCATTTTATTCATAGTTCATTAATAAGTTCTGATTTGATCTTTGCTAATCTAAACTTCAGTTCATTTAGACCCATTTTAAAACGATAGTCTCGAGTCTATAAATAAACACGAAGGAACCTTCATATGATAAATCTATAAAACGTCAAAAATAAGCAAACTAATTAACAATGGGTAGGGAGCATGCACCAACTCATCTGCAAAATATAGTCGGAAGAAAGCAAGCCCGATGAGTGGAATCTCAGCATAGTTTGCCCGATACATAAAAAAGAAGACCCTCTTACTTGCGCCAACTACAGAGGCATCAGTCCACTTAACATTGTGTATAAGATCCTTTCTGTCGTATTATGTGAACGTCTGAAGCCGTTCGTCAACAACCTGATAGGTCCTTATCAGTGTGGCTTTAGATTTAGATTTAGATTTATTCATTGAATGCATACACAGTAAGACGTACATCTTATAATATTAGTGATATGCTAAAATACAAAACATAAAATAGTTAACAGGCTACTTCAAAGATGAATTTATATAAAATTTTTGAGTTTAAACAAAATTTAATTTAATTTAATAATTAATAATTAATAATCTCATTCTTTAAATTCAAATTGATTTATTCAGTTAAAATTACAATTAGTATATAATATTTATGTACATATGTATATTTATACAAATTTTTGTAGTTCAATTCGTTATTTAAAATCATGTAATATAAAATTCGTACATATTAATCTCAACTCTCAACTTTATGCGAGGTTCTTTGAAAATTAGGCACTTTGAAAATGACTTCGGAGTTCTAATCGAAACCTAGTTTCTCCATTTAAAGTTTTCAAGTTTCTAGGCAGAGGATTCCATAGACGAATAGCGTAAACAAAAAATTGTTGTTCAGAGGTACGACAGGAATAATGAGGGTGCATAAGCATTAAGGATCTGCTTGAGGAACTGAACTGAATCCTATTATATAAACTAGAGGGTTGTTGCGTGTTTATTACGCTACAGAGTAGGAGTACAGTCCTGTACCGCATGAAATGATTAAAGGAAAAGTTGTAAATTTGGCGTGAAAATTCCGAAATACGATCAAAACGACGTAGACCAAAAATGTAGCGAGCTATGATATTAAAAGCGACATTCAATTTTCTTCTACTGTTGGCATCACAGTTGCTAAAAACTTCGCAACCATAAGTTAATATTGGGATCACAATCGTTTTGGCAATCATCAACCGAGTGTTCAAGGGCGTAAAATGTTGTGACGACCATAACATTCTAAGAACCCCATAAACCTTACCCACCGCCACAAGTAAGTCTCCTGTTAAAGTAAGTCTCCTGTTAAACAACATGCCTAGATTTCGCGCATTCGATGTAAATTCAATTGGTATACCATTCAAGCAGATGCTTGGAAAATACTCCAGGTTATTTGCTGACTTATTGATGATAACACATTTTGACTTGGTAGGATTTAAGAAAAGACCATTATTCTGAGACCAATTTGATATTTTTTCGAGATCTTGGTTGATATTATAAGCTCCATCTTCTATTAGCCCCAGGGGACAACTATAAATCAACTGTACATCATCAGCAAACATTTGAATCGCACATCCCGAAATCTGAGTTGGTATTTCATTAATGTATAGAGAGAAGAGAAGGGGACCCAAAATAGAACCCTGGGGAACTCCTCTGGTTGTGGGAAGGAATGACGAAATTTTGTTATTAACCGACACCGCCTGAAATCTATCTTGCAGATATGTTTTTATCAACTTAACCGCCAATGGAGACAAACCATAATAACTAGAAAGTTTCTGACATAAAACGTGATGGTCCACCGTATCAAAGGCTTTTGAAAAGTCTAGTAATACTAGAAAAGATACTAGGTTATCATCTAATGCCAATCTTATTTCTTCAACTACATTGACTATTCCTGTAGTACAACTGTGCTTCTCACGAAAGCAAAATTGTTTACTTGACAACAAGTTCTGTGATCTGATATGGACATTGAGCTGTTTTTGGAGAATTTTCTCGAAAACCTTGGACAGGAAAGGTAATATGGAGATGGGCCTGAATTCATCCGTGTTTCGACCCTTGGGAATTGGAATGATTTTTGCCCTTTTCCAATCATCAGGGTAAACGCCCGTCATAATTATAGTGTTGAAGATATGGGTCAAATAGGTTAAGATGTATGGTAAAATTGCTTTCACAAAAACTGGATGTATGCCATCGATTCCAACCGCATTCGATTTGATGCTAAGTAAGCTTTCAACGATATCTGTATTATCAATACCAACAAAGTCAAATGACATACCTTGGTGAGAAGTATTAAGAGATTCCCGAGTAAGTGATGAAGATGAGTTATGAGAGAGATGTGGAAAAGGCTTTAGACTTAGAAAGTCCACTATCGCCCAAATATTCACACTACGGCAGGTCTTGGAAAAAACCCAGGAGCTTCAAGTCGATTTTAAAGACGCTCATCACAGCATCCATATGGAAGAGCTCTACAGAGCAATGTCTAGTTTTGGCATCCCTGTCAAACTTATCCGTTTGTGGAGAATGACGATGGAGAATGCACGCTGCTCTATCAAGGTCGGAAAAGATCTCACCGATGCATTTGATGTCAAAAAAGGTTTAAGACAAGGCAATCACTTGGATACGCAGATGATATTGACATAATTGGAAGATCAAAGTGTGATGTCAGTGGGGCGTTTTTGAGCATTGCGACGGACGCGAAGAAGATGTTTTTAGGTTTTTTTTAGGTTTAAAAATTCATTTATTTCTTATAATAAGTTTAGATACATCAAGTTCAATAAGACTAAAATGTAAATAAAAAATTTTGAAATAAGTAGTGGCATTATTGTTAGAAAATAAAACAGTATTAAATGCCACTTCGATAATTAACAAAAAATCAAATAAATAAATTAGGTGGGGTGACCCTTAATTTTAAACTTCAAGTATTAATATAAATATGTATAATTGGAAAATAAATCAAAAAGAATCACAATTAAAAAAATAATAAAGCAAAGTCCAGAAAATCTTAATTAAGGAATTACAAAAAGAACGACCAGATACAAAAATTTCAACAAATTAGAAAACCAATTCCCAAAAATTCACCAGAAATTAAAAGGAAAATACAAAAAATATTAAGTTTATGAAAACATAATTTTTTCCAAATCACCACAATCAGATTCAAAGAACCAACTCTTAAGATGTTTCATAAAAATATTTAGTAAAATAAGTGACCTTAACATACAAGGAAGTTTATTAAATAATCTAGAAGAAGCAACAGTATAAAAATTTCGAAAAGTAGTAGTCCGGAAGTTAGGAATAGATACAAGATATTGCAAGTTGTTTCGTAGGTTATGACTGTCTAAAATTCTAAAATTTAGATTTCCTGAGCGCAAAAAAAAAGTTTTTAGGACTTTGAAACAATAGAGATGACGAATTGGAAGAATTTTTAGTCTTACAAATAATGGAAAACTGTGATGCAGTCGCCGTTTTCTGCTTATTATTCTAATAACATACTTTTGGAGATAAAGAATTGGTTTAACTTTGCAAAAGTGCGTTCCGCCCCAACAGGCAATTCCATATTGTAGTTTAGAGTGGAAAATCCCAAAATAATTTTTTTTAAGAAGATCGGGTGAGCAAACTTTTTGGAGAAAGAAGAAGTGCCTGAGTGTAGTACGAAAATATTTTTGTAAATTCTCAGTTTGATTACTAAAGGTCATCTTTGAGTCGATTAGCAGTCCTAGATATTGAAAAACATCCACTTTTTCAATTTGAAAACAAAGATCATTACAAAATAGGTGGTCACAGTAAGTGATCGTGCTTGTTTCGGAAGAGCAAGAGCAACTATGTAGTTTAAACTTTTTGCACTCAGGGTCATGAAAAAAGATTTCCGGTTCGAAAACATTCTGAGAAGAAAGGCTGAAGAACATAATTTTCGTCTTAGAGCTTATTAATAATTTATGTTCAGAAAACCACGACCTAAAAAGATTCAAATCCCAATTTATATCTGCAACAAGATCAAGGGGACTATCAGCACCATAGGCACAACCAACATCATCTGCAAAAGCGGTAATTTTCGACTTAAATGGTAATTTAAATAAAGAGTTAATTTAAATTAAGAAAATATTGGACCAAGCACAGAGTCTTGTGGTACTCCAATATTAAGAACTTTGAAGCCACTTCTAGTATTGTTAATTTTTACTCGTAATGATCTATTAACAAGGTAGGATTCAAACCAATCTCTCCAATTTAGACAACATGATATCATGATCAACCATGTCAAAAGCTTTAGTGATATCGACAAACAAGCCAGCTGAACACTTTTTACTATCTAGGTTAAAGAAAATCTCGGAGCAAAATTTTAGAAGAGCGTCTTCCGTGCATTTACCTTTCTGAAACCCAAATTGCAGGGAAGAAGTTGTTTTTATTTAAGAAATCAATTAATCTGTTCTTAATACTTTTTTTCAAAAATCTTACTTACAGAAGATAGAATTGAAATTGGTCTATAATTTTTCACTTCTTTCACTGACCCTTTTTTAAAAATAGGAACAATGTCTGAACACTTCAACGCATCCGGAAATTTTCCTGAAAAGATGCTTTGGTTAAATAAATAAGCCAAAACATCAACATAGTAACAAGCTATAGTTTTAAGCATATTGTTTGAGATACCATCAGCTCCACAAGTCTTCGAATTTTTGAGCGAACCAATTCTTCTCAAAAGTTCAAATGCAGTTATAGGTTCGAAAAAAATGTGTTTTAGTTCAAAGGATCACCACAAATACTGGAAGAGCTACAGATTGCACAGGTGGGACAAAAAGAAGATTGCAAGGAAACTGAAAGATTGGCAAAGTAATCAATGAATTTATTAGCAATAGCTAAAGTCTTATTAATAGACATTTCATCTTCATCAATTTCTATGTTAAAATCCTTTTTGTTAGAATTTGGTTTATTAAGAAGACTGTTTACTAATTTCCATTCCTTTTTAATAACACCTTATAGCTTGCTCAAATTAATTTCCATAGTATCTGTCTCTACACAATGGAAGTTCTTCCATTGTGTGTGTTTAGTGGTCAATGAGGACAAGTCCAAGTATATGCTGTCATCAAAAAAGGACATTAATCAACGACGTCTTGGACAAACGTAACTTCGAGATAGTTAAGGACTTTGTCTTTCTAGGCACCGCTATAAACACAAAAAACGACACCAGCGGTGAAATCAAACGAAGAATAACTTCTCATTTATGACGATCGATGGGGCCTGGACCCTGTCAAAGAAAGATGAGAGCGTCTTAGGATGCTTCGAGAGAAAAATTCTTCGGGTGATTTTTGGTCCCCTATGCATATATGTATGTAGAATTAGGGAGAAGATTTAACGACGAACTGTACGAGCTGTACAGCGACACTGACCTAGTTAGCAGAATTAAAGTCCAATGGCTTAGATGGCTAGGTCATCTAGAGCGAATGGACATCAACGCTCCAGCCCGGAAGGTCTTCGAACCCAATCCCGAGGGACGGCACAGTAGAGGAAGACCGCGACTCAAGCGGCGCACTCAGGTGGGTGAAGACCTCAACCAACTTGGCGTGCGAACCTGGAGACAGCTAGCTAGGTCCGCCTCGGACTGTAGCACCACCTTAAGTAAGTTAGTAAGTACCCTCTGTAATTTTAACTAAAAAATGGAGGTATTCACTAATCAGCACTCTGATTGTCTAAATTCAACTGGAAAATGAGGGAGTCTCCCCTCCGAAGTAGTGTACAATTTATAGCTACAAAGTTAATGCACACTTAGGCGCCAGTTATAGCTATCATTGAAATCGATCCGTGAACATGTTTGAATCGATATTTGACGGTGTTTCCCTTTGATTAGAAATGAAAATTATATTATTTTTTTTCTAAAAATGCATTTTCAGCCGATTCGTTTATGTCCAAAAATTTAACGAATCGTTCCAATGATTTGTGTTTCAATTTCACTCAATTCCAAGGACAGATTTTTGTCAGAAAAAATTTTTCGGCTGCATTTCAATCAGGAAAAACTTTTCCAGGTTGTTTATTATCTTTTTTTTTGTTGGCTGTTGGAGATAATTTATTAAAAAACAATATACATATATAGAGCGTGATATTGTTAAATGTAACATTTAAATCTTAGTTTTCAGAAAAATGAACCAAAAAGAAAAAAAAAAAACCCTGTGTTCCCAAGGACCATTGGATATGCCAGCTCCTTTGAATTCCGAAGCTTCGACCTCTAAAAGAAGAAAATTGCGGAAGCGATACTCTGATGCTGACGTGGATGTCCCGATTGAGCGGGTCCTAACAGCGATCGAAAACATCGAAAAGAAGAAGCCGATGGAGAGCATTGCTCAGCAAGTGGAACACTTCAACCAACGACGACAAATTAATTTTCAGTTAAAAATTTTGGACTTGTTGGCTGAAGAGCTTCTGGAAGATGAGCAATAGCTGAAAGCACTGTGATATTTTTGTGTGTTTTTCTCAACAAGTGATTTTTTCTGTTTTATTTTACATACTTTATAGAAAATGAAGTTTCTAATTTTGTGTTTTAAGATGAAACAAATATTTTTTTTTTTAAATGTAAGTTAGGCTTTAAATAATGATGTTCCTATTATTTATGCCACTAGCTATAAGATATTAAGAAAAAAAAAGAAATGAAGTTAAAAAGGTATTTTTATAAATGCAAAGGATTAAATTTTTCGTTCTTAGAAAATGTTGTGGTATTGAAACTCTACGTTTCCTTCATTAACCACCCAGTTGGCAATTTTTTTTCTAATGTTAACAGCATTTGAAGCTGGTTGTTGCATCTTTGCTTCAAGGTCAACAAGTGGCAAGTCGCAATGCCCGTATGATGTGGGTTTGGATTGCAAATATTTGTGCAAAATGCAACAGCACAATATCAAAGGCTTCGCCACTGATAGTTGTACCTCGAGGGGTTTTAAGAAAATTGGCAAGGATTCCGAATGTGCTTTCTACTATTCTTCTAGCCCTGGAATGTCTGAAAACAACAACGTCATTAATTTGTATCTACAAATATATTTTTTTGGAATAAATGAATATTGAATATCTATAATTCTAAATCAACTATTTTTGGATCAGAGAATTCCCCGGATACGGTGTAAGCATATTATATCTTAAACCAAAAGCTTCATTACCAACAAGTACATATGGTTGTGGCTCAGTTGTGTCCGGTAATTGAGTATCAGCTTGTACTTTCAGTTCAACTGAGCAAGAAAAATTGAATCTGAACTTGACCCATAAGCTCCAATGCTAACCATTTCAAATCTATATTTTGCGTTCGCTAAAGCCATGAGTTGTTAAAATTGAAGATTTCTGAGTTTCGTGAAACAAACATTCTTATATGCTTGCCATCAACTGCTCCTAAGCAATTTGGAAAGTTCCAGGTTTTTTAAAAGCCATCCGCGATATTTTGCCATTCCTTCGAATTCTGAGACATTGATAGCAGAAATTATTTGAATGATGCAATTCGAATAGTTGTTTTTCCCATCAAAAATTGGAATGAAAAATCAGCAAAACTGGCTCCAATAGCGAGGAATCTGTTTGTAAATCAAGAAATTAAATATTCTTAAATGAAATATGTGTACAATTTTTTTTCACCGTAGTATAAGGCAAAGTTTTTCCATCGTTTTTCTGAAAAAATTAATCTTTGGTGCAATACCACTTGGATTTCATTTAAAATTAAATAAAATTGTTCTTTAGCCATGCGAAAATATTCGTAAAATTTCATGGGATATTTCTCTAAACGCTGAAATAATGTACAATATTCTCCAATATTGGTAAATTCGTCTTCGTAAAGTGTAACTTTTTCTATTTTTTTAATGCATGGTATATTGCTAAAAACAACAATAATTTCCTTTTTTTTACATTCATAATTTTTTGAAAAACATTTGTCTTATCATCTAATATTTGTTGCAATCTATTTATTAGGAACACTAAAAAGAAACAAACAAATACAAATACAAATAATTTGATTTATTTCACTGACAGACATTTTTTTAATTTTCTCAAAAACTAAAAGACATAAAGTCATCTACTTTTCAGTTTTTGATCAAAAACAAATAAATTCTGAAATAAAAACAGTCTTAATTAATCTTGAAGTATTCAAAAATTAAATTTTAACCGTTTTTTTTTTACTTTTTTTTGCACAAATTTTGACTTTAAAACTATTTGTTTTTAAAAACTTTGGTTTAAATACAAGCAAATAGACAAAAATGTCAGCTTTAAAAAAAGGTATAATACTTAATTGTAAGTATTACCCTTATTTTTTTTCCATTTAATGTATGTACATATTTTTTTAAATTGCCCCTACCGCCTAAACGGGTGAGATAGACCCCCCCTACCATAGTAAAAAATGCTTGTTTTTAACTGTTCTATACAAATCCGTCATCAAACTTTGTCGCCAAAGTTATCGTACTCTCCCCGAAATCTTCAATAATGGCTATAAACGACCTATCAAAAAATTCCAATGTTCCTTTTTAATGATCAAAACCAATGATAGCTATAACTGGCGCCTTATTTTGACGCTTCACAAGTTGCTCGGTGAAGTCTTAAGAATTCTAAATGAAATAAAGCGTTCAGTATTTAAATGCAAATTTAATCACTCAAATTATACCCATCATATATTTGATTTTATTGCATTTAAAAACAAAATTAAATATTTAAAGTTCTCAAAACACAAATTGTACATACATATGTACATACATATATGCATTTGTCATTAATGAGACAGTTCTGGATTTTGTACCTTTCAGGTGCAATTTGTCTATGACAAGGCTAGTTGAATTTTAACTTCGTGGTGTCGCTAGCTTTAAGAATGCGCCCAAAACCATTCCCTTTCCTTGAAATTTAAATTAAATTAAAGTTAGGTTCCACAAACATCAGCAAGATACTGAACATCTCATTAGACACTGCTTGCACTTAACTAATTTAGATACAATTTGTTTTTTCTTTTAAAGGATGGACTCATTTTTAAACATATTTTTTTAATTCTTTAAACATTATTATTTGTTGTTATTATTATTGCACTTTTGATCAGAAACAACAAAAAAAAGTTGCCCATGCAGCTAAGTCCATCTAAAACCCACCAACTTCAGATTTGTTTACATTTTGCTTCGTCTACAGCTTTCACAATGAAAAAGTCATTCTCCTAACCATCCATAAAATACAAGCACCTTCTCATCTTAAATGGAACATTCATTCAACAGCATTCAGGCATTATCAAATATTTTATCTTGTTCTAATTTTCTTATGAGCTATGGGCGATTTATTTAACTCCTTCGGACCGTATCCAAAGAGCCCCCCATAGCTCTGTTAAATTAACAAAAGCGCCCTGCTGAGCATGTAACAGTGTAGTTAATGTGTCGGCTTATTTATATTGTGTTTTGTGTGATCTAAAGAAAAGTGAGCGTATTTAAATATTTAATGAACTTAAATATTAGTCAAGGCATTTATATCATTTTGATATGGTTCATTCATGATTGTGTATAAAAAGTTCTTTTATTATTTAATGTGATCATTGGAACAGGCCTAAGAAATTCAATGAATTCAGCTACAATTTATGATGTCTGTTATCCAATTTGTACTAATAATAAAAGTTATTCGATTTATCTTTCTTAATTATGTATTCCGCATATAGTTGAGATGTTATAGTTTAAACTTTAGAGGAAAATTTAATTTGATTTCTTCTTTAATGATCATTATGATTATGAACTATGCAGTATATAATTTTATCAAAACCTACAGCATTATATAGAACTATGTAGGTTGGTTTTATATTTTCAATATTATTTGAAACACGTAGGTCTTTGTCTTTATTATTAGTCGAATAAACCTTAGAATAACGTTGGTATCTGTAACCATACCATAAGGCTATAAAAAGGCAGATTACAACCGAGTATTTAAAATAGAACAATGCATATCAGGTATACTTGTAAAATTTTATTTCTTTAATACTTAGAAAAGTACTAAAAACTTTTTGAGACATTATTGGATTGAAATGCTTCAATTAATTTGAAAACACGACAAACTATTGGTCATCCAAGAATAAATAAGAGAAATAATAATCTGTTCTTTAACAGACATAAAACAATAGGGATTTGTAGATAGGAGGTAGAAGGTAGGTAAGGTCTTGGGTTCAAATCCTTCCGGTGCCATCTAACGTTAACAATTCTTAATGTATACTTAAAATCTAAAAACTTAAACTAGACTGTTGAAAAATGTTAATTTACAATTTATACTTTTTATATTATAATTTGGTGAATTAATGCAAGAGTGAAATTTATTATAGATTTCAAGTAATTTAAGGAGCTACGAGTATGTACACCATAGTTTGATCTGCTAAAATTAGTATTCAATGGTTTCTGGAGTCTTATACTTGAACGACTAAAACTAAAGTTTAAACTACCAAGAATTGATGGTGATTAAATGTTTCCGTTTATTATTCCAACAATAAAAAAAGAGGCTGGGATGCGGCCCACACTGATAACTTCCCATCCCGTCTTTCTATTTGTCTTGCTTAAAAGTTTGTAGTTTTTCGTGTTAGGTTTAAAAAGTTGTTAGTTGAATTATTCTTACAAATTTTTAAAATACCAACAATATTTTTTTTATATAAAGAAATAGTTTAGTTTGAAATTCTAGTTTTGTTAAATAGATTTTTAGTGGAAAACAATTTCTTTACAATTTAAGTAGCATTTCTTAAATTTTCACAAATTGGATGAATGAAATTAATTTGAAGGAAATTTTTACCAAATTTGCGTACTATTTCTTGTAAATTTTATTTTTTTATGAAAAAACAAACTGTTGAATTTTTCTAAAAAAAAAACTACCTAATATCGAAAACAATATTTTTTGTAAAATAAAAAGAGTTGGTAGACAAAATTTTAATTTTTAAAAGCTTTTTGAGTCGTAACTCAATTTTTAACCAAGTTTTGGTATTGTTTTTATTGTTAGGTTTTTATTTTTTGTAAAAAAAACTGTCAATTCGATTTTTTTTAAAATTTGCCCGAATGTTGAAAACAATATTTCTTGTTAGTTTATATTAGTTGGAAGCCATAATCTCAAAGGTTTGAAAAGATATTTGAGTGGAAAATCAATTTTTACCAACTTTTTTAAATTTTTTGGTTAAGTTTTTATTTCTTGTCAAAAAACCGTCAATTCGATTTTTTAAAAAAAAATTCCGAATGTTGAAAACAATATTTCTTATAACATAAAATTAGTTGGAAGCCAAAATCTTAAATTTTTGAAAAGATATTTCAGTCGAAAATCAATTTTCACCAACTTTTATTAATTTTTTTTTTACGTTTTTATTTTTTATAAAAAAACTGTCTATTAGGCTTTTCTCAAAATTTTATCAGATGTCAAAAACATCATTCTTCGTTGCACAAAATTGTTTTGGAGATGAAATCATATTTTAGCCGTTAAATTTTCGAGGTGACACATTTTTTTTCAGTTTTTTTTATTTATAAAAAAAACTGTTTATTGGATTGTTTTCCAAAAATATAATTGGTTTGTATCACGTTACAATATATAATATAAAATTTATTTCAAGTTTCTAGCGTCATTGGTTCATGAGATATTTAGGTTTAACCAAAATGTTTACCTTTTTTTAAACTGCTATGGTAAAAAAACCAGCCACGCAGTTTTCTTGAGAGCATTTTCTGCATCTTTCTGCCTTATTATCTGTATAACAAAATTTATTTGAAGTCGATACCTCTTCTGGTCCTTGAGCTATGAACGACGAAAAAAACTTCGCGGACGTACAAACGTACGTACACACGCACGCACAGACATCTTTCCAAAAATCTTTTATTTCGACTCTAGGGACCTTGAAACGTCGAGAGGTGTCAAAATGTTCAATGTGACAAATCGGACCCATTACAATAAATTCCTATGAGAAGTTAAAAAAAACTGCAAATAAATCCTATAATTTTTCAAAGAAGGAAGATTTATGAAAGAAAGTCTTTGTGAATAAGGCGGTAATGTTTAAATATCATGAAACCACGGAAGGGATCGTAGACAAAAACGCAAAAATCTTTTTTGGATGGATACGAGTCTTGTGACGTGTACGGCGGCGTAGTAAGGTGACCATACTGTACCATATTTGTATGATCGAAACCAAGTCACTTATAAATAAAACAAATAGAATAGGACCAAGGTGACTACCCTGGGGTACACCAGAATTCACAACAAATGCACTATCTTTCAAACATGAGGGGATCCAGTTTATGAAACAGTTGTTAAAACCTTGCTGTGATAGTTTTAAAAGTAATGTTTTATGACACAATTCATCAAAGGCCTTGCTAAAATCAGTCAAGATAAAATCTACTTGTTTTTAAAAAATATCTAAACAAAAGGACGTAAAGTTAAACAGATAAGTAACAGTTGAACGCTTTTTAACAAAACCATGCTGGTTATCACCGATAATTAAACGATTGGCTCAAACACTTAAGGTATCACAGATAGTTTAGCAATAGGTCGATAGTTCAATATTTCGTTTTTAGGGCCTTTTTTGGGTACTGGTACAGCGAGTTACTGAAAAGCTGAAAAGAACACATAATGGGTGTGAAGAACACATAACGGGTGTGCTAAATACGCAGCACATTTCTTTAACATGGATGATGGTACACCGTCGGGACCAGGACTAAAACATTCGTCAAGTTGTAAGATACTATTATAAGGACAGAATCTTCACTTATAACAAAATTGATAGAATTTAAGTGGGGGAAATTTAAAACAGTGGTACATGTGTTAGGAAAACTAATAGTATTATAATCTACAAAAGCATCTTTGAAGAAGTTTGCAAAAATGTTCGCAATTATTCTCGGCTCATTACTTTTTGATGTCGAATCAGTTATTAAGTTAGGGTACCCACATGTTTTCTTCTTACGATTAACGAATTTACAAAAACTATTATTCAATTTTCCCAATGAAGTCATCATACAGGATGTTAGAGTAGTCAGTGAAAAGTTGTTTTATTATAATGAACGTCCTATAATCATGATCAGTTCCTGTTTGATTATACTTTATCGAAGTTTTGTTTTTTAAGTTTTTAACGTGAGAATCAAACCATGGTGGAACACTCAAGTTATTTCGAGTCTTTTTAAATGGAATCGTTTTGAAGAAACAGTCAAAAAGAGTTAAATAAAAAATTGTTCACATATCGTCAATACTTAAGTTACAGAATAAGTGATCCCAATTGATCGTTAATAATAAGTTAAAAAGGTTTTCAAAATTACACCTACTAAAGTTGAATTCTAGTTTGTTGTTATTAAATAGCATATTTATTTATTTATTTATTTATAGTAGTTCCTCTCCATCCCTTACAACATTACTCGCACACAGAAATGGTTGAGAGTTGTAAGTCACTAGGCCCTAGTTTTTAACGGACTGTTGCAACACCTTGTTTATTTTATTTATTCAAAGATACGAGGCTATCACTAGTCGTAATAGGAACCGTATGTTAATTTGTTCAACTAGAAATCCGTTAAAAAAAAAAACGTTTTAAATGTTTTATGTAAAATTTCCAGATAGGCACTTTCGTATCAAGTTCTATGATAAGACCGTAAGGAGCGTGATCGATAGAAGCCTTTGTTGGGGAACTCTGTATAAAAACAAAAAGATGGTTTTGAATTAGGTAGCCAGAATAATTAAAGGCAAATTATAAGATGTATTATTTAAAATATATACGATGTTTTTGAAGAGCTTGAGAACTGAACAATAGAAGTATTGTTGGAGTATTTTTTTTTATTATATTGATCTTTTTGTTAATATCCATTGTAGGTTAAATACTAGCTTTCAATGCTTAAAGAGTTGCTGGTTTGTAATCAAGAGGACAACGAACGAGGGGTGAGTTAAATGACCACATCCGGAAATAAGGTTGTCAATAAATTGATTTTCCAATTAAATGATGGTTAAGTGCACTGTATGACAAATTGTACAGTCCTTAAATCTTATATTGTCGATTTTTAATGATGGTTAATATTTGGAAACAAAAAATCAGTTAGAATTGATAGCGCGCAATGATGCCGCTTTGGTGTCCACTTCAAATATGGTAATTTTGTTTATTGAAGAAGCTATTTATAAAATGATATTTATCGGCGTCGTAAAATAAAGTCGCAATCATTTGAGTGTTCAACGAGGGAATCAACGAATAAGAGAAGATAGAAAAGTTTCACAGATCTTTTCTGTAGAAACTTTTTAATTTACCCGTAAAAACACCTAACTATGCCTTGTATCTGGAAACAGGACTTCCAAAAATATTTTTTAAAGGTTTTATCCCATCATGGTGACGGACTGACAAAACGAATGGCACTTTATGAGCTAAGAAACGAGGACTGGTGGATGTCGATAGCTCTGGGAAACGCGTGGGGAGAAACAATATCGCGGAATCCAAAATTTCTACCAAATCATACAAAGCTATGAGAATTTGGAACGCGATGCTCTTATGGAGGAAGCTCGAAAATCACAAAGCAGCATTCCTTACTTACCAAGCTGAACCTGAATCTTATGGAATCAAACTACTTTAATGATTCACTGAAATACAGTCAAATATCCTTAATATTTAAAACAAGATGTAAAGTCCTTAGCTAAAACGGATGACCATACAACGGCAGTTTCAATCAATTTTGCACGCTATGTTATTTGAAAGCAAAAGAAGATTCCTTCCACTTCATATGTCCCGTTTTTTCTGACTACTGACGCTGCAAGAAACAGTAGAAGTGTTAAACAATTTTGAATGGAAAGCACTCTATTCCTTTTTGAAAAACATTTTTACGTAATAGATGTTAATTTTAACCGAAGTTGTTTAAATTTATATAATTTTAATTTTTGTTTATCATTTATACCTAGAAAATTATTTATTTTGATTTGCTAACCGAGCTGACGGCAATTCCATAGCTGCAAAGTTCATACAAATCAAAACATTAAATGAATGAATTACTTACTTACTTACTTTTAAGTCTTAATGGATTCTTTGCATATTTTTGAAGGCTTTTCATTAATTTGAAGTCTTTGCATTCTTTTCGATTCTCAAATGAAATTTCATTAAAAACTTTTTTAATTTTGATTAGAATATTTTTTTCTCCATAAATACGATGACTACCTTGAACCTTTATTTTTTGGGAACCTTTGAAATTTCATCAATTGAGTACAATAAATAATTACAGTCTTTTTAAAGCCAAATGATTGGTGATTTCAATATTTAAAGTACCAATCTTTTGGTGAATTTAATGAGTGCAATCCTTAAATGAGATTCTATAAATGATTTATAATCGGATTCCCAAATAATTGCATTCTCTTACAAACCTGGTTAAGAGAAATGTCAACACTGTTTGACATTCTAAACTCCTCTTGCAGCTAAAAAAATGTATTATTGTTTTTTTTTTAATAATTCTACAGAACTCATTAAAATGATGGTATACTTACTTACTTAAGGATGCGCTACAGTCCAGGGCGGACCTGGGCCTCAACCAACATGTGTCTCCAGCCAGCTCGGTCCCTAGCTAGCTGTCTCCAGTTTCGCACGCGCTCGGGATTGGATTCGAAGACCTTCCGGCCTGGAGCGTTGATGTCCATTCTATTCCATTCCCAGCCATCTAAGCACCGATTTTCAAGAATTATTCTTCGTTTAATTTCAGCACTGGTGTCGTTGTCTGCGTTTATAGCAGTGCCTAGGTAGACAAAGTCCGTAACTACAAGACGTCGTTGTTCAATATCCTTTTTTGATGACAGCTTATACTTGGTCTTGCCCTCATTGACCACTAAACCTATTTTCTTTGCTTCCGTCGCAATGCTCAAAAACGCTCCACTGACATCACGCTTTGATCTTCCGATTATGTCAATATCATCTGCGTATACGAGTAGTTGGATGGAGTTTTTGAAGATTGTGCCTCTAGTGTTAACGGTTGAGATTTGCACAATTCTTTTTAGAACGATATTAAAGAAGTCGCATGACAGTGCATCGTCTTGTCTTAAACCTTTTTTGACATCAAATGCATCGGTGAGATCTTTTCCGACCTTGATAGAGCAGCGTGCATTCTCCATCGTCGTTCTGCACAAATGGATAAGTTTGACAGGGATGCTAAAACTAGACATTGCTCTGTAGAGCTTTTCCTTGTGGATGCTGTCCTACGCGGCTTTGACATCGATAAAGAGATGGTGGGTATCGATTTGAAGCTCCTGGGTTTTTTCCAAGATCTGCCGTAGTGTGAATATTTGATCGATAGTAGGCTTTCTTGGTCTGAAGCCACACTAATAAGGACCTATCAGGTTGTTGACGAACAGCTTCCGACGTTCACATAATACGGCAGAGAGGATCAATGTTAGGGAGACTGGTGCCTCTGTAGTTGGCGCAATTTAGAGGGTCTCGTTTTTTATGGATCGGGCAATCTATACTAAGATTCCTTTCATCGCGCATGCTTTCTTCCGACCATATTTTGTAAATGAGTTGGTGCATGCTCCCTACCAAGTCATTGCCAGCTGCTTTAAATAGTAGCGGAATTGTTGACGTGGTTTTATCTCCCTTACAGCGGAATTCGGTTCGTCAACGCCGTTACATAATTTGGAGAAGTGGTGTTTCCATATTCTCAACATAGACCGCGGTTCTACTACGATGTTCCCCTGATCGTCTTTACAGGCTTCGGTTCGTGGCTGGTACCCTAGGAAGTTATTTTTACCTTTTAGTAAAATTTACGAACCTTATTCCTGTTGTGACATCCCTCTATCTCCTCGATCGCGCGCTTCTCGTTCTCTCTTTTTTTTATCTAAGAAGCCGGTGTTCTTCTCTCCTCTTCTGCTCGTTGAGCTCGCGAGCATCTCTGGTCCTTTTGTGCAGCGCCACAGTTTTATATGCTTCTTGTTTCGCTGCGTGCGCTTGCTGGCATTCGTCGACAAACCAGGGGTTTCGCTGTTGTGGCCGTGTGAAACCTAGCACTTCAGAGGCGGCATCTTTGATGGCTGCAAGGCAATGTTGCCACTGGTTTTCAATGCTAAGTGCAGTCACCAAAGGACTCCTTAAGAGGTTACTAGAGACTCGCTCGTAAAAGGACATGGCAAAGGATTGTAGCCGTCTAACGTCGAAACTTCTCACAGTACTCCCTTGTTTTGACTTGGACCGGGATATCCGTAGCCGTACCTTGGTTACAACGAGGTAGTGGTCCGAGTCAATGTTGGCCCCTAGGAAAGTTCGGATATCCTGTATACTGGAGAAGTCTCGTGCGTTGATCGCAATGTGGTCAATCTGGTTGACAGTTGATTGATCAGGAGATTTCCATGTCTCCTTGTGGATATTGTGATGTGTGAACGTGAACTGCGTACTAGCTACCAGAACGTCTCGCCCCGCAGCGAAATCGATCAGCCTGAATCCGTTGTCGGAGGTGGTGTCGTGCAGGCTGTATCTCCCGATTATGTCACCAAAGATGTCTTCTCTTCCTAGCTTGGCATTAAAATCTCCTAAAAAAATTGTATACTGCAGCTTTTACGTGGCCACGCTGTCGTCTGGATAAGGAGAGGGGCAAATGTATAATGCACTAGGTTTATAAGAGTTTATTGCGCAATTTTTGTCAGCATCAGAAATTGGCCAATTTTTGAGATGCAAGGACAAGTATGAAAAAAGTACTAAGCAAATGTTTATTACTATCGGTCTTATATTCTCCACGATGAAAGTACTATAAGTTTTATTTGCAATATTATTAAATTTGAAGGTGACATTTGAATGCCCCCTAAAACTATTTGAAGTTTTTGCGGTTGTAAAAAATATAAATACAATATTGTTTTATTAATATTATTGTTAGAAGACTTTAAGGATCCTATTGATTTTTTCTTATGAAATAGCCATGCATACATTTTTGATCAAATCACATCAAATAGTCATGTCATCCTCTTCCAGTTGTGGAACTAGATATTCTCGAATAGGATTTTCATAAAGAGGGCTTTCGAGCAACGTTGAGTGCGTCCTTTCCTCTAAGAACTTAGCATACTCTCTTGCATCTGCTGCTCGCATGCAACAGATATATATGATAAGTACTATCAATCCCAGCAGAAATGTGAACAATGAAATGAATCCACCCATAACCAAGGGATTTACGGGAGTACAATCGTTAACTTGGATTGTAAGATAGTTGTTTGAAGAATCTGGCCTATAATACGAAAATATATGGTCACATTTAACATCGTCATTATTAATCAACCGAATCACACAGCGGGCTACGTCATCTAAAAATCGGAAATGATTTAAAAAATGCTTTTAGAACCTATGAAATTTTAGAGTTACTTACCGTTAAGTTCGGTAACTAATGAGTATTGAAACTGTTGCTTATCCGAGTTGGAGCATATATCGGTTACATTTTCACAAACGTATGTACCCAGTTTTTGAAGTATTATGCATTTAACACAAGGCTCGTAATATTGACAAAGCTTATTCTCATTTTCCCATCCGATTTCACAAAATGTTCCAACAAACGGATCTTTGCACAGGCATTTACCACATTGACATTCACCTCTTTCCGAGCAAATTTCACCAGTGGGAGTCTTGCATTTGTCATCGACTTCGGCTTTGCAGTTACAACGATTTCCCGACCAACCATATTTGCAAACACATTTACCACAGAAGCAATCTGCTATCTCCGGATCGCAATTCAAGCATTCAAGGCACTCACAGTAATTTCCGGTGTAACCGGGGAAGCAGTAACATTTCCCACAGTCACATTCACCTCTTTCCGAGCAAATTCTGCCTAGTTGAACAGGGTTCTTGAACGGTTGTCGGCATTCGTCTTCAATGGATACAGTTGAATTGGTGGTGCTTAAGTCACAATTGCAAAGTGCTCCACCCCTGAAATTTCGTTAAATATCAAAATTATCACTTTCTTTATGACAGCTGTGATATCGTAAATAAGAACCTTAAGCTACTGAAAACACGTGAACTTTTTCGTTCAGTGTATTTTTTATACATAACATAATCAATGGAGGAATCTAAAAGGTCTTGACTTTGAAAAACTTAAGAATCTCCGAGTATTTTGAAAAAGGAACCCCAATTGGCGCAACATTTTTGAACTTTTAAAATGGTATACATTGCTACAATATCTAAGATAGTTTATAATTACTTCTAAGTAAATTATTTCATTAAATTCACTCTTTCTGCATTAGCATATTATTATGATTATTGAGGTGCTATTACTTTGTTTGTTTTGTTGAAACTAGATTTTCCATTAGTTTAAGTTGTCTCGACAATTTGTTTCTTTGCACATAACTAGTTTCTCGTAATTTATTATCGAATTAATGTTTTTGATATTTTAGTTTTTTAGTTACATTAACAGGCCAAATTTGTTGTTTAAAAATACTTAATGGATTTGTGAATAATAGACGCACTTTACATTTTCAACAGAATGTTAACGAACAATTAGCTATTAATTTATAATTAAAAGACACCAAAGGGGTTTTTAATAACCTTATATTGTTAAGAAAATAGGAAAGGACCGGTGTTCATTGGTCTTAAAGTTTTGAATATTAAAACGGGAGGGAAAAATAGAGTTGGCTAAAGCATTCTACATTCTCGATGTGCGGTTAAAAAGAAATCTCTATACTTGACAGTGCGTCCGAAATTGATCTCAAGCGTAAACTGATAAGCATTCCTGGAGGTAAAAGTATTACGGCTAAATTGTTCAATGGGTGGAACGCAACTGGCTAAATAAACAGAACACTGTTGGTTAAAATATCGGTAAGACAACGCTTGTCATGAAACATTCCAGTAAGCGATATAAGAGTTTCGGTTATAGTTCCATCGCCTTTCAAGAACAAGATATTTAAACTTGCTTTTGAGGCATCTTCCCAGATATGCGAGTTATAATCAAGCTTTGCACTAATAAAGGTTAAAAGAAATAAATAAGGTGGCACAAAAGTCCGTTGAGAACTAATACTTAGTGAATTACAACTCTCAACCATTTTTGTGTGTAAGTAATGTTTTCAGGAATGAAGGGGACCTATGTTCTTAAGTCCATAACTTACAACTAACTTACTGGTCCCATACGGACACTATGTTAAAATATAACGGGTTGGGTTCGAAATCCTGTATGGATCATAATACTGTATTTAAAATACTGTAACTCAAAATACTGTACGTGCAAAATACTGTAGCTCAAAATTTTGTATCTTAAAATTCTGAGTACCAAAATTCTGCATTTTAAAATGCTGTAAATAGGTTTAAAAAACTACTTAAAATTAGGTCCTTAAATAAGACTTACAACTAACTTTAACTACCAATTCTACCTATAAACTACTTAAAACTAGGACAATCACAGCAGCAAATCTAACTATCGAACATTTTTTGTTTTTTCATTTTTTATTTTCCTTTTTTTTTAAATGTTTTTTTTTATTTTTTTTTTGTAATTATCTTTGTTTTTGTGCCACCATGCCTATTCTACTTAAAATTAAACCCTAAAACTATAAAACAAATATGTAAGCCGGCCAAGGCTTAAAACCCCATCCCGACTACCCAATATCAAGTGCCGATTGAAGCCACTAAAACTGGTTCTCCTGCTTCACCCTATCAGTTCGGTCCCGTTTGGACACAGCCCTACTGAACCGAAGGAGCTCTGCTCCGCCTTGTTCCATGACGTCCCGATTGTACAGGAGTCACCCATCCACGGTTCTTCGTCTCACGTGGTAGATTAGATTAGGAACTGCCAATCTATCCTGTATCAGACAGCATCTATCTAAAAAGAGGAATGTCTCAGGTGGAACGAAGCCGCTTAAGCGTGCACTTTCAAAATACTCGTCTTTCGGATAGAACGCCCTGAAAATTAAATTATTGTTCGAAGACATAGCTGTTCAATATAAACTGTTACAGCGTCATAAACACTGCCGCTCAAACAGCCGAAACTTCTACATCTGGGAAGGGCAACGTTGAACCACACAGAACAACCATAAACGATCATCGGTCGTATGAGGGCCATGTAGCAAATTACCTTCACTCTGGGGTCAAGCCGACTGCTGTAAAACCACCATCTCGTTAGAGCGAAGGCTCCTCTGGCCCTTGTCAGAGCAGCATTTATATGTCTGTCGAAATATAAATACTTATCTAACCAGATACCGAGGTACTTCACTACATTTTTGCTCGCTAATCGCTGCCCCTGAAGATCAACGGTTACCATCTTGCGCCAATTCTTGCACGTATCTCTTGGCCCTAGCCAACAAAGGCCGGAACAGAATTGTCTCCGACTTCTGGACATTTATTTTCAGTTTCCAGTCGCTGAATCTTGTCGAAATCACGTTGCGAAAGAATTCTAATAACCTCAACCTTTCGGGCCGTTCTGTACGCAATTAGATCGTCAGCGTACGCAATCGAATTTGTAAGACTACCTAGATCGCTGGTGTAAATGCTGAAGAGAATCGGCGAATTCACAGCTCCCTGTTGAAGACCATTTTTAATTAAGAATGTTGTGGTAGAAGTTACATTGCCACTTTTGACAACAAACTTTCTACCGTTAAGCATATCATAAAGTATATACAATAATGGGTTGCTTATGCTAAGCCTGCTTTAGGTAAAGACCCTCTAACCAAATCAACCAGAACAGCACCGGTGCATTATTGTTTTCATTTATTCCATTGGATACCAGAAATGTGTTTAGACGCAGCATGAATTGTGTCATGACCCGCCTTGAACCCGAACTGTTTATCCGGAATTATTTAGTTATCCAGTCCAACGCACTAACCATCACGCCACGGGAAGTACTAGACGAATGAAGGCTTTGTATATTAGAGCCACTTTAGAAGAGGTGATCAGGTGACCGTGTCAGAGAAAACCTAAGCACTTAGCAGAATTTTTGACAATATAGAAGATGTAATCATTCCACAAGATGTAGCCTGTTATACACATACCGAGTACTGAAAATTGATTAATTTCCTGGATGCAATTGCACCTTATGGATAGCGGCATTGGGGTTGGGGTTAATCTTTCACGACTGGAGGCATCATTGAGTTTTTGAAGCATTTAAATTCTGCACGGTTAATAATTTCCCATTGGACAAGATTTTAAGGTGCTTTGGTTACTTCGGTTTTATTGTATTTTAAATTTGCTATTTAACATTTTGATGCAGCTTTAACTTTTGTTTTAAGGTTTTTAGCCAAATTGTTTTTTCCAACAGGAGCAACAGATTCACTAAAGACTTCCTTAAAACCCTTTCAACCCGAAATGATGTTATGAAATATACAAAGAAGTTCCAAAAATATCCATAAGGGGCGCTGGGTGGGCTGGGACACATATGTCCCACACTGCTTTTTGATTGGGACACATTTGTCCCATAAGGCTATTATAAACTCAGATTCAGAAAAGTTATTTTCTAAGTATTGTTTTCTATTAGTTAATTTTGTTTATGAGTGGCGGAAAAAAGGAATAAATAAATATGATTTCATGTAAAAGAAATTAAAAAATAAGTATATGGATCTTTTCACTTATGATAGCTAGAGAAGCAATCTTTGCAGTGTGGAATTTGGCACTCTTAGCATATATTCTTAGTGCGCCTCTCTCGTTTGTTGGCATTGCAATTAGTGCAACGCCTCCTAGTAGGTGCTTTCACAGGAGAATTGACTGTTGATATCCGTTTTATCTTTCTGGATATGCATCCAGATCTGGATAAGCGATAAATCTTTGCTGTGAAAGTTGTGAATGAACAATGTTTGAATTTACAACATTCATTATGAAGTCAAAAGTATAACCACTCAAAGCATCGCAACGCACCCACATTTTTATTCCACGTTTAGTGGGCCTTAGTGGTATGTACTGCTTCAGCGATGAACGGCCTTTGAACTTGGTCATAGACTCGTCGATGCTCTGGAAGGGGCTGTTTTGTCTTGCTCTTAAGAACTGATACTTTAAGCATTCTACTATATCATCAATGTAATACGTTTTTCCTGCTCCATCAGGCTTTTCCAGCGGGGCGAAATAAATTTTGGAAATAATCAAAACAAACCGATCCCGTAAATTGGCATTTTGTATTACCTCATTTCTCTGCGAGACATTTCTAGACCAATAATCTTTGCTAGAAGGCAATCTGTTATGTAGGACATAATTAAATGACCAATGAGGTGTCAACAAGATTGAAGTCGTCATTTACGATTGAATCGCGGTAAGAATTAACCTTCAGTCGGGGCTCAAAAGATGTTTCGGGATTTGACCACAAAATGTTTCCATAAATAAGACTTGTATTGGGAATATTTTGGTAATTTTCACTGGATTCTGAAGAAGTGTCATTATTGTTTTCTGAATTGAATCATTCGTTTGCGTAGGTTGTCAACAGTAAATCCGTTGTGCTTCGCAACAACGATGTTTTTACGTGGCCAGGAAGTCACCCCGACGGCGCAACACCCAACCTGGAGGGCCAGATCCTTAGTGTAACTCCAAGGATGAGGAGCCGGATAAAACCGCTCCTTATAGGCCTGGGCTCCAAATATGTCAAAGAAGCCCTATAAGGTGTTCACTAAGTAGTTCAACCTTAGTGGAAGTGTAGACGCCACTGTTGATTCCATCTCGGTAATTCCTCCGCTGCCGTCTAGATAACGTGAGGTGCCTTAGTGGATACACCTCTCCCCCCTCTCTCGTTTGCTGCCCCCAACAACTTTCCACTGGGGTTGGACACCAATCTCAAGTTGAGGCAATAGGCACACGATGTTCACCGCGGGGAGGTGAGAGTAGGAGTTGATAGACAGAGGTGGGTTTCGAGAAAAACCTGTGGACGCTTGTGCCCTTTGAATGCACATGTCTAACATTTGAAAAATATGCCCGATGAATGGAACCTCAATATTTTTTGCCCGATCCTGAAAAAAGGAGACCCTCTAAACTGCACCAACTATAAAGGAATTAGTTTACTTAATATCACCTATAAAATCTTCTATGTCGTAATATGTGAACGTTTAAAGCCCATCGTCAACAACCTGATAGGTCCTTATCAGTGTGGTTCGACAAATCGACACCCACCATCTTTTCATCGATTTCAAGGCGACATATGACAGCATCTACATGGACATGGTCTAGAGCCATGTCTAGTTTTGGCATCCGTTTGTGCAGGATGACCATGGAGAATTCACACTACTCCATAAAGGTTGGAATAACTTAACATAACCTTTCGACGTTATAAAAGGTTTTAGACAAGGTGATGCGCTGTCATGCTATTTTTTAACATAGTACTTGAAAGAATAGTGCAGAACTCACACTTTAACACTAGAGGCACTATCTTTCAAAAGTATGTCCAATTACTAGCATACGCTGATGACATTGACATAATCGGAAGAACTCAGTGTGATGTCAATGGGGCTTTTGTGAGTATTGAGGCAGAGGCGGCAAAAGTGGGTTTAACGGTTAATGAGGCAAAACAAAGTACATGCACACAGAAAAAAAATCGTGTAAAATCAAAAATAATAATAATGATTCAACATTTTTTTGCTATGATTTTGCTCTAATGGCGTTTCGTGTTGATTTAAAATGATTTTCTTGTAAGACAAGCGTAAATTATTTTCGTTTTGAAATAACGTGATATCAGCTTAATTTGAAAAGACTATCGTATGGATATAACTCGTTGATTCCTGTTGAATCAAAATGACTACCATTTTAAAATAATATGCATATCCTCTTGAATCATATCGATTTTAAAATTGAAATAACGCGATCATCTCTGTTAAAACAAAATGATATTCACCTTAAAACAAAATCAGAATTCGAATTGAATCAACATGGCTCTCATGTCAAAATAACATGATAGTTCCTTTCAAAATAATTCCTTTTCGTATTAAAACAACTTGAATTTTCCTCGAAAAATCAATATGTTTTCATTTTAAAGTAAGATGAGAATAAACTTTGAATTAAAATGACGCTCATGTTAAATTAACATGAAGGGTTCTGATGAGTTGGTGATCCTGTGAACAAACATACATACAGAAATACATAATGCATTTTTTTATGTTATAAATTATTTATTCTTTAAAAATATATTAAAATACATTAATTTCAAAAATATATTTATATAACAAAACAAATATCCAAGCTTGTCAAGAATGAATCGAATTTAAGAAGTGTGTTATCAAAATATAAATAGAACTATTTGAGTTTATAAATCGTTAACCCAACAACTATTAATAATGGTTGCACTGTCAAACCTTTGTTGAAGTATTTCTCCAGAGGATCTGATAAGGTTTTATTGTAATCACTTATAGTCGTTAAGTGCACAATAAAGCTTTCGTTTGCATCCGGAATTGAAATTTTTCTGGAGAGTTTCGATCCTTTGTCTGCAAACCGTGCCGTTGGCAAAATAACTGAGCTTAGAAGAACAGCAAATATATGGTCAAAAGAGTCTGTGAAAAAAAATTTATGATTTAAGAATTCTAAACTAAGTATTTTTTTTTTAATTACTTGGATCTGCTATCCCCTTTGAATTAGATAACATTTCCCTGGACTTTTTATCTTTGATTCGTAGGCAGTAATAGTTTTCGATTTTCCTTTTAAAATGTTCCCACTTGCTTAGAAGCAGATATCCTTTGTTAAGATGGGGTAAGTCAAAATCAATATTTATCTAAACGAATCATATTTAGTAGATAGACCATAAGTGATCAGGTAGGTTATCGTTCTAGGGTTAACACTGTCCCAATCAGAAGATTCTCTTGAGAGCGATAGTTTAAAGGGAAGTAATTTTGCTGTTTCAATTTTATCAAGACCAGAAGTTTTTGACACCGAATCTTCTCAGTTGCTATTCTCTTCCAAGTTGTCAGATAATGGAACCAAAAGTCGCGAACGCTTTGCTTTCTGATTCACATACCTGTCCCAAAGTTTTCCACCAGGGTTTTTTTTTGTTCCACGTGGTCTAAAATAATATTCCTACAATTTGGAAGAACACATTTTTAATACATAAGCTAACTTTGTTCAAAGCAAACTACATATATTCACCTTTATTTCGCTGGGAAAAAGCTCCAATCTTCTATGATTAGACTATTGGAGGAAAATCTTTTGGCGTTAATTTTTTGTTATGAAAAAAAATATCTTCTAAAATGATATTTATAACATCGGCCCGAAATGAGTCTGTTAGGTGGTTATTGTCCTTGTAAAATTGCTTTGCCGCTTTGCCCTTTAAGCTGTCTTCGAGAAGATGTTCTAGTTTCTAAAATAAAATAGAACAAACAAATTGGAATACATTCAAAACGTTTGAAATATTAGTTTTTACATTCGATAATTGAGAATTCAAATATGAGCTCGTTGATGGCGTTGGTGTGGAACAACCAATGAGTTGTGTTTTTAACCAGGAAATTACTTTATTAGCAATCGAATCCGACAAACTTTCATCGGCAATCCCAAACTTCAAAGAAAGGAATATTATAGTTATTAAATAACACTTTTTTTTTTAAATTCAAGAAGGATTTATTATTACCTCAGTTTTCCTCCAGCTAAACAACTTCTCTCTGAAAGTTGCACGTAGGCCAATGAGTGGTATTGCTTCTTTAATGTCTTCTTTCCACAAATACTGCAAATTTGATTGAACGATGACGATATAATATTTTATATTGATATTAATAAAAAATAAATCATGACCGATTATATTGTACTTATTGTAGGTATGTATGTACTTACGTATTAAATAATATTTTGCCTCCGGCAAGTTAAAGTTATCCAGCAGCTCGTCCAACTTTGTTTGACTTTGGTCCAACACTGGTACTGATGGCAAATTAAGAATAATATTTCCTTGGTACGTTACTGACTCACTTAACACAAAATCATTACTTTGTACATCCATTACAAATAATCTTTTAAACACTTCACTTCACTTTATTAAAACGAACTCTTTTGACTGAAAGCTAAAATGCGAATGCCACCACACATGCAAGGTGTGGTCGAAAAGATAACGGACCTTTTTGTCTCGTTTGGCAAATCTTAATCAAAAATCAACACGATTTGATGCAGTAAGAACACTACTCCCTCTTACTTCAACACGATTTCTTTTTGTTTTAAAACGATTAAATGTTGATTGGCTACTAAACAGTTTTTGAGCTGAGACGCGCAATCAAATAAAGTCAAAGAAAAACAAAAACGCTAAAGCAACCAGAGAAAAGGTGCTGAAATGATAACTGATCTTTTTCGTCTATCGGCAAATTTCAGCGTATTTCAACTCGACTCCGTTTTATTTCCACACGATTTACTTTTGTTTTAAAACGATTTCATGTTGATTGAATACAAAAGCAACTATAATGCATCGTTTTGATTTTACATTTTCTGTTAATCCGAATGTTAACACGATTCCCTTTTATTTTAACACGATTTACTTTTTTTAATCTGATTTAAAGTTAATTTTAAACGAAATACTTTAAAATCAACACTTAATTAATAATAATGACAGTTCAAAAAGCATTCATGTTAAAATAATCACTAAAAATATCAATTTAAAACGAAACCATTTTAAATCTAAATGAAAAAAAGTTGATTAAAAAACTGTGCACCATTGTAAAAACAATAATTTGTCGTGTTGATTTTACATTGGATTATTTTTCTGTGTGTGCTGTCGTTAAGAAAGGACATACAACACCGACGTCTCGGTCAAAACGTACCATCGACAGACGTTACTTTGAGGTAGTCAAGGATTTCGTCTACCTAGGCTACGCTGTAAGCGCAGAAAATAACGCACTAGCGCTAAGATCAAACGCAGAATAACTCTTGCTAACCGCTGTTTCCTTGGGCTAAGAAAGCAATTGAGTGGTAAAGTCCTCTCTCGAGGGACCAAAGTGTTGCTATATAAGACCTTTATCATCACCGACTTGTTATGTGGTGCAGAAGCATACACTATGACAAAAGGCGGATGGAAGCACCTTGGGTCGTTTGGAGAGCAAAGTTCTTCGTGTAATCTACATTCCCGTATGCATCGAAGTAGAGTGGAGGAGAAGATGGAACGAAGAGTTGTACGGGCAGTAAAGCAACGTAGACTTAGCCAGGAGGGAAAAAGTCCAACGACTAAGATGGCTGGGTCACGTAGAGCGCATGGAAACCAATACTCCAGCTCGGAAAGTCTTCTAATCCACACCCACAGGACAGCGCAGTAGAGGAAGACCGCGGATCAGGTGGCGCGCACAAGTGGAAAGTAACATTGTTAGCGCTTAACTTAACCTTAAAATTATACCACTCTTGTTTGTTTTGTTGAAAAGGGTAGTTATAAATTGACAATTCGTCGCTGTCTGCGAATAGAAATAAAGTTCATGTGAAAGAAAAGTCAAACTATCGAACATCCACAGTTCATGTGCAAGATGCTTAAATCTTTTGGATTGAGTCTTCTTCATTTCGTCTCATGGGAAAACAGAAAATATCTAGAACTTTTTACGAGAAAAACTTCGCGTAAGGAAACGATGAATGATGTTTTTAATATACTTTTTATTTCTTCAGAGCGTTTTCTGGAAAGTCTTAGGTGCATTTCGAAAACCAAATAAAGCGAACTGCTTCATCCGCTCATAAAAGTAGCCTGGACCTGGAAAGCTTCCACCATGAGTGGAAGAAGGGAATTATCGATCACCACTACACCTGCTGTTCATCGACTTCGAGAAGGCCTTGATAGCGTTACCAGGCAATATATCTGGTTAGCTTTGCGGAGGAGAGGCATCCCAGGAAAAATAATTGCTATCATATGGTGGATCCAAGTGTCACATTCTGCACGATAGTAGGTTGTCAGATAATTATGAAGTTCGAAGCGGACTCAGACAGGGCTGTATTCTGTCAGATAGCGGAGGCATCCAATGGACTTTGAAATCCTATTTAAAGCACTTGGATTACGCGGTCGATGTTTGTTTACTCTCTCATATGATCATGGATCTCCATTCCATCAGATGACAACAAGTGTGGAGAAAGAAGCATAAGTTGGGGGCTGAAAATTAATTCCGGCAAAAGAAAAATGATCAGCCTCGGAACCCGACCATCCTCTCAAATAAATATTTTCTCGCAACCGGTGAAAAAAGTGGAGAGTTTTCAATACCTTGAAAGCATCGTTTCCATCGAAGGCGGAATCGAACAAGACGTCATCTAACGCGTCGGCAAAGCAAAAGCGGCGTTCGGTATGCTGCTTAGGAACAAAGCTACGACTGTTTCGCACAAATGTCGAATCTGTGCTTCTATATCGATGCAGCACTTGGAAAGTTACTTCCGCCATAACAGGAAAGCTGCAAACCTTCTTAAATAGATGTCTTCGTAACATCCTAAGGATTTTCTGGCCAAACCGTATTTCAAATGAGGAACTTCATAGAAGATCAGGTCAAGAATCTATAAACACTATAATACGAAGACGTAAGTGGCAATGGATTGGACATACGCTTCGATAAGATAAGGACCGCATTGAAGGCCAAGCAATGCAGTGGAATCCGCTCGCACAAGAAGAAAGAAGAGCTGGACAACCGAGAAGCACATAGCGCAGGACAGTCGAGTTGGAGTTGGAGGGAGCTGAAACACATCTCCGGAAACCGTACACTATGACGCGTAGGCGTAGTAGAGCCTTATGTCCCTTGAGGGGTTCCCAACGAACCTAACAGGTCTGAGGACCTAAGTAAGTAAACAAAGTGAAATAGAACCATAAGTCTTAGAGCTTTTCGATACAACATTTATTGCTTAAGAAATGTCCTTTTGTACCATTCTGTTCATGCGGGCACCCAATGAGTTGCAAAAGAATTTTGTTTTGCCCTCAAAAATCTTTGGCCATAGATTCCTAGAAACTCTCTAAGCCTCAATAGCTGCCTACCTGCTGTTTGCGATTTCAAAGAAACTTTGGTGGATTTGTTCATTTACCTGCTTTTTTGGCCTCTATATTCATGAAAATGTGGCGCTCTTTTTTTCAATTTCAAAAATATATAACCTGGTTCTCCAGAATTAAAAGAGATAGAGCTTGTATCTCACTTATGAAATTGCAAGTTGACGAAAAAGTAGAATTTATGCTTAAAAGAAAAACTGTTCGTAACTCTCCAAAGATAATATTATAAATATTTCAAGTCACTATTTAGTTTACAAGTTTAGAAAATAGAACTTTTTAATAAAACTGTTTAGAAAACGATAAACAAAGTAATTGATTGTTTTCAAATGATGAAAAAATAATTGAGAATCAGTTGAAATTTGGATAAGTTAGTGCCTCTTAAAAATGGTAGTAGTACTTTACTTATGCTGTTCCTCCCTAAATTAGAAGAACTCAACTTTTAGCTATAAATTATAAGAACAACACAAAGAAGAATATAAGAGATATAATCGTTTGTCGATCAAACTTATTATTGACTAAAAAAAAATCAAGAAATTATAGAAAAATCTAATAATTCTAACAATAATTATCAAATGTATACAATAAAGCATAATTGACTTACTCTTAGTTGAACTTACCATCCTTCGTTACATTTACATTTTCCACAGTGAAAAACTCCATTTTCCGTGCACAATTGACGCTCTAATTCACTATCGACTTCTTCCTCATCACAAGGACATGGTTTTTGAATTTCGATTTCCAACTGCAAATGCTCAGACAACCCAGGGTCTTCAATGCGAATTGTCCTTTTCTAAGTATTAAGAAAAATTGTATAAATTTAAAACAAATAAATTAAAGACACAAAGATCCAGTTTTTTATTTCGAAAATATTCCATTTAAGCTTTTTTTGTCAAAACTTTAGTCAATTTTAAGAATTATTCAATTAATTTAAATGGCTCCTATTAATAAGCCCAGATTTTCTTGAAGAATTTTTAGGGCTTTTCCTAAGAAAAACTCTGGCTGAATTTCTTCTAGCACAATTTCCAGGAGCCAGTTTGGATTAAATTGGAAATAAAAGTGAGCCTTGATTAGTTTTGAATCTTTTCAAAAACTGAATCTTCAAAAACCGAACACACATACATACATAATTTCCATCGGAAGGAAAATCCTTTAGAGTAATATTAATATAAAACTCAACTTCCTTTCCCATTTTCAAATCAGTGCAATAGTTACGTTTTTTTAAGTTTTCAAGTTGGCCTCCACAATTTGTTTCGTACATTATTTCAATGAATGTTGGACTGTTATCAATGAACTTAACCCTTTTAAGAAATGTTTCATAGCTGAAATATTCAAAAGTGAATTTAATCAGTTGTTTGATTGAATTTAGATAAAATTAGAGCTTGTTTTGCTAATGGAGGAGGTTTATCTTCTTCCGTTTAATTGAAAGGGTACGGTGCAGTGTTATACATATTTAAAAAAAATTTTGTTGCTAAACTTGGAGTTCTAACGTATTTTTCTCAAAAAGTTAGGGTAAACAAAATATAAAAATAACTAGTTATTGGCTTTCAAAATGCCTTTTACTTTTAGAATAGAACTCCGTGCACCGTAATTATCATAATATCCTGCCCCTTAAACTGAGTCTTTTGAACATGAGGACAATTTTTAAGGCAAATAAAATTTTTTGTTGTATACAACTCCCGTAATGTCCTCGAATTTGCTTACCTTGTTCTTATAAGCTCTAAAATATTAGACGAGTCTAAGCTTAGCTTCTCTACATTACTAATTCCATCCATTAGATTGCTCATTTGCTGATAAGTCTGTACAACATTTTCAGTAACGGCAAATATTACACTTATTTTCCTTCTGCCTAACTCTCTGTAAGTTTCCTCCAGAGATGGATAGTCAAAAACCAAGCTTTCAGTATATTCTCCGAGTTCATCTAAGTGACATTTTCTATCATTTTGTAAATTGATTCCAGCTAAAATTCCATCGCCAGCAAAATGCATAAATCCGTCTGTGGCAAGTACAACAATCTTCCTAGCTTCTTCTTTCCAGCCTATTTTATCTGGGCAAACAATAACTTGCATAAGAGCGTCGAGGCCACCTTCTAAATTATCCAGGTTACCAGTTACACGACTTTTCTTAACGGATTTCACAAATTTATCAACATCGTCAGTTAACGGAAGATGATGTCTGAAACTATAAGTTGGTTCGCAAGTGTGTCCTTCTGCTGCACAAGGGTTTTCTTTAGCATGAGGCATGATCATTGGCATTATTGGTTTGTCAGCAAAACTTCCGAAACCAATTCGATAATTGCCTGTTAGGTTTTGTAATGCTTGTGATAATTTTGCACCTAATTTGACTAAAGTTTTCTTATCATCGCGCATTGTCCAGGTTAGGTCCATAAGATAGTATAGGTCGAGCGGATTGTTCAAGGCAGGACGATATGTGAGTTTAAGTTGTTGTGTTTGGGCTAGAAGAAGATTATAAAATATACTATACAAATATTTTTAATACGAATTCGAACAACAAAAACTTAAAATAAAAAAGAGGCTCTGATGTGACCCACACTGATAATTTTCCATCCCGTCTGTCGATTTGTTAAGCTTAGTTGAATTATTACAAATGGGGTGTACCTAAGAAAATACTTAAGATTGTTATATCCTTTATGGCTAATAGAACCTTTAAATTAAACGTGGATGGATACGATTCTATTCTAAGGAATTGGACAATGCACACCTCAAGGTTCACCACATTCAGTAGTGTTGTACAACGCATACATATAGACTCCCTGATAACTGAGCTTCCACAACCCACTTACAATCTCCATTTTATTGGAGTTTATAGCAGCTATATACTGCCCTCCGAGGCGCTCTCCAACTGAAGAAGACTATGTAGAACTCCTACATTTGCTAGGACATAACTTCCTTGTTGGTGGCGACTTCAATGCTAAACACACCCAATGGGGATCTAGGCTCATAACAACAAAAGGTAAACGGCTATACCAAGCAGGCCGAAAATACAACTGCGAATTTTATTCTTCTGGTTCGCCAACATATTGGCCATCTGATATTAACAAAATACCAGACCTTATAGACTTTTTCGAAGTTAAAGGTATTAAACGAAATCATATAAGTGTCGAAGGTAATTACGATTTATCATCAGATCATACTCCAGTAATTTTATCACTGAGCGAAACAGAAATAATAGAAAAAAGTAATCCCAAGCTCGTGAATAACAGAACAAACTGGAACGAATTCAGAGACAAACTTGAAAATTTTATAAACCTAAGATGCAAACAATTGAACAAATTGATCATGAAGTAGAACAATTTATTACTGATGTGCAGCAGGCTGCAGAAGAAAGTACTCCAACTATTTCGAATGCGAGAGAAAAAGAAATAAAATATCCTATCGAAATAAAGGAGTTGATATTGGATAAAAGAAGAGCTAGAAGAAAATGGCAATCCACGAGATTTTTTTTTTTTTTTTTATAATATGCAGGCACTCAAGGGGTTATTAGTACCCTTTATATGTTTATATTTAAACACAGTGCGAGCATTAGGAAAATAGGGAAGGATTACAAAGGAGATAACGGTGCACATTGGTCTTAAAGTTCTGAACATCAAAATGGGAGGGAAAAACAGAGTTGGCTAAAGCATTCCACATTCTCGATGTGCGATTTAAGAAAGAATCTCTATACTTGACAGTACGCCCGAAATTGAGCTCAAGGGTAAACTGATGAGCATTCCTGGAAGTGCGAGTATTACGGCTGAATTGTTTAAGGGGTGGAATGCAACTGGCTAGTTCAACAGAACATTGTTTGTAAAAATATCGATAAAACAACGAAAGGCATGAAACATTGCGGCGGTGTTCTAGCGATGTAAATGTTTCAATTATAGTTCTATCGCCTATCATTTTTAAAGCCCTTTTTTGTATTCTATCCAAGAGATTTAAACTTGTTTTGGGGGCACCTGCCCAGATATGCGAATTATATTCAAGCTTTGGACGGATGAAGGCTTTGTAAATTACAGCCAGATCAGAAGGGGTGAAAAATTTCTTGCACCGTCGGAGAAATCCTAAGCACCTGGCAGCATTTTTGGCAAAATCAAATATATGATCGTTCCATAAAAGGTGATCTGTGATACACATACCAAGTACTGACAGTTGATTAGTTTCTTGGATGCAAGTGCCACTCATAGATAGTGGCATCGGGGGTGTGTTACGCTTTAACGACAGGAGACAGCATTGAGTTTTCGAAGCATTAAATTCTACACGGTTTTTGATTCCCCATTGTACAATGCTGTCAGGATCATAATTTAATGAGCTTATCATACGCTGCCGTTGAAGTTCCACATCCGAAGGACAAGGATGTGAATCTATAAACGAGTATGAAAAGCTGAGGGTACTGTCGTCGGCGAAACAGGTTAATGGATTAGAAGTGGCAGACATAAGATCATTTATGAATATAAGAAAGAGTGTCGGAGACAAAACGGAGCCCTGGGGAACAATAGCATTTATTTTAAGAATTTCAGACTTGTAACCATCCAATACAACTTGTATTGAACGGTTAGAAAGGTAATTTCTAATCCAACGAGATTCCCAGATGATAAGGTAGTTTTTAACCATCTTAACAACGAATTAAAAAAAAGAATCTGTGAGTTTAAAAATGATTCACTAAGTAGATTTCTGAAAAGTCTGACGACGGATGCTTCTACAGAATACTCCTTATGGAAAGCAGCTAAGCGCCTAAAAAGACCTCAGACACAAAACCCGCCGATAAAATCTCAAGATGGTAAATGGATCGGAAACCCGAAACAAAAGGCTGATCTCTTCGCTGAACATCTCGCGAATGTTTTCAAGCCATTCCCAGCAAGCACAGCTACAGATCCCTTACAGTTTGTTGACAGAAACGACGAATGTGAAATACCTTTTGTCACGCTCAAAGAAGTAAGAAGCATGTGTCAACATAAGTTTTCAAACAAAAAATCACCAGGGTACGATCTTATAACTGCTCAGGTTCTGAAAGAAATGCCTCTTATAGTCTTCAAGAAACTCCAATTTATAATAAACGCATGCCTTAAACTAAGATATGTGCCACATCATTGGAAAATTGCAGAAGTCATTTTTATACCTAAACAAGGTAAGCCACCAACAGAAGTTACATCTTACAGACCAATATCGCTTATACCAATCATGGCAAAAGTTTTTGAAAAACTGCTACTAAAAAGGCTTAGCAAAATAATTGAAGAAAGAAGACTAATTCTAATTTGGATTTAGAAATAAACATTCCACGATAGACTAAGTGCATCGAATTACGGATGTTGTGGAAAAGGCACTTGAAGAAAAACAAGTATGCTCGTCTGTACTCTTAGATGTTGCTCAAGCTTTTGACAAGGTTTGGCACTTGGGACTTGAGTACAAACTGCATAGGGACTTCCCCAGGCAGTACTACGAAATACTGAAATCCTACGTTACGAACCGACTCTTTAGAGTACGGTACGACCAAAATTGCTCGGAACTTAAGAAAATTGAAGCCGGTGTACCACAAGGAAGTGTCCTTTGCTGATGATACTGCAATATTGGTGCCAGATAAATCCGTTACGAAGGCTACACAAAAATTGCAAAATGCAGTCGATAAAGTTAGTGATTGGACGCACAAATGGCGTATCAAATTAAACGAAACAAAATCGACGCATATAAACTTTACAAACAAAAACATAAACAATGTTCCAATTTTTATAAACAGTACAGAAGTACCTTACTCCAATACCGCCAAATACCTTCCAAAAAATCCAAAGCAAGGTCCTTCGTGGAATAATAAATGCCCCTTGGTATATAAGAAATAGCGATCTACATCGTGACCTTCAAATTGAAATGGTTACAGAAGTGGTTAAGAAACACGCTGTATCACACAATCAGCGACTGCAAAGTCATACTAACTCTGAAATGGAGACCGTATTAAATGTACGAGACAATGTTCGGAGATTAAGAAGAACCAAGCCTCATGAGCTGATGGGCTAAAAGCTACGGGAAAGTGTTATAACCTTAAACTTCCCCCAATGCGATTTAAAAATTAAGAAATAAAAATAATTTAATTGATCTTTCATAGATTGGTCCTGATTCACCGGTGGTTTTAGTGCGGTAAGAGACCTACACTACTCGGTACCGATTCTTACCGAGTGTCTTTTGAAGATTTCCATCGGATAAAAAAAAAAAAAATGGAGTTTACGCTGCAGATAATATCTATGTCGTAGCGTCCGGCATCCCAAACCAGGTTCAAGATATTCTTCAATCTTCAACAAGCATACTTGTCAATGTCAGGATGGTCTGAGAAAATGGATGCAATTATACCACCCTCAAATATTAAGATAATTCATCTCTGCAGAAAAATAAAATGTACTTGTATTCCACTCTGCTTACGTAACACTCCAATTTCATTAAAAAAAGAAGGAAAGATTCTTTAAGTTATATTTACAAAAAACTTGAAATGGGATAAACATGTCAACAAGAACAACTCGAAAATCGACGCAGCTATAAACGAATGCTTTAGAACGGCAACAGGTGCCCTTAGATCGTCAAACGTTGAAGCACTTAGAGTTGAAGGAGGTTATGTATCCTTTAAATATCTCGCTGAAAAAAAGGTCAACAAATCTTTTAAGCAAAGCCATAGTTATTAGCAAAGCCATAGTAAAGCTATTTTTTTAAACACAAATAGGAAAAGTAACTCAGTATCTGCTTTAAATAACTTGGTCACTTTATCTGTATTCCCCCGAATCGCTCTAGAACATGATGTGTTAACAATGTCTCACAACGCTCCACCATGGAAACTAAAATCTCTACGAATAAACATCAGTCTGGCTTACCACAAAAAAGCAAACACGTCCGACGCTATATACAAAGTGCTGCATGAAGAACTTATCGCAAACATATGAGCGGACAGAATCTTTTACACCGACGACGGTTCGCAAAAGAACCCTCAGATACTTGAGTATCCTAAACTACACCAGCTTTTGAAAACAACTTTCACACATTTTCAAAAGCTAAGCCTTTCAGAAAAGTGGCGAAGCGCTCAAACCTTTCTTCAAAAACATCAACGCTGCAACACATGTGTCCAATATAACTAGTCCTTTACCAGAGAAGAATGTATAAAAGGATTAAGAGTTTATAGAATAGGAAAAACACTGTTTACAAGCAAACACTCCTACACTCGTGAAGCTCCAGAGGAATGTGAAACACCTCTTACAATCTGGCATATTTTTGTAGAGTGTCCTGTTTCTCGACAAACATATATTGAAACAGACGACGTAATTGAGACTCTGGCAAAAATCTTAGATCCATCAAATGTCAAAACTATCTGTCGAATTAAAGCTGCAATTGAAAAATTGCATTTCTTGTATTAAAAAACTAAAATGAATCTTAAGATAAGGCTCAGAAAAATAAATTAATACAAAAAATTAAACCAGTGACTTTTAACTATTTAACAAACAAAAATTTAAACAAATTAAAAACGTTCAGAATAAATTTAAACGATTTTAATAAAAATCCAATTGTCAGTTTATTTTACAAAAAATATAAATGTAGGTACACCTTAATTCATTTAACTTCTCAAATAACTTGACGGAAAACGACTCAACCTTTAATGTTCGATTGCATACTTTTTGGTGTTTTTATAGTATAATATAAAAAAAGTATCTTCTGCTAACTTCTGAGAGTAAGGAACCGAGCTGCCAAAAAAAGATTTGGGGTGGAATCTTTTAAGGTGATAAGTGATTGGGAACATTCATAAAGCTAGTGACTTAGTAGCCAAAATTCAACTCGCTTTGTGAATGCAAAATTGCACTACAAAGCTAGTCAACCCTGAACTGTCATATTAATGACAAATGCAAAAATACAAAATAAGGAACATTTGTTTTTTGAGCACTGTAAATATTTAGCTTTTTTTAACTCAAATAAAATCGAATATACATAAGTGTTATATGCACATGTATTTATATCCTGAAGAATTTTTCTAATTTTGAATTTTTGAGTCCTTACCGAGTAGCTGATTGTGAAACGTCAAAATAGTGTACACTAACTTTAGTCGCATTCACAAAGCTAGTGGCTACGTAGTCAAGGGATTCTGATTAGCTAAACCTAACTACAAAAGAAGTTGAAATTTTCCCTCCGACGTAGTGTAAAAATTTTGGCTACAAAGATAGTGCACACTGGTTTTGACGTATCACCAGCAGCTGCTCGGTAAGGACACAAGAATTAAAAATGAAATGAATCTTTCGGTATTTAAATACAAATATAAATCAATCATATTATATCTTCTATTTGGTTTATTGAATTTAAAAAGAAAACAAAACTATTTAAAGATATGAAAACTCAAATGTTTCTTATTTTATATATTCGTATTTGTCATTAATATGACAGTTCCGGATTGACTAGCTTTGTAGTGCAATTTTGCGTTCACAAAGCTAGTTGAATTTTCACTAAGTAGTCACTAGCTTTGTGAATGCGTGTTTAAAAATTTTACACTACGTCGAAGGGGAAATTTTATCTCACTTTGTAGTTGCATGTATCCAATAGGATTTGGGGGCCAAAAAAAAGTAGGTATAATATATTTTTTTAATTCTTTAGGTTAAGAAAATAATTTTAAAATGTGATCTTCCTACAAGGATAGCGATTCTCGAGCTTTGGAAGCTTAAAATGTCCTATAGAGCAATTGCATCTCCAATGAACTGTTCTGTAAAGAAAGTTTTTAATGCAATTGAGCATTTTTAAAACTTCGGGACTGCTGAAAATGTACCTCGTAAAAAACGGGCCGTAAGACAAGCTGCCAAATAGATCGAGCAATTAGTAGGCTGGCCAAATAAGACCCACGGAAAAGCTCCACAGAGATACAACGCCAACTTTCGGTTGCATTCGATGTCCCGATAGGGACACGCACAATCAGAAGAAGATTGGTAGAAGTTGGGTTGCATGGTCGTGTTTCTCGGAAGAAACCATTAGTAACCGCAAGGCAACGAAGTCTTAGAATAGAGTTCACAAGATCACACGACAACTGGACAACAAACGAATGGAAGTACATAATGTGGAGTGACGAAACTAAAATAAATAGGATCGGCCAAGATGGTGCACGTTCTGTCGGAAGGCCAAAAGGAACAGCGTTCCACCCTAGATACGTTTTGCCAATAATTAAGCATCGAGGCGGCTCGCTTAGCGTTTGGGGTTGTTTCTCGTGGTGTGGAGTTGGCCCAATCCATCGAATCGATGGAACTCTGACAGCCGTTAAAAACATTGACATTCTTAAGGAACGATTAGTGGATTGGGCCGATGAAAACATGCCAGTGATATGGATGTTTCAGTAAGACAACGACCCCAAGCACACTGCTGGAATTTCGAAACAGTTCTTTAGGGATCAATCGACAACAGTTCTGGAATGGACATCATCAAGTGCAGACCTTAATTCGATAGAGCATCTTGGGACGGATGTTAAAGGAGCTGTAGCTCTCAAAAATAACTCCTTCTTTCGAAGGTATTAAGAAGATAATAATAAGCTGCTTGGAAAACTGTACCCATAGAGCAGTGCAGGCGGCTTATTTCACCAATGGAACGAAGATGACGGGAAATTTTGAAGCAAAAAGGTTTTGCAACAAGGTTTTGAAGATAAATATAAGGTAAATGATATTATAAAGTTATAAAGTTTATAATAAGATATGATTTTTCTCTTTGTTTCTAATTAGTTGTCCACCAATAAATGTTTTGTTTTCGCAGAAACAGCCATATCAAATAAATGTTTTGTTTGGGAAACATTGTTTTAAGTTTAAAAAATATATTTAGAAAAAAAATATTTTTGCACAAACAAAAAACAAACAAAATACAGATACTGCTTTAAAAGTGAATTCAATTTGTGTATCTAATTATTTGTCCACAGCTGTATGTATATACAGTGAGTGTCATTAATATTCGCTTTTTATCATGCAATTTCTTTTTTCATATTTTCCACTTATAAACATTATTATAAATCTTAGTATTTGTTTATTTTATTTATGAATGAATATATTCTTTACAATTGATCAAAAATTATCCGCCATTTACCATCCTCCGCTAAGATTATTAGATGTAAACGCATAAAGGCTGAATGTAAACGCTCCATTAATATTCGGTTTTTTCTTCCTCTGCTTGTTTTGACATTTCTTAAGACTAACGGTTTGTTTTTTTTTTTAATGTAAAATTAAACCAAACTAGTCTGTAGGTTTTCTGCGTTACATTTGTAAAGTAATTAGAAGTCAAACATTATAGAATTATTCAATAAATTAAATATGGGTCGTAAAGGACAAAATTCGAGTCTTGAAACAAGAAAATTGCAGAGTTATTTAATATGAAGCCAAACACTGTCGGGGATATAGTCCGGAGATACAAAAATGAAGGAAGAATCGAGCCAAAGAAGCAGTTGGGCCAACCAAAATAACTTACGGTGAAAGAAGAACGGCTTATAGTACGAAAGATCATAGCTAATCCTCGTTTAAGTGCCCCAAAAATAGTTGAAGAAGTCAGAATTGAATGCAAAAAGCAAATATCTGCATCAACCATTCGTCGTACCATCAAAGCATATGGCTGCAATGGTCGTGTTGCCCGAAAGAAACTCTTCATTAATATGCGCAACAGGAAAATTCGAGTCAACTTCGCGAAGGAGCATAAAAACAAGGATGCAAGTTGGTGGAACGACGTGGTTTGGCGGAAACCTAAAGAAGAGCTAAAGCGCAAAAATTTAAAACCAACTGTCAAACATGGCGGCGGGCACGTCATGGTTTGGGGTTGCATATCTGCAAAAGGCATGGAGAATCTTGTTTTCATCGACGGCATTATGAATAAAGAACAATATTTGAGAATTTTGAGAGAAAATTTGAGACAAAGTGCTGAGAGAATGGGTGTTTTGCGCAGTTTCAAGTTTTATTAGGACAACGACGATCCGAAACATAAGGCTGATGTTGTTAGAGAGTGGCTACTCTATAACTGTCCAAAAGTTATCCAAACGCCTGGGCAATCCCCAGACTTAAACCCCATTGAAAATTTTTGGGATGAATTGGATCGAAGAGTTCGTGTAAACCCCGTTACTTAAATAAGTGGACTTAAAATTCGACTCCAAGAAGAATGGAACAAGATTAGTGTTGAATATCTTTCCAAAATTATAAAAAAACATGCCTCAAAGACTTCAAGGAGTCATATCCAATCAAGGTTATCCGACAAAATATTAAATCATTTCTTAAAAAATGAATTTCTTAACGATGCATTTGTGTTTTTAGAAAAAACCGAATATTAATAAACTGTGTTTTTTTAAAGTTTTGTTCCTCTTCTATTTTTTTCTTTGTTTAGCTTTTAGTTTGGTAACAAAAAATTATACCATTTAATAAGAAATAATAAATTCTTTTTTCACAAGCAAGAAATAGTTGTATATATTTTATTTTTAAACACCAAGTCGAAGTAAAAAAAAGTAACAAAAACCGAATATTTATCGCAGTCACTGTAAATATTTTTACTTTTTAAAAAGAACTAAAAAAACATATATTTTTCAATAGTTGAACATTTTCTTTACAATTGATTTTTGATAATTTGTATTGGTTTTTTGGTTGATTTTTAAGGTTTTTATATATTTTTTGAATTTTATGTAAGTTTATTTCTTTGTATTTATTTTGATTTGGTTTCTTTGTCAGTTGCAAAATGATGAATTAAGTCATTAAATTCAATTTCCTGCAAATTGTAGCATCGTGCTTCGCAGTTAATTTTTAATCCGGTTCAATTCAAAAAATCTACAGGCAGTTTCTACATTTGGAAATGAGTTCTCAATTTCATCCTCTGTAATTAGACTCTAAAACTTTGATATTGTAATAAGATCTTCATTTACATCTTTATTGAATTCTTTGAAAAATTGTACGAGGTGAAGGCATTTTACCTCAACAATTTCTGCATTACCATCTCTATGACATTTTTTTGAAAACTGTTCGCAAGAATTTTGCAACTCCACTGAAGTCAAATATTGCAATAGTATTTTGAATTGCAAAGTAATAGTATCAATAATTGGAAAAAAGTTCATATTCTAAACTTTTCTTTCCCAATTACCTGGAAGGATGGTTGGATTTATGAATTCTTTTTAATATTGTGCTCCAAATTTGTGTGAAAATGAGGAACTCCAGTTTTGACATTTTCTTAGACAGGCTGTGTCTGGAGCTTGCTCAGATTCTCTAGAGATAGATGATGACCATCTTGTTTCAGAAAGGCTTTTAAGAACTCTATGTGAACCTAAACATTCATTCAATTTATACCAGCGATGGGTAAAAGCAGAAAAAAAGTTGTATATGTTTTGAAACATTTGAAAGAAACTTCTTGCCCCTTGCACACATCCAGCCGCATGAAGGCCTACTAAGTTAAGAGAATGTCCTGCACAAGGTACAAAGGTAGCAAATTCGCACTTCACCTTTAATCTTGCTTGCAAACCAGAATATTTTTCCGACATATTAGACGTATTATCATAGCTTTGTCCTATGTAATCCTCTATTGAAATATAATGATTTTCCGGAATTATCAAGATTGTGTCAGCCAAATATTCAGATTTATGCTCTTGAATAGGTATACATTTTATGGAGTGAGGTGTGAAAAGCCAACATGTGTGCAGAACTGTAGAGTAGAACGAATGCAGAGTTGTTAAAATAATGTTGATAGCGTGTACAGGTGTATGCTTAAAGATTCATGCTGCCAGAAGTTTAAGATGTTGAGGATGAGAATTTCAACGGAACGTAGAGGAAAATAAAACTTGTTTTTCTGCTACTGTCTGCTAACCTTATTTCGTTTTCTGTATAATTCTTGTATAGATTCGTTCACTTTGATTTTTTGGATTTGGGGGCCAAATAATTGCGGGGCCCATGCCTTAAGACGCCACTGTGTGTAAGATGATTCTATTCAATTCGATTGAACACTTTCAGACTAGAATTATTGTCAAAATTCATCATTTTTGTGATATAAAATATCTAAATAAAGTATCGAATTGGCTCTGTTGTAATAACATTCTTACTTTTCTTGTTTTTTCCAAAGTTGTAAGCTTTTTCGGTCACAAGAATGTTAGCGCTAGATCGTAGTGCGCTATATTAGAAGAGATAGATGGAAAGTTCTTAAGCTATTGACAGTTCATTTCTCCAGTGTGTTTCATAAATAAGTAAGAAAGCTCTGATCAAATTTTGCTCATAGCGAATTCGATTAGCTCAGGTTTTGCTCAGTGCTCTGATCTAAGCTTAAAGAGTAAACGCCTGTCTAATTTTTAAACCTTTCTTTTCTTTTGTAAATGCCTTTTATTAAAAAAAAAAACGACCTATTTATAGGCATTCCCAACTCTAGACTGGTCCATTCCATTCACTGCTCTTATGAGATCATAAGGATTTAGCAAATAGCTAAAAGTTAAAATAGCTTTGGCGTTTAAAATTAGGCAAATCATCTTTTCAGTTTTAAGCAACACTCAATAACAATATATTTTAAGACATTCACCATGTTCACGATGGTAAGGCCCATCATTAACTATTTTAATAGCATGGAACATTAACTTGGAAAGTTCTACTAAGGGAAAGTTCAAAGGCTAGAATTTTTGCTAAATGAAACATGTCAGCAAAGAAATTATCCTCTAACCCGTCTGTAAGAGGTTATTAGTAGTGCTATAAATGGAGCGATTATGTCTTAAGTGCATTGGAATACAGTGAAAGGCTCCGCATTTCAAAATCCTCTGCTAAACAGTTTATCGAAACTCTGACAAAGGAGAAAAGTGATTAAATACAAACCAAAAACGATCAAAAGGGGTTATAATCTGGAACGAACTTCCAAAAGTGAGGTAGGCCAAAAAAGAACTCTTGTGAATTATAGTATAACCAACAATGTTTCGAAGACTGCCGTTTTCTTCGAAATTAATAGAAGAGTTACCAAAAACTGTAGTCGATCTCTGTGTTATGAGCGTTTTCAAGAATTGGATGCTTTATATCAACAATTTTAGTTTTTAAAGTGAAATTCAAATTCTGATTTAAAACCAATGGTAGATCGCTGCACGCTTTACCAGTGTTTCAAAAGCTGAAATCGTATTGATTAGACACCAAGACCTAACCGGACGTACAGCTGCTGATAAAATTGACCAAAGCCTCAATGGCTTTTATTATGACTTAAAAAAACTTAAAAAAATAAATATTCGTACAGGTAAAACACAAAGTGTGGTAAAAAAAAGAACGTAAACGCAAGTCTCGCAAAAGATTTAAAATGTATTAAAATTCGAGCCATCTTAAATGAATTAAACATAAGAAAAAACCGCTACTTGAGGAACAACGGAAAGTTATGCTATTAGAGTTCTTTAAAGCTCAAATAATCTTGAAAAATAATGATTTGGTTTGGATACTAGTTTTTAAATTCTTTTCATAACATCTTAAGGGAGTAATAACACCAACAGATGGCACAATTCCTTTAATTTTTTGGAAAAAAAAGTATTCCATATATTACAGTACAGTGAGAAATTGCCAACAAAACGATTAACGGTAGTCAAATTTTTGTATTTGAAGATTGGCCCAAGTAAAAGAAGATCTGTCAGAATAATAATTTAAAAAGACACACAAATAGAAGAAAGTTTTGTGAAAATCAAATGTTAAAATTAACTTTGGAAAAAAACTAACTAAAACTAATAAAATGGACAATTTTTAAGAAGACATGGTAAGAAAACATCTGGCAATTGAGATTCTATAAAAAAAGTTCATTTAACAATTGCATCTTTGACATAAAATAAAAACTTCAAGGAGAGGGGTTGTTCGTAGACTACTAAATTAACATGTGATGTTGAAGCGAGCTCGTCTCAATTCTTTATATAACTGAATCGAGTTGAAATAAGATTGATTTGACTCGATTCCGGTCGGGGTACGGATATTATAAATAAATTGGGTGGCGCAACAGTCAGTTGAGAACTAGGGCCTAGTGACTTACAACTCTAAACCATTCCTGTGTGCGAATAATGTTGTCAGGAATGGAGGGGACTTACAGTTTATATGAAGAATCCGAACGGCTAATTTGAAAAAGAACTTTTTCATGACAAGAGAATTTGTCAATTCCTCGCAAGAGGCAGTACACGTGAAAAGACTTAAGATGGCATAGACAGGGATCGAACTTAAGACCTATGGCATGACAGTCCAACGCACTTAAAATCATGTCATGGGTAGGTACTAGTCGGGGATCGGAGTCGATTCAAAACTTGTAAAAAAAACCTGTGTGGAGGAGTTGGATTTACAGATAAAGCATGTTTGCATGTTTGTGAACAAAAAATATAGTTTTGTTTTAATCAAATTTAAAAAAAAAAAATGGACACGGAGTTGCTAGCATATTCTTATATGATGCTGAACTATTCACTTCTTCATTGTTTAAAACGAATCGAACTATCTCACTTGCACTTCATAACAAACATCGAAACACCATTTGCATTTTAGAAAGTGCTGTCAAACTTGATCATCTTTAAATCTTCTTGTGTGGTGGAAACACCAAAATATTTATTTAATCTAAACTGAGATAAACCTTTGGTGGAAACATAGCAAAACTTAATTATCTTTTCTGTTGATTTCTCTTGCAAAATCAGCCCAGTTAGTCCATTTCCATTAACAAAACTAAATAAAATCAATAGTAACAGATTGATTAATGATTTGTTTCCCAATGGAAAACATATGATTCCAAATGCACAAGTACTCAACGAACACACCCATCGAGTTACAAATTCAGTATCAATGGTACCAACATTTAATAAATCACATAAGATTCATTCGAGACTAGTATAAGTGTCAAAAACCCATCCCTAGTGAGATTCTACTCTAACTTTTATCGCTAGTATTCATACTATGGATATTGTTTTAGTTATTCGTGTAAAATTCTACTATACTATGGATAGATTTTCCAACAAAACACGGGTAATGGTGTGCGTTTTCACTTGAATTAAAGTGTATATGGCGTCAAATTTGTGGTTCTTTAAATGGTTTACTAAACAAACAAGTTTTGAAAACCATTATTTCAATTTTCCATTAAGAGTAAATATATGAAAGTTATGTTTGATGGATAATAATGGAACTTACATTTTACTAATTTAAGGCGAATTTTTTGAGGTTTCATTTGTATCGCACGATTGGTTTCATTTTGAAAATCTTGCAGCTCTTCATCGCTGATGACGTCAATTTCTTGTTTATTCTCCCAAATATTTTCAAGTGAACAATTATTTTGTATAAGTTCATTACGGGTCAGGCATCTCGGAAAAATTTCATACATCTACACACAACAAAAAATATAAACAAATAATTATCAAAAAATAGAATAAACAATAATCTAACCTTATCCGTACACCAAGCACAGTTGTAATTTGTACCAAGGCATCCTTCACATGTGTCTTGAATATAGCATTGTTTTTCTCCTAATTAAAAGTGTTTAAAAATTAAGAAATTAAAATAAATGTTACTAATAAGTCACACCACCGTTAATATCCGTTGAAGTTGATTCTATTTGAAATATTAGTCTTGTCAATAGTAAAAAGAACACTGATATTTTTAAACAAAACATTTTACAAAACTTATTTTCTTTTAAACTTCTACATTTGTTGTTCACAACTTAATGATATTAGAGCGTCTAGGAATTTTCAAGACTTACCTTAATAAGTATACTTACGACACAAAGAACATTATCTTTTTGGAGTTTAAAGATAAAGAGAGCATTATAAAGCTTATCAACATTTGTTTAACTGGCCATGAGCTATCTAATCATTTATAGATATTTAGTTACTTTCTCAAAATACACCGGTTGGACTGTTTATGTGTTTAACTGATGTCCACAAACACGAACACGTGCATTTTTGTTTAATGAATAATAATAATTTAATATATGCTATGTATAGAGTTACAGTGGTGAAAAAAATAATAAAATAATTAAATTTAAATTCGCAGCCGTTTTTGACAAAATGTTTTTCAATAAGGCAAAACGGTTTAAAAGTAAGTTTTGTTCTTGTAACGAATCTGATGTCTAAACAATTCTTTTATATCAAGCTTTTGAAATATATTAAAAAATATAAAAACTGATATTTTTAAAATTTGAACAAATGGATAAAACTAGAGTTTGGATTCGAAATCAGCACTGAAAATTAAGTCCAAACGTATTTTGCAAAACTATTAAAGTATCAAATTCAAGTTTTTCTCGAAACTACTACTACATAATATAGATTAAATAAAGACTTATTATTTCAATCAATTCAATTAAAAAATAGATTTATTTACATTAAATAATTGTACATTTTAACATTTTAATCCTATCTATTATAAGGACATGGCTAAAAGCCGTCTGCCAAGAACTATCAATTTTTGAGTACATTTAAATCATGAGTTTTATTCTAATTATTTGTTTTTCTTTTAAATTTAATATTAATACTATTTAGGAGTGTTAGCATAAGTTTTAATTTGTTAATAAAGATTAAATTTCTTTTTTTTTCATGTTTAAGTCGATTCATCTCAGTTCAAAAGTCTTCATCAATTATCATTTTTCGGTAACTTAGTGAAGTCTTGCAAAATTTGTCGAAAGCTTCCCAGTCGGGACCGTTTAAAGCATTTTTCACTTCTTCGGATGACAAGCTTGGTTTCCCAAAGCAGCTCCTTCTGATGTCTTTTAATGCTGGGCATACTCCTATGAAATAAACGGAATCCTCACGCTGTACCATGTTGCATATTGAACAAAAGAGCGGTAGATCACTTCTATGGGGTATGAAATTTAACGGAAGCACCTCTCCTCTTGCTCTAAAGATATACGAAATTTTTTGGGTGCTATGACAGTCCTTAAAATAGTTATGGAAGCCCAAGTTAAGTTCCAAGGTCCTGTGAATTTCTCTGTGAGTGGAGGCATCTGCGACTTCTCTCCATTTTATTCGCATCTTCTCATCTATATGTGCTCAATAAATATGTAAAGGGTTTCCTTCCATTGGGTTCTTGAGTCCCAGTTCAGTTAAAGAGGATAGTTGTAGCTCTCTGCTAGGTCTAGAATATCCTTATACCATAAGGTGTTATTGGTGACTGCAAAGTTAATAAGTTGCCGTGGTAGTCTATCTGCATCCATATTAATTGCTTTAAGTATATAGTTGATATTGAGTTTTAGGGTTTGAATAAATAAAGCGGACATTCCTGTTCCAATCATCAACACATAATTCGGTAAAAATCCGGGTAGTTGAAATGTTCTACGAAGGTAATATATTAACAGTTTTTCAACCGTATCAAATTATAGGTGGCCCCATGCCACTGTGTTTCTTTTATTTGCAATGGCTGGAAATTTCAGGGTAGATTATTGTAATATTCGTGGGCTTAGATCGAATTTTCTTTCTGTGTACTCCCATGCTGCTTTAAACAGGCCAGCTATATTGGCAGTAAGTGCAACCCAAGTGAGTGAGGATTCCGATCCCACTGAATTCGTTATTCAAGGGTATAACTTGGTGCCATTATTCTTTTCCCACCATGGTCTCGCCATATACATTAGGAATGATTTTGCTTATCAGTTTTTGCCACAATATGGTCTCTGCAACAATTCTTTTTTCAATTTTATGTGGTTTAAATTTTCCGTGAATAAGCAAATCATTCACTATTGCTTCCTTTATCGAAGCCCCAATCTAGACAGAGTGTCAACTTCTCGTGAATTTGATGCTTTGTCTGATTCCATCCAAAGAATTGTTTCGTCCTATCCTCGCACTGAAATCGTTGTTACGGGCGATTTCAATGTACACAATTCTTCATGGCTTCAACATTCGGGCCAATCAACACCAACTGGGAATGAGAACTTTTATCCTGAATAGGGTTAAAAGCATCAGACCTAAGGAAAACGCATGGTTCGATGCGAGCTGTAAAGAGGTTATTAGGGTTAAGAAGGTAAAATTCCGTTGTTTTAAAGCCAATCCAACTGAGGAAAACCGGAATAAGTTCAAGCAAGCCAGGAAGGCCTGCAACGCCCATATTCGACGGACCAAATTTTTACATGACCAAAAATTTCGGCAAAAAATACTGCAATGTCTCAAAGGCAGTACAAATTTTTGGTCATTTGTAAAAAATATGAGGAATTCTTCCTCTTCCTCGGTTCCTACGCTCGTTGTGAATGACACTCCATTTGTTAGCTCTTTAGAGAAAGCAAATCTCTTTGCTAGGCAGTTCGCCGCCAATTCAACTCTGCCAGTGAGTGTTATGACTCCGCCTGTACTTGAGCGAGTTAATGATTCTATGGGGCAAATCTTTTTTTCCACTCGTACTGTAGCGAGAGTCCTAAAAGATCTTAACATACATAAATCTGATGGTCCGGATGGATCCCCGCTATTGTTCTGAAGAGGTGTTCTTCATCGCTGGCAAAACCACTGCGTAAGCTTTTCCGTCTGTCCTACTCCTCAGGTCTCGTTCCGAGCGGATGGAAAACTGCATTTGTCCAGCCTATTTCCAAGAAAGGTGAATCTTCCTCACCCTCTTATTACCGACCGATTGCACTTACGTCCCTCCTTTCCAAGGTCATGGAAACGCTGATTAATTATCAGCTCAAGAAATATCTCGAAGATCGAAATCTTCTTAATGACCGACAATTCGGCTTTCGTAGCAATAGGTCCACTGGTGATCTCATGGTTCATCTCACCGAACAGTGGAACAAATCTTAACATAGTTTTGGAGAAAGTAAGATTATTGCACTTGATGATATTTCAAAAGCATTTGATAGGGTTTGGCATCAGGCTCTCTTATCGAAAATGCGTGCTTTCGGTTTTCATGAATCCCTGCTTCATTGGATTAGTAATTACCTTTCGAATCGTTCAATACAAGTTGTATTGGATGGATTCAAGTCTGAAAACCACAAAATAAATGCTGGTATGCCCCAGGGCTCTGTTTTATCTCCAACACTCTTTCTCATTTTTATTAATAATCTCCTGTCTGCAACAACTAATCCAATACATTGTTTCGCTGACGATAGTACTCTTAGTTTTTCATATTCGTTTTCATATTCACACCCCTCTTCTTCGGATGTGGAACTGCAACGACAAAATATGATAAGCTCATTAAATTCCGACCTAAACAGCATTGTACAATGAGGAATAAGAAACCGCGTGGAATTTAATGCTTCGAAAACGCAATGCAGTCTTGTATCGTTAAAGCGAAATATACCCCCCCTGCCATTATCCATAAATGGCACTTGAATCGAGGAAACTTAACATCTCGATATTCTTGGTATGTGTATCACCAAAAACCCTTTTGTGGAACGATCACATACGTGATGTCGCCAAAAATGCCGTAAGATGTTTGGGTTTTCTAAGGCGATGCAAGAAGTTTTTCTCCCCCTCTGATCTGGCTGTTATTTACAAGACTTATATACGTCCAAAGCTTGAGTATAACTCCCATATCTGGGCTGGTGCTCCTGCAACTTACTTAAGCCTATTGGATAGTATTGAACGTAGAACATTTAGATTGATTGGTGATATTACCATCATAAGATCATTTACGTCACTTGAACATCGTCGATATGTTTCTTGTCTCACCCTCTTTTACCGTTGTTTTAATGGTGCTCTAGTGAAATAGCCAGCTGCATTCCTCCCCTTAAACAGTTCAACAGTAATACTCGCGCTTCTGGGAATGCTCATCAATATACCCTCGAGCCCAACTTCGGTCGTACTGTCAAGTACAGAGATTCGTTCTTTAGCCGTACTATTCGAATGTGGAATGCCTTGCCACACTCTGTCTTTCCCAGCTATTGCAATATTCAGGAATTCAAAACCAATGTGCACCGACTCCTCCATTCAACCCCTCTCTCCCCTTCGTAGTGCTCACACTGTGTCTACATAATAAGGGTAGTTATCCCTTTGAGTGTGCGCTTATTATAAGAAAAAAATGCCTGGGCACCATAAAACAAAATGGATTTCGCTACTGCTTCAAAAACTTGGTATTTAGCACTGTGCGCGATAATACTTTGGAAACAATTTCTCCATGTTGAATTAATTGCACACTTACATAGCTTGGGATAGTTTTTCAGTTAAATGAGTTTCCATAATCAGATCTGAGGTGAAAATCATTCCTAGGTTCTTGTATTGCTTAACTACTTCGATTGATTCTCTTGCAAATACCCAATTCTCTGCTCTTGACATTCTACCTCCACCACTTTTGAATATCATAATTTTTGATTTCCTTAGGTTAAGCTCAAGGTCCCAAAGATTACAGTATTCCGCAACTCGATTAATCATCATTTGCATAGATTCGGGTGATTAAGCCAAAATGACAATGTCGTCAACGTGCAAAAGAGCCTGGATATGCATTCCTGCGAAAGTGATTCCACCTGAGAGGTGATCAATGATGTCTTCGATGTAAAGGGCGAAAATTGATGGACTTGTGTTGCATCCTTGTGTGACTCCACCTTCTGTTGTAAACCACTCTGACAAATCGCTTCCGCACTATACAGCTGATTTAGTTTCATTGTACAACCTTTCTAAGGTTTTACCAAATTTGTGGCTCATACATACTTATATAGCTTGTAAAACATTTTTTTGCGATCAATGGTGTCAAAAGGAGCTTTAAAGTCTATGAAGAAAGCATATAACTTTTGTTTTTAGCAATAAAACTTGCGAAACCCAGTTTGAAACTTTTTCAGAAGCTTGTTTTCGTTGATCCAAAGTTCTAGCCGGTTTTGGAGAATATTTGTAAACATTTTTGCTGATGAGTTCAACAGTGAAATTCCCCTATAGTTGGCTGGATCTTTGGAGTCTCCTTTTTTAAAAACCGGGTAAATTATTGCTTGCTTGAAATCAATCGGTACGATTCCAGTTTCGAATATATTATTTAATGTTTCAGTTAGTGGGTTCTTCAATTCTGTTGAACTATATTTATAAAATTCCATGGGTATTCGGTCTAATCCTGGAGCTTTTAGATCCTTCGGCCTAACTAATGCTTCCTCAACTTCTGAGGTCGAGATTGGCTTATCTAAGGTTTCATTAAAATGGTTTGGTCTACTGTATAGAAATAACAAATCCTTCATAGGTGGGCTTAAAAGGTTTTGGAAGTGACATTTAAGAGTTTCGACTTTTAACTCAATGTTTACCTTCGGTTTAATTCCTTTTATTTTATTTGCTGCTTACAAAAAATCCTAAGGATTATTGCAGTTTGCAAGTTTTTTGGCTTCCGATTCAAAATGTTCCTTTTTTGCACGACATAACTTTTTGTAGTGGCTGTTGGCTGTATTGTAGAGTTCCTGAAAAGTTGCGGTGTTGAATTTTCTAAACGACCTAAGGTAACAAAATGTCTTCTGTCTCGCTTTTAAACAGTCATTATCAAACCATTGATTTCAGAAGTTTTTTTTTTTTACTTTTATTTCCTGAAGGAGTTTGGTTTGGAATAGACAGTTTAATTACTTCTTCTAAGTTTGACCTATTACTTGTAGATCAATCGGATAACAGGTTGTTAATATTAAGCAAATAGGTTTCAGTCATCGAAACTGAGGAAAAGACTCATTACTAATAATAATTACCAGAAACTAATTAAGATACCAAATGCTTTAAATTGTATCTGAAAAAAAAATATTTGTACTTTTCAAAATCATCACACAATTTATTGTTAAGAGATATTTTAAGTTTTAACTTAGTCTTACTGAAACCTATATGCTACGAACTGCGAACTGTGGACAGGGCCGGATTGAGGGAAGGGCAACTGGGGCCTCCACAAACGGGGGTGCCCCACAATAGATACCTCGGAAAATGTTTGTTTCAAATTCCATTAGTTAACACTAGTTAACATCTTTACCTTTATTTTTTATTTGCTCTTTTACCTTTGCCTACAGCCTAAAGTACTTTGTACATAAGTACATGATTATTTAATTATATTAATTTAAATAACAGAAATCATTAATCTATATTTGTTCGCTCCATTGAAATATCAAAATCTCAAATGGCCCTGATAAGAAGCACTTCCAATTCACTACCCATCTTGGTTGAGTACCCTAATCGCTTAATGGCTGAGTGGTTTGGTACTTGCCCGCAACCTTAGAGCAGTTTGTGGTCTCGAAAATGACATCGGTCTTTGGCCTGCTAATATAACCAATTAAATGAATAATGGGCGGAAAAAGGTTTCAAACTTCAAAATTGCGATCATAGCCAGTACAGAGCGGCACCGAATTCTGATTGAGAACTTATCGGAGAAGAAAAGCGGCCAATTTTTAGTCTTGAAACAGCTCAGCGCGAATCGTTGGTCTTGTCGAGCTGAAAGTACTAAAGCCAACGGCTATTTGAAAATTGAAGAAGCTTTAACCAGGATATCTTCCAATAAATAGCAAATGAGGGATGAAGCAACGCACCTTCTACAGAAGATGAGTGGTCTCGAAATCACTTTGTTTGCAACATTTTGGAACGATGTCTTGGAAGTTGAATCCGTTTGATTACGGGAAAGCACAAGACGCAAATCTGTCACCCAAGGAAAAATACAAAGTATCCACCTTCATCTCAGTGATTGACCAGCTTTCCGTTTCTCTTACTGAAAGATTGCATGCCTATGAAGCTGTACGTTCGAAAATTTGCACTCTGCAGCAGAGGCACTGGTGAAAGTGACTTCGGATGATATTTTGAGCCTATTCTTGGTAATGAGTTCGGTTAATTTGTGTCTTTGATTGGCTCATACAAAAAGGAAAAGGACTATGGAACAGATTAATCGCAGGAACTTTTTTACTACCAAATTCTCGAAAATCAAAATTTCAGACCTAAATTCCCAAAACCTAGAGATTGCATTGAGAATGTATTTGGTTTTGATGTTAACAAATTGAAAATTATACAAATAAGGCTCCGAACCACAATGGGACAAAACCGTCTATCGAAGCTTTCTCTCCTGAGCATTGAAAGCGATTTACTCCTAGAACTGGATTTCAACAAAATCATCAACGATTTTTCAGAGAAAAAAGCTCAAAAAGGTTCAATTTGATAACCCTTAAATTTAATTTTGAGATAATTTTTTTTCCGTTTATATTTATGCATATGTCATTTTTCAATACTAAAGGAATTAACTTGGTTCCACAATAAATTATTTATTCAAAAATTTGAGTGAAAAAAAATGGCCTTAAATTCGGCCCTGACTGTTGATGTTCGCATATTTTGACTTTCATTTCACATGAGCTTTATTTCTATTCGCAGACAGCGATTAATTGAATTAGCCTTTTCTCAATATTTTCCTCAGCCATGATCTTTCACACAAAAACAAAACAAGAGTGGTATAATTTTGAGGTAAAGTTGCGCGAGTTATATATATGTTGTTCCGAAAGAAAACAGTGTTGTTTGTTCTTCGGGCCTTGTTGTTCTTATCTCATGCATTATAGAATTTGTATTTGTAAGCGGATCACCCTCTTTAAAAATCAAACTTTGAAACTGTTTTAAAATTGCATTAACTTTTTCTCTTTCCTGTGGATTCAAATGTGAAAGATCTACATTATCTGCAGTTTCACTTAAAAGTTCGTAATTTTCAATTTCTAATGTTTCTCCAGAATATAACTTTATTTTTGCCGTATTACATAATTCTATTATTTTTCCTTTCATATCAATTTTTGTGAAATTTCTACTTATTATATCCATTCCAACAAGAAGGTCATTATCTTTATTATTCAAACTCATCTTATGCCATTTTAATTTGCTATTTTTTCCCATTCTGAATTCTTTCGGTACGTCAGTAACAACAATATCTATTAATTCTTTTGTTTTGTTGTTAATTGTGTTCAAAAAAATTGATTTAGTTTCCAATATAGGGAATTGACTACAATCAACCCTAGATGAGTTGATTAAACTTACTGTAGACCCAGTGTCAATCAACGCTCTATATTTTGTATCACCTATCGAGAAATTGCAAAATATTTTATGTCCGAGGCTTAGTTCCGAAAATCCGATGCTGGATCAATATTATTTATTTCTTCGGAGCCCGTTCCCCCCGAACAACTTGGTTCAATACAGCACAAATTCAATTTTTTTTTCTTTTATCAGGGTGGTCGCGGGGTTATGGATGGTAAAAAACACAAAAGTTTTTTTTTTTTTTTAAATTATTTTTCTTTCCCGAACGACTGCGCCAGTTATATATATTTTGTTCCGAAAGAAAACAGTGTTGTTTGTTCTTCGGGTCGATAGCGACTGCCGAATTAGTTTTATTATTCAAATTAATCACTTAAAGCTAAGGTCAATGCATCCACTTCCCGTTGGCCTTCAGATATTGCAATGTATCGATTGTCAGCGGAAAGTGGTGTTGAATTACATTATGGGTTGCGAAGTAACACATATGTTCCGTCATCATAAGTTTGCTGACTTGCATCTGTGTAACTCGCGCGAACAATTTATTCTTTGCAGTGTGGATGGTGTGTGGAACGCGAATAGAGTTTGACAGTTCGTAGCAACTGTTTTAGAGAACAAAATGTAAATTTTATTATCTTAACATTAGTGCCAATTGGTTTCTTATAATTCAAATGTGGTTTTGTTTGTAATTGACTTTTTAAATGTGTAAATCACGTTTGTTCGTCCATTTGTTCATTCGTTCTTCGCTCTCATGTGCAAGGCCTTTGAGAACATCTTAATACCTTAAAAAGTATTCTTGCAAAAGACAAAAAAGTAATTTTGTAGACCAGTGTTATCAAAAATCACAGAAGCATTTCCATTAATTGTGCTTTGGAGAAAATAAACAACAAGTTTTTTTTAACTTTTTCGGAGTTGGCCTTTCTGACAGATGTCACTTCATTTATGCACAGTTTAGTTTGCCATATAATATTAAATAGACTTACTCCTGAAAAAGTTTACAAATCTTTATGCTATAAGGATCTCGGTGTTCGGCCTACAAAATCTTACTCGTGCTGAAATTGAAGCCGAACGACCTTTAAGTTCGTCGCCGCCGCGGGCCGGTTTGGTGGATGTGTCCAAAATGTTATAACCACCGATCCCGATGTCCACAACGAAATATTGTTGATCGATGAAGCTTATTTATGGTTGAATGGGTTCGTTTATAAGAGAAATGTTCGTATTTGGAGGGACGATAATCCATAAATCAGTAGGGATACGCCATTACACCTTCAAAAAGTTACTTTTTGTTTTGCTTCATGGTTAGAGACAATTGTAATCAATATTTCTTCAAAAATTAAGCCGTCGATTATGTAACAGTCGATGTGAAACTTTATCGTGCTTAAGTTGCAGAATGTTTTTGTGGACGACGATAGGTTCCAACAATATAGTGCGACATGCCATCCAACTAACAAAAGAAACAATTTATTGGAGAAAAATTTTGGTGAAGGCGTCGTCGCTTCCATAGTTATCTAATTTAATACCGCTTGTTTTGCATATTTTTGTCATTGAAAAAAAATCCTGATTGAAATCAACCGACAAATTCTTACTGACAAAAATCTTTCATTTGTTTTGTGTGAAATTGAAACATAAATCGTTTCATTTTTGGACATAAAAGGAAAAGCTGGTCAAGAAAATGAATTTCCGCCCGGAAAATAGAAAAATACATTTTAGTGAAAAATCCAACGTTGTACTAAGACATTTACCAATGGAGGCAATTAACGTTTATACCACACTCTTCAATATTAAATTATACCACACTCTTCAATAATGCATATTATCCAGTTCATTGGAAGACTGCTGTGGTTCATCCAATCCCGAAAAAGGGAAAGGACAACTCCAATCCTTCAAATCTTCGGTCGATAAGTTTTCTTCCGAGCATCAGCAAAGAAAAAAAAGAGAAGATCATCAATAGGGCTGTAACTAAGTGGGCTGCGGACAACAAAATAATTCCGGATAAACAGTTCGGGTTCAAGGCGTGTCATGAAACAATTCATGCTGCGACTAAACTCGTTTCTGATATCTAATGGAGTAAATCAAAACAACAATGCACAGGTGCTGTTCTGGTTGATTTGGAAGAGGCCTTTGACACCGTATGGTTAGAGGGTATTTACTTAAATCTGAGCAGACTTGGCATAAGCAAACCATTGTTGTATATAGTTTATGATATGCTTAACGGTAGAAAGTTTGTTGTCAAGAGTGGATATGTAACTTCTACCATGACATTCTCAATTAAAAATGGTCTTAAACAGGAGGTGAATTCGCCGATTCTCTTCAGCATTTACACCAGCGATCTGATAGGTAGTCTTACAAAGGCAATTGCGTACGCCGACGATCTAATTGCGTACAGAACGGCCCGAAAGGTTGAGGTTATTAAAATTTTCTTGCAGTGGGATTTCGACAAGATTCAGCGATATTGCGACGACTGGAAACTGAACATAAATCCGGGCTCCGTTTGCTAGGGCCACGAGGGATACGTGCGAGAATTGCTGCAAAATGGTCATTGTTGATCTCCACGGGTAGCCATTAGTATAGTAAATACCTCGGTATCTGGTTAGATCAGTATTTATAGGAGAAGTTTCGGGTGTTCGAGCAGCAGTGTCTACGACGCGACGCTGTACCGGCTTATATTGAACAGCCGAATCTTCTTACGTGCATTACTATTCCAAGGAGATCCTACACAACGGGGCTCGAATAAACAGAATTGAAAATTTCTTGATAAAACTCGTTCGAGGTCACATTGCAAGAGGTATGTCTTCGACCAACAATTTAATTTTCGGGGATTTTTATCTGAACGACGAGTATTTTGAAATTGCATGCTTGGGCTACTTCATTCCACCAGAGACATTCCTCTTTATAGATAGATGCGGTCTGATACAGATAGATTGGCAGTTCCGCTAATCTACCACGTCAGACGACGAACCGGGAATAACTGACTTCTGTACAATCGGGACGTCATGGCACAAGGCGGAGCAGAGCTCCTTCGGCTCAGTAGGGCTGTGTCCGCACGGGACCGAACTGATAGGGTGAAGCAGGAGAGCAAAAGAGGCAACGAAAGTACAAGGGTTCAACCGGCTTTGTCTATTGTGTTCAAAAAATTTAGTAGTTAAAAAAAAAACGTAATCCTGCTAAGCAAAACCTGCAACAACAGGCAGAAAAAATGTTAAAAACAAGCGACAAGAAGTTTCCTTCTGTGTCCTTAGGAACTACGGTAAGGGTTCCGTATCAGAAGTCGACCGAGGACGTTGTGACGACGCCCGAAAAATTATAGGTGTAAACTTAAATAAAACAGATAACGAGCTTTATCAGATTGGAACAAAGAATGGAATCATAAAATAATTGTATTATAGACCTGAATTTAGTGTGTGCCCAAAAGATATTCTGAATACCAATGAAGTACCTAGTACCGAAATTTCCATACGCACAATTGCGAATATGCAATCAACTGGGTTAGGTAAGGTTAGGTTATAGTGGCTGTCCAAGATGGAAATGGACACACTTAGACCAGTTTAATGGCCCATTGTGATACCACATGAATCTTAAGGCTTCCTCCTAAGCTCATTGGAACCAGCTTGAATCACTTACGAAACGTGAGATGCTGATTATACCGATATGATTTAGATCGTTAAGAAGAATTCTCCTAGGTAATTCTTGCGTTTTCTAGCCAGAGCATGTACAGAGAAGATGAAGAACCGTTTCTTCCTCTTCCATACAGCTTCTGCAAAAGTCATTTGAGAATACGCCTAGTCTCGTGGCGTGCTTTCCTATTAGACAGTGTCCGGTTATGACACCTATTATCGAGCTTATATGCGATCTGCTTAGAGAGAGTAAGCACCTTGAACGTTTTAAATCCAGTGTTAGTCAGATGTTTTTTGTGACTTGACACGTGGTGATGTTGTTGCACCTGGTGCCTGCCCTCCTCAAAGCGTCTTGCATTAGCAGCAGACAAGTAGCGATTGGCATGCTAGTACTTGCCAAACGTGGTAGGATGGGCTGTACTGTACCGTTCCTGGCGAGTTCATCTACCTTACAGTTACCTGGAATGTCTCTATGGCCCGGCACCCAGCAAAGGTGAATATTAAACTGTTGCGCCATCTCCATTAGAGATGATCGATAGTTATGGACTGTTATAGAGTTTGTAGAGATAGAGTCCAGAGATTTGATAACGGCCTGGCTATCAGAGAAAATACGGATATCAGATGTCAGATATCACGTTTTCTTTGAGCCAGGACAAGACTTCTTTTATCGCCAAAAGTTCCATCTGGAACAGGCTACAATGATTGGGAAGGCGGAATGAGAGACTTAATTTCAGTCGTTCAGAGTACACACCTCCACCAACCTCTTCTTTTGTTTTTGAACCATCTGTGTAAAAATGGATTGACTCATCCTCCAAGAATGTCCTATCCTACCAAAAAGATCTGGGAGGTATAGAAATCTGGAAGTTTCTGTCGAATTGTAGTTGGGGTATGGTGTAGTCTGTGTGCTTTGGAATTGATTCTAAATACCTAAGAATTACAGAGTGGCCAATTTTGTTGTTAGTCCACTGCGACGACGCTTTGAGGCGAATAGCAGAGCGTGCAGCTATTTGTTTGCTAAATATGACAAGAGGTGTTAGGTAGAGTAAGGTGTCCAGTGCCGCAGATGGGGTCATGCGAAGCTATCCGCTTATACATATCCCTGTTTATACCTTTCTCTAAAGCAATCCATCATACTACAACACCGTACATTAAAATCGGTCTGATTACCGATGTGTATAGCCAATGTGTGATTCTTGGTTATAAGCCCGATTTATTACTAATAGCTACAGTAGCTTTTTTGACTCTTTCCTGTACGTTGCGTTTCCAATTTAGTTTTTTATATAAGACAAGACCCAGGTATTAAGCGTCGTCTGAGAATTTTAATTCGATTCCTTTAATATAGGGGGGGGGGTTGACAAATGGAATTTTGTATCTCCTCGAAAATAAGACCAGATCGGTTTTGTGTGGGTTAACACCCAGTCCACACCGATCAGCCCAAAGTATTAGTCTTTCCAAGGCATTTTGTAAGAGTTCTTTTACGATACTAAGATGCTTTCCTGAAACTTCTATAGCAACGTCGTCCGCATAGGCTATCACTCTGAAACCCTCCGCATCCATTATTAGGATTTTATTCACCACTAGGTTCCAGAGGAAAGGGGATAGAACACCTCCTTGCAGGGTCCATCTACCAACGAACAATCAACTGGGACTTGACAAAGATTAAAAAAATATTTTTGCTTCAAAAAAAATATTATGTAATTCTAATTGCCACTCCAGCTAACCCTGTAAAAATAAATATGTTCTTTAATTTAAAAGTAAAGTAATTAAGAACAAATCTTTTTATTTCATTTTTAGTTGGTACGTTTTATTTTTCCAGATTTTTCATATCCGTAATATTAATTTATTACTATTCCTAGCGTTGTTAAGCAGTTGTATACAATTCCTAGGATGTATATACGAGTACATCTCCTAGGAAATATGTGTTCTAATTAATCTTTTGTAAACCTTTTTATACATTTCTTAAATTACCTATTAATTGTATATAATTCTGAGGTTTCATACATTTCCGGTAACATACGCATAATGCCTTTGTCAATAAATATGCCAAAATATAATGACATTTATTGTATGGCTTTCATTTTCTTTTCACTAATATTCTTCTTTTTCAATTCACTAAACACTTAAATATAAAATGTATTAATTTTTCAACTCATAATTCCCTTCATGGACTTAAAAGAATATTGGTTTGACGAAATTTTTCTCATTAAAAATTCTAAAAAGTTGCAACTCTTATTAATTTCAAGTTTCCAGCAACCTAGTTCAAACTAGTAGAACCAATAGAAACTCCAACGTGGTATTGTGCTCTCGCCTTTAGTACATTGCATTTCAACCTTAGCGCTATATTTAGTACATAATACAGTTTGAGAGATCTACCCATGAGCAATGACAGCTCAGAGTTTCTCAATATCCATGTGCAAACTGCAAAAGTTGAGTATGTCCAAAACCCAAATTGTAGCCCATCATCATATTCGTGACAGATTTTTCTTATTTCTTTTTCTCTTTAAAAAATCATTAAATTCATAAGAAAAATTAATTCATCAACCGAAAAGAAACTTAAATATTGTGAAGGTGAACAACACAAAAGTTTTAAACAATTTATCAAGTCTAAATTCGAAGCAAATTTCCATCAAACAGTTTTTCTATGTAGGGGAGACAAAAAGAAAATAATTATCTTCACTTCACGTCCGCACCCTTAATCAAATCCAATTCAATTTTCGACTTTTTCTCTTTGAAATTAAATTATCTTTTATTTTAGTCCGGACTTAATGGTGATTGTTGCTTTTACAAGCTTATATTCCCGGTTGAAAAAGTGAAAATGTTTTAATTTTTAATAGCGAAATCCTCTAGATGCATATTAAATTTGATGTGCGGAAGATCTAATTTTCTTACCAGGTAATCGATAAAGAACAAGTTCGTGTTTAAAGTAAAATATACAAAAATTAAATACCTATAGGTTAATTTATTTGTCGAAAAGTAGTACGTAAGCAGTGTAAACAATAATATTCCAATCGCTTTAAATAAATATAAATACTCAAAGCTAATTACCTACTTAAGCAATAAAAAGGTTGTTTTCAATTGAGAATAAAATATACTTTACTCTACAACACGATGGGTATATAAATCAAGGTGAGTTAGATGCTTATAAGTCAATTTGTATTTTAAAACTAATTTCGTCATTAAATTGTTGGTATTCAATTGAAAACTTTTCCAACAGATAACTTTGGAATGAATGTTGAAAATATTTCTTTAAGTTGAATCTTTTTTGATGATTATTAAGTAGGAGTTGCGGCAAGTTAGTGCTCTGGTGTGGTAGTGCCATATTGCTATGCGCGCAACGTAGGCAATAATTTATGTTTGCAGAAATATTACTGTGATTTTTAAAGAAAAGGGTGTGGCAATTCATCAAAACATATTTAAATTCTTAAATTAATTAATAATATGGATGATTTCAATTAAAAGAAATTGAATTTATCCCCGGAGAAAATTCTGCGTTTCTCTGTCTCCTCTCAATGCTTCTTCTTGGAATTGAAAACTATGAATGGAGACTATTCTTCTATTCTTTTTTTTTTGTAAAATTATTTCTTATCTTGGCCAAAGTAGGTATCAACATATAATAAATAATAATATAATGAATTAAAGTATTTTAAAGAAACTTTATCTGAGTATTTTATATCTATTACGAATGACATAGCAGTGGTAGACGTTTTGTGGATAATGAGTAATATAATCGTCTCTTTAATGTTTACAGTAAAGTTGTAATATATCTACCAAAACCAACAAACTTTTCAATCACGTCATTTTATAATCAAATCAAGCAATATCGTGATTTCAATTGAGAAATTCTGTGCGAAAAATTATGTCAGTAGTTAAGTATGCAAAAACGTAATTATTATTGAGGTACGAATAATATTTGTTTTGTTTTCTATACAAATTAAAAACAAAACAAATTATTTGAAGAACCTTGTCTTATTCAAATATGTACATTTTTGGCTGTTTCCGGTTGTTGATTATTATTTTTTTAAAGAAATAAGGTCGTTACTATTATATTGTTATATGAAGGTATATATATTGTATATACTTGCCTATATATGTTGACATAAGTTTTGTTTTATTTTCACTATGTTATTAAACAAAACAACTATGTACATGTACTTCATATCTTTTTAACAAACATTTTTTTTTTTTTATCCGATGGAAATCTTCAAAAGACACTCGGTAAGAATCGGTAAGTGTGGGACTCTTACCGCACTAAAACCACCGGTGAATCAGGACCAATCTATGAAAGATCGACAAATGATTTTTATTTCTTAATTTTTAAATCGCATTGGGGGAAGTTTAAGGTTATAACACTTTCCCGTAGCTTTTAGCCCATCAGCTCATGAGGCTTGGTTCTTCATAATCTCCGAACATTGTCTCGTACATTTAATATGGTCTCCATTTCAGAGTTAGTATGACTTTGCAGTCGCTGATTGTGTGATACAGCGTAAGGTTAGGTTAGGTTAGGTTAGAGTGGCTATCCAGATATCATTGACACACGTAGACCTCAAGGGTCCATTGTGATACCACTAATGAGGTTACTCATGGGAGAGTAATGAATTTAAACAAATTATTTTGTACTTTTAATAAAGTTAGAGAGACGTTTTGTGTCAATATTTGCCAGTTCACTGGTATTATCGAAGAAGGGATTACCGAGAAAGTAATTCCTTCTAATGGAGAGTGCTGGACATGTACATAGAAGGTGTTGGACTGTTTCCTCTTCCTCCTCGTCCATGCAGCTTCTACAGAAGTCATTTGTGTAGACCCCTAGCCTCAGAGCATGTCTACCTATGAGGCAGTGTCCCGTTATTACTCCAATTGTAGAGCTTATACTTTGTCTGCTTAGTGATATCAAGCCTTTTGACCGTTTTAAGTCAATACTTGGCCATATTTGCTTGGTTGCCAGGCAGGTGGTACTTTGTGACCATCTAGTATTTGTTGTTTCTAAAGCATATTGCTTGAGAAGATATTTGCATGTAGCAAGTGGTGTTCCTATGTTATGTTTTTGTCTAACATAAGGCAGAAGTGTTCCGTTTTTGGCGAGCTCATCGGCTTTGCAATTTCCCGGAATGTCTCTGTGGCCCGGCACCCAAATGAGGTGAATGTTAAACTGTTCCGTCATCTCCTTCAGAGATGATTGACAATCGTGGACTGTTCGACTGTGGACTGTTTGCGAGAGATTTAAGAGCGGCTTGGCTGTCCGAGAAGATTCGTATATCCTTACAAGATATAACGTTTTCTTTGAGCCAGGATAGTGCTTCTTTAATCGCCATTACTTCTGCCTGGAATACACTACATTGATTGGGAAGTCTATAGGATAGACTGAGATTCAGTTGTTCTGAAAAGATACCACTTCCAACTCCGTGATCGGTCTTTGAACCGTCAGTATAGAAGCGTACCGCATGGTCTTCCAGGGGTCCCTCTTCTTCCCAGGAGGATCTTGAAGGGATGGACACATGGAATCTTTTACCAAATACCATTTTTGGGGTGGTATAGTCTAAGCGATCTGGGATAGATCTGAAATTGTCTAGAATAGTTGTATGTCCAGTATTGTTACTGGTCCATTGAGAGGTGGCTCTAAGCCTTACACATGAGTTGGCAGCCACCTTTTTAGAGAAGATGTCAAGTGGTGTTAGGTTTAAAAGCACTTCCAGTGCTGCGGTTGGTGTTGTGCGAAGTGCTCCTGTGATGCACATACCTGCTGACCGGTGGACTTTAATGAGTTTATTTAGATTTACCATCTTATCCAGTGCGGTCCACCATACGATGGCTCCATAAATGAGTATCGGCCTGATTACCGAAGTGTATAGCCAGTGGGTTATTTTTGCGGAGAAGCCCCATTTTGATCCTATGGCCTTTTTACAAGTAAAAAGCACTACAGTAGCCTTTTTGACTCTTTCATCAATATTTGCCTTCCAATTTAGTTTTTTGTCTAAAATGAGGCCCAAATATTTAGCTTGGTCGGAAAAGCTTAATGGTATTCCTTTAATCTTGGGTGGGCTAATCTGAGGAATTTTATATCTTCTCGAGAAGAGTATTAATTCTGTTTTGTGTGGGTTGACGTCCAATCCACATTAATTAGCTCATTTAGTTAGCCTGTTTAGGGCATTTTGTAGGAGTTCCGAGAGAACTTGGGGGTGCTTCCCAGATACGGATATCGCAACGTCGTCAGCGTAGGCAATCACCTTGAAACCTTCTGTTTCCAATGTTGTAAGTAAGTCGTTTACTACCATGTTCCATAAAAGAGGCGAAAGGACTCCACCTTGGGGAGTGCCTCGATTCACCGATCTGGTGGTAGTAAAACTTCTCATGTTAGAAATTATTGTCCTGCTTTTGAGCATGAGACTTATAAGATCTATGAGTGACTTCTCTAATTTCAGCTTATCCATTGCTGTTGTGATCGCCTGGTAACTGACGTTGTTGAAAGCTCCTCAATATCTAGGAACGCTACCAGGTTATATTCTTTGTATTCGAGGGAATGTTCAATAGTACGTGCCAGTGAGTGAAGTGCTGATTCTACTGATTTTCCCTTAGAGTAAGCATGTTGAGCTGTGGAAATGAGACATGGTTTTAAATTATGTCTGATATAAATTTCAATCAATCTTTCCAAGGTTTTAAAAAGGAAGGATGATAGGCTGATTGGTCGTAGATCTTTAGGGTTAACGTGTGAGGGTGTCCCTGCTTTAGGAATGAAGACTACTTTTGCCATTCTCCAGGCTTTGGGAATATATCTCAACCTTACACAGCTTGTCAGAATGATTTCCAATGGTGGAATGATCATATCTGAGCATTTTTGTAGTTCGGCCGGAATGATTCCATCTGGTCCTGGAGATTTATATGGATCAAAGCTGTCTAGGGCCCATTGCAGTTTTTCCCGCGTTATAAGATCAACTAAATCGCTTGTAGAAGCTTGAGACTCTGATGTTAAGTCGTTGAGTATGTTAGAACTACCTGGAAAGTGGGTGTCTAATAACAGATTAAGAGATTCTTCATCTGTGATAGTCCACGTGCCTGTTTCTGTCTTTAAAGCACTAGGTATTGTTGGACTTTTTGAGAGAATTTTCCTGAGTCTTGAGGCTTCTGAAGTATTTTCTATTTTACCACAAAAATTTCTCCAAGAAGACCTCTTACTCTTTCTTAATTCTTTTTTATATTGCTTTAGAGCTTGTTTGTATAAGTCCCAGTCAGAAGGAGATCTAGTGTACTTAGATCTGTTGAAGAGTTTACGACAGCTCTTTCTGAGTGGTTCTAATTCTTTATGCCACCAATAAGGTTTCTTTTTACCCTTTAAAATGGTTACAGGGCATGAAGATCTCATTGATTCATTTAAGGCTTCGGTGAGATGATTTACAGAAAGGTCTAGTTCATCTTTACTGGAGGAGCTTTTAAGAAGTTTATGATTAAGCAGTTGTGCTAGTACCTCCCTATAACGCTCCCAGTTGGTATTCCGGTGATTTCGAAATCCCGTAGATGTATTTGCTACATCTTTGAGCTCAAACTGAATGTATTTGTGGTCAGAGAAGGAATTCTCTTTTGAGACATGCCAGTTTGAAATCATATTGTGGATCGAGTCAGAGGTAAGTGTAATATCAAGTACCTCTTTCCTATTCTTGGTTACAAATGTGGGTTCATTACCAATATTACTTATGAGTAGGTTAGTGCTTAGTAAATAATCAAAGTACTCACCTCTCTCATTTATATCAGAGCTACCCCATACCGTGTGATGGGCGTTAGCGTCTGAACCAATTAGGAGACCAACTTTTTTCGATTGCGCGTCCGCAATTGCCTTCCTCAAGGTGTTTCCTGGAATTGGGCTGTCGTGGCCAAGGTAGGAGGATATGAGCCAGTAGGTGGCTTTATCTGTTGTTAGGACAGCGGTGGTGGTGTCCTTGTCGCTGTAATTGGGGAGTAAAAATATGTTTAAGTCATTTTTTACTAACATGCATGACCTTGGTTCACCTTTCTCCGATGCATATAATATTTTATAGCCAGGAGTCCTGAGACCTCTGATGATGGAGTTTGAGACCCACGGCTCCTGAATTAAGACGATGTCTTCCTTGTTCATATGCAGTCGGAGTATCAGGTTGTTCGTGGCCATGATGGCGTGATGGAGATTAATCTGTACTAATCGCAGCATTGCTACTATTAGTCAGATCAACCTCCACCACTGTTTTGTCGGCGTTTTCCTCGTCTGAGGAGGACCTAAGCAGGTCTTCCTCACTCTGGGTGATGCCTAAGGTGGCGTCTTCAGTCTCCATGTCGGAGTTACTGTCGACTTTAGTTTTAGCCTCCACGTCGGATGGCTTATTTGGGGCAGTGGATGTCGATGGTTCCACTTTTGGTGTTGCATCGACCTCCATTTTCGTTGCCAATGAATCGCTTCCCTCCGCTGAAGAGGCTTCTGTGGGGGGCGTGTTTAGCGTATCTTCATCTTTTTTATATATACGCATCATGATTTCATCGAAACCATACCTAATCACACCTTTGGTCGCGGCCAGTGGAGCCAGTGATTCCCTATTGATCAGCACGAGAGCCGATCTATAGTGACCCACTGTCTCCTTCTCAACCTTTGGTACTTTCCAGTCGTGAGTAGGCAGGTCCGGATTACTTGTTTTGATCAGTTTCATGATCATGTCTGGACAGTTGTGAAGAGCCGGGACCATTATACGTGCTCTTGGCCGGCAAGGAATATTCTCCCTTGCAACAACCTCGAGCTTGGCACCCGGCCAGACTTCTGGCAAGCCATTGACAGCAGCCCTGTATAGATCGAAAGATCTCTGATCACCACAGGCGATGAGTTTGATACGATTTTGGTACCATCCTGCATCGGCTGTGTCTGGGAGAGGCCCCGGATTTTCCTCGATAACAGATAAAAATCTGAAACCGAGGTGAGCCTTGACCTCTGCCCAATGATCATGAGAGATGTTACCATCCACATGACTCCTGTCAATGACCGCGGCAATGATCTTACCTTTGAGCGCGTCGCTGAAGGAGAGATCTTTGTTGACGGCTGATGTGCTGTTGGAAAGCACCTTCTGCCTTTTTGGTTCGGGCTTGTCACCCTCAATTTGAAGGTCACGATGTAGATTGTTATTTCTTATATACCAAGGCGCATTTATTATTCCACGAAGGACCTTGCTTTGGAATTTTTGGATGGGTTCAGCATTTGTTTTCTTTGTACAGCCCCATAGTTGGATGCCATATGTCCAAACGGGTTTCAATACTTGCTTATATAACATTAGTTTGTTCTGGAGTTCTTTCTTATTAACCAGTACATTTTTCTGTACTTCAAGTTAAGTTCTTCTCTTTTCTTTTTGATGTGTTCTTTCCATTTAAGCTGTGCATCCAAATTCATTTCAAGGTATTTGGCGGTATTGGAGTAAGGTACTTCTGTACTGTTTATAAAAATTGGAACATTGTTTATGTTTTTGTTTGTAAAGTTTATATGCGTCGATTTTGTTTCGTTTAATTTGATACGCCATTTGTGCGTCCAATCACTAACTTTATTGACTGCATTTTGCAATTTTTGTGTAGCCTTCGTAACGGATTTATCTGGCACCAATATTGCAGTATCATCAGCAAAGGTGGCCATGATAGCGTTGATGTCCACTGGAATATCCCTTGTATATAACAGATACAGGGTTGGTCCTAGGACACTTCCTTGTGGTACACCGGCTTCAATTTTCTTAAGTTCCGAGTAATTTAAGTCGTACCGTACTCTAAAGAGTCGGTTCGTAACGTAGGATTTCAGTATTTCGTAGTACTGCCTGGGGAAGTCCCTATGCAGTTTGTACTCAAGTCCCAAGTGCCAAACCTTGTCAAAAGCTTGAGCAACATCTAAGAATACAGACGAGCATACTTGTTTTTCTTCAAGTGCCTTTTCCACAACATCCGTAATTCGATGCACTTGGTCTATCGTGGAATGTTTATTTCTAAATCCAAACTGATGGCTCGGAATTAGTCTTCTTTCTTCAATTATTTTGCTAAGCCTTTTCAGTAGCAGTTTTTCAAAAACGTTTGCCATGATTGGTATAAGCGATATTGGTCTGTAAGATGTAACTTCTGTTGGTGGCTTACCTTGTTTAGGTATAACAATGACTTCTGCAATTTTCCAATGATGTGGCACATATCTTAGTTTAAGGCATGCGTTTATTATAAATTGGAGTTTCTTGAAGGCTATAAGAGGCATTTCTTTCAGAACCTGAGCACTTATAAGATCGTACCCTGGTGATTTTTTGTTTGACAACTTATGTTGACACATGCTTCTTACTTCTTTGAGCGTGACAAAAGGTATTTCACATTCGTCGTTTCTGTCAACGAACTGTAAGGTATCTGTAGCTGTGCTTGCTGGGAATGGCTTGAAAACATTCGCGAGATGTTCAGCGAAGAGATCAGCCTTTTGTTTCGAATTTCCGATCCATTTACCATCTTGAGATTTTATCGGCGGGTTTTGGGTCTTTTTAGGCGCTTAGCTGCTTTCCATAAGGAGTATTCTGTAGAAGCATCCGTCGTCAAACTTTTCAGGAATCTACTTAGTGAATCATTTTTAAACTCACAGATTCTTTTTTTAATTCGTTGTTAAGACGGCTAAAAACTACCTTATCATCTGGGAATCTCGTGGATTGCCATTTTCTTCTAGCTCTTCTTTTTTCCAATATCAACTCCTTTATTTCGATAGGATATTTTATTTCTTTTTCTCTCGCATTCGAAATAGTTGGAGTACTTTCTTCTGCAGCCTGCTGCACATCAGCAATAAATTGTTCTGCTTCATAATCAATTTTTTCAATTGTTTGCCTAGGGGATCTTAGGTTTATAAAATTTTCAAGTTTGTCTCTGAATTCGTTCCAGTTTGTTCTGTTATTCGAGCTTGGGATTACTTTTTTCTATTATTTCTGTTTCGCTCAGTGATAAAATTACTGGAGTATGATCTGATGATAAATCGTAATTACCTTCGACACTTATATGATTTCGTTTAATACCTTTAACTACGAAAAAGTCTATAAGGTCTGGTATTTTGTTAATATCAGATGGCCAATATGTTGGCGAACCAGAGCCTAGATCCCCATTGGGTGTGTTTAGCATTGAAGTCGCCACCAACAAGGAAGTTATGTCCTAACAAATGTAGGAGTTCTGCATAGTCTTCTTCAGTTGGAGAGCGCCTCGGAGGGCAGTATATAGCTGCTATTTTGAATTCTTTCTTTTTTATACCAATACTAATTGTTGTTACTTGCATGTTTTCTTTAGTAAACTTTGGTTCTTCATAGTGTGTTAAGCACTTTTTTATAAGTATTGCTGATCCTCCCCTAGCTTTGTCAGCTGGGTGCAGAGCGTGATAACATGTTTAGTTTGGTAATTTATTATCAAGACTTCGAATATTCCCTTCATCATAAAGAGTACACCTTAGTTGCCTTTCTTAGATATAGAAGGTGCATTTAACAATGTCGGCACATCTTCAATTGAACGTGTATTGACATCTCTGAAGGTAGATAAATCGATCAGCGAATTGATTAATCAGATGCTGGTAAGCGGGATTATCAGTTCAAAACTGGGCGATTTTACTGCACAAAGGGGTTTCAGCAGAGGTACGCCACAAGGTGGTGTCCTATCCCCTCTCCCTTGAACCTAAGTAATAAATGAATTACTAATTACTCTAGAAAGTAGGAGATAGTGTTTGCTTATGCGAACGAAGTTGCTATTGCAGTAACGGGTAAACATCCCAATATACTAAAAGAACTCTTACAAAACGCTTTAAATAAACTCATTAGATGGACGAATCGGTGTGGAATAGGCGTTAACCCACAACAAACCGACCTTGTCCTCTTCACAAGAAAATACAAAGTCCCACTCATTGACCCTTCTCTCATAAACGGTGTACTTGTGTCTCTTTTTGGATAATAAATTAAGTTGGAAACCTAATAATCAAGGGAGAATAAGCAAGGCCACTTAAGCCCTGCTCTCCTGTAAAAAGGCCATTGGTAATAAATGGGCATACAGCCCCGTATTACACACCCGCTATATATCTCGGTAGTAAGACCAATCCTTACTTATAGAGTAGCGGTATGGTCGACGGCGCTAAATATAGCAACAAATCGCGATAAACTCATCAAAGTCAAACGAACAGCTTGCCTGTGTATGGGAGGAGCACTTCGATCTACCCCCTCCGGCTCACTTGATGTTCTGTTCCATCAAATACCGCTGGACATTTTCAGCAAGCAAACGGCTGCTAATACAGCCATACGGCTTCAAGCCTCCTATCTGTGGATCAATAATGGAATTGGCCACACCACTATTTTGAACTCGTTCAGAACTATAAACGGTAATATTGACTACACCATACCCCATCCTCAGTTTAATAGCTTCAAAGTGACTAGCGTGTTCCAAGCTGAAATTCTGGCTATAAAAGAAGTCCTATCATGTCGTGTCATCGGGTCAACTAATCATATACGCATCTTTCCGTATATCCAAGCTACGTTAAAGGCCCTAGAATCTGTCTCCACTAACTCACTAAAAGCCCTAAATTGTCGATCATCTCTTACGGAGATGGCTTCATAGTTCAACATTCACCTTTTCTGGGTGCCGGGCCATAGAGACATTCCAGGAAATTGCAAAGCTGACGAACTTGCAAAAAGCGGAACAACTTGCTAGCATAGGTATCCCCTTAGCTACATGTAAACTCATGCTAAAGCAAGATACCATAGAGAAAACAAACTTCAGGTGGAATAACACCACCACCTGTTTAGCGACTAAGCTAATTTGGCCTAATCTTAGCGCCAGGCGCTCAAAACAGTAGATAGAGTAGTAGTAGTAGATTGCACATTAGCTACTACTGGTGTCCTCACTGGGCACTGCTTGATGGGAAGGCATGCTATTCGACTTGGAGCCCCTGAAAATGATTTTTGTAGGAGTTGCATGGACGAGGAGGAGGAGGAGACAATCTCTCATCTTTGTGCACATGTCCTGCCTTATCACAAAGACGTAGAATCCACCTTGCAGACTACTACTTCAACGATACCAGCGGTCTAAAAAATTCTGACATTATTTGTCTCCTACGCTTCATTCAGAGCTCCAATTGGCTGATCAACTGATCCATGTGGTATCACAACGGACCATACTTTGGTCTAAGTGTGTTGGACTTCCCAACCAACAGCCACTTTAACCTAACCTTACCTATCAGTGCTCGATTTGATAAACTAACTCAATGTCTACCATTCAATATGACATGTTATGCAAAAATAGCATTTTACATAATATTTATCAATTTAAGGAAATTACTTTATTTAATTTTGTATTGATTTTTTTCAAACATCTTACTTACGTACTTAAGATGGCGCTACGGTCCTGTGTGAACTAGGGCCTACCCCAACAAACTTCTCCATCTAGCTCGGTCTCTAGCTAGATGTCTCCAGTTTCGCGCTCCAAGTTGGGTGAGGTCACCTTCCATTTGTGCGCGCCACCTGATCCGCGGTCTTCCTCTACTGCGCTGCCCTGTGGGTGTAGATTCGAAGACTTTTCGGGCCGGAGCATTGGGTTCCATGCGCTCTACGTGACCCAGCCACCTTAGTCGTTGGACTTTTACCCTTCTGGCTAAGTCTACGTCGCTGTACAGCCCGTACAGCTCTTCGTTCTATCTTCTCCTCCACTCCCCTTCGATGCATACGGGACCGTAGATCACACGAAGAACTTTTCTCTCGAAACGACCCAAAGTACTTTCATCTGCTTTTGTCATAGTCCATGCTTCTACCCCGTATAGCAGGACGGGGATGATGAGGGTCTTATATAGCAACACTTTGGTCCTTCAAGAGAGGACTTTTCCACTCAATTGTTCAATTGGGCTAAGAACCCAAGAAACAGTGCTGGTGTGATTTTCTGTGTTTAAAGCGGAGCCTAGGTAGACGAAGTCCCTGACTACCTCAAAGTTACGTCTGTCGATGGTGACATTTTGACCGAGAACTTGGTGTTATAGGTCACTTCTTGACGACAGCGTGTACTTTTCTTTGCCCTCTTGAACCGTTAAACCCATTTTTGTCCGGCCCATCCCATCGTATTTCCTGGATGGCGGTGATGTCTGCTTTATAGCCGTCTAGGGCCTCAGCTAATTCTTCGGGCGCACGGGGTCTGTTAAGGGACCTAACATTTCACGTGCATATCCGAAATTCATTGTCCTTTATTCGTTTGCGTTGGTTGTCAACAGTAAATCCGTCCGTATCCGAGGCTTGTTGGAGCTTCGCAACTATGAAAGCTTATACGTGGCCAGGAAGTCACCCCGACGCACGGCACAACCCCCAACCTGGAGGGCCAGATCCTAAGTATAACTCCAAGGATGGGGAGCCGGATAAAACCGCTCCTTATAGGCCTGGGCTCCGAATAAGTCGAAGAAGCCCTATAAGGTGTTCACTTAGTAGTTCAACCTTACTGGAACTGTAGACACCACCGTTGATTCCATCTCGGGAATTCCTCCGCTGCCGTCTGTATAACGAGAGGTGGAAACACCTCTCCTCACTCTCTCGATTGCTGCCACAACAACTTTCCACTGGGGTTGGAACCCAATTTCTAATTGAGGTACTAGGCACCCAGTGTTCACCACGGGGAGGTGAGAGTAGGAGTTGATAGACAGAGGTGGGTTTTGAGAAAAACCTGTGGACGCTTGTGTCCTCTCGAATGCACATGTCTACCATTTGAACATCTTTCAAAAATGTTAAGTTATTTAAAATTAATTCTTAAATGAACATTTTTTCGCTTCATTCGCTTAAGAACCTTGATTCTCTCCATTTAACCAGTTTGCGAGCTGAAACCATTCAGTTTTGCACACCAAGGCGTCGCATATCGGTTCATGATTGTAGCGTCTCCGGAATTGTCTTTTCTTACATAAGAGGTCAACTTTTTCTCGAATGCGCCTAAAGGGTCTTTTAGTAAACACCCGGGTCTGGGAACCATGTAGGTCCCCTTCTTCCCTGACGACAGCACTCGCACACAGGAATGGTTCAGAGTTGTAAGTCACTAGGTCCTAAACGGTGATTTTTTAAGAGCTTGAGAACTTTTAAAAAAAAAAAACGCATGAAATTTGAAAAATCTCATCGATTCTTTATTTGAAACGTTAGATTGGTCCATGACTTATTTCGGTATATAAACTGTAGGTCCTCTCAATTCCTGGCAACATTACTCGCACAGACGCACACATAAGAGTTGTAAGTCACTAGGCCTCAACGAGTTGTTGCGCCAACCAATTTATTTATTTTATTTTATAATTGTAAAGGCATCAACTTCCAAAAAAAAATCATATAAAGTTGAGCTTTGGTGAAGAAGGTTTCATCAGGCAAAAGGGAAATTGGTTAAAATTCAGTTTTAACCAAATTTGTTTCTTAGTTGTGGGTAAAAATTATACTTTCATATTTATCCGGATGCTGATCCATGGGGAGGGTCTAAGGCTCAGGTATTACGTCCATCGTTTACGGTCCCTGAAGAGCTCTACCCAATCTTGGAGGCCAAGTGCTCTTGCGATAGTTACCGCCTGATCCCTGTAACAGGCTTGTTTCGGCTCTTTGGACTACGCCCACATCTTGATACAGCTTGTACAATTCACTGTTGAATCTCCTTCTCCATTTGCCCAAATATCCATGAAAGATTTTTTTCTCGAAAGTGCATTCTCCTTTTATACTTATCGTCTAGCACTCGGCGCCATAGAATAGAACTGGTAAAATTAAAGTTTTGTGTAACGTTCACTTTGTCATTCGAGAAAACAGTTTCGAATCCTTCTTCGGATTTCAACTAAGGTGTCCTCGGTGGAATTCATTATTCCGAGGTTGGTAAACTTCTTGACTGCCTCGAAAACACTGCTACCAACAGTGACGTTTCGTTCGAGGCGATGAAAGATGAGGTTTGTTTGTTGATAGCTTATACTTGGTTTTATCCTCATTCACTTCAAGTACAACGCGTTTCCATTGTTCATTCATATTATAGCTTACATGCTTATTATGCTTAAAAATCAAGTTTAAAGGTTCTATAGCGAAACAAGTTCTATCGTTTTGAAAACCAAATTATTTTATTTAAATTTTGATTAATTATTCCCGAAAAGTTTAATTCTGACAAAAAAAACTTACATAATTGACTAAATGTGCCGCCTGTAATTTTAATTCGTTCTTAAATTCTGGAGATCCATGCTTCCTTTGTTTGTCAAAATAAAGATTGGAATAATTATACCTTTGCTTTTTTAGTAATTTTCATGACTTTTAAAATGTGCCATCTGTTATATATCGGCAAGTTCTAGGTTCCTCTACCCCCAGGCTTTCTGAAGAAGATAACAACTCTATCTTTTAAGGGATCTACAATTAAGTCGACCTTATTTAGAATATATTCACGTTTGTTTACATTTTCCAATATATGACTGTTTGCATTTTTTTAAAAGATAACATCAATAGTTTAAATATGCATTCATGATTATTTTCAGATTCTTAATTCTATTGCTTAAATATTGTTTCTATATGAAACTATATTGCTTTGCTCAGTAACTGCCAAAAACAACAAAATTAAAAATGCCGCTTCCAAAACGTTCTATTGACCCGGTTCATGTAGCTCGTTCTGTCTATCAACAAGAAGAGCTTCAAACGACAGAACTCGAAACAGTTACAAATACTACACTCACGAACATAATTCGACAACTGTCATCACTTTCCAAACATGCTGAAGACATATTTGGGGAGCTTGCTCGTGACGTTGGTAATATCGGAGATCGAGCAAACTCCCTTCAAGCTAGAATAGATAGACTAGCGATCAAAGTAACCCAATTGGACAGCAATGTCGAAGAAGTCCCTTTAACTGATATTCAACGCAAGAAAGCATTTAAATCAGCTAAAGTATTTGATCAGCAAATATTTTCAAGGAACACAATGCCAACTCCAATGTTAGAAACTTACTCACAATGTGATAAGCCACCACCTTTAGACAAGCTGAATGTGTACAGAGACGATGGAAAGGATGGCCTGAAGTTCTACACAGATCCGAATTACTTCTTCGAATTGTGGCGGCAAGAAATGCTCAAAGACACCGAACGAGTAATGCATGACAAGGGCAGAAAAATGCATCGACCTCGCCAGGAGGGTGGCAGTGGAAGTGGTGGCGGTGGAGCCCGGGGTCATAAGAAGAGGGTTCGCATTCCACACAATACGCGCGAGAAGCAACGGCAATTAGTAATTGGACATGGAGAAACTCTTATGCCGAATAATGTAATATATAGGACACCAAATTCAGTTATAACTGATGAATCAGGTTATAGCAGTAAGTCTTTTAAATCATGGTTTATGTTTGTTTATTTTTGATGTTTGTATATTTTAAGGCATGGGGATTTATGAATCTAGACCGGCTCGTCCAAATTCAATTGAATTGCGGCGCAGTTATCCTACAGACACCGTTGACATGTACGATCCATTAACACCACACTCTGCAGCATCGGCAATGATGAACAATGGAAACGGAATGAATGCTCAAAATCAACAACACCAAATACAACAGCAAATGCAGCAGTATGATGAAGGTGCTTATAGTTCCCAGACCCTATATGGGCAAGCAAATCAAAGTTCTATGTCATCAGAAGTCATTTACGCCGCTGGAACACCATCTCGAACGAAACCTCGCCCATCGCAACCACCACCAGCACCACCCTCTAACGGAAGTGGCACTGGTACACCGAATACATCGAATGCCAACACTCCAACACGTGGAAGGAGTATGTCAACTAGCCGAGATGCTCTACCACCACCACCACCAATTCCAGATGGTATGACATCTCCCACACTGGGTACACTTAATGGCAGTAATGTTGCGGTCAAATTATTGGGTCGTACCAATAGCACTTCGAGAGTAAGCTCTCCCCAATTGGCGCCTAGTAGTAGTGTTCAAGATGCTAATGCATTGGTGATGGCCCAATTGAGCAACCAGATTAACAGTTTCAATAATAACGGAATTATAAATTCACAAAATGATCTACCACCACCTCCGCCAATTCCAGATCAGGTTTGAATTAAAAATAGACAATACAAAAGTTCTTAATAACTTTTATTATTTTTACAGAATCTACCAAAACTGTTACAACCAGCTCCGCCACCACCGCCTCCTCCACCACCAGTTGAGGCTCAGACACCTCATCAAATTTTGAAACCAATTGCTAATGGTGACATTCCAACAGCCATAAAGAGCTCTTGTCACATTGTTGGGGCTAAGAAGCTACTTCCACCATATCATGATACGAGAAACGATTTGATGAAAGCTATTCGAGATGGTAAATTAAAATGTCTTATTAATTTTAACATTGAACTAATTTTATTTGTGATTTGATTTAGTTTACAATTAAATAATAACAATCTGCATAAGAGATAAAGGTTACGGGCTTCTGATTCAAATAACTTCTTTATGTAGGCAAAGCAAATATGGTTTTAAAAACTTTCAAAATTTCATCTTCTATTTTACAAATAATGAATCTTTGAACTAAATTAAGTTTATTTTTCTCTTCTGAATGTTTTTATGTCCGAAACAAACTTGTTTGTATTTAATAAATTAGAAGTAAAATATTTGCACTTGATATTTCGAATGCATTTATTATTATTATTCAACTGCCCTCTTCCCCTCCAAACCGTATTATTTGTATTATTATAATGATAATTTTTTCTTATTATAAATCTGATGTATTTGTAAATTATATGGTTTTTATGCAGATACGTATTATTGATACAATGAACAAAAATAAATGAAAGGTTTAAGACTGAATGATCTTCATGTGATTCGGCTAAAAAGTCAATTGGTTCAATAACTTTCAATAGATCTTATTAGTTGTCCGATTTCAAATATTTAATTAGATTGCTCTAGAGATTGTTTTCTTATCAAGTCTAAAGTTTTGAGCACTTCTAAGATTATAAGGTTGGGAATCACAGATATATTTTAAATTATTGCTTAAGTAATTTGGAAGCATATTGTTTTACATTTTAAATACAAACAATAATACATTCAATTTAATTAGCTGAGTTATACTAAGCCGCCAGTTAAGTTTCTGTAACATAGTTCTTATATGGGTAAGACGCGCACATTTTAAGATTGTACTCATAGCTTTATTTTGCAGTTTTTGGAGGCGAGACAAATCTCCTTGAGAAGATAAAAATAAAATGGTAGAACAATATTGAAAATGAGCTTTAACAATCGCGTTATAAATTTTAATTGCAGTATTAATTGACATTTTTTTCCTAATCCTGCCAAGAAAGTATATTTTTTTACGATAGTTTCTTGTAAATATACTCCGTATTAGCTTTAAGGTTTATTTTATTGTCAATTACTACTCCTAAGTAATTGAATTCATCAACACGATCTATATTTTCTCCATTAATTTGTTTTGCATTCAGATCCGCACAACCATTGATACACATCCACTTTCTTTTCTTCACATTCAGTTTTAACTTATTAATAACCAGCGATTCACTTATGGATCGCAAGTCATTATTAATTTTCTCCGTACACTAATCAATATCGTTCCCAGAAATAAAGAGAAGGGCGTCATCAGCAAACATACATAATTAACAATATTTAACTGCCAAGTTTATATCATTTATATATAATAGGAACAAGAACACCCCCAATACCGATCCCTGAGGTACACCTGTTTTCACTTCATTCCCATCAGACACACATTATTGTTCCCCGACGTGCGCTGTTTTCGAGCATTTAAATATGATTCAAACCATTTCAACTCATTATTTTTGATTCCATATTTTGAGATCTTTTCAAGAAGTATTTTACAGTCTCGAAGGCCTTTTTGAAATCCAAAAAGACCGCAATGACATTATTTTTGTTGTCCATCTCATTTTTCCAATTTTCCACCACCCAATTTAACGCAGTTTCACACGAATATCCTTTTCGAGAACCCGAAAGTTGATCCATTATGAAATTATTATCTTCCATATAACTCCTAAATTGTTTTTCTACAATTTTTTCCAAGACCTTTTCATAAACAGGAACCATATTAACTGGTCAGTATTTCTCACTTAAAATTGTATTTTGTACTTTTTGGATAGGTATTACCAACGTTTCCTTCCTTGCTTGGAAAACAACCGGTTAATATAGATTTATTGAAAATTGATTTCAATATAGGACCGAGTATTTCAAAACCGTCTGAAAACATTTTCGCACTCATAAATTTGAAGTCTTTCTTTTTTCCCACCGACTTTAAAACTTCAATAATATCTCTGTTGTTAATAGTTTTAAATTTAAAAACAGTGTTAGTGACATTAAATCTATCAGAATACGTTGTTTTTGGGAGTTATCTTTAGCTAATCGAAGTTCCCTTTTATAAATGTTTCTTGCTAAAATATATTCATCCCATAGCGAATTTTGGTTTCCTAACGTGAATTGTTCATATTTTAAAATTTTATTTTGTTTTAATTTTGCTAATTTACTATTAAGCAACTGACATTTCCCATTATCAACGTTTTTCTCAACAATCATTCCTTTCGCAATTATATCCAATTCATCACACAACAAATCATCCAATACATCAATTCTACTGTTGACAACATCCACACCAATTAGATCACTCGCTAAAAGCATAGAGAAAAAAATATCTATATGATAGTTTAAAGATTTTAAATACTTTGCATTCATTTTTGTTGGGTTATTGTTTTTTAAAGTAATTTCAAATCGAAAGGTTTTGTGGTCACTTATTTTCAATTAAGGGTCCGTTTTTGTCGTAATTTGTTTGGAAAATGATATCACATAATCAATGAGAGTCGCCGAATTAGCCGTAATCCTGGTTGGTTCCTTATTAATAACACATAAATTATTATCGACACATATAGAAAATTCTCTAAGAACATTCACATGTTCTAATAAATTGGCAAACATTGTACAAAAATTGGATGTAGAACAGCTTGGTGATCTATACACTAGAATTATTTTTACCATAATGTTTCGATCACCAACATTAATTTCGAGACAATCAGATCCCTCATTGTTTCTGACCTCGTTAACAACTTCAAAGTTTAGTTCTTTTTTCATATAAATCAAAACACCGCCAGTATGTGAAGACTGACTTTCAACTTGCTGGGTGTGACATTTTTTTCTTTTTATAAACACTCCATTTTTCGTTAAATTAGTAATTTTCTTTGACACCGTTGAATACAAGTCCTACTTGATAGATTCAGATTTAAAACCCATAATATAAATGATGCTTTATCGCAAGACTTCTATGTGTCCGACACAATTCATCATTTTTGATAACAGTGCTTCTTCATATCTCAATAAATTCCGACTTAACAGTTTTGTGCAATGAGGAATAAAGGCCCAACTATAATAGACTTAACCGAGCTTAAGCCAGCTTAAGGGAACGAACCAATACGCAGCCTTAAATGTCACTAACCATAATAGACGTTCTGCTCAGTTTCGGTAAATTTCGTTAACTTTCTCGCAATTACTCAAGAGCCATTTAAATAGCTCGAGCTTAAACAAATGTCAAATTTGCTTAAGTTACTTGGATCCATTATGGTTACTTTTTGTTTTGACGATAACTTCTGATAGCTTTTCGTTCGGTTTTGACATTACTTACTTACGGTTAAGTCTATTATAGTTGGGCCATAAGAAACCGCGGGGAAGCCCAATGATGCCTTGAACTCTTCTTTCTACAACTATGTGGCACTTGCATCAATGAAACTGAAAATCTCGATAATATTGGGTACTTTTATCACAAACTTTCTTTTGCGGATATCATATACCAAAATCACCCAAAATGTTTGGGTTTTCTAAAACGATGCAAGAAATGTTTCTTTCCTTCTGACCTGACTCCAATCTACACAACCTATAAACTTACAATAGTTAAGTTAGCATCCATCTCTGGATTAGTGCTTCAGTAACTCACTTAGGCCTCAGTATTCGAAAAAAAAAACCTTTTAAATGTTTATGTCATTCGAGCATCGTCGTAATATTTCTTGCTTCAACTTTTTAAGCTTTATTTAGAGGAACATGCCCTAGGCAACTGAATTCCTGTCCTTAAACAGCTTCACAGTAATACACGCTATTTTAGGAATCCATATAGTTTAACCTAAAGCGGTGAACTTCGTCCGTACTGTGGAGTACAGAGGTTGGTTCATTTTAAATGTTCAAAGATTCAAAGCTAATTATCACAAACACCTCCTCTCTAACTCTAACCCCTTTTATCCTCTTCTCACATTTGGTCTCTGGCATATTAAGGCTATACAAAGAAAAGCCTTTGCATAACAATAAACACATACAAATAATAATCCAAAAACTTATAATATTTATTTTAATGCGTCCTTCTTCCTCAGGTATTACTTTACGAAAGGTTGAGAAATCAGAACAAAAAGAAATCGAACGCAATACAGCATTACACGATGTAGCATCGATTCTTGCCAGACGAGTTGCAATTGAATTATCTGAATCCGAAGATTCTGAAAGCGAAGACGACAGCGAAGGTTGGGTTGAGCCCAATGAGACATCCGCCTAAAACAAGCTTTGATAAATATTCAACTGAATAGAAATGTATCCAATTAAAAATGTTATTAAATATATTAAAAATAAAAGAAGAAATTCATAAGTAGTATTCAAAAATAAACATACATATTTCAAAATGTTGAACATTTTGATTGAACGCAATTTATATACATGCATAAATAATTTCTACATTAACAATATTTAAATAATATATTTATTGCACTATTTAATTGTTCGCTTGTTATATATACATATATAAATTTTATATTATTTATATGTGTATATATTTAATGCGAATATACAAAAATAAAAAAACAATAAAATCTTTTTAAATAATTATTCAAGCAAATAATATATTAGGTACGTTATACATAAGGTTGTAAAATATAAATACAAGAAATAACAACTACTTTAATGTAATTGTATTAAATTTTTATTAAATAAATAAATTTATTCATACATTTATCTCAGCACAAAATGTTAAAATGTATAAACATAAATAATTTTTTGAATTTTTTGTTTTCATTAAAATTTTATTTAATATTTTTTGGTGTACCGCAAGGAAGTGTCGTAGGACCAACCTAGTATCGTTTGCATACAAGGGATATTTTAGTGGATACCAATGCTATCACTATTGGCACTGCAATATTGGTGCAAGATAGATCCGTTGCAAAGAAGAATTCTTGATTTAAATATATGACAACAAAACAAAAATATATATATATATTCAACAGTGGTCCCAGTTTTAACATACGGATGCCATACATGGCAAATTACTTTAAATACTGGAACCAAGTTCGGGTCGATTCAAAGAGTAGTTTTAAACGTTTGCATATGCCAACAATACATCCTTAAGAATGAAAACTAATTTTGAAGATGTCCGTTTTATAATTCGAAAACTTTAATGGGAATGGGCGGGACATAAAACAAATAATTAGCACTATCATGAATTCCATCGTAATCGGAAATTTTTACGAATCCCGAAAAACTGTATCATGAAATTCGTTCGTAGTGGAAAATCTCATACAATTTTGAATTACGAACGGATTTCATGATACAGTTTTGGAAATGAGATTTCTTTTTTGAAGTACATCAAGCAAGAATTCCAAAGATTGAATTTTAATCTCTTTCCTCTTTAGCTTGCGCCTTGATGCCTTTAGCATGTTGTTTTTTTTCACGTATAATTGTTTGTAACGCAAACATTTACGTTTCAAAGTTCTGGGTGTAGCTGTCTCTTCCTCAAACCTCCGTTTACGGCTACAAACAGGTGTTATGCTACAGCAAAAAAAATAGAATATAGTATTATTTTTTTTAACTACAATTAAATTATTACCTTTCAGCCAATATGGCTTCATTTAAAATTACATCGTTTTGTTCGGGCGAATAAGCGATCATATCGCTATACCTATAAAAAGATAAAAAGCGTTTATTTACGTTTTTAAAAACAAAGAAAAATTGATAAAAATTAATTTCATTAAATTTTTTTTAAATAATTGATTAAAATAGCTTCCGTAGTAAGTTGGTAAACCTATATGTGAAATTATAACCGTTTGAATAGTTAAAATTAGGTGAATAGTTTTGAAATGACAAAGCGGTATGTATAGTGATTTCAAATATTTGTTTTGGGAAACATTTTTCCCTATACATTCCGCTCTACCATTACTCATACTATGTTACTACTAGGCTCGCAAACGCCACCAACGTGAATAGACGTGTGTTAATACTGCGCGTAGTGATATCTCTTTCCTATTTTTTAATCAATTTTACAATTTCTTTCACCTAAAGCGGGAATAAATCGAAACCATCAAGAACGTTATACACGGATGGATCCTATGTACACTCCTTGTACAACCATTAACTATATCCGGAGTGTTATATACAACAGCGTCAACATTGTTCCAGCCTGGATTCCAAGTTATGTCAGTATAAAAGGTAACGAGGTGGTACCTTAGGAAGCGATTCATTTTCCATTGGTTAATGTTAAAGAACGCATATCGAAGCGCAACAAATGCGAAGAAATTTTAAAACTTATTTATCTCTATATTTTTCTATTAACGGCATCCAATGGTCTTGCCTTCTTTTTAAATAACTTACGAATTTATTTTGAAAATTATTTTTTATAAATAAATAAATACAAACAAAATCAAATGAAGAGTTTCCTGATATAAAAAGTACCTTTCAAGTTATTTCCAGTTTGTTCGTTTTTGATGGGTGCTTCTGCCAAGTCATCAGTTGGATGATATTGAACTTCATCGATTGGTGGTTCAATCCTAAAAGTAGAAAATTATGTAGAATTTGTAATGAAAACTGAATTATATTACATTTGTTCCATCCTGCAACAAGCTTCGTCAAAGTTATCTACCTGATCGTCTTGAACTTCTTCTTTTCTGTAATTAGAAAATTTTAGGTTGAATTTGTTTTGAATAAATGATTAATCTTACATTTGTTCCTTCATGTTATGCATGTTAGGGAAAAGAGTTGGAACAGCATCCTCTGTGAGACGTTTGTTAGTCCCAAGCGTTTTAATAAATTTTTTATCAAAGTGAAGATCGCAGATGAAAAATTTCTGGAGCGGTCGACTTGAATCTATCACCTGGCCATTTAGAGATTCAATAGCAAGTCTCCATTCTTCTCTGACTACGCCTTTACGAACCAGGCTAAATAATGGTAAAAAATATGATTTTAGCTAGGAATCATACGTTCCTTAAAAATATACTTACAAAAACAAAGACACATATCTGTTCAATTGATGCGAAATGCATCCTAGAATTGAACACTTTTTCATTTTTATTTCTTATTTAAATTTCTTTTATTTTGATCAACTACACAAATTACATAAACATGTGAGAAAAAAAGAAAGAATTTCCAATGTCAAGTGTCATAAATGTTACACAATTTTTCCGCATAGTCCTCTTTGCGCTAGTGTTTTGTCCGTTAAAAGTGGAACCATCGTGAAGTTGGCTACTAGCAGTCCATGTATAGAATGTCTATGGCTGACGGTAATTAATTTACATAAGATGGAATTGAATATGTATCGGATGAGGTGATGGATTAGGTATAGGATGGGCGATGTACACTCGGTCCGTACAGTAGTGCCTCAGGTGACTGCAACCAACTGAAATAGAAATAGTGGGTGGCAATCAGTTCGGAGGAATCGCAGAGAAAAGACGACCACGCAAAAATAAAAAAAGTGAGTTTGCTTGCTATTAAAAGCAGATAAGTGTTAAGTGTTTTTATGTATACAAAAAGGTGGAAGAGCGAAGTCAGCTTACGACCGCGGGACATACCCGGCAAAAAGATTGGAGGAGTCCCCTATCCGAAAAAGGCCTGTGAAGTATACCCGGGCTCTCAAAGAAAAGAAATAAAATAAACGAACAACCAAAAAAAGAGTTCTCAAGAGCCAGAGGATCCGATCTGGACCCTGAGGCTGAAAGCGCGCAGGACTCCACTGATTGGCCTGTGTATACATATATACAAACTTATTGGTCACCAGGATTAACCACTTTAAACCTTTTTTGGAAAAAATTAACATTTCTATTTTTTGTCCTTATTATTTAGTTATTATATTCCTACATTGACATACTATATATGGACTGCTTGTAGCCAACTTCACGATGGTTCCACTTTTAACGGACAAAACACTAGCGCAAAGAGGGCTATGCGCAAAAATTGTGTAACATTTAATACTCACATCCACTGCTGTCGTTTTTGCTACTATAGTAGTATTTTACTATTTTCAGAGTCAACTGCTACTCTACCCACGGACGAAAACTACTCCCCAAAATAAAACGGAAAAGAAATTTGTATGTGGTTTACAATAAAAACCAAAATTTAGAATATAATGCCCCAATAATAGTGCAACATCAGAAAGAAAATTTTCAGATGTAAGCCTTATAAAAGATAAAAAAAGAAATTCACTCAAGGTAGAAACGGTAAATGCCCTACTAACTGCTAAGGAACTCCTTAAAAACAATTTCACAGAAAAATGGGAGCCATCGAAAACTTTAATCGAGAATAACAAATCATTGTATAAAGCGCCAGTTATAGCTATCATTGGTTTTCATCATTGAAAACAAACATTAGAATTTTTTCACAGGTCGTTTATAGCTATCCTTAAACATTTCTGTCATTGAAAAAATTTCCCGATTGAAATCGACCGACAAAATTTTACTGACAGAAATCTATCATTGGAATTGTGTGGAATTGGAACGCAAATCAGTGGAACGATTCGTTTCACCTTTGAACATAAAATATCAACTGTTCAGGAAAATGAATTTCCGTCCGTTGTAGAGAGTTTTTCTCAAAAAAACAAATTCTTTGGGTGATTTCCGATGGATGATTATATAATTTTCATTTCTAATCAAAGGGAAACACCGTCTTGATCGATTTCAATAGTAGCTATAATTGACCCCTTAATAATTGTAACTGAAAATACGAAACATGGAATTTACAATAATGACTTTAATTTATTCTTGAATATTCAAACATGTTTGTTGATGTAAAATATAATTTCAATTGTCAATTTCTTATTTAATAAAAAAAGTTATGAATTTAAATTATTCATTTCAACTATATTATTTTAAAATGCTGGCCTTTAAGCAGTGAAAGCAAAAATTTGGTACGACATTATATCCATCTATTTGTCTGTTTTCGGAACATTAACCTTCGCAATAGGCCAATTAACTTCGATTTTGGACATTTTTATTTTCAGTTTTTAATTTTGTTCATGGGCCAAGCATGTGTTTGTTGTTTTTGTGTTTTACTCCTCAATTTAAGAAAATGCTCCCCAAAATGATAGAAAAATACTACTTTTGAAATTTTCAAAACGACAGCACTGCTCACAGCAAAAAAACATGGCATCGTTTGTCTTCAACAAATTATACTAGATGTCAGTACTTTTTATGTCAGAAAAAGCTTATCTCAATTAAATACAAACAGATGTCGCTAAATATTTCATAACTTTTTTTGCCACTGTGCCTGAAAGGGCTAGTGCAGCTAATTTGAAGTGGAACCATTTTTATTCAAATTTTGTATGGAAAATTCACACCACTAGCAGTCCATGTATAGTATGTCAATGTATTCCTACATATTTATTTCAGTTTTTTTTCCTTTTTCTTTACTTATAATATTTATTTATTAATTTTTTTCTTAGCTTTTTGTTTTGTTCCTTGTTACATTCATTTATTTAAATATTTTCTTTCTCGTAATTTTTTTTTAATTTATGGAAATTCGCGTTAGTGTTTTTTTGTAATTTCTAAGTTTAATTGTAATAGGGAAATTTCAGCGATATTGATTCTTTTTTGTTTATTCCGATTAGGGAAGAAGTCACGGACGTCGCCAGTGCGAAGAGGGGTTCCTCTTACGTCCCTCGCGACGCAATATTTTGCATCCCCCCCCTTTTTTGTCCACCCGCAACGAGCTCTTTGTAGGTAGGGAATTAGGGATAACAATAAAGAAACTAATAGGAAACGCTTCAGATACGGGACGCTGGAGAAGCAAAGATTCGCCGCGTGGCTCCGGCGATCAAAGCTCCCGTTGTTGTTTTTTTGTTGTTGTGTGAAACCTACGAAGAAATGTCCGTAAGTGTTTTGTTCTTTACTTCTTTGGTCTTTGTTTTACATATTATTGCTGTAAATAGGAATTTCAGTTAATAAAATAGTTAAGATTTTTTGTATTAACGATGCCATGAATCAAGTGTGTCTTTTTTTTTTTTTTGGTAGTGATTCCAATTTAAAAATGGGGTGACTTAATTTTAGGTTTGGCGGAAATGTAGTTCCACGGCAGCGAACTTTCCTGTGTTCTCTTTTGGGGAATCCGAAAATCAGGCCGAGTGGATTCCAGGAAGGGTGGGTAAAGGCCAGGCCGTGACGTCATCAGCGTAGCCGAGAAAAGTGAACGAAGAGGTGGTAGTGCACAATTAAATCTAAAATTTTCGGCATGATCTATGTTTTTGTAAAGAGGTGAGTCCCAGTTACGGTAGCTAGACCCCCCAACATCCGACGAGCTCAGGTGTGCACCGCAAGCATGCCGCAGCTACCGTAACAGACATTCCTTCCTCCCCCCAATCCCTATCCTAGTTCCCATCCCAGAGTTACCTTCTTCGACCGACCCTATTCTACCCTTACCTCTCCCATTTGCTTAACGACAATTGGCCCCCAACCTCGTTAGGAGATAACTCCCAAAGTCATTAGAATTTGTCTTATCTCCATGCAAATAGTACCCTACTCCTATACTAATGGCTCCCGATACCTTTTCTTCTTCCTTTTTCCTTTTCCTCTTTTCCTCCCCACCTCAGTATAACACTTTAGATGATCTTTATTCAAAATCTCGTGTTTTCTAACTTGACGGTCGAGATGATCCCATAAATACTCTGACATTCAAATCGGAAGACTTGAGTGGTGTTTTAAGCTAGGTTTGAACGTTGTGTAGTAGCCATTCTTTAACAAAAGTTGAGGTATGTTTAGGATCATTGTCTTGCTGGAAGTCGAATGACCTACCCATATCCAATTTTCTGGCACTTTCTTGAAGGTTGTTGTTTAAGATATTTAAATAGTCAAACCTATTCATCAAAGAATCTACGAACACTAATTAACCTAAGCCAGATGCTGCCATACAACCCCACACCATAACGTTCCCACCTCCGTGCTTTACAGTTCCTGACATATTCGCTGGACCAAGCTCTGCATTTTTTTTTCTCCAAACCTTTTCACGTCCGTCAGAACCATGGATATTGAATTTACTTTCATCAGAAAAAATTACAGTATTCCAAAAATCTGCTTTTTTAAATTCATGGGTTTTTGCAAATAGAACACGTTTTTGCTCATTTATTTTGCTTATGAAAGGTTTCTTTCTAATGTTTCGACCGTAATAAATAGATTGGTGGAGCACTCGACGAATCGTTTGGGGGTTGCATGACTTACCTGTTTCATTGGATATATCTGCTGTTATCTTTGGGGAACTTATTTCCGGGTTTCTTTTCACTTTCCTAACAATTATTCGGCAATAATTGAAAAATATATTTAAAAAAGAGATAAGCAACTAAAAATAAAAATAAATAATTAACCCTCTAATGCTGCTGATGCTTACTTACTTTTGTGACGTAGAAAACACGAATGAAAAATAAAAAGTTGTGTTCTGCAGATCAACCAAATGAAAAACGGTAAATTTTGCCTCTCATGTGATGTGCATCATAATCACGTCATTTAGAATGCATTTTTTTTCATATTTTTAACGGAATTATATTTTAGTTAGCATTTGGATGGGACAACAACGAGTGCTTACTTGTATGTACATTATATTAACATTTATTTTCAAATACTTATGCAAATACCTATTCCTGTAATGAATTAATGACTAAATAAAGCTTAAAATAATAATAATAATAATAATAATAATAATAATAATAATAATAAAAACAAATTTTAAAGAAAAAACTCCTTCGTGGAATAATAAATGTACCTTGTTACAGAAGTGGTTAAAAAACACGCTGTATCACATAATCATCAAATACAAAGTCAGACGAGCTCCGAAACGAAGACTGTCTTAAATGTACGAGACAATAGGCAGGTTCAGACGACAAAGGGACTTGAAAGTTCAGGAAGTTTCTAGTATCTGATTGGCCAGCTGCCAACAAATTACCTTCCAATTAAGGCAACTATAATGGAAAGTTGACTGGAAAGTTAGTCAAGAAAAATCTCCCTAACTATCAAAATGACAGTTGATAATGTTTTTTCTCTATGATTTATTTATTTTCTGCACAACTTTATTTAATGCGTTCTGTAAAAGACTTCCTTGAAGACAGTTATTTTGTTGGTACCTTTTGTACCATGAACTTAAAGTAGAGATTTGAAAAGTAAAGTTCTGAATTTGAAATTCATGACGTTTGAAAAACAAACTAGTTTCCTGGGTCAAAATTTACGTTCAAAGAATGAATTTGACTGCAAATAAAGTTCCTTATGTTGGATGAACCTGCCCAATGCCAGACCTCAAGCGCTGATGTTCTAAAAACTAAGGAAAAGTATTACAATTACAAAATGCCTTTAAATGAATTTTAAATTAAAGAAGAAAAAGTCTATTGTCAATCTTTCATAGTTGTTTGTCCTGTGGCATTGGTGTGTTAAGAGTTCAACACAAGCATCTAAGGGCTTAAAATATTTGTTGAGGTAATCATTTGTGAATCACGAACTGAATGATCTAGTAGATACTAGTTTTACAGTGTTGGTCATACCAAAACATTTACGTTTATTTTATATAATAATAATAACGTTTGGATTCGTTTTTTTTTTAAATTCACATTATTTTGTGCCATTCTTTTCCATCGCGAGTAGGTGGTCCAAGTGAGTTGAGTGTTGTAGTAAATTGGTCCCAATATTCCTTTTGGTTTTTTTTGGAAGAACCAAACACTCCAACACCTCTCGCTAAATTCTGGTTATATTCTATCAGTTCGACTAGCTTTTCGAACTGATTGTTATTAGTTCTCTTGCAGCTGAATAAAAAAATGCATTGATTCATGTTATTTTATAACATAACATCTATTTACTTACATTGTTTTAATTTCCGACATTTCCTTTACATAAGCTTCGACCTTTTCTTACACAATATGAACGTTCGACAAAAAATAGCTCGAACGAAGTTCAAATGATCGAACATTCGATAACGACAATAGAGTGAGACCAAACTTCGAAAAAGTAATGACATTTACGTCGAATCAACGGTTCTCAATTCGCCAACGTTAATACCAATTTCTCACACTCACATGTTTTTTCATTCGACTCGTCAATGATAAGGGTGTAGGTCTATCACGAACTTCATCGTAATCGGAAACTTGTACGAATTGCGAAAAACCGTATCACGAAATCCGTTCGTATTTGGTAATATTTTTTCGGAATTTGTTAAAGTTTCCGATTACGAAAAAATTCGTGATAACCCTATCACTTCCTGGCTTCTTGGAGTGAGTGATAGTAAACTGGAAATTGTGTTCCTTTTGTTGATCTTAACACTGCGTGAAAAGTCGCATATCTCCTGTCTGCGTTGTAAGTTAATGACTTCCAAAGTTCTTGGAAGCACTGTTTTTCGTGATTATCTCCGTTTAGCTTCCTTTAACAAAATTGCCAACCATACAATTTGCTTCAAAGAGGCTGGGATACGACCCACACTGATAACTTCCCATCCCGTCGGTCGATTTGTCTTGCTTAAAAGTTTGTAGTTGTTAAATAGATGTTTAGTCGAAAACAAATTTTTACCAATTTTAATACCATTTCTTAAATTTTTATAAATTCGATGAATGAAATTAATTTGAGAGATATCAAGAACCGAACATCAATTTTTGCCAAATTTTGCGTACTTTCTATTTCTTGTAGATTTTATTTTATTACGACAAAATGGACTGTTGGATTTTTATTAAAAAAAAACTACTCAATATCGGAATCAATATTTTCTGTAAAATAAAAAAGTTTAAAGACAATATTGAGTCAAAAGTAAATTTTTACCAAGTTTAAGTATTTTTTTTATTAGGTTTTTATTTTTTGTAAAAAACCTACTAATTAGATTTTTCTCAAAATTTTACTAAATGTTGGCAACAATATTTTTTAAAAGATTAAAGTAGTTTAAACCAATATCTCAAAGTTTTGAAAAGATATTGGAGTCGAAAATTAATTTTTACCAACTTTTATTAATTTCTATGTTTAGGTTTACTATGAGATTTCTTGCTGAGGGATCGTACCAAAAAGGAGTTGGACAAGACGTACTGCTTAGAATGGCACAACCAACAGTCTCAAACATTTTGTCTGAAACTCTTAAAATTCTTGAGAGAAAGTTGTGCCCAAAAATGATAAATTTTAAAATGAATGAACAGGAAAAGCTAGAAGCAAAAACAGCATTCTATGAAAATAGTGGTTTTCCTGGGTTTATAATGTGCGTTGATGGAACGCATGTAAGCATTATACGTCCTACAACAGAAAAGGATATCATAGCTTAAATGTAATGTTGGTGAATATATTCGTGTAAAATAAGGTCATTTTTAAATTATTTAAATTATTTTACAGGCCTGTGACCACAAAATGAGGATAACTTGCCGTAATCCCAGTTACGGGGAAATAAAGTAAAAGTATTTGTTTATTAATAAAAAACAACATCACATTCGATGTTTTAAAGTATGTAGGTATCCTAATTTAAAATAAAATAAAAATAAAAACGCAATTCAATTGCTAAAAAAATAACAAAAACGAAACAAAAAAAATGTTATGAAAATAATGTAAATAAATATGTATGTATGAAGATATTCACGCTTTGGTTCTTTGATTTAAAAAGGAACATAATCAGATTGTTGGCTCAGATCCCTTTGCAGTCTCTCAAGTTCTCTTTTTTAATTTCCAATTCTAGGTTTTGAAATTAGTGTCGAAGGCACGAATGTTTCACAATTCCGAGATTGCTTGATGTTCTGAGATTCAGAGTATTCTCGTTGTTCATCACCTTTGACATTTTGACTAGAAATGCTTCGATTAGGACTTGAATCCTCATTGGATTGATATGCACTCGTGTCCATTTGTTCGAGACCATTTTCCTCCTGGCACCCATATGAAGACACATGCATCCCAGTCTCACAGTTAAGTGGAGGGATCTTAATTCAAAATCGGCTGAGCTAAGAAGATTGTTAAGTTTGGAGAAATCTGCCCTACGAAAATCATAACAGTAGTTTTCCATTTCAAAAAAGTTGTCTTCAAATTCAATGGGGAAGGAGAGATTAAGGGGTGGATGATAGCGATCCAAGGATGAGAGAAGATGAGGGCTCGGGGAGACAACACAGTTATCGCAATCAGATGAGAATATGAGATCGAGGTGTCTCCCCATAAAGTTTCCTACTCCATTTAGTTGAAAAAGACCACAATCAGACAGACGATCAATGAACAGCGATTCAGATTCAGAAGAGATGTTAGTTGGAAAGAAGGATGTCTGATCATCTGAGATGGACCAATTGAGATGGGGAAGATTAAAGTCACCTAGAACGATGATTAAATCATTAGGTTGCACTAGTTCAAGCAGATAATCAATGGCATTAACAGCGGCTTGGTACGCTTTAATTTGTTGGGCTGGTCGAATATAACAACAAAGGACAAAAAGACAAAACTTAGGGAGTGTAACCTTAGCTGATACACCTTCAAATTCGATTGAAGTGGGAATACGGAGTAATGAACTTTCAAAATTACTAGCGATAGCTAAAAGCACACCACGACCGTGTGTATTACTCGCACATTCCACGACATCCATTCGATAGATGGAATAGTCGTTAGTGAAGAGTTCAGTACTAGGGAGATCAGGTGTGAGGTTGGTTTCGGTAAGGGCAAAGATGTCATAAGGAAGGTTTAAGGAGTTATTAAAGACGGCAAAAGTTTTAGACCTTAACCCTCTTACATTTTGATAGTAAAGGCTAAGACATTTAGGTTTAGTGGTCTTTAGGTTAGGAGCGATAGTATTTCTTCATATCTGCACGGGATTTTTGGATATGAGATAGTCGTTTTGAAGAGATAAAAGACGCAAAAGAGGTTAGGTCTTCTCTCACTTTTTGAGGAGAAATTTCAAGGCCATCATGAAATTTCAAGAATATTTCCATAAGTGAATCACGTTTGGTAGGGAGGCCTTCTTGGGAGATTAAAACCTTAATGTTTGTATTTGTTTTACCTTCAAAGCAAACAGAATCTGGTTTGTCGTGCAGGAAAGCTAGGTAAAGACGAACATTATTGTAGATTTTGTGGTCTCTAAGACGGGACATAACATACCGATCATTAGTATTGGCCTCAGATAAATGTTTAGTTAATTTAACATTTGGAGGGATCATTGGGTTAAGGAATCCTTGAGGTTCTTGGGAAACTGATGAAGAAGAAGTAGGGTTAATGGTGTGAGAATGGATGAAATTTGTATAAACGGGTATTTTAGCAGGACCATCAACCATCGGATAGCAAAAACCAAGACCCGGATGAGAAGTTTTAAAGGAAACTCGTTTGGATGGAGGCTTTACAGATGTAGGAGAAGTTTTCCGTTTAAGGGACGAAAGTTGGTTGGAGAGAGAAAAGTTTGGAAAGATTTGTGTTTTAAGGGTCCAGTTAGTTTCAATATTTTGTTTGGGTTGTGACGAAGTTTTTTTCTTATATTGTATTTGAAATCCTTCCAAACCTAAAAAAAATCATAGCATGATAGGGTTAAAAAAACAAAATGTATGCATACTTTCTTCCAGCTTTCAACATTTTTTCGAGGGGGTCCTAGGCTATTTAAAACTTTTGAAATATTGTCCCACAGTTCATTTGTTTTAGCCCGATATTCAGGACCGACGTGTGCTCCCGTTGCAATGCCCTTATATTTTTTCATAAACTTGACTAGAGCCAAAAATTGATGTCGATTTGTTTGCTTGTTTTTATCGTTCCTTGAATGAATTTTAAAATTTTATATTTTATTGTGGATAATTTATAAGAAAATTAAAATAAAGCTAACTCACATTTTTAAATTAAAATAAAGAAATAATCCACGAAATCTAACACTGAAAAATAATAAAAACTCTTTCGCCTGTGAATCCGCCAAAAAAAGCTATCGGATTCAACTTGCCAACAAACATTATGACATTTCAAACTCGCCTTCGAATTCGTTAATTAGTCGAATTCAAAACGAGGAAGTTGAAAGCGAAATCTTTTATTTCAACTCTAGGGACCTTGAAACGTCGAGGAATGTCAAAATTTTTAATTTGACAAATCGGACTCATTACAATGGGCGCATTCACGAAGCTAGTGACTACGTAGTAAAAATTCAACTAGCTTTGTGAATGCAAAATTGCAAATAGTCAATCCAAATTAATGACAAATACAAATATATAAAATAAGAAACATTTATGTTTTCAGAACTTTAACTAGTTTTTTTTTTTAAATTCAATAAAACCAAATAGAAGATATAATATATTACTTTTAATTGGCGTTGAACGCCTTACGTAATACCAAGTTCACACTGTCGTTTTTTTTTTGGCGTTCAACGCCTTACGGAATAAGCCTGATTGATTTATATTTGTATTTAAATACCGAAAGATTCATTTCATTGGAATTCTTGTGTCCTTAACGAATAGCTGATTGTGAAACATCAAAACCAGTGTGAACTAACTTTGTAGCCGAAATTTTTACACAACGTTGGAGGTGAAATTTTAACTACTTTTGTAGTTAGATTTAGCCAATCAGAATCCCTTGACTACGTAGCCACTAGCTTTGTGAATGCGACCAATATTTACGTTCAAAGAATGTAGTTGACTGCAAATGAAGTCCCTTACGTTGTCTGAACCTGGCCATTGTTTTATAAAAAAAATCACTTAAAAGTGTCAATACGTCATTTTTTCCTACCCTTTTTCTCTATGCACCGATTATTATAGTTTTCCGATTTTCAATGACCTCAGGGACTCACTGTTTTATTCTGTGGCAGGTTCTGTTGGCCACCCGTTACAATATTTTCAAATTAGATTTTACTAGACATTTTGGTTTTCTTTAACATTATATTTATGAAAAATTTGTTTTTTTTTTTAATATTAATTACTTAAAACTAACAAAGAAAGAATGAAAGCTAAATAATAAGTTTTTAGATTTCATCAAGGAGGTATGCAAATTTAATATCTGCCAATCTGAATGCAGGATTTTAAGCAGGCAGACAAAGGAACACAATTGATGATGTTAGAATTTTTTTCTTTTCTTGGTTTTTAATGCAAGAGGGCCTGGTGTTTTGAAAACAGTGCTGGAAAAAGAAATATTTGTTTTTAAAAATGAACAAATTGAATATTTATAATTAATATAATAACTTACTGGCAAGTGGTGCAGATAGGGCTGAACTTGCAGAAAACTGAAATAAAAGAAAAAATATATTGTTGTTGTTAAAAATGTATCGTAAGGAAAAAAAAACAATAGTTTTTTTTAGGTCTGTCTGAGGTGTTTGGCACCCCATTTAAGTCTGTTTTTTGAAAAGTAATAATATCCAAAAAGACACGTTTTCTAAAAGATTTTTAGGAGTTATGTTTGTATTAAATATTTAGACATAATCGTGTAATGTGAATTTAATCCAATTTGGGTTTTTGAAATTTAAAATAACTCTCTTTAAATAGGTGCTTTTTGAAAACTTTCGTTTTGCAGTATCATTTGTTGAACTATATGTTTTCATGCAATGGGTATTAACAAATATAAATCTTGCGTGTTAATTACAAATTTAATGAAAAGAAACCGTTTTTTTTGACTTTTTTCAAAACTTCGATAAAAAGCTCGCAGATGCACTTAATTTCTGCCAATATTATTTTTAATAATGTGAACTATAGGCTTAGTTAAATGTTTGTTTTTAGAAAACAGTCGATTTGTTGATACTATGCTGTCATACGGGATTTTTTAAAACGAATAGTGGTAGAATACATTTTTTGAAAAAGGACTTGACTTTGATACCTATCCTAGAATTAATTAAAATTTCAAACTACCCGACACCCAGTATCCTTTAAATACGCAACGAAAAGCAGGCAAACATTACTACCTGAAAATAATCGTTGTAGATACAGAAGCGGTTAGGTAGAAATGTTTGTTAAGATACTTAGGTTGAGTAGAGTTTCTAAGACGCAACATTTCCACTTTACAAGAAAAGATAAATCCGCGCTAGATTCAGAAGCGTGAGATGGGGATTGGGATTCGTGTGCTGGTGAGTTAGAGAACCATAACGGTATAGGAGCTTTGCTGGATTCTCTAAAATATAAAAATGGGTAGTCCGCAGGTTAGCTAAGAAGTCTAGACTATTCTTTAAAAACAGAAAGTGTAAGAGTAGCATCTGCAGCTAGAATTCACATAAGTCTAAATATCAACTTTGTTTTAAAATAAAGTTTTAGATTTTTTTTAACGGAAACCTTTTTAAAATTCCATTTGGTGTTGCTTAAGAAGAAATAAAAATTAAATTTTCTAACAAATAAGCTCCTGAAAGGAATCCTGAAGGATAGATTAAAACTCGATAAGATTATCGATTGATCCTGTTGGGATAACCCAACCCAACAGGATCACGTGGCCAAGCTCATGTTGAACCTTCAACACCTCAAAGTTAAAGTCTAGGCGCCGAAAAAAAACACTTGAGGAACGCCTGCTTCCAAATATATTGTTTTCATCTAAATTTTTATTTTTTTTTTGTTTTGACATAACTACATTTTACTTTTAAATTAAATTTTGTGGTGAAAAGTACGTCTGTTCAAAACCGAAAATCTTTTAGACGAGATACGTTTCGGGAAACGTGAAATAAAATCACTATAATTTTTTTTAAGTTAAAAATGAATACTTTCGTCGAGCCATTAACCATATTTATCGACCCCTGTCTTCCAGCAGCAGTGGCCACTACACCAGAAGGAACGGGTAAGTCGGAGTTAAATTTTAAAGAGAATAAGCAAGTTTTTTGTTGAGATAAATTGAACTTTTGTAAAATTTAAATTGAAATTTCACTACATACAGCTGTGGACAACTAATTAGAAACACAATTTGAATTCACACTTGAAGCAGTTTCTGTATTTTTTTGTTTTTTTTTTTGTGCAAACATTTTTTTTTGTAAATATATTTTTTAAACTTAAAACAATGTTTCCCAAACATAACATTTATTTCATATGGCAGTTTCTGAGAAAAACACAGCGTTTATTCCTGGAAAACTAATTAGGAACAAAGTTTGCTTCAAAACTTCCCGACATATTCGTTCCATTGATGAAATAAGCCGCCTGCACTGCTCTACGAGTACAGCTTTCCAAGCAGCTTATTATTATCTTTAATACCTTCGAAAGAACATCATTGTTGGAGTCATTTTTGAGAGCAACAGCTCTTTTAACATCTGCCCCAAGATGCTCTATCGGATTTAGGCCTGCACTTGATGATGCCCATTCCAGAACTGTTATCGATTGGTCCCTAAAGAATTGTTTCGTAATTCCAGCAGTGTGCTTGGGGTCGTTGTCTTGCTGAAATTTCCATATCACTGGCATGTTTTCATCGGCCCAATCCACTAGTCGGTCCTTAAGAATGTCAATGTATTTAACGGCTGTCAGCGTTCCATCAATTCGATGGATTGGGCCAACTCCACACCACGAGAAAAAAACCCAAACGTTAAGCGAGCCGCCTCCATGTTTAATTATTGGCAAAACGTATTAAGGGTGGAACGTTGTTTCTTTTGGCCTTCGGACATAACGTGCACCATCTTGGCCGATCCTATTTATTTTAGTTTCTTCACGCCACACTATGTACTTCCATGCGTTTCTTGTCCAGTTGTCGTGTGATCTTGCGAACTCTATTCTAAGACTACGTTGCCTTGCGGTTACTAATGGTATCTTGCGAGAAACACGACCATGCAATCCTATTTCTACCAATCTTCTTCTGGTTGTGCGTGGCCCTATCGGGACATCGAATGCAACCGAGAGTTGGCGTTGTATCTCTGTGGAGCTTATTTTTGGGTCTTTTTTTGCCAGCCTACTAATTGCTCGATCTATTTGGCAGCTTGTCTTACGTGCCCGTTTTTTACGAGGTACATTTTCAGCAGTCCCGAAGTTTTGAAAATGCTTAATTGCATTGAAAACTTTCTTTACAGAACAGTTCATTGGAGATGCAATTGCTCTATAGGACATTTTAATCTTCCAAAGCTCAAAAATCGCTATCCTTGTTGTAGGAGGATCACAGGTCTTTAATTTTCCCATTGCAATTACCAAAATTAAAAAATTATTCTTTTAAAACGTTTGCAGACAATTCAGAATTTTACAAAAAAAAAAGATTATTTTGATTTCACCCAAATCAAATGTAATTTAACTGTTTCTAATTAGTTGACCAGTTGAAACGAACACTTTTTACACTCTACCTTGATTTTATTGTGTACTTTGCAAAGACTTATGCACAAATGATGCTTTTTCAAACAATTATCTAATAACGCTTGCATTACACCGTTTTGGATACCGCTATTCTAGTCACACTTGATAAAGTGAATGTGGAAATGAGAAGCAAGTAATGTTTCTAATTAGTTGTCCACCTTGTAAATTAAAATCAAAGCATTTATTATCAGCCCATTTCTAAATAAAGATTCCCAGGGAAATATTTCCCTTTTCTCATATTCCTAACGAAAAATTCCCGTAAATTTTATTTCCCTTTTCTCTTTTCCCTTATTATAAACTTACTTCGAATGTTGGGAAAAATTCTCCGAGAAAAAAGTAGGCATTCTAAATAAATTCATCTGGGCCACCAAGCAAAAACATATCAGAATGGAAAAAGGTAAATTTTTAAACTAAAGTTCGATAATTTATTATTAATATGTGCGTATTATTTTAGGTGTGGAGTGATCACAAAAAAAAAATTGATAGAGCTAAGGCTGCTAAAAACCTTAAGACCAGAAATGGTACCAATCAGAGAACAAAAACTTTCCGAATATGAACAGGCTGTATACGACTTTGGAATGAGAGAGTCGATAGAAGGTGTAACAGCAAAAACTTTTGGCCTGGAAACAAAAGAAAAGGTAAAAAAAGAAAATGTTCAACCTCCGGAAAACGAACCTGTAGTTGACCAGGAATTAGCCCTGTATAACGAACCAGAATCAACACCAGTAAATAATACAACGCAAATTGGTTATCCTCCACCGAGTACAAATAGTACAAAGAAAAGGACTGCCTCAGAAGCTTTTGATGAGGAACTTAAGACTTAAAGGGAGTTAGGTGAGACTGTCAAGGGTATAGTTGAAGAAACTAAAGAAATTAGAAGAAATACCACAAAAGTTTACCGAGCTCTTAACAGAAATATATGAATAAAAAAAAAGTAATGAAGATTATTTCGCCATAAAAAAAGAAAAACTCTAAAAATTCAAGCTATCACCTTGCTGAAACTAGGTTGAGCCATACCATCACTTTTCTTCATTTCCAACCCCAGTTTGATACCCTCCCTCAGCAAAAAAACGTAAACATGCGCCCAATTTAATGATTGGTTTGATTCCAAAACGCTTTTTTGTTGGTTTACTCGACATGATGAGGACATGCAACAAGTATTTAAAGGAAACCTTGTTTAGTCTATAATACTTTCGAAACCTAAGGAAAAATGAGTTTCTTAAAATTATGATAGACAACATTTGATTAAACTAATGAATGCTTACAGCCTTACTGAGGCAACTCCAAGGGATTCGCACTATCTCTTAATGATCTTCTAATAGTCCTTGGTTTTACAATATTCACTTTCTTCATATTCTCCACGTAAAATCCTTGCCGCGATTGAAAACATTTTAAATCATTTTTAATTTGAATGATGAACATTTTTTTCGCGAGTTATTTTTCCTATCAAACAATACGGAACAGCTGATTCGAAAATCAAAATTCCCCATTCCCGATTTCGAAGGGAAAAACATCTTACCTAGTTTCCCGAGGAGTTCTTTTCCCCGGGAATATTTAGAATTGGGCTATATATAATATTTATAATAATAATAAAACATTTTGTTATTTTTTTAAAGAACAGAATGGAAGTTTTATGAAGTTTAAAACCATAAGGATGATGGTATAAGTTTTGTTTACAGAAAGGGATGGGAGAGTGAGGGGGGAAATGGAGAAGAAAGGGTAAGGAGGAGAAGCCAAATAATGGGGTTGTTCTTAGCGAGGAAGACAACCAGGTAGGGAGGGCTAAGCAAAATATCTCGGGTATCACTACCACCGGGATGCTAGACTGGCTTTTATTTTATTTATTATTTACATATTTATTTTTTTGTGATGAGTCCAGGGTCAAAGAACCTTCGCAACCGCTAAACTATGGGTTCAATTATGCCAGTTAAGACCCCACACAGTCAAAGCGGCTCGTTACAACTTGTATGATTTTGTTCATGCCTTTAAACGCCTATGTTTGTACATTTGATTATGGCTATAAGTTGATTTGTCTACGAGTAAAGTTAAAATATTTTGCAAAAGAATGGGTCCATTTTTTCACACCTCTAAATGAAATTATAATCATATTTTGATATTTACTTGACTTTATTTTGTCTCTTCTTTTCGAATAAAATAAAAAAGATAATTAATGTTTAGTAACATAAGAGTTTTACTTCCGATTGAGACAGAGTAAGCTGAAAATTTGTTTTGTCTTCCTTTTGGTGTTCTCAACATTGTGTTAAGGGGGGGGGGGGGGGGGCGATACATGAAAAAATGCACATTCTCTGACGGTTCAAAAACTAAAAAAGAATATTCTTTAAATCCTAAAAATACTGCTTGCAACACAAAAAGTCACTGGGTCGTATGCGAAGAATTAAAAATATAGTTATTAAGATAGCACACAAATCTAAAATTAAAGCTGCTTATTCTGTTAGTAAATAAGCAACGATTTTGTTCAAGACGTTTAGCAAGTCGGATCTCTTAAAAACGATTAAACCACCTATAATTTTCACACAGAAAGAAGCAATTAATAATTTTGTTCGTGTGTGTTTAGGCCACACTTCTCCGACTCATCAACATCTTTTGAATAGGGAAAATACTTCGATCTGCCCTCTTGCAATGAAACAATGGACATCACACAGTTTCTAGCCCACATAAACCATCTTTTATCTAACAATTATCAGAACAATTACGAACTACTTACAAATATTAATTCACAAAATCAAGAAACTATTCTAAAAATAATTTTAAAACTTTACTTTAAATCGTAAACTTGCTTAAAATTTTAAAATCAATATCAGCGATATAACTTAGCAATTTAAGATAACTGTTTGTTTTTTATAAATAAATAAATTGCTGGTGAAGAATTTGACTTGGAGAATATATGGTTTCAACAAGACAGTGCCACATGTCACACAACTCGAGGGAATATGGCTTTATTGCAAAAGACACTTCCTGGCTGCGAAATTTCTCGTCGTGTCGATATCAACTGGCCACCAACTACCAAGATCATGTGAATTCACGTCACTGGACTATTTGTCTTTTTACATTCAGTCATACGGGAGAGTTTTTAAAACGAATGGTGGAAGACAAATTTGTTTGTCAAATGCCTTGACTTGTATAATTTTGTTAAAAACCTTTGATCGCCTGTGCAGCCTGTACGTTTTTCTTTGGCTATAAGTTGACCAAGATTTGTTTACGAGGAGATATTATTACCTTTATTATGCAAAGACACAGTGTGAGCATTAGGAAAGGGAGAGAGGGATTGAAAGGAGGTGTCGGTGCGCATTGGTTTTGAATTCCTGAATATTGCAATGACTGGAAAAGACAGAGTTTGGTAAGGAATTCCGCATTCGCGTAGTGCGGCTAAAGAACGAATCTCTGTACTTGACATTATCATCGATCGAGGGTATATTGATGAGCATTCCAATAAGCTCGAGTATTACGGTTGAATTGTTTAAAAGGAGGGATGCAACTGGCTATATCTCTAGAGCAGCGGTTTCCAATCTTTTTTAGTCACAGAGCACTTTTTGCGTCAGAAATTTCATGCAGAGCACTTCGTTGCACATATGCCATTTTTCGCAGTTACATTTATCACGCAGTCCCTAAAGTGATACACTCAAATCATTTATTTTTTTAAATATATTTGACAGAAACGCCAATTTCAATAACCAACGCTCATTACGCAACATGTCACCCAAAATAAAGATGTCTTCAATGAAGAAGGTCCTAACTTCAGCTCTCATTTCGAATATAATAGCCGCGTCAGTGTTTTTCCGCGAAAAAAGCTATCTTACTTCTGCGTGAAGAAGTAAAGACGTATGTAGACTACCCATGTCATCTCACAATACTTTAAAAAGCCTTGTATTCTTTGGCCGTGATTTAATAAAGTTAATTATTTTTTCGTCCAACACGTCTTTAAGGTAGACCGGCATTTTATTCATTGCGAAGGCATAAAGGTGTAGATCGCAATGGCTACTGGTGCATCCTGCACTGGACGTTGTTCCAGTCATGGCCTTGGCACCGTCCGTGCGTACATCCAGGCAGTTAACCCATTGTATGTCATTTGCATAATAAAACAAATTTCAATCAAATTAAAAATGTCCGCACCAGTTGTAGTAGCTGGGAACGGTGGCGCGCGGCTTGCAGAAGCGCAGATCTTCTTGAAAGGATTATAGATATTGGTAGCGCACAAATACTATTAAAAGCCAACCCAGCAACATCCGCTGTTTCATCCATTTGCAGCGCAAATTTTGTGACTTACTCGTAAAGTAAAGTATCTTTTACATTCTCCGCTAAGTCTCCGATTTGTCTTGATATTGTGTTATTTGACAAAGGAAATTTGTCAACAATTTGTTTGGCCTTTTAACCCAACAAACATTCAACGATGTCTTTATTATTAAGTTTTCAGTAATGGTATGGGCTCCACCAGTTTGCGCTATTCGGAAACTTAACAAGTAGGATGCCATCAACACACTTTCGTTCATGCTTTTTAGTGATAAGTTATAATGGTTTGAGATTTAGTAAGTTTAGCATACTTTCTTTTGAAGAAATCACTCAGTTTGCTTTTGCAATCTGGATGAAACCCTGCAAAGTGACGTTTGATTTTTGCTGCAAACATTGCAGTGTTCGACAACACTTTGCGGCAAATTACGCATTGAGGTTTGTTCCACTTGTCTCAGCAAAAAATTCATATATGATTCGTGGTACACCCTTTTAACTGATCGTTTTCCTGAAGCATCGATCACTGTGGCACTAGTAGGTACTAGACAAACTATCTCTGGGGAGCACACTTTGGGAAACCCGACTCTAGAGGATAAACCGTTTAAAGAATGGTAAAAAAAGGTGAGACAAGAAACTTAACGACGATGTTCAAGCGACGTAAATGTTCCAATGATGGTATTATCACCAATCAATCTAAATTATCTACATTCAATACTGTTCAAGAGGCTTAAGTAAGTTTTATCTTGCGGCATTTTTTGGGACAACGCCTATGTGATCGTTCCCCAAGAGGTGGTTAGTGACACACATACCGAGAATATCGAAATGTTCAGTCTCATTTAAGTGTCATCCATGCATAATGGCAAGGGGAGTTTATCTCGCTTTAACGATAAAAGCCAGCATTGGGTTTTCGAAGCATTAAATTCAACGCATTTTTTTTCCACATTGTACAATGCTGTTTAGCTCGGAATTTAATGAGCTTATCATATTTTGTTGTTGCAGTTTCACACCCGAAAAGAGGGATGTCATTCTGAAAACGAATATGAAAAGCTAAGAGAACTATCTTCAGCGAAACAATCAGCCCTATTGCGAAGATCAACTATCAACCGTTTGACGGTTGATAGACTATATCAATTCAAATCAAAATCGATATTGTGAAAATCAATTGACAAAATATTGTGCTATTGTGAATGACTTCAAAATTATTTTATTATTCTTGCAACTGACAGAAGTTTTAAAAGCAAATAAAATAAAATTAAAAACAAAATAAAAAATGACTCATTAAAATGGCGAGAATTCGAAGGAGTTTTCCAATCCTTTGGAACTGGAAAGCCAAATGTGAGTATAAAGGTTTTGATTTTCAGACACAAATAACTTAATTTGTACGTGATCTTCTCAGTTTTCAGTTTTTAAAAAGCTTTCGGCTATCCAAGGATGCATTTCATGATCTTTTCCAAGAAATAGAGGACAAGTTAAAGCCCCGAAAAATTATTCGAGCCGTGCCGAATATTTTAAAACTAGCAACAGTGCTAAGATATTGTGCACATGGGACCTACCAGTTTAGTTTGGAAAACGGCTTTAATCTTGGTATTGCCCAATCAACTACATCGCTTGTCCTAAAGGAAGTCCTTGGTGTAATTGAAAACTATGTGTGCCCAAAATGGATAAAGTTCCATCACACTAAGGAGGAAGAAAGAAGGGCAAAAGTTTATTATTTTGAGAAAAGGGGCGTGGTAGGATGCTTGGATTGTACACACATTAAGTTCATAGGCCCAGACAAAAATTTTCTACACTTGTATTACAACCGAAAAGGATTCCATAGCCTTAATGCTTTGATTGTAAGTATTTTGAAATAGATACATTTTTTAATTAAAGAAAAACTTAAATTGCATTTTAAAGGTGTGTGATCATTTAATGTGTATTAAATATGTTGATGCTAAACATCCAGGAGCATCCCACGATTCGAACATATGGAATATGTCCGCACTGAAAGCAAACATCGCAACAGATTACCGAAATGGACGCAACGACTTTCGGCTTCTTAGTATGTACTGAGCTTATATTGTCAGTTTATATTCAGCTCTACAGAAATTATTTTCCATTTTCAATGTGCTCCAGCTTTTGTGGAGAATCCCTTCTTCACAATAGGTTATTGATACAAATCCACAATGTAAAAACAATTCATTGACAGTTGACACTCACAATACCATTTAATAAAATTGATTGAAAAATTTCAATTATTAATTGATAGTTGATCTTCACAAAAAGGGTGAATATATTGCATTAGAAGTTGCAGACAGGAGATAATTAATAAAAATGAGAAAGTGTTGGGAGTAGAACAGAGCCCTGGGCAAACCAGCATTTATTTTGTGATTTCAGACTTGAATTCATCCAATACTACTTGTATTGAATGGTCCGAAAAGCAATTACTAATCTAATGAAGGAGGGATTCATGAAACCCGAAAACACGCATTTTCGATTAAAGAGAATGATACCAAACCCCATCAAATGCTTTTGAAATATCAAATGCAGTAATCTTACTTTCTCCAAAACGATTTAAAGATTTGCTCCACTGATCTATTGCTGCGATAGCCATACTGCCGGTCATTAAGAAGCTTCCGATCTTCGAGATATTCTTTGAGCTGATTATTAATCAGCGTTTCCATGAGAAGGGACATATTTGCAATCGGTCAGTAATTAAATGTTGAGGAAAATTCGTCTTTTTTGGGGATGTGCTGGACAAATGCTGTTTTCCATCCACTCGAAACGAAAACTCAGGAGTAAATAAAAAAGCTTACGCAGTGGTTTTGCCAGTCAAGCAATTACTTAATGTCTCAATGATTTTGACATACGCTAACAGTTTTACGGACAGATGATAAAAATAGTGTAACGCTCAACATTTTTTTCTAAATTAAATAGTTGGTGAAAAAATTAAAGTTTTTGAACAGCTCCAGGCGAATTTCTTAAAAATGATGCTTTATGATTGGAAGAAAAGATGTTGTCTAAGCTGTGGTTGCAGAAAAAAGGGGTTGCGATGGCATTTTTATATAACAATGCATTTTAAACTATTTCATTAAAACTTACTTGACAAACATGCTGAACAAACATATCCAATATCGATAACTTCCCTATGACAAAAGCAAGCTGCCCGATAGTCAACTTTCTCTGCTGGAGGTAATACAAGTTTTTTCCTCGATTGAGGATCCGGCAAGAATACCCACAGCAGGTACTGCAACATGCCCTCTATTTGAGGAAGTCTTAGATAATGGCCACCCGTAATATCGCAGCCTTGTTGAAACAGCTTTAAGGTTTTGTCTATTGCACAAACGTCAAGTGCAATTTTCAGCTTCCTAGCTGTGAAGAATACATTCATGTAGGTTAGATATTGTGACGCGCACTCGTTGCTTCCTGTTATGACTAGGATCCTTGAATTAATATTAATATTATCATCCTTGTGTCGAAGGACCTTTGAAAGCAACAATTGAATTAGAAAACTTCTAACTTAAGACCGGTATACTTACATTATTTATATGACACAATGCAAGAGTCATGCATCCAGCAAGCTTGGATTCGCATAGTGTTGTTATTTTTGGAGCAGAGTTCATAATTGAGAACAATCTTTGTTTAATGGTTTTCTCCACTAAAGTAAACGCTTCGTATTGACCATCTACCTGACGGAATTCCATAGGACTCGTCACGGGATAGAGATATTCACTAAATGAAATTTTCTCATCATTTTCATCACTTTATTTTATTCAGTTGTAAAAATATAGGTACCTGGCATTATGATGGCATGAGAGTACAGCCAATTTGTTTTGAGTTTTCTGCATGAGATGGGCATTTCCAAATGCTATCGTTGAATCTATTAGTTGTGTTAAGTTTTGAGGATTTTGGCGCAGAATACGTAGTGATGGATTTGTGTCCAGCACTATCACAAGTAGACTGACACTATTTAGATCTGGTATAAAATTAAAACAAATGTCGTAATAAGTTTTATAAATATTATTATTTTTATATATTAACCAACCTTCTTCCATAGTGTTTTTGGTTTAACTTTCAACTTTTTTAAATATTCGTTCGTTTACGTTCAGATGTCTTATATTTTGACGTTCCTTGTGGATTGCGAAATGCGAATAAGATAGATTGAAATCATAAATTGTCATTTTGACATCGCAACAATCTCAAACACAGCTGTTGAGGGTGTTCCAAGAGTGGTTTGAAGAATCGAATCGAATACGAGTTGAGAAACTAGAATATGACGGTGCTGGATCGAAAGATCGAATTCAAATGCAATTAAAATGACACGCAAAAATAAATCTTCAATTTAACGATTCAAAAACGTCTACAAAAATATTTTAAATTTAATGCCCCATGTTCATTAAATTCTCTATGAAAACGAGATATGAAGATTGCACATATCTAGACACAAATTTTGTATGATTCGATTTCTCAAGAATTCCACGGCATATATAAACAAGTTCAAAATTCCTATGACAAACTAGGCTCGAAGAACGTTATTTTTCAAGTTTATATAATTGAAAGAAATTATTTCATTTTTGACAGATACAAACAAAATTTTCTCTGAAGTACTTCGAGGGGTCCTTGTTGCGAAAACTGCTTTGGAGGACCGCTGGTTATTTTGTATTTATGTTTGATCTCCTCCAAAACACAAGCAAACGCATTTTTATTTGGCTACCTCAAAGTTACGCCTGTCGATGGTGACGTTTTGACCAAGACGACGACGGTGTTGTATGTCCTTTCCTGACTACAGCATGTACTTTGTTTTGCCCTCAATAACCGTTAAACCCATTTTTGCCGCTTCTGCCTCAATCCTCACAAAATCCCCATTGACATCACGCTGAGTTTTTCCCATTATGTCAATGTCATCAGCATATGCCAATAATTGGACAGACATTTGAATGATGGTGCCTCTAGTGTTGACGTGTGAGCTCTGCACTATTCTTCCAAGCATGATAGTAAAAAAATCACACGACAGTGCATCACATTGTCTAAAACCTTTTTTGACATCGAAAGCTTCTGTTAAGTTGTTTCCAACCTTTATGGAGCAGCGTGAATTCTCCATGGTCATCCTGCACAAACGGACGAGTTTAGCAGAGATTCCAAAACTACACATCTCTCTGTTTAGCTCGTCCCTGTAGATGCTATCATATGCGGCCTTGAAATCGATGAAAAGATGGTGGGTGTCGATTTGGTGTTCTTGTTTTTTTTTCCAGGATCTGCCGTAATGTGAATATTTGATCAACTGTGGACTTTCCTGGTTTAAGACCACACTGATAAGGACCTATCAGGTTGTTGACGATGGGCTTTATACGTTCACATATTACGGCAGAAAAAATTTTATAGGCGATGTTAAGTAGACTGATTCCTCTATAGTTGATGCAGTTTAGAGCGTCTCCTTTTTTCAGGATCGGGCAAACAATACTAATTATATCTTACAGATAAGTTGGTGCATGCTTCTAACCCACTTATTTCCAGCTGCTTTAAAGAGCTCGTCATTCAAGCCATCCGCTCCAGCAGCTTTATTAGAATTCAGCTTTGATATGGCAATCTTTACTTCGTCTAAGTCGGGAGGACGGGATTGTTGGCTTTCGTTGTCTATGTTGAATGGAGCATCCTGACTGACAACGGAATTCAGTTCGTCGTCGCCGTTATACAGTCTGCAAAAGTGGTCCTCCCATATCCTTAGCATTGACTGCGGTTCCATTATAATGTTTCCACTTTCGTCTTTGCAGCCTTCGGTTCTAGGTTTATGTAAATGTGAATTTCGTTTTACCTGTTCATAAAACTTTCGAACCTCATTCCTGCGTTTAAACCTCTCAACATCTTCGATCGCACGATTTGGCGATCTCTTATGATTGTAGCCGTTCGATGTTGTACCTTTTCCCAGCACCTTAATGCTTTGCCTTGGATCTGGAAACCCGAAGTGCTACCTTGGCTACAACGAGGTAGTGGTTCGATTCGATGTTAGCTCCTCGGAAAGTTCGTACATCCATGATGCTGGAAGCATGTCTGGCGTCGATCGCAATATGGTCAATCTGGTTGACGGTAGATTGATCTGGAGAAGTCGAAGTTTCTTTATGGATGTTGAGGTGTGGAAAACGCGTACTGGCTACCATGACGTTTCGCCCCATAGCAAAATCTATGAGCCGGAATTTGTTGTATGAAGTATTGTCGTGCAGGCTGTTTTTCCCGATTATTCCATATTATCTGGTTTAAGGGAGCAACGAAAAGCAGAAATAAATGAAACTTAAAATAAGTAATTTATTAATATTTTGTTGGGAATTTAATAGTATTATAATAGTATAGCAGCGTCGTGGCGTTGCACAAAGTCATCAAGCCGTTAGCATTGTTTAGAATTCATTGTCTTTTTTCAAGCTCATTGATTTTTCGGTTTTGCCTTCCAAACCTTCAATTTGATATCTACTCACGGATTTTCTATGATAATTATCTCGAATAACTGAGCAAACCGCTACATAGTATGTTCTTATCTCAAAACCCTTGCCTTGGTTTTCTGTTTTGTGGTTTATGTCTCTATTTGATCGAGATACTCATATTTTAGTTGTATCGTCCTCGTATCGAATCATGATGTTTTGTAGTTTTTCTTAATTTGGGTATTAATTTATTCATTCATGATTTTTAAGAAGTTAGGTATGGTATCAGCGCCATGGTATAAAAAACAGCTCCAGATCATAAGACTGCAGCTGCGTACTCGACAAATTTTAAAATAATTCCTTTTTTCATGTTAATATATTGTTGTAACACATCATATAATAAAATTTAGCAGCATTCTTACAAAAAAAGTGTATTGTGGTATGAATAAAATGGCGACGTTCGCAGAAAGAGTTGAATTTATGTTAAAATAAATAAATTTGGTGAGCCAAATTCTCACAGAAAACCAAGACCTATTAACTAACAAGTACACTTCGGAAGAAATAAAAATTAAAATGCACAATCTCATAACAAAATAAAGTTTTTCTTCCAGAATCTGCAAACGAAAACGACTTTTTTTTCTTATAATAGATTCTTGAGCTTTCAGCTTTTATTTAAAAAAAATAATAATTAAAGGACTTAACTGTTATTTAAAGATTGCAGAAATTGAAATTTCAAACCTTCAGTGTGAACAATTTTTGATTTTTCTAAAAAAATTTGCCGATAACTGGGTTTTGGATTAAAAAAGTTATAACTGATGTGCTCATAATTGTAGGATTTTGTTGTAAGATGTAGTGACTCTGAAATAGGCCACGCAATGTGCTGAACTCACCCATGAGGCAATGACAGCTTTCCTAAACGTCACTTTTTGTTCTTGTATTTTGTGAATTGTGACATGTGTTTTGTTTTGGACCGGCAGGTAGCAGCAAGGCGACCACTCGAATTAATATCAAACTAAAGGATTAAAATGTTACGAACCCGCAACATTTTATTTATTCAACGACGATGGAAGGGTGGAAAACAACGTTGGGTAGTTTAATTACATGAATTCTTTATCCAAACTTTAAAACAACTAAAATTAATACTTGACAGTCGGTGGTGCAAAAGAAGAAGTCTGTTACAGAGCGTGTCCTAGAGAATTTCGACGACTTCTATGGAACAGTTTTTGGAGTACGATGGAATAATATTCGGGCTGCTCTTCTCTCCGAACAAAAATATATTGCAATGGTCAACAATTTCGGTGATATCGAAAAAACATGCCATATTTTAGAATCAACTGGTAAGGTATTGTTTTTGTGTTGCCCTTAATCGTAAGAACCAATTCTTAACCTTGACCATGTTATGTATGAATGTATTTTATAATCATCATATACATAAATGGTCTTTAAACAATTTGCTTTATTTTAAGAATTATTACCAAATCGGTTTACATTGTAATTATAAAGCATCAATACGTAGAAGCTAGGAAATCCAGTTCTATAAATGCAATGATTTGTTCTATTTTAAAATGTATACATTTTGATTACACTTAGTAAATATTGGTAGTCTATTCTGCCAACAGTAGACACAATTTACAATAACATCTTATCAAACTTTTAATTTGTTGTGTAACTTATAACTTACATAATTTTGAATTGGTTTGAAATTACTTAGTTGATAAAACTTGGACAAAAATTAATTAGGATATGATTTAAGGTACTTGAAGAATATAGATATCTCGGCATTAATATAACCAATAAACACAGTATTGAAAAACATCTCGTGGATAAAGTGCAAAAAGCGAAAACTACAATTATTGTCGCATGGAGAACCATCTTCAGTAATAACCATTCAGCTCACAGCAGTAAATACAAAGTATAAAGAGGATATTTCTATTACCACATAACCCAACTAATTACATGTTAATACTATAAAACGGGAATCCTCCATTGTTTATTAAAACACTGAAATTGAATGTTGACTACATATGTAAGGTTTTTCAGATGTCAGATGAGCGTCTGACCGAAATTGTCACTGCCGGTGATACTGAAAAAGTCAGGTTGGTTTCAAGAGTGATTAGAGCTACCTGAAGAAAAAGATATAAATCTGACACCTGAAGACTATCTTAGGTGGAAACCCTTTCTGTACCAATTGGTTGCTGCAGTAGAAGATCAATATAGCCGGAGGAGCACATTGCAAGCAACAGAATCCATTTATAGAATGTCGTACAGCAAGCTGGACTACAATATTTATCAAAAGAACTACGTCCGATGTGACTTAACAACGTATCAAATATCTATGATATTTAGACTAAGAGAAGAACTGCTCAACTTTTATTTCCCATAGAGAAAAGTTGCCTTTGATGTTTACACTAAAACACAAGTCAACATGAAAGTGCATTAGGTCTATCTTCCTTGGAGATATTATGTCATTGCTTTTATATGCTTTTAATCGTGGGGTTTTAGGCAGTATTTAGCAGCGAAAGTTGCAATGGCAACACAAATTAATTGCAATAGTATTTCATTACAGTGACAATTTCAATTATGTTTTTAGAGACGCCAATATAAACGAACTTTTATACAAGTACCCAATAATAGCCGTTAACAACATGGTTGCCGAATAATTTCAATTTTTACTTACCCTTTTAGCGAATTAAATAAACAAAGTGTGGGTTTAGTTCCCAAAAATAAGAGCGTAATCTTATATTATGGGCAAAGAATAGTAAACCATGCGATGGTTTTGGCAGTGTATTAAATAAATAGTCTTCTTTTTAGCACTACTTTGTTTATTTAGCTTAACCAAATTATTCAACCAACTTAAACAAATTATTTTTTGTAATAGTTTATTTCAATCATCTCAAAGAGTATTAAGTACAAACAATTTTCCACGACCATGCACATGTTGGCATTAAGTCACAACAAAATGCTGTAGTATCAGATACGATCCATGTGGTATTTATGTTGGACCGGACATCAACTGACAACATACAAATTATGATTCTTTATATTAAATTGAAACAATTAGTCTTGATTTAGTTGAATTTTCAGAGTTTTCCATATTTTTTTTAAACTTCAGTCAACCTTCATTGTTTAGGAATATAACTACTCGTACGTTATGTTATACCTTCTCAACCGTGCTTTCGCGTTATGATGCGAGAAGAGTGAGAATACGGACAGAAAGAATAGATCAATAAAAGATTCTTTATTTTATTTGTTTAAGTTTTAATTTAATTTTATTTTTTTTAAATACAAAGGCCCGCAGTCTTTAGCTAGGCTGCGACCTTGTTAGATGATAGATTTAAGTTTTTATTTTATTTTTATTTTTCTTTTAGAACCAAGACCCGCTGTCTTTAGCTAGGCTGCGACCTTGTTGGATATTATGGTAAATCTTTCTGTCACTTTCTTAAACTAGTCCTGTCTTTTTATACTTTTTCTTTAACCAATTTTCCTCAATACACATGCATTTTTCCAACTATCATCCACAAACCGATGATTACACAATCGGTTCTATTTGGTAATATTGACCCACTTGAAAATATTCAATAATTAATTGAGACCTAGTTGGAATTTTAAATATTATATAATTTCATAATATTCCGAACTGTTGGTCACAAAAGTGCCGCCGCATCATATTTCACACATACCCACTTCATTCATAGTGTCGACCCTTGCTACGATGCCTTCTCAGCATTATTTAGTATGTGTATTCCTCAATGCCTGCAATTAGTGCATTGGATTTGTTTACAATCCGTTGGACATTGGATATTCATTACTAGCAGTTTATGGGTTTTGACGTAGCTATGACGAGTGAGTATTATGATGACCTTGTGATGATTTGTTTGTGAGTCAATGTATACTGTATAGTGTATATATCAGTGATTGAAGTGTTTGGAAAAACGAGCGGCACTAGGGAAAATGTATATGTTGGGAGGTTGGTATGTAGTGCGATCACTACAGTTATTAAACTCCACAGTAGTAGTAGAAATCTTTATTGATTGCATAATATAATATAACAATTGTTTTTAACATAAGATTATTAAGGTTTGGCCTTGGGCCGTCTACCAGTATGATATTTCTTTTTAATTAAACTTAATATTTTTAATACAATTTAAAATTTCATAGCTTTGGTTGCTTTAAAAATTGCCTTCAATAATTTGTGATCTATGTCTAAGCGCCGGTACTGCATATCTATATAAAACCTCCCAGCCTACTTCGCCATTCAAAACACACAGGACTTCGTTTATATCCATAGAAGTTTTTCCAAAGTGTCTTACTCGCAATTCTCTTCGAATGGGACATTTTCCAATGACATGGTATACATCTTCTCTCTCCTTAAGGTTAAAAAGGTCGCACAAAATTGTCAATTCAGGCCGATGTGAAATGTAATTGAGCTTAATTATTTCCTCCTCTTAGTTTTAATATTAAAGTTATCATGCTTAGTGGAAATCAGTTTAGAAAGTATTCATGAAGATTTAAGTTTAACTAGCTATATATCATACCGTGTTGCGAACATTGCGCTTCGAATAAACAACTATTATACAAAGAGCGACTTGCTCCTTCCAATTAATTCTGAAAACAGCTCCTCAAGTCACCCGGGCTAATATCAGAGTGAATGCGCACATTTTCCCCAAATCCAGCTCCTAGATCCTCCCACTTTCTGACAAGATTCCCTTTTCATAAAATGATGTTTTTCAGGATCAGCTTAGGTAGTCTTCCCTCTTCCATCTCCAAGATTTGTATTACATAATCAAAATGTAATTTAAGAACGTCCAAAAATGATGGTGAAACTGATGTCTCTAGATGCAACATGTAATTAGGTGTATTCGAAGGTATTTGAAAAATCCGTTTAAGAAAGAATCCCAGAAACCTTTCTACATCATCGAATTTGGAATATTCCCATACTTGCGCACAATACAGCAAAATAGAGACTGCAGTTGCTTGGAATAGTTTGATCTTCGCGCTATGGTCGACGTTTTTATTATCGATGCAACGACCCCAAACTGCTGAGATTGCTCTTTTTGCCTCAGATAACTTTAACTGAAAGTGTTTTTTCATATTAAGGTTTGGGGTGATCAACATACCTAGATATTTGTACTCCCGTAGAATTTCAATATTTTGACCTTGGTATTTTCACTTTTCATTCCGAGAATATCTGCCGCCATCATCTCTGAAGATCATCATTTTCGATTTTTCCAAATTAACTGAAAGATTCCAAAGATTTCGAGTCGATAAGTTCTTCCTTGCTTTAAGGCACTCTTCATCAAACCATTTTTCTTTAAATTTGATTTTACGACTTGATGTACTGCTAGCTAGTACTGAATCCCTAATAAATAAATAAATTGCAAGTGTTTATATTTTGTTATGTTTTTAGCTTTTATTAGAATTTTTATAATGTGTTATACAACCAGCCTTCAAAATAACTTCAAAAATTATGTCTTTTAGGGATTTATAAAGAGATTATGAGAAAGCCAACTGGGACGGTCCTTTAATTCTTTGTGGAATGAGAAATTTTATCCCGAATAGGGTGAAATCTATCAAACCCAAAGAGAACTCATGGTTTGATTCGAGCTGTAAAGAGGTTATTAGGTTCAGAGATGTAAGTTTCCGTTGTTATAAAGCCAACCCGACTGAGGAAAACCGGAATAAGTTCAAACAAGCTAGAAAGACATGTAATGGTCATATTCGACAAACCAAATTTTTGCATGATCAGGAATTAAGGCAAAAAATACTACAATGTCCCAAAGGTAGTCAAAATTTCTGGTCATTTGTAAAAAACGTACGAAACACCAAGTCATGCTCGGTCCCAACGCTCGTCCACAATGACACTCCCAGTCGAAAGCGTACTGAAAGACCTTGACATACACAAATCCGCTGGCCCGGATAGTATTCCCCCAATTGTTCTGAAGAGGTGTTCTTCAACGCTGGCAAAACCACTGCGTAAGCTTTTCCATCTGTCCTATTCTACAGGTCTTTTCCCGAGTGGATGGAAAACTGCATTTGTCCAGCCTGTCCCTAAAAAAGGCGAATCCTCCTCTCCCTAAAACTATCGTCCAATTGCACTTACGTCCCTTCTTTCTAAGGTCATGGAAACGCTAATTTTATTTCAGTTCTTCAGAAATATCTTGAAGAACGGAAGCTTCTTAATGAACGACAGTATGGCTTTCGTAGCAATAGGTCCACTGGTGATCTCATGGTTCATCTCACCGAACAGTGGAACAAATCTTTACATCGTTTTGAAGAAAGTAAGATTATTGCACTTGATATTTCAAAAGCATTTGATAGAGTTTGGCACCAAGCTCTCTTATCGAAAATGCGCGCTTTTGGTATCGATGAATCTCTTCTTCGTTGGATTAGAAATTAGCTTTCTAAACCGTTCAATACAAGTTGTATTGGATGGTTTCAAGTCTGAAATTCATAAAATAAATGCTGGTGTCCCCCAGGGCTCCGTTTTGTCTCCGACTCTCTTCCTTATATTCATAAACGATCTTTTGTCTGTCACTTCTAATCCATTAAACCGACGATAGTACCCTCAGCTTTTCATATTCCTTTCTAGATTCACGTCCTTATGATAAGCTCATTAAATTCTGATCTTGACAGCATTGTTCAATGGGGAATCAAAAACCGTGTAGAATTTACTTACTTACTTACTTAAGGTGGCGCTACAGTCCGGGGCGGACCTGGGCCTCAACCTACAAGCGTCTCCAGCCAGCTCGGTCCCTAGCTAGCTGTCTCCAGTTTCGCACGCCAAGTTGGTTGAGGTCGTCTCCCACCTGGGTGCGCCACCTGAGTCGCGGTCTTCCTCTACTGCGCCGTCCCTCGGGATTGGATTCGAAGACCTTCCGGGCTGGAGCGTTGATGTCCATCCGCTCTACATGACCTAGCCATCTAAGCCGTTGGACTTTGATTCTGCTAACTAGGTCAGTGTCGCTGTACAGCCCGTACAGCTCGTCGTTATATCTTCTCCTCCATTCTCCATCTATGCGTACGGGACCAAAAATCGCCCGAAGAATTTTTCTCTCGAAGCATCCTAAGACGCTCTCATCTTTCTTTGACAGGGTCCAGGCCTCAGCTCCATAAATGATAACCGGGATGATGAGTGTCTTATAGATGGTGATTTTACATGCTCGAGAGAGGACTTTACTTCTCAATTGCCTTCTAAGTCCAAAGAAGCAGCGATTTGCAAGAGTTATTCTTCGTTTGATTTCAGCGCTGGTGTCGTTGTCTGCATTAATAGCGGTGCCTAGGTAGACAAAGTCCTTAACTACCTCAAAGTTATAGCTGTCCATGGTGACGTTTTGTAGAATTTAATGCTTCGAAAACTCAAACCGCTATCCATGAGCGGCACTTGCATCCAGGAAACTAATCAACTTTCAGTACTCGGTATGAATATCACAGATCACTTCTTATGGAATGATCACATATTCTATATCGCCAAAAATGCTGCCAGGTGCTTAGAATTTCTCTGACGATGCAAGAAATTTTTCACCCCTTCTGATCTGGCTATAATCTACAAAAATTTTATCCGTTCAAAGCTTGAATATAATTCGCATATCTGGGCAAGTGCCACCCAAAACAAGTTTAAATCTCCTGGATAGAATTCAAAAAAGGGCTTTAAAATGCCTTTCGTTGTTTTATAGATATTTTTACAAACAATGTTCTGTCGAATTAGCCAGTTGCATTCCACCCCTTATACAATTCAGTCGTAATACTCGCACTTATAGGAATGCTCATCAGTTTACCCTTGAGCTCAATTTCGGGCGTACTGTCAAGTATAGAGATTCTTTCTTAAATCGCACATCGAGAATGTGGAATGTTTTAGCCAACTCTGTTTTTCCCTCCCATTTTGATGTTCAGAACTTTAAGACCAATGTGCACCGGTATCCCCTTTTAAATCCTTCCCTATTTTCCTAACGCTCGCACTGTTTTTAAATATAAACATATAAAGGGTACTAATAACCCCTTGAGTGCTTGTGAATTAAAAAAAAAAAAATCAAGTAGATCTGAGAAATCTCACTGCAGGCCAATTTTATACCATCCCATCTCTCATGTACCTTACGTGTAAGCTAGTCCCACACATTTTTAATTAGTTAAGGTAAAAGGAATATGGTGGCCAAAGCAGCAAGAGGAAGTTTTGGTTTGCAATTAGGGATTTTACCTCTCGGGCTGTGTGTATGGGAGCGTTTTGCTGCTGATCAATCCATGGAATTGGTCCCAAAAAGCTCGATAATATTGGGGTTTCCTAGTCATTTGGTATCTTGGACTACCAATTCTATAGCGCCATACAGTAAAATTGAGCCCCAGACGATAACAGGTGTAGTAACGGTTTAAAAATCACTACTCTTTCATCAGGTGATGGAAATGATAATTTAAACCATCTGGCCCATATAGGTTAAATTTTTCGTCGGAAAAAATAACCTTCCGCCAATCATTTGCGGTCATTCCATTTTGCACATTCCATCTCATGTGATCTTTCTCGAAACACAAGCGTTGCTTCTTCCTTGCGTCATTATGTGGTGGTTTTTTCTTAAACTTCAGGTGCTTAAAGTGCTTAGCATGTCGAATTGTGTATTTAACAGTGGATACGCTGGCCTTAACATTAGCTTCCTCCTTAGTTTAAGCTACCGATAAAGCTGAATTTGACGCTATTCTAATGATACTTCGCGGTTCGCGAAGTCTTAAGGCAGAGGAAGTGTTTTTTTTATAAAGTTTTTCGTGAGAGACGATAGTTTTTTAACTGATTGCTGACACAATGATCACTTTGATTTTTTTTTGGCTATAGCATAGAATTGAAGACCTTTAGAGCAATAAACATCTATTCTTGCTCTTTGCTTCACTGTCGAACATTTTTGTTGCCCATTTCTATTAATACTCAATCAAGAACAACAATTCATTTATAAATTTTACCCTTTTTCAAAAAAAAAATGTATGCACTTCACAAAACAACGTCGATTTATTCACTGCTTCTAATCAATTAACAATTTGTCATAAAAAGTGTCGTAATCTAAATCTCTCTTATACCCAAATTGTATATTTTGTTGTCAACAAAATAGTCCTTCATTTACCATAGTTGTTTTTTTCGAATCCATTATGTAACGGGAGACACATCTATTTTACTTTTCGAAAATACCTGCTTCTAATTTTATGACCGGCAGTGTATACAAATTATTATAAAAGTTTTAACAAAGTTTTGAAAGTTATATTTTTCAATCAAATCTTTAAAAAATGAATATTGAAACATGTAAATATTTGATACCTTATTTTTCATTTTTCATTCTAGGAGCAATAAATGTTAAATCTCTTTTTTCCTTGGCAAAAGAAAGAAGTGAAATTGAAAATGCCGTCCTTACACCAAATCAAACAATTTACAAATTAGATGAACGTGTTCGGGGAATATTAAAAAAACAAGAAGACCAAGAAAAGCAATCCGTTTACCCCGAAAGCATTGATAAGGAAGACAAAGTTAATCATAATAATCCTTTTAATTCAAAAAATAAATCAACAGAGGCCAACAATGGAACCAACACAAATAAATCACTTGAAGGAGCAATTCAGACAAACACTGAACTTGATACTCGAAGAATTGTTGATACTGAAAGTGATTCCGGTGGTCTCTATGATTATGTTCCAGCAACTAAAATCAAGGGCATGGAAGATTGGGTTCCAGAATCGAATTACTATAAATATTACCAAACCACCACAGATTTCCCTCTGAAGATCGAACTTGAAACGAAATTAGCATATCCTGACAGTCTTTGCCTCTACACTTATGAAATGGGAAATTGTACAAAATTTAAGTCGCCATTTAAATGTGTCACTGGTGTGCTCTCACATTATCTAATGGATGGATCGTCAATATTGCCGCCTCTATTCTTAGACGTACAACCTGGAGAAAGAGTTCTTGATGCATGCGCTGCACCAGGCGGAAAATCCCTCCTTATGCTTGAGACAATGCATCCAGATATTCTTGTGTGTAACGACTTACAAGAGAGTAGAGTTAACCGAATTCGAAAGGTAATGAATGAATACCTCATTGATTTCAACAACTTGTGGTCTGGTAAGCGTTGTTTGTTGACACAATGGGACGCTCGTGCAATTGAAGACTATGAAATGTACGACAAAATTTTGGTCGATGTCCCATGTACAACCGATCGACATTCTCTGCACGAAAATGACAATAATATCTTCAGAACTTCGCGACTAAAGGAACGCTTGAGAATTCCAGAGCTTCAAGCCGCTATTCTGACAAATTGTATACGACTTTTAAAACCAGGTGGAAGCCTTGTCTACTCAACTTGTAGTCTTAGTCCAATCCAAAATGATGGTGTGGTACATATGGCGATGCAAGGAGCATTCAATGAACATGGAATAACCGTTACAGTGAAAGATTTAAGTTTGTTAATTCAACTGTTTAGTGATATATTCAAATTTGAAAATCCCAAAGGTTTGAAATATGGACAAATGGTCATACCGTTTTTACCTGCTAATTTCGGACCGTCATATTTTTGTAAAATTACAAGAAACTAAATATGTTAATTTATTTATTAAAGTTTTCGTTAAAAATAATTATGTGTTTTGTTAGATTTTTGTATTCAAATGGCTATAACTTTAATGGCTAATCTTTAACAAAACAGTGAAAATTGGGTTCGGGTTTAACTCAAACCTCATCATTATGTGATTTTAAAATGTAAAAATATTAAAAACACTTTTTTGTGTGGACAGTGTGAGCAACAAATTCAATTTAAAAAGTATTTTTCGAAATTTACAGAAGTTACACCTGTTACAAAAGTTGCATTCAAAACTTTATAATTGTTTGAAGGTATAGGCAACATAACTTTATTCTTGTTCAATTTCACTGCTTCATTTTTTTTAAGTAATCTGTCTTTCCTTTGAGAAGGAAATACAGATTACTTAAAATTCACTAAGACTCTAAAATTGCATATAAGGAGTCTCAAAGCTTTGTCCTAAATTTATGTTTATGAGATAGAAGTGCACATTCTTAATTCGTGTATTGGAAGAAGATTCAAGTTCCTGATTCCCTCCAAATATAACTGGATCACCCAAGAGGATATATACGAATTGGTTGAATGCGGCTTTCCAGAATGAGTAGTAATAATAATTCAATTAAGTCTAACAAATCCAAACATAATTCCACACCTATTCCCAAACCTAATTAAAAACCTAATCCCAAAAAAAAATATTGAAACTAACTGGACTCTTAAAACACAAATCTTTCCAAACTCTCTCTCTAACCAACTTTCGTCCCTTAAACGGAAAATTTCTTCTACCTCTGTAAAGCCTCCATCCAAACGAGTTTCTTTTAAACCTTCTCACACGGGTCTTGGTTTTTGCCCTCCATTGGTTGATGCTCCTGCTAAAACACCTGCGTATACAGATTTCATTTATTCTCACACCATTAACCCGACTTCTTTTTCATCAGTTTCCCAAGAATCACAAGAATTCCTTAACCCAATGAGTTAAGTAAACTAAACATTTATCTGAGGCCAATACTAATGATCGGTATGTTATGTCCCGTCTTAGAGACCACAAAAACTACAATAATGTTCGTCTTTACTTAGCTTTCCAGATTCTGTTTGCTTTGAAGATTAAACAAATACAAACAAAGGTTTTAATCTCCAAAGAAGGCCTCCCTACCAAACGTGATGCACTAATGGAAATATTCTTGAAATTTTATGATGGCTTTGAAATGTCTCCTCAAAAAGTGAGAGAAGACCTAACCTCTTTTGCGTCGTTTATCTCTTCAAAACGATTATCTCATATCCAAAAATCCCGTGCAGATATGAAGAAATATTATCGCTCCTAACCTGAAGACCACTAAACCTAAATGTCTTAGCCTTTACTGCCAAAATGTAAGAGGATTAAGGTTTAAAACGTCTGCCGTCTTTAATAACTCCCAAAACCTTCCTTATGACATCTTTGCCCTAACCGAAACCAGCCTCACACCTTATATCCTTAGTACTGAACTCTTCACTAACGACTATTCCATCTATCGAATGGATGTCGTGGAATATACGAGTAATACACACGGTCGTGATGTGATTTTAAAAGTTCATTACTCCGTATTCCCACTTCAATCAAATTTGAAGGTGTATCAGCTAAGGTTACACTCCCTATGTTTTGTCTTTTATGCTGTTAATGCCATTGATTATCCTCCAATGATTTTATCATCGTTCTTGGAGACTGTAGTCTTCCCCATCTCAATTGGTCCACCTCAGATGATCAGACTTCCTTCTTTCCAACTAACATCTCTTCTGAATTTGAATCGCTGTTCATTGATCGTCTGCCTGATTGTGACACCTCGATCTCATATTCTCATCTGATTGCGATAACTGTGTTATCTCCGCGAGCCCTCACCTTCTCTCAACCTTGGATCGCTATCATCCTCCCCTTAAACAACTTTTTCGAAATGGAGAATTGCTGTTATGATTTTCGTAGGGCTGATTTCTCCAAACTTAACAATCTACTTAGCTCAGCCGACTTTGAATTAAGATGCCTCCACCTACCATATCAAATCTATTTGCTAATTACTTTAGCAAATCGTATACTGAACATCTGCATGATCCTGATCCACACTACTTTAGTTATTTAGTTGGTTGCACTCAAACCTCTCTTTCATAGTTTTCAATAACTGAAGAAATGGTACTTGCTAAAATCGTAAGCCTCAAAGAAAACTTTGGCCCTGGTCCTGATGGCGTTCTAAAAAAATGTATGCATTCTCTGGCAAAGCCTCTAGCTGCACTCTTTGAACTCTCTCTTTCCCAAGGTGTGTTTCCTCATATGTATATGGAAAGATTCATTTATATTTCCCATTCATAAACAAGGCAATAAAACTGAAATTAACAATTATAGACCTATTGCTAAACTTTCAAGCATTCTAAAACTTTTTGAAAGCTTAGTTTATGATTCCGTTTATTTCCATTGAAAGCCTTTATTCTCCCCCGCTCAACATGGTTTTCTTAAAGGTAGATCCACTACGACTAACTTAACTGAATATATATATATAAGTTTTTTCATCCCTTGAGAACTACAAGAAGTCGATGTTGTATACACTGATTATAGCAAAGCCTTTGATAAAATATCCTATGAGATAATTTATCTCAAACAAAGAGCCCTAGGCTTTCCATCTATATTTATAAACTGGATAAGCTCCTATCTTGCGAATAGAACTTATAAAGTCCTTTTCCATAACTAAGTCTCCAGTCCTATACATGCAACTTCTGGAGTCCCACAAGCTAGTCACCTTGGCTCCCTTCTCTTCGTCTTATCTGTTAACGATGTCTGTCTTAAATTAAACTCAGATATCCTAATGTTTGCGGATGATAAGAACATTTTTAAGATTATCTCTACTCCATCTGATTCCTTACTTTTACAAAATGATCTTAATATCTTTTTTGTTTGGTGCATGCATAATTTCCTAGAGTTAAATGTAGGTAAATGTAAACAAATTATCTTTCCGCGCAAACAAATCCTATCTCATAGAGTATACTACTTCCTTAATGACGACGTCAACGTAGTCGATTCCATTAGAGATCTTGGTATTATGTGTGACAAACACCTGAATTTCCATTCCTAGTTTGACCAAATTATTTATAAAGCTAATAGATCTCTCGGTTTTATTAAGAGATGGTCAAAAGAATTTTCCAACCCCTAAGTAACTAAAGGGCTTTACATTTCCCTAGTCCGTCCTCATCTTGAATATGCATGCCAAGTATGGTCTCCCTTTTATGAAAACCATTCACTCAGAATTGAAAATGTTCAAATACGTTTCGTCCGATTTGCCTTACGTGGCCTCCCCGGGGATGATACATCCAACTTGCTTCCTTATGCCGATCGACTAAAACTAATAGGTTTGAGCCCTTATATATTAGACGCAAAAACGCTGATATATTATTTGCTCACCAATTGTTAATGGGCAATATAGATTCCTCGGCACTTCTAAGTGATATTCATCTTAACACCAACCCTCGAAATCTGCGATCTGTTTCCCTTTTCTATATCCCTCATCATCGCACTAATTACGGGCACTTTGAACCAATGTCCAGAATTCTTCGTCAATGCAACGCTGCTATGGTAGTCTTCGATTTTAACATTTCCAAATCCCATCTGAAAGATACCCTTTACTTTTTCCCTTTTTGAGTCCGAGTTCCTCGTCCCTTGTAATTTTAAGTCTTATAAATCAAAATTAGGGCCCACATGAATTAATGTTGAAAACTGATAACAAGAACTTAAAAAAAAAATGGTAAGCAAGTGTAAAGTTAAGTTTAGTTATGAAAGCTTGTATTAAGCTGAATAAATAAATTGCGAACAAGAAAAAAAAAACTTAAAACTACGTCCGAAATTGGTCTCATTGAATTGTTTGAGGGAGCAATCAGCTTTCATTAGAGAAATGCATGGAATGCTAAATCGGATAATTTGTGTTTTGACAGATCTGTATCAAGAATAAATTGATTTATTTTACTCAAGGAATAACCCATAAATTACCACCCTTCACCATAAACCGACTGAACGGCCAAATCCTGTCATTATTCTCAAACTCGAAATACCTAAGATTTATTCTAGATCCCAAACTAAACTGGAAAGTTAACATTGAAGAAGGGGTGAAGAAGGCCTCCATCGCCTTTCACGCCTGAAGAAAAACTTTTATTGAAAAGTGGGGCCTTCAATCGCAAACGATTTTGTGGACACACCGGTTGTACGTCCTATTTTGTCTTATGGATTGATTATGTCGTGGTCCGCGTTAAATAAGAAATTCAATATTGAGAAACTTAGGAAGGTCCAAAGAAAAGCTAGTGTCGGCACTACAGGGGCCCTTCGATCCTGCCCAACAGAGGCCTTATATATTATTCTGCACCTCATACCAGTAGGTCTACACATTAAGTATTTAGTATGCGCAGTGTGAGGAGGTAGAAAAACGTTAAAGATACTTTATTAAAAAAATATTCTGGCTCCTAGAAAATACACCTACCTTTAATTGCATCTAGAGACAGGAGTGGCACCACTCTATATCTTCACATTGAAGATGCATTTGCAATATTTATTAAAAGTTACAGAGCTACCAAACCATCGGCTACCTTACATAATCGTTAGACATCTGCTTTCTAGGAATTCCCAATTCTTTAAAGAGTGGATTCTTGGTCAGGTATAGAGGAGTTCCGAATCCTATATGGAAAATTAAATTACGACATGGGTGTGAACAATTATTTCGAAGATCGATATCCTATCAGCAGGTACAAAGGCCCTAATTTTCAAAATCATAGAGGAATTGTTGCCTTTAAATTACCAACCACATGGCTCCAACGACAACATTCGGTGCACATTCTCCAAGAAACTGAAAATGTAACGCATTTCATTGGAAGATGCCCTATCCTTCAGACAATTCGACGCGCTTTCTGGGGAAAAAACGTCCTCAACAATGATGATATCATTTTAATTCTCAATGGTGAAAACTGGACACCATTGTTCAATTTCGTCCGCACGGCACTGAACAATACAAAATAAATTATCAACCAAGCTTTTTAATAAACAATGATCAAATACCGCATTCAATTTTCTTTTTGAAATTAAACCTACATTTAATAAGAACACATTGGAGTCTTTGTATACAAATTTAAATTCTTTGTTTCTGGCTGACGATAAAAGCCAATGCTATACTTTGTGAATTTTTAAAACAAATATGTAAATCAATTTTCTGCTTAATACTACCACTACTATTTAGTATCGTGCAGTGCGCTAAAGTTTGAAAAATCAAACTGATTCTTGCGGGTATTTTTTCGACAGACACTAACTACTGCACCACTGCCTTAAACCTCATTAAGATTTTAAAGTCATCTTTCCTGAGAGGAAGGATCAGAAGGATGGCAAGGTTACGAAACACTTCGATAGCACTATCTTTACTGACGGGTCAAAGATGGAGTGTGAAGTTGGTTCGGCACTCTTCTCTGAGTTCTTAAGTGTTTCTAAGCAAGCTGAATTCAAGCATGCAAAATACTCAAATTGACAGCAAGTCGGCTGTTATGGCGCTATCAATTCGGCCACAACATGCTCTATACTGGTCCAATAATATCAGGATGAACTATATAGCCTCAAAATCAACCTTCGTATCACTTTTATTTGGATTCCAGTTTTCCAGTTCATAGTGGTATTGATTAAAATGAACGGCCTAATGCGGATAGGGTAAATATTCCTCTTGGAGGTATGAAGATCAAAATGTTCTTGATTTTTCCGACAGAATTCAACCACAGTTGGAACACTCTAACATACTGTACCATTTCTAAGAAGATATGGCCTACCTATAACAAAAACCGTTTTATTGAGCTTTTATGCAGACTCAGGCATGATATAGCCAGGGGCCTTACTATGTAACTCCATTCTACAATGAAATTGCTCGAATTCGAAAAATTGATACTATGTATCTATTTGACTACTTTCGAACGAACGAGACTCAGGCATGATATAGCCAGGATCACTGCAATAGCAAGCTGGGTATCCCTCACAATACTTGTTGCTGTAGCTGCGGAGACCAACATGAAAGGGAAACTGTGATTCCATCATTTATTTGTAAATGTCCTGCCGTGGCCAGTTCTAGACTGTTAAGCTTCGAAAGGGCATTCCTTAAAGATCTTGATGAACTTTCTGATATACAAATCTAAGAGTTAATGTTTTTTTTATTTTGCAATACATAGGTCAAACGTGTACATGGTATCAAAAGAGAATCCCAATGGCGGATCCAGGGGGGGCTGTAGGGGTCATGACCCCCTTGGGAGATAATTTGTTTGCTTTTTCGCAGGAATTCCCTTTAATTCAAAACTAATCGTATTGCGTTAATGGATATCACCCCCCTTATATTTTGAATTATTTATTTTTTGTCTATGAAAATAACATTTATGTTTTACTTTCTTAAACTTTGTTGCTAAAAGTACTACTTTTGACTGAAGATTGGAACAAGAACATAATATGAATCGGATGTTCAGCCTTATTCCAAAAAAAAAACAGCACAAATTCATCAACTTTTGACCAATTGACGATGCAGGGGGGGGTCACATGAGCCAAAAAGCTTATAACAGTTAAGTTGTATAAGTAAAGATTTCATTTAAAGATTTATTAGTAACGACATTCACCAAAAAGTGGTTCGCTGTCAAAAACAACTCAAATTTTGATTTTCGCTCAATTTAGAATTTGAAAAAAACTTTAGTCATGCTTTAAATTATTTTTATAAAAATTGTTTCTAAGAAAAAGAGCAAATGTTCAGGTTCTTAAGAAGAAACCTTGAATAAGAGATCATGAATTTTATATTAAGTTGCTTTTAAATTCCTGAAAGTTGCCTTCAATTATTTTATTACATTTTTTTGACACACATATGTAAATAGTGATTATTGAAGTGATTTTTATTGCGACATATAGGAACTATATACTCGTAGCAAGTTTTGCATAAGTAAACAATTTCAAACTAGAGTTTTTAATCAAATATGACATTACGATGGTAGAGAAGCCGAAAAAAGTGGCTACCCCGATTCCTTTCGTCTGTCTGTCTTTCCTGGCTCCTACAGTCCAAACAATTGTGTTGATTGAAATTAAAGTTTTCAGCCGATTAGCGTAAGGAATTTTGCTTTATTTTATTAATACCTAAAATAACAGCAGTCCCAATACAATTTTTTTGGTTCAAACATATGATTTTTCTAAAACATTCTCTATAAATTGTGTGTTCTTCATTTGGCTTGTTTCTACAAGAAAAACACATATTCGTATTGGTCCAGAAGGGTACCATTCAAAAAACCTTAATTTTGTTTTTACGTTTTCTCAAATACTAATGAAACGATTTCAAAATTCTTCTTTTTATGTGCTCTTGTCAATGATCAAATTCATGATGATTTTTATGATCAAAAATGTATTTTTGTTTGATTTTTAATAAAATACTAATTTTTTTTACAAAACTCGATATATTAGAAAGGGGACAACATTTTTTGAGGAAATTTTGATGCAAAATGTTCATATATTTATAAGCTCTTTATTTAGTGCTTATACCAAAAATATTTTTAAGACAAAATTTAAAATGATTTTCAAAAAATTTTGTGACAAATAAAATGGCACTTAAATTTTTGAGAAATAATTATTTTGCAGGTACATTTTTAAATCATAAAATATAGGAAATATTTTTAAACAGACTTTTTGGAAGAAATTAGCAAGTTCGCGTTTGGGTTTTCTGCTGAATACAAAAGATTTTAAAAATTTAAAAAAATCTGCTTTTGAAGTGAATTTGCTTTGGATGCTCTAGAACTGAGATTCAAACACGAATTTCAATAATACAAATGTCCCAAAAAAAACAAGTGACACTTTTGTTAAATTAATGGCTAAGTGAAAAACATAATAAACGTTTCATATCTATTGATATAAAAGCTTTGAAAAGTGTAATTTTTGAGTACTACAAAACTTTTCTTCAAAACTTATTTGTTTACTTACCTTACTTTGTTTTAATCAAATTTTTTTTTAGAGGAATTATGTACTTAAATGCAGCTACTTACTTGAATTCAAGAATCAAATTTTTTTGTCTCTACAATTTTTAAGTTTTGTTGACGCATTTGTAAGATCAAAATACGAGTAAGCAGACTGATAACGAGAGTAAAAAGAGACACCCGGAAATTGATTTCGAAAAAAACTACATCAAAAAAAGCCCGACATTTTTAAATATCAGATCCTCTCTCATTTTCTGGATCTTTAAATTTTTGCAGCCTTCTTTGCTTTAATAGAAATGAAAACAAGAAAAGTTTGTTGTGTTTTTGGAAAAAGCAACATTTCAAAACAATTTCCTACATTTCTACGCCTAATGCACCAAAAACCCTCTAAGCTATTGCATTTAAGATCTTAAATATGGCATATTTAGAAAACTGTTGGAATCTTGGAATGCTTTCATGTGAGTCATCCAAATTAAATAGTAAGACCATACCTTGCTGGACAACAGTGTTCTAAATAATTTAATAACTAAAGTTGGCATTTTAGCTATTAGGTAGCCATTGGCCCGGTAGGTAGCCATTGGCCGAGCTACATGGAGACGAATGTTGGTTAAACCCCAGGTCTATCCCGGAATATACCGCCAACTTAAATTAGTAATATGCTGTTGAAATTTGTTTAGTTCCATGCCTCCAAAAGTGTATATACATAATTACTTTAATATGAAACAAAAGCAAACATTATTTTGACAATTTATTATTTTTAAATGTATACAAAATCATAACTACTTGTAAATATACAGATTTGAAATTAAAATATAAGTTTCTGCTTAAAAAAGTAAAAAAAGGACATAAATACATTACATTTGTCAATATATCTAAGATAAAATAAATACATAGTACACAAAGCCTTTTGATTATAAGTACATTCTTGCATTTCTGAGTTTTTAGAATATTTAAATGTTAATACAAATTGTCTGAATACATAATCTAATTGTCGTTCAATGGAAACTCAATCAGCAGGGCCATTTTAATAACTTGTAATAAATAATTGTGGCGCAAGGATGTGTGTGAACTTAAATAATAACAATGAACCAATTTTGATACATAAGTTTTTGGTAAATAACAAATTGGTTCTTCTTTTTTTGAATTATTAAAAAACGGTTCTATTGATTTCGATTTAATTTTGAATAAAGATGGTCTCTTATGATATTATGTTCTTTAAAAATAACTCTTTAATTTTAACCAATGAGCATTTATGTAATTTTGAAAATGAAATTAATTTACATTCTAACATCTAAGAGTTTGACTAAAACAAAAATTATGAGATTATGTCAACTTGTAGAAAAATGGTTTTTGCACGTTTTCATTGAACGACGACTATACAATGTCTTAAGTACTTTTTAAAATTAAATATTGTTTTCTGGAGCTGGGCAAGATGCGTTAGTATTTTTCAGGGGCGTACTTTCATTATGTTCAACTTGCTCTGCATCAGTTTTTGATGAAGTTTTATTCCATGGTTGTTCTTCCCCGGATGCAAATAGTGTGAATACAATGAACTCAATAGCGAATAAGACTATCGTTACAAAGAAAATAACTCTCCAAGCTCCGATGTTTTGCTGATAATTATTTTAAAAAGGCAAAATTATTAATTTTAGTTCTTTCAATATTATATTAAATTTTATTAACTCACATTTCCCTTTGTAATGAATCCCACAAAAAGTGGTACCACAATTCCCGGAAGTGTGGCTACAGTGTTTGTAAGTGCGACAAGAGTTCCTGCGTAGTTAGGCGCAATGTCAATATGGTTGGATAAAAATCCCGAAAACATTCCACCCATTCCAATTATGCCAAAAGTCATAAATGCTACAGCTGCATCCCGATGGCATCCGATATAACAAAGACTTAGCAAACATACTCCAGGAACTAAAGTAGCAAAACTGGTTGCTGTTTTTCTACACACCGTTGTTGAAAAGTAGCCTAGAATGAACAAAAAAATTTCAATAGTGTTCTTGATAATTGTTCTTGAATTTACCTTTTGCTTTTAAAGTATCTAAAACTTTTCCCAAAATAATACTGAACAAAAACATTGGATAATAGGGAAGGGCACTGGCGACGGCATTCTTTGAAACATTAAATTGTAGAACTTGCTTCATATAGAATGGAATCTCAATCAAAAACATGTACCAGCCCCAGTTGCTGCAGACATGGGCGATTAAGATGGCCCAAAATGGAACAGATGTCATAACCTTCTTCCACGGCACTGGAGGGTGTTTCTTCTCATCGCTTTTAGATTCTGTTGTTCCAAGTTGTGAATTGATCATTTCACGTTCTTCGTAACTTATAAGAGATTGTGTGTTGGGGCTATCTTGAACGAGGATGACCCATAGAATCATCCATAAACAACTAAAACCTCCCATCACGTAAAAAACTGACTCCCATCCAAATTTGCCAGCAAGTATTCCAGCCGTTAGAATCGACTTTGCCGTCCCAAAAGCTGTTCCCACATAAATTATGGTAGACATAACGCTTCTTTCGTTTGGTGGAGCCCAAGCAGCGATCATGCAATGCATAGCAGGAAATGTTGCACCTCCGCCAATGCCTTCCAGTACACGTAAGATGATGAGGCCAACGTAATGGATTTTGGTCATAATCGGTGTTAGAAGTGTGCAAATGACATTGATCGCGACGGAAAAGAACATCACCCATTTGGCTGAATAGTTTTCAGCAACTCGGGCTCCTGGAATTTGAGAAACAATATAGCCCCAGAAGTAACAGCTAAGAAGTGTTCCTTGTAGTGGCTCACTCCAGTCAAACGGTCCGTCCTTAATAAAGTTCAATTAAAGCATTAAATCTCTTTCTAATGGGCTTTACATCTATATAATAAAATTCTTACCTGAGGTTCACCAGATCCATCATCATCAGGAGCGGCACATTTTTCGACATTCAAGCTTGCATTATGGGTGTTATTTCCTAATAAATTGTGGGCAGACCCATGCGATGAGGCGAGTGCAATAGCGGTGTGGTTTAACATAGCTACCATCGCAACACTAAGATTTACTTTTAAACCATATACGATAGCCATACCCAAAGATCCAAGAACGGCTAGAATATATCTTGCGGGAACACATCCTGTTCAAAAAATAGGTTTTAATAGTATTTTTGAAAAATGCGTTCGTGCTAAAATTGTTATGAAATATTTCATAAAGCTTTTGTGTGGTCTTATTGCACTTCACTTTTTTTCTAATAACTATGATACTAATTAATTATAATTCTTAATTGTTTTCCTTTGAATTCAAAACTATATTGCGACCCCTCTTATATTTTTTAATTATTTATTTTGTATACCTACACACATTGGAATATATGGTCTTCAAAACCAGATCAGGGAGCAGGCGAAGAGGGTAGATCCCATCTACACCATTTTGCCAAGCTTTACGCAATTTTTAGGTTAAGAGCGCGCTGCCGGAGAGGCCCTTAAGGATCGTTGCTGTGTATGTAAATTCACTGATTAGGTTCGAACGTAGAGCTAACTTATTCCAATTGCTGAAAGACCAAAGTCCTGATGTGTTTTTGAAACTAAGCTAAAATTGACATAAATTGACGCTCAACATTTACAATATCGAACGAAGGGACCGGCCAAACTCTACACAATGGGGTCGCTTTTTTCGTACAAAAAGGCATTAGTTATAAACTTATATACAATAGTGAAGTACGCAGATTTCAGCTTCTTGAGGCATGTATCGTGTGCATTCCTCTCCACCAGGAAAAGCGTTTGTATGCGATCGCGTCTTATGCACCGGAATCATCTCAGCCAGCTCAATTTACAACAGAGCTCGGAAAACTTTTTCAGTGCTTGCAACTGAACTCGGAAGAAAACTTCTATTTAATGGCCGGTAATTTAAATGCCAAACATGCAGATTGGGGAAATCAAATCCAAAATCCTCGTGATAACCAGTTATTTAACTGGATTGTCCAGTACAATGCCGAGTATATGGTCGACTTGCTGGCTACTGATAGACCACCATTCCCAAGGAGCGGTGCCTATCTGGACCTTTTGCTAATGGACGGACTCGCCAACGTAATAAGGCTTCCAACAAGCTTGTAGAGTTGGAGGAGTACGTGCCGGTGCATTCTTACAATTATAGTAAGACTCACTGGCCGCGCTTTACCAACGCTTTAGAGAGAACTTCGGTCTAGAAACATATCCCCACCAATCGACAGGAATATGACAAATACCGATATTAACGGATATTAACAACAAATGAACGAGACAATCCATCGAACCATGGAAAGAACTATGACGAAATACAAGGAACGAGACACCGCGAACTTGTACCGTAACGCGAGTACAAATGCACTTTACTGACGCAAAAGTAGACTTCTGACAAGGCTTAAACATTTGTACCGGAGGTTTATTGACCCAATTAATCTGGAGGTTAGGACATTGAAGTCGTCGATAAAAAACGTTAATTAATCAAAGAAAACTATCGATTGAACATTAATTTGTACTGGGACAAGAAAATTCGGGCCGTTAATTCAAGTGAGCCGAGTATGTTTCCGTAAATTAACAAGATCCTTAGGAGAAATGATCAAAACGACCTTCCTTGCCTTAAGTTCCAGAGGACGACAGAGAACAGAGACGTATTTCTGATAGCAGGAATAGATCCAGAAGACGCCGTCTTAGACGATGAATTCTTTGTTATCGAAGATCCGCAGGAAAAGCAAAGGACGTGGGGGCTGCTTTCTAGCAAGTGTACAAGGATAATCCTAGCATTTGTCCAAATCACGACCTGGAGAATAGAGTCCTGCAGCACCACTTCTACCTGCGTAGCGACATATCGCAGTGGCGATCCTAGAACCTCGGTTTTACCATGTTCAATGACGAAAACTTGGTAAATGCAATCATCGCCGGGCAAAACGGGACTAGTTAAGGAAAAAGAAGGGTTCACGCAAAACAGTATTTTTTTAGAATCTGTATTCTAGCAACAGCTCCAATCTACGAGTAAGCGGACTGATAGCTGTTGTAATAATAGACTGTCGAAAATTGAGTCCAAAAAGCCAGAATATTCTTCATAACTAATTCTTCTGGCGAACTTTTTCATTTTCTGGGTTTCTGTATCTTTTTTTGTGTAGCGTTTTTCTCATTTACAAATAGAAATGCAGCAGGCGATGACTTGGTAGGGAGCATGTACCAACTCATCCGCAAAATATGGTCGGAAGAAATATTCACACTACGGCAGATCTTGGAAAAAACAGAAATTTCAAATCGATACCCACCATCTCTTTATCGCTTTTAAAGCCGCGTATGACAGCCGCGTATACAAAGGTCCATCCAACAACTCGGATACGCAGATGATATTTACATACTTGGAAGATCAAAGCGTAATGTCAGTGGAGGGTTTTTGAGCATTGCGACGGACGCGAAAAAGCCTCTCAAAAATCTGAAATCACCATCTATAAGATACTTATCATCCCGGTTCTCATTTATGACGCTGAGGCCTGGACCCTGTCAAAGAAAGATAAGCGTGTCTTAGGATGCTTTGAGAGAAAAATATTTCGGGGGATTTTTGGTCCCGTATGCATAGATGGAGAATGGAGAACATATATAATGACGAACTGTATGGACTTTACAGCGACACATCAAGCGAATGGATATCAACGCTCCAGCTCCAGCTCCAGGAAGGTGTTCGAATCCAATCTCGAGGGACGGCGCAGTAGAGGAAGACTGCGATCGACTCAGGTGGCGCCCGCAGTTGGGTGAAGACCTTAACCAACTTGGCGTGCGAAACTGGATACAGCTAGCAAGGGACCGAGCTGGCTGCAGACGCATGTTGGTTGATGCCCCGGTCCACCCCGACTTTAAAACCACCTTTAGTAAGTAAGTAAATAGAAATGCCAACAAGAACAGAATATATTAGTTTTGGAAATAAGATACGCTTTAACATCATTTTTAACATTTCTAACTATTGTTATCTTGGAATGCTTTCTTATGTAGGAGTCATCCAAGTTCCTTTTAAGAGAACATTAAAGAATACTTTTAATCGGTGCTTAAAAACGTATCTTTATGTTAAGTGTTTGACCCGCCCTTGCCAAGATGCGATAACTACAAAACGGGTTATGATCAAAATAATGTATGGATTCTAATAGTGTATTTAAAATACTGAATACTGCTTTTAAAACAGAACGATTTTTCATAATGTTTTAATATACTTTCCGTGAGCAATAACATTATGTATGTTATGATAATTCATAATTGGATTAATAAAAACAAAAGAAGAAGCTGGGATGCGACCCACACTGATAACTTCCCATCCCGTCTGTCGATTTGTCTTGCTTAAAAGTTTGTTTATATGTAATCGTATCAATTTTTACCAAATTTGTGTACTATTTTTTGTAGATTTTATTTTTTATGAAAAAACGGACTGTTTGATTTTTAAATACAAATTACTGAATATCGAAAACAATATTTTCTGTGAAATAAAATAAGTTTGAAACTTACCATTTGATTTGAAAGTAAATTTTTACCAAGTTTTAGTATTGTTTTTTTTTAGAGTTTTATTTTTTGTAAAAAAACTGTCAACTCGATTTTTCTCAAAATTTGTCCTAATGTTGAAAACAATATTTCTTATAAGTAAAAATTATTTAGAAGCTATTATTTTAAATTTTTGAAAATATATTTGAGTCGAAAATCAATTCTTACCAACTTTTATTAATTTTTTTAGGTTTTTATTTTTTGTAAAAAAAACTATCAATTCGATTTTTCTCAACATTTGTCAGAATGTTGAAAACCATATTTCTTATAAGATAAAATAAGTTTGAAGCCTAAATTTCAAGTTTTTAAAAGAGATATTTAAATCAATATTCAATTTTTACCAACTTTGAGTAATGTTTTTTTTTAGATTTGTATTTTTTTATAAAAAAAAAAACTGTCAATTCGATTTTTCTCAAAATTGTATCAGATGTCAAAAACATTATTCTTCGTTGCACAAAATTTTTTGGAGATAAAATCATATTTTAGTCGTAAATTTTTGGAGGTGACAAATTTTTTTTATTCAGTTTTTTTTATTTATAAAAAAACCGTTAGATGGATTTTTTTTTTCAAAAATATACTTCTTTGATACCACGTTACAATATATTATATAAAATTTAATTCAAGTCTCTAGCGTTTTTGGTTCGTAATATATTTAGGCTTAACCAAAATTATTAACCACCCACGCAATTTTCTTAAGAGTCCTTTCTGCGTCTTTCTGCCTTATTATCTGTATAACAAAATTTATTTGAAATCGATATCTCTTCTGGTTCTTGAGCTATGGACGACGAAAAAAAACATCGTGATCGTACGGACGTACGAACGTACGTAGACACGCATGCACAGACATCAAAATTTTCAATTTGACAAATCGGACCCATTACAATAGTAGGGGAGCGTCAAAGAGACCTATTGGATTGCGAAGCTTAGATGATAAGAACAAACAAATGTTATATCATATATACACTTTCATCGGTGGGGGGAGCGGCTATAAGTTTTCAAAAATGTAAAAAAAAACAGTTGCATGGACGTCAGATATTAATAGCATCCATGTTCTACGTATTTTTGAAAATATACGTATGTTAATCTGACCGTTTTCATGAGTGGGGTGGTCGTACGTAAGGGTTGAAAACTGTAAAAAACAAAATTTTACCGAGCGCGTCAGATTTTCAAAGGGGATGTTAAGTGAACCTAAAAGAACGCTCTTATGTAATAATCTGACGATTTGGATGTGACCTAAACTTGCGGCCATTATTAGAACTTGCAAAAAAGCCATTTTGAAATAGTCGAGCGCTTCAGATTTTGATATACATATATGGTTCATGTATAAACCCTAAACGTGTTGTCTCTTAATCTGACGATTATCTGGACGGATTCGCCTAATCTGACAATGGAAAGATTTTTTTTCTGTCAAATCTTTTAACAAATTGAAGATATAATTGAAAATTACAAAAAACAAATTTTGTAATTAAATTATTTTTTCCTTGCTTGAGTATTTGAGATAAATAAATTTTTCTTAAAACCTTATTATTTAAATGAAAAAGAAACTTTGCATGCACCCCATCTTGCATCCATCGCACCTTTTAACCTCCCGACCTTGCACATACTGCACCTTGGACCCACTCCAAATCCTATAGTGTGCCCAAGCAGGGGGGTTGTACGGGGCAGCATGCCCCCATACACACCTCCGTGTGGCTTACATCCAAACTCGCACACATCCCACTGTTGCATACACCCACACTCACACCTACTATTCTTACTATAAAAATAAGACCACTCAAGCAAAAAAAAAAAAGAATTAAATTAAAATAGTAGTTGTGGTTATTTTCAGTTTTCTCAAAAACTAAAAGAAATAAAATCATCTAGTTTTCAGTTTTTGATCAAAAACAAATAAGAGCAATACATTCTGAAATAAAAACAGTGGTAGATAATCTTGAAGTATTGAAAAATTATACTTTAAACCTTTTTTTTTAATTTGTTCACTCAAATTTTGAGTTAAAATTAAATCTTTCAAAAACTACGCATAGTTCTGACTTGAATTAAAAACTGGCTAATAAAACAGAATGTTGGCTTTAAAAAAATGTATAAATCTGTAAGTATCACCGTTATTTTATAATTATTTTTTCCATTTTAAATAATATTTTTTTTTTTAAATTGCCCCTCCCCTCACTTCGGCTAACGGAAATCGTCAGATTATGTATTATTTGTAAACTTTGAATTATTACCTTCAAAATAAAAAAAAATTAGCCACACTCGAGAAAGTCAAGATGACGTTTTTTTTACAAGTTTGTAACCCGCCTGCCTTTACATACACAATACATACACTTTTTAGCATATAACTAACTTACCCTACCTTAATTTTACGCGCTCGAGAATTTCAGATGATCAATTTTTTTTTACTAATCTGATCCTTTATCCTTGACTCGCGGCCACATATACAGTGCTAATACTTGGTGGAGGTATTCAATGGGATACTAGGTACCTCCCTGTATATTAATCTGCCGAGCTGTAGAAAATCCCAAAATCCCTTCTTGGGCTCCTCTACTACAATAACTTCCTATGGGAAGTTAAAAACTAAACGAGCCATGAGACCAACAACAACGAAAAAAAAAATTTGAGAGAATGGGCGGGCGAAATTCTTTTGCAATGAATTCTCTTCCTAAGCGCTGATATTGCAGTGGCATTCTTGGGAACTGGAAACTTCATTGTGTGTGTTTACAAAGAAATTTGTTGTTAAAAAATGCAAAATAGACCTCTTTTATAAAAATTAAATTAAATAAATAGTAGACGCAAAAACTTTTTACTTTTTTAAATAGAATAAACAAAATGCCAAACAAAATATTTTGGAAATATATAAGCTCCCAATCCCTCACAATTGTACCACAAATGTTGTTACATTGAAATGCATTTTTAATTATGTTGCGACAAATATTTTTTTTTCAAAGTCGTAAGTATCAGTAATATATATGGTCCTTTTTTTTAAAAAAAAAAAGTTAAAACTAAAAAAAAAAAAATCAGTTCATTTTGGATTTTTTTGTCTAAAAAAGTTACTATAACTATTTAAACAAAAAAATTAAAAGCAAATATCTGCACATATCTTTAGAATTTAAAAAAAAAAAGTTGAATTGACTTAGCTGGCTGTTATACTTTGGAAGTTTTATCAAATATTGCACCTATGCCACAATGCAAATTTACCCTATTTTTTCATAGTTTTCTACAATTTTTCTTGAAATAAATAAATAAATTAAAAAAAAATCGGTGCTATTTATAAAAATGTATTGTTTTTTGGAAAAAAATATAAAAAAAATAAAAAATCATATTTAACACACTGCCCAATTGCTTTTCGCAAGTAACTACCTGAATTTAATGATTTTTTAGTGATTCTAGTGCTGTTAAGGAACAACAAATTTTTTTAAATTTGTTATTCCTTTATAAATATTTAGCCCAATATATTTTGAATCAAAACCCGTTTATTTCGTTTAAATATTTAAAAAAATGTGAAGGCTACAAAGCTAAGCGCAAAGCACCAATCAATTTTTTTACATGAGACATGCCCTTAAGAAAGAAATTAGGATTAGATTTCGGCAGACGGTTTATAAGCCATGCATGTAAATCTTTCATATTATTTTTTTTTTTAAATATATTATATGGATAAAAATAAAGAATAAAGAAAGAAGAAGAAATTAGAAAATAAAAATAAACTTTTACTTGCTTTTACCCTTAACTTGCAACTCTAAAGTTGATCAAATTGAAAGTTTACTACCTTAAATTAAGCGATAGTGAAATAAATTGCCTAAAAGTGGTCCTATTGTTTTATCCGTCACTGTACTCATTTTTATTGTACCATAAATATTCGAGTATGATCTTACTTGAACCTTCTTTACACGCGGCCGGACAAAAAGCCAATTGGGACATTTTAGGTGACTTTATTTACGCTACCAAATAATAAAATTTAAAGAAATAAATAAACGGTGATTTTTTAAGAGCTTGAGAACTTTAAAAAAAAAAAAACGCATAAAATTTGCAAAATCTCATCGATTCTTTACTTGAAACGTTAGATTGGTTCATGACATTTACTTTTTAAAGATAATTTCATTTAAATGTTGCCCGCGGCTGCGTCTTAGGTGGTCCATTCGGAAAGTCCAATTTTGGGTAACTTTTTCGAGCATTTCGGCCGTAATAGCCCGAATTTCTTCGGAAATGTTGTCTTCCAAAGCTGGAATAGTTGCTGGCTTATTTGTATAGACTTTAGACTTGACGTAGCCCCACAAAAAATAGTCTAAAGGCGTCAAATCGCATGATCTTGGTGGCTTACAGTCCATTCCTTGAGATGAATTGTTCTCCGAAGTTTTCCCTCAAAATGGCCATAGAATCGCGAGCTGTGTGGCATGTAGCGCCATCTTGTTGAAACCACATGTCAACCAAGTTCAGTTCTTCCTTTTTTGGCAACAAAAAGTTTGTTAGCATTGAACGATAGCGATCGCCATTCACCGTAACGTTGCGTCCAACAGCATCTTTGAAAAAATACGGTCCAATGATTGCACCAGCGTATAAACCACACCAAACAGTGCATTTTTTGGGATGCATGGGCAGTTCTTGAACGGCTTCTGGTTGCTCTTCACTACAAATGCGGCAATTTTGCTTATTTACGTAGCCATTCAACCAGAAATGAGCCTCATCGCTGAACACAATTTGTCGATAAAAAAGCGGATTTTCTGCCAACTTTTCTAGGGCCCATTCACTGAAAATTCGACGTTCTGGCAGATCGTTCGGCTTCAGTTCTTGCACGAGCTGTATTTTATACGGTTTTACACCAAGATCTTTGCGTAAAATCTTCCATGTGGTCGAATAACACAAACCCAATTGCTGCGAACGGCGACGAATCGACATTTCACGGTCTTCAGCAACACTCTCAGAAACAGACGCAATATTCTCTTCTGTACGCACTGTACGCATTCGTGTGGTTGGTTTAATGTCCAATAAAGTAAACTGAGTGCGAAACTTGGTCACAATCGCATTAATTGTTTGCTCACTTGGTCGATTATGTAGACCATAAATCAGACGTAAAGCGCGAAACACATTTCGAACCGAACACTGATTTTGGTAATAAAATTCAATGATTTGCAAGCGTTGCTCGTTAGTAAGTCTATTCATGATGAAATGTCAAAGCATACTGAGCATCTTTCTCTTTGACACCATGTCTGAAATCCCGCGTGATCTGTCAAATACTAATGCATGAAAATCCTAACCTCAAAAAAATCACCCTTTATTTGGATATTCGAAATCTATTTAGATCTTATTCCCTAACTGTTATCCTATATTTTTTAATTTCATAGAAAATGCGAGTGGTTCTATTATATGTACATAAGTACATACATATGTACATACTTATTATTCATTATTATATCTAATTTTATTTTATTTTCAACACACAGTGACGTAAACAAGTAATATGGTGTTATTGCATTATTTCTTATAATGTGACCAATCAAATGTGGTTAGATACCTATTCATTACGATTTATGAACTTTATATTCAAATTATTACATCGAAAGTGAAACATAATACCATTGAATAATTACATTGAATTTATAACTATTCAACGATAATACCTACATTAAAAAAGAGGCTGGGATGTGACCCACACTGATAACTTCCCATCCCGTCTGTCGATTTGTCTTGCTTAAAAGTTTGTTTATATGTAATCGTATCAATTTTTACCAAATTTGCGTACTATTTTTTGTAGATTTTATTTTTTATGAAAAAACGGACTGTTGAATTTTTATATACAAATTACTGAATATCGTAAACAATATTTTCTGTGAAATAAAATAAGTTTCAAGCCAATATTTTTAAGTTCTGAAAAGGTATTTGAGTCGAAAGTAAATTTTTACAAAGTTTTAGTATTGTTTTTTTTTTAGAGTTTTATTTTTTGTTAAAAAAAACTGTCAATTCGATTTTTTAAAAATTTTACCAAATGTTGAAAACAATATTTCTTATGAGATAAAATTACTTTGAAGCCAATATTTAAAATTTTAAAGAGATATTTGTGTCGAAAATCACTTTTTACCAACTTTTATAAATTTTTTGTAGGTTTTTATTTTTTGTAAAAAAAACTGTCAATTCGATTTTTTTCAGACTTTAACTGAATGATGACAACAAGATTTTTTGAAAGATAAAAGTAAATTAAAGCCAATATCTCAAAGTTTGAAAAGATATTTGAGTCGGAAATCAATTTTTACCAACTTTTATACATTTTTTTTGGTTTTTATTTTTTGTAAAAAAAACTGTCAATTCGATTTTTTTCAAACTTAGTGGTATGTTGAAAACAATATTTTTTGAAAGATAAAAGTAAATTAAAGCCAATATCTCAAAATTTTGAAAAGATATTCGAGTCGAAAATCAATTTTTACCAAATTTTATAAATTTTTTTTTAGGTTTTTATTTTTTGTAAAAAAACTATCCATTCGATTTATCTCAACATTTTTCTAAATATTGAAAACAATATTTTCTATAAGATAAAATAAGCTTGAAGCCTAAATTTCAAGTTTTTGAAAAGATATTTGAATCGATATTCAATTTTTACGAACTTTGAGTAATGTTTTTTTTAGATTTTTATTTTTTATAAAAAAAAACTGTCAATTCGATTTTTCTCAAAATTTGTCCTTATGTTCAAAACAATATTTTTTATAAGAAAAAATTAGTAAGAACCTATTATCTCAAAGTTTTCAAAAGATATTTGAGTCGAATATCATTTTTTACAAACTTTTGTTAATATTTTTTTCGGTTTTTAAATTTTTGTACAAAAACTGTCAAATCGATTTTTTTTCAAACTTTAACTGAATGTTGACAACAAGATTTTTTGAAAGATAAAAGTAAATTTAAGCCAAAATCTCAAAGTTTTGAAAAGATATTTGAGTCGAAAATCAATTTTTACCAACTTTTATACATTTTTTTAGGTTTTTATTTTTTGTAATAAAAATTCAATTTTTCTCAAAATTTTATCAGATGTCAAAAACATTATTTTTCGTTGTACAAAATTGTTTTGAAGATGAAATCATATTTCAGTCGTAAAATTTTGGAGGTGACAAATTTTTTTTTCAGTTTTATTGATTTTAAAAAAAAACCGTTACATTGATTTTTTTCAAAAAATATTCCTGTTTGGTATTACGATACAATCTATTATATAAAATTTAATTCAAGTCTCTATCGTTTTTGGTTCGTAAGATATTTAGGGTTAACCAAAATGTTCACCTTTTTTTCAAACTGCTATGGTAAAAAAAACACCCACGCAATTTTCTTTAGAGCCCTTTCTGCATCTTTCTGCCTTATTATCTGTATAACAAAATTTATTTGAAGTCGATATCTCTTCTGGTTCTTGAGCTATGAACGACGAAAAAAACGTAGCGAACGTACGGACGTACAAACGTACGTACACACGCATGCACAGACATCTTTCTAAAAATCTTTTATTTCGACTCTAGGGACCTTGAAACGTCGAGAAATGTCAAAATTTTCAATTTGACAAATCGGACCCATTACAATAACTTCCTATGGGAAGTTAAAAAATTAAAAAAAGTCTACAGATTATTAATAAATAAAAATGAAAACAAAAATTAGAAAATCGCAATTTAAAAAAAGAGCTACCGCAATTGGTACTCTTTTTGTAGCGAGAAAATAGCTTAACGGTAAAAGTATTTCAAATTCTTTGAGTATTTGTAGTGGCACTCTTATTATTAATAACTGCCTCCACTGTTCGCCCTACCGAATTCAACAAATGGGCACATGTCTCTACAGGAAGGGAGTACCATTCCCTTTGAATTTTTGACCACACCTCGTATTTCTTTTTGGAGCGAACGATGGGGCTTAGGCCGGGGATTGTGATGGCCATTCCATAACATTGTTTTTGTTTTGTTGTAAGTATTGTTTAGCCAATTTTGAAGGGTGCTTCGGGTCATTATCCTTTAGTTAATCTTAGCATAAATGAATTTAAGATGCGGATATAATCCACATCGCACATCTTATCCTTGATCCAAAATAATTGGCCTACACCAGATGATGAAAAGTACCCTTAAATCATTATATTCTCACCACCACCGCACCGTGCTTCATTGTCTTTCTTTGTGTATTTTGAGTTAAACTTCTTGTCTTTTGGTCTTCTCACATATGTACATTTTTCCAATGGAAGTAAACAAATTGATCTTCGTTTCATCCGACCACACAACGTTACTCCAATAAGAACGGTGTAAGTGTTTGTTTGCAAAGGTAAGTCTTTGTATAATGTTTTTCTTGGTTAAAAAACGGCACTTTTCGTGGACTCCTATCAGGAAGACTAGCATCTATAAGTTGGTTTCTAATTGTTCTAGGTATAACTGTTCCGTTTTTGAGTTGTCTTAAAGAAAGAAATGGTTTCTTCTTACATATTCTTACCAATGGTGTATCAAAACGCGAAGAAGTTTATCTTTTTTTCCTCTTGTTTCTTCTTTAGGCGTGAATGTAAAGTTTCAAATGCTTCTTTCTTCGAACAGTTAAAGGTTTTTGCAATTTCAACCATCACTTTTTCAGCTTGTCCTAGTATTTTTATCACTTCGCGTTCAAAATGAGTACAATGTAATTCAAGACCCATATTCTTATTAAAATTATAGACGATTTTTAAAAAATGTAGTTAGTATCGAAAATAAAATATTTGACAAACTAATAAACAAACTTCATACCCCTATTTCCATAAATTAAAAACTGACCCTTAAGTTAGCATAACAGTTAAAATAGCTTGTTTCTATTATTTTTTCCATGCGAAACCATCATTGGCCTCAAACTTTTTACCATTAAGTGAAAGCAAAAAGTTGTTTCCACAAAACCATGATGAAAACACATGTTTCTATTAAGGCTGCCGGAAGAGAATTGGTCACTCAATAATGAACGTATTGAAGTAGTACAAGAGTTTAAATATCTTGGAGTTTTGCTAAACAAAAAAGCAACAAAAGCGTTTGGTTTATTATGGCCAAAGTTGTTTTGCCATCGATCTTGTGTCAAAATATCGGTTTTTTTTTTCAAGAAACTTTTATGTGCTACGGTGCTCAAGTTTATGGATTCTTGGTTTTTGAGGAGTTTAAAGGAATTCAAAGACATTTTTTCAAACGCTTGTTTAGATTACCTTATTCAACACCAAATTATGCTATTTACTTGGAGTCTGGCGTGATGCCAATATATACTCAAAACCTCAAAATGAACTCGGATTATTTAATAAGAGTGATGAAGAGGGATAGAAGAAATCTTCATAAATCCATCTTCCTAAGACTACTGCAGTCTAATGACACCCCTTTCAAAGAATGGAGTCAGCTAGCTATCTCACATGAAGCTATGTAACTTAACATTATTGGAGTTTAATGTAGATAAATGGAGCTCTATGTTTGTAAATGTTACTGCTAAAATTGTTGAAAGAAATTACAATCAGCATCTCTCTAAAGCTTCGTCAACATCCTCCAGGAACACCTATAGGAACGTTAATCACCAATTACCATCAGAAGTTAATTATTTCAATAATGAATTATCGACCGAAGCTATAAGTTATATGATTCTCGAGACCTCCGGATTAACTAGCCTTATCTGTACATCCGAATCTCTGTGCAGACGGACCTCTTTTCTCTCATCTCGTGGGACCAAAGATGTACAAAAACAAAAATGAAAAGAACGATGAGACCGGTATCTCTTCAGGACCGGGCGTCAGCTTGGCGTCAAAGCCTGCTGCCGTATCTCCTGCGGCCAACACAGAGAAGGGAGTAGTGGCTAAGATAGCCAAGCTAGAGAAAGTGAGGGGTCTTTATAGGAGTGCCATTATGGTACTCAATAATGAATTCTTGCCTCCTCTACCCTTAAATAAGGGTTCTATAAAATATGGCTTCGAATCCATTAAAACTCGAATCTATAAAAAAGAAGAGGTTAACGCGGATAGCGGGGCTCCAAAAACAACCGAAGGTGAACTAGCGAATGGTGGGCCTGGGACGTCGTCTTCTCTCCTAACAGAGCGTGACGATGCACCCATGCCCTCTCCAATCGCTACTCCACCCTCTTCTCCTTAATGGAGATTGAGGACGACCTTAACATGATCCTTCTGAGCAAGGATGAACTCTTGGGTTCATCCTCAGACTCAGAGGATCAGAACAAAACCGTGGTATAGGTTTATCTGCCTAATGCAGCAAAAATACTGCAGTTAGTACAGATTAATCTCCAACACTTCATAAAGGCCTCGGCCTCACTTCTTCTCCGCCTGGCAAGAAATGGGGAACACATTGTCCTGATCCAAGAGCCGTGGATTGTGGGATCCGTTGTTCGAGGACTTAGGACTCCTGGATACTACACACTGTGGGTGAGAGATAAAGGTGAACTTGTTCTAGGGGCACCTGCCCAGATATGCGAATTATATTCAAGCTTTGGACGGATGAAAGCTTTGTATATTATAGCCAGATAAGAAGAGGTGAAAAATTTCCTGCATCGTCGGAGAAATCCTAAGCACCTAGCAGCATTTTTGGCAATATCGAATATGTGATCATTCCATAAGAGGTGATCTGTGATATACATACCGAGTACTGAAAGTTGATTACTTTTATAGGGACAGGCTGGACAAATGCAGTTTGAGATCCACTCGGGAATATACCTGTAGAATAGGAAAGATGGCAAAGTTTTCGCAGTGGTTTTCCCAGCGTTGAAGAACACCTCTTCAAAACAATAGGGAGAACACTTTATGGGCCAGCGGATTTGTGTATGTCAAGGTCTTTCAGTACTCTTTCGACTGCACGAGTGCGAAAGAAGATTCGTTCCATAGAATCATTTACGCTCTCAAGAACAGGAGGACTCATAACACTATCCGGTAGCGTCGTACAGCAAAATGTGCTTTATCAATCGAGCTTACATAGGGAGTGTCATTGTGGACGAGCGTTGGGACCGAGCATGACGTGGTGTTTCGTACGTTTTTTACAAATGCCCAGAAATTTTTACTACCTTTGGGACATTGTAGTATTTTTTGCCTTAATTCCTGATCATGCAAAAATTTGGTTTGTCGAATTTGACCATTGCATGTCTTTCTAGCTTGTTTGAACTTATTCCGGTTTTCCTCAGTCGGGTTGGCTTTATAACAACGGAAACTTACATCTCTGAACCTAATAACCTCTTTAAAGCTCGAATCAAACCATGAGTTCTCTTTGGGTTTGATAGATTTCACCCTATTCGGGATAAAATTTCTCATTCCACAAAGAATTAAATTTGTTACCATTTCTGCGCTGGAATCCACGTCACTATCGAGGAAGCATAGTGACCAGTTAAAGTTCTTGAAGAATTCATTGAGACCGTCCCAGTTGGCTTTCTCATAATCTCTTTATAAATCCCTAAAAGACATAATTTTTGAAGTTATTTTGAAGGCTGGTGGTATAACACATTATAAAAATTCTAATAAAAGCTAAAAAACATAACAAAATATAAACACTTGCAATTTATTTATTTATTAGGGATTCAGTACCAGCTAGTAGTACATCAAGTCGTAAAATCAAATTTAAAGAAAAATGGTTTGATGCAGAGTGCCTTAAAACAAGGAAGAACTTATCGACTCGAAATCTTTGGAATCTTTCAGTTAATTTGGAAAAATCGAAAATGATGATCTTCAGAAATGATGGCGGCAGATATTCTCGGAATGAAAAGTGAAAATACCAAGGTCAAAATATTGAAATTCTACGGGAGTACAAATATCTAGTTATGTTGATCACCCCAAACCTTAATATGAAAAAACACTTTCAGTGAAAGTTATCTGAGGCAAAAAGAGCAATCTCAGCAGTTTGGGGTCGTTGCATCGATAATAAAAACGTCGACCATAGCGCGAAGATCAAACTCTTCAGAGCAACTGCAGTCTCTATATTGCTGTATGGTGCGCAAGTATGGGGATATTCCAAATTCGATGATGTAGAAAGGTTTCTGGGATTCTTTCTTAAACGGATTTTTCAAATACCTTCGAATACACCTAATTACATGTTGCATCTAGAGACATCGGTTTCACCATTATTTTTGAACGTTCTTAAATTACATTTTGATTATGTATTACAAATCTTGGAGATGGAAGAGGGAAGACTACCTAAGCTGATCCTGAAAAACATCATTTTATCGAAAGGGAATCTTGTCAGAAAGTGGGAGGATCTAGGAGCTGGATTTGGGGAGAATGTGCGCATTCACTCTGATATTAGCCCGGGTGACTTGAGGAGCTGTTTTCAGAATTTATTGGAAGGAGCAAGTCGCTCTATGTATAATAGTTGTTTATTGGAGCTTGATGCCAAAGTCTATCAAATGCTTTTGAAAATCAAGTGCAGCGTTGAAGAACACTTCTTCAGAACAATAGGGGGAATGCTATCTGGGCCAGCGGATTTGTGTATGTCAAGGTCTTTCAGTACGCTTTCGACTACACGAGTGCGAAAGAAGATTCGTCCCATAGAATCATCTACACTCTCAAGAACAGGAGGACTCATGACACTTTCCGGTAGGGTCGAATTAACAGCAAACTGTGCTGCAAGCAAATTGGGTATTACTATTATTGGTTTTTTAAATTTTTTAACATTTTTTAAATAATAAATTAATTATTTAGTTCAATTATTTTACTTTTAATATTTTTCTTGTATTATAAAATGTCAAATCAGGCAGAATTGCCAGGTCCTTTTTCTTAAGTAAGAATTATTGTTTTTAATATTGTTATTGTTATATTTTTTCATCACTGTATGTTACCTACAGTGGTGGACACGAATTTAGCACATTGAAAAGAATACAAGTATTTTTCTACTTTCAATTCTTTATAACTTGCAAGTAACGGTTCATTTTTATGTTGTTACTATGACTACCTTATATGGTAATAAAAATGTGTAAATGATTGAAAAGTAAAATACCGTTTTGCGAAAAATGAAGATTGTTTGTGATTTGCGTTGTTTTTAGTTGGACTTAAATGTATCCCGTTTTACAATCAAAGAGTATATTTTTAATTTTTGTGTTTTTTTTAAAGAAAATAATAATTTTTGATAATTAAATATTCCTTTAATGAATTAGTCATGGCAAAAGGAAAATGGTGCTCAAAGGAAAAAAGAAGTCTGATATTGAAAATGAATTGAAAAGGGCGGACGGTAACAGATATTTCTAAGTTGTTAGAATGCTCCAGGAAGCTGGTTTATAATGCCCTTCATCATTTTAAAAACTTTGGAGTGATTGAAAACGTTAAACAAAACCCCCGGGCCAGAATGACAACTACAAATGAAGATAGAATTATTTATAGGTTATCGTTTAAGACCTTCAGTGCCATTCGAAGCGAACTTTCTACGAACTATGGAATAAATGTTTCCTCAATTACCATAAGACGCCGATCAAATGAAAACAATCTACGTGGGTTCGTTTCTCAGAGAAAAAAATCTGAAATCTGGGTTACAGTTTACCAAAGCTCATCTAGACAAAACCAATTGGTTTTTGGAAAAACGTGTTCTGGAGCGATGAATCCAAATTCTGCCGGTTCGGATCGAATGGAAAAAAATGTGTATCGCGTCCAAAAAACAGGGAATATGATCCAAGGAACACCATTAAGACTGTGGAACACGGTGGAGGCAACGTTATCGTCTGAGCTGCTTTTTCATGGCACGGCCGGCGTTGGTCCCATCTTAAAAATTGACACCAAAATCGACCAGAACGTGTACAGAGATATCCTGTTGGATCATATGATACCCTACGCAGAAGACCCTTAACAGACTTCAAAGTTAGTGCAGGTGAATAAAATCGACGTTTTGAAGTGCCCAGCACAATCACCCGATTAACACAATTGTGTCAGGAGATTCAAAATGCTTGGTATGCAATTCCAATTGGTTGAAGTTTGCTAAGAAGAATTGCTTCTGTACTGCAAAATAAAGGGTTCCCTACCAAATACTAAAAAAACTTAGAATTGATAACGGTAAATAAAATTGTATCAAGAAACTGTTAAATGTGCTAAATTCGCGTCCAGGCGAAAAATTGATGTTTCTACATTCCATACTATTTTCTTCTTAAAGATGTTAAACATATTTTATGAAGTACTATGAAAACATAATGCTGTATACACTTGTGGCCATATAATTAAGTCATTTTTAGAAGATTTAAAACATTTGTTTGTCTTACATTTGCATCAACTAATGTTGTTATTGTTTTTTTACAACGATGGTTTTTTACAACAATGGTACTTTGAAAACAAAGGTTTTTTTCCTTTTTCACATAACGGTAAATTTTAATACGAATATGTGATATGTGCAGTGGCCAAATAATTAAGTCAGTTTATGTTACTGAGTCAAAGAGGTAAGTTTAATGTCTTTTTTTGTTATTGTTATTTACAATATTAAATTATGTTTTAATTTATTTTTGATTTAAAATTTTCAATTTGTATAGTCAATTTCAGATATGGGCAAAAATAAATCTTCCATTCCAGAGGAACGGTGAATAATATGGGAAGCAAAATTTCCGAAGTGGTTAATACAACCACTTTATCTAGAGGTAAAGTGGTCAATGCTATTAACCACTTTAAAAAATTCGGTTCATTCGACAACCGTCCTCGAATTGACAGGGTCATCACAAAAATTTGCAAGAAAGATCCCTTTATAACATCCACTCAAATAAGGGCTGTTTTGGAGGAAAGCCACGATGTCAGCGGTTCTGCAAAAAAAAATTAAAAAGCCGATTCAAGTTTGTAAGGGACCTCGTCAGAAAAGATCAAGACTTGTGGAGTAAAGTGGTATGGAGTGATGAGGTTAAGGACAACATTTATGGAAATGATGGCAAGCCGTATGTAAGACGTCCCAGAAATGCTGAGCTGAACCCAAAATACACCAAAAAGACCATAAAGCATGGAGATTCTTTAATGGTTTGGGGGTGTTTCACAAGCCATAGTGTCAGTCCGCTGTGTCAAATAAACGGCAAAATGACAGGTGTTGACTACCGGGATATACTGGACACAAATCTTCTCAGCGACTAATAGAACCAATTACCCCAAGGATGGATCTTCCAGCATTATAATGACCCCAAACACACGTCAAGAGTTGTGAAATCTTTCTTTGAAGTGAAGTAGAGTGAATGTTTTGGGGTGGCCAGCGCAGTCACCAGACTTAAACCCCATAGAGAATTTGTAGGGCATTCTAAAAAAAAAAAAGTTGCTGAAAAAAAACCAACAAACAAAACTACTCTCTGGAGTATTTTACAGGAAGACTGGAAAAATATTAGCGTAGAGAAATGCAAAGTTTTGGTGGCCTCCATGCCAAGGAGAATATCCGCGACATCAAGCCAGAAAGGCTATCCTATTAACGGTGCGCTTAAAAAAATTATAAAAAATGTTTTTTTTCTTCATATTTTTCTTATTTTTTTCGGGTGACTTAATTATATGTCCACACTTATATTATAAATTTAATTTTTTGTTAAAGAAATGACTATTGTTATTATGGAATTTATTTTTCTTAATGCTTAATGCAAGCATTTTTTGCTATGGGAGGGGGGGGAGCTATCTCCCCCCGTTTAGGCGGTAGGGGCAATTTAAAAAAATACGTACATTAAATGAAAAAAAAATAATTAAAAAATAACGGTAATACTTACAATTAAGTATTATAACTCTTTTTAAAGCCAACATTTTTGTCTATTAGCTTGTTTTTAAATCAAGTCAAAACTATACATAGTTTTTGAAAAAAATAGTTTTAAAGTCAAAATTTTTTCAAAAAAAAGTAAAAAAAAAAGGGTTAAAGTGTAATTTTTCAATACTTCAAGATTAATTACCACTGTTTTTATTTCAGAATTTATTGCTCTTATTTGTTTTTGATCAAAAACTGAAAACTATTTGATTTGCAACAGTGGGGTCTGTAAGGGGGGGCATGCTGCCCCCATGCAACCCCCTGCTTGGCTACACTATAGGATTTGGGCTGGGTGCAAGTTGAAGTGCGTGCAAGGTAAGGAGGGAGCAAGGTTCGGTGGGTGCAAGATGGAGTGCATGTGAAGTTTCTTTTGCATTTAAATAAGCTGGATTGAAAAAATTATTGATATTATATACATAAACGTATGTACATATGTCATGTCCATTTCAATCCTATTTTTACTAACTCCTGACTTACTTAAAGACTAACTGACTGGGACACGGAATGCAATGCAATTCTACCTCCTCGTGGTGCATTCTGGGTTATGCTAAATGAATTGCTTTAGTTGACTTTACGATGCAAACGGTGAGATGCATAACGGGGGGCATGCTGCCCCCCTGCAACCCCCATGCTTGGCTACACTATAGGATTTGGGGTGGGTGCAAGTTGCAATGCGTGCAAGATGAATATATCTTAATCCTTATTCGATTATTACTATCAAAATAATCCTACGTTAATACTTAAGCAAGGAAAAAGTAATTTAATTGAAATATTTTGTTTTGAAAATTTACAATTTTCTCAAAAACTAAAAGACATTAAATCATCTACTTTTCAGTTTTTAATCAGAAACAAATAAGAGCAATAAATTCTGAAATAAAAACAGTGGTAATTAATCTTGAAGTATTGAAACATTACACTTTAACCCTTTTTTTTTACTTATTTTGACTTTAAAACTATTTTTTTCAAAAACTATGCATAGTTTTGACTTGATTTAAAAACAAGCTAATAGACACAAATGTTGGCTTTAAAAAAAGGTATAATATTTAATTGTAAGTACTACCGTTATTTTTTCCATTTAATGTACATATTTTTTAAATTGCTCCTATCGCCTAAACGGGGTGAGATAGAACCCCCCTCCCATAGTAAAAAATGCTTGTTTTTAACTGTTCTATACAAATCCGTCATCAAACTTTGTCGTCAAAGTTATAAAATGCTATAAAATGACTTAATTGTATGACCACAAGTGTATATGCAATGTAAATAAAATAAAACTAATTTCATAATAAGAAAACAAATTGAAAATTAAATGGTTTTTTATTTTCTTTAACAAGTGTGTTAAATTCTTGTCCACCACTGTATGTCATAGTTAGCTCGATTCGAAACCAGATGATGCCTTATCCTTCTTAATATTTCTTCAAACTTTTTCTTAAACTCTTTTTCTACAATATGTGACCTATTTTATTATAAATGCAAGTTGGTTCACAATACACAATGCATCTATTTTAGTATTAAACAAAATTAAGCTTCTTCTCATTATTTTGGAAGAAATAAAGCCACAAGTGGTTTTTATTTTTGTAGATAGGTGCCTAAAAATAATTCATAGCTTTAATCATTCTTCCATGTCTATTTATCGCACCCACCAGCTTGTAATGACATACCTACATATCTACATAGGCGCTTTAATTTCTGATAAATTCCTTTATCCAAAATAAAAGACTTTTAAATGACCTTCACAGAAGAAGCACAATGTTTTTTTTTGGAAACAATTAACATTACACACGTTTATTAATAAATTTCACAATAAATAAATATTTTAATCATAGGTGTAGGTGATGTTTGCAATGCATCCTTCTTTAATGAAAATAAAAAACGCACTCCCAGTGACCTTCAATGAAATAAAGGTCAACTGATGACTTGGTCCTTATGGAATAAACAAACAGATATACACTCATACTCACTTCCTAGAACGTTCCCTTTAGCTGGGACTTCTTCAACCATACTGTACACTTTTATTTTGAACACAATCAATCAGATGAACTTTTAAAAGAATTTAAACATCTATTAACACTGAATCTCAAAACTACTGTTTGGTTTTAGTTTTACTATTTTTTTTTTGCTTCCAAACAATTTTTAATTCATTAATCACTAGGTTATCGGAATCGGTATTCACGTTCGCGTTCACGCACAAGAAGCAAAAGCCTCCAAAATCGGACTAAATAACTACTCAACAGTTCCTAATAGCATTTGGTAACAAACTGATGCCGGTGGATTTTGTGGAAGTAGATACATTTATTCATTCGGCGGCGCGGCGCGGCATATCTCGTATGTACATATATACATATTTGTATATAGCGTGGGCCTCTACGCTTGTGAGACTTCTGTTAGCCTTTAAGAGAAAAAATGTGTATCTAAGGTATGTTGATGTTGAGCTAAACGCTGAAGACGAAGAGCCATCTCATCTGTCATCACTTTACGGTGACCATCTGTATTCTTTTTCGGTGTCGTATTTTTAATTGGATAGTAATTTTATAAATGTTAACTGAATTTCCCTCTTATGGCTAAATTTTTGACGAAGTTCTAAAATAAAATAAAAAAGAGGATGAGACGCGATCCACACTGATAACTTCCCATTACGTCTGTCGATTTGTCTTGTTTAAAAGTTTGAAGGATTGCGTGTTGGGGTACAAAAGTTGATAGTTGAATTATTCTTAAATTTTAAAATTACCAACAATATCTTATAGTTAAGTTTGAAAATCTAGTTTTTTTAAATAGATTTTTATTCGAAAACAAATGTTTACCAATTTTAGTAGCATTTCTTAAATTTTTATAAATTGGATGAATGACATTAATTTGAGAGATATCAAGAACCGAACATCAATTTTTACCAAATTTGCGTACTATTTTTTGTAGATTTTATTTTTATATGAAAAAACGGATTGTTGGATTCTTATAAAAAGATACTCCTGAATATTGAAAACAATATTTTCTGCGAAATAAAAAAAAAACACGAAGACAATATTATTATATTTTGAAAAGCTATTTGAGAAGAAAGTAAATTTTTACCAAGTTTTAGTATTATTTTTTTATTAGGTTTTTGTTTTTTTGTAAAAAACAGTCAATTAGATTTTCTTCAAGATTTTACTGAATGTTGACAAAAATATTTTTTGAAAGATTGAAGTAAATTATAGGCAATATCTCAAAGTTGCGAAAAGATATTTGAACCGAAAATTAATTTTTACCAAGTTTTATTAATTTTTTTGTTTAGGTTTTTAATTTTTGTAAAAAAAACTGTCAATTCGATTTTACTCAAAATTAATCAGAATGTTAAAAACAATTCTTTTAATTAGAAAAAGTAAGCTGGAAACCGAAATCTCAAATTTTTGAAAAGATATTTGAGTCGTAAATCAAATTGATTAATAATAATAATAACTTTTGTTAAATTTTCTTTTAAGTTTTTATTTTTTATAAAAAAAAAACTATCAATTCCATTTTTCTCAAAATTTTACCGAATGTTGAAAACAATAGTTCGTATGATTTAAAATAAGTTGATTTAAAATTGTTGAAAAGATATTACAGTCAATTCGATTTTTCTTAAAATTTTACAGAATGTTGAAAACAATATTTTTTATAAGTATAAAATGGAAACCATAATGTCAAATTTTTAAAAAGATATTTGAGTCGAAAATCACTTTTTACTAACTTTTGTTAAGTTTTCTTTTAAATTTTTATGTTTTATAAAAAAAAACTTTCAATTCGATTTTTCTCAAAATTTTACCAAAGGTTGAAAACAATAGTTCTCAAATTTTTGAAAATATATTTGAGTCGAAAATCAATTTCTACTAACTTTTGTTAAATTTTCTTTTAAATTTTATTTTTTTGTAAAAAAAAACTGTCAATTCGATTTTTCTCAAAATTTTAGTAAATGTTGACAATAATATTTCTTATAAGATAAAATAAGTTTTTATCTCACATTTTTGAAAAGATATTTAAGTCGAAATTCAATTTTTATTAACTTTGAGTAATGTTTTCATTTGGTTTTTATTAAAAAAAAACTGTTTATTCGATTTTTTAAAATTTTTTATCAGATGTCAAACACATTATAAAATCATAAATTAAGTCGTAAAATTTTCGAGGTGACATTTTTTTTGCAGTTTTTTTTATTTATAGAAAAAAAACCATTCATTGGATTTTTTTTCAAAAACTATATTTGTTTTGTATAACGTTACAATACATAATATAAAATTTAATTCAAGTCTCTAGCGTTTTTGGATCGTAAGATATTTAGGGTTAGTTAAAGTTTTCACCTTTTTTCTAACTGCTATGGTAAAAAAACAACAAACGCAATTTTTTGAGAATTGAGAACCCTTTCTGCATCTTTCTGCCTTATTATCTGTATCGATATCTCTTCTGGTTCTTGAGCTATGGACGACAAAAAAACGTCGCAAACGTACGGACGTACAGACGTACACGGACATACAGACATACGGACGTACGAACGTACGTACACACGCACGCTCAGACATCTTTCTAAAGATTATTTTTTTATTTCGACTCTAGGGACCTTGAAACGTCGAGAAATATCGAAATTTTCAATTTGACAAATCGGACCCATTACAATAACTTCCTATGGGAAGTTAAAAATCGATGTAGTAATTGGGCAGGTTCAGGCGACATGAGGGGCTTGAAATTAAGGCAAGTTTCTAGTATAAAAAAATTGCCTTCCAATTAAGAAAACTTTATTCGAAAGTTGACTGGAAAGTTAGTCAAGAAAAATCTCTATAGTCCATAACTATCAAGTCAAGTCAACTTATGTCAAAATGACAATTGATCACGTTTTTCATTCAAATAAAAGGCGAACTTTATTACTCTATTATTTATATATTTTCTGCATAATTCCATTTAATGTTTTGCTTAAATGGGTTCCTTGTAAAATTGGAAAAGAATAAGTTATATTCATTTACAATACAAAATGCAAATCGTGGTGGACTTGTAGCTTGCCTGAGAAGTGTTTTGTAGACAATAATGTTTCCGATAGTTTTGTACGATGAACTGAAAGTAGAGTTTTGTGAAGTAAAGTTCCAGCATTAAAATTTATGACACTTAAAAAGATAACTAGCTGCCTTCATCAAAATGTACGTTCAAGGAATGCAGTTAACTGCAAATAAAGTCTCTTATGTTGTTTGAACCTGCCCATTTTCTATCTATAGAACTTAATTTTTGAAATATTTAGAACTCGAATTTTTCTTCACTTCAAAATAATGTTTGAGTTCTAAAAATGTTAGATCTTGGTTGAATGGAACACTGAGTTCTAACGTGCTTTTTACTATTTTTGTATCATCCCGTAGATAGTTCTGACTATAAATTTCGATATTTTGCAAAGCAAATTTAAAAAAACTGCCAGCTTTCGTTGGAGCGGATATTTATTTTAGGATTTGAATTTTGTTTTGTAACTTTTTTTGAATTGAGATTTCGTGTTTCATTGGACTGCGTTTAAGATTTGTGTTGTATAAAATTATACTTTATTGATAAATGTACACATGTACATACATATGTACATATATTCGGGTTGAATTTGGTTTCGAATCTTGCAATCTTAAACATTTGGTATAACGTGTGTTAAATAAATTCAGCCAAACGATTCTTACCGAGATCAAAAATGCAAAGAAAGATGCTAGTATGTTTAAATATTTCTTAAGACGGACATAATGTCAAAACGGGCATCTTATCTTCTATAAAGAGATTTACCTACACGTTTATCTGGTCAAGTTGTCACTGGGAATATTGATTTTTTGAGATTGGATGTTATTCCACGACATACATAATTTAAATACCTTTAATTTCTATATAAACGCTTATATGCGTACGTTGATGAACAAAATCTGTAAGACTAGAATAAAGCACACGAAAAGTAAATATTTGAATGGGTTTAAATGCTTATGTAAATTTTACACTTTAGGTAACGGTCAGTGACCACAACATGTTACGTTATGCAACTCTTACAACTTGTTGGCAAATCGTTGATGTCTCTTACAACTTGTTGGCAAATCGTCGATGTTTATGTATTCTGAAAAATATTTTATTATTGAACATACAAATCTTTGTGGTCTCAAAATGAATGCATACCTGGAATAAATATAAAAAAGTATGCCTTTCGAAGAAGTACAAACATTGCTTAACCGAGTTATAATATCCTAGATCTACAAATTTGAGGGTCTACTAAATCAGAGTTCTATCTCAAATTTAGATCTAAATCAGAGTTCTAACGCTTGATAAAGAAATAAGTAATAATTCAACCGAGTTTTAGAGACTAGAACTTTGTCAAGGAATCAACCGTTAATGTCCTTGTTTTTAAACGTGTGGTAATACATTTTCCAGAGTCAGTACTTTTAAATAGCTTTCACGCCAATTATACTCAATTTGGTTTGCCATTTAAAAAAGAATAGAGTTACTTCTGAACAAAGTTTGCAAATCGTTCAAATTTATTACCAAAATATTGAATCGGTTCCATACAGTCCACGAAATGATCAATTGATTATAAGAAACTTTTGGTGAGCTCATAATGGGCCTTTCGGATGATTCGAGTAGCGGCGGGTTCTTGCCTAAAATCATGTTTAAGACAAAATGTCAAACTTTTATCTTAAGGGGGTATTCTGGTCTAGAGACATGAATTTTAGGTAATTTTTGAAGTGCTGTAGAAAAAAGCAAGCAACAATTTTACCATACATTTTTTTATACATTATTAATTCACATTAGAAGCATACAAAAAAAAAATAAAAAAGTAAAAAAAAAAATCAAAATTCCGTTAGTTTTCAGCTGATGGAGTAGTGCGTCTTAAAAATTTGGTGCGTGACCATACCCACGATTTAAACTCTCCTAGAAATCTGAAATAAAAAACTAAAAAAGATTATTAATCTACAATAATGTCGCAATGTCTAGAATTACGGAAAAGTTACAAACATTTTTTTTACGAAATGGCGGCTGCCTAAAAAAAATAAAAATTTACCACTCTTTTGAACATTCCTCGATTTGTTAAAAATAGTAAAAATGAAAATTTGGGGATGACCGTAATTCCGACGTAGACAAGTTCCTAAAAAAGACTCTCTTAAAATTTCAAGTAAATCGGTTAGGCGGAACCTGAGAAATCGCGGGTATCAGATTCAAAAAGACAGTTCTGAGAAAAACGCGTTTAAAGTACCCCATTATGTCTTTTGTTCCATTAGTTGCAGCCCAACCGATTTGGATGGCTGCTCAGCAAAATACTTATTTCTCCGAAAATAATTTGAATTTGGAAAATCCTCTCGTAGACATATTCTTAAATAGTTAAACTATGAAAATATGAAAACAAAATCGATTTTTTTTTTTATTTCTAGACCAGAATACTCCCTTAACAAAAAATAAATCTACAATCTTGGCCATAACATTATATTATAAGCGTTTTATTTCTTCTTTAAAATAACAATGAACAATTATTATTGACATTTAGTTTTTGTTACTGTGAATGAATTGCAAACTGTTACTGATACTTTAAAAAAACTATTTTTTTTTTTTCAAGTTTAAACGATTTTTTGTGAACCTTCCCCGATTGAAGGATTTCCGTCCTTTTTTAAAAATATTAACTTCTTGAGCAACCTTTAAAATAAATGTAGACTCAATTTTTTGATTAATAAATACAATTGAACATTTTTGTTTCTGTTTCTAAACTTTGAAGTCTGTTTCAGGAGACGTTTTGAGTTTTAACATTTTTTACCTATTTATCTTAAATTTTACACTCTTTGTATACAAAAACATATTGCAAAGAAAAATACAAATAAACAAATTTTATTGTTCCTTTCAGTTCAACTGTAACCTAAGTAAAGTATTGAAGTATTTGATACATACCTGAATTATAAATATTTTAAATAAATATAGCGTTTGTCTTTCTTTTCATTTTCAAAAATGGTCACCATATTTGTGATATGAATTTATGTGACTGTCGATTTTAATGAATGAAGAGTATGACCAATGAATAGGGTTCTCTTAAATTTTAGAAAGTGGGAAGAGAAATACGTAGAAATTGTAAAAAGTGAATACATTGTGAAATACACCACAGGGCCATAGGATGAATGTAGCTGTAGCAGAACGTTTAATTTTGCTTACATTATGGTTGCGCTGAATTTTGTTGTTGTGCCTTTTAACTTTAACAGAGATACGTGCAGAAAAAAACGTTGAACTTTTTTTTTTAATTGCTACAACTCAAGTTAGCCGTTTTTGTTTGAACATTTAAATCTTCTTAACCCTACAACCACCAAGAGGAAAGGCATTTGCAGCTTCTGATACGTCGGTTGACAGGTAAAATCACTAAGTGCAATTTAGAACGAAAATGACTTTATATCGCCAATGACTCAATTTTTTGGTAAGCTATCCTTGGAAAAACTCATTATGTGTTTTTAACGGTCCTAAGCATCCGTTTCAAATTTTGAAATATCATCAACTGTAAAATTTTACGTTTTGCGGCAGGAAAAAATCATTTACGTACTTAATGATTTTTACTTGCAAATACTGTATTCTATAGCCGTACTTCGTGAACCTTAAAAAAAAATTATTTGTACAGTATGCTTTGATTTTTTTTCCAATCATAGCTTTTTGAATTTAAATAATTTTCTTCAAATCCTTTTTGATCTGAGTCTGAAGTTAAATTGCAAGATTTCGGGTTTTGTGCAGTTAATTGACAATTTGGTTTAAACTATTATAACATTAACGGTTAAAGTATCATTACCTTAATATGAATAATTCAAAAGGTAGATACCTATAAATAGTATTGACCCTCTGAACCAAGGACCTGCTGAGGAAGTGCAGAGTCACATAATTATGGACGACGATGAAGTATTTGAACCAGTAAAAATAAATGTAGGTTTCACGGTAATTTTTATTTTCTTGCATCTCTAATTTAAAATATATTTATTTGCTGGTCATCACTTTTGCAGATTCAAAACAATGCAATTCGGCTTGTCGATTATGACAGCAGTAGTGAGGAGAGGGATTTAAGTGGTAATTCGGATGAAGATCCAACTTTTCAGCCCAATTTAGAGCACGAAGAATCTGAAATCTCTGATTTTTTAGACAATAGGTATGGCTGAAAATAAGGAGATCTCTTAACTAGACGAAAACAAAATCACCCAGAAACCTGGAAGGCCAATGTAGCAAAATCACTTTGAGCAAAATGTCTCCCCTATTCAACAAAACAAAAAAAACAACCTGCAAAGGCTCCTAAAGCAATAGACTGCTCAAAATGTAAGTTCAAATGCACTCATTTTTTTTCTTAGGCCGATAGGCAAGCAATTTGTGCAACGTATTGGGGTTTTTTAAGCTATAACAGGCAAAAAGACTTTATATTAAAATTTGTACAAAGTGAGCTTCCAAAACGCAGGAAGGCAAACACCAACAATGAAAAATCGCGACAAATATCTAAAAGATACTTTTTAGAAAACAAAAACAAGAGGCACAGAGTATGTGCAAGATTTTTTGAGAAAACGCTTTGTGTTTCAAATGGATCAGACAATACTGCTATCAAAGGTGCAAATTTTGGATCTTTTACTGGAAATGATAAAAGAGGCCGAAAAGTTCCGGGAAATAAAACAAGCGAAGATGGAATAGCTTTAGTAAAGAGCCACATAGAAAGCTTTCCAGTCATGGAATCCCACTATGTGAGGAAATCGACAAAAATATGGAATCTTGACAGTAGTTTGTCCATTTGGAAAATGTATGACCTGTATCGAAATGATTTTTGCAAGATGCATAATGTTACTGAAATTGTCAGTGAAAAATCTTATAGGAGAATTTTTAGTAACAACTACAACTACTCATTTTTTAAACCAAAAAAGACCTTTGCGCAATGTGTGCAAAATTGGCTCAAGCTTCTGAAAAAGGTAAATGTGAACGGGAAGCAGAATACTCAATGCATTTGATGCGAAAAACCAATGCAATGAAGCCAAAAACATAGACAAAATGAGATGCATTGATGACCCCAAATTCATAACTTGCACTTTTGACTTGCAAAGTGTTCTGCAGTTGCCATATTCAAGTGTTTCATTGTTTTATTATTCAAGAAAAATATGCGTGTATAATTTGACAATCTATGTTAGAAGTGGAGAAGATGCTCATTGTTACACGTGGAACGAATTAAATGGTAAGCGAGGAAGTAATGAGATAGGCTCAATTTTATACCGTTTTCTGGAAACATTGCCCACAAGCGTGAATGATGTTTCACTGTTCTGTGACAGAACAGTGGTGGTCAGAACAGAAACCAACAAGTGGCAGCTGTTTTGAAGTATGATATTCAAAACTTAAGTCACCTTAATAGAGTGGAACTTAAATTCTTAGAGTCAGGACACTCACACATGGAGTGTGACTCCATGCATTCTGCAATTGAGTCGGCCAAGAAAAACAAAAGCGCCTATGCAATGCACGATTGGACACGCATTTTTCAATCAGCCAGATCAGTTAAAACAGATAAAAGTAAAGGTGGATATCAAGTTCATCTCTTAAAGTTTACGGATTTCTTAAATCTTCATGAACTGGCAGCCAACACAATTAAGAACAAAGATGAAAGCGGTGACAAAGTATCTTGGCTCAAAATAAAGTGCCTTAAATTAGAAAAAGAATTTCCGGAAACTTTATTTTACAGATACGATCATACATCTGAATACAAAAAATTAATGTATGTAGAAGAGGTCGCAGGAGGGAAATATTTGGACTTAAATCTGCATACGTCGATTATTACCCGATTTCCTCAGCCAAAAAGGCAGTCCTTATAAAACTTTGCGATGCTGGCTTAATTCCAGAGGAAGTCATTCCATGGTTCAAAAGTTTGCCTACTATAAATTTGACGCATGCCGAGCGCTTACCAGAGCCCTCTTATGATGAAAGCGATTTTGAAAATGAATAGTGTATTTCCTTTTATATTGTTAATGTTTATATAGTTATTTCCTTACACTTATCTTATAAAAATATCAACGTTACTCACTATTCGAAAGATTTTTTATTCATTATAATCTATGCGCGGCTGCCAATCCGGCAAGAAAAAATCATTATGTAAGTTTTTTGGTATTTTTTTAAAAACTATTGCATTTAACGCGAAAAGTTAAGGTCTATCATAATTTTAAAACCTTACTTTACTTTCTTAACTGTGAACTTTATTGAAAGCTTATTAAATAGAAATTTAAACTATTAGTTGATACCTCATTATCTCCAATCCACTCTAAACGCACATACTGAACTTTACCTGTCAACCGACGATATCCTACTTTACCCTACTGGGCTAGTAAAGTAAGATGAGATTTCAAAAATTATGTTACTCACATTTATTTATTGAATTTCCTTAAATTTGAACAATGCATCAAGCAAACTAATTTCTTGCAGGTACCCACGTTAAACTTGATTAAAGATCTAGTAAGAAAATTCGTAAAGAAGGGGAATCTGAGGTAAATTAAGTGAAAATTGACTTTATTGGAAAATTTAATTGCTCTGTATACTATAGGCGCTTTAAACTGCCTATTACATGGAGTTACAAAACTGACTTTCAACTCCAGAGAACTTCTTTGAATTATTAATACTTACTACACATGTATACATATATCTACGTATTATCACTACAAACATGCGAATGGGATCCTCCTTACGTTAAAAAAAAAATAGGAAACTCCTGCTCTATCAGCTATTAACTTAAGGGCGTTTTTTTAGACCAGTGGTTTTAATTTTTAAAACTGCTTTCGAGCAAGTAGCCAACACGCGTTCCTCAAAAAGCGAAGAGTACGATATCTTTAGCAACAAGATATAGATAGAGGAGCTTGATACAAGCATTTTTTAAGCAGTTTTATAAAAATTGTGCTCTAATCAATGATTAATCAAAAACTGAAAACTATGTTTTATAGTTTCAGAGATAATTCTTAAAACTCAAAAATATTTTTAATTTTAAAAGAAATTTTGCACAAGGGTCATAGTTTTTTACCATTTTCTGGTGCCGTTGTCAGTAATAAGGCCTCACACGTCTCGGACTTATCTGCGTAGACAAGTGACTTCGTACAATCTTGGAAGCCACACCACAGGCCCACGATCCAAAAGAACAATTTCCTTTAAAACTGATTGTTTCGTTGGTTGTATGGAACTGAACAATTTTGCTTGATTTTCAAATGATGTAAGCTGTGAAAAAGACCATCTCCGAAAAAAATATTGCCAGATTGAAAACCACAGGTCTAAGAAAAACACCTGTTATTATAGGTAGGTTAGTTACCTACCTAATTGTTAACATATCCAAAAACAATTATTAAATGCTTCAAAATAGTGTACATATGTTTTTTTGTAAATTTATTAGACAAAAATGATTCGATTGAAAAATCAAAACATTTTTAAATCTATAACTATCTATACTTACAATTCACCGGATCGTTCCAAACTGTTAAGATATTGAATATGTTTCATTGGAAAATAAACATTTTGGAACGTTATTTATAATTGATTTTTTGATTCATGTAAACTGTAGAGTACATATAATGCTACTTCACTCAATTTTTGTATTCTAAATAAAACAGGAAACTCAGTGAACGGCTGACTGCACAGAGGTACCCCTTCTTCTATATTTATACTCAACGAGTTCCTATATAAATACATTTGTACATATTTACACGATGACGCTGACAATCAAGCGTCTACCTTTATTGTCTACTTTAATCGGATAAATATAAATATATATACATATATCTACTCATATGTATGTATATGGTTTCATCGATGCATCATTCACAAAAATATAGGTATACTATGCATTTTCACCACCTATTGTGTTTCTTGCATTTCAAAAAATTATAAATATTGTGTGTATCCGAATCCCAGCATGATCGAGATCACGTCCACATTATAAGAGAACAAAATGATGAAGAGCATAACAAACAGTACACAGCACACAACGCGACCAAAAAATATGTCCATTTTTTCGGAAAAGGGTAATAGGTATAAAACATAGGTAGACATTTTTGTATAAGATAGATATAGAATATAGGATACAGGAATAAAATGTTCGTGTTTTTAATTCAAGAAATAATTTTTTTTGAAAACTATTAGGTATACGCATATTCATTAGATTGGTTTAAAAAATCCAAAATGGCTTCGATTTTTGGTTAGAGCTTGAGAAAACTAAAAACAAAGAAATAAGCAATATCATTAATTTTATACACATTTTTTTAAATATTAAACTCCTTAAGATGTATTAATTATACTTTAATTTTACTACACATTCATGGACATTAAAATAGACACAGAGACAGTTGGTCAGAGTAAACCCAAATTAAAACAACAACATGCACTAGAAGTAGTTTTAACCGTTGATTGTTTGCAGATGAACCGTTCCTTAGGCAATACTTTTTTTTTTTAATTTATTATCAATTAAAGATTATAATAACTCTTACAGACTTTCGAAAAACAAAATTTGTCTTAACATACATTTTAGTCAATTAACCACAAAGAATAAGCTGAGCATATTTTTAAATGTATTCCTACTCAAATGAAAATTAAAATCAATAAAACAGATATTTGGTTAATTTCTCTGACACAGCGAGATATTGGCTCGTTAACAGCATAATTTACTCTATGAAGTATCTCATGGAATAAATAACGATTCCTTAGCACTTGAGTTGGAGCATGCAAATTTATAAGAGACAATAAAAACGGACAGTCAATATGATAGGATAAAATATCTTTATTTTTACTTGCGACATATAGGAACTATATGGCAAGTTTTGCATTCGTGCAAAATTTCGAACTCGAGATTTTAATCAAACATGATATTACGATGGTAGAGAAGTCGAAAAAAGTGGGTCCCGCGATTCCGTCCGGTCGATTTTGTCTGTCTGTCCACGCTCCTACAGCCTAAACCATTGGGTCGATTGAGTTCAAACTTGGAAGTTAAGGTTTTGCGCAGATTCGCGTTAGGCGTTTTTTTCATTTTTTTTTTAAGATCAAAACTAACAGTGGCCACCATACAATTTTTTTGGTCAAAAAACGAAAATTCGAATTTTCTCAAAAACAACCCGATAGATTTTCTTTAAATTTTCTTTAAAATTTTATTTTTTAACTTGGCTTCTTTTTATAAGAAAACCATATTTTTGTATTGCTCAGGAAAGGTACCGCTCATAGAACCGTTATTTTGTTTTTTTTTTTTTAATTTTCTCAGCAACTTACGAACTGATTTCAATAATTTTTTTTCTAAGCTAAGCTCTTATATTGCCTAATAATATTCGATTATTAAAAGTGCATTTTTTTATTGCTTGGATTTTGAAAAAAATATTGAATTTTTTTTTTTTCAAAATTCAATATCTCAAAAATGGGTCAATATTTTTTTTACAAAATTCAAATGTAAAGCGTATATTTTTGTTTTCTAAACAACTGCATACCAAAAATATTTTTAGAACAAAATTGAAAAATTTTATATATAAAAAATTTATTTAAAAAAAAAACCGCTCTAACGATTTTAAAAAAAATAATTTGAAAAATCAACGGTGTTTTGATTTATAAAATAGCATGTAAATTTTTGAAGACAAACTTATTTGTCAGGTAAAATTTTGAATATTAAAATATTTTTTTTTATTATTTTGACTATATTTAAAGTAAATTATTTTGACGAAACTTTAATTACATTAATATCTTTTATCCAAATTAATGCATTTGGTACATATTTATGTATTTTTATAACTATAACTTATGTAATTACCAACTATGGCCGTGTATCAAATTAATGAATATGATTTGTTTAATCAACAATCTATTTTAAAGTGCCTGTCAAGTAGTACCCGTGGCATGACGGTTAGTGCGTTGGACTTAGCGAGCAAAAGTGTAGTGAAGTACCTCGGTATCTGGTTAGATCAGTATTTATATTTCGACAGACATATAAATGCTGCTCTGAATAGGGCCAGAGGAGCCTTTGCTCTGACGAAACGGCTGTTTTTTAGCAGTCGGCTTGACCCCAGAGTGAAAGTAATTTGCTACATGGCCCTCATACGGCCAATGATCGTTTATGGTTGTCCTGTGTGGTTCAACGTTGCCCCTTCCCAGATGGAGAAGTTTCGGGTGTTCGAGCGGCAGTGTTTACGACGCTGTACCGGCTTATATCGAACAGCCGAGTCTTCTTATGTGCATTACTATTCCAACGGGGTCCTATACAACGGGGCTCGAATCAACAGAATTGACAATTTCGTGATAAAACTCGTTCGAGGTCACATTGCAAGAGCTATGTCTTCGACCAACAATTTAATTTTCGGGGCGTTCTATCCGAACGACGAGTATTTTGAAAGTACACGCTTGAGCGGGTTCATTCCACCAGAGGCATTCCTCTTTTTAGACAAATGCAGTCTGATACAGGATAGATTGGCAGTTCCGTTAATCTACCACGTCAGACGAAGAATCGTTAATAGGCGACTCCCGTGCAGTCGGGACGTCATGGCACAAGGCGCAGCGGAGCTCCTTCGGTTCAGTAGGGCTGTGTCCAAACGGAACCGAACTGATAGGGTGAAGCAGGAGAACCAGTTTTGGTGGCTTCAATCGGCACTTGATATTGGGTAGTCGGGATGGGGTTTTAAGCCTTGGCCGGCTTACATACTTGTTTTATAGTTTAAGGGTTTAGTTTTAAGTAGAATAGGCATGGTGGCACGAAAAGAAATACAAAAAAAAAAACAATAAAAAAAAATACAAAAAAAAAAATACAAAAAAAAAATACAAAAAAAAACATTAAAAAAAAACATGGAATAAAAAAAAAGACAACAAAATATAAAAAACAAAAATGTTAGATAGTTAGATTTGCTGCTGTGGTTGTTCTAGTAAGTAGTAAGTAGCTTATAGGTAGAATAGGTAGTTTAAGTTAGTTTTAAGTTTTATATTAAGGACTATTTAAGTAGTTTTTAAGTTAAAAAAAAAGGATCTTGATATTAGTTTTTTTTCAAAATTTTCTAATAAATACAGAAATAAATAAAATATAAATTGAAGTAAAATAGATCTTAGGGCTGAAAGGCATTAGTTTTAAGTGTTATAGTTTAACTTAGAGTGGATAATTAGGCTAGTTTTATGAATTTTTGTCTAGCTTTAAGATAGGTTTAAGATTGAATTAATAAAAATGAATTTGAACAAAAAAAAAAAAGTGCGTTGGACTGTCATGCCAGAGGTCTTGGGTTTGATCCCTGCCTATGCCATCTAAAGTCTTTTCACGGGTACTGCCTCTTGCGAGGAATTGACAAATTTTCCAAGAGTAACTCTTGTCATGAAAAAGTGCTTTCTCAAATTAGCCGTTCGGAATCGGCATATAAAATGTAGGTCCCCTCCATTCCTGACAACATTACTCGCACACAGGAATGGTTGAGAGTTGTAAGTCACTAGGCCCTGGTTCTTCATGGACTGTTGCGCCACCCAAATTATTTATTTTTTTATTTTATCAAGTATTAATATCTTCGATCTATCTGAACTATTCTATGTTTTAGACACCTACCTAACTACATAACCAATAGGCGATAGCTTCAAAATTTAAACATACATATTCTTCCTCTTTCTTATCTTCAGATAATTTACTTTTCATCCTGCTTCTTCTAATATGAAATTAAAATAAGGCTATCCAATTGAACGAAATAGTTGAATACATAAACAATTGTTTTCGTTAAGTACGCTTACAAGTATATTTCACTTGCGGGATGCAATGTGATGAGTGAATGAATTGCGGGTTTTTTTGACAAATCAAATGGCATTTATCTTTGAAGACAAACTTATTTTACAGGTGTATTTTAAAATCTTATATAAGTACTTTTTTAAACAGACTTTTTGCATACAGGAGCAAGTTCGTGCGACCCAGTCGTGCATTTTTTTTTTTTTATTCAAATGATATTTTTTGTTTTTAATTATTAGTAGTTCAATAACTCTTTCTGATTTGTTAAGTACTTGTTAATTTTGTTGACCTTATTAATATTCAAAATTTCCAACATGGAACACCGAAGGTAACATGACCGAAAATCAGAAAAAACGCGAAAATATCGCTCTTTTTCGCTCACTGGCATATTTTACCCTAACGAAGATTTTTTAAATATAGGGTTTTTCAATTAGGGCGGGTAGATGTTGAAATGGAATAAAACCAGCTGTGTGTGAGGTATTCACAAAATTATTATGGCATTAAGTGTGGAATATGTCATCATTCAAATGACCTCCTCGGCTTTCTACGATAGCACAGATCCGAATGGTCCAATTTTCAATGACTCTTCCGCATATATCCGGCTGAATGTGTGCGATGGCCTGTGTTATGTCCACTTTCAGGGTATCGGGCGATTGTGGTTTATTTGCATAGACCCAGGCCCGGATTAATAGGAGGGCTAGACCCATTTAGAAACTTAAAAACCGCGATATTCAAACTGTACAATCTAATAAAACCAAAAAATAAAAAGAGGCTGGGATGCGACCCACACTGATAACTTCCCATCCCGTCTGTCGATTTGTCTTGCTTAAAAGTTTGTCTTTATGTACTCGTATCAATTTTTACCAAATTTGCGTACTCTTTTTGTAGATTTTATTTTTTATATGAAAAAACGGACTGTTGGATTTTTATATTGAAATTACTGAATATCGAAAACAATATTTTCTGTGAAATAAAATAAGTTTCAAGCCAATATTTTTAAGTTTTGAAAAGCTATTTGAGCCGAAAGTAAATTTTTACCAAGTTTTAGTATTGTTTTTATTTTAGAGTTTTATTTTTTGTAAAAAAAACTGTCAATTCGATTTTTTAAAAATTTTACCAAAAATATTTCTTATGAGATAAAATTACTTTAAAGCCAAAACTTAAAATTTGTAAAGAGATATTTGAGTCGAAAATCAATTTTTACCAACTTTTATACATTTTTTTTAGGTTTTTATTTTTTGTAAAAAAACTGTCAATTCGATTTTTTTCAAACTTTAATTGAATGTTGACAGCAAGATTTTTTGAAAGATAAAAGTAAATAAAAGCCAATATCTCAAAGTTTTGAAAAGATATTTGAGTCGAAAATCAATTTTTACCAACTTTTATAAATTATTTTTTTTAGGTTTTTATTTTTTGTAAAAAAACTATCAATTCGATTTTTTTCAAACTTTAATTGTATGTTGACAACAAGATTTTTTGAAAGATAAAAGATAATTAAAGCCAATATCTCAAAGTTTTGAAAAGATATTTGAGTCAAAAAGCAATTTTTACCAACTTTTATAAATTATTTTTTTTAGGTTTTTAGTTTTTGTAAAAAAAACTATCAACTCGATTTTTTTCAAACTTTAATTGTATGTTGACAACAAGATTTTTTGAAAGATAAAAGATAATTAAAGCCAATTTCTCAAAGTTTTGAAAAGATATTCGAGTCGAAAATCAATTTTTACCAACTTTTATAATTTTTTTTTTAGGTTTTTATTTTTTGTAAAAAAACTGTCAATTCGATTTTTTTCAAACTTTAACTGAATGTTGACAACAAGATTTTTTGAAAGATAAAAGTAAATAAAAGCCAATATCTCAAAGTCTTGAAAAGATATTTGAGTCGAAAATCAATTTTTACCAACTTTTATACATTTTTTTTTTAGATTTTTATTTTATGTAAAAAAACTGTCAATTCTATTTTTTTTAAACTTTAACTGAATGTTGACAACAAGATTTTTTGAAAGATAAAAGTAAATAAAAGCCAATATCTCAAAGTTTTGAAAAGATATTTGAGTCGAAAATCAATTTTTACCAACTTTTATAAATTTTTTGTTTAGGTTTTTATTTTTTGTAAAAAAACTGTCAATTCGATTTTTTTCAAACTTTAATTGTATGTTGACAACAAAGTTTTTTGAAAGATAAAAGTAAATTAAAGCCAATATCTCAAAGTTTTGAAAAGATATTCGAGTCGAAAATCAATTTTTACCAACTTTTATAAATTTTTTTTTGGGTTTTTATTTTTTGTAAAAAAAAACTGTCAATTCGATTTTTCTCAAAATTTTTCAGAATGTTAAAAACAATATTTCTTATAAGATAAAATAAAATTGAAGCCTTAATTTCAAGTTTTTGAAAAGATATTTGAATCGATATTCAATTTTTACGAACTTTGAGTAATGTTTTTTTTTAGATTTTTATTTTTTATAAAAAAACTGTCAATTAGATTTTTCTCAAAATTTTATCAGATGTCAAAAACATTATTCTTCGTTGCACAAAATTATTTTAGAGATAAAATCATATTTCGGTCGTAAAATTTTGGAGGTGACAAATTTTTTTTTCAGTTTTATTGATTTAAAAAAAAAACCGTTATATTGATTTTTTTCAAAAAATATACCTGTTTGGTATCACGTTACAATCTATTATATAAAATTTAATTCAAGTCTCTAGCGTTTTTGGTTCTTAAGATATTTAGGGTTTACCAAAATGTTCACCTTTTTTTCAAACTGCTATAGTAAAAAAACCACCCCCGCAATTTTCTTGAGAGCCCTTTCTGCATCTTTCTGCCTTATTATCTGTATAACAAAATTTATTTGAAATCGATATCTCTTCTGGTTCTTGCGCTATGGACGAATAATCATTGGTTCGCCGGAAACCCAGAAATGTAAATTAGTTTACTAATGTGTAGTTTCAATTACAAGTTGATAAATTAAAAAAATCGTTAAACATTCCTGGCATTCAAACGAACAATTTATAGTCTGGAAAAAAAATTACAATTTCTTATATCTCTTACAAACCAAATTCTCAAAAATTAAAATGATATAAAACTTAACCATTTAATTCAGCAATTGTGTATTTGTTTCTTTGACGTAGCAATGCCAAAAAGAATTTTCGTACATTTATGTAAGTACCTGCTTTAAAAAAATTAACATTAATTTATTCAAGTCATAATATTGAATCTTCAATTCAAATAAAGAAACAAAATTCAATAATAGCCATACAAAATAAATTGATTGAATACATGCGGGCATTGGATTGTTTTATTCGGTTTTATCGATTTTAAACTAATTTTGTACGGTCTCGAGAAGTAATTGGTTTATTTACGTTGATTGTTGTAATGGGTTACCCATTCAATGAGCAAATAATAATTTCTTTCCTCCTCAAAACATTTTGTTGTTAAATAAGTTTCAGTTATGAGCGTGATTTGAGGAGAAATGTTGTTCACATTTTATTTAAAAGCATATAGAACAGCTTTGAATTGGTAACAAATTACTAAATTTTAAATTAAATGTCAATTAACTTGTTTTTGTGGAGCTGTGGAGCTGTGAAGATTTGAGATTGAAAGTCAAAAAGTTTTTACGACTAAAACTCAAAACAATAAATTTGTTCACCATACAATTTCACTGTCATCAGCAAACCCGTCAATGTACTAAAATTTCATGTTTCAAGAGAGTGTTTTAGATTTTTTTTTTGTAAAATATCAAATATATAACATTATTGCAAAGTCAGAAAGAAAATATGGAAGATATGATTTTTATCTTAGGATGAATTTGATACATTATCAATGGCGGATCCCGTTCTACGTTAATGAATATGACCAACCTTACATTTTAAATTATTTCTTTATTATATATAAAATTACAATTAGCATGTTAGTGATTTGAACTTTTTTGCTAAAAGTGCTACAAGAACACTAACCTAGCCCTTTTCTATTTATGAACTTAAGACTAATTTTAATAGATTTACAATGCTTTAAGTAATTTGCAAACAAAAAAAGAAGCTAAACTGAAGTATTGACCAAATTTACTTTAAATGTTTTACTTTTAAAATCATCGCTTACGGAATATACCAAAAACTAATACTTGTTGTAAACTGTAATCAATTGGTTGAGGGGACTGTTTTTACCATCGATCTGCTTGATGTAGGACGTAAAGGAACTTGTCTTCTAATACTTGAACGGCTTTATTTATAAAGTTTAATTGTTCCAAAAGTGATGGTCACTTGACTGACCAATTGATTAATTTTATAATAAAGCATAGCTGAATGAATGAAAAGAAATCATCTTAATGTCCTAAAAGAACTCTTACAAAATCCCTTGGACATTCTAATACTTTGGGCTGATCGGTGTGGACTGGGTGTTAACCCACACAAAACCGATCTGGTCTTATTTTCGAGGAGATACAAAATTCCATTTGTCAACCCTCCTTACATTAAAGGAATCCAATTAAAATTCTCAGACGAGGCTAAATACCTAGGTCTTGTCTTAGACAAAAAACTAAATTGGAAACGCAACGTACAGGAAAGAGTCAAAAAAGCTACTGTAGCTCTCTTTTCTTGCAGAAAAGCTATTGGTAATAAATGGGGTTTACAACCCAGAATCATGGATTGGCTATACACATCGGTAATCAGACCGATTTCAACGTACGGTGTAGCAGTATAGTGGACTGCTTTAGAGAAAGGTATAAACAGGGATAAGTTAAATAAAGTCCAACGTTCAGCCTGCCTATGTATAAGCGGATCGCTTCGCACAACCCCGTCTGCTGCACTGGACACCTTGCTCTACCTTACACCTCTTGACATATTTAGTAAACAAATAGCTGCAAGCTCGGCTATTCGCCTCAATGCTTCGTCGCAGTGGACTAACAACAATATTGGCCACTCCGTAATTCTAAGGTACTTAGAATCAATTCCAAAGCACACAGACTACACCATCCCCCAACTACAATTCGACAGGAATTTCCAGATTTCTATACCTACCAGATCTTGGAGGATGAGTCAATCCATTTTTACACAGATGGCTCAAAAACCAAAGAAGGGGTTGGTGGTGGTGTGTACTCTGAACGACTGAGAATAAGTTTCTCATTCCGCCTTCCCAATCATTGTAGCGTGTTCCAGGCGGAACTTTTGGCGATTAAGGAAGTCTTGTCTTGGCTCAAAGAAAACGTGGTATCAACATCTGATAACCGTATTTTCTCCGACAGCCAGGCCGCTATCAAATCTCTGGACTCAGTCTCTACAAACTCTATAACAGTCCATAACTGTCGATAATCTCTAATGGAGATGGCGCAACAGTTTAATATTCACCTTTGCTGGGTGCCGGGCCATAGAGACATTCCAGGTAACTGTAAGGCAGATGAACTCGCCAGGAACGGTACAGTACAGTCCATCCTACCACGTTTGGCAGGAGGGCAGGCACCAGTAGGACCAAAATCACCACGTGTCAAGCCAAAAAAAAACATCTGGCCAACACTGGATTTAAAACGTTCAAGGTGCTTGCTCTCTCTAAGCAGATCGCATATAAGCTCGATAATAGGTGTCATAACCGAACACTGTCTAATAGGAAAGCACGCCACGAGACTAGGCGTATTCTCAAATGACTTTTGCAGAAGCTGTATGGACGAGGAAGAGGAAGAAACGGTTCTTCATCTTCTCTGCACATGCCCTGCTCTAGCTCGAAAACGCAAGAATTATCTAGGAGAATTCTTCTTTAACGATCTAAATCATATAGGTATAATCAGCCTCTCACTTTTCGTAAGGGACTCTAACTGGTTCCATTGAGCTTAGGAGGAAGCCTCTAGATTCATGTGATATCACAATGGGCCATTAAACTGGGCTAAGTGTGTCCGTTTCCATCTTGGACAGCCACTATAACCTAACCTAACCATAGCTGAATGTACTCTCTGTATTTAGAAAGCGATGGAAGGTCTATGAGCGTGAGCCTATGGGAAGAAACGGAGACAGAAGCGCATGAATCTTCTTTGTACTCCTTCTATTCTGTTTATATTGACTGAATAAAAGGGAGACCATATTATGCAGCCATATTCCAATATTGACCTTACAAATGAAATATAAAGAAGTGAATATAAGGGTCGCGAAAATCTTGTCAAAACCGTTTTATAAATCCGAGTGTCTTATTTGTTTTTTTAATAATATAGTTATAATGTTTTGTAAAGGTTAATTTTGCGTCAAGAAGAATACCTTGGTCAGAGAAAGTAGAGAGTTTAGTCAAATAAGAAGAGTTTTATTGATATTTAAAGTCAAAACATTTTTATTTGCGTGTAAAACACGTTGATTTACATTTTTCTATGTTTAATTTAAGCTTTTTTATAAAACACCATTCGCGAAAACTATTTAGATCATCTTGTCAATACGTTTGAAAATTTTAATTTTAATGAAGGTAAATCGTTAAGGTAGTACCCGTGGCATAATAGTTGGACTGTCATGCAAGGGGTCTTGGGTTCAATCCCTGCCTGTGCCACCTTAATTTAAAAAAATAATTTTCGCGGGTACTGCCTCTTGCGAGGAATTGACAATTCTTTCAAGAGTAATTTTTGTCATGAAAAAGTGCTTTCTCAAATTAGCCGTTCGGATTGGGCCTAAAATTGTAGGTCCCTTCCATTCCTGACAACAGTACTCGCACACAGGAATGGTTGCGAGTTGTAAGTCACTAGGCCCTGGTTCACAACGGACTGTTGCGCCACCCAATTTATTTATTTTTAATCGTTTATGTACAAAATAAACAGTAAAGGTCCTAAGTGGCTACCTTGTTGTACGCCAGAGTTGGTATAAAAATATGATGACCACTCATTCCTAAAACTACTCTGTATGATCTATTATATAAGTACGACGAAACCCAACTAACAAATTTATTGTTAAGGCCTTGCGATTTCAGTTTGGAAGTTAATGTTTTATGGCACAATTTATCAAAGGCCTTACTGACGTCTGTGAAGACACAGTCAATTTGTTTCCGTTTTTCAAACGAATATTAGAGAAATCCTAGTTGGACGACCTCTCGAAAGCTCTCAGCATGCTTATCTTAAGGGCAAATCTACGGAGACTGCCCTCCATAAATAAGTGCGTTCTGTAGAACAAACAATCCATTATAAAGAATTTACTCTTGCCACCTTCCTAGACATAGAAGGTGCTTTTAACAACGTCCTTACAGAATCCATAGAAGAATCGCTCGTTAAGTTCGGTGTAGAACACTTCGAGAATGGATTATTTCCATGCTCAGTGGTAGGAAGATTCGAGCCACTCTAGGCAATACAATCGCAACAAAACACGTGATTAGGGGAACACCCCAGGGTGGTGTCCTTTCGCCTCTTCTATGGCTTCTGGTCATAGATACAATTCTCGTTAAATTAGAGAGATGTGGAGTGAAGGCGGTAGCCTACGCGGATGATTAGGTGCTATTGGTGCCAGGAAAGCACACCTCTGTGATTAGTGAAATCACGGAGGCAGCTTTGAAGAAAGTTAGCAACTGGGCCACGAGTTGAGGACTAGGAGTTAACCCAAGTAAAACTGAACTGTTGCTATTTACCACCAAAACTAAAGTACCGCCCTTCACCCTACCTCGACTCAACGGTCAAATCCTATCACTGTCTTCCAGTGCAAAATATTTGGGAGTTATACTCGACCCTAAGCTAAACTGGAAACTAAATATTGAAGTACGGGTTAAGAAGGCCTGTGTTGCCTTCTACGCCTGCAGCAAAACTTTGAGCAAAAAGTGGGGACTTCAGTCGAAGATGATTTTATGGACGTACACAGCCGTAGTACGTCCAATCTTAACATATGGTTCGATTGTGTGGTTGCCTGCTCTTAGCAAAGCCTATAATATTGATAAGCTAAAGACGGTTCAGAGAACAGCTTGCGTGGGCACCACAGGGGTCATGCGTACTTGCCCAACGGACGCCTTAAACGTTATTTTGGATCTTCTACCAATCGACCTTTTTATTAAATACATAGTTTCCTGCAGCGCTAGTAGGCTGAAGGAATCAAATAGCTGGTTGTCAAAATCTTATGGTCACAGCAACATTACGAAATTGATTCCCTCAGATATTATCTCGGTAGACACTGACTACTGCACTCCTACTTTGAACCTTAGTAAGGGTTTTAAGGTTATTTTCCCATCGAGAGAAGATTGGGAGGATGACATCGTGTCGATAGGTTTCGACACAACCATCTTTACTGACGGTTCAAAGATGGAGTGTGGAGTTGGTTCTGGGATCTTTTCTGAGTCCCTAAATGTAGCCAAATCCTTTAGGCTTCCTGACTTCACTAGCGTTTTTCAGGCTGAACTGCTGGCAATAAGGGAGGCATGTAAGATACTTAAACAAAACCCAAATCAAAACTGAAATGCGGCTATTAGATGAGGATATGGCCATTAACTCGGCCATATCCTCATCTAAATTGGTCCAGCAATGTCGCGATGAGCTTGCGAGCCTGAATATTAACCTCGGTGTCACCCTGATCTGAGTTCCGGGCCATAGTGGTATCGTGGGAAATGAAAGGGCTGACGAGCTAACCAGGCAAGGATCGCCCCTTCATAGCTCACTTGCGGAAATGGTTAACATTCCTCTTGGTGCTATGAAGGCTAAAATCGTTTCTATCTACGAAACTGAATCAAACCGAAGGTGGAGCAATTTGCCCAACTGCATTATATCTAGGAAGATATGGCCCACCTATAACAAAACCCGTACAAACGATCTTCTATACAGGCCAAGGCATGACATATCCAGGATTGTTGCGGTTTGTACCGGACATTGACCTATAGGACTTCATGCAGAGAAGTTGGGTATCTCTTACAACACCTTTTGCCGTAGCTGTAGTGACCAAAGAGAAAGTAAAACGATAATCCATTTCCTCTGCAAATGTCCTGCTTTGGCAAACACTAGAATGAAATACTTTGGAAAAGCATTATTTCAAGAACTCGATGAGCTATCTGAGACAAAGATTAAAGACCTAATCTTTTTTCCCAATGGGACAAAATGGCTCTAACATAATCACTATGAAGCTTCTCTATCAATCTATCCCTTTCAATCAAAGGTCAAACGAGTTTTTGGTATCAAAACGGCGGCGCACTACAGCGCTAATTGGATCTCAGGCTAGGTTGCCTTGAGATCGCCATTTCTACCTACCTACCTATCTGTTGACTTATTTTGAACAAAACCATGTTGACTATCACAAATTATAGATTTACAATTAAATGATAGACTCAAATAACTTAGGCATGACGGACAGTTTTGCAATGGGACGATAATTTAGTATTTCATTTTTACTACTCTTTTTATGTATCGGTGTTGTGTACGAACTCTTCCAAATTTCAAGAAAAATTGAAGATTTGAGCGATTCAATAAAAAGAATATGAAGAGGATAGGATAAATAGGATGCGCATTTTTCCAAAATATAAGAAGGTAAACCATATGGACCAGGGCTCTAACAAACGTCAAGTTCTGAAGCTTTGAGAACGATTTCATCTTTAGAGATCCAAAGATTAATTGAATTCAAATAAGGGAAATTTTGTGAGAGGGCCAATGACTCAGGCCTTTGACAGGAGTTCGCTACATCGAAAGCATCTTTGAAAAAATTTCTAAACATATTTGAAAGTTTCTCAGAGTCATGGCTTAGTTCGTTGTTGAAAGACATGCAGTTTGGATACCCGTCAGTAATTCTCTCACTATTAACATAGCTCCAAAAGTTGTTTGGGTTGTTTTTTATGTCGGTTTCAGTATTTAAAATAAAGTCATTATAAAGAATATCTGAATAGTCAATAAACGTATTTCTTAGCTCATTATATTTTACCAAGTCATTAACAGCTTTTTTTTATTATATTTAATCTAGCTCTTGTCTCTTTTATTTTTTAAGTTTCTTAGGCAAGAGTCAAACCATGGAGGAGATTTAGAAATATTGCGCGGTTTTCGCAATGGTGTGGTCTCATAAAAAAAAGTTAAAGATAACACAGTAGACTTTATAGCACATAGCATCAATGTCACATTTCTCAAACAAATGATTCCAGTTAATATTACATAACAGATTGAAAAGTTCATTAAGTCTGCATTTTTTAAAGTTAGATTCAAGATTTTCTTTGGAGCGATTAGGAACATTACATACATTTAAATTAAAAGATAGGTCTAATGCTGGGTGATGTCGGTCTTATTCGACAAGTAGGGTATTGGCTGAATTAACCCCAATATAAGCATTACGAGTAAGTGTGTCCGAGAAGAATATAAGGTCCAATATTTTGTTGAAGTTGTTGGCAATCCCATTAAATTGGCTTAGTCCACATGAGGAAAGGCCGTCAATTGTCAAGAATTTGTTGGTGAAGGACATGTTAACAGGATATAGATAGTTCTCATGCCTCGGTTTAGTCCAGATCAAGTTTGGAAGATTGAAATCTCCTAAGACTAGTAACTCGTCTTGTGGCTCAATATTGATCGTTTATTTTGTCTATACAATTAATTAAGTTTTCATAAACGTTTTTAGGAGAGATTGGAGGTATACTCGTATATGTGGCCATAATGTATAGCAGTCTAGCCGCCCAAATTCATTTACTTTTAAATAATGAATAATCCAGGTCGTTGAGTCGTATAAGCAAAGATTTTAATATTTGTTAGTAATTGAACGATATTCACAAAAAATGCGGTACGCCTGTAAACAAAAATCTTTGTATTAAATTTAAAGGTATTCACAACATTTAAAATTTTAAAAAACTTGCGTTTTAAATTATTTGAATAAGATCCTTGAATAGCAGATCGTTAATTTGACAACATTTTCTATTTTCTTAATCGCATTTCATAAAACCAGAAATAATATCGAGCCCATCCCGCCATTTTATCGTAATCGACATTTTCAATAAAAAAGAGAACTTAATTACTAAAATTTGCTAGTAATTTATAGAGACTTGAAGGCTATTGTAATGTCTTAACTTAAGAATAGTTAATAATTTCTAATACTGACTATGGGTACAAGTTGTTTCAAGGACCAGCAGTAAGTTTTTGATTTGTCGTTTACGATAAAATTTATTTTGGCGCTTACGATAAATCGGCGGGAAGGGCTCGATATATCTACCTATACATATACAATTCTAGATCCTTGCATTTTCTTAACACAAACCAAAATTTCCTTTAAATAACCGAAATCGACATCAATTCCAACTTATTTTTGTATGATGCACATAATGAGTGTAAGTGTTTTTTCTTTCAAAATTGATAACCTACTTAAGCAAAAACTTTTAAAGTCTTAATTAAATTGAAGAAATCTACTTTTAGAAGTGAATTTGCTTGAGGTGCAACAGAATTGAGATTTTAGCATGAATTTCAAGAATATTAATGTCCCAAAAATACCAACAGTGATACTCTCCTTAAACTAATAGCTAATTATAATAAATAGTGTACTTTTCATATCTTTCAGTAAGAAACTGAAAACTATGCAAATGACACGGAATGGTATTTTTATTTTATTTTGTTGCTGTAAGCTTATTTTTTATTAGACTTATTAAAAAAGATACTTATTATAAAAACATTCGATATATTGACTAAATTTTAATGAATACGAAAACTTACCACGGTAATTACAATTTTCACTACTCTGACTTATCAGGGCTGTCATCTCCGGATTTTTGAGTTTGATGTCCGACTTCAATTTATTTTGTATATGACATCAGTTGGTTTGTATTTTTGATTTAAAGACAAACCTTATATGATCATTCAGTTAACCATGAACGTAAACTATACATTTTCCATGAATGTCACTTATTTAATTAACTTTAACAATATTTACGATTTTGAATGTTGTACATTATAACTTATTCACAATATACTATGGCTTAAAACTGTAGGTCCCTTCCATCCCTGACAACAGTACTCGCACACGGGAACGATTGAGAGTTGTCAGTCACTAAGCGGTAAAAAAGATTCAAACAAGGAACCTTACGACGATGTTCAAGCGAAGTAAATGGACTTATGATGATATTATCTCCTATTAATTTAAATGCTCTGCGTTCAATACTATCCAAGAGTCTTAAGTAAGTTGCAGGAGCACCATTCCAGATATGGCAGTTATACTCAAGCTTTGGACGTACACAAGTCTTGTAGATATCAGCCAGATCAAAAGGGGTGAAATATTTCTTGCATCGCCTAAGGAAACCCAAACACATTGCGGAATTTCTGGCGACATCGCGTATGTGATCGTTTCATAAGAGGTGGTTGGTGACACACATAACGAGAATATCGAGATGTTCAGTCTCATTGATGCAAGTGCCATTAATGGATAATGGCAAAGGGTTTATATCTCGCTTTAACGATAGAAGACCGCATTGGGTTTAAATTCCACGCGATTGTCGTTGCAGTTCCAAATCGGAAAAAGAGGGATCTGAATCTAAAATCGAATATGAAAAGCTAAAAGTTCCATCGTCAGCGAAACAATGTATTGGATTAGGAGATGCAGACAGGAGATCATTAATAAAAATGAGAGTGTTGGAGATAGAACAGAGCCCTGGGGCACACCAGGATTTATTTTAAGGTTTTCAGACTTGAATCCATCCAATACTACTTGTATTGAACGATACGAAAGGTAATTACTAATCCAATGAACCAAGGATTCATGGAAACCGAAAGCTTGAATTTTCGATAAGAGAGCTTGATGCCAAAGCGATGTAAGAATTTGGTACTGTTCGGTGAGATGAACCATGAGATCACCAGTGGACCAATTGCTTCGAAAGCCGTATTGACGGTCATTAAGAAGCTTTCGATCTTCAAGATCTTTCTTGAGCCGATAATTAATCAGCGTTTCCGTGAACTTGGAAAGAAGGGACGTAAGTGCAATCGGTCGGTAATTAGAGAGTGAGGAAGATTCTCCTTTTTTGGTAATGCAGTTTTCCATCCGCTCGGAACGAGACCTGAGGAGTGGACAGATGAAAAAGCTTACGCAGCGGTTTATTACCAGCGGATTTATGAATGATGATATCTTTAAAAACTCTTGCCACTGTACGAGTGCGAAAAAAGATTGGTCCCATAGAATCACTAACTCCCTCAAGTACAGGCGGAATCATAACACTCTCTGGAAGCGTTGAATTGGCGGCGAACTGCTTAGCAAAGAGATTAGCTTTCTCTAAAAAGTTAACAAAAGGAGCGTCATTGAGGAGAGGAAGAATTCCTCATGTTTGTTACAAATGACGAACAATTTTGACTGCTTTTGGGACATTGCAGTATTTTTTGCCGTAATTTTTGTTCATGTATAAATTTGGTCCGTCGAATATGGGCGTTGCAGGCCTTCCTGGCTTGCTTGAACTTTTTCCGGCTTTCCTCAGTACTGTTGGCTTTATAGCAACGGAAACATACCTCTTTCGACCTAATAACCTCTTTACAGCTATGCGTTTTCCTTAGTTTCGATGCTTATAACCCTGTTTGGGATAAAAGTTCTCATTCCCAGGAGAATCAAAGTCAACGTCACTATCGAGGAAGCATAGTGACCAGTTAAAGATCCTAAAGTAATTATTGAGACCGTCCCAGTTAGCTTTCTCGTATTGCCAAACGGTTCTCTAGGAGCTCTTTCTTTAACTTGACAGTTTTGACACGAGAAATTTGCTGATATAACAACATGGTCAGATGTGCCTAGAGGAGATAGAACACTAACAGTATACTTATCACGGTCAGAGGTAAGAAACAAGTCAAGAGAGTTTTCTGCTCGATCTTCCACGTCTGATATTCGGGTGGGCTCGTTGATCAGCTGAGTAAGGTGGTTTAACTCAGCGAAGATCTCAGCACACACTCCTTCGGATGTTGTCTGGCCCGAATGTTGAAGTCATGAAGAATTGTGTACATTGAAATCGCCCGTAACAACGATTTCAGTGCGAACAATAATAATTATCGTCACCATTCCCCCAGCAAACAGGTCGAACACATGAAGAAATAGTTAAAAAACTTAATTTAAGTGTTTCTGGAGAAAAAATAATTCAAACATCATCAATAAAGGAAGATGATCTTTTTTTTTAATAGTTTATCTGCAAAAGAACTGTTTTCGGTTTTGGAAAAGGATAATATCAAGGAGACTGATTTCAATTACGAAATACTGCTGGCCTCAATTCCTATGAAAAAGATACTTGAAGCTAAGAGCGTATTCATCAGTGCACTTTTTTCTTTGACTACATTAATAATGTATAAGTTGTTATTTCATGGCTAAAAATATTTTTTTAAAATAGCTTTTCGTTTTTAATGTCAAAGTAATGCCACCGAAACAAAAAAAAAACTAATGGATGATAATAAGAGAATAAGTGCTACCTATTCCATCTTCCGCCCATTCCAAAGCTTCGTTGAAAATGTGGATTGCTTCACTAGGCTCTTTTCTGATGTGTGATCTTTCCTGAATATTGTTTTCACTTTCATTTTCATCACTTATAAAAACCTCGTTCGTTTCAAACCTGCTTTGGATTAATTGCACGAAGAAGTTCATTGGTGCTTTCTTGTAGGGAATCAAACAAAACATTTCTCTCAAAATGTGGGATATCCACTGTTATTTTGGTACTGTTTTCTTTTCAAAGCGTAACCAAGCTGATTGCAAATAGAATCAATTTCTTCAGAGATTCAATAACATCAGTCTTTGTGGCTACAATTGATGCCAATAGGCTGTTTCTGTAGAAAAGTTTTGTAAGTCTTATGGCATTTTGACATGACATTCGTGACATTCGTTGGCATAAATATGGCAGTTGTTAAGTCATGGTCTGATTTGAATTCATCTTCGAGAGGATGAGATGGAGCATCATCTATCAACAGCAGAGCTTTTGAAAAGTTCTGACCTAAAAGATATATTTGAGTTTAAAGTCTTTGCATAGTGAAACCAATTTTCAAAAATGGCACTTGTAGGACCAGTGACGATTTGAACGTAATTTAAATTTTCGTTTTTTCCAATAACTAAATGTTTAATATTATGTAAAAAAACGGACACCATAACGCTTCTTAAACGTTGCAATTGCAACCATCCGTCACTCCTATTAAAATCAATTTGAGTGGCATTAATTTTTGAATGAACAAATTTTGTTTTCTTTAACCATCAATCCATCGAATGGATCATTTTTGTGTCGCTGTTTGAGCCGTCTGAGGGTTTCAGAGTGATCGCCAATCCATTTTTATACAAATGGTTACACCACACTCTTCAACAATGCACTGAATAATGCATATTATCCAGCACATTGGAAGACCGCTGTGGTTCATCCTCTCCCGAAAAAGGGAAAGGACAACTCCAACCCGTCAAATCTTCGGTCGATAAGTCTTCTTCCGAGCATCAGCAAAGTTTTCGAAAAAATCATTAAAAGGGCTCTGACTAAGTGGGCTGCGGATAACAAAATAATTCCGGATAAGCAGTACGGGTTCAAGGCGGGTCATGACACAATTCATGATGCGTCTAAACTCGTTTCTGATATCCAATGGAATAAATCAAAACAACAATGCACAGGAGCTGTTCTGGTTGATTTGGAAAAGGCCGTTGACACCGTATGGTTAGAGGGTCCTTACCTGAAACTAAGCAGGCTTGGTATAAGCAAGCTATTGTTGTATATACTTTATGATATGCTTAACGGTAGAAAGTTTGTTGTCAAAAGTGGCAATGTAACTTCTACCACAACATTCTCAATTAAAAATGGTCTTTAACAGGGAGCGGTGAATTCGCCGATTCTCTTCAGCATTTACACCAGCGATCTGATAGGTAGTCTTACAAAGGCAATTGCTAACGCCGACGATCTAATCTACAGAACGGCCCAAAAGGTTGAGGTTATTAGAATTCTCTTGCAGCGTGATTTCGACAAGATTCAGCGGTATTGCGACGACTGGAAACTGAAAATAAATGTCCAGAAGTCGGAGACAATTCTGTTCCGGACTCCGTTGGCTGGGGCCACGAGGGATACGTGCAAGAACTGGCGCAAAATGGTCATCGTACCTCGGTATCTGGTTAGATCAGTATTTATATTTCGACAGACATATAAATGCTACTCTGACCAGGGCCAGAGGAGCCTTCGCTCTGACGAAACGGCTGTTTTTTAGCAGTCGGCTTGACCCCAGAGTGAAGGTAATTTGATACATGGCCCTCATACGGCCGATGATCGTTTATGGTTGTCCTGTGTGGTTCATCGTTGCCCCTTCCCAGATGGAGAAGTTTTGGTTGTTCGAGCGGCAGTGTTTACGATGCTGTACCGGCTTATATCGAACAGCCGAATCTTCTTATGTGCATTACTATTCTAACGAGGTTCTATACAACGGGGCTCGAATCAACAGAATTGACAATTTCGTGATAAAACTCATTCGAGGTCTTATTTAATTTTCGGGGCGTTCTATCCGAACGACGAGTATTTTGAGAGTGCATACTTGAGCGGCTTCATTCCACCAGAAGCTTTAATCTTTTTAGATAGATGCGGTCTGATACAGGATAGATTAACAGTTCCGTTAATCTACCACGTCAGACGACGAACCGTGGATAGGCGACTCCTGTACAATTGGGACGTCATGGCACAAGGCGGAGCAGAGCTCCTTCGGAATAAAAAAAAAATATGAAAAACAAAAATTTTAGATAGTTAGATTTGCTGTTGTGGTTGTTCTAGTTTTAAGTAGTTTATAGGTAGAATAGGTAGTTTAAGGTACTCGTAGTTTTAAGTTTTATAGTAAGGACCTTATTTTAAGAAGTTTTTAAGTAAAAATAAAAAAACGATCTTGATACTAGTTTTTTTCAATTTTTCTAATATATACAAAAATAAATAAAATTTAAACGGAAATAAAATAGATCTTGGGGCTGAAAGGCATAAGTATTAAGTGTTATAGTTAGAGTGTCCGTATGGGATCAGTAAGTTAGTTGTAAGTTATGGTTTATTAGGCTAGTTCTAAGATAGGTTTAAGATTGAATTAATAAAAAATAATTAAAAAAACTATTGAAATCGCCCGTAACAACGTTTTTAGTGCGAGGATAGGACGAAACAATTCTTTGGATGGAATCAGACAAAGCATACAATTCACGAGAAGTTGATACTCTGCCTAATTATTTTAATTTTGGGTAAAATTAAGATTTCCTTTAAAAATTGTTTTTTTTTTTGTCTCGCATGGAATAAAATTGGATCTGTTAATTTGTTTGTTATCCTATTTGTGTTAATTCGTGTACGTGTTATGGAGTGCGGTGGAGCTGTCAAATTCCCAGCTTAATATATTTTAAATCAAAAATAAATCAATTAATTTAGCCCCCATCCAATGCAAATAGAGGGGAAATTTGTGTTTTGACATATCTACGAGTAGATCAAGAACAAATTGATTTATTTTTGCCATAGAAAATCCCATAAGTAAAGCTCATGTGAAGCGAAAACAAACTCCCTGAAAAAGAAATATAATTTTCAACGTTTGATTATGATTTGTTTTATTTCTAATATTTGTTTTTTTTTTTTATTGTTATTATTTATGCATTTACATTATATACCACGATCATTTAAATTTACTATGGTCATGGGGCTTACAAGAAGACGACTTAAATTGTTTAGTTTTCATTAAAATTTTAATAATTTCTAAATTAAATTTATAATTTAAGCATACATTATTATTATATTGTCAAAAATTTTGTTTGTTACATCGAATCCTACAACATGGTTTTAGAACGAAAAAGATAATAATATATTATTAGATGTTAGTTTGTTTTTCACCAACTAATATACATTTTTATTTATTATATATATTTATAAGTTTTTTTGTTTGTTTGTTTTAATTAAAAAATGTTAGTATTAAATTCGATATCATTTCTGTACAAATAGAATTTACAAATCTTTATAATTTTGTTCGTTTTCTAGAAAATATTATTGTGTTCGATACTTTATAAATTTATATGTTGTACGTTTTTTAAGACTGGATTTCTATAGACTTATCTCGTCTACCGAATATTTTGTTATATTTGGTTTTTAATATAAAACAATTATATTGGTAAAAGTAGAAGAAGAGGGATAAAAGTAGTACATAATAGTAGAAACGTTTATTTTCACTGTATTTAAATTATTAAGGAAACTTGAATGGAATGGATATAAACAAAAAAGATATTGTAGCAAAGTGAAAGAGGATATTTATAGTATTGTCTTACCTCCGAAAAAAAGTACGTTCAAAACTATTTAAACAACAGTATAACGGACGAAAAACATCTTTCGGTGAAAAAATTTAACAACTTGTATAAAAATAATCTGTTATCAAATTTCACCTTAACTTGGATAGACGTAAACATTTTATTCTATTCTTATGGAAATCGTGTATTTTGTTTTATAGAAAAATAACGATGGCACTTTTGTGCAAAATGTTTAAGAACTTTTTTCTTTTTGTTGTTGGTTAAAGGCAGTACAACGACTCGTTAATTGTGGTTCAGAGTTGGTATGCACTAAAATTTAAATTTTCTATATGAAAAGTTTAACTGATCTAGAAAATTTGTATAGGAAGAGCGATTGGTTTATTTTATTTTGTATTTAGTTATTATATACATATATACATTTATTCTAAGCTATTTACAATTATTATGCTTAATTATTATTATTAGATAATATAAATACTATTTTTGTTTTTGGTGTAAACCAATTATATTTAATATTTTTAAAGGAGCTATAGGAATTGGGTTATTTTTGTAAAGAAATTCAAAAGGACTGTGTAAAAAGAGAGTAGGTACTTTTACCAAGTTATTTCGACCAATTATAAGTAAACAAACATCTGATTTGAAGATAAAACTTTGTTGATTAGGACGATGTTTAATCAATAAGCATGATTTATATTAATGTAAGGACATTTCGAACAGTGTATCTCGTTATCAAAGTAGTTCAATTCAATGGACTTAAATATAATTACAAAAAGAACATTTAATACTGTAGTATAAGAATAAGATCACAGAGAGTGGAGAAATTTGTTTCGGAAATTAATTTGTTTTTCTTTTCTTTTTTCAACTTGATAATTTTAAAACTTAAAGTAGTGTAACATCGAGATAATTAATTCATATGGGTAATTTATAAAACGATATTTTACGGCTTATTTTGTTAATGTTTTGAAATACATACCTATTAGTTTTAATATTTGTTTTTATTTATATAAAAATATACATACATTCATGTATATGTATATATGTATATACAGTGTATCAATTTCATATTCGTGCCCCTTCAACAAAAAGTTTGAATGTTTTCCTCATCCAAAATGACTTCAGATACATAAGTTTTAACAAAGTGCAAATTAAGTAAGTTCATGGTTGATTCATTTTTCTTGAAAACTTTAAAAGAAAAGAAAAAACTAGAGTAATATTGGGTCAATTTCGTATTCGCACCCTGTTTTAATCAGTCAAAAAATTTGGTTTTAATATTTTGTGGCATAACTTTTGGAAGTAATTACAGCTTACAATCGTCTTGACATTGAGCTTACTAATTTTGTAGTTGCTTCCGAGGCTATTTGTGTCCATTCATAGAGAATTTTCTCCTTAAGGTGGTTTTTGTTCTTAATGGTGCATTTGCGGATCCAGTTCGTCCCATGATTTCTCTATCGGATTAATGTCTGGTGATTGTGGGGGGGGGGGTTTCAAAAACCTTGCTGCAATTAAAGAGAATCCACATTCGGGTTGCATTCACCTTATGCTTTGGGTCCTTTTTTTTATAATAAGCGCACACTCAAGGGGATATATTACCCTTATTATGTAGACACAGTGTGAGCACTAGGAAAGGGAGATAGGGGTGTAAAGGAGATGTCGGTGCACATTGGTTTTGAATTCCTGAATATTGCAGTAGCTCAGAAAGACAGAGTGTGGCAAGGCATAGTACGGCTAAAGAACGAATCTCTGTACTTGACAGTACGACCGAAGATGGGCTCGAGGGTATATTGATGAGCATTCCTAGAACCGCGAGTATTACGGTTGAACTGTTTAAGGGGAGGAATGCAGCTGTCTATTTCTCTAGAGCATAAACCATTAAAATAACGGTAAAACAGGGTTAGACAAGAAACATTTCGACGATGTTCAAGTGACGTAAATGATCTTATGATGGTAATATCACCAATCAATCTAAATGCTCTACGTTCAATACCATCCAAGAGGCTTAAGTTAGTTGCAGGAGCACCAGCCCAGATATGGGAGTTATACTCAAGCTTCGGACGTATATAAGTCTTGTAAATAACAGCCAGATCAGAGGGGGAGAAAAACTTCTTGCATCGCCTTAGAAAACCCAAACATCTTGCGGCATTTTTGTGCGACACACACTTTTCAAGATACACATACCAAGAATATCGAGATGTTCATTTTCCTCGATGCAAGTGCCATTTATGGATAATGGCAGGGGGGGTATATTTCGCTTTAACGATACAAGACAGCATTGCGCATTAAATTCCACGCGGTTTCTTATTCCTCATTGTACAATGCTGTTTAGGTCGGAATTTAATGAGCTTATCATATTTTGTCGTTGCAGTTCCACATCCGAAGAAGAGGGGTGTGAATCTGAAAACGAATATGAAAAACTAAGAGTACTATCGTCAGCGAAACAATGTATTAGATTAGATGTTGCAGATGAGAAAGAGTGTTGGAGATAGAACAGAGCCCTGGGGCACAACAGCATTTATTTTGTGGTTTTTAGGCTTGAATCCATCCAATACAACTTGTATTGAACGATTCGAAAGGTAATTACTAAGTCAATGAAAGAGGGATTCATGCAAACCGAAAGCACGCATTTTCGATAAGAGACCCTGATGCCAAACCCTATCAAATGCTTTTGAAATATCTAGTGCAATAATCTTACTTTCTCCAAAACTATGTAAAGATTTGTTCCACTGTTCGGTGAGATGAACCATGAGATCACCAGTGGACCTATTGCTACGAAAGCCATACTGTCGGTCATTAAGAAGCTTCCGTTCTTCAAGATATTTCGTGAGCTGATAATTAATCAGCGTTTCCATGACCTTGGAAAGAAGGGACGTAAGTGCAATCGGTCGATAATTAGACGGTGAGGAAGATTCGCCTTTTTTGGGAATAGGCTGGACAAATGTGGTTTTCCATCCGCTCGGAACGAGACCTGAGGAGTAGGACAGATGAAAAAGCTTACGCAGTAGTTTTGCCAGCGATGAAGAACACCTCTTCAGAACAATAGCGGGGATACAATCCGGACAAAGCAGATTTGTGTATGTTTATACAGCTGTCAACAAAATAATAGCAGCGCTACTTTTTTCTAATTTCTTTTTACTATATCTTCTTTGTTATTGCTTTTTTCTCTCTAACTTAAACTTTTTTTTAAAACTCTTATTCTAAGCTTCCGTTATCACCATCAATCATATCAATATGTATTATATCAATAAAATAATGGCACTTTGTTTAAAAAATTGCAAATTTTGGACACACAAAATAATAGCAGCGGTAATGGAAAAAATAGTTAAAATCAATAAAATAAAGTATAATTCAACTTAAATAGCCAACAAACATTGAGTATTTTCTGCAAATATCATTTTTTGGTATTTTGCATGTTTTCTTGTTAAATTTATTAAACAGTAGGACGAGGAAAACATTGCAGCCAAGTGCTACGCCAAGTCATACGCCAAATGAGGAACGCCGGCCAATCGTAAAGGCAAATCCAAACAAATTTGAACGTTTCTGCAAAGCTAATCCATAATGACATCAATTTTGTGGAAAAAGTGGAAACCAGAATTCGAATACGCAAATTGGAGGACGGGGACCATAGGCAAATAGTCAAAATGTTAAAGAAAGACCCCTTTAAATCAGCTGTGGAGATAAACAAAGAGCTCTAGCTCAATGTGAGCGATGAGACAGTGCGTCGCACTCTTCGCAAAGCTAATTTGAAGGCATGCCACCCAAGAAGAAAACCGCTCTTCTCCAAACATCATCTGGTTCAACGCCTTGCTTTTGCAAAAAAAGTAAAGTATTGGTAGAGAAGTGGCGGAACGTCTTGTTTTCAGACAAAGCAAAATCGTTCTTTTTGGTGGCACTGGGTTCATTTTGTTTGGTATCCACCGAACACAGAGTTCCAGCCAAAAAACACCATGAAAACAGTTAAACATGGAGGCCGCAAAAAAATGGTTTGGAGCTGTTTTTCATACAATGGTGTTGGGCCCATAAAAAAAATTGGTGGTATTATGGATCAACATGCGTGTGTCCAAATTTTGGTGGAAGTGATGCTGCCTTACGCTAAAGAAGACTTGCCTCTCAGATGGGTCTTCCAGCAAGACAATGACCCAAAGCACACAAGCCGTAGTGCGAAAGAGTGGTTCTCGCGTAAGGATACACAGCTCTTAGATTGGCCAGCGCAATCTGCAGACCTGAATCCCATTGAGCATTTGTGGGGGGATGTTAAACGTGGCGTTGGCAAGCACAATCAGAAAAATCAGGCAGAATTGTGGACGGCTATACCACGGCTGGAGGGGAATACCCATAGAGCGGTGCAATAAACTGGTGGATTCAATGCCGAGAAGATGTGGTGATGTTATGAAAGTGAAGGGTTACTGTATAAAATATTAATGTGTTAAATACATTATATTAATTATAAAATTTGATTAAATTATTGAAAAAATATTAATTTTTTGAATATTTATAAAACTGCTGCTATTATTTTGTGTGTCCAAAATTTGCATTTTTTTAAACAAAGTGCCGTTATTTTATTGATATAATGCATATTGATATGATTGATGGTGATAACGAAAGCTTAGAATATGAGTATTAAGAAAAAGCTTAAGTTAGAGAGAAAAAAGCAATAACAAAGAAAATATAATAAAAAGAAATTAGAAAAAAGTAGCGCTGCTATTATTTTGTTGACAGCTGTACATATATTTTATCCTGGCAAAAAGTAAAGTTGTTTTCTAGACCCATTTGTGCACCACTATCTTTTCAATTCGTCTTCAGGACATCTATGTAAATCTTGCGATCTATAATTCCTTTAATTATGTGCAGTTTCACAACTCCAGCTACTGAAAAACAACCCCACACCATTACCGGCCCACCACCATGTTTTGCGGAAGGTATTCAGTATTCGGCTTACGCCAAACCATTTGTCTGCCATCCGAGCCATTAATACTAAACTTTGACTCATCTGTGAAAGTAACCGTTTTCCAGAAGTCAATGTGTTTTGCTTGTTATTCTTTGGCGAATACAAGTCGTTTAAGTCTGTTGACATGACAAATAAATGGTTTTTTGCGCGATACTCTTGCGTTAAAACCATGTTCCCGTATCCAACTCCGCAACATTTCAGTGCAAAATTGTTTTTCCAGGGATTGGCAAAGGTTCTGTGCCAATTTTGGTGCACTTTTCTTTAGATTTGTATTTATCTCACGCACAATTATCCTCTGGTCCTGGGTGTTGCAAATACTTCTTGTCGTATTGCGAGGCAAGTTTTCAATCCTTTTTTCCTTGAGGTTGACAATACTTTAAACCGCTGATTTAACTCGATTAACTAAAGATGAAATCTGTTTATACCATTTACTTTCTTGGTGGTATTTTACGATGAGTTCTCGTAGTTCTTTATAGGTTTCACTAGCTTTTTTCCCATTGTTGTTACACTCTGAGACAAATTGTTTAAAACCTTTTGAAAATTCTAAATGACTTCAGAATACTTTAAATTGATAGAAAATGCAATTGAAATTAAAGTGGCTTGGCAACTTATAACTAGGCGTACGAATACGAAAGTGATCTAGTTTTGCAGTAGTGCTTATCATTTCATTAAAATTGATAAAATATATCAACCATGAATACACACTTAACATGCACTTAACTTAGAACATTCAAAGTTTTAATAGAAGGGGTACAAATATGAAAATGATACACTGTATATATAGTTAATGCTATATATCTACTAATATTTTTGTGCAATCTTATTTTTAATATTGATAAAATGTTTTCTATTGGTAATTCAAAAGAACTCTCCGATCAAATACACAGACTTTAAACAATAAGTAATTATTTGGGCAATTGAGTCTTCGTAAGGATTATATTTTTTTTAAACGTGTAAGGAAATAAAAGCTTCGTCATAATATAGAAAATAAATAGAATATAATTTGCTTTTAAATTGAACGAAGTCTATAAGTAAAAATAATTCAAACACCGAAGTTGTGAAGTAAAAATCATACATTTAATTATCTGCCATTGTGAACATTCAATTTAATTTTTAACTTTTAGGACAGAAATTATACATTAGTCATAATTTCATAAGTCATTACTCATGAGTGCTCAATAGATGTGAACTCTTCCAAAAACCAATCAAAGTAAATTAAATGTATGCAAGCATAAAGGTACAAAGCAATTGTTTCAATCCTTACCATCTCAATAATTGGACCCATTTTTATTCTAGACGAATAACTGTAGTTGTAAATTCTGAACAACAACTTAAAAGCTTAAGGACGAGTTTTGAAGTCTTAATAATTACCAACTGAAAACAATATCAATATATTATAAATAACTATTTATACATAAACACTATTTACAAAAACAAAACGTAAAAATTTACTTTTTAACATTTTGTTAATGCAAGTTTTTTTGGTATACAAAATATGCTTAATATTATTATCAAGGGTGGCAGCGATCGAGTGAGAAACAGTTTTAGAAATTGTTGATATCGATAATGTTGATGGTGACGATAGGGATAATGGTAATGTTTAATAAGATAATCATCCCAATAGTTAAGGCTTAATTGTCGAACGATATTCCTTCTTTGGGCTTTTGCTAGTGTCGCTGCAAGTCGATTGGCAACAACAACAGTACATAGGGATGAAGAATTATCGAGCAACAAATTCAGCACTCGTCATTCATCCCAAAGACACTGTTGTTTTTGCCGTACATAGTAAATATATTGGGTACATTTTCGACATGTTTTAATGCCACAGCGATAATTTGCCAAGTTTTGACTGTTGCCATTTGATTGATCCGGTTTCCCTTTGCAATATTTAAGCCCACATGGATACCAACCTATACACATTTCCAATGAACATAGGCAGGGTGCCCAAAAACTCGTTACTTCACTACAGTGCGATAATAAACTGTCGGGAAACAATTGCGTGGCAGCTTCTAAGCTGGATATTGATGATCCTATTTGATCAAAAGATAACCCAATAATATATTTTCGTACGATATTTTTCTGCAATGGTTTAGTAAGTTTATATTTACCTGGAAGCTCTGCCCATGCTTTTACATCAATATCCCGGACATAAGTTGCATCAGCTGCCTCGGAACACAATCCAGATAAATGCCTTGTAATTGGCGTGGATTTATTCAGATGTATCCATGATGTCATTGTTAGAATTTCTTTTCCTTTATCTTCTTCTGGTATTCGGACAGTGCTTGGATTCTTTTGACGCAATTTTGCCATGGCATCTGCCGAAATAAAGTCGCCTTTGATAAATTTCGTCACAAAACACATGACTTGGTACTGGCTTTGACCACGTTCTTCTTCTCCTAAAACTAATGCTTTTAAGACTTTCACTTCCTAAAAATAAAAAAGTAACAAATTTAAATTTTTGTTAAACAGATAATTATATTTATTTATTATATAAATACTTTGAAGTAATAAGTAATAAGACTAAATCAGTATAATTTTTTAATACTTGTTCGTTACAACCTCACTTTTGATAAAGGGTTGAACTTAGTTAAGGGATGAACTTAGCTGATGTACTTGACCACAATAAGTGCATATTTTTGGCCTTTTTTCTTTTGAGTTCACCCAAATGGTCTGTTCATTTGGATAAAAGTTTGGTGGGCATTATATTAAATGTATCCATTTTTGCAGAAAGTATTTTTTTGAAAGCTTTTCATAAATGCTTCCGACCAATAACTTGTGTGAATTTCCATTCAATTGGAATGTTTCTTTCAGAAAAAGTCATCACTACAAAGTTAGAACGTAGTTTTAAAAATTGGAACAATTAAGTATCGAGAATTAAATTTGTCCATAAGGGTTAGATTAGGTTGAAGTGGCTGTCCAAGATGGAAACGGACACACCTAGGCCAGTTTAATGGCCCATTGTGATACCACATGAACCTTGAGGCTTCCTACTAAGCTCAATGGAACCAGTTTGAGTCCCTTACAAAACGTGAGAGGCTGATTATGCTGACATGATTTAAATCATTTAGATCGTTAAAGAAGAATCTCCTAGGTAATTCTTGCGTTTTCGAGCAGGTTATGTGCAGAGAAGATGAAAAACTGTTTCCTCTTCTTCCTCGTCCATACAGCTTCTGCAAAAGTCATTTGAGAATACGCCTAGTCGCGTAGCGTGCTTTCCTATTATACAGTATCCGGTTATGGCACCTATTATCGAGCTTATACGCGATCTGCTTAGAGAGAGCAAGCACCTTGAACGTTTTAAATCCAGAGTTGGCCAGATGTTTTTTATGACTTGACACGTGGTGATGTTGTTCCAACTGGTGCCTGACCTCCTCACATCGTCTTGCATTAGCAACAGTTTACAAGTACGTGCCAAACTTGGTAGGATGGGCTGTACTGGAGAGTTATGGACTGTTAAAGAGTTTGTAGAGACAGAGTCCAGATATTTGATAGCGGCCTGACTATATCAGATGTCGATATCACGATTTCTTTAAACCAGGACAAGACTTCCTTTATTGCCAAAAGTTCCACCCGGATCATGTTACAATGATTGGGAAGGTGGAATAAGAGACTTAATTTCAGTCGTTCAGAAAACACACCTCCACCAACCCCTTATTTTGTTTTTGACCCATCTGTATAGAAATGGATTGATTGAGGTATAGAAATCTGGAAATTTCTGTCGAATTGCAGTTGGGGATGGAGTAGTGTCTGTGCTTGAAATTGATTCTAAATACCTAAGATTTACAGAGTGGCCAATATTGTTGTAAGTCCACTGCGACGAAGCTTTGAGGCGAATAGCAGAGCTTGCTGCTATTTGTTTGCTAAATATGTCAAGAGGTGTTAGGTAGAGTAAGGTGTCCAGTGCGAAGCGATCCGCTAATACATAGGCAAGCTGAACGTTGGACCTTATTTAGCTTATCCCTGTTTATACCTTTCCCTAAAGCATTCCACCATACTGCGTGTACATTAAAATCGGTCTGATTACCGATATGTATAGCCAATGCGTGATTCTTGGTTGTAAGCCCGATTTATTACCAATAGCTACAGTAGCTTTTTTGACTCTTTCCTGTACGTTGCGTTTCCAATTTAGTTTTTTATATAAGACAAGTCACAGGTATTAAGCGTCGTCTGAGAATTTTAATTTGATTCCTTTAATATAGGGAAGGTTGACAAATGGAATTTTGCATTTCCTCGAAAATAATACCAAATCGGGTTTGTGTGGGTTAACACCCAGTCCACACCGATCAGCCTAAAGTATTAGTCTGTCCAAGGCATTTCGTAAGAGTTCTTTTAGGGTGTTTAGATGCTTTCCTGAAACTGCTATATCAACGTCGTCCGCATAGGCTATCACTCTGAAGCCTTCCGCATAGAGACTAGTTAGGATTTCATTCACCACTAGCACCTTCGATGTCAAGGAAAGCAACCAAAGTGATGGAGGGAATATTTGACGGTGCGTACTAAAGTGTGTAACGCTGTTTCCACCGATTTACCTTTACAGTAGGCATGTTGAGACGAAGACAGAAGTCTTGTATCAATACTTGCCAAGTTCTTAAGAAGGAATGATGAAAGACTTATAGGTCGCAAATCTTTACGATTGACTTGCGAGCATTTACCTGCTTTCGGTATAAAAACAACTTTAACATCTCTCCATACCGAGGGAACATGGACCAGGTAAAGACAGCTGGTAAAAATTGCCTTAAGGATTGGTGAAATTATGTCAGAAGTCTTTTGTAACTCGGCTGGTATTATCCCATCTGGTCCTGCAGATTTAAATGGTTTGAAGCTGTTGAGAGCCCATTGTAGCTTGTCCTCTGTGATCAGACCTTGTGGATATGTTGTATTGGAACTTGAACGTATATAATTGTTGCAAGTTTCGGTAAGAGAACTACTAGGAAAGTGAGTGTTCAATAGTAAGTTCAGCGATTCATTCCTTGAATTTGTCCAGGAGCCGTTTGGATTTTTCAAGCAGAATTTTCCGTACCTAGAGACTTCAGAAGTTGCTTCTATCGTGCCACAGAAAGATCTAAAAGAAGAAGAACTTGTGTGATTTTGCATTAAATTGAAATTTTTCTTTCCGGAAAAATCATCAGTGCAAAGTAAGAACGTAGTCTTAAAAATTGGAACAATTTCAGATGATGTTTTTTTGTATATAGAATTTGTAAATTTGTACATAAAAAAACTAAATAAATTTGTCATTGACTTTGTTTACAAAAGTTAATCTTTTTGAATGTTTTAGTTGATCAAATGAGACTTGTTTGTTTTGAATTGCTCAAATTGCGAAGATTGTATTCGTGTAATTCATTAAATTGTTTAAAGATGATAATTGAATTTGCTTACAAAGCGCCTTTTATCAACTTGCGACAATGCTTTTAGCGTTTTCTTCTTCTTATTTTGATTTTAACCTTGAACGAAGATTAATGGAAATTTTATTTTTCAACATTTTATGGCTGCCAACAACTGATTTTCATAAGCTTAAGAAACTGCAGATATGAAAGCCATTTTTATCATCACTGCAAAAAACACTTTTTTTTAGACAGGCCATTTAATCTTAGAAAGGCATAGAAGCAAATACTAGTATAAGCATAAAAGTTTCTCAGAGCCAGGCCGTGGGATAGGAGCATGGACACTGTTGTGCCAGTGATTGACATTTTTTTTTATATTTTGTATTAAGAAAAAAAATTATACTATCTTTATGAACTTACATTTCTAAAATCGATCAATTGCGATATAAGAGTACCGTCAGTTCTTTGAAATTCAAGTGTAACTAGGTCGTCGCTTACATTCGATGTAATAGTTTCCTGTATAACTTCTCCACCCTGTAATAAAAAAATACATATTTTTTGAGATTTGTGTCTACCTTGAAGATAAAAAGACATTAATTAATAAAAACTAATAAGAAAATTTAGATTTATGTTTGACAAAAAAAAAAAACAGATCAGTATAAATTATACAATTTAAGTGTTTGTCCTACTCCTAACTATATGCTAACTGTTGTTAAAATGTAAATATATACAGCTGTCAACAAAATAATAGCAGCGCTACTTTTTTCTCATTTCTTTTTATCATATATTCTTTGTTATTGCTTTTTTTTCTCTAACTTTAGCTTTTTCTGAAACTCTTATTCTACGCTGTCATTATCACCATCAATCATATCAATATGCATTATATCAATAAAATAACGGCCCTTTGTTTAAAAAATTGCAAATTTTGGACACACAAAATAATAGCAGCAGTTTTATAAATATTCAAAAAATTAACTTTTATTCAATAATTTCATCAAATTTTATAATTAATATAATTTATTTAACATATTAATATTTTGTACAATAACCCTTCACTTTCATAACATCACCACATCTTCATGGTATTGAAGTCACCAGTTTATTGCACCGCTCTATGGGTATTCCCCTCCACATACTTTGTACAGTCCACAATTCTGCCTGATTTTTGGGGTTGTGCTTGCCAACGCCACGTTTAACATCCCCCACAAATGCTCAATGGGATTTAGGTCTGGAGATTGCGCTGGCCAATCTAAGACCTGTATATCCTTACGCGGGAACCACTCTTTCGCAATACGGCTTGTGTGCTTTAGGTCATTGTCTTGCTGGAAGACCCATCTGAGAGGCATGTCTTCTTCAGCGTAAAACAGCATCACTTTCTCCAAAATTTGGACATACGCATGTTGATCCATAATGCCATCAATTTTTTTTATGGGCCCAACACCATTGTACGAAAAACAACCCCAAACCATAATTTTGCTGCCTCCATGCTTGACTGTTTTCATGGTGTATTTTGGCTAGAACTCTGTGTTCGGTGGAAGCCAAACAAAATTTCTAGACCCAGTGCCACCAAAAAGAACGATTTTGCTTTCGTCTGAAAACAAGACGTTCCGCCACTTCTCTCGTGTCCAACCACCATACTTTTTTGCAAAAGCAAGGCGTTGAACCAGAGGACGTTTGGAGAGAAGTGGCTTTCTTCTTGGGTGGCATGCCTTCAAATTAGCTGTGCGAAGAGTGCGACGCACTGTCTCATCGCTCACATTGAGTTCGAGCTCTTGGTTTATCTTCACAGCTGATTTAAAGGGGTCTTTCTTTAACATTTTGACTATTTGCCTATGGTCCCCGTCCTCCAATTTGCGTTTTCGACCTCTGGTTTCCACTTTTTCCACAAAATTGATGGCATTATGGATCAGCTTTGCAGAAACGTACAAATTTTTTCGATTTGCCTGTACGATTGTCCGGCGCTCCTCATTTGGCGTATGATTTGGCGTAGCTCTTGACTGCAATGTTTTTCTCGTCCCACTGTCTAATAAATTTAACAAAAAAACTCGCAAAATAACAGAAAATGATATTTGCAGAAAATACTCACTGTTTGTTAACTTTTTTAGTTGAATTATACTTTATTTTATTGATTTTAACTATTTTATGCATTAACGCTGCTATTATTTTGTGTGTCCAAAATTAAGAATTTTTTAAACAAAGTGCCGTTATTTTATTGATATAATGCATATTGATATGATTGATGGTGATAATAAAAGCGTAGAATAAGAGTATCAGAAAAAGCTAAAGTTAGAGAGAAAAAATCAATAACAAAGAAGATAATAATAAAAAGAAATGAGAAAAAAATAGCGCTGCTATTATTTTGTTGACAGCTGTACATAAATATTAAACATTGAGTTAATAATAGTATTAAATAAAAATTAAGGAAAACTTTTGCTTACATTTACAATAGTTTCTTGCTCTACTACAGATCTTACTACAGTAGGATCTGGGGGATTATGCTGCAACTTTTCCTACACACCAAGTGTTTACTTTACCTCCTCATGGTAACCACCGGATACTGGTTATATCTTTAGATATAACTTGCAAAACTTGTAAGCGCGGGTGCAAAATCGGGGAAAAAAAGCTCCTTATCAACGGCCCAACTTGGAGGTTAGTGCGAGGGGCTAACAACCCCTCCACAGTGAAAAACTTGAAAGTTATGAGAGAGATACCAGCCTCGGATAATGAACCCCCTCTTATGGTAATCAGACCCGCATTGAGAGTTTGTACCTGGAATGAAAGAACCCTCTACACTCCAGGTGCAATTCAGAAACTTAAATCTGTCCTCTCGCAGTATAAGGCAGATATTACTGCGATCCAGGAAATGCGATAAATAGGATCTGGTACAATGAATAGAAAGAATTACGACATTTATTATAGATGATTTTATATACGAGTATTTGGATGCGGATTCGTCGTGGGAAATCGGCTTAGATCGAAAGTCATTGATTTCAAACCAATAAGTGATCGCCTGAAAATCAGTATAACAACACCCGACGTTTCTTTAAAGGGTCGATGCTTCTGGTTTCAGAACCTGCAACACAAATATCGGCACGTACCAGTGTGGCTTTAGGCCAGGCAGAACAACGATGTACCAAATATTCACACTGAGGCAGATCCTGGAAAAGGCCAACTAATTTAAAGTCGAAACCCACCATCTTTTAACGGACTTTAAATCTGCTTATGATAGCATCCACCGCCAAGAGCTTATGATGGCGATGTCTTGATTCGGGATTTGTGCCGCATGACGCTAAACAATACGCAGTGCAGTGTGCAAATGGGTAATAGCTCATCCGAGTTATTGTTATTCCAAACTTGCGCAGGGTTAAGACAAGGAGATGCGTTGTCATGTGACTTCTTCAACATAGTTCTGGAGCAGATAGTGCGTAAGGCAGGTGTGAGCACGGGGGACACTATCTTCAACAAATCCACCCAGCTCCTAGGCTATGCGGACGACATAGAAATAATGATTGAAGAACAGGCGAAACTAGTTGGTTTGAAGTGAATGAGGACAAAACAATGTACATGTTATCAACAAACAAAGCAACATCTGTCCACCGCCTAGGACAAAACGTCACTGTTGGTAGCAGCAATTTCGAGGTAGTTAAGGAGTTCACCTACCTTGGAACAAACATCAATCCCATGAACGAAACCTTAGTTGAGATCCGAAGAAGAATTACACTACCCAACCACTACTGCTTCGGTTTGGCCAAACAAGTGGGTTCAAAACTCCTCACTCGAAAGACAAAGTGTCTGCTATACAAAACTTTAATTTTACCAGTTTTACTCTACGGCGGGGTGGCGTACGAATGGTCGACAAAAAAAATGTCGACTGGCCAACTGAAAACTTTACAGACTCTTAAAATGTCGATTGAAATTTGATCGACAAAAAAAAATTGCCCATTTAAATGTCGACTACAAAAAATGTCGACTGAAAAGTTGTCGGTTAAAATGTCGACTGTTGTAAAGAAAAAAAAACATGAATGTAAGCTTTTATCTGAGATTTCACATGCATGCGGCGAATGTAAACATTACAAGTAAACCGAGAGTGACTTGTTGATCGCCGCATGCATGTGAACATCATTCCCTTTGTCACTGTCGACCTTTTACTAGTCGATATTTTCAAAATCGACATTATAAGAGTCAGCATTTTGTTCGGTGGGTATTTTTATCAATCGACTTTTCGACAATCGACATTATAATGGTCGACTTTTTTAAATCGACATTTTAAAAATCGGCAAATCGTACCCAACCCTCTACGGCGCCGAGTGCTGGACGATAATTAAAAAAGGGAAATTGATACTGGGCACTTTCGAAAGAAAAATTCTTCGACGGATTTTTGGAGAAGAAGATACAACCGAGAACTGTATGAGCTGTACCAAGATGTGGATGTAGTCCAGAAGGCCAAGAAAAACGACCACATTGATCTGGCCACATCGAGCGAATGGACAACGGTCCAGCCAAGAAAGTATTCTCAGCGCAGCCCTCAGGTTCAAGACGACAAGGAAGACCGAACCTACGGTACAAGTGACTGCGGATGCCACAGCGCTTGGTCTCGGTGACTGGAGGGTGCATGCGAGGGAACGTTCACGATGGAAGACTGCAGTATCTCAGGCTGAGACCCTTCATGGATTGTGAGCCAGATAAGTAAGTAAGTAAGAACTACAGTACAGTTAACCATTTCTTGAACCACAACACCTACTTCTTGGCCAAAAACAGTTCACAAAAAATCAGCTTGTTACTTAAAGTAAGAGGTCATCTCATCAATTTGAACTACTTTCCTTACCGTCCACAATTGATAATATTGTGCGATTTATGCATTCGCAAAAAACGCGAAGATGTATTTCATTTTCTGGGAGTTTGTCCAATACTAAAGGAGTTCCGAAAGCGCTATTTTGGGATAGATATACACAGTTTAGAAGAAACGATCAACATCTTGAATGGAGAACTTTGTTGGGACCTTCTGTATGAATACTCATTGAACGCTCTTCGCTAAAGAACCAGAATAGTTGAGGAAAAATTTTAAGGTTTTAAAGTTTGAAAATTGTAAAGATTATTTTATTGAATTGCATCTAATTAGCTTTTTTTTCGTATCTATCAATTTAAAAAAAATGTCAGTCTGGTAGACGGCCTTCGGCCAAACCATTTAAAGACTTGTGTAATCTTACAATTAACAATATAATGTTTTGTTCTTGTATCTTTTGAAGTCAATAAAACTAAACTAACTAAACTAGTTGTTATTAACAAATGTATATAACGAATTCTGCCATTTAAATGCTTTGTAAACCTGTTGAAAGATTTTAGTAAGACCGCCTTAAACACTATAAAAAAGGCCAATTCTAGGTCCTACACTGTTGTTTATGATCAACAAATTAAGTAGGTATGATGAAACTAATCAATTGCTATAATTTCAATCAAAAACGTTGCTTAGTATGTCAAACTTAAATGTTGTTTTCAACAAGAACTTCTGACTTCATTTTAATAAACTTTATGCCCTAATTGTTAATCAACCTACAAACACTGATAAAGTTCGCACTTCAACATAATTCCAGTAATGCACAGATAGATCTGATATGAAAACAAGCTACTATTTCTTTTGCACATTTAAAGCATTCCACTAATCAGTTGTTTAGGGCCTTTGAACTTCTTTCAAAGAGAAAAATCAACTGACAGTGCTCGAAACTCATAGTGATCTGTCTGTAATCCCCGAACAATATATCAAACATGTACACACATCTTTCGCACCAATTAATGAATGATAGCCAATGCTGGATACGATCAATTATACACCAAACCCAAAGATGTAACTTATATGCAAAAAATAACATTTAAAGTGTTATCATCTTCAATTCGATAAACTAAAGTTTAGTTTTTTTCAGACAAAAGAATTTCATTCAAGTGTCCTTCACTCTCTTGATCTTAGAATAAAAACAAAATAGTGTTATCGATATTAACATACAGATTGAATCAATATTTCACTTTGAACTATCTATTTACTTAACAAAATATTTATAATAATTTTTACCTGATTTTGAATATTTATCAAAAGTTGACTTTGTACATTTGACAATACGATGAAAAGAATAATTACCCCCAGTACAAGGTATTTATTTTTATCGTTATTTAGATTATTCATTGTGAGTAGTATTAATAATTAGCTTCTAGTTTCAGTCAAACCGAGAAGCAAAGTTCTTTTTTAGAGAAAAAAAAAAACATTACAAAGGAAATAAAAATTATTTCTCTTGTTTTTCACAATTTCACTTCTCACTAAACATACAAAAAAGTTAAGTTATTGTGACAGAAGCAGCGCCGACCCATTTTGATACTCGAAAAAATGACATTTCGAAATGGCAGCGTTCGAAACGGAATTGAGTTAATTTTACCTGAACAAAATGGACAACTTCAGTTTGAAGTAAACAAAGTTTCTGTAAAATTTTGTATTGATGAAAAAATGTGTGAGTAAAATGTTATGTTCTTTTCAAATTATTTGTGAAAATAAAATTAATTCTATCCAATGGAAATAGATTTTAATACATAAAAAGAAAAATGCCTATATCATAAAAAAAACGTAGTTTTCTTTTGCAAATCCTGGAACTTCCAAAGAAAAGAAAGCATCAAATTTATGCAATTGAAAATGGTAATCGACAAAGAAATTTATGTGAACAAAGTTTTGCTTGTGTAGTGATCGCACTACATACCAACCCCCAACATATACATTTTCCCTAATGCCGTGCGTTTTCCCAAACACTTCAATCACTGATATATACACTATATACATTGACTCACAAACAAATCGTCACAAGGTCATCATAATACCCACTCGTCATAGCTACGTCAAAACCCATAAACTGCTATGAGTAATAAATATCCAATGTCCAACGGATTGTAAACAAATCCAATGCACTAATTGCAGGCATTGAGGAATACCCATACTAAATAATGCTGAGAATGCATCGCAGCAAGGGTCGACACTATGAGTGAAGTGGGTATGTGTGAAATATGATGCGGCGGCACTTTTGTGACCAACAGTTCGGAATATTATGAATTTATATAATATTTAAAAATTCCAACCAGGTCTCAAGTAATTATTGAATATTTTCAAGTGGGTCAATATTACCAAATAGAACCGATTGTGTAATCATCGGTTGGTGGATGATAGTTGGAGGAATGCATGTGTATTGAGGAAAATTGGTTAAAGAAAAAGTATAAAAAGTCAGGAATAGTTTAAGAAAGTTACAGAAAGATTTACCATAACATTCAACAAATTAGAACTAAAATAATCCATTATCTAACAAGGTTGCAGCCTAGCTCAAGACAGCGGGCCTTTGTTTTAAATAAATAAAGATAATAAAACTAAAATTAAAACTTAAACAAGTTAAATAAAGAGTCTTTTATTTTTTCCAAAATCTTTCCTGTCCGTATTCTCACTCTTCTCGCAACATAACGAGAAAGCACGGTTGAGAACGTATAACACTTGTTATAACAATTAAATACATATCGATGAGCGTGACGTCGCAACGCATGGTGAAGTGGTGATTTTGTATAGCTCACACTTCACCGTCTTCTCCCATTGAGCAAAATATTTCTTGTAGGTACATAAATATAACATTTTCAACGCTAAAAAAACACTTAACAAACATTTAGATTACGCACTTTTTATTTTAGAAACGTTTTTAAAAAAGTTTTCGTTAAAGAGTTTTGTCTCTTCGACAAAATCCTTTGAGATAGCAATCTTTTACTTCTCTAGGTCCAAAGCTTTGGAGTCTTTTATAAAACCCTGTATTTGTTCTTCAATTTTAAGTACATTTTCTTCATCACATTTACTATTTTTGCAGCCTGGGGCCTTGACGGAGTAGCGCACGAAGAACAGGACTTACATTCAACGGACAGAACTTTCCCTTCATCTTTATATTGGAATGAAGAGTACCTTCTCGAGTCACCAGAAGTCGGAAATGCATCTAATGGTATCTCCTCTGAAATCTAAAATAGATATGCACATAGTAAAACTTCAATTTGTTTATTTATTTATCAATACTTTACCTGAGGGGCGGCTGTCCTCCACAACGAAATCAAGATTGTTGTTTTTATGCTCAACAACAATTGTGTGGTTTTTATTAAATAAAGGCCATTCCATTGGTGAACCTCCGGAAGGGGTGACGGTTTTTTTCGTTAATATAAAAGACAAACAGTTTACACTACTCTTCGGCCCAAAGTTCCGGCAGGTACTCTTCATCTTGGCTTCCGCAAAGTTTTCTTTTTTATTTTTTTCCTCTTCCATATTCTGTTAATTCTTTGTGACACAAACTAAGGAATTGGTTTGAGGTGATCGTCTAGTTTGTGTCAAAACACAAACTAAAATGTTGGTGGAATGGGCTATAGAATGGTTTCTGCAAGTGCTCGGACTCTCATATAAGTCTATAATGCTCATGTGCGCGCCTAGCCTAAACACTATTACTTACCAGGACCAAATTTATTTCAAAATGAGATATTTGTTTTGACAGCAGCCATCAGCTGTTTTGTTTACATTAATTTGAGCGGTGAATATTTCGAAGGGTTTAATTTAACTTTGAACTGCTACTAGTTTTCAAAAGGTTTTATGTAAAACGTGTGGTTTACGAAAACTTGTGGCTTACCAAAAATGTATGTGAAAACTTCAGTTTTCGATGTAGTTTTTCGGCAAAAACTGGGTTTTGGACTTGGTATGAAAAGCCTATAAGACATAAAGCACAGCAAATAGCAAAGAAGTTGAAGTTATACATTTAGACCTATTCAAGTTAGATTCATGAAATTGTGTTTTGTTCTGTAAAGCTTTTTATAATTTGATGTGAAAACACTGTTCCTATTGAAAAACAGCTTGAAATGATACGAAATTTTAGAAAAAAAAATATCACCAAGTGTGAAAAAAAAACTAATTTTTGAATCAAAAAAATAAAATTGTTGGATCTGGTGCTGTTTTAATCTGCTTCTCCCTTTAAAGATAAGTATTGCACTTTACTTTTGTGTGGTCTTAATTAAAAATATAAACATAATCAATCTGTCAAAGTGGCTGTGTCCTCAAAGCGTTGCGTTCAGAATTCTTGAGAAATCAAAAATTAAGTATCTGCTTTTATACGTATGTATATTTTAGGCCTTGAAAATAATAAATTGTTAAACACACATTTATGTATCCTTGATTCAAGTTTATTTACGTATAAACTAATAACCAAAATAAACACGTTTTTTACTAAGTAGTCCTCTTTTACAATAACTACTACATTGTCTTTAAAAAAGGCAGAACTGATTTGACATTAATATTGGTTGAAAATTATAATCCGATATGGATTCAGACGATTTAATTATAGAAAATAAAAATATCTTTTAAGATGCTGTTCTGCAGTCCTTGCTTCTAACAAGGAGGCAAAAAGTGTATACAAAAAATTGAACCATTTACAAAATATGACGGTTTAGAGTTTTTTCGACACAACAGGAATACATTTTTTTTTGGCAAGAACTGGCATTTCCAGTTCTGATCTTTTTAAGGAAAACATCAGTTCGGCTGTCAACAGAGGTGGAGCGATTTCAATTGAACTAATTATAATGACTTTATATCTTGCCGCAGGATCTTACCAGAAGGATGATGGCAAGTCAAAATTATGAAATACATATTCAATGTTTTAAAATGTTGTTCTTCTCCAGGTAATTGCCAAAATATTTCCCAACAGAACGTCAGCAATTGTAGAGAAATTTATTAGGGCCTTGCCCTCTTAATAAAAGGACTCTATCAAATTAATCAGTGAGCCCTCCGAAACTGCGTCAGTAAAAATAAAATTGTTTGATTTTGCTAGCTTTCCACAATGTATAGATTTCCACTCCTATCAAAATAAAGAATCCAAGTCAAGTATTCGTAGCATGGCACAGGTTCAGGTAGGTTTGGATCAATAAATGTTAAATGTTGACATCAGAAAATTGTCTTCATATATGAAATACTACCATTTTTCTTGTATGTTGTATGTGATGCAATTAGACGTTACAGATGTTGCTACCGTAATATGTGACCGTCTAAAGCCCATCGTCAACAACCTGATAGGTCCTTATCAGTGTGGTTTTAGACCAACTAAGTCCACAGTTGATCAAAAATTCACATTACGGCAGATCCTGGAAGAAACCCAAGAACACCAAATCGACACCCACCATCTTTTCATCGATTTCAAGGCCGCATATGACAGCATCTACAGGGATGAGCAGTATAGAGCCATGTCTAGTTTTGGCATCAATGCCAAACTCGTCCGTTTGTGCAGGATGACCATGGAGAATTCACGCTGCTTCATAAAGGTTGGAAACAACTTAACACAACCTTTTGATGTCAAAAAAGGGTTTAGACAAGGTGATGCGCTATCATGTGATTTTTTTAACATCGTGCTTGAAAGAATAGTGCAGAGCTCACACGTCAACACTAGAGGCACTATCTTTCAAAAGTCTGTCCAATTACTACCATATGCTGATGACATTGACATAATCAGAAGAACTCAGCGTGATTTCAATAGGGCTTTGTGAGTATTGAGGCAGATGGCGACGTCTTGGTCAAAACGTTACCATCGACAGACGTAACTTTTTTAGTAGTCAAGGACTTCGTCTAGCTAGGCGCTCCACTGTAGACGCAGAAAACAATACCAGCGCTGGTATCAAACGAAGCATAACTGTTGCTAAACGCTGTTTCTTTCTTAAGAAAGCAGTTGAGTGGAAAAGTCCTCTCGAATAAGCAAAGTGTCGCTATATAAGACCATTATCATCCCCGTCCTGCTATACGGTGCAGAATCATGGACTATGACAAAAGTGGATGAAAGCACCTTGGTTCGGTTCGAGAGAAAAGTTCTTTGTGTGATCTTCAGTCCCGTATGCATCGAAGGGGAGTAGAGGAGAAGATGGAACGATGAGCTGTACGGGTTGTACAGCGACGTACACTTAGCCAGAAGTGTAAAAGTCCAACGGCTTAGATGGCTGGGTCAAGTAGAGCGCATGGAAACCAATGCTCCGGCCCGAAAGTGACCTCACCCAACTTGGATCGCGAAGCTGGAGACATCTAGCTAGAGACCGAGCTAAATGGAGAAGTTTGTTGGGTGAGGCCCTAGTTCACACAGGACTGTAGTGCTACCTTAAGTAAGTAAGTAAAAGGTTGTTGCTCTTTGGAGAGGTTGATTTGGTTTTGTTTTCTAAAATGATGGATATTTATAAGAACAAAAACACAATTGACTTCTTTTTTTTTATTTGTTTATAATAAAAACATACACATTTGTTGTTCTTTAATTAAAATTAATAAAATAATAAGCGCTAAGCAATAAGAGTAAAATATAGTTTCTGTTTTCTTTAACTGTTTTTCCGGTTTAAATATGCACATTCCCTGAAGTGGTTTAAGACACAAAATTGTTGACATTGGGCTTTTTTAACGCACGTGGGTCTTGCAGAATGGACGTCCGCCTTTGTCGTAGAAGCTCTGTCCTTCAAGATTCTTTTTGCATTATGTGCAATTGAAACATTGACTGTGATAGTTATTGCCCACATGCAAAGCACTTAAGCAGTATTCATATGAGCGCGACCAACGAACGACGAATGAATTACAAAATGTGAGTTTATATACGATTGAAGACATATTTCCACACAAATTCTTAACAAAACGATAGCAATATAGTTTCTATTTGATTTATGATGCATACTTTTATTTTTCAATATCATATATTAATAAATTTAAGAAAACAAATTTATTCGTCGCGAAAAAAATTGAAGTAGATACGAACTGTCAAACTTTATTCGCGTTCAACATTATCCACACTCGCAACGAATAAAATAATCGCGTACTTAACCTACAAAATTCATTCTTGTGTTGGTTTCGGTGATCAAAGTCAAACTTTATTCGCGACGAATTAAAAACTCTCATGTGAAAGAAATGTCAAAATCGACGAATATTCGTTCATTCGTTGGTCGTTGGTCGTGCTCATGTGAATAATGCTTTAGTGTTAAAGAGTTCATTCCAATTAGCTTCACAATACGCCAGACCTTCTTCTAGGAAGAATGGAGTGTTGCCAAAGAGCTTGCCACAGTTTGCACAAGTGAAGCACTCTGGATGGAAATGCCTTCCTTCTTTCCATTGCACTTGCTGCAAGTTGGAGCCAAGTACTTCTCGAAGCAATACTCGCAGTACAAGTCGCCCTTTTCGTCAACGAATCCAACGTCTTGCAATGGACGATGGCAATTACCATTGATACACATGAAGTGGTCGGGACACCAGATGCGACCCAAAGCAGTAATGAAAGGTCCCGACTTGATCTCCTTCTCACATTGACAACACACAGGACGCTTACCGTCCTTGTGAAGCTGACTTACAACAGCTTTAGTCTCATCGATTCCCTGTTCGTCCTCAGCAGCTGTTCTCCTGGTAGGTTTTACTGAAATTTCATAAACCGGAGGATTGACATGGTGGGTGTCTGATATGGACTCATCGCGTTCTATGTATGAATGCCGGTCGTTGGCTTGAGCCCACACTCCACAGAGATCTCTCCGTCTTTGTTGGGGCGTTTGTTCTTATTGCGAAAGATCACAGTTTCTAGGGGCACAAGTTCAGTGGTTGAAGATTGGATTGCAGCTAGGGGCGCAGCCGGAACCTGGACTGGGGTCTGTGGTTGGGCTTTTTGTTGCAAAGCCATCGGATCTTGGGGTGGTGGAATGGGAATTGTTACTAGAGCCGTTTTCACCTCTGGGTTTGTTGTCATATTTTGACTTTTAACAGTGGAGTTTTGCAACAAGTTCTTCATGTGATGCTTTGTCTGATTGAGACATGCTTCCATTGTTGAAGAACATTGACACTGTTCTGTTTAAGTCGCTGCTGAGCTTTCTGTTCCAATTGCATACCTACTTGCGTAGGCTTTAGATCTGCAAGCGTGGGCTTCCTGCGTGGTAATGTGTACGAGGTAATGGGGAATGTCTGTTTTGGAGCGTTAATAGTGTTAGGCTCTTGGGGACCAGCATTGCTCCTTGGCAAGGAAGCATACATATTATTTGCTGGCTGTTGCTGCACCAGTTGTTGTTTGCAGCTGATGGTGGTGGATATGAGGTTGGTGATTTGGGGGCAGCTGCCGGAGCTGGAGCACTATATGGACGAGCGAAACCCTGATTTACCTTGTAGTTGACTGAAATTCCCTTACCGGGTGGGATAACGCTCCTTATTACGTTGCCATGCAACGTTACACATTGGAACTGATCGCCGTCCTACCCGGTGTGTGAGTTAATTGAATCATCAGCTCTGCCACCACTGGGGGCTTATCCTTGTGCGCTGACACCATTGGTTTGGACGGAGGCTCCACCGTTGCTAGTATTATTGCCGCCAGATGATGCATATCGATTGTTCGAGTTCATATCGTTTTCGTTTTGCTTGCCACTATTAAATATTAAATCAATTACTATTCCACTATTCCTATTATCGGAGATCTTCTAAATATAAACTAGCCAATTGTTAGCTATGATTACAGCTGATATAATTTAATATGAAAATTGCATTGACATACTATACATGGACTGCTAGTAGCCAACTTCACGATGGTTCCACTTTTAACGGACAAAACACTAGCGCAAAGATTGCTATGCGGAAAAATTGTGTAACATTTAATACTCACATCCACTGCTGTCGTTTTTGCTACTATAGTAGTATTTTACTATTTTCAGAGTCAATTGCTACTCTACCCACGGACGAAAACTACTCCCCAAAATAAAACGGAAAAGACATTTGTATATAATGCCCCAATAATAGTGCAACAGCAGAAAGAAAATTTTCAGATATAAGCCTTATAAAAGATAAAAAAAGAAATTCACTCAGGGTAGAAACGGTAAATGTCAATGGAAAATTGTGTATCTCATATTGGCCCCTCTACGTTTATATGAAAAATTGAACTGGAAATGATTCAGGATTAAACTCCTTGTATATGTAAATGGATCTGAATTCGGATTCCTCGATTTTAAAAGCATTTTTCTCTATAAGCTCAGAGAAGGGCTGTGACTAGTGAGTATAGCCTGAGCACATCAAGTACGCTCTGAGCATAGTTTGATCACAAGAGCTCTCCGACTTATTAATGAAATACATTGGAGTAATAAACTGTCAATAAGTCTAAGAATTTTTACAAATCGTTTTTGACAGATAAGTTATCTGCTCTGCGCTTAAAAATAAAACGCCAAATGCTAAACTTTTTGAATACTTTTAACATTCTTCTGTTCCATGGTGTCAATTTTGTTATTATTTATTATTTGTTAATTTATTTATTTACAGAATTCAATCTGTCAGAAAACAGCTGGTTTTGTATACAAAGCTGTAACTTCAATTCGATTTTAGCTTAATCTTTCAACCCATCGTGAAAATATACTTGGGTTGAAATCTCCCTTTGGATTGGATTCGATTCCTCAATCCACTATTGCAATCGGGGTTGCACAGTGCACACCCCTGCCTTATGCATTGTCTATCTTTTCAGTCCACACTCCACATTGTATGTAAAGCAAATGTATACAGGACGGCAATTCAATCGGGATCGGAAAACGGCAATACGGACGGCACCTTCTTGTATATTTTTGCCGAAAAATATTAGACGAAGAAAAATTAGTTTTATAGTTACTTAAAAATATAATTTTCACAACAAAGATGATTATTAAAAACTAAAAATCTAAAACTAATCATAAATTTGGACCAATTGGAAAAAAAGCTAATTTTATCAAACAACAATGGCTGTAACTCTGCACTGCAGTCGAATACATAATTCGACCACCACTGGACATTCACAATTAGTAAGATCCCTCGAACGAATTTTGGAAGAAGCCAATCTTAGCGGAGAGCTAATCTTAACAAATCGCAAATTAAAAGATTTTCCAAAAGCCGCAACAAAATACAATTTGTCGGATACTGTAATTGCAGGTGGGTGCATTTTCAATCCACATTTCAAATGTTTGGGTGTGGTGTCTGAAAAAAGAAATTAATTATTTGTCCATTGGGGTGAAATCCCCTTACGAATGTTAATTTACAATTTTATTTTACTTCATTTATTACATTTATTTAAATTTAATTTGGTCTATAAGATTGAAATATGAATGAATTTCTAGTTTATTAGCTACGTGAGTTTAATGACCCATCAATGACTTATGAGTGAACCTTACCATTTGCATTTCCTGATTAATCAATATCGATATTTTATTGAACTCACGAACCTCTCTCGTAACCTTTTGAATCTTTTAGTTGTGTATAGTAAAATAATTAATTATTTTTAGTATTTTTTCGGTTGCTTACTGGAAATAGATTCAAGGATGAAACAAGGCATTGGTTAAAGTTAAAAGTAAGAACAGGAAATGCCATCCTCATCAGTAATTGGAAAGTAATTTCCTGCTAAGTATAAAATTCATAGTTTTAAATAAACATAAGTTAGGTATACAAATATGAAACAATGAAGAACATTTTGGACTCAATGCAAAAATCTAAAAGAAAACATTTGTGTTATCTTATATTTGAGTTTATGAGTCTTCATGTTTTTGTTAGAATTTGTTTTAATCAACATCAGCGTTAGAGCTCCGGCATAAAAACGGTGTTCCTAATCCGCTCCCAATAACGTTTACCTAGTTTAAGTTTTGTATTAATATCTGTTTATGGTTCGATGTAGATTGTGACAATTCATGGATTGTAGCGCCTACTTGAACGTTTTTCTTTACATAATGGGCCAACAACTCTCCGAATGAATAATCTGTGTTTAAAATGAACCATCCAATTTTTCTTTTGTTGGAAAATCATTTATATAATATATTATATGTATGTAAAGCTACACTCCGCTTCAACTAAATACGCACAAAGATTTTTAAAAATACTTCTTAATCTTTTTCAAATATTCTTTATAGGTTATATTATAGGTTATGTTAAGAAGAAAATTTGAAAAGGGTTATTCAAAATCAACCACCAGTTTTTCTTTCGCCCGCTGGCAAAGCTTTCTTTCTTTCTGACTTCCGTGTAGATGCAATAGCTGGGAAAGACTGTGTGGCAAGGCATTCCACATTCGCATAGTACGGCTAAAGAACGAATCTCTCTACTTGACAGTACGACCGAAGTTGAACTCGAGGATATATTGATGAGCATTCCCAGAAGCGCGAGTATTACGGTTGAACTGTGTAAGGGGAGGAATGCAGCTGGCTATTTCTCTAGACCATAAACAATTAAAATAACGGTAAAAGAGGGTGAGACAAGAAACATTTCGACCATGTTCAAGTGACGTAAATGATGTTATGATGGTAATATCACCAATCAATCTAAATGCTCTACGTTCAATACTATCCAAGAGGGTTAAGTAAGTTGCAGGAGCACCAGCCCAGATATGGGAGTTATACTAAAGCTTTGGACGTATGTAAGTCTTGTAAATAACAGCCAGATCAGAGGGGGAGAAAAACTTCTTGCATCGCCTTAGAAAACCCAAACATCATGCGGCATTTTTGGCGACATCGCGAATATGATCGTTCCACAAAAGGTGATTGGTGATACACATACCGAGAATATCGAGATGTTCAGTTTCCTCGATGCAAGTGCCATTTATGGATAATGGCAAGGGGGATATACTTAGCTTTAACGATACAAGACAGCATTGCGTTTTCAAAGCATTAAATTCCACGCGGTTTCTTATTCCCCATTGTACAATGCTGTTTAGGTCGGAATTTAAGGAGCTTATCATATTTTGTCGTTGCAATTCCACATCCGAAAAAGAGGGTTGTGAATCTGAAAAATAATATAAAAAAAAATAAATAATATGAAAAGCTAAGAGTATTATCGTTAGCGAAACAATGTATTGGATTAGAAGTTGCAGACAAGAGATCATTAATAAAAATGAGAAAGAGTGTTCGTGATAAAACAGAGCCCTGGGGCACACCAGCATTTATTTTATGGTTTTCAGACTTCAATCCATCCAATACCACTTGTATTGAACGATTCGAAAGGTAATTACTAATCCAATGAAGGAGGGATTCATGAAAACCGAAAGCACGTATTTTCGATAAGAGACCCTGGTGCCAAACCCTATCAAATGCTTTTGAAATGTCAAGTGCAATAATCTTACTTTCTCCAAAACTATGTAAAGATTTGTTCCACTGTTCAGTGAGATGAACCATGAGATCACCAGTGATCCTATTGCTACGAAAGCCGTATTGTCGGTCATAAAGAAGCTTTCGATCTTCGAGATATTTCTTGAGCTGATAATTAGAGTTTTATTCAGGAATTCAAAACTAATGTGCACCGACACCTCCTTTCAACCCCTCTCTCCCTTTCCTAGTGCTCACACTGCAAAAGAATTTAATTAGAACCATTTGGAAGAAAACAAAATATGAGCAACGCTTTCCATTGTTTGTAAGCTCTGGTATTCTTCCTCTTTATTTCTATAACGTTTTAAAAATATTTTTTGATAGAAGTGGCTATCTTTTAAGTCACAATATAGCAGCTTAAGCCTTACACAGTAACGATAGAAACCTTGCCATAATTTTAGTGCACATTACTAATCAATTTTTAAACTTTTCGCTCAACTCGGTTCTTTAACAAAAACATACATAAATGGCTTTTTTGCTTTGACCTCAATAAAATCAATAATATTATCAGGATTCTTATCTAATGTTTAGTTTACTCTTTTTTCCGTTCATTAATTTAAATTATCAACAATTCATAATGTAAAATGTCAAATCCTTTTATATCTTGAATTTCTTTTGGTACTTTCGATTCTTGTCTTTGGCAACAGATTGTGCCTTCTTCTTATCTTCCAAATGTAAAAAACTTAAATATGATAATTTAATATTAGATAAATAAATTGTATTATAAATCTTGTTAAGTTAATTTTGTTGTGTTTAGATTTATGTTTAAATTTAAAATATTTAATATTCTATTTTGGTAATAAGAGGAAAATAAAAAAAAGACTTAAATGTTGACGACGAAAAAGAGTTATGATTACTTTAATCATTTTTAGATTACTAGATAACTCTCAAAATGTATACTTTATTTTATCAGGCTCTTGATCCTTGTCTTTGTACTTTGCTTGGGAAACGAAGGCCTTCCATTGTCTTCGTTCCCTTAATACTTGATGTTTAGACCAGAAGTTCGGTCTTCTTTTTTGCCGTGAACTTGCGAGCTGTGACTCGAAGATTCCCTTAAACTTTTTTTTAAATCGATATTTGATCACCCTCAATAATCGGGTATCCACAAAATTGACTTGCTTTTCTCGCTTATTGTTGATTTTAGGGAGCGAGAATAATTTGTAATATATAATTAAACCCTGGCTCACGAAAAAACCTTTTAAAATTATCTTGGAAATCTCTTCATTATACTGTCTTTCAAAAACGAGGAAAAGTGCGAGGTGTTATCAAAAAGTACCCGGAGTTTTCGTTTTTTTCAAAAAAATATTTATTTATTCGTTTACATAAATGTGGTCCCCTTCGAAGTAGACCGACACCCCCCAGATATAATACACTTATGCCAGCGTTTTTTTCAATCTTCGAAACACTCTTGATATTCACTTTTTGATATGTCCTTGATCATTCTCAGCGATTCGGCCTTTATTTCTTTAATTGATGAAAAGCGCCCTCCTTTCATGGGTCTCCTCAATTTTGAAAACAGGAAAAAGTCACACGGCACGGAGCTATATCTGGTGAATATGGAGGCTGGGGCATAACTACGGTATTTTTTTTGGCCAAACAAAATTACGAACAAGCAACGACGAGTGAGCAGGTGCGTTATCGTGCAGCAAAAGCTATGAGTTGTTTTTCCATAAATCTGAGCTTTTCTTTGGATTGTTTCACGCAAACGTCGCATAGTTTCAAGGTTATACTCCTTATTAACCATACAACGTTGTGGTAAGAACTCTTGGTGCACTATGCCATTATAATCGAAGAAAACAATAAGCAAAACCTTCACATTTGATCGAACTTGACGTTCTTTTTTCGCTCTTAGTGACGTTGGATGCTTCCAGGTGGACGATTTGGTTTGGTTTCGACACCATAGCCGTACACCCATGTTTCGTCACCAGTTATGACCCTTTCAAGCTAACTTGGATCGTCGGTGACGTCATTTAACAGCTCCTAAGCGATGTTCATGCGATTGTATTTTTGGTCAAAATTCAGCTGATTTGGAATGAATTTTGCAAAAATCGTCGAGCTCATAAGAACACGTCGAACCTTAGCAACTACCCCAGACAAATTAAACAGTGAATATAGCTGAAAATTGCATCATACTGTAGGGACATGTATACCAACACAATTTAAAAAAAATGTTGACCTTCGGACTCTCCAGACCCGTGAAATTTAAAAATTCCGAGTACTTTTTGAACACATCTCGTGTATTTGAAAACTTACTCTATCTCTATACCCTCTTTATTCCATAAAAAGAAAAATTATACAGACGAAAATATGAAATAGCCAATAATATGTCATATTTACAAGTTACTCATATAAGACAATCTTATTTAAAAATAGTTCAAAGTAGACGAAGAAACGTTTAAAAACTTTGTCTTGGCGGATTTTAAACAATGTAAACATTTCAACAGAAAATGACAGATAAGGAACCCTTTTTAACACTCTGTGTGCCATTTTTCTTCAAAGTAAACAATATCGCTTTAGAACAGAAAACAGCTTAAATGCTTATTTTTATAATTTTTTTTATAAATTGAATAGGTAAAGTGATTAAATTGTGTATAAAATTAATAAAGAAGGGAACTAACAACAACATTGGCCACTCCCTTATTCTTAGGTATTTAGAATTAATTCCAAAGCGCACAGACTAAACCATCCCCCAACTGCAATTCGACAGAAACTGCCAGATATCTACATCTCCCTGATCTTTCTGGGAGGATTGGGCATTCCTGGAAAACGAGTCAATCTATTTTTATACACATGGTTCAAATACAAAAGAAGGGGTTGGTGGAGGTGTGTACTCTGAACGACTAAAATTAAGTTCGCCTTCAAAATTATTGTAGCTTGTTCCAGGCGGAACTTTTGGCAATAAAAGAAGTCCTGTTCTGGCTTAAAACAAAGCGTGTTATCAGCATCTGATATCCGTATTTTCTCAGGCACTAGGTGGAACAACATCACCACGTGTCAAGTCAAAAAATATCTGGCCAACACTGGATTTAAAACGTTCAAGGTGCCTGCTCTCTCTAAGCAGATCGCATATAAGCTCGATAATAGGTGTCATAACCGGACACTGTCTGGCGTATTCTCAAATGACTTTTGCAGAAGCTGTATGGACGAGGAAGAGGAAGAAACAGTTCATCTTCGCTGTACATGCCCTGCTCTGGCTCGAAAACGCAAGAATTACTTAGGAGAATTCTTATTTAACAATCTAAACGATCTAAATCATATCACAATGGGCCATTAAACTGGCCTAAGTTAGTCCGTTTCCATCTTGGACAGCCACTATTAAATAATGATTTGCTTCATTCCTAATCGTGCTAGTACACAGTTCACAATTTAATTATTACAAAATGTTGTTCCAAATATATTTCTAGCGAAAAAGTTATTGTTATATAAATTAATTACAAATTATTATTTAATTATTCAAATTCATTTTCTTAACTTAATGTGTATATTCTATTTTCAGATTTATCACGAAATAGATTCTGCGAACTACCTGAAGAAATTACAACATTTGCGTTCCTCGAAACACTCCTCTTATATCATAATACCATTCGACATATTCCTGAATCAGTGAAACATTTGAACTTACTTACTTATTTGGATTTACGTAGCAATCAGCTTTCCACTCTCCCCAAAGAATTATGTTTTATGCCTTTGCAAGTATTGTTGGTATCCAACAATAGATTGGTTTCATTACCAGATGAATTAGGTCGTATGGATAAGCTGACAGATTTAGATGCTTCCTATAATCAGTTAACAGCTCTTCCGGCAAGAATTGGTGAACTACGAAGTTTGAAATCATTTTCGTTACGTAACAACCAAATACTATATCTTCCAAGAGGTAATTTATATGATTAATTTTAAATAAATATTTATATTTGGAATTTTTAAAGTGCGGCTCGAATTTGAATTTTTTGTTCGTTTATTGTTTAAAATAAGATTTGTGTTAGAAAGGGTTTGCTATTGTTAATAAAATTAAATTAAAAACCCGTCTTTCATAACTCTTTTGCCTTTCCCCTATATTTAAATAAATAATTATTTCCTTTCTTATTTTAGAAATAAAATCATTTGAAAGTATATTTTTAAGTAAAACAGTTCCTAAATCAGTTACAAGCCCACACATACCATCTGAGTTTCAATACAAAATATAAAATCGGAGCTCCACATAAAGTGGGGTTCTATATCTTTTAACACTCATGTACATTTTAAAGATAATAACTCTTTAAAATATGTTTATTTTATTTTCCATTAGAATTGGCATGTCTTACATTGGTATCTCTAGATGTGAGTAATAATCGCATAGCCAGTCTTCCGTTAGAAATACGTCAAATGAATACCCTTGTAGAATTTAATTTGGGTAACAATCCCCTCACATCTCCTCCAGCTAGTGTAAGTTAAATCTTGGTTAAAGTAGTACATGCATAATTTGTCTTCAAAAATGATTATATCTAATTATCTAATAGCTTTGCGTTCGAGGACTTGTGCACATATTTAAATTCCTCGAAACCCAAGCGACAAAAGATGAAAAAGGATGTCGAGCAGGTGGAAATTACGATGGTTATACAACATTAAGAAGAGCACCAAAACAAAATGTCAGTATATTTGACTCGACTAGAAACCCAAGATACCAAGTCGATTCGGGATATAGTACCTGCGATGGAATGGATAAACGCTGGTCCCATGACCTACCAAATAGTAAATTAAAGAAAAAGAAATTCACGATCTTAAATTGAGATTAATTAATTTTCCTCTAGAAAACTCCAAAATTGATTTACTATCGCCAAGAAAAATACTACCTCCTTCCGTTGTGGATAACTTTGTTTTAGATGCAGACACAAGTAGCGATGACATTACATTTAAACCAGTTGCATCTTCAGAAGAACAATTGATCAAAGACCAGCAAAACTTGGAAGCAAGTTTTTCCCCAGACAACCAACTCAATGACGATGTTATAATTTATTCTCAGACAAGTTCCACGAGCAGGTAAAGATTATTGAAGTTAAATAATCCATTACACATTTGAATTTTTGTACATTTTGTATTTTGTATAGTGGATCCACCCCAGAGGATGACATGCTTGGAGAAAACCATCCGTATACGGAGAAAAATAATAAACATCTTGGAAATATCCAAACATATCGAGAGTACAAAGAAGCACTCAAACAACAACGTAATCAAGAGATTTCAAGTGTTTATAAAGCTAAATCCAAATGTCGATATGAAGGAAATGAAGACAACGATTCTAATTCCTATGATGAACAAGATTCTCGAAGCAAGGAAGAAAAACTAAAAAGTGTGAACAGTTATACTGACACAAGCACAACAGAGGAACAACCAGTTTGTACACCAAAGAAGCCTGTCCAAAAAGTGATTCCATCAAGGAATACAGAACTGATGTCTGCAGTATTTCAAAATAAGTTAAAAGATAAAACATCTAGTCCACATGCAAACGGTGAATGTTTAGGATATGTTAAACCAAGTAGTCCCATAAAAGTACTAGGAAATGGTGATATTGCAATTAATAATAATTCTAATCCGGCGAATGGAGTTGTGCGAAATAAATTTGTTCCGGGGATGGTAACCAAACAACAAAAGTTCGTATCACAAAACAAAGCAAATAGGTAAGATATAATTATATAAATCATGAATCATTCCCTTGATTATAAAAGTTTTTTTTTTTCTAATCTAAAGGTCGGTTACATGGAATCAAGATGTTCCCACTGATAAATTAAGCTTTACTATGCGAAGAGAGTTTGATAGACAACGGGAAGAAACGGAGTTGATGACTCAGCTTAGAAACGTAAGTGCTTTGTTTTTATTTTGTATTTGTTCTTCCTCATAGGAAACTATATGATTAAAAGGATATAATTTGAGGATTCTGTCGTGGTAAAAAAAAAACGACTCAATAGTGAAATTAATGTCTATAAGGCCACATACACATAGATCAGGTTATTGCTTTCCTTTGTCAGTTAAAAAATATCACAGATTGCACCTTAACTTAAACAATAATAAAATTCAAGCTTAAACCCTCTGAATGTAAACATCACAACATTTGATGGAAGTTTAATATTATGACTCCAGAAAGGTATTTAAGAATAATGAATGTGATTTAGTTTTCGGTTGCATTGGCCTCACTGGCGGCGGAACACCTGCATTCACTACGTTTTTTTGTCTCTAGGGTGATTTTTCCGGCCATTTATTGATGTGCTTTCTTTGATCAAATGACCCATAGTATTTTTTTTTCCATACTAATACTTAATATTATAAATGTGAAAGTATCTCTGTCTGTCTGTCTGTAACTCAATCACGCCTAAACTACTGAACCAATTTCCATGAAATTTGGTATGGTATCATACAAGTATTATATGGCGGTTTCGCGCGCCACGTGCTTCAAGTCCCCAACGTTAGACGCAAACTGTGGCTCCCACCAAGTTCCACAAATAATAATTTTAAACCTAAACTTTGCTATGCTCTACCTTTTATCGCCAAACACGACAACAAATAATTCACTGGGTCTGTCTTCTACTTCTGATAGTTCTGTTTCGGCTGAGGCGCGGGCGGGCGTCGCACTCGGTAGACGAGGCAGGTGGTGGCGACGGTACTGCGGCGCGGGGGGAGGACATCACTGAGTGCATTGTCTGACCATGCAAATTGCAGAGAAATCCTGCAAATATTTTATTTATCGTGTAAATGTAATTGTTTCTTTAATACATACATTTAATTTACCAGAAGTAGGTAGGTGGTTTTAAGTTAGTTTTTTTAGTTCATCTGCATATTTCTATTTATTTTGGTTCCTTTTAGTCTAAAAATAAAACTAAAATGTAAATAGTTACGACAATCGTTATAATACTTACTTAATTTAAATAGAACCTTTAAAAAACCTATAATCATGACTGGAATAGCAAAAGGAAAAAATGTTTTAATTCCCAGCATTCCGATAATTCCAACCAATATGCCGTTTAAGTTTAAAAGACTGCACTTTCCTCTGAAAGCAGAATTGGCAATAACAAAAGATAAAGCTCAGGGGCAAACCCTGAAAGTTGCAGGTGTAAATTTAAAAAAAAAATTGTTTTTCTCATGGAAAATCATATGTATCACGAGTCTCAAACCCACGAAATTTGTACGTTCTGGCCAAGAAAGTAAAAAAAAACGTCGTATATAAAAATGTTTTTCAGTAACCTATCTTCTTCTCAAAATGTATTAACCTTACCTAACATAACATATGACAATCACACCTAGGATGGCCTCATAACATCTCAGCACAATTAAAACATACGTACAAAAAAGTACAGCTCAGGTTTTCCAAAAAATCTATAATGCGGACGAAGTCGGGGGTAAAAGCTAGTACTTCATAAATGAATGAATGAGTTTGTTGTATTCAAAATATTTAAAATAAGTCAACATTTTGAAAAAAAAATAAAAAACCAAAAACTCAAAGAAATTATTTTTGTCATACTTTTTTATAGGCACCTACTTTTTTTTTTGATATGGTATATCTGCTGCATTCTTGCTGAAAATTTTGTGAATTTATGCATTGCATGAATTTTGTCGGCACTTCTTATGCAACTAGTTGCATTGTTGATTTGCTCTTTTCAAATAAAATTCTTTTCCTATTCTGTCCGTTTTTATTTTAGCGGTATTATTCTTGCATCTGTTCCTGAACGTCCTGATAAAGGTATGGTTATTTGGTTAATCTTTTGATTAATTAGTGCTGTCCATATGCTTTTGTGTTCCACGCTGTCAAAAGCTTTTTCAAAGTCGATAAAACAGGTAAAGTGGTTTTTCGAATTAATTTTGTTTTCTAATTAACTGGTTGAAAGTCTGAAGGTGGTCAATGGTTAAAAAGCCTTCTCTGAATCCTACTTGCTCTCGTGGTTGATTGTCTTTCATTGATTGTTTTGTTCTTGCATATATAGTCTTCGAGAAAAGTTTATATATTGTCGATATAAGGCTTATAGGTCTGTAATTATTCATCTCATCTTTGTTTCCCTTCTTGTGGAAAAGTATTATATTACTTTGTTGCCATTCTCTAAGTTATTCGTTGCTGTGTCAATATAGAAATTAAAAATTTTGTTATTACTGGTGTCAGAGCTTCATTTCCATATTTTAGAATTTCAGATTTAATTCTATAACTGCCTGCACTTTTTTCAGTTTTTAAAATATCAATCGAAGATGACACTTTAATTTCGTTAAGAAGAAATATATTGTTGTTATCAATTGTCATCAAAGTGGTCAAACTCTAAAGCAATGTCATGTGTTGAATTTAATAGTGATTCAAAGAAACTCTTAGCGGTTTCGTTAATGTCAATTAATTTTGTCTTGTTTTGAGTTCTTTGTTTCAGTGATTTTCTTTTTCTTTACTCTTCGTTTTGTTGATTTTGTAGTTCTAAGAATTTCCTTTATTTTTGTTTCTGTAATTTTTTTTGTTTTTTGTAGGATTGTTTTTTTTTAATCTCGTTGCTAGTTCTTGAACTTTGCTCCATTAGTTTTTCTTTTGTAATAGTCTTTATAATATATTCTAAAAACTAGTTCCATAAATAATATTGAGGGTTCCTACGAGATTTCTTATGCTAAAAATTAAATTCGATTCCGTCTGAACCAACATATCTAAAAGTGAGGCATGAGACTGTTGTGAAACTAAGTCTAAGTTTTAGAGTGAAGACCCGTAACGTTTTTATAATAAAAGGTAAAGGGAAGTTTGGGAGAAGAAAGTAATTTAGGAACGAAAAGATATTTTGTAATCGGGTTTACTACTTTGCAAGTGCGATATGCGCTTTGATTTAATGTAATGTCCGAAAGAATCAAGGTCATTAGCCATTTTTTGAGGAGACATAAAACAAACCTATTCTGCTATTCATCGGGGGGAATTTTACTTGAATTTTCACTAATCATTATTCTGCTTTTCATTCGAAGTGAATATGTGTATGTCGGTAAAGTCGATAATACTGCGAGGTATTCTTCTATTCACGTGGAAGCATTCATTCTATACAATTCAGGTCCGCATACAAAATGCACCAAATTTTTCATTTGATGTCTGGTTTGTTAGTTTTTGTAAGCAATATGTAAATGAAAACTAATTTATTTCTAAATTTATAATATTTGTTTTATAAATAAAAGGATATTAACATTTTTAGGGGAAGGAAGAAACTTTTTTACATTTCTCCAAAGCTCCCTGTTTGAGGATCTCTTATTTCTCTTATTACAATGGAATAAAAGTCAAATACTGCCCATTTTCAAAAATTACACAAATTATTTATTTAAGTGGATTGAATAAACTTAATTTTCGGATGAATCAAAATATTTTACCCAATCTTCGAATACGAGTTATCGTGGAGGTAGACTAAGAAAATACGTATGTTATTATATTTTTCTTTTCTTAGTCTAGAGAGAGCATAACGACATTTAGCAGAATTTACGGTTTTTTGAGTTAAGTTGAGTTGGTCTTGCAAAAGAGAATCTATAAATGAAGTAATTTAAGAGGATATTAAGGGATTAAATATGGTAAGGTTAATCAATAAAGGGTTAGGTGTAGGAGTAAGAGTTGTGGTAGGCGTGGTGTTAAGGATATATGTCCACGATTATTTAGATTTAAGAAAACTCTTTGATCCTGTGATTTAGGTCTTACAGTGTAAAAAAAGGAGTTGTATTACTGTAGCTAGAAATATTTACTTGTTGATGTCGAGGAGAGCAGATAGAAGTATTAACATGTTGAGGCTGGAGACATAGATGATGGATAAGTTTGGGAGGGCGTTCGTTTTAAAATTCTATATTTGTTCAGGTTGCTCAGCAATTTTTTGTTTAGACTTTGTTGGCTTAGGTGTTGGTGGGTTGTTTATTCACTTTGTTATCCGCTTTGTTATCGGATATTTTACTAGAATTACGACTCTATAACTGCTAGTAGCAGTGCGTTTGTTAAATCGACAGTTTATTGCTGCCGACAGCATCTTCAAGAAGTACTAAAGATTGACGTATGCCAGGAATCACAATTGGATAGCAACCAATTAGGTGGCGTAAAATTTATTGTTTAACTTAAGAACTTTAAGCAAACATTCGATAGATTTGTAGGTGCGTATGTACAAAGCCTAGACCGTTCTTCTTAACATCTACTTTTATTATGAGCTATTCTTCTTATATATAACAATTCATTTTAAGTTTGAAAGACATTTAGTATACATAAATGAACAGAATGAATACATGGTTGATAATTTAGGTATAGGGTGTACATGATTAAATATTAAATAAATCGCCCTGCGTTCCCACAGATTAACTAAATTGGCTGATAATGTTTTAAATAAAAATAGTTTTTTTTGTCCAAAAAAATTAGATCTAGGGTCTTAAAACCTTTTTTGAAAATAAAATACAACTTTTTAAACGTTTTATGCTCAATACTTATTTGATTGCCTTCATTTTATGTTTTTATTACTTACAGATTATCCAAGTCCGTCTCAAAACGATTTTACCTGAAGATATGGCATCTGCTCTGACAGATGGTGTCATTCTTTGTCACTTAGCGAACTATGTTCGGCCAAGGTCTGTGGCTAGCATACATGTGCCATCACCCGGCGTTGTGAGTTTTATACATTTAAAAATAATTATTTATTTACTAAAGTCTTTACTGTTTTTAGTCTAAACTAACTATGGCTCGATGTCGCAGAAACGTTGATAATTTTTTAGATGCCTGTCGTAAAATTGGCGTTGATGAGGTGAGTTATTATAATATTATGTGTTATTATAGTATTTTGTCCTTTAATTCACTTAGAAAACCAATTTTTCAATTATCAATTAAACATTCAGTAAGCTTTCAGAAGAATAAATAATAACCAGGTTTTGTTTTTGTTTTAAATGAAGAACAAAATACAACTTGATGTTTAACTGACAATTGAAAAAATTGCCCTTATTATATTAAAAAAAAAAATCTGAATTAACAAAATTGCTTAAGATTAATATATTTTGGTCCAATGTACAAATGTGACATCAATTCTCTCTATTGTTAGGGCTAACAAATGCTTATTTTTCCTCTTTTTATTCTTTAAAAACTAAAAACTTACAGTAGATATAAGTCTGTAGTTTAAAAATGTTGGGAAAATATTATTTTTCGTTAATATAGTGAATGGTGTTCTTTCTGTTTAAATTGATGAAGCAATCATATTTTGTTTTCATCTTTTAACAAAAAATATTCATCGATAGTTAAATATTTTTGAAGAAATGCTAAAAACACGAAGGCACACTTTATATACTTAAGATGTGGAGCAAATTCTTTACCTCAAAACTTATTGTATTGCAATTTTTTGAGTCGTTGTTTTTGTTGCTTTTACGTTGGAACTTATTTAAATATTCTAAATGCTTGATTTTTGCTGACCATCTTATCGATTAAGCTAGAGTTAATTGGAATAGGAGAACATTTTTCTAAAAAGATTTTAATTTTATGATTCAAGTTAATGTATATACATACATATTACCTAGATCTAAACATATTGCAAAATTTCAAAGCTTAATACTTTATCATAACTGCTTTGAACAATCAAAGGAACTTCAATAATACTATTGCCCAATTTCATAAACAACTTTTATACATTTAACAGGATTTTAAACTATAAAATGGTTTCACCAAGCGTTTTAAAAGTAAACAAGCTTTTAAACACCTTTTAAAACTAAATACCCATTTTTGGCTCGTTAAATTTTAAAAGTGTCAAATGAAAATGCCAGATTGACAGCCAATGTTTTGTTTTGTAAAATTTGTATCCTCAATATTTGGAGATAAAGAATGAATAGGTAAATAAATTTAACATTGCGTAACTATTTGTAATATCATTTCTGTGATTTTAAATTTTAATTAGAATATTAGATTGGTCATCTTCATAGTTATTCGCCGTTCAAGAGTACTCCGCGTTAACAAGAATCCATTTTCAAAATATGATGATATTGATTTCAAAACGAGGTTACAACTTTCCAAAGCATCTGTAGATCGGTTGTTGAGTTTGTTTGGTCATCATTAAAGCATTAAACTAACCCAAATAAACCCATCAGTGCATTAAATCAATTGCTATTTACGATATGTATGTTTAAAATCTTAAAATCAATTGTTTGCCGCATCGTACAAAAAGTAACACACCATATAGCATTAATCTCATTTATTTCAAACCATAATGCTTTCTCATTTTTTCTCACACAATTCGCTTAATATAAAGAAAAAAGTGGTTTTAGTCTTACAGGGTCGTGAAGAGAATTTCCTTGAAATTTCCCATTTTAAGCTTGGTGAAATTGAAAAAATTAAAAAGCCTGATAAAATGTAAAAAGCTTTTAGATAAAAGTGTTTTTAGTGTTTGTTTATTACCCTGGTTACAAAAGGAGATCGAGGAATCGAATCGAATTGAGATTTCGATCCAGGGGTGGAATCGGCTAAGGTGATTGTTGACTATCAATTTTTTGATAGTCCAATTGACTATCATTTTCATTCCGTCTGTGTATGATGATTCAACTCAATGCGATTGAACAATTTCAAATTTACAAAATTCGTTGTTGCCTTTGTGAAATTTTAAATTGATTCTTATAAAATATCTAAATAAAAGTTTAAAATTGGCTGATTTTGAATAAAATTCTTACTTTTCTTGCTTTTTTCGAATGTCGTAAGCTTTGTCAGTCACAGGAATGTGTTTTTTAAAAGAAACAAAGTGAACTAAGAAAATTTGCCAGTCGTTTGTGTAAGCGTCTGGTAGCTCTATTCGGAATAAACAAATTTGTTTTAAAACGACTATCACATTTTTTTATGATAGCTTTTTAGGTATCAATTTGACTATCACCTTATGTAGATCAAATTCGAGCATTTTGATTGTCATTTATCAACAATCACCTTAGCTGATTCCACCCCAGGTATATGGTGGCACTGAATCGAGGAATCGAATTCAAATGAAATCGAAATGACATTTGGGTTTTATTTGTGTGCGTACTGCTACGTGAATAACTTTCAAATAAATTTAAAATGTTTTAACAATGCTCTTAACACAAAGACGAGCGCCAAATTAAATTCAGTTTAGAACCAAAAATACTCCATTAAAATGGAATATTTTTGCTTAGAATAAACAAGAAGGAAACAAAACCAACTTATCGCACGCACACAAGCAAAACCTCACATACCAATAACTCGATTCCCCGATTCAGGTTTACAAACAAAATTTCGATTTGATTCACCTTTTTCAGTGGGATTGGATCGAGTAATCCTATTTCGATTACGGCGCTAAATCCTGATTCAATTCTTCTTGTAAACGCGGTATCGGACATATGTCATTTTAATTGAGTTCAATTTTGGTGTAAGAATGCTTATCAACCGTTTATTCTCCAATGCATTGTTCCACAATTCGTTGTCTATGTTGGGGAGGCTAGTTCTTGTTTAAAACAGACGAATTCAAAGTTTTTTTTTCCCGAACTGAAAATAGACTCATTGAGTTTTCTATACTGATGAATTTTTATATGAACACTGAACTGGCTGTTTGAGGCGTGCTTGGTGGTGATTATATTTAGTATTTTTAACATATTCACTAATGATGTTAAGACGAGTAGTAATCGTGGAGTGATGGTTATTGCGTAGGGCTGTCATGTCAGAGGTCTTGTGTTCAATCTTTGTCATCTGCGGCATCTAAAGATTTTTTTACGGGTACTCATTCTTGCGAGGTATTGCCAAGTAGTGCAAGAGTAATTCTTGTCATGAAAAGTGCTTTCTTAAATTAAAAACTGTTGGTCCCACCCATCTCTGACAACATTACTCGCACACAGGAATGGTTGAGAGTTGTAAGTCAATAGGCCTTATTTCTCAACGGACTATTGCGCCACCTAATTTATTTGTTTTATGAGACGAGTTTCATTATTACTGTAATTTAAGTCCCAAACTATTTTACACGGATAAAATGTTGGTATTAAATCTATTGCCGTTGATTGCAACTAAATAAACACGAAATGTGTTTGAAGGGATTGTATTTCTAGATCGTCACAGCAGATTTGTACAATATTTATTTTTAAACGTTACTTATGGACATAAATAATGTCGAACAACTTACAATCTGTAATAAAGGCATAACGTTAGTAAGGACTTGAATTTGTTCTATATTCCCATAAGTGAAAAGTTAGAAGTCGTATTTGAAGTTGAGTATTATTTGACTTGAAACAAATCTCGCATGACCTTATGTTCGAAGTTGACGGATTTTGTTCATTCTTAAGTCAGTTTATTGGGCTATTACTTTTTTAAGACCAGATTTCCATTATAGCGAACTGTATGTATCCAACGTTTACCCTATACTCGTACACATCGGTGTGTTTTGAAGCACACCGACAAATGACAAGACATATAGTATACAGAAACCCGCTGATATCTGATTTCGAAAATTTGACATTTTCTACAATTTACTCAACTTGCTAAATTACTTACCAAATTAGGTTGTGGCAATAATTCTTGTCAAAAAGTTAAGAACATCACCTTTTCTTGAGAATTCCTTATTTAAAACTTGATTCATTCAATGATTATTATTTAAAGCAGTTTTGTATGGGAATTCATTTTTTTATTTGACATTTCAATCTAAAATCATCGTTACATATTTCTAAGCTGCATCTTGTTGCGATTACGTACATTTTATTTGGTTGAATACACAAACTCGGGATGCATTTTAATTTGTTATTGAGTATAACATAATTATATTTATAGAATGTTTCTTCATTGGCCAAATTTTATAAAAATATGTTAATCTAAAGCATTTTTTGTTGAAATAAAATATTTTCACAATTCCTTCAACCTATACATAAATAAAAAATACAATAAGAAAAAAACGCTATTGCTAATAACCCATCTGTAATTGATGTTGGTTGCAGGAGTTGATATGCTCTTGTGAAGATGTTGTCTCGCCCCAAGATGAAAATTACTCACAGAATGATGATTTACAACCGCCGGTGCTGCCTAATCCATCTGCTGTTTTCAAAACAGTATCAGCTCTTCTTTCTTTTGATGCAAATTTCCGGAATTATCATCAACAATCACAGCAAGAAGATCATCAATTTCAAGAACAGCATCATCAATCAATTGAAGAAGAACATCAATCATCGCCTGCAACCAACATGCAATTGACAGAAAATTGGGAAAACAAAGTGAATTCCATGCGTGAGATGACCACATCGAAGGATCAATTAGGATACGAAGAAGAAGTTGTTACAAAAAGCAGTCAGCTGGGAAAGTTTCTTCGACATGCTAAAATAAAAACTTTCCAAAAGATTAAATTAAATTTAACAAATAATAACTGTAACATAAAAGTTAATGGCAGCGGTGGTAAAGAAAGCCAATTACAAACTATAGAAGAAACTGATGCTGATAGTTATCAAATTGTCAATGAGAAGCTACCACTTGTCCTCAAAGTTAATGATCTTAACACAGTCAAATTTAAACTACTCGAAATTAATCCCAAAAATAACAATGAAATTATTGGAGAAACCCAGAACGTTGTTTCACATTGCCTTAATGCTGCTATCAGTGATAAAAGCAATACCCCTAAGATGATTACAAAAAGAATAGAGTTCTTTGAAGACCAAGCTGTTTCGCGAAGCAGTCCGGTTGATGAGGCCAATACCACATCAAAAAGCATTTATAGCATTTACCAAACAAACAATGAAGATAACTTTAACATTAAAAAGGAAGATCAAGTATTAAATCACGACTTTAATATCCTTACTGTTGTTTTATCGTTTGTCTTCATTGCAACATTTGTTCTTCTAGTGATATTTCCACTTCCAGATTAATATTTATTTATAGCCTTATAAAATGAAGTTAGTTAGAGGAAAAAGCATAAAAGTATTCGTAATATATTTCAAAACGTAAATTTCTAAGAAAGAGAAACAGAAGACACAATATTAACGAAGTATTTATAGTTTTATATTCTACATAGATTTTTAGTGATCATTAATCAATTCAAAGACAGAGAGTTAATTGTTGGTCGTTTATTCAAAAACAAAATCGAACCAATTTAACGAAGGTTTTTTGAATGACAAATAATTTAATTTTATAAATAGAGCTTATTTGGGTATGTTATTATACACCTCTGCTGTAAACTATGATTTTATTCCTAATACATTAGAATTTAATTAAAATATATGTATTTAATCAGTTTGAGAATATTTATCTAGATATTGGAGTCTGAATTTTGCTAACCAATTAAAAAAAAAACGGCAACGTAAACAAATATAGTAAAGTGAAATAATTTTATAACATTTAGGTAAAGCTAGGTGCGAATAAGCTTTATTTCACATTCGAACAAATCTAAATTTTAATTAATCTGTGTAAAAGCACAAAAAGAAAACTATCTGCATTTAAAACATCGATGATGAGCGCCTAGCATAATTTTTTATTTTTAACATTAACCTTTTCATTATCATTTATCAACACACATAGCTTTTATTGTTAACTGGTTTCTAAAGCTTTTTGTTTTTTATTTTTTTAGTTTGTATTTATTGTTTATTTATGAAGTTTAATATATTTATTTTGAAAAATTAACACACATAATTAATATATATTACATTTTTGTGTATCATTATTCGCGTTTTTAATTCAGGCTAACATAGATATAGATTTTTATTTTTGAGTAATCTATTGTCTTAAGAAAATATGAAAGTGAGCTTAAAAATTTGTCTGAACTTATGCATTTATATTTATATTATTATAAAAGAAACACGAGTGTTTTGTGAAAAAAATCAAAAAGTATTTTAACATCAAATAAATTTAAAATAAAATAAAACTTTTAATTTAATTAAATATTGAGGTGTTTGAAATTTTAACTTATCTTTAAAGTCGAAGAAAACAAATAACTTCACATGAATAGCGTGGGTTTCTCTTTAAAGCAAATTAACAATATTATATAAAATGACACTTGAGTGGTTTTTTAACCCGAAGAAGAACCGATTGGTAAGAGCAAAATCCTAAACTGTCTGAAATTTAAAGCTATGTGTAATAATTTGTTCAAGGTGTTTGTGGTTGCCATTGTAAATGGTTTTCTCAACAACTAAATTTATTTTGTATTTCTGTAACTCATGGCAAATAAAATTTTGCCAAACGACTTTGGTATCCGCAATTTTCCCATCTCAAAACTTCTCCAATATTTCACATCTTAAAGTTTAAAGCCATAGTTAGAAAAAAGTTTTTGACAATTTTGATGATGATTTTGCAAAATTGGGAATTTTTTACATTTTTTTTTCAATAAATTTAAAATATGTACATACATGCGTCAAATTCTTTTTATGTGTTACGAATAAATTTTAAAACATATTGGCATTAATGATTTAAAATGTATGTAAGTTAAGTGAAGGATAACAGTCACATGAGTATTCTTCTCTGCTTAAATGATTCCCCCTTTAAAACAACCTTTCTAGCTATCAATACCGATCAGCTTTTTTTCAGCTAAATGCATTGGAAAAAAATGTGTTCTGTTGAATTTGAAAGCTGTTTGGCGACTCTAAAAAGTAAAAACCAGAGTATGATCGCATCTCATACCTTGTATTAAAAAAAGCTTCTGTGCAACTCTATCTTTTATGAAGGCACAATACCAGAACGTTTAAAAGCAGACAGCACAATACAGATCCCCAAGCCTGCTAATAAATCCACTGACCCTCAAATATCTATGCTTCAAAGTGTACAAACTCTTAGAAACGACTTATCTGATTCATTGAAACAAAGTAATTATTTAAATCTAAACCAAGTAGCATTTAAACATGGACGCATTACCATTGGCTTCGTTCAATCTCGTGTTGGATAGGGTATCTTGGATAGGTGGATTTTTAGATACGTTGTTAAACGAGTTGGATAGCTGTCAAAAATTAAAAACAACTTTCAGCTGTTCACAAAACGCAGAGAAACATTCAAGCTTCAAAGTCAAAATCGTGGTAGGATAAAACATTTAATGGAGAGTTCAACTGATTCGTCGGACGATGATGAATTGATAGGTGCGTAACACCTAATCTATGTTAAATTTCCTCTTAACTCAATTGGAATTCTATACGATTATAATTTACTTGCGAAATCTTTTAAACGATTTACGTTTGACAGAAAACTCCCAACCTATCTTCATCGTCTACGTACAGAACATCCTCAAATACAACTTCAACTAACATTTTTGCATCAGCAAATACAAAAAGCTGGAATCAATTTGCAAGTTTCTTGAAATTGAACCATGTGTTTAATCAGGTGTTCTGCCAGATACCTACATACACCAGAAATTCTTGAATACCTTTGGATTCCTTTTTTGACATCTCAGCTGTTTTTGATCACCTGTTGTAGGTGTATCCGGATACCCTATCTGTCTGAAATTGAACGTAGCCATTAGGCGTGTACCATCAACTGAGCGCTCAGTGAGCTCTCTTGCATATTTATGAGTATATTAGCCCGGCGTTATCAAACAAAAATCATATCTCGATCCTATTCCTCGATTTTGAAAAAGCCTTCGAAAGGTTTCGCATTCACGTAGTCCTGAATAAAATGGTACAATGGAAAATAGGACGAAAAATGTTCTCATTTATGAAACCGTTTTTTTACAAACAGACAGACAGTTCAGAGTGAAAGCTAAAAATAATTACTTATCTTTTTACAATTTACCTAATGGTATGCCCCAAGGGTTTGACCCTATTCATAATTGCACACAACGATATAATTGAAAAAATAGCCAAATATAAAAAGATAAGTCACCGTGTTTACACTGATGATTTGATTTTGTTATCAAACTTCAATGACATTTATCAACCCAAAGAAATGTTTAATAACATCTTATTAAACCTAAACAATTTATGTTCCCTTTGGGGACTCATTATTTTGGCCGCAAAAAGCAATCGTTTAAATTATATTTATCTTCAAACAACATTAAAAATGTAAACACATTCAGTATTTTAGGTATTATTTTTGATAATAAATTTAGCTTTAAGGATCATTGTTTGTTACTTAAGAAAAAATTAGCTGAACTTAATGTAGTAAAATTGGCAATATACAGAAAATTGCGCGAAAAAAACATCCTAGGTCTTTCATCAATTGATCATCGCAGAGATCTCATATCGGCTTGACTCGCACCAAAGATTTGTTAATTTTACTAATCCCCAATAATTGAAGATGCCAAATAAGTTTTAAATTAACATCTCTCCGAAATCTTCCAGTTATATTGGTATTGCTCCAACTATAACTGCGCTCAAGCTTGGTAACAAACCCCCATGGCAAACATCGTTAATACCAAGCTGGAAAAACCCAGAAGAACGGCACACCCATTGAAACTAACACACAAATATTTTTCGAAATACAGGACAAATACTGAAAGGATGCATGGCACTTGTTTATACAGACGGTTCAAAATCTGACACTGGGACAGGACTGGCAATCGTTTCGGAACGCGGAAATGCAACTGTACTACAAAAAAATTAGGTGGCGCAACAGTCCGTTGAGAACCAGGGCCTAGGACTTACAACTCTCAACCATTCCGAGTTATTGCAGGGATGGAGGGGACCTACAATTCCTCGCAAGAGGCAGTACCCATGAATAAAACTTTAGGTCGCACAGTCAGGAATCGAACCCAAGACCTCTCGCACTTAAACATCATGCCACGGGTACTACTGTACTACAACCATCACAAAAATTCGAAACAATATTTTCCAAAAGAAAAGAGCACCGTGGAACCCAGAGTAATACCGTTACTCTGGGTTCCACGGTGCTCTGGAATCAAAGGGAATGATCTTGCAGCAATAAAAGTTTGTGAACAACAATTCCTGCTTTAGTTTAACTTAAAATAGATTCTAACGTTTAGCTAACGTATACTAGGATATAAAATATATACAGTGCTGTCAGGGGTTGGGAGTTCTTCGACGTTCCGCTAGTTGTAAAAGTCCCAAGCTCCGACGGTTTTAACAAAGAGTTTATCTGGCTTTCTTTGTGGAGGAGGGTTGTTCCGGATAAATGTAACACTATTATAAACACAACTTATGATGCGTCCAACTGTAACGTCTTAATGAGAGTTACTTTTTCATCCGAGTTTGAAGTCCACAGTGAAATGAAAAATTTATGCATGCTGTTGCCGTTTTTATTCGTGACCAGCGATGTGCTAAGGGCAGCTTTGGCATGAACAGAAACTATACGGTGGAATCTCTGAAGCAACCTGAAATATCTAGACTACCCATATGTTCTTTTATAAAACCATGAATATCCATCAAATAACAAGGATGGAAAGAGAAGTAACATGGACTGATAATCAACTCGTAAATATTTCCAGCAAAGAACGTATTTGCAACAAGAAACGGGGCAGACTCTATTATACGTATACATAGATATCCAGTGGATTGGAAAAAAGCATTTGGTTAAGAGAAACCAACACGTGTCACTTTACGTGGAGCATTCTCCCTTTTTCATTAAACAAATGCTGTTTGCCCCCTATAGAAGTATATATCTAACCTAGAAACTAATTAGACATTAAAAATAGAAAACATTGGATGAAAAACAATTCAAATATTCTTAAAAACAAGCTCCAGTTTATTTTTAATTTATTTTAGAAATTCAGAAAGAATTTTATTTAAGAATCACTGTTTAGAAGTAAAAAGTTTGTTTGCAGAGTATTGAGTTTTCCTATTTTTATTTTACTCGCGTGTCCCTTTTTGAACACTTACCCTCCAAGAAAATTCGAAATTCATCCCCTTTCATCACCCCTAAGCTAACTCAAGAAATAAGAAGAGTCGGGAGACATAGAAACGCATCGCCGGAAATCATGTACAATGGAGCATGGAAATAGTTGAGACCAATTTCCGGCTATGGGCCACCCACGTACTTAATAGGTCTGAGGACCACTGTAAAGAAGTAGGTACATATATAAGCTTTCGAAACAAGAACGTGAATGTTGATAACAATTAAAATAATAACACTCTCACTTGGCTGTATATAAAACGATATATAAAATAAGACTACATAAATATCCCTTACATTATTTCCTAAAAATTCATTATTTTTTAAACTTTTCGCTCATTTCAGAATCTCATTTGTTGTGCAGCAGATATTCTCGAAGGAAAAGGAGTTGTACAAGTTGCAATAACGGTTTGCGAGCTGTTTCGATTGCATCGAGGAAGCAATGATAGCAATATTGGATCACCAACTAGGCTAATAAGAACATCCTTATCGCCCTCACCGCTCGTATGAAAAAAGCCATTACTCAAAAATATAGGTTCTTTTCCTGATAATGTTGATATTGTATTAGATGTTTTTTAATTAAAATAGTTTTTGTTTTGCTTTTCTTGTATGTACATATCTATGTATTGAATTCTATTTGCTAACTGGTGCAATTTTGAAATCTCTTATTAATAAGTAAGACCATATAAACTTTGTTTGTTTGTTTTCTGTTAAGACGTTAAATCATATCATGATTTTCTTGTAAGATATAAATTTGATTTGTTCTTAAAAAATAATTTGTACTTTGAATGGTTAACCGTTTTACAAAACATAGACAATCTATTCAAATTCTGTTTGTGAAATGTTTCAAGGCGCAATTGATAAGATAAATTGATATGTTCTTTTGGAGACCCGTTAACTCTGCTTGTGTACAAATGTATATTTAAAGACCTTGTGTACTTATCAAAGCTATTTATTGAGAAAAGTCGATATGTTCTTTAATGAACCGTAAACTCTGCTCAACGATAATGAAAAGAGCATTTACTAACTATAACATTTTTATTTGTTGTGTAGAAATGTATATTTTAAAACCCTTACATTTATTATAGAACTTCTCATACTAATATTTGACAAACTTAGTACGTATTTCCAAAAATGTAATAACTTAAGAATCACTATTAGGTTCTTTTCCATTTGTATAAGTTATCAAAGCTTTTCAGGAATTGAAAAAAAATATCTTGTAATAATAAATTGTCACGAGTAAGGAATAGTATGTTGTTATTATATCGTATTCGTATTTAAACTAAAAATAAATGTACGCATTTATACATAAATTTATAATATAGTAAATTATTAGAGCCAAAGAAAGAAGTATTCTATTTTGACTTACCATACATATATTTCAATTTGCAATTTTGTTTTTATTTAAGAAAAAACCTAAAACTTATTCTTAGTTTAAGAACTAATTGGTAACAATTTTATAAAACAATAAGGTATTAAAATTGATTTTGATATTCTCCCAATGCATGTTGTTTAAATTATTGTACCTAAGTTATTTGTGTTATTCTTAGTTTTGTATTTATTTGTAATCAAACTTTCGCTCAGTATTTATGAAAATGGCCATTTTAATATTAAAAAATCATTCTGTTCTTAGAATTAGTCTTAGGTACTTACGAATAAATAACATAAACATAAAATTTGAAAACAAAAAGTAAAGGTAATTTTTCTAAATTGTTTTAATAATAAAATGAAGAAATCAAAAACAAGAGTTTTATTTAACTTAACACAAGTAAAGTTTATTATTTTAAACATTTCCTACAACATTTGTATGCATACGTGAGAAAAAATATCATACAATTCAGGTGTTATGTTGGAAAACCTATCAATATTATAGTAGGATTTTTCATGAGTAACAGAATCCGAAGTATGAATACTACCGATAAAAGTTAAAGTAGAATCTTACGGATGGGTTTTTAACATTTATACGGGTCCCGAATGGATCTTATGTGATTTCGTTCTAAAATATTGGTAGGATTGATTGGTTGCATTTGTAACTCGATGGCTGTGTTCGTTGAGTAGTTGTGCATTTGTTTCCATTGGGAAAAAAATCAAATCTGTTACTATTGATATTATTAAATTTTGGTAATGAAAATGGATTAATTATTTTGCAAGAGAAAACAAAAGAAAAGATAGTTAAGTTTTGCTATGTTTTCACCAAAGGTTTATCTTAGCTTAGATTAAATAAATCTTTTTTGTGTTTTCACCGCACAAGAAGAATTAAAAACGATGTTTGACAGCACTTTCTAAAATGCAAATGGTGTTTCGATGTTTCTTATGAAGTGCAAGTGAGATAGTTTAATTCGTGTTAAACAATGAAGAACTGAATAGTATAAGAATATGCTACTTACTCCATGTGCAATTTTTTTTTATTTGGTTAAAATAAAACTATACTTTTTGTACACAAACATGCAAATAAACAGACTATAATGCATTATCTTGTAAAACCAACTCCTCCACGCATGTTTTTCTTCACAAATTTTGACCGGAAACGTGTCGAATCAAGCTCATTTAAAGTCGATTCAGGTATATAAAGAATTAAGGCGAGCATCAAGCACGCTTCAACATCACATGTTAATGTAGTAGTCTACGAACAAACCCCCTTCTTGAAGTTTTTATTTTATGTCAAAGCTGCAGTTCTTAAATACACTTTTCTTTATAGAATCTCAATTTCCAGATTTTTCTTACCATTTCTTTTTGAAAATTGTCCATTGTATTAGTTTTAGTTAGTTTTTTTTTGCTGAAGTTAACTTTAACTTTTACTTTCACAAAACTTCCATCTATTTGCGTTTTTTTTATTATTATTCTGCCAGGTCTTCTTTCAGTTGTAATCATTTTTAAATACAAAAATCTAGCTACTGCCGATGGGTTTTCTTGGTAACTTTCTACTATACTATTTATAGAATGCCAAAAAAACACGGTTAGTCTTCAGTATGTTTAGAAATCTTCAGGCGTTTTTGTACTATAATATCGCCGTCGTTCTATTAAAACTCCCTGCTTTTAAAGTTTGAAATCAACATGCAAATTAATAGATTTTGGGATTTTTAATTCTATATAATATAAAAATGGTACATCATTAAGCTTAGGGAGTTTTGAAAAAATTAAAATTTTGTCATTTGCATGAACTTAGTGTATTTGGTTCATTTTTACGGAAAATGGACTTAGGGAGTTTTCATAGAACGACGACGATATATTCCGCCTAGCTTCTCAAGTAAGGAATCTTAATCCCAATGTAAAGCTTTTGTTGCACTATGAACGAAAATCTTTCGTAGACCAACCGCTTAACAACTAGTATACGGTCTCTAGAGGTATAAGATATATATACATACATATACATATATCCTATTCGCCAAAAAAATAACACTTATTTTTTCTTTTATTCCAAAAGTTGGACCAGCTTCAGAATCCTAAAAAAACTAGTTCCGTATGTTCTTTTTATGATTTAAAAAAAAAAACTACTCAAAACAAAATAGGGCCCACATAGTTTTTTGGCTTTCGTCTGAAAAAAATTGGTGTTTATGTTGTTTTTTTGTTGGTTTATGTTTCAGCTAAGTATTAAGTAATAGTGTAGACACTTTTAACACCGGCAAATTTGTTTATTCAAGTTACATTGAAAAAAAAAACATTTTATAGGGAGATTAAAAAAAAATAAACTTCACACATTTCTATTTGTTGCTATGATGTCTTGTTCTTTTATTTTGCTAAGTAGCGAGTAGGGCCCCTTGACGCTTGTATGCTCTGTATAAGGCCATCTGTTACGTTTTTGATCAGAAGCATTACATTTTGTTCGGGTATAAGCTCCTAACAGGCTTTTAATGCTTTTATAAGGTCCTGCTTAGTGTTGACACAGCTTTGGATTTCTTTGAAGTTTCTTTTAAACTGCTCCCATTAATGATCGATCCGATTGGGGTCTGGGTTCTTTGCTGGCCTTGGTAAAAGTATAATTTTGAAATCAGAAAGAGCTGTTTGCGTAAAACAAGCCGTATGTGGGCGACTATTGTCTTGCATAAGAACAAACACATGGCCATCTCTTTGTTAAAAAGGAATCACAACGTGTCGTATTACTATTTCAATGCAATTGGCCGCGGTAACGGTGCCATCATCCAGGATAATCAGCTCTGTTCTGCTTAGACTTATACTAGCCCGTAGGATAACACTGGATCCCCCAAATCAGTCACTTCCGTGAATGCACTGATCACTAAAACGTCCACCTCTCCTTCTCCACACTCGTACTCGTTTGTCATCATTCAAAAATTTGATTTTTCATTCGTCTATAAAGAATACATATAGCCAGTTGTCCGTGGTCTAATGTAATTGCCACGGGTGTATTTTAATCACTCTTGCCGATGGACCAGTCTAAGTTTCGACAGAATAACATGCAATCTGGAACCTTGACCATGTTCGTGGAGTCAACTGCGAATGGTTTTATTACTGACTTGAGTGCCAGTTGACTGGCACAGTTGAGTTTGTAAAGCTCGGGCGGTTACAGTACGCTCTCGACCAGCAGTTATTCGAATGTACCGTTCTTCTTGCTGAGTTGTGGCTCGAATTTTTCCTTAACTACACTCCCGGTTTCCTGGAAACGTTTTTACACGTTTCGGATATCTCGCCGCGACATACCGATTCCATTTGCAACATCCCTTCATACCAGCATGTTAACCGCTATAATTGGTCGCATTCACAAAGCTAGTCAAATTTCAACTAGCTTTGTGAATGCAAAATTGCACTACATAGCTAGTCAATCCGGAACTGTCATATTAATGACAAATACAAATATAGAAAACAAGAAACATTTGTGTTTTCAGAAGTTTAAATTGTTTTTTTTCCTTTTTAAATACAATACAATAAAATAGAAGATATAGTTTGATTGATTTATATTTGTATTAAAATTCCGAAAGATTCATTTCATTTTGAATTCTTGTGTCCTTACCGAACAGCTGATTGTGAAATGTCAAAACCAATGTGCACTAACTGTAGCCGAAATTTTTACACTACGTCGGAAGGGAAATTTCAACTACTTTTGTAGTTAGGTAAAGGTTTAGCCAATCAGAATGCCTTGACTACGTAGCTACCAGTTTTGTGAATGCGACCATTGTATTTTCATTATCCAAATGGCGTCTAGAACCGAACCTTATAATCACCTTCAAGAATCAGATTGAGAAATGAAATTCAATAATTTTTGCATTGATTGTTTTTTCTAACGACCGACTTTTTTGCCTATTCACTTAGAGGCAAAGGTAAAATTGTTGTTCAAAGCATTAATATGGAATTATACACATGTAATCTTTACAACAAAATGCTGGGCTTGGATATTGTTCTCCGATTAAGTATTTGTTTTAGCAAAATACAAAATAAATCTTTAGTGGGCCTTATTTGTTTTGAGTAGTTTATATGGCAAGTATTGCATTCGCAGAAAAATTCTAACTCGAGATTTTAATCAAACATGACTTTACGATGGTAGAGAATTACAAAAAATAGGTTCCTTAATTCCGTCCGTCTGTCTGTCTATCCTCGCTCTTACAGCCCAGACCATTGGGTCGATTGAGTTCAAAACTTGAAAATTATGGTTTTTACCCGATTCGAGTAAGGACTTTTAAGACGGAAAAAAAAACAGTAGCCCACATACACATTTTTTTCTTAATTTGGAGAGTATTACCATGTTCTGTCTTTCCCATTCCCTGTAATTGCAATATTCAAGAATAGTATACCAACACCTTTTTCTAACCCCTTATTTTTGTTCTTAAGGTCACACTGTGTCTTTGGTATATTTGTCCGCTAATTCTTAAAAAAACAAGTTAAGGGTACAAATTTTTGTTGTGTTCTGAACTTTGAAGGTAACCGATCGGCAATGGATTTGTCTCGATTTGTACGAATTTTGTATCATTAAATTCAGAGAAACCTCCAAAACAATTTTGGGTGTACGTTGAAAATGTCAAACTCGTACGATAAATGTCCACAAGAGTATTTTTGAAAAATGACACATATAATTTTGTGAGAAGCGTGGCCGTGTAAGCACAATCTCTTTCCGATTCTCTGCTGGAATACTGTAAATATTTATTTTTCGATTTGAATACCAAGAATTCAAACAATGGGAAGACTTCTGTAATGCTTTAATGGCGGCCCACATAAAATTGTAACATCACTTTAATTTTGGTAAAAAATGTAGAGACGAAAGAGAGTTTCTCAAAAAAGGGTCTTAAAAATACTCAGTCATGGATGTGAATTAATGGAACATTCCAGATCCTACAGAAAATTGCCTTAGAGTAAAGATCACAAGTCTTAGAGAACCTAAATATTGGATCGTTTAGATTAATTTGGGAGTTGGAATTGGATAGTGTGTCCTTCATGAAAACTCACTGAACTCATTAGATAGGTAGGGTGTATTCATAAACGCAGAAAATTTGCGTAAGTACAATCGAATTTCTTTTCTGATGCATTTTTGAACGCACTCTAAATGCAGAACGTCTGCAGTAAAGAAAAAGGTCAAAAAGGCTGTCAAACAAATTTTGCTGAACCATTAAAAATAATAATTTTAATTATTCTTACCAAAAAATTAACAAAATATTTGCCATTACTTAAATTCTTTACGAGTCAGTGCCGCTTCGTCCTTCTTGTTGTTGTAAAAATTATTTTAATAATTCCCGCACTTTCTGGAGCCAACAAATTTAGCTGCACAATCTGCCCGACGCTGACGTCAGTCTGACGTTTATAAACGGTAGGTACTGCAGTTTGACTAGGTTAGTTCGATCGAAAATCTAACTTTATGAATAAATATATTGCAGTTCTTAGTTAGGCTGACGTTTATGAATACACCCGTAATTCTAGCAGTGCCGACAGTCTTAATACCTTATGGGTCATTACCACAGCGATTACAGGCGGGCATAGTGTAAGTACTGAATTTTTGAATGAAACAAATTTTGTATTCAAGCTAATGTAAATGTAATTTTAAATGAATAAATAAAATAACGTTAAGTACAAAGAACAACAACTCCTTATTTTATTGTGTTTGATATTGGTAACATAACTTACAGCAGGGTAGCAGGTACATCCAATTTTCAAGAACTTAAACTTAACTAAAGTTTTGTTTCCACCTTAGTTACACTAATTTAATGTGTGTTTATGCATATTGACTTTAAGAATCCTATCGGATTGCTTTTATTTAACCTATTTAATTTATATAAAATTGTGTAAAAAAAACTCCGCTTTTAAGGTAAAGTTAAGTGATTCTGTTACCCCTTAATTGTTAAATTTAATATGTATTATAAAATGAATTTTAACTTCCATTCAAAGACTTCCTTACACAGCATAAACTTTCTATTGACTTTTCTCTGTGCAAACATGTTTTTAATCTAAACAATCTTGGTGTCTTCCCCCTTCACTCTATAAAAGCTTTGAAAGTGTTATTAAATTAAATGAAATTGAAAATGAGAAAATAATATATTCCAGTCATACGGGTGGATGATAGCTTCGACTACTTTTTTGTATTTTTCTAGAATCTCGCAAAGCAAACAAACTTAATATTTCAAAAATAAATATATTTTCTATTTGGGTAGGTAGGAAATTATTCAAAAACATGCATCTAGATATAAACTATACAAGTCCTATGTATAAACCAAATAACACGTTTTTTTTTCAAAATAAAATAAACATCAACATTAATCATCTAGTCCAGCATAGCAGTCCTCTGTTTCATGATCATCGAAAACTAAAATAAAGAGTATGATTAAATACATATTTAAAGAAAACAAAACTAAAAATCAAAGAAATTACCTTCACAATTTTGACAATACTTTCTCGGAGCAGGAAGCTTTCTGGCCTTATCGCTATCACTCATATCTTGCACCACTTCGACGGGTTCAAATAAGGCTTCCCCACCATTGGATTCTTGCATTGGACAATCTTCTGTTTCGTGAATATCAAATTGTTCGCAAATATCGCAAAACATACGTGGAGCTGGTTTTCTCTTAGTAATCATTTCATACATAAAAGATCTAAAGGAAACAAATACAATATTTTTTTTATTAATTAAAAGTAAAAAAATACTTGATATGTACGTGCGTCGTTTCATATACAAACATATGTTTCAAATAAACGTTTTTAGTTATTAATGTATAATGTTAAATAAATACATTTTTTAGAAGAAACAAACTGATTTTTCAAATGTATAATTATAAAATAGGAAAAATCTTATACATAAGATCCACAATTTAAAACATGCAAATTCATGTAAACCTAGTTGACTTTAGGGGCGCAGTTAAGCTATAAAAAACTAACAAAATTCAATTCCTATCAGTTGCAACTATGGTCATGATAACTTCATGTTAAAAATAACAATAAAAATTTACTTTCATAAATATTGTAACTCGAAAACTACGACGACGGGGGTTAAATACTCAAGATATACACTTGGGCGTATACGCACTTTTTTAAATAATCTGATCAAGTCCGCATTGTAACAAAGTTTTTAAGGAACTTTAACATCCATAATATTAAGAAATACTTATTGCAATTTAAATTTAGTTTTATAAATAAATAAATTAGGTGGGTCAACAGCCCGTTGAGAATTAGGGCCTAGTGACTTACAACTCTCAACCATTGCTTGTCAGGATTTATGTAATTTCGTATTAAAATTATCAAAAATAACGAATGGAGGTCTGTGTTTATGTGTCATTAGATCATTTTATAACTTTCAATAAAAAATCATATTAATGTATGTAAATATGTACGTACATACATAATGTACTTAATATTTACCGACGAAAGGAGTTGCATTGAAATATAATTTAGAAAAAAAACAAATAATGATGTAAATGTAGACGAATTTAATGTCAAAAATGTATGTAACTGGTCTACCTACAGTGCGGTTCACGTGATTAGATGCACCATTTTTTTCTGAATGAATTGTAGTTTTTCTTTTGTTTTTTTTTTCATGAACTACTAAACAATGCATTTATATGAAAGGTTATTAAATTCTCTTCGAAAAAAAAACAAAATTCAAGATAAGTGAAACGAACTCAACGGTTGTTTTGATCTCTTTCTTACAACTAGTGCAAAAAAAAGCCCAAATAAATCGGTTCACTTGTTTAGACGCACCTGTTTAAAGTTAACACAAAAGAAGTTGATCGATTTATAATATTTGTTTTGCTTTTTATTATTTGTATGGTTATTTTTCATAGTTTAAATACTTCGTACAACCTCCACGACTCGGAATGACATCAAAAATTCTACTTTTAAGTGATTCGTACAATCGGCTAAGGTGATAGTTTACTATTATTTTTTTGATAGTCAAATTGACTATCATTTTTAATCCGTCTGTGTAAGATGATTCAACTCAATTGAATTCGATTGAACAATTTCAGATTCAAAAATCGTTGTTGCCTTGGTGAAATTTTAAACTGATTCTTATAAAATATCTTAACAAAAGTTTCAAATTGGCTGATTTTTAATTAAATTCTTCCTTTTTTCCAATGTCGTAAGCTTTGTCGGCCACATGTATGGTTTTTTTTAAAGAAACAAAGTGAACTAAGAACATGTTCCAGTCTTTTGAGTCTTTTGTGTAAACGTCTGGTAGCTCTATTCGGAATAAACATATTTTAGTTATCAATTTGACTACTAACACCTTGCGTAGAACAGATTCGATCATTTTGATTGTTATTTATCAACAATCACCTTAGTCAATAAGCTATTCACAGCTTTCATACTGCTTGCATTCTTCATTAATTTGACGCGTCAGCCATCCCCAAAGGTTTTCTATGATGTTAAGATCAGGTGAGTATGGTGACCAACCCCCCACACTATTACTCCTCCTTTTTTGTAAATAATGCACTAGTAGGAATAACGAGATCAGAACAACCGTTGGCTCCGTCTCACTAGTTTTTTCGAAGAGAATTTAATAACCTTTCATATAAATACATTATTTGGTAGTTCATGAAAAAAAAAAAACTACAATTCATTCAGAGAAAAATGGTGCGTCTAACCAGAAACGAGTTATATACAAGTGATGAGGTATTATGGAATGCACGATTTATATGGACTATCCATCAATAATTAAATTGGTCATATTCTCACCAGGATATCGGGCCCAACATAAATATAAAAAAGGTGCAAACTATCGCAACTGATTCTACAAGATTTCGTTGCAACTTAAAACTTAACCATCTTTCAAGGGGAATCTTACAGCCCTATTCTGATATTCACGTGGATCGTATATTCGATTCCCTTTCACACTGCCTTTGCATTCTGCTATCCATCGGGTGAACTACATTATCCCAAACCAATTTGACATTCAAATAAACAGCTGTTCATGTAAAAATCTTGGTAATGTTGGATAAATTGTTTTAATTCATACAAAAATTAAGTTTAATCAATCCATCTAAACAAAATAATTTTTGGAAATGGGCAGTATTGGACTTTTTATTCCAATTTCAAGAGAGGAATAAGATAATCATCAAACAGAGAGCTTCGGAAAAATTTTAAAAAGTGTCTTCCGTCCTCCAAAAATGCTAATATTCTTTTATTTATAAAAAAATATTCTAAATATAGCAATAAATATTAGAATAGCAGAATAGGCCTGTTAGGTTTTCTTCTGACCTCAATGAAACCAATTTGAATCTCTTATGAAACGTGAAAGACTGATTATGTTAATATGATTGAGATCGTTTAGATCGTTATAGAAAAATTCTCCAAGGTAATTTTTGCGTTTTTGAGCTATGCACGGAAGAGGTCAGAAATACGCCTAGTCGCGTGGCGTGCTTTTCTACTAGACAGTGCCCAGTTATGACACCGATTATCGATCCTGGCACCCAGTAACTGTGAATATTAAACTGTTGTGCCATCTCCTTAGAGATGATCGACAGTTATGGACTTTTATAAAGATTGTAGAGACAGAGCTCAGGGATTTAATAGCGACCTGACTATCTGAGAAAATTCGGATATTAGATGTTGATATATATCACGTTTTCTTTAAGCCAGGACAAGACTTCTTTTATCGCCAAAAGTTCCGCCTGGAACACGCCACAATGATTGGGAAGGCGGAATGAGAGACTTAATTTCAGTCATTCAGAGTACACACCTCCACCGTCGATGGATTTCTCCCAGGATTGCCCTATCTTCCCAAAAAGATCGGGAAGGTATAGAAATATGAAAGTTTCTAACAAATTGCAGTTAGAGGATGTTTTTTGCTATGGAATTGATTATAAATACTTATAAACTACGGAGTGTCCAGCTATTTGGTTGCTACATAAGTATATGAAGAGGTATTAGGTATCCAGTGCCGCAGATGGGGCCATCCGAAGCGGTTCGCTTATACATAGGCAAGCTGAACGTTGGACTTTATTAAAATATACTATCAAAAAAACAAAAAAATTCATTTCGCTTTCTCGAATAAGCAAAGTACAAATATATTCTGTTAAAAGGAAGAAGTTTGTTGGTAGAGTACAAACATGGGACAATTTTTCTATAATCTTAACGAAAAACAATCTGTCAATATACCAGCATGCAATGGCTCTGAGAAAGCAAAAAACTATGCACTGTGTTTGTTTCGAGAGGAGATGTTTACATCAAGCGGTTTATGAATGAAGAAGCTCAACTGATCGACTGCTTGGAGGATTTGAATATGGTTGCCAACTCTGAAATATAATGTTTAATATTTAAATACCTTCTTATAATATATTCATATTTTTTTTTTAAATTTCTGCTTTTATTCTATAATTTTTTTTTTTAATTTTTTATTACTGTCTTTAACTTCCTACTAAGCTTTACAACTTCAATTATATTTACAATACATTATCTTTCAAGGATTTTTAGCATACAGTAAATCTTCTTTGTTTTTTCTTTGTGCACTTTAAATTTTATTGTTTTCATTTGCGATGGGTGATCTTAATTTGCGCACCATGATTAATATTTTGAGTGGACATCAAACTGGCCTTAGAGTATCTCACATCAATGCACAAAGTTTGCTATGTAAAATTGAAGAGTTTCGCTTTACATTTGAAGGTTCTAAGGTTGACGTGGTTTGTGTATCTGAAACTTGGCTTTCTGAATCTCAAAACAACAACATATGCTCTCTCACAGGTTATAAGGTATATCGTTCAAATGGAGTACGCTGCAGAGGTGGGGGAGTTGCCATGTATGTCAAAGAAACATTAAAATCAAGACAGATAGCTGTTTCTTGTAACGAAAGTGAAATGGAATTCGCTTTCGTAGAAATTTTGAATGGTCAAGAAAAAATTTTAGTGGGAACAGTATATCGACCCAACAGAAACATTTGTATTTATCCTCTTATCTCTATTTTAGAAGAGGTTTCAATTTCGTACTCTAACATAATCCTAAGTGGTGATTTCAACTGCAATATCTTAGAGGAAAATAACGTGTATGACCAATTTCTGACGCTTAATCTATTTTCTGTAACTTCTGAGCCTACACATTTCCCTAATAATGGTAATCCTTCATTGTTGGATCTTTTTTTAGTATGTGATCGAAATAAAGTTATTCACTACGATTAACTATCTGCTCCAGGTTTTTCAAAACACGACCTTATTTTCTTAGTTTATGATTTCCACGTTGAAAGACATAGGCAAAACCATACCATCGAATACAGGGATTTCCGTAATTTGAACTACGCCGTCTTGGAACAAAATCTTAATACTATTAGTTGGAACTCTTTGTTAGATATATCTTCGCCCTCTATGCAGGTAGAATTTTTTACTGAAAAAATTAATGAACTTTATTATAGTCATGTGCCCCTAAGCACTAAAACTTTCAGTCCAAATAGCAAACCGTGGATAACGAGAAGTATTCTCTCTCTCATTAAAAAAAGAGATTTATTCTTCAAACGCTGGAAATTATTTCGCATTGACAGTTTTTATGTAAATTATTCCAAACTGCGAAACAAAATTGTTCGGGAGATACGCAAGGCCAAAGCTCAGACATATTCAACACGTTTCAATGCCGTATTGGGAAGCAAAGAGATTTGGAAGAATCTGAAAAACATAGGAATTTGTAAATTCGATAAAAAATCTACAGATTTGCTTGACATAAATGCCCTAAACTTATCTTTCGTCTCAAGCACGACAGGCACCTCGCATTTTCCACACCGGGTTAATTCATAGGAGAATAATATATCAAATGCTAGGCCTAATACACCCCTTTTCGACTTCTCTCCCATTACCCCGGAGGATGTAGTTGAGGCCCTTCTATCGATAAAATCTAACGCTGTAGGACTCGATATGATGCACCCTAAGTTTTTAAAAATTGTTCTCCCTACCTTGCTACCATTCATCACACTCATTTTTAACTCCATTTTAAGAACACGTAAGTTTCCTTCTCTATGGAAAAAAGCAAAGGTTATTCCTATACCAAAAAATTCCAAAGGAGATGAGTTTAGGCCTATATCTAAATTGCCTTTTTTGTCGAAAGTTTTCGAGAGAATACTTCAAAAGCAAATAAACGAGTTTCTATCACGGTTTGACTTATTGACCTCAAGACAATCTGGCTTTCGAAAGAAAAATAGCTGCTTGACTGCCTTGTTAAGTGTTTCTGAGGATATTAGAAAAGCAGTTGATATGGACAACGTTACTTTCCTAATTCTTCTCGATTTCTCTAAGGCCTTCGACATGGTAAATCACAACATTCTTTGCCTTAAGCTCTCAAATTATTTCAATTTTTCCTCCTCTGCAGTCGATCTATTGTTTTCTTATTTAACAGAACGTGAACAGACGGTTGAACATAATCAACAAAAATCGATCTTCTTACCTGTTGCGAATGGTGTTCCACAAGGGTCAATACTAGGCCCCTTGTTCTTTTCAATGTATGAGAACGAGTTGCCTAGTATTGTAAAAAATTGTTCCATTCGCATGTATGCCGACGACACTCAGCTCTACCTAAGTTGTCCCTTAGGGATGATTGAACACTACGTTCCATATATTAACGAAGATTTAAAAAGAATCGATCAATGGTCAATTGAAAATTGCTTGCTACTTAACCCGATAAAATCGAAATGCATCGTCATCGCTAGGAATAAGATGGATGTGTCATATTTTCCTCAAGTTGCTCTCAAAGAAAATGCCATCATGTATGTCGACAAAGCTGTAAGCCTCGGTGTTTTGTTCAATATGACATTGACTTGGGAGGACCATATCAATAGAACTGTGGGTAAGTGTTATAGTGTCCTTCGTATGCTTTGGCCATCTCAATATTTAATTCTAATAAAAATCAGAGTTCTTTTAATAAAAACGTTGTTTCTTCCTTTAATCACTTACGGTTGCGAAATTTTCTGCAAAATTGACTTCGAAAGCAAAAGAAAACTTAGTGTCGTCTTTAACTGTGCTGTTCGTTATGTTTATGGACTTAGACGTTTTGATCGAATATCCAATTACGTGATTCAATTTCTCGGAATGACATTTACAAATTTTCTCAAATATCGAACTTTAACTTTTTTCTCTGATATTCTTCAAACCCGACAACCTGAATACCTTTATAATGAGATAAGATTCCTAAACTCAAATCGTTCCGCTTAAGTTTTGGTCAAGCGTTTTTGTTGTGCGACATCTGAACGCCAGTTTTTTGTAAACTCCTCACGAATGTGGAATTCGTTACCACGTGAAATAAGAAGTTTAAATTGCGCAAAGAAATTAAAAAATGAATTAAAACTGTACCTTAGCAATTAATTACAATTAAAACAATTAATAATACATTTTTTAAATTCATCTTTTTATAAAATTGTATAAGTACTTATTCTTACTCGTATTAATATTTTTGTTATTATTATTCTCTTTCTTTCTTTTTGTAAATTGATGTTTTAACATTTTAACTTATATTTATTGTGATACAAAATGCCGTAGCTGCTGCACACTTTAAAGCTATATTATAAATAAGAATTTATGTTCTTACAATGTTAGCTAATCGTGATTAATAAAATTCTAAAATTCTAAATTCTATAATGTACCTACATACTATTCCGTATTATGCGTCAATGATGATATTATTCCCTATTATTAGTCAATGGTATAAAAGTCACTTTATTTAAGGTCTATTCAGTTAAAACTCTTTCAGGTATGGTGGTTAATTTACTAACCACCTATTTGCGGGTATTTAAAATATACACTGCCAATCACTAGGATGAGGCCACATATTTTTCAACCGATTTTCGTTCTTTATACCTGCTGGAAATTTCGTACCAATAAAAATTTACTACATTTGAGTAGGTAGATATTTTCTTTAAAAAAACTAATAAAATTAAGGGGTTAAATAGAAAAAACAGTTGGAATGTCCCTACATTAATTAAAGAGCTACTTAAAAACAGTATGAAAAAGTGCGTCACTTGGATGAGGCCACATGAAAAATCTTATAAAATATCAAAAAAATTAAAGAAATGTTTACAATTTTTGGTTTTCAAATATTTATTTATTAAGTTTTTCTCAATTAATAATGAGTATGCCCCCGATTTTTCGATATGACCTCTATTAGACGGTTTGGAATGGAATCATAAAGTTTTTTTAAATAGTCAAGTGAAATCTCGTCCCAGGCATCACGGACAGCTTCAATTAAGGAGTCCTTAATAGGTGAATAGGGTGGCCATGGCAAAAGCTCTACGTTTTCTGATAAAATCCAGCTTTTGACAACCCTGGAAGTGTGGCTGGGGGCATTGTCTTGTTGGAAAATCCAAGGCAGAGGTCCAAAAATATTTTTCATCTTCGGAAATGAGCGTTCCAACAAGTATTTGTAACTGTTTCCGTTCATTGTTGGAGAAAGAAACTCCAATTCGATTTTGCCATAGTAGGTGATAGCTCCCCACACCATAACACCTGATGTACGGCTGTGATGTCTTCCCAAAATTAGTTCCTCTTTTCTTAAATCATGGAAATAAAAGTTGTAACCATCGGGGCCGTCAAGGCTAAACTTTTTTTCATCCGAAAAGACGACGCGTTTCCATTGACTGCTCCAAGAGACATGTTCTGTTGCAAAGTTCATTCGCAGCTCCTTGTGTACTTGCTTTAGAACAGGTTTCTTTTTGAGTTTTCTTCTCTGGATAGTACCATCTTTTCTTATTATCCTTCGGACTGTCGAAATACTGGCTGATACTCCGCTTTTGGACCTTATTTTAGTAGCTGATTGAGTAGAATTTGAAGCAATACGTAAAATTAACCGCTTTTCTCGGGACGTTGTTGCTTGGGCTGTGCGTCCTTTTTGGTTTTTTCCATAGTTTTGAGGATCAGCAAGATAGTTGTTTACAACTGTCTTACTTTTGTTCAGCTTCCTTGCTATTTCTCGGCTTGAGAGTCCCATTTCCTTGAAAGCATCGATTCGTCCTCTTTCTGCTTGTCAACGTCTTTCCGGAACCCATTTGTAGTTGAAATTTAATAAAAATAGTTATTTGTAAAACGTTCTTAAATACTGTAACCCAAATTTTGAAAAAATTGCTGATCTGAACTTCTACAAAGAAATATTCGCAATGGCCTCATCCTAGTGACTCACTTTTTTATATCCTTTTTAGGTAGCTCATTCATTAATGTATGGAAATTCCAACGGTCTTTTCTAATTAACCCTATAATTGTATCACTTTGTTTTAAGAAAATATGTACCTACTCTCATGTAGTAAAATTTTCCGGGTTAAACAAATTCCAACAGGTATCGGACCAAAAATCGGTTGAAAAATATGTGGCCTCATCCTAGTGATTGGCAGTGTATTTCAATCTCACCTAACGGTATAATTCTAATTTATATGTGTACTTTGGTATGTTTTCGTTGAACGTTGCGGAATCTCTGCAAATGAAACGCACCATATGAGCTGTAAGATTTTTTACAAAACACGTTCAGTGTCATTTTTGTCAATGTTAAGTTTTGAAAATCTGTAAAAAAGGTAAGAGTGCTTCTGGTGTTATGATTTTAGTGTTTTTTTTTTTGTAATTTAGTGTTTATTTGATTGATTTATAATAACACTAAATTTTAAATTATTCGTTTTTTTTATAAAAAAAAAACAAGAGTAATATGGTGATTAGTTAACTGACCACTGTGACTTTATAAGGTTTTATTTCAATAATGTCTTCAACAGAATTGAATGTTACATTTGCAAAATGCCACGTGTTCTGAATGAAGGTGATATTGCTGACTTTGTTCTTGAAGATATTCCATCAGATGATGAAAGTGTTTGTAGTTAAGACCTAGACGACGAGTGCAATGATGGGCCTCCAGCTATGATGGTGCTTGGTGACATACCTATCAACCTTCAACGAAAGGTTGTCTAATAGAACCAATGCTAGTTTTGGCAAAATCTATAAAGTAAGGCCAATGTTAGACATTCTACAACGAATTTTTGATCAAAACTTTAACTCTTCAAAAAACATTGCTATTCATGAAAGTATGATCAAATTCAAAGGGTTCAACTTTCTAAAGCAGTATATGCCAAAAAAGATAATAAAGCGAGAATATAAGGTTTGGATGAAGTGTGCGGAGTCTGGATATTGTTAAGATTTTGAAATATACACCGGAAAAATAGGAAACATGGTCCGATCTCGCCGGCAAGTTGGTTCGAAAATTTGGCGAAAATTTAGAATCGAAGAATAATAGAGTATTCTTTGATAATTATTTTAAAAGCTACGCCCTACAGTTGTTTTCTTTTCTTTCTTTTAGAAAATTCTTCGTAGAAATAGACAGTTGCAAGTCAACGATTAGAGACGTAAAGGCTGAAATCGCCCAAGGATCGAAACTTGGACCGTTCCTCTACAGCCTGATGACATCTGACCAGCCAGTGCCAACGGATTGTGAGAACTTGCTGTTTGCGGATGACTCACTCACCTATTCGTCCTCCATGTTTCCTACTATCGCAGCCCGAAGAGTAGAAGCACACATAAGCAGACTTTACGAGTACTATCAGAAGTGGGGAATAAGGATAAATACCTCCAAATCGGAACTGGTATGCTTCCGAAGACCTGTCACCAACAACAGCCGCTGTAGATCGGCGGCAGTGGGCCGAAAACTTGTTCTGACGTTCCCGGATGGATCAAGGATTAAAGCCAAGAAATCTGCCAAATACCTGGGAATACACTTCAATGAGTTGCTACGCTTCAACCTTCACTCTAAGGCTGTGATAACAAAAGCCAACATCGCACTCCATCGAGTTCATCCTCTCTTGAAGAAGAAAACTGGATTAAGTAAACCAACGAAAATGTTGATATACAAACAACTGCTAAGACCGGTTATCACCTACGGTTTTCCGATATGGTTCACCTTATCAAAAACTGCAATGAAAAGATTTAATGTCTTCGAGAGGAAGATACTAAGGATATGCACCGATCTACAATTCGAGAGTCGACGACAGAAGCACTATAGCAATAGTAGAGTCTACGAAGAAGCTGAAATCAAGCCACTTGACCAATTCCTTGCACAGGCAGCAAGGAAGATAATCACCAAAGTCGCCAGCCACCCTAACCAATTAATGAGAAGGATGGCCAATCAGGAACGACACCCGGACCCGAGATACCTTTGTGGTATGGATATCTTGGACAAACTCTCCACTGACGACGACGTCTCCTTCTATGCTGGCCTGGAGTCAGCATACTACCGCGGCTGAACACCGCCACACCCAACCAACCTCCATCAGGACAACCGGGACTGAACAACCCGAGATGAACCTCGCCAACGACACTTTTTTTTTAGCCATCGACTTCATGTTAAACACATGTTAAATTTTTGAATTTCATCAATGTATAAAGTTAGGCCCCCTTTGTGCCAACAAATGTTTTAGTTAAAGTTATTGTTAAATATTATTTATGTTAGAATTAAGCCAAATGTATATAAATTTTTATGGTTCAATATATTAAAATGTAAAAAAAAAATGTGACCAACTAAAAAGTACATATGCCATCGACAGGAATTCCCACAAATGGTGGCATCGAAATTTTTCACTTGTTGGACAGGCACTGGGTCTTTCTGTCCACAAGCGATCAGTTTCGAACAATTTACGAACAGAAAGCAATTTGCACCAACAACAATGGGCCAATTCATGAAGATGTGCGAAATGCAGCAACAAATCCTTATGTACGGTATGGAAATGCAACACTTGTAAAGTCCCGCTTTGTATTCGCAAAAGTCAAAAAATGTTTCGCGGATTTTCATACAAAATATGTAGTCCTTTTATTTATCATGTAGTGAAATTATCTTTTTCATTCTTACTTATGTTTATTTACTCGTATGTACAAGGTTGAGCGCCACGGTGGTTAGTAAAATAACCACCTAATTTTTCAAAAACAGTTTGTTGAATTTTCAAAATTTTATTTTTTTGTAAATAATAAAACTATTATTGAGTAAAAAGACGTGTATAACTTTTATAACGTAGTCTTTGTAAATCCGTGGCTGAAAGAGCTAATGTAAATGACTAATAGATTCGTTTTCATTTTAATGGAACACTATTGCGATTCTTTTTTAATCTTATTTCAATCTTGTTGCAATATACTGCCTTAACTTCATGGTCTATAGATTTATTTCTTTATACAAATTATGTACTAAGCTAAAATCTCTAATGACAATATTTCATTTGTGAGTTATAGTTAGACCAAAATTCCGATTCTCTTTTGTTGTTGAAAATTGTCGATTTATTAAGAAGTGTAAAACTGTGTTACTGATTTACTAGATCGAAACAAATTTTAAGAAAAAAGCAGACAATTGTTTTATATATGTCCAGACTTTGTGGTTATTTAAGAAAACGTGTTAAATAGCCCAAATTCTTATTAAATATTACAATTAGAAGGTTTGTGGTTTTGTGGATATATGTATTTGTAAAATTAAAACTTAGAACAGCCCATAAATTGAACGCAATTGAAATGAAATGCTTGGTTTGGCTGCCAAAATATAATATTGTTTCTTGGTGATTTGCTAGACAGTTATTAATACAATTAAGAACTCAAATTCTTATGGAATGGAAAACATATTTACAAAGAGTATGAATTTTGTATGATAACTAGTACCTTTTTTTAATCAAACAAATAATATCTTTTTCTTTTGTTTATAGTTTCACTAGATTAGATAACAGGTAGATAAAAAGAACTTAAGTCAGAAACAGGTCACACAAACTTAATGAACTTGAGACGTTAATATAAAAAAATACGAACTTTTCTGTTTTATTGTCTATAGGCTGAAGTAATACGATATTTAAAAATTGTTATGGAGTCAAGTTGTTAGTATTAAGCGAAAGAGACAAAAAAAGGGCGTTGCACCAAATAAAGAACCTAAAACGCATTTTTTAACTTAAGACCTTTTTAGCTAACGCCAAAGAACACATTTTTAAACATCTCTTAATATAAAACCATAATTGTGTTAGTATTTTGTACAATTTATTCAGTACTTACTTTTTATTATCACTCGAAAAAGATTCTAAGGTTTCAATTTTATCTTTTAGTTTATCGTTTTTCTGTTGCATGTCAGCAATAATTGAATGCAGAAAGTTAATTTGTGCCGTTTTTTCGTCCATATTTTCAACCTACAAAGCATTTATTAAATTAATAAACATTTTGAAAAAAAAAAAACAAAGCAACTTACCTTATTTTCTATTTTTGTGTTTGTGTCTAATTTGGCGATATCTGTTAGTAAAGATCTGCTGCGAACATCGGACATCTTTTCCTCAATGCTGGCAACTTTTTTGCAGAGCAGTTCCAAAAGATCAGAGTTCGAATTCATTATATTATTCAATTTTTTTATCGACTTGTCGATACTGGAAATTGGAACCGTAAGTTGATTTTTCATATTTCCCGATTGGTTTAAGGATTGTTTCGAATTTTCAAAAGTTTCCATACTATCAACAAGTATTTTTATTAGTTCTGCGCATTCGGCTATAAGCTGCTTTTCGGCATCTCTCAGTTGTAGAGTCACTTTACAGATATCTTCTAAGCTATCTTTATCATTTTTCAGACGATTTAAGTGTGCATTTAATTTGGCATTTTGTTTAGATATTTTAAATTGAAAATAGCGCAAACATTTCAAAATAAAATTTAACTCTTCTAATTTATTGATAAACTTCCTTGTCGATTCAAGATCTGTTTGAAGGCTTTTTAAAACGCTCTCATTTGAACTCTTTTCGGGAGAAAGTGGTTCAAGACTTGATTTAGCAATGAGATTACTAGCTATTTCAACATCCCTTGCTTTCAGTACTAATTGATAATTGATAACAATACTTTGCAATAACTCTATTTCATCAGTTGGGTCGAATTCCATAGAAACTTCCTGTTCTTTAATATTCTTTTTGGCTTCGTCTAATATAGACTTAGATATTGAATCCTTTAAGGAAGGATATTTCTCGTTTATCTTGACAAGAGCTTCGAACCTTTGAGTTAGATCTGTGAAATCATAATTTAGTTTACATGATTTTTCCTCGGCAGAGTTTAGCATTTCGATTCGAATTCCGTTTTGAGAAGGCAATGATTGAATGTCTTGATCTAAATTTTGTATGTGGCTTTTGATTGAGTTTATAAGTTGGTAAATATCTTGAAGCTGGTTACCTAAATGAAGTCGTCCGATTACAAATTCATTGTGAACATTTTGGTGGGCCTTGCGCTTTTCTAATATACTCGTATTTGAAGAAGCTTTAGAAATGGAATCATCCAAAAGAACTCTCTCAGTATTTGAATCGATAGATGTGTTCAATGTATCCTCGTTGGATTTTTGAGCCTTACTCAGAAAAGATTCAATTTTATAAATGTTTTGACTGAAATTTCTTAAGGCATCGTTGTTTTTCAAAACATCCCTAAAGTATTCTGTTTCCAATTCAGACTTTACAGTTTCTAATAATGCGCTTATACTTGATATATTTCCAATTTCAACATTAGGATTAATTGGCTCTTCTGCTATTTTAACATTTGTGCAAATAACGTTTTGAGCTTCTAAGGACTTAATTTGTTTTTGGAGTTTTTCATTTTGTTCGTATAGATCCTTCTGAATAGATTTAAGTTCTGAGTGTTCTTTTTCAAAGCGTTCAATTTGTTCCTTGTTATTTTTCAAGTCGTTTTGCAGCTGTTCATTCAGTTCTGATAAGTTTTTACAACTATTGGTGGCTTTTTCCAATTTTTCAGATAACTCACTGTTTTCGTTTTGCCCCGCAATTTCTTTCTCCGCGTAAGCTTTTAATTTTTGCTGCATGTCACCAATAAGACCGTTCAAACTTTCACTGCTCAGATTCGAATTTTCAAGTTTTTGATATGCTTCTAAGTTTTGTTGTTCAAGTTTTAAGAATTTTTCCTCGTTATCTTTCAAATTTTGTTGTAGCTTTTCATTCAGATCAGACAAGTTTTTACATTCAACCGTGGCGTCTATGAGATTTCCAGATAAATCTGATTTTTCTGTTTCAAGTTTGATAACTTTTTCTTCAAATGCTTTTAGATCTTGTTCTAATTTATTGTTTTGTTCTGTTACCTTTTCGAGTTTTTGCAGTGTTTCTAAATTTCCTACTTCAAATTGTCTGCACTTTTCTTCAGCTATATTGTTTTTCTGTTGCAGACTTTCACTTAAATCTGATAAGTTGGCTATTTGAAGTGTGGCATCTACAAGATTTCCAGAAATGTCATCCTTTTCCGTTGAAAGTTGGGCGGTTTTTTCTTCAGTTTTCTTGAGTTCTTGCTTTAGGTTTTCAAAGTCCTGACTCAAATCACCATAACTCGTTGTAATTTCACTAAGTTTTTGAGAAATTTCAACCTTTTCCAATTCATTAAGTTTGCATTTTTCAGTGATCAATTCTAAGTCTTTTTGCAATTTTTCGTTGGTATTCTCCAGTTTCTTACAATTAATTGTAAGACTTTCGAGCTTCTCACAAACGTCACCTTTCTGTACATCTAATTGCTTTGAGGTGTCTTTTATGATTTGCAGTTCTTGCTCCAGCTTATTAGAAAGTTCTGTCAATCCCTCGTTTTTGATGGTGGCTTCATCGAGTTTCTGGGATAGTTTAAACTCTTTCTCCTCAATCTGTTTAAGAGCATCTTTCTTTTCTAAAAGTTCCTGTTTTAAATGTGTATTTTCTTCGGATAAACTCTCAGAATCAGATGTTACCTTCTTAAGGTTTCCTGTAAGTTCAAACTTTTGTGCCTCAACTTCTTTGAGTTTCTCTTCCAAATTCTTTAATTGAAGTTGAAGGTTCGAGCTTTCTTCGGATAAACTTTGAAGCTTTGTTGCTTGATCAGCCAACTCCCGAGAAGTATCGAAATTCTTTTCTTCAAGTCGCTTGGTCTTTTCTTTATTCAAATTTAATTCTTCTTCTAACTCGTTTTTAGTCTCCAATATACTGCAATACTTTGATGAACTTTCTTCGAGTTTTTGAGAAATATCGAATTTCTCAATTTCGAGAAGTTTATATTTATCATTGATTGCTTGGAGTTCTTGTCGCTGGTTTTCATTTGACTCTGATGTGCTTTTCATATTCAAGGTAACTTCTTCGAGCTTCCGATGAAGATTGAATTTTTCCAGTTCAAGCTCTTTCTTTTGTTCTTCTACTGACTTTATATCTTGCTGCAACTTTTCGTTTTGTTGCATTAAATTGTTGCAATAAGAAGTATTTCCTTCGTTTTTAGATAAGAATTCCTCTTGTAATTTGTTTTTGACATCAGATAAAAGTTCATAATTTGATTCTGCGTCTTTGAGCTTAAGTGAAATGTCGAAATTATTTTCTTCCAGAAGTTTTATTTTATCTTCGTTGGCTTTAAGATTGTTTTGCATAGTTTGGTTTTGCTCTAATAATGTCTTCTGACTCAATGACATTTCTTCAAGGTTTCTTGATATTTCAAACTTTTCCTTTTCAATGCGAATCGAATTTTCTTCCGCTGTTTTAAGTTTTTGTTGCAGATTTTCATTTTGCTCTAGTGTCGACTTCAAAGTTGATTGTACTTCTTCTAGCTTTTGTGAAATATCAAAGATTTCGGATTCAAAGAGCTTAGACTTTTCGTTGCTTGTTTTCAAATCGAGATTTATATCTTCAGTGTGTTTCAATGCGTTCTCATATTTTAATTTAATTTCTTCAAAATTTACGGCGGTGTCAAACTTTTCTTTTTCAGCTGCTTTCAACTTTTCATCGTATGCATTAAGTTCCGCTTGCAACTTATTATTAGCTTCAGTAATTTCGCTGAATTTTTTTGACTCTTCATCGAGTTTTTGAGAACAAATAAACTTCTCACTTTCAAGTGTACTAATTTTTTCCAAACATGTAGACAATTCTTCTTTCATTTTTTCAGTTAGATCAGACAAGCTCTTGTGGTTTGTTTTTAACTCTTCAAGACTTGCAGATATAGTTTCTTTTTCAGCTTGAACCTGACTCAGTTTTTCTTCACTTTTTGTAAGTGTTTGTTTTAGCGTATTGTTAAGTTCTTCATAAGTTTTACATTTCAATGAAGTTTCTTCCAACGTTTTGTGAATTCCGGTTTTGTCTTCGTCTACATTTCTCAACCTTTCTGCACTGGTGTTAAGATCTTCTACAAGTTTCTTGTTCTCATCTGAGAGAGTTTGGCAGTTTGTTGACATTTCATTCAGCTTTTGCGAAATATCTTCTATTTCCTTTTTCAACTGAGATGAATTATCTTCACCCGCTTGCAGTTGTTGTTGAAGTTTTCCAATGAGTTCTGTTGAGTTATTAAGTTTTGCCAAAAGTTCAGTGTTTTCGCCTTGCACTTCCAGTTTTTGAGTTTCTAGTAAACGCAATTTGTCTTCACTTTTTTGAAGATCATTCAATAAATTTTCGTTTTGTTCTGCTAGGCCGCTGCACTTTGACGAAATGTCTTCAAACTTACGAGAAACATCGAGCTGCTCTCCTTTGAGTAGATTTGATTTTTCTGCATTTATTTTTAACTCTGCCTGCATTTTTTCATTGATCTCGGACAAACTTTTGCAATTCAAGAGAACGTCCTCTAGCTTTTGCGATACACCTAGTTTTTCCTTCTCGATTTGCTTAGTGTTTTCTTGTTGCAATTCAAGTTCCTGATGTAGTTGCTTATTTTTCTCAGCAAACTGTTCGCAATTTGATGTTAAAAATTGAAGCTTTTCCGACGCTAGGTTCTTCTCATTTTCTAGTTGTTTTACTGTTTCTTCCAAAACGTTCTTTTCTTTTTGCATTTCTTCATTAACTTTCGATAAGCTTTCGTAATTGACTGTAACACTTTCAAGTTTTTTAGAAATGTCAGTTTTCTCATTTTCAAGGCGATCTATTTCCTTATTTCTATCTGTCAAAGCCTTTTCGAAGTCTATACTTTTTGTCAAAATGTTTTTATTTTCGATGGATAGTGAATTAATTTCGTTTATTACCACAGCTAGACTTTCACATAAATCTTTTAAAAATGTATCGCCCATTTGGTTCAGTGGCACCTTAATAGAATGAACTCGGCGAATTTCATCAGGATCCTTAATATATCGATTTAGTTGTTCCTGATAATTCGTTTCCGAATTATTCGAGTCTTTTATTTTCTGAAATAGATTTCGGAAATCATTTAGAGCTTTTATCTCTTCATGGTTATCAAGCTTAGATTTCTCATTTTGGTTGAATGAATACTGATTGTTTCGTTGCTGAATATCATATTTGCTTTCAGGAGTAGAAGTAACCTCAGTTTTGACTACAACTTCTTCTTTCACAGGATCAACTGGTAATTGTATATTTGTTTCACCTTTTAAAAATGTAATTATATTAATTTTTTTATTAAAAAATAAATAAATAAAAGTTATTTCTATAATCTATTGCGGGCTAATTATATTTTCAAATATTATTTTTCAAAAACACTACGACAACCGGAAGTTGTATTAAATGTCCGCGATCATTCATTCATTCATTCATTGCTTTTTTCAAGATTTATCAAATTAATTAGGTCCAGAAACTCATTTTGACATTTTTGTTTTGCTCTTGGATTCAATTGCGTTTAAGTAAAATAACTAAAATATGGATTGAATGGATATTGATTGGGTATCTAGTACCTCAACTGGAGATTGGATTCTTACCCCAGTGGAAAGTTGTTGGGGGCAGCAAACTAGAGAGAGAGGGAAAGTTGTTTCCAGACGGCAGCGGGTGAATTCTCGAGATGGAATCAACGGTAGCGTCTACAGTTCCAGTAAGGTTAAACTACTTAGTGAACACCTTATAGGGCTTCTTCGACATACTTGGAACCCAGGCCTTTAAGGAGCGGTCTATCCAGGTCCCCGTCCTTGGAGTTATACTAAGTATCTGGCCCTCCAAGTTGGGGGTTGTGCCGTCGGGGTGACTTCCTGGCCACGTACAAAATACCTTAGTTGCGAAGCACCAACAACCCTGGGATACGGACGGATTCACTGTTGACAACCCACGCAAACGAAATAAGGACAACGAACTTCGGATCTGTACGTGGAATGGTAGGTCCCTTAACAGGCCACGTGCAGCCGAAGAATTAGCGGAAGCCCTAAACTGCTGCAAGGCATATATTACCGCCATCCAAGAAGTGCGATGGGATTGTCCGGGCAAACTCAAAATTAAAGGACTGTGATGTATACTACAGCAACTGCTACCGAGAACAAAGACAGCGTCTATTTGTGTGTGGATTTGTGAACTAGACTCAGGCAAAAAGTCTTGAGTTTCAACAGTGTGAGCGAGCGCATCAAGACAATCCACAAATCAAAAAAAATCAAATGGGGTGGCGCAACAGTCCGTTGTGAACCAGGGCCTAGTGACTTACAACTCTCAACCATTCCTGTGTGCGAGTACTATTGTCAGGAATGGAAGGGACCTACAATTTTGGGCCGAATCCGAACGGCTAGTTTTGAGAAAGCACTTTTTCATGACAAGAATTACTCTTGAAGGATTTGTCAATTCCTCGCAAGAGGCAGTACCCGCGAAAATTATTTTTTTAAATTAAGGTGGCACAGGCAGGGATTGAACCCAGACCCCTTGCATGACAGTCCAACGCACTAACCATCATGCTACGGGTACTACAAGACAATCCACATCAAGGCTAAATTAGCCAATATAAACCTTATATGCTCGCATGCCCCAACAGAGGAGAAAGATGAAGGCACCAAAGTCATATTCTTCGAGCTCTTGGGAGCAGTACCCTGACATTAAAATTGTCTTAGGAGATTTTAATGCCAAGCTAGGAAGAGAAGACATCTTTGGTGGCACAATCGGGAGATACGGCCTGCACGACACCACCTCCGACAAAGGATTCAGGCTGATCGATTTTGCTGCGGGCGAGACGTTCTGGTAGCTAGTACGCAGTTCACACATTCCAATATCCAAAAGGGGTCATGGAAATCTTCTGATCAATCAACTTGCAACCAGATTGACCACATTTCGATCGACGCACGACACTTTTCCAGTATACAGGATGTCCGAACATTCCGAGGGGCCAACATTGACTCGGACCACTACCTCGTTGTAGCCAAGGTACGGCTACGGATATCCCGATCCAAGCCAAAATAAGGAAGTACTGTGAGAAATGTCGACGTTAGACGGCTACAATCGCAAGAGGTTGCCATGTTTTTTTCCGATCGAGTCTCGACAGAAGGACCAGAGCTGCTCGCGAGCTCTACGAGCAGAAGAGAGAGGAACACTGGCTTCTTAGATGGACAAAAAGAGAGGAGATAGAGGGATGTCACAACAGAAATGAAGTTCGTAAATTGTACCAAATAGTAAAAAAAAATCTCCCAAGGGTACAAGCTATGAACCGAAGTCTGTAAAGACGATCGGGGGAACATCGTAGTAGATGTCGCAGTCTATGTTGAGAATATGGAAAGACCATTTCTCCAAACTATATAACGGCGATGACGAACCGAATACCGCTGTAAAGGAGATAGAACCACTCAACCTCGGCGACGCAGATCAACAATTCCGCCTACCCGCCCTTGACGAAGTGAAGATAGCTATATCTAAACTGAAGTCAAACAAAGCTGCTGGGGCTAACGGCATCGCTTCCGAATTATTCAAAGCAGCAGGCGATGACTTGGTAGGGAGCTTGCACCAACTCATGTGCAAAATATGGTCGGAAGAAAGCATGACCTATGAGTGGAATCTCAGCATAGTGTGCCCGATACATAAGAAAGGAGACCCTCTAAATTGCGCCAACTACAGAGACATCAGTCTCCTTAACATTGCATATAAGATCCTCTCTGCCGTATTATGTGAACGTCTGAAGCCGTTCGTCAACAACCTGATCAGTGTGGCCCCAGACCAGGATAGTCCACTATCGACCAAATATTCACACTACGGCAGATCTTGGAAAAAACCCAGGAGCTTCAAATCGATACCCACCATCTCTTTATCGATTTCAAAGCCGCGTATGACAGCATCTATAGGGAAGAGCTCTACCGAGCAATGTCTAGTTTTGGCATCCCTGTCAAAGTTATCCGTTTATGCAGAATGACGTTGAAGAATGCACACTGCTCTATCAAGGTCGAAAAAGATATCACCGATGCATTTTATGTCAAAAAAGGTTTTAGACAAGGCGATGCACTGTCATGCGACTTCTTCAATACAATATCGTTCTGGAAAGAATTGTGCAAAACTCAACCGTCAACACTAGAGGCACAATCTTCCAAAGGTCCATCCCATTACTCGGATATGCAGATGATATTGACATAATTGGAAGATGAAAGCGTGATGTCAGTGGAGCGTTTTGAGCATTGCGACGGAAGCGAAGAAGATGGGGTTTAGTGGTCAATGAGGGCAAGACCAAGTATATGCTGTCATCAAAAAAGGACATCGAACAACGACGTCTTGGACAAAACGTCACCATGGACAGCTATAACTTTGAGGTAGTTAAGTACTTTGTCTACCTAGCCACCGCTTTAACACATACAACGACACCAGCGCTGAACATCACCATATATAAGACACTCATCATACCGGTTCTCATTTATGGAGCTGAGGCCTGGATCCTGTCAAAGAAAGATGAGAGCGTCTTTGGATGCTTCGAGAGAAAAATTCTTCGGGTGGTTTTTGGTCCCGCACGCACAGATGGAGAATGAAGGAGAAGATATAATGATGAACTGTACGGGCTGTACACTGACACTGAATTAAAGTCCAACGGCTTAGATGGCTAGGTCATGTAGAGCGTCATGTCTTGGAACCCAATCCAGAGGACGGCGCAGTGGAAGAAGACCGCAACTCAGGTTGCGCACGCAGGCGGGTGAAGACCTCAACCAACTTGGCGTGCGAAACTGGAGAGAGCTAGGGACCGTGCTTGCTGGAGACGCATGTTGGTTGAAGCCCAGGTCCGCCCCTGACTGTAGCGCCACCTTAAGTAAGCAAATTTAGTGGTGAAAAGTTTCATAAGTTTGACCTTTAAGCGGCTTTTTAAACATTTTCTTTAAAGCAATCGAGCTTTTTAAATAGCTTAAAGTCATATTAACTTACTCGTATTACCAGGGATAGGATTTTATTAACTTTCCTTTTTTTTGGTCAAACGGAAGATGAAATCGAATTTCGACAGTCATGTTTTAAGCCCTGGTGATTGCAAATATATATATATTTTATTTTGATTTTTTATACCATAATTGCCTTTATTCGCCATTGAGGCCTTTTTCTACCTTTTATGCTTTTTTATTAAATTTTGTTAAGAAATATCTTTTAATTGGTTTATCATTAAAAGAAATGGGAACATGCGAAAGCATACCGTTGAGAATCTTAGTTAAAAACCCAGCTTTTTGACAACTCGATACGATTGTTGTGCTATTTTTAAGGATATGGAACCTTAATTGACACTGCCACCTCAACCTGTAAGTTTGTTTGAAACTGAATTTGAAGTTGTATTTTTCAATTTACATTTAAAATAGGTTTTAACTCGCTGGGGTACTTGGTTAGAGGCAGAAGCATATTATCGTCAGCGCTTTCGAAGATGGTGCAAGCTGTGTTGCATTTGAAAACAAATTTATTAAAGATGAAGATCTGCAAGAGCAGCTGGAGTGCATTAAAGTCAATTTTGAGTTTTAAGTCGATCCGAAAAAAACATATTCTCAAAGACCTACAAAAACAGGTATATTTGAGTTTCTGTAGCTACTTATAATATAAGCTAACAATATTCTCATCAAGAAACTTCAATTGGCGAAGTGCTGCCTGTTTTGTAAGACAGTGAAGAAAATTTTAAAAAAGCAAAAAGGCCCATGTCGTGGTGGTTAGTGTGAAGGGCTACTGCCTCTTGCGAGGAATTCACAAATCCTCCAAGAGTAATTCTTGTCATGGAAAGTGCTTTCTATCCTATCTCTCTGACAACTTTACTCGCAAACAGGAATCGTTGAGAGTTGTAAGTCGCTAGGCCCTTGTTCTCAATGGACTGTTGCGCCACCTAATTTATTTTAAAAGTGCCCATTGTAGAAGAAGTGTTGAAGAAGTTTACTGCCGTTTCCAATGAAAACACAGGGCTAAAACCGATTGAGCAGATAAATTCTGTAATAAACGGCGACTTGTATTCCAAACTTCCAGGAAACATTGAAGTGAATAATGTTGAAAGTTTTAGATGGGCTCCACTCGTTTCAGCTGAAGTTGAGAGATCATTTAGTAGCCCTTCTAACGGGACAACCGAAGAAGATTGCTACCTGTGAACTTTAAAAAACTCTCGGTAGTCCAATGCTACTATAATTAAATATATTTTTGTTTATTTTCCTACTATTTTTTAATAAATGCTTTTTCTTTGCCTTTTTAAGTGCTTTGTTGTGCCATTTTTCAATTTTTTAGGTCAAAAAATCCTAACCCTGCTTATCACTTTATATAACTGAAGCACAGTGTAGGGAACGGAAATTCTCTCAGTTTCTGAACAAAATAACTTGATGTGCTTTTTATAAATTTAAAAAATCTGTCTCAATCTCATTGATTTTAATGGAATTCTTACTATACTATTTATTTGATACAAAATACACTACGGTTCGAACAATATAGTAAAGTGTTTATATTTACCTGAAGTAACTGCCCGCAGCCTCTGCTCTAGGTCGGTAATTTTTTCTTTGTACACTTGAGTTTGTGCCTGAAATGATGGTTCTGGAATAACTAGTACAATATATTTGGTTATCATATAGAAAATTTGAAGCATAAGTTAAATGTCAAATGTTGTACAAATTAAACAAAAAACAAAACAGCATAACTTTTATTTTTACCCTTTGCCGTCACATTTTTATTAGTCTGGGAGCTAACGACAGATTTAATGAAATCATTGATATAAAGCTGATGTTTTTTTATATTTGGAATACTATGTACAAATAACAAAACGACGAAACTAGTCTTCTAAATTATCTTGCAAGAATAAGTAAACAATTATAAAAAAAAGCATGATTGTCATATTCCTTAAACGCTGAAAATTTGTCTCACAACAGTTTATGTCCTTAGCTATCCAAAAAGTGAATTTAGTTTGCCTTGCTAAAGCCTTTTCGGATTTTATTCTTTGTTTTTACAAACATTTCAACTTCGCTTATCTAAGCCTTTCATTTACATTAATCTTTATAATCCGAAAGTTATAATCTAAAAAATGCAATCAAATCAGTATTTACAGTTTTAAAATAAAATAATTTGATTCAACATTTAATTAAAATGGTTTTAGCATCTTTTTCGTTGTGATCTATCTACAAACACTAGATTAGATTTTGAAAATGGTGAAATTTTGCATCACCTTTTACATTTTTAAACAGAGGTGGAATCCCAGCACAAAAATATTTAACCTTTTATTAAATCTTTAAACAGAGTAATTGAAATAAACATACATAAGTTAGTTTTACTTCTTAGTAGGGAGGCTCTTTTTCCTTTATTACATCATCCAAACGCCTTGGCAAAGAATGCACCAAATTTTTGGTCGTTTCTTTTCCAATGTTTTGCCATTCCTCTATCAATGCTAGTTTGAGTTGAGCTTCATTAGATACCAAACGCTTTTTTACGCGTCTATCCAACTCTTCCCATAAATGCTCAATTGGATTGGATCCGGGGATTGTGGTGGGTGTGGAAGCACATGCGCAATGTTATAGGCCTACCACATACGCACGTCGTGAGCCGTATGTTTGGGGTCATTGTCGTGCAGAAAAGTGAACGAGCTTGTTAAGTTCAACTTTGCAGCACTTTTTTCAGGTTTTCTATCAAAATGTTGATATAAACTTTTTTGTCCATAATTCCGTCGACAAAAACAAGCTCGCCCACGCCCGCAGCAGACATGCACCCCCATACCATCACTCCTCCACCGCCATGTTTTATTGCGTGTGCCAAAAGAGTACATCATCCCAAAAAGCGTTTGGCTTGCTTCCGCACTTTGACATATACCTATTACCTAACTTCTTTTCTGGTTAACTGGCGAAATCATTGGCTTACGCCTAGCAATACGTGCGTTGTATTCAGCTTCATGGAGTACTCTTCTAATCGTCATAGGGTGAACTGATTTCCCAAATTATAAGTTGACTTTAGCAGCTACATATTTCAGTTGATGCAATTTGAGGGTTAACTTACACTTTCCGTACAATGCGGCTGCATTCACAAGCATTCAAAACCCGAGGACGACCAGAATGTTTTGCACTTTTGAAGCTTGATTCCCCTTTGAAACGGTGCACAACGCTGCGAATTGTGTATCGGCTCGTGTCCATAACTTGTCAAATCACTGCATATGATCTGCCTTGATTATGCATGTACATATGTAGGTAATTATTTTTCTTTTCGATTCGGTGGTTTCCTTCTTTTTTGGCCCCATTGTAATATATTTTATTTTATTTTTGCAAAAAACAATTTTTTTTTCAAAATAACTACTGTTATCCACACAAACAGAACTTTTGTTTGAATAAATGTAACTGCAGTTTTTAATTTGGCTGACAGAACTGTCAGAAAGCTATAATTATTTCAAGGCTAACATACTGTGCTAATAATTTTGTGCTGGAGAAATAAGGTGTTTTCTAACTTTAATATATTTGTCTTTAAATCTGAAAAACTTATTTTAATCAAACTAACTATGTTTGATAATTAATATATGCATATACTAAACAAAAAAAAAATAGAAAAAAAAAATAGGTCCAAGGCTCAAAATGTTGCATCAAAGTTTAAATAGCTTCCTGTGCCAATAATTAAGTGACATCAAGCCACCCCAGGCCTGTCACGAATTCCATCTTAGCTGGAAACTTTTACGAATTCCAAAAACCCTTTCACGAATGTATTTGGCAATAGTTTTTTTCGGAATTCGTAAACGTTTTCGATTATGATGGAATTCGTAATAGGACCTAAATGATGAAATTTAAATTATAGATTAATATTTCGCGAGAATTATTTTCACATCAACATTAACTTAACTTTGAACATCCCACCATTAACACGGGTATTGTTATTAATTAAAGTATTTCCATCGATGTTGATATTTTAGTGATGATAAGCATTGATCGATTTTTTTATCGATTTGTGATTAAGATTGTGACGCGGACAGTTATTTAACTTAAGACAGAATTAAATTAATCTGGTTGTACAATAATTAGTTATTGATAGATCAATAGTATTAAATTGCGTTCAATGATGTCTACCGAGGCTTTAGTAAGGCGATTCATATAAATGATTCTATTTTTTGGATAATTAAGAACATGTTGAATAATATTAGGGGAATTAGGACCTTTTGATAATACAGTGGTGGTCTAGTATAAAGAATGCCGATATAACGAATGATCGATATTACGAACCCTTTTTTCAAGTCCATTAGGTATTCTATATAACGAACAAAATAACGAATTTCAGAGAGTAAAAAAAAAAATCCAAGTTCGATGAGGAATTTGATGAGGAGGCTATATTCCTTTGTCTTTGTCAGCTCTCCGTAATCAAGACGATGTGATCGTTGTAGCAAATAAGGTGGCTCTTATGAAAAATATTTTCCCAGAGGTAAACACAATTTTAAATTGCAAAAACTGTTTTGTAAGTTAAGAAGTCTTACATAATTTTTTCAGACCGAATTCACTACACATGATTTGGAGTCCTGGAATGATGCAGATCGAGTAATCCTTGAACCCGAAATTATTGATAGCAACAATGTTGAAGAAATCGAAATTGTGGATTATAATAGTGATGAAAATGCTTGCTCAGAAACTGAAGTTCAAAGAATGAGTCATCACAAAGCTGTCCGAAATTTCGACAATTGCATCCAATGGGCAAAACAAAATGGAATTGAAAACTCTTAAGCCTTAGTTCTAAGAAGTTTATGGGCAGAGGCATTCAATCTTAACATTCAACGCTCAAAAATCAAATGCATATTAACGATTTTTTTTTTCTTTTATGTTATTACCGAACTTATGGCGCATTTCAATTCATTTAACGTAACATTTAACATTGTAATTAAACCAAAAATAATAATTCCAAGGTATTGAACAAAAAACAAAACATTTTTAACTTTTCCTCCAAAATTAATCTTAATTTAACTAGTATATTATGGGTTTGGTCAAAAAACTGTGTGTACAACTCTTAAGATGGCTAGGGCATGTCGAGCGAATGAACATCGAAGCTCCAGCCCTTACGTCAACTTGGTATTCGGAACTGGAGGCAGCAAGCTAGAGATCGAGTAAGCTGGCGAAAGTTATTACTTGAGGCCCAGAGGACGAATCTTCTTTCGTACTCGTGCAGTTGCAAGAGTATTGAAATACCTAGACATACACAAATCTGGCCCGGATAGTATCTCCCCAATTGTTCTGAAGAGGTGTTCTTCATCGCTGGCAAAACCACTGCGTAAACTTTTCCATCTTTCCTACTCTACAGGTCTCTTTCCGAGCGGATGGAAAATATCATTTGTCCAGCCTGTCCCTAAAAAAGGCGAATCCTCCTCTCCCTCTAACTGTCGTCCAATAGCACTTACGTCTCTTCTTTCCAAGGTCATGGAAATGCTGATAAATTATCAGCTCAAGAAATATCTCGAAGAACGGAAGCTTCTTAATGACCGACAGTATGGTTTTCGTAGCATTAGGTCCACTGGTGATCTCATGGTTCATCTCACCGAACATTGGAACAAATCTTTACATCGTTTTGGAGAAAGTAAGATTATTGCACTTGATATTTTTGGTATTGATGAATCTCTTCTTCGTTGGATTAGAATTTACCTTTATAACCGTTCAATACAAGTTGTATTGGATGGTTACAAGTCTGAAATTCATAAAATAAATGCTGGTTTTCCTCAGGGCACCGTTTTTTCTCCGACTCTCTTTTTATATTCATAAATGATCTTATGTCTGCCACTTCTAATCCATTAACCTGTTTCATCGACGACAGTACACTCAGCTTCTCATACTCATTTATAGATTCACATCCTTGTCCTTCGGATGTGGAACTTAACTTCTGATCTTGACAGCATTCTACAATGGGAAATCAAAAACCGTGTAGAATTTAATGCATCAAAAACTCAATGCTGTCTCCTGTCGTTAAAGCGTTGTTTTATCGATATTTTTACAAACAATGTTCTGTTGAACTAGCCAGTTGCATTCCACCCCTTAAACGATTCAGCCGTAATACTCGCACTTCCAGAAATGCTCCTCAGTTTACCCTTGAGCTCAATTTTGGGCGTACTGTCAAGTATAGAGATTCTTTATTAAATCGCACATCGAGAATGTGGAATGCTTTAGCCGACTCTGTTTTTCCCTCCAAAGTAACTAAACATGACAAACTATGATCATTAAGCGCATGTTACAAATTTCATTTTGAGATATTTTGTTTTGACTTTTGGAGGAAAACTTGTCTATTGTCTACTATTGGTTAATATTATATAAAAATTAAAGGTCATCGTCTTTACTGTAGATTTGCTATTTTTTTTAAATTAATTGTTTTAACTTGTATATTTTCTTAAAATAAATAGCATAATATACGAGTTTTACTTTGATTCACTGTAAGATTATTCAATAATGAAGTTGTAGCTAAAATTGTGAAGGTAATTTTTTAAGAATATTTTGAGGTCTTCGAGATCTACGAGGTTTTCACCATAAAAGTCATAGTTACATCCACTTAAATCACTTCAAAAGTTATCCCTTTTTTGCACCACTGTTTGCAATATGTTAAAAATTATTAATGCTTCGTTATTTAATATATAAATATGTACATATGTACGCATAACACAAAGAATGTTTCGTGCATTTGTAAACAAAAAAAAAATATTATTCTTACATTTAACTCGTCGCCACAAAAGTTAGCTTCCTCGATTGAAAGCTGCAAATCTTCGGTTTTATTTTTTTCTTCCTCCAAATTCTTTTCCAAACTATCAATTTTTGACTTAAGCTGAAAATGAAATTAAATTTATTAGAAAACAAAAACATTTATAAGTTCAGAAGTTTAACTTTAAATTGTACAAAAAATAAAAAAAACAAAACCAGTAGATTTTACTTTGCTTTATTAGAAAAAAATTAATTTTTGTACTAAATAATTGTATAACATTCTACATGTTGTTGTTTTTGTTGTAGTTGTTGTTGTTTTTTTTTGTTGATATAAAATAATATCTTTTTGTATATTTGCTTTTCTGTGTTTCATTCATTAGCGTGGTTAGTTGTGTTTCCATTTTCTTTGAAAAGGTCGTATCAAACAGTTTTAAGGGGGCCTCGTTCGGACAAAACTCATTGGACGCCATTGTCAGTGTGTCTAAAGTAATTTGTTTTGAAATTGAGTTCCAAGTTAAAATATTTCTTGGTTTATACTACTCAACATTATTGTTAAGTTTATTTTTAACATTATGAATAAAGCGATTTGTATTTTATTTTGTTTTGTTTGTTAATAATGAATATAAATCGAAAGTGCCGTACGCAATGTATGAAGTGAATTTGAGTTTAATCACCTTAAACCTTACAGAAAACACCGCCAATTTGTTTTGAAGAACTCGCTTTGTAGGTAAAAGCGAGTATGCTCAATATTACGTGTGTAGAAAATTCAGTTTTATTGGCTGATTTTTGAGATCTGATAAATAGCGTATGAAACCATTTCCATGAAATCGAAGGACGTTCTTGAAATTCATTAAAATAAGGTAATGAAGTTTATTCTATCAATGAAATTAAAACTACAATTTTTATTTGGTAAGTAGTTAAATGAAGCTTAAATTTATAATACCATGAAGAATAAGCAAAATTCTTGATGCTTCGTGCGTAGGATTGCCAGATGTCTTGGGTTCAGCCCTAGCCTGTGCCATCTAAAGTTTGGGCAGGTTTGGGCAACACAAGGGACTTCATTTGCAGTCAACTTAATTCTTTAAACGTACATTTTGACCAAGCCAACTAGATAGTTTTCCAAGTGTCATGAATTTTAAATTCAGAACTTAACATCACAAACTTCTGCATTAAGTTCATTGAACAAGAACTACAAACACAAGCAACAAGTCCATTACGATTTGTCTTTTGTATTGTAGAGAAATATTACTTACTTGTTTTTTAAATTGACAAGGAGCCCTTTTACAGAAAAAATTAAATGGAATTGTGCAGACAATAAATTAATTATAGAGTAATAAAGCTTAGCTTTCATTTGAATGAAAAAATATGATCAGTTGTCAGTTTTGACATAAGTTGACTTGACTTGGGAGAATTTTCTTGACTAACTTTCCAGACAACTTTCCAAAAAAGTTACCTTAATTGGAAGCCTTTTTTTGGCAGCTGGCCAATCAGATAATAGAAAATTGCCTCACTTTCAAGTCCCTTATGTCGCCTAAACCTGCCCATTGACAAATTTCAAGAGAGAGTTATTGTCATGAATAGTGCTTTCTCAAAAAAGCCTTAAAACAGTAAGTCCCTCCTATCTCTGACAACATTACTCGCAAACAGGGATGGTCCTAGGTCACTAGGTCCTAGTTCTCCGCCACCTAATTTATTTTATTTAATTAGCTGTACCAATTTCAACAATTGTACAGAACTATTAATGAACGATTCGAAAAAAGCCAAGTGGCGACAACAACGAAATACAATTATTAAATGCTCCGATATTTGATTATATTTTAGGATTGAAATTTTTAGAAAGCTATGTTTTCAATATCAATTAATCTTTTTGAAATACGTAAAGGTCCTATTTATTGTCGTATCAGTATATTGGAGTAAGTTAATTTACCTAACGGCCAATACATTTTTCGGTAGGTAGTATGAATTTATTTATGTACAGTGGCTCCCACGACTAATCGGACACATTAAATATAAATTTTCGCAATGCATTCTCTTTAAGAAGATGTAAAGAGAGTGTAAAACATTATAACCATTTATATTTACTACATTTTAACATATTTTTATTTGAAATGAGCCAAAATTACAATTTGAGACATTAAACATCAAATTAATATTAAAAACAAAAGAAGCTCTCTTTACATCAATTCCCTTAATTTAACACCTCACATATAATCGGATGCTATTTAGTACTAAGTTGCGTATCCTTTCGAGTCAATGGCTTTCTCAAGGCGTCGAGGTATTAAAGAGAAATGTTTTTAACATAATTGAGGAATTATTGTTTGCCATTCGCCTTGAAGGTACATCTTAAGGTCCTCAATGTTTTTAAAATTCTTTTGACCAACTCGATGGCATTAAGGTCAAGTGACTTTTTCTGTGTTTTAAACACCTTAAGGCAGTTATACAATAACCACGACTTTTCTGTAATAACCACGACTTTTCTGTAATAACCACGACTTTTCTGTAATAACCACGACTTTTCTGTAATAACCACGACTTTTCTGTAATAACCACGACTTTTCTGTCAAAGATATGTGTTGGGTAGAAGATGAAATCGTTTTGTAATCCGAGTTTACCACGAATTTTCAAAATCTTGATGTTAGCCATTTGATACATTTCACCCTCCACAAAATGTTAGTTTTGATCACCAGAACTTGTAACACATCCTTACAAACCAACTGCCATGCAGTAGACCGAGTATGCTTATGAGAAAATTCTTTATTTGCTTTTCGCCATACATACATTCTTTCATCTGACGCTTCCGTGAAAAAACCTCATTTATAATATTGTAATATGTCTAATGGTTAACTTACAATTCAATTTAGCAAAAATTAGTTTTTCATTTCTATTTTTTCAGAGTATAGCTACTTAGATTGCACGGCCATTTCGGTCATTACATCGATGGCGATACTTCTTCTTCAGTTGGTTTCGTTCGCTGACTTCTTTAATTGTGGTTTCTTTCAAAAAAAAACTTTAGAGATTCCGGAAAAGGAATTTTAGTTGACTAGCCTAAAAAGATGCTTCTCGTTGTACGTCTCTAGCTTCTTTCCTTTTACTTTTCTGCTTACATATTATGAATCCTGTTTTTGTTTTTAAATCATGAATTTTATGTAATGAAGGGCACTTTAGCACAGTGTTTGCTATTTTTCGTACTGATTCAACGTCTCCAAGCTATGCAACAAAACCAATTTTCGAATTTCAAGACGTTTGTTTTTCTGTTGGTGTCATTTCGACTTGGAGCAAGAAACTATCTTAAATATTGGTAAAGGTCTCCGTACCGTTACGGAGTTACTACAGTACAAAAACAGCTGATGTCCGATTATGTGTAAGAGGCTCAATTATAGATTTTTTGTTCTTAAACTTATTTATAACTTTGTTTTATTTTAACTTATTTAGAGCTTAATTATGTTTTAAAATGATGATTAGTTCCATTACTTCTATATATTTTCTTGGAGAAATTGCATTGCAAAAATGTACACTCTCTTTGTCTGATTAGTCGTAGGAGCCACTGTATATAATAAAGTGACCCATTAATTTATTCTTTAACAAATTTTGTTGTATTGTCGGAAACAGTTAAAGCAACTTACATAATTTGGGTCATTATGTTGTATTATTTTAAAACACATTTTTGTATTTTATCTATTTTCAGCCACTACGAAATACTAGTTAATCCTAGTTAAGATAATTTTTTTCTTGTAATGACTTTTATTCCAAGTATGACCTAATCTTATTCATTTTCAATCATTTTTCAGTAGTTATTTTATTTGAACAAACGTTTTAAAAATAACTCGGAGGCTACACAAGCGAGTAGACTTTTTATACTGCCCAACAACTTAGCAATGGAAACATTCAATTAAAAAATGTAAAAGTCTTTGTAGCTGATTGTCAATTACTCGCTCATGAAACATCAGGGAAAGAGTCAAAGTAAACTCTTTTTGATAAATATTATTTATTAAACAATCATCTGTCAAAAATCAATTCTCTTCAAAAATAAATTTAAAGTGCATTTAATATGATTAAATGATATTAAACAAATGAATTAATAGAAAATCTTCCATTGATGCCCAAATAAATAAAAATGTATTAAGTGTGATATAATTCAACAAACTAGTTTCATACCTCAAGGATAATTTTTTGGAACTGCAATGCTTGATTTTGTGCATCTTCTTGTTCCATGTCCCTTTCAATCATGAGCTGTTCAATGTGGTTTTGCTTTTCCCTAAGTAAATCCTAAATAGATAAAATAATACAAATGTTTTACTTTTTTTAATTTTAATTTTCTATTTTAATATTATTGTATTTATGCTTCACAGAAATTATGTACGAACCTGCATGGAAAAACTACTCTTGGATGCACTTTGAGGTGGTTGTTGTTTCAATGACATTGAATAGCGCTATTGTTTTTCGTAAAATAATAATTAATAGATAATATTAAGTAAGAAAATGATAAATGTTTTAAGTTTTACCTGCATCCTTAGTCTTGAGGTGTTCGTGGTAGCGATGCTGTTCATTGTTCCAACGGATGTAAGAGATTCTTTTGAACAAGCTCTAGACAAACGCGATTTCTTTGCCGATGGAGAAAGTGAAACCTTTGCAACTGGTACAAAAATACCATATTTTGGTTTACATTCAAAATACCTATTAAATGAAAAACATTATTGAAAGCATTCCATATAAATTTAATTAAAAAAGCTTACTTGACACCTTCGACGGATCCGTCATTTTTACCATTTGGCTCATCTAGTTCAATACCACACCAATTACCCGATGCAAACTGTGTTTCACCCAGGTATCTTAGAATTCCTGGTCGGCTTCCAAAGCCTGATGACACAATTACACGGTCACCCAATGTAAACCCGTGTCCTACATTCACAATATAAAGTTAAACAACAATGAGGAGATACAAATAATTAAACATACTTCCTCCCATAGACCTATTCAGAACACTTTGAGTGCTAGGTGTTGGAGATACAGTTCGGGAACGGTCAGGTGAATAATTTTTTGCTGGTTTAGCAGCAGCACCTTCCAAAGGATAAAGCGTTAACCGTGTGAGCCTTGAAAATATTCCTTTCTTTGCTTCACATTGGAAATAACGCTTCCCAGCAACACACCCATCATTTTTGCCTAAATTTATGTTTGTATTTAGTTGATTTAGTTTATAAAAAAAAAACTAATTTACCATTAGGTTCATCTAAAACAACACCAGCCCATTCTCCAGGTGCAAAATGTGTTTCGCCTATATAAGCAATCTGGCCAGGGCTTATACCGCCAACCCAAACCTTTTGTCCAATTATAAATTGCTCAGTGTCTGCTGTTAGAATAGTTCCATGGTCTGAAAAAGATAAAATAAAATAGTTCATAAGATTATGCGATCTCGTAAGTAGCCCGTTAATTGGAATATCAATATGCATACAAAAGATTTATGTTATATTTTGTCATTTCCTTATTGTTAAGGAGTTATCAAGATAATTGTTTTATTGATCATGAAAATCACTTAAACTTTTAACAAATTTGAGGGAAGTGAATTAAGTATATCAAATTAGATTACTAGATAAAGACAGAGAAGCAATATAAAGACATTTTATATAAAGGTTCAGATTTGATTTCAGAATTTATGGTACATAAATAAATTGTTATTTGCTCCTCCCGATTCGTCGTTTATAAATATATTTGTAAAAGTGGCCCGTCACACCAAAATGTAAGCATTGCACCATCTACTATACCCTCTTGATGACGTTAAAAGATATTTAAAAATAAAATAAAATCAAGATCAATTTCCAAAAACTAAGAATAAGTAAAGTATATTTCAATTCAATTGGCATTAGAGTTAGATTTGATACATAAATAAAAAATAAATGGACCGAATAAGATAGTGATAACGTGTTGGAACTAGACTTTAAGTTCTTAGTGAACAGGCAAAATTAAGTTCTTCATAATTTTGAATAGTTAAAAGATTATGTAAAAATTTAGTTTTGGAAATCAATATAGCGATTTAATGTATTCGTAAAAAAAGAACGTACCATACTGGAATTCTGATCTTATCTACCATTATCTATCCATTAATGAACCTAATCGATTCATTGAACGCTAGTTGAAGTTAACGTTTGGATAAGGAATCAACAGTCAACACTAGAATAAATTACTTCAGAGCATGTTACGAGGGGTATGATTAGACTTTTAACAAGTCGTCGTCGTCTAGTATCGACTGGAGTTTGAAAAAGTTACATTACTGAAGTCTGTCAGAAAGATAGTTTTCGAGTAATTTTGCTGCAGAGTTTCCCAAAATAACAGATTTTTGTGTCTCCAGCATAGAATTGTATGGTTTGCTTTACCGAAAACCTTCGAGAAATGAATCTATTCTGCATCTTCTAATATTTTAACAGTGGCAGTAAAATAACTGTGTAAATTATATGCAAGCCGGCAGAAGCACTATATATGTATTTCTTATCATATTGAGTCAAATTTTTGACATAAAAGGTAAAATGTGTGTGACGCATTTTGACGAAGAGGACAAAACAATAATTACAGTGAGTGTATTCGGTTTTTATTCTTAAAAATACTTTGGGTGTTTTTTTTTGTAGTAAAACTTTAATTTAGGCATATTATTTGGTAATTTTATAAATTAGTATATTATTACCAAAATAATTCATTAAAAAAAAATGGTGCAATCACTTAACTGCATTGAGATATACGATGAACAACACAAAAAGGACACACGTAAGCGCTTCATTAATATTCAGATTTTTGTTTCCTTTGCTGAGTTTGACACTTGTTCCGATTAACAGTTTGTCTAAAGTGTTCACTAGACATTTGCATACAGACGGTGATATTTTCAGGAGGTATAAAAGAGAAGGAAGAAGCAGATGGGTCAACCAAAAAAGTTAACGACGAAAGAAGAATGGCTTATATTAAGAAAAATTAAAGGGAATCCTCGTTTATAGTGCACCAAAAATTGTGCAAGAATTGTAAATGGAATGCAAAAACAAAGTATCTGCATCAACGGTACGCCGAACCATAAAGACAAATGGGTAGGTACAATGGTCGAGTTGCCCGAAAAAGGAAGAGTTATGGTGTGGCGCAAACCAAATGAAGAGCTTGAAAGCAGTGAAGCCTGGAGGCGGGCACATCATGGTTTGGGGTGCATTTCGGCAAGAGTCATGGGAAATTTATTATTCAAAGACGATATATTGAATAAAGAATACTATTTGAGGATCCTAAAAGGAAATTTAAGGAATGTGCTGAGAAAATGGGCTTAGGAATTTCAAATTTTACCAGGACAACGACCCGAAGCACAAGGCGCATGTTGCAAGGAAATGGCTTCTGTATAACTGTCCAAAAGTTATTCAAACACCTCCATAACCTGCAGACCTTAACCCAATCGAGAATTTGTGGGATGAATTGGACCTTCGAGTTCGCGAAAGCCCTGTTCCGTTAATAAGTCTCTCAAGGCTTTAAGAAGAATGGAACAAAGTAGGCATTGAATACTTGCAAACAATTATAAAAAACCCAAGCCCAAGCGACTAGACGGGATTTTTTCCAATCAAGGGTATCCAACGAAATATTAAAATCAATGGTAAGAAAGATTAATTACAAAATTAATATAAGTATGTAAAAAAAACGAATATTAATGAAGTGCTATTTTTTGAGCTATCCTATTTTTTTATTTATTTTATATTATTGATTTGCTATTTGAATTAAAAAATGTATATATGTACATACTAGCTGACCCAACAAACGTTGTTTTGTCATATAAATAATTTCTAGGGAATATTTTCCTAGAAATAGATAACTTTTTGTAAGTGTATAAGGGTGTAGTATATAAGTGGGGAAGGGGTATAGGGCACTGTAAACGGTGCCAAAAGATTAAAATAACAAATCACCAAACAATATTACAAAAAAAACAGCATCAATATTTTTTGTGATCCCATCTTTCCTCAATACAAATAAACTGGATGGTTTGCCCATTCCAGAGCACGCAACGTATAATTGTCCGTGTGATAATCTGAACCGATGTCTGTCGTTTGGCTTTGAGATTTATTGATAGTCATTGCAAATTCCAATCTAATTGAAAATTAAAGGCGTTTAAATTGAATTGAAACATCTGTGCGTATAATAGGGATTCGCGGTAATAATATATTTTCACCTCGGAATTTGCCATTTAAAATAATGGCTTCGCGTGCCGTTATACAACCGGGTTCAGTTTTAAATTATGCGGTGGCATGCTTTTTAAAAACAATGAGTTCAAAAACTCAGTTGGATAATTTACAGCTTCGGTAGCATCACAAACTTTATCAATAGATTTGTATGACACCAAGTCTCCTGGTTACAAATGTTGTACCTTGAGTTTTAATTCGTTGACATCCACATTTCTTGCTGCTGAAATTTCTCTTTCTGCCAACAACTCATGATTTATATATTGTCTGTGTACATCGGGAAATATCTGGTCAATGATTCATTCAAAAATTAGCTGCATCGCTAAACAAAATTATTTTCGAGAAAGTTTAATATTTGTAGAGAATCTTGTGAATCAATAATCTTGCAGTAATCTACCGATAATTTTATGCATGCAGTTTCATCTGTAGTAACTTTTTCCTGCACTATTCTAACAGTTGTTTTGAGAATGTTTCAGACGATGGACCTTGAAGCATTTGAACACGCATATTTATTTTCAGTTGTACTTTTTCAACATTCGCCACATTGGCGACGATTTTAAGCACGCGTTGATTAAATCAACGAAATTTTCATCGGTGACGTTGAACGCGGAATAATGTTGAGTATTTGTCTGAAATCACCTAAAAAGAGTAACAGAGTGCCGCCAAATAGTCTGTGATTGTTTTGTATATCTTTCAATGTACTGTTCCACGCCTCAAGCGAATGTTTGTGTACCATAGTGCATTCATCCAAGATGATAATTTTACACTGTTTCAGCACTGTGGCCATGGATGATTGTTTTTTTGTATTGTACACCGTGTCTGGGTTATTTTGAATATTTAGTGGCAGTTTAAATACTGAATGAGCTGTTCTGTTCCCATCCAATATAGTTGCCGCAATACCAGATGACGCAACAGCCAATGCGATACCATTATCTGATCGTATTTTAGGAAAAAATTGGCGAAATAAGGAATGTTTTTTGCCTGATCCACTTGGTGCATCCATAAAAAAAATGGACATAAATGGTTTTTTGTTCTTAGTGAGGGATTTGCGAGCGACAATCGCTGCCATTTCTCTAGTATTCTATTGTAGTTCACGTGTGTTTATAAAATAAGATGCATTTTGATTTGGTGAATGTATACCGAAATGACTGGTAAGTTGGCAATGATAATGCAAAGATCCTCAATTGCAATCAATGCTTCATTGTACATAGCGTCACTGAATACTATCGTAAGATCGTTGCAACTTCTACGATTTTGATGCAATTAAACCATAGCACTTAGGAATGTAAAAAATAGATAAAAACCTTTTCTCAAACCTACTGAATGTATATGCCAAATTTCATTGAAATTGGTTAAGCCGCTTCGGAGGAGTATGGCAACTAAAACTGTGATAGGAGAATTTTATATTTGATAATGAAATTATGAAATACGTAATATTTTAAAGAAAAACTAGTTTTTAACTTTTTTAAGTTAAAAGTAAAGTGTTTTTAAGAAAGAAACAAACAAAAAACGAATATTAATGGCACTCACTGTAGGTGATAATTTACGCAAGACAAGCAGACGAAATACTGTTGAAAGACAGCGTTTCTCTTATATTTTTTCAAGGAGAGACCATTCTTAATATACTTCTGGGTTATTTTTTCTTTCTATTTTATATTATCCATTTAATATTGTATTTTGTAACAAAAAATAAAAAGTGTACCTGTACATATATTGAATTTATCTGCACGAAACTTAGTTCAAAAATTATGTTCGCTTATAAATTAAGATAACAACAAATTTAAAGTTGCTATTGGGTTTAATAGAAGTCATAAAAATTTGAACAGGTGTATATGGTAAAATGTACAATAGCAATTAAGCACATGAACCCAGTTTTCTTCAAGTAAATTGAGATTTATTGAAAATTGTAACTAGCTGAGTTTTGACTGGCTTATTAATTCTTTGGGGACTTTAATACAACTTATTATAATATTTACTAAAAACAGATTATTTGATCGATACCAGAACACACACGCCATATATTCTACTCGTGATAAAACAACAAAGAACCCGCTCCGTAATCAAATTCCACGCACAAATAAACGTAAACAATAGTTTTGTATTCTTCAAACCTATGTACTCTATTAAGGGATAGAAGCCGATATCAATATTTACACGTTTATGAAATTGTATTTTTTACATCTAATAAACAAAATTGTCGTATTTGGTTTTCGTAGAATCTCAAGTAATTGAAGATAGCCCATTACATCTACAAACAATCACTGTTTTGTGCGCTCTTTTGTACGGAAAGGTGATTGGACCTTACTTCTTTGAAAACAACGATGAAACAACTGTCACCGTCAATTGGGAGGATTATGGTCATATGATAGCCGACTTTATTATTTTTATTAAAATTAATGAACTATAAATTAAAATTTACAAGTTAATACATATTGTAAAGAGACTTAGCTGCAGAGGCTTTTGACTCTTTATAAAAATTAAGCTTGTGTATTTTTGGTTTTAAACTAAAGAATGTAAAAAGCAAATAGTATAAATAGTGAAAATTAAATATTTATGTTTTAAAGTTATGTGGGATTGTAAAGTTGTGTATTTTTCTGATGTTATTTGGATCGAAGTTTCCTAGGATCTCGATGGTTGTTAGATGTGTGTTGTGTTAGGTATTTGCATGCACCGATTGCTAGAATGTGATTAACGTCCATGATTGCTTGGAAGCCTGCACAAGTTGGAGGGTTTTCTTTTTTTTTAGAAGGTGTTGATGTGTAAGAGCCCTAGTCGTAGTTGAGGTTGGATAGCTTGGTTAGGATTTATCAATGTTGATGGAACTGTAGAAATGCTGGTAATTCTGCCAGTCATTTAGTCTATGTGCTTTGATTTTACGATTGACTTCACGTAATAAGTCACTTTTGTCAGTGCAAGCACAGTTTTCACAGGGTAAACATGAGCAGCATTTGCTGACTTTTTTTTTAAATGCTATTGAAGAATACGACTTGAAGAATATGTGCGAACAACTACCCACCAAGATCATCCGATTTGACACAGCTGGACTTTTTTTGGTGTTGCTACGAGAAATACTGTCTTTATGCATATAAACTTTTAACTCGTGAGCAATTAAAAACCAACATTGGTCAAGTTATGGCTGATATACCATATATGTACATCAAGCCTAATATGCGTTGAAAAGTGGTCGAAAAGTACCCCAAAAGAAAAATTCGGGTGGTGGTCAAGTAAATGACGTAGTGTTTCACACATAATTTCAACGTTCAAAATTTATAATAAAAACGAAATATTATGGAAAAAAATATTTTATATGTATGTGTTTTATTTACGTTTACTTTTAAAACCGCAAAATGGGTAACCCTGTACATTTCTTTTAACAGTTACCTCTAAAAACGTTCTTGGTGCAATTTTTGATTTTTTAGTAGTAAAAGTTAACTAAAGTTAACTAAGTTGCGATTTATCTTACGGAATTCAAAAGAGTTCTGTGATCCATACCCTTTGAATTGTCTGTTTTACGTGTTTATTAGATCTCTTGAGTATTGGAATACTATTTGCTGTCCTTCGTATGAAGTTTACTCTTTTAGAACAGAAAAAATCCAAACAACTTTCACTAGGACTAGAGTTGAAAGCCTGTCTAAGATGGAAACCGACACACTTAGGCCAGTTTAATGGCCCATTGTGATACCACATGCATCTTGAGGCTTCCTCCTAAGCTCAATAGAACCAGTTTGAGTCCCTTACGAAACGTGAGAGGCTGATTATAAATAAATTGGGTGGCGCAACAGTCCGTTGGGCACCAGGGCCTAGTGACTTACAACTCTCAGCCATTACTGTGTGCGAGTACTGTTGTCAGGAATGGAAGGGACCTATAAATTTAGACCGAATCTGAACGGCTGATTTGAGAAAGCACTTTTTCATCACAAGAATTACTCTTGAAGGATTTGTCAATTCCTCGCAAGGGGCAGTACCCACGAAAATTTTTTTTTTTTTAAATTAAGGTGGCACAGGCAGGGATCGAACCCAAGACCCCTTGCATGGCTGATTATGCTGATATGATTTAGACCATTTAGATCGTTAAAGAAGAATTCTCCTAGGTAATTCTTGCGTTTTCGAGCTAGAGCAGGGCATGTGCAGAGAAGATGAAGAACCGTTTCTTCCTCTTCCTCGTCCATACAGCTTCTGAAAAAGTCATTTGAGAATACGCCTAGTCTCGTGGCGTGCTTTCCTATTAGACAGTGTCCGGTTATGACACCTATTATCGAGCTTATATGCGATCTGCTTAGAGAGAGCAGGCACCTTGAACGTTTTAAATCCAGTGTTGGCCAGCTGTTTTTTTTGACCTGACACGTGGTAATGTGTGTATGTGCCAAACGTGGTAGGGTGGGATTCACTGTACCGTTCCTGGCGAATTCATCTGCCTTACAGCTACCTGGAATGTCTCTATGACCCGGCACACAGCAAAATGTGCAATCTCCATTAGAGATGATCGACAGTTATGGACTGTTATAGAGATTGTAGAGACAGAGTCCGGAGATTTCATAGCAGCCTGACTATCTGAGAAAATACGGACATCTGACATTTTTGTATTCAAGAAAATCTTGGTCAACAATGGGTTACGTACAACAAACAAACCTACAATTAATGCAAATCATTTCTAAGTTCATCTGAGCTATAATTAAAAACCGCAACATTCAAACCAGCAATTTAAATGTTTTCATAACATTAATCACTATTTTCAAAATCAATTTCGCTTTAATTACATCCTACAAATGTTTCTATTTGAACAATAGCATTATAAATTATTTTATTTCTGACTGACTTATAAACTTTCTTTACTTTAATCTCTCTCAAGATAATGATGTATTCTTCTTATTTTATTTTCATACGATGTAGGTCATTAGTGTAACACTATTTGGGTGTTATTTGTACAGATCTGCTTTAAGTCTTTTGTACTTGATAGTTTTGAATTCCCTATGAGTCAAAATAAAATCAAAAGTTGGTCAGAGTTCACATATATATTATGATATGTTGTAGCGAAAAAACGTTTGGACTTATGACCTACAGTACATCCGTAAGAAAATTAATAAGTGAATTGATAAATAATTGAACCTTGGAAAAATTCTAGTTCCATATTAGGTCACTAGTATTTTGTAACCAGTTCAGAGTGAGGGAGGCATTGAAAATTATATGAAAAATTAAATTTATATGCAATCAACCAAACAAGGAGTCATACAAGTACATGAGCTAATTCTTCGCTATTCACGAATACGACTAGCAATACACAAGCTTGTGGGTGCAAATTCAAGTCAGTGTTTTCCTTTTGGCATGTTCAATTTTCCAGCATAGAAAATATCACACGCCTACATCACTCAAAGCCGACTTACTTATTTGTATAACTAGGCAATAGCGCACACTCATAGAGATGTGTAAGATATTTGTTTTTGTTATGAAATGTAAATGAGTAAGTTATAAACAAATCAAGATTTAAATTACTAGATCTACTTCGAAACGTGGCAAAGTTGTTCTTTTTTAATGTGTGTAGATATATACCATAATAATCAAGTGGAATCAATATAGCTTAAATATTGATCAGAGAATAAATTAAAATTTTTGGTATATGAGGTCATGATTTTTATTATTATTCTATTATTCAATAAATACTTTTTTTATAAAAATTATGTGTTGAATAAATCAAAATAATTCATCAATGGGATTATAATTAGTTTGAGTCATTTGTTAGAGACGCACAACATATATCAGGTAGATACCTACCTCTTGAAGATGTCGATGATCTAGACACAGAATCCGAACGATTTTCCTGGGCGACTTTAGGAGCAGTGTAGGTGCCAATTTTGCTCAAGGTCGGACGCTTAAGCTGACTGGTGTGCTCCTTGGACTCATCTTTCTTTGATATGTCGGAATCACCTTTGTTCCCACTCATTTTATAACTTAATTATATTAATTTATTGTGTATAACTTTATTTGTGTATAATTTTTACTTTCACATAAGCACAAAATTGTTTTTTTTTCTCGATTGAAAAATTAAAAGACAAACAGGAATAATTAAATAACAGTTTTTATAATTATTTGGATCAACAAAATTTGATATCAATGTACAAATTAAAAAGAATGACGATAATATTTATAACACATTTAGATATAAAAACTAATAACAAAATTGAATAACAAAACAACACGATCTTCCTAATTTAATTTTTCTAAGCTAATGCGGAGCGGAGCTGAATATTTGCTTCAGCATCTGCTTACTTGTAAATTACGTTACATTACATGTCAAATATTAAAAACATTCCATTTGAGAGCAAGAGATACTTAACATTCCAGTAGACAAAACATGCTCTATAGCTATTTAACACTGGAGTAAACACAGTGAACAATGAACTAGGCTTGCAACTTAAGGTTCATCCCCCGAGCAATTTAAGTTGCTCACGGCCTAATTAGCTTATATGGAAGGATTTAAATGACTACAAAAATAGAGTTGTTAAAAGTAGGTCTTTTTCCAAAAAAAAGATATTGGTTACAAAATGAAAAAAAACAGGAATTCTTAAAAGTTCCTAGAAGTTCCCTAGTGACCGATGGAAAGCAACTTAGATGCAACTTCCAACTTTAAGTTGCCGGAAACTAAGTTATTGTAGTTCATGGCGTTTTTTCTTTTTAAAGGCTTTGCACACCAAACCTAAAACAGCTGATGGCAGCTGTTAAAACAAATGTTTCATTTTGAAATAAATTTGGTCATGGTAACTAATATAATTTATACAATTTTCTTACAAAATAATAACTACTGCTTTTTGTTTTAGAATATGAAAAATTTGCCAACGTCGACAAAATAGCCCTGATGCGAATTTGCTGCAATGGCGGTTCTTTTGAGATCATCCAGAGTTTCAAACGCTCTTTGTTAAGCGAGGAACTAGGATTCACAATGGCTACTGGCGTGACGGTGACGAACCCAAGGACGAGAAAGACTTGCTCATAGTTCGTAATGACGTTTCCAAGGGATGCGTCTTTCAACTCTTCGCCGCAAATATGTTCGACGCTTTCGCTTAATACCTAGAGAAAGACTTTCCGGTAACTCCGTTCAATCACAAGGGTTTGGGAGAATTGAGAAAGGCGATAAGTTCATTTGTGGAGGAGAATAAGTATGAAAGGAAATCTCTGGCGGAGGCTAAAGGCCCATCTATAATAGGCATAAGCAAACATAAGCTCATGCCAAAAACCCAACGATAATTCACTTAAGTTATCGAAATTACTGCACGACCATAATGCAATTTTGCCCACGTATCTAAATGTCAGATTTTACTTATGCGGCGAGCGACTGGGATCGCTCTTGCTTAAGTGTGCTTAAGTTAACGAAACTAAGAAAAATTGAACGAAACGGAGCTAGACTCCATTATGTTCACTCGTATTGAGATTCTTTGTATTCGCACGTTTACTTATGCGAGCATATGATAGCTTATGCCTATTATAGTTGGGCCTTAAGTCGCAGCGAGCTAAGGAAAATTTGCGCCAAAACATTCCACAAAGTGGGAATCGTTATTCCAGTGAATAAAATCACAAAAATGGGCTATCGTCCCTTGATGGACAGCGATGCTAACATTAAGAATATCCTCAGTGCTTTCGACAAGCCAGGCGAGTGTGATTTTGGTACAAATCTGGAACTAGGAATTGAACTTTTCTGCTCCAGCCATAAGGACCTACACGAAATCGTTCAAAATATTCTGAACCCCGCCGGACGGCCACAATACATGGCGATTCTGAAGGCATATTGGCCAACAGAAGCAATAGTCATAAGCAGTATCTTGGATTGAGTTTGTTTTGAAAGAAAACAGAAAATGTTTTAAATAAAATTCATTTTTGTTGTAGAAGTTTTGTTTTTATTGATTTTATCGTATATTTTCTACACAATAAGCTTCTCTTTGATGAATTGTTCTGACCGGTTGAAGTGAACAAAGAGAATAGCTGCAGCCAAGCAAAATTCTAGTTCTTGTTGAATGCCCATTCCATTCGTCCCCAGCACTTCAGTTGAAACTCTTCTTCGAGACGAGTTAGTGTCTGCGCTGATATGCTGCTCTATCACAACACAGAATTATCGACTCAAGGGTGTCGACAGCAAAGAAAAATCCTTAGGAGAATGTTTGCACTTAAAGAATTTGCAAAAAATTGAATCTTGGGAGAATACAAACCATATAGAACATCTTCACTGTGCGGAAGAAAGTACTTGAATATTTTCATTTTATCCGCATCCGAGACGGTGGGTGGTGATATACTGGGAGTTTTTTGTATTTTCGTATCGAAACGTTTTTTAAACCACTCAATGACAGGATCCCATTCGTTCTTTTGGAGCTCGTATAGATCTTTACCTTCCTTTTTCAGTTTGATAAGTACCTACATAAGGCTAAAGTTTGTATCTTGCATTTCCAGATCCTTTAGTTCATTGCAGAGTATATTGAAAGTTCTGGGGATCATTCTGAAATGTTTTTTTCATCAATATAAAATTTGACAGCTGGTGTTAAACAAATTTAAATGTCAAATGAATATGTTCGGTGTAAACAATTTTCGGGTTTTCGAAAACTTATTGCCGAAAACCCAGTTTTGGGTTTGTTGTGGAAAGCCTAATTAGGTCAGAGCAGTTATTTAGGTTTTCCATGGGTAAAATAAATTGATTTATTTTTAATTTAAGATCAAATCTGCAGTTCTGGATTTTTCGGAAAATTAAAGAAATTATAAAAAAAATTTAGATGAAAGTACATGAAGTACTAATCCAATGATCAACAAAAAAAAAAACAATTCCAATAGTGTTCCAAGTGCACCGAAAATAAAATCAATTTTCGACGGAAATCTGAATTTACCCATGGAAAATGCTATAAATATGTATTTCTGCGACCAGACTATCGTGATGGTTAGTGCGTAGGACTGTCATACCAGAGGTCTTGAGATCGATTCCTGCCAGTGCCATCTACAATTTTTATCACGGGTACTGCCTCTTGCCCCGAATTGACAAACACTCAGAGTAATTTTTGTTATGAAAAGTGCTTTCTCATATTAGACGTTCTAATTCGGCATACAAACTGAAGATCCCTCCATCCCTCACAAAACTACTCACACACTGGAATGGTTGAAAGTTGAAAGTCACTATGAGTTGTGTTCATCAAATTCATAAACATTTTCAGACTAAATTCATGAAAAAACGTCAAACGTCAGAAGAAAAATAAAAAAAGAAAATTCGGTGCAATTAGAATTGAGAGAAAAATTAAAAAATACAATTTTAGAAGAGTTATTTAATTATTATTAGTTAAATAATTCAATTAATATTTCTTTTTCAATAATCGAATTAATTTCTTAAAATTTAGCAATATCAATATACCAACCTTCCAAAAACGATATTTTAAAATTATCAAAAAATAATAGATTGGTCTCGTTATCATCACCACTATTCTTCCATCAACCAAAATTGCAGCCCAGTTATCTACCCCACCTCTACGCCTGCAATCATGAACAAATGCTTCACCAGGTTGAGGATTGGACACACCCAGCTCACCCACAGTCACCTACTCAACAAAGATCCCCTACCCATTTGCCACCTCTGCCAACTCAATATCCAGCTGACCATCAACCATTTAACTACAGACTGCCCGAAAATCAATGAAATTTGTAATAAACTTTTTAACTGTAATCTAAAAAATCTCCTTTTGGTTCCTTCCGAACAAAACATACAAAATATTTTCAAAATTTTAAAACTTTTAAATCTTCACCAGAGTATTTAACATTTATTTATTAAAAACCCCTGCGGGGGCGGTCGGAGTGAGTCAGGAAGGCATTGTTTTAATGTATTTCAATCATTCAGGTTGACGGGTCTGTCCGTCGCTTCAGCTCTAATCTATTTATAATTAATAACATTTATGTCAAAAACACAAAGCTTGGACCGTATTCGAATTAATTGGTCAACAATATATAATCCAAAATTGATATCTGCTGATTTTGACATTTTAGAGAAGTAGAGTGTGATAGTTCAGCTCAATGAACGCTAACCAGTGTAAGACTATGCAGAAACTCTCAATAAACACCAAGAAGCTAAACTTATCTGCCCAGGGCAGAGAAGTGTAAGCCAATTCATAAACTCTCTCAATAAACACCAAGAAGCAACACTTTTCTGCCCAGATTAGACAAATGCAGCTCTTTAAACATAGCTATAATCCGATTTTGAAATTCGAATTTCTCTATTTAATCCCATTAGGTAAGATGAATCGAATAGAATCTACACCTGAATTGAGAAATCGAGTTGAGCTAGATTGTCATCTGGATCGAAATCTATATTCGATTCCTCAATCTATTCATCCTTTGCTTAGTATCAGTTTTTCAGTGCGAAATCATCCTAGTTTCAGAGTTAAACTCGAATTTACTCCTGAAATATACTTATCAGTCTATTATAATCTTGTTGTTAGCTCTGAGTTAACCTTTGAAGTTTGGTGAGTTAAGTCTTATTTAAATATTCAGATGTTTTTCATGGATACTGAAATTGCAATGGAAAAGTTGTTTTTCTTACTTTGCTCATATGTATATTTGGAGGAAAAGTTTTAGTTTCACTTATTTATTTTTAATGATAAAAATCAACGGTTGGTGGCTGTCAACCAAAATGTTGACAACTGAATCCAAACAAAATTATAATTCTACTCAAGAGGTTGACATTAAACCTTCATTGAACAACATCTTCGTGAGTTTACTCTGTGTTCAGGATTAATTTATAATTAGCTCTGAGCTTAACACAAAGGAAATCAAGACATTAAACAGTATTCCCATGAGCGCGACCAACGAACGACGAATGATTTACAAAATATGAGTTTATATACGTTTGAAGACATATTTCCACACAAATTCTTAACAAAACGATAGCAATGTAGTTTCCATTTGATTTATGGAGCATGCTTTTACTTTTCAATATCATATATTAAAATTTAAGAAAACAAATTTATTCGTCACGAAAAAATTTGTAGTTGATACGAACTGTCAAACTTTATTCGCGTTCCACATCATCCACAATCGCAACGAATAAAATAATCGCGCTCACTTAACCAAAAAAATCATTCTTCTTCTCCTTCAAAGTTAAATTTGTGAGCAAAAAGTTTGTTCTTCTCAAATTATTTGTGAAATGCTAGTAAACGATGATGAGTATTTCAAACTATATTTCAGAACGAAATGCAGAACTTTCGATATACTCTGCAATGAACAAAAGGATCTGGAAATGCAAGATACAAACTTTAGCCTTATGTAGGTACTTATCAAGTTGATTTTTAGGAAGACAAAGATCTATACGAGCTCCAATAGAACGAATGGGACCCCGTCATTGAGTTGTTTAACAAACGTTTCACTACGAACATACAAAAAACTCACCACAGACCGTCTCGGATGCGGATAAAATGAAAATATTCAAGTACTTTCTTTCACGCAGTGTTTTATATGGTATCTATTTTCTCAAGAATATATTTTTTTTAAATTCTTGAAGTGCAAACATTCTCCTAAGGATTTTTCTTTGCCATCAACACCCTTGAGTTGATAATACTTTCCGATGCTATGATCGAGCAGCATATCAGCGCAGACAAGGCCGTAACACTAGGTCGTCTCGAAGAAGAGTTTCAACTGAAGTTCTGGGGACGGGTGGAATGGGCTCACGACATTAACCAACAAGAAATACAAGGTCACTTAATTGCAGCTATCCTCTTTGTTCATTTCATCCAGTCCGAACAATTCACTAAGGAGAAACTAATTGTCTAGAAAATATATTATAGAATCAACAAAAAGGTAAACTCTTACTATAAAAATTCGTTTTATTTAAAACATTTTCTTCTGCTTTCACAACAAATTCAATGCACAATACTGAGCTTATGACTATTGCTTCTGTTGGCCAAATGTGCCTTCAGAATCACCATATGTATATTGGGGCTGCCCGAGCAACTTATAGGAGGGGTTGAGAATATTCTGAACGATTTCGTGTAGGTCCTTATGACCGGAGCAGAAAAGGTCAACTCCTAGTTCCAGATTCGTACCAAAATCATACTCATACAGAGCGATCACTGAAGCTGTAATGATGTGCTGCAATTTTTCCATGACTATCTCTTTGGCTTCTTCCTTTGAGGATCGGTTTGTCCAATGAACTGAGGATCTTCTTGATATTGGCAGACTGTTCATCAAGTTGCAATAGCCCACTATTGTGGTTTTATTCACTGAAATAACGATTCCCTCGCTTGAAACTCTGGAGAATCATAAAAGAAGGCTTTTATTCTCGACATTGACAAATTTTACATATTCTGTTAACAAAAAACAAAAAGCAGTAATTCTTATTTTGTAAGAAAGTTGTATAAATAATATTATTTACCACGACCAAATTTATTTCAATCTGAAATATTTGTTTTGACAGCAGCTATCAGCTGTTTTGTTTACATTAATTTGAGCGCTCAATTTTTCGAAAGGTTTGTTTATTTAGTTCAACTTTGAATTGCAAATAGTTTTCGAGAGGTTTTATATAAAACTTGTGGTTTACTAAAAATGTATGTAAAAACTTGAGTTTTCGATGTAGGTTTTCGGCCAAGGCCGATAATTTTGCGAAAACCGTGTTTTTGGTTTGGTGTCAAAAGCCTATTAGTTTATAATCAAGGACACAAATAACTTCTTTTTAAAACAAATAAGGCTTCGACCGCATTTTCTCAATTGTTTGTTTTCAAAGCAAAACACAATAATGATAAACACAAAAAAAAAAAAACAATTGTCAAATTCAAGCTTCATTTGCGACGAATTAAAAACTCACATGTGAAAGAAATGTCAAAATCGACGATTATTCGTTCATTCGTTGGTCGTGCTAATGTGAATAGTGCCTTAGAGTTAAAAAATAAATCGCCTATAGAGATTTTTTAGGTTTCACACATATAAGGAATACGATCAGCTGATTATTTTCCTCATACGATGTCTTCCAATCTTTGACGTCATCTTTTTTTGACTGGAATGGTTAAAGGTTGTTTGTAAAATTGAGTTATTCGGTGTTAGCTGTCATAACCTAGGGAATCACGAAACAAAAATTGGAATTAACTAAAACCGCGGTGTATTGATATTGGCATTTGGATTTGGTTCGTGTTTGTTTCTTCAAAAAACCCACAATGAATGCTCCACCAACTTTTGAATCTTTTCTTCTTTACGAAGGTGAAAAAAAGTAAGTAAACTGATAAAACAAACCGAATGATAACTAATTATAATTGTTATTTTAGAATCGTGAAGGAATTGGATACCAAAGTAACAAATGCTGCTATTTTTACTGTAAACAAAGAAGACCATACCCTCGGAAACATGATCAGAAAGTATAGAAACTGAATTTATTTAAAATAATAATATAGTTTTTCTTATTTAATATGTCTTTAGTCAATTATTAAAGGACCCAAATGTTCTTTTCGCTGGATACAAAGTACCTCATCCGTTGGAGCACAAATTCGTTATAAGAATACAGACAACTCCTGACTATTCACCGCAAGAAGCCTTTATGAACGCAATCACTGATTTACTAGCTGAGTTGTCACTTTTCGAAGAGCGTTTTAAGGTATGTTAGTAAAGATTAAACGAAACTATTAGAAATCTATCCTAACATCAGCCGCAACTAGCAAATACAAAACAAACAAAAAACAATCCGAATCTACAGAAACACCTGTCTAGGAGCTCTTCATTTTTGGGATAAATATTTGGTTTTGGATTTAATCATGACTTATTCTTTCGCTGGGTCTAATAATTAGGGTTTTTCTTTCCATTTTTGCCTGACAGATCTTTAGCTGGTCAAGTGATTTTTTAGTAAAGTTCTACGTCTGTTAATTTCTTTCTTTTCTTGGTCCTTAACATTTTGTATATGTCTAAGTATGTATATGTAGTCTTCCACGCATTAAATTTTTCTCCGTCCAGAATTATATTTTCTCTGACGTAGTCTGTTAAAACTTTTGTTTTTGTTTTGTTAACTTGTAGTCCATGGTTTTTGAATAAGCTAATGATTTCTGTTGTAATCTCCTGTATATTTACAGCTCATGTGGTAAATTGTCTTCCAGTTCGTCTTTATCTACTACTACGTATATACTAATATAAGTGGGTCCCCTTCTTTTTATTCTAAATTTAAGTTCTTTAACCCCTGTTTTTATTTGTGCTACATTGTTTTTGACAGTCTAAATATCGTTTGGATTCATATTTCGGTTTTCTAAGAATGTCCATAAGGATGGTGTTCAACAGAGTCAAATGCTTTATTGAAGTCTTTAAATAAGAGTATATTTATTGTCAAAATTCATTGCACTTTTCTATTAATTGATTCATCGTCTTTAGGTGGTCTGTTGTTGAGAAACCTTTTCTGAATCCTGCCTGTTCCCTAGGTTGTTTCTAGTTGAAAACTTCCTTGTTTTTGAAAAAAAAAGTATAAATTGTTATGGTTGTTTTTTCTCCATTGTTTAGGGATGTATTGTGTTTTGGAAAATAAGATGTTAAGATTTCAGAAAGCGATTTTTTTTCGTATTTATTATTTCTTCAGGTACTACATCATTTCAAGTGTATTTGTCCTTTTTGAAATTGTCTATGGTCTTTTCAATATTAACTTTACAAAACATACAGAGTGGTGGACAAGAATTTAACACACTTATTTAATAAAATAAAAAATCTTTTGCTGTGCAATCAGCGTTCTTGTCACCACCGATTTGGTTTTGGTAACTTGCTATTGCCAAAAAATTCAATGCTGCTGATAACTTAATGATAATCGGAATAGCATTTTGTCTTCTGCGAGCAGTCATGTCGGATGATATGGTGTTAAGTAAGAACATAAATCCGTCTTTAGAAAGATGATAGCTCTTAATAAAACTAAAACAAAAGTATATATTTCATTAAGAATGGGTTCAAATATTCTACATAAAGGGCGATTTTTTAAAAGCTAAAGGAAAGTTTTCCAAAAGAAACACATAAAGTTCAGAAAAATGCATGAAATCTTTATTTGAATCGATAGTACAGTCCATATGATTTAATGTTTGAAGATTATTTCATGCAAATGTCGACTTGGTTGCGCCTCAAATGATCGGTCTACTTAGTTCAATTTTGGTATACTCTTTCCAAAATTTCAGCCTGTATCTCACCAATAAATACTTCAATGTTTTGTTGCAATTCATCAATTGAAGCGGGCTTGTCTGTTTAGACATGAGCTTTAACATAGCCCCACAAAAAATAGTCCAAAGGCGTTAAATCACAGGATCTATGCGGCCAATTGACAGGTCCCGAATGTGAAATGAGTCCATTGTTGCGCGTGCTGTGTGGCATGTGGCAACGTCTTGTTGAAAACATGTCATGCAAGTCAAGCTCATGCATTTTGGGCAAAACAAAAAGTTGGATATCATCTCACGGTAGCGCTCACCATTCACAGTTACGTTACGATTCGCATCATCTTTGAAGAAGTTTGCGGTCCAATGATGCCACCAGCCCATAAACCGCACCAAACTGTGAATTTTTCTGGATGCATTCGTAGCTCTTGCAATGCTTCTGGCCGATATTTACTGCAAAACCGACAATTCTGCTTATTTACGTACCCATTGAGCCAAAAATATGCTTTGAAACACAATTTTTCGTTCGGCTTCAATTCTTGCACAAGCTGTATTTTGAAAACCATCACACCAAAATCCTTCCGCAAAATTTTCCACGTTGTTGAGATACAGCCCAAGTAGCGATCGGCGACGATGGTCATCATTAACCCTGGCCGATACAGCTGCTATGGTTTCTTCAGTTCACACTCTACGTAAGCGTGTTGGTGGTTTAATGTCCAACAATGTAAATTTGGTGCGAAATTTAGTCACAGTAGCCCGAAAAGCCGCTTCAGTGGTTTGATTAAACTGACTAAAAAATGAAAGAAGCGCGCGATGAACTAACAGAGCACGCATTTTGATAATAAAATTCAATAATTAGCAAGGGTTGTTTGTTTGAAAAACGATTCATGGTAAAATTAAAACAAAACACGAAACATACGTCAGCCGTTTAAACCAGTGTTGCCAAAAAGATAATAGCTAAAAAATCACCCTTTATATTTACATTGAAATTATCTCTTATTCTTCTATTATTTGTTCGTACAATTCTTCATTTTCTTACAAATTAAACCAAGTTCCACCAGTGTCAATTTTTGTAATGATTATTCTTGTACAAAAATTAAATGTTTTATTTTATTTTGGTTTTTAAAATTGTCAAACAACTCGATAATCGTTTGAAAGTACAACATTTTTTGAAAACAAGTTGGTATAACAGGCATCCGATTCTACTTTCATACGTAGTACGATTTGAAAGTAGAATAGGACATGAGTTTCGAATAGAATCAAAAGTAGAATCGAGTTACATAGTAGGGCCCCTGTAAAAAGGGAATTGAAACATTTTTACATGAACATTTGTTTAGCACACTTTAAGTTTTAGATGGATAACTTTTAATGTATGCAACTTAACATTATGGAGGATTCAGTATTAGGTAAGGAATGCTTTGTTTTTTATGACTGTACTGGATCTTCGAGGCAAACTTTCAACTAAAGCGACACATCGTTGTCACACATACCATGCATCTTGAATCAACTGCCATAATTCTTGCAAATTTTTCGACTTTCTTTTTTCAATTTGATGTTTCACATCATTCCATCGAGCGATTGTTGTGGTCATTTTAGAACGTTAATTTTATTGACCTCTAAGCAATTACGAGTATTCACAAGTTGTGATGTAGAAATCTCCATAGAAGTGGTAAATTTTCTTCTGAAAATGGAATCATATGGTGTATTAGGATACTTTTGTACACATGTTGGTCCATTTTTGTGTCAATTTTTACCATAGGACCAACACCGTGCCAGGAAACTGCAGCCCAGACCATAACATTCCCGTCACCATGTTTAACAGTATATCGAGGATTATGTTGCATATTCTGTGGACGCCATACATACTTTTTCCATGTGAACCAAACCCACGGAATTTGGATTCGTCGCTCCAAAGCACGTTTTTCCAAAAAATGAGTGGTTTGTTCAAATTTGTTTTTGCAAACTTTAATCTGGTTTTCAAGTTTTTGTTTGCACGAGTGGCTTTCGCTGGGCAACGCAACCACGTTCGTTTTATTCATTTAATCGGCGGCTTACCGTCCATGATGATATGTTGACATCATAATTTTCTTTCAGTTCGTTGCGGATGGCACTAGAGCTCTGAAACGGATCCTTGCTTGGCAAACGATAAATTACTTTGTCTTCTATTGATGTAGTCTTAATTTTATGAGGACATTGCTCGATGTTTTCAATGGTTCCAAATTCTTCAAAATGCTGAAGCGCGTTGTAAAACATTTTTCTGAAGCACTCCAAAAGCTTTGATATGTCAGAAACTGTCCTTTCCTTGTCTTTCATCTGCAAAATTATTTTTCGTTTATCTTTTGAGTACCATTGTCCTTTTGCCATGACTATTTAAGTAGATTTTAATTTTTTTGTTAATATTAACAAATACCCGATTACCTCAAAATGTGTCCTTTTGTTCAACTAAACGGATTAAAAGATGCATTAGGACCAAAATTAAAGACTTATGCAGTGTTCTCAAAACGCAAACAAATTTATTTATTTAGTCATAGAAAATTATTTTTTGATACGACAAATTGTTTTCAAGATAAACCCGAAAAACCGAAAAATCACTATGTTTCTCGTTACTGCCGCTAGAGTTATTTTATAAACTATAAGAGATACGAAAAAATTCACTGAAGCTTTTTTATAAAATTTAATGAGCTTTAATTTTGTCGAACAACATTTTTTGATACGACAAATAGTTTTCGAGATAAACGTGAAAAACTGAAACAAACTTCATGTTTCTCTTAACTGTCGATAGAGCTCACGTCGGATTCTTGGGGACTTTTTTTGGGTCATCACCAGACATCCCCTAGTAAGTGTGCCAAGTTTTAATACTGTTGGATTTTGTTTTGAGGTGAAAGTAATTTTTTTTGTTCATTGATTGTCGCGAAGATAAACAGCATATACGGCTTTATCAAACGCACAGATGTCATAGGTTAAATAAAGGGCAATTCAACACTTCAGGGTATCACAATGGATATACATTGATCTAAGTGAAGCAAGTTGATTGAAGAAGTTAATCGCCAGCCCATCAAACTAACCTAACCTCGTTCAGTGTTCGACAGTCCATCTTTCTTGTACAAATTTGCTTGATTTTAAACAACATTTAGTGATATTTTAGAAATTATTATATCCACATACATAAATCATTACTATTGGTTATAAACTTTACTAAAATATTTGTCGGTTAATGGTTTTGTGACTTTGAAATCAAAACAACTATGATTTTTAGTAAAGTCATTGGAATGAATAGTCCAATTATTGCATCCTTTTCAAGTCTGTTCCTGATTTTTGTTTTGAGTAATGTTACTTTTGAAAATATTCTTTCAGTGTTGGCTGAAGAATGTGGCTGTGAGAATACCTCGAAAACAAATTTAGACAATAATGGATATGCCAATCTATCATCGCCCAGTTTGATTTGGGGAACATACTTCCAAAATTCTTCAATATCGTTGTCGTTTATTTAGTCATTTGTTTTAATGTTTGAATTTACTAACATTCTCCGTTCATTATTTATCTCTTGACAACAATCTTCAGCCACTAGTTTTGGAAAATGTTTAAAAGAGGAAAAATGTACTGAACATTTTTGTTTACATTTGTTGTTGACTAAGATTCCATATGTATGAAGACACTGTTTTTGAAGTTAAATCTGGAACATATTTCCTTGGTACCTTCAACAAACAACGACATTGAAAACCTTGAACAATTTATACATATAATCTATATTTTTAGTATTTCTACTGTCGATGTAACTTTTTTTTAAAAAGAAACTCAACAGTGACTTCCTTATACATGTCTTGAATTTTGGGCTTTTCGGATTACATGCATTTGTTAAGTTTAGTAAAAAACGCTAGCACAAAACTAAGAAAACATAAATACATATAATTAACAGGGTCATTGAGCATATTTAGAATAGTTTTCCTTGATAATAAGTTATCACTTTTTGTTACGTTGTTAAAATATGCTTTTAAGGCATCATATTGCTCAAGAATACAATTAACTACTTCTTACCTCGAAAGCCAGCGTGTCTGTAAAATTTTATTTGGCTTCATCTCCAAAAGTTTTAAATGCTGCAATTCTCTTAGTACTATTCGAATATAATTATAAACATCTCAACATAAGTCTTCAGTACTTGAGGGTTAATTGAAACATGCAAATAAAGCGTAGAAATGAAAGGAGTGACAAATACACTTCATTATAAATAAGTTTGGGACCTCAGCTTGTAAATAAGTGCGAACTGATGAGTCCACTCCCATCATCACTGCAGGTTCATCGGCACCAATACCTTTTTTGAAGGGAGTTTTGAAAAATCATGAGATTTTCAATAAATTCATGAGATCATGAGATGGGAGTGAAAATGAAAAATCATGAGATTCAGCAACACTGCCTCAAAAAGTAAATCTTGCCAAATAAGCTGTTTGGCTTAGAACTGACCAAACTCTGACAACATTACTCCCATACCAGGAATTGTTGAGTGTTCTAGTCACTAGATCATAGTTTTCAGAGGACTGTTTGCGCCACCTAATTTATCTTATTTTTATTTAAACTATTTTGTGTTAAAAATAAAGGACTGGTTAAGTGAAGTTGCTCTTGTCAAAAACTCAGGACAGTTAAACCAAAACTTTTGGGTTCATACGAATTTGAAAAAGTTCTTTTCCATTTGTTTTTTAATTGGTCATTCATACAGTGGTGGCCAGAATAATAAGAGTGAAATGCTTTTCCAAAAATTTTAACATAAAAGTCTAAAAAAAATATTAAAATGGTAACATGTATTGTAAGTTAATATTTATTTCTGAGGTTTAGACCTGGCAATTGTGACGGCCATTGTAAAACGTGACACATTCTTTATTTCAAATCACCTTGTCACGACTTTAGCAGTGCGTTTGGGGTCATTATCCCCCTGGAATGTCAGTTTATATTTCAGATTATATTTGCAAATATAAGAAAACCGTCTTCCAATTTTTGGAGTTACGTTTCATTAGTCATTATATTTTTGATTCAAAAGGTGGACCTAATCCATTATAAGAAAAACATCACTAAATTTGTATACAGTGGTGGTCCAGTATAACGAACGATATAATGTCCAGAGTCAATTCGTTGCATCGAAACATTTTTTTCATACAAATCTTTAGGTTAATAGAAAGTACATTTGTATTTTTCATTAATTTATTAGACTTCTTAGACTTTAGAGTTTTCAATTCCATTTTGTTCTGCCCATTGGATGCAATTGTCAAAATTTCGGACAGCTTCGTGATGACTCATTCTTTGAACTTCATTTTCTGAGCTAGCATTTTCATCACATTGTTGCTATCAATAATTTCGGGTTCAAGGATTACTCATAATCATCATTCCAGGACTTCAAATCATATGTAGTGAATTCAGTCTGAAAAAATTATGTAAGACTTCATAGCTTACAAAACATTTTAAAATTGTGTTTACCTCTGGGAAAATATTTTTCATAAGAGCCACTTCATTTGCTACAACGATCATATCGTTTTGATTACGGAGAGATGATAGAGGAACATCATCCTCCTCATCAAATTTCTCATCTGAACTTGGAGATAAAATGTTCTTCTAGCACTTGTGAAGCACAACCGCGGATACTTTTTAACATGACAAAGCAATGAGTAATACAGCATCATAAAGATTAAGATCTTTTAGAGCATTGATTATGCCAATTACGGAATTCACAATTTTGCTAAGCAAGCTGTGTCTATAAAAAAGCTTAGTCATGCGTATGGCATTTTGATCCATGAGCTGGATGAAAGGTGTTACATTTGGTGGCATATACACCACCCAAATTTTGCCCTCATCGGTTTTTTTATTGATTCTTTTTCTGGTGGATTACTAGGAGCATGGTGCAAAATTAATAAAGCATTTATAGAAAGTTTCTGGTCTCTTAAAAATTCTTCAACCCAAAAAAAACACGGAGTTTAGTAACTTTAAAGATTTGGCATCTCTTTTCAAACCTGTGGAACAAAATTTTGAAAGAACTACGTTTTGAAGAGAGTTGCATTCATTCATGCAGATTTTGAGTAGGTGTAGTTAATGGGTAAAGGTTTGTTTTTAAAAGGCCTTGTCTTTTTTTATTTGCCACTGATGAGGGGATTAATTTTCTTTAAACCTGTAGCATTTGAACACGCTAGAAAAGTAAGACGTTCTTTAGACATTTTTCTGCCAGGGGCACTCGGTTTTGCAGTGTGAACATAATGATGTAGTATTTGGTAGCTTTTTCCAATATAATCCAGTTTTATCCGCATTGAAAATTGCATTATAGGTGAGTTTATTTTCTCTAATTATTTCAGCTAATTTCTTCTTAAATGTTTTGACAAGGTCTGCCCCTCGATAAAAGCTTTTCACCAGACTCTTTAAGAAGTCGAATTCCAAAGCGCTTTTTAAATTTTGTTAGCCAACCACTGAACCGTGGTAGTATTTTTTTGAAACTGCAATGCCTTGGCCTTTAAAATGTTACCATTAAAAGGAACATGACATTCAAGTTGGGCAATAAACCATTTGTACAATGTGGTTACAATTTTGGAATATTCACTCTTCTTTAATGATCGTCTACGAAAAGATCCACTGTTGGTATTTCTCAGACTTTCGAGAACTTTGCTCTCATTTTTCTTGATAGTGTATATGCTAGACTTGGGAATTCCAAACTTCTTCGAAAAGCCCGAAATCGAAACTCCTCTTTTATATTCGTCAATGATTTTAATTTTTTCTTCCATTGTAAGACGTTTACGCGACGACATCCTGCATAACTTTCTTATTCAGCATCAGACAAGAAACTGAGAAACCATGTTAAATATTCACGGCGCTTAAAAACGTAAAACAACAAACATGGGACTAAAAATCCGTTAAAGTTTTGTGCATAGCGAATAGAGCAACTGTCTACATACACGAAGGCGAATATGTAGGACATAACTAAGCAAGCAAAAAAAACACTTGTGTAATGGGAAATTGCGTATCTTCCAATATTATCATAAACATACGTGTTAGTAGATATGAAATCCTTTACAGTAATTTTTTTGTTCGTTATATAGAATACCTAATTGACTTGAAAAAAGTGTTCGTAATATCGATCATTCGTTATATCGGCATTCGTTACCGCAACAAAACTTTACCGTCCTTATGGTATTTCTATGATTTAGTTCTTTATTGTTTTTCCTTCTAACATAAATCAGCCATCAGATCCAAACAAATTTATTTTGTTTTCTTCGCTGAACAAAATATGTTTCCAGTTTCTAGGACTCCCTGATGCTTCGTTGAAGTTTACGAATTCTATGCACTGCTGTATGTTTCTTTTACTGTACATTTTTTTCTTGCAAACGTCAGCGAATCATTCGGGAAATAAAATCCAATGAAAAATGCGTTTTTAAGAAAGATGTTTCAAATGGTTGATTAAGAGATTCTCTAACTATTTATCTGTCGAGGTTGATGAAGTTTTCATTGGGCGTCTTTTTGTATATGTTGGAGTTTGTGGTTTATATCAGTCCTTTAATATTCGAGCCACAACACACGGATAACGTAGAAGTGAATTTTCAATAAAACCTAAAGTGTGGCATTCATCTCTTAATTTCAAAATCAAACAGATTCTTCGCGAGAACAATATTTTGTACGTCCCATTTTGTTTTAGTTTCAAAATAAAGAAAATATTATTCTAACTTGTTGGATATTAAGAAAGAGGTACCAAAAGTGAAGAAAAATTCATTACTTTATTCTTCACATTTGGCCACCACCTTATATGAACAAATATATTGATATGCAGAGTTTGCATGAGATGTTTTCTTTATCTAATTCTTTCACATTACTTTTAAATAAATTCTATACTATCATTAATTGTTAAATAAAAATACCTTTCTTTCAGGAAGCAATAAAGGAGAAAAAAGAAGGAGGCGATTAGATACAAAACATTACTCTTTAACCATGATTTAAATATAGTTGTAAAACCAAAATTACAAAAAACTGAAAAAGTCTTTATTCGTGTATTTTTGTTTTGATATAAAATAAAACTAAGCGTTTTGATTAAAAATTGCAATATTGTTTTATTAAGTTATCTCTAAAATGTACATTGTTTTATCCAATAAAGTTAGCTACAACTAAATGCAATACAACATGAGCAAATATGAAGTCAACAAATCCCCTTTCCGGCGAGATTTTACAAAATATTGTCTTGTTTTCTGGATTTGCTTGAAGCCGTAGACAAACTCCCAAAATGAAACAGCTCACACTCGATATGAACCCAGACAGGAATGAGTTAAAGGGAAAGGTTCCTACCAAACAGCAGTAGGCAAATTGAATAACGCCGGTAAATAAGATGTACAAAAGATAAGCATCGATCATCTTGAGTTTTTTCGATGTATGGTTAACATAATCACCGTAGAACTTTTCAAGTACACTTTTAATTTCGAGCATTTTAATAATATTTATTAATTCACAATATAAATCAAACAATTAACTTGAGGTTTTTACTTTGAAAAACGACAATGAGTTCCTTCTTCCTTTGCTTTAATCAAGTAAACCAAAACCAAACCACGTCATTTGTCTTCAGTAATAAAAGAGAACCAGCAGACAACAAACTTTCCCATGACATTTTCCTAAAGCAGTATTCACATGAGCACGACACGAATGAACGAATATTCGGTGATTCTGACATTTATTTAACATGAGAGTTTTTAATTCGTCGCGAATGAAGTTTGACAAGGAGAGACAGCCAAACACCATTCACCACCGAAGTCCGAAACCAAAATAAGATCGATTTTTTTGGGTTAAGTACGCGTGATTATTTTATTCGGTGCGAGTGTGGATAATGTGGAACGCAATAAAGTTTGACAGTTCGTACCAACTACAATTTTTTTCGAATACATATGTTTTCTTAAATTTATTAATATATGATATTGAAAAGTAAAAGTGTGCATCATAAATCAAATATAAACTATATTGCTATCGTTTTGTTAAGAATTTGTGTGGAAATATGTCTTCAAACGTATATAAACTCAAATTTTGTAATTTATTCGTCGTTCGTTGGTCGTGCTCATGTGAATACTACTTTAGACGTTCACATTGTGAAAGTCGATAGGTCTCGTTATACACATGGGTTGAGTTACGAACTGACTCGTAATTTTTCAACAAAATAAAATTAAAAGCCTGGCAACCACTGAGCATTTTAATTGCCGACAACTTATATAAAGTTGCTTCAAGTTGGTTGCAGAGGCGAAATACTTAGTTGATTTCCACCGCCCAATAGTCAACTTGTTTATTGGAAATTTGTGTTTTTCGAATAATTTGGGTTAAATTTTGGCAATTAACAACTTTATTGCATGATAAGTAAAACATTGGCTGCGTTCAATCTCGTGTTGGATAGGTGGATTTGTTCATACCTTGTTGAACGAGTTGGATAGGTGTATTGAGATAGCTGTCAAAAAATAAAGACAACTTTCAGCTTTTAAAAAGCAGAAAAACATTTAAGCTTTGAAGTAAAAATTGTTGTAAGATAAAACATTTAATAGATAGTTCAACTGATTAGTCGGTCGATAATGAATGGATAGGTGCGTAACAATTTAATAAATAAGAAATAACGTTAGTGTGTAATCTATGTTAAATTTCCTCTTTTGGAATTGGAATTCTATACGATTAATACTTTACTTGCGAAATTTCCGGTTTTAAATGACTTACGTTTAACAGAAAATTATCCTGACAGAAACGAGGACTATCATGAAAAGACAATTCCTAGATATAGCTTGGAAGAATTTCGATCTTATTTACGAATAAGCAGAAGAAGTAAATAGCTTCTTCATCCTCTATTATGTACAGAACATCCTCAAATATAACTTCAACTAACCTTTTTTATGTTTTCGTTTACCAACAAATACAAAAAACTGAAATCAATTTTCAAGTTTCTTGAAATTCAACCATCATGTGTTGAATTAGCTGTTCTGTCAGATACCTACATACCCCAGAAATTCTTTGGATTCCTTTTTTGAAATCTCTGTTGTTTTTGATCAGCTGTTATTTTACACGTGAAACACTTACAGAAAGGTATCCGGATACCCTATCTGACTAAGATTGAACTAAGCCATTAACAATTGGCTCGTATTTTGAAGAAAAATCAAAAAAGTAGAAAAGAAAATTCAAGAAACATTATTTTTAAGTAGATTAAGATTATTCAGATATAAATCCTTGGAACGTACCACCATACCAATCTATAATGGCTGAAACACAAACACTCTTCATCTTCACCTGTCGTTTACGAGTTCAGCCATGGAAATTCAATGCATGCTATCACAATGAAGCTCCGACCTGACGTTTCATTTGACTATCGGAAGGAAATATGAATCCAAACGGAGGCTCTAGTTCAAATTTACTGAACATTTGCTTTGTCTGATAGCTCAACAGCTGTAAAAAAGTCAACAAACAAAATAGTTGCTCTTTGGAGGGATGAAATAATAGAAATGTCATTCAAAGCAACCTCGAAGCAGACGTAACGCAGACTAAGCCGAAGCTTAAGCGTGTTTTTTTTGGCTGAATCACAAACACGCTTCAGCTTCGGCTTCGTCTGCGTTACGATGGGCCAGCTTCGAGGTTGCTTTGAATAACATTTCTATTATTTCATCCCTCCAAAGAGCAACTATTTTGTTTGTTGACATTTTTTTACAGCTGTTGAGCTGCCAGACAAAGCAAATTTTTATATATGGCTGAAACACAAACACGCTTTAGCTTCGGCTTCGCCTGACGTTAACGAGTTGAGCCAGAGGAATTCAATGCATGCTATCACAATGGAGCTTCGACCTCACGTTTCGTTTGATAATCGTAAGGAAAAGAACGTGATGTAACGTAATGTGACTCCAAACGGAAGCTCTAGTTCAATTATCTGAACATTTGCTTTGTCTGACAGCTCATCAGTTATAAAAAAATGTCAACAAACTAAATATCTGCTCTTTGGAGGGATGAAATAATAGAAATTTCATTCAAAGCAACCTCAAAGCATTCCTTCCGTAACGTAGACGAAGCTGAAGCGTGTATGTGTTTCAGTCATAATTGAACTAGAGCTTCCGTTTGGAGTCACATTACGTTACATTACGTTCGTTTCCTTACGATTGTCAAACGAAACGTGAAGTCGAAGCCACATTGTGATAGCCTGGATTCCAAGTTATGTCAGTATAAAAGGTAACGAGGTGGTACCTTAGGAAGCGATTCATTTTCCATTGGTTAATGTTAAAGAACGCATATCGAAGCGCAACAAATGCGAAGAAATTTTAAAACTTATTTATCTCTATATTTTCTATTAACGGCATTAAATGGTCTTGCCTTCTTTTTAAATAATTTACAAATTTATTTTGAAAATTATTTTTTATAAATAAATAAATACAAACAAAATCAAATGAAGAGTTTCCTGATATAAAAAGTACCTTCCATCCAAGTTATTTCCAGTTTGTTCGTTTTTGATGGGTGCTTCTGCCAAGTCATCAGTTGGATGATCTTGAACTTCATCGATTGGTGGTTCAATCCTAAAAGTAGAAAATTATGTAGAATTTGTAATGAAACTGAATTATATTACATTTGTTCCATCCTGCAACAAGCTTCGTCAAAGTTATCTACCTGATCGTCTTAAACTTCTTCTTTTCTGTAATTAGAAAATTTTAGGTTGAATTTGTTTTGAATAAATGATTAATCTTACATTTGTTCTATCATGTTATGCATGTTAGGGAAAAGAGTTGGAACAGCATCCTCTGTGAGACGTTTGTTAGTCTCAAGCGTCTTAATACATTTTTTATAGAAGTGAAGATCGCAGGTGAAAAATTTCTGGAGCGGTCGACTTGAATCTATCACCTGGCCATTTAGAGATTCAATAGCTAGTCTCCATTCTTCTCTGACTACGCCTTTACGAACCAGTCTAAATAATGGTAAAAAATATGATTTTAGCTAGGAATCATACGTTCCTTAAAAATATACTTACAAAAACAAAGACACATATCTGTTCAATTGATGCGAAATGCATCCTAGAATTGAACACTTTTTCATTTTTATTTCTTATTTAAATTTCTTTTATTTTGATCAACTACACAAATCACAACACAAAATACATAAACATATGAGAAAACAAGAAAGAATCTCCAATGTCAAGTGTCATAAATGTTACACAAATTTTCCGCATAGTCCTCTTTGCGCTAGTGTTTTGTCCGTTAAAAGTGGAACCATCGTGAAGTTGGCTACTAGCAGTCCATGTATAGTATGTCTATGATAAAATTAATGTAAACAAAACAGCTGATGGCTGCTGTCAAAACAAGTATTTCATTTTGAAATAAATTTGGTTGTTGTAAGTAATATTATTTATACAATTTTGTTACAAAATAAGAATTATTTCTTTTTGTTTTTTATTTACGGAATACGGAAGAGAAAAAAAAACAAAAAAGGAAACTTTGGGCGAGCTGCGTAGCAACAGAAAAATTGTGGGACAATTTTCCAACGTCGAGAATAAAAGCCCCGGAGAAAAACTTTCCGGTAACTCCGTTCAATCACAAGGGTTTGGGAGAATTGAGAAAGGCGATAAGTTCATTTGTAGAGGAGAATAAGTATAAAAGAAAATCGAGCTAGGAAAATTTGCGCTAAAACATTCCACAATGTGGGAATCGTTGTTCCACAGCAGTTTTCTATCGCAACTTGATGAACAGCCTGCCAACATTAAGAAGACCCTCAATGCTTTGGACAAACCAGGAGTCCTCAAAGGAAGAATTTAAAGAGATAGTCATGGAGAAATTGCAGCTCATCATAACAGTTTCAGTGATCGCATTGGATGAGTGTGATTTTGGTACGAATGTGAAACTAGGAATTGGCCTACACGAAATCGTTCAGAATTTCAGCCCAAATATACATATGGTGATTCTGAAGGCACATTTGGCCAACAGAAGCAATAGTCATAAGCTCAGTATTTTGCATAGAATTTGTTGTAAAAGAAGAAGAAAATGTTATAAAATTAATTTATATTGTAAAAGTTTTGTTTGTTGTTGATTCAATGATATATTTTCTACACAATTAGCTTCTTCTTAGTGAATTGTTTGGACCGGTTAAAGTGAACTAAGAGGAAAGCTGCAGCCAAGCGAGTTTGTAGTTCTTGTTGGTTCATGTCGTGAGCCCATTCCACCCGTCCCCAAAACTTCAGTTGAAACTCTTTTTCTAGACGACCTGGTGTTACGTTAAAATCAATTTGAATTGTTTAGAATTCATTTTATTTCCACAAATAATTTGAGAAGAACAAAACTTTTAACTTACAAATTTTTTTATCAATACAAAATTTGACAGCCGGTGTTAAACAAATTTAAATGTCAAATGAAAACGTGTAAATGTTTTATGTGAACGATTTTCGGGTTTTCGAAAACATTTTGCCCAAAACTTGGTTTTGGGTTTGGTGTGAGAAGGCTATTAGATAGTTGTTAGGTGGCGAGATAAGATTGTGTAAACAGACAGAGCTGCTTGGGTTGTTGATTCCCCACACACGGCAAAGCCAAGCATTGATTTTTGACTTGGTGAAAATAATAATTGGTTGACAAAGCCAGTTTAATCACACACGTTTAATCATACACGGTCCATTTTTGACCGGCTCCATTTGGCTCTATCATGAATGGCTAACTTAAAATTGAAAAGAAAACTAAATAAATCCTAAAAAATATAACTGATATATTGCTTGGTTTACAAATGTAATCCTTATTTTTTTTTATTTTCAAACTTGCTTGTGAAACCAGAAAAATAGAAAATGAAGATGTTTATATCATTAAATGTTTAAACCATTGACATTACTAGTTCTTATGAAAACCCCTCTTTAAAGCGATTCCACCTCTTTAGAAAATGTACATTTAGTTTTTAAAAACCATCTGTTGTTTCTTTGCTTCAACAATCTCTTTTTGAAAGAAACTTACTTACTTTACTTTTGTTAGCGCTACAGCGCATTGTGGTCCTGGGCCTCAAATAATAACTTTCGCCAGCTTACTCGATCTCTAGCTTGCTGCCTCCAGTTTCGAATACCAAGTTGACGTGCGTCGGCCTCAACTTGATCACTCCAACGGAGATGAAGCCTGCCTCTGCTTCTTGTTAATTCAAGCTTGGCGTTGAATACCTTACAGGCTGGAGCTTCGATGTTCATTAGCTCGACATGCCCTAGGCATCTTAAGCGTTGTAGACGCAGTTTTTTGACCAGTGCCAAGTCGCTGTACAGCTCGTATAACTCCTGATTAAATCTTCTCCACCAGATGTTACTTTGGCTGTCGACACAAACTGGGCCATATATCGTACGCAGAACCTTCCTCTCAAAGATACAGCAAGACTGGGATGATTAAAGTTTTATACAGTGTCTCTTTGGTACTTCGCGATAGGGCCTTATTCCTCAACTGATTACTTATGCCAAAGAAACAGCGATTAGGAAGGGTAATTCTGCATTTGATCTCCCTGCTAATGTATTTCGCAGAATTAACAGCAGTGCCCAGATAAACAAATTCGTTTACCACCTCGAAGTTGTACCTGTCGCATTTTGACCAACTACGGTGTGAATCGACTCTATTTGACGACAGTAAATACTTCGTTTTGTTCTCGTTAATGTCAAGACCCATTTTCTCTCCAATATTTAAGGACATTCTAAGAATCAAAGGACAGTATTCATATTTAATTTTTGTAAGTGACTCATTTTAGTGTCTCTTCGTTTGTCAATAAATCGTCTATGATGTTAAATGTGGATTTTTCATCCGTATTATTTGGTTGTCCAAAACTGACTTGAACGAAAAGTGCAAATTTCCCCGCCACCTTAACGCTTACATAATATTGCTAGTACGCACCTCGCTCTCATATTTCTCTTCAAACAAGTTAAATTGTCTTTAAGATTAATATGAAAAATAGCTCTTTAAAAATTGTCCTTTAAACAGAATATTCATTTACAATTTTCAAAAAAAAGTATTTGAAGAGTTTTATGACTCTTGAATAAAAGGAGGAAGAGCTTTTAGAACAATATGCGTACTCTATAGGCTAACCTTAAAAACCTTACAACCTTTAGTCCTTTCATTGATATTTTGGAGTTGCCAACTTTAAAATTTGTGAGTGTTTAAGTTAAAAAGTGTATTATTGTTCTGTTGTAAGCGTAAGAGGTATTGCACATTAGCGCGTTATGCCATTTTTTTTTCATGGCTGGCTTCCCCAGTAGGCATATCCACCATGTACCAAACACTTAATTATAGATATAACCTGGCCATTATAAACTTAATTTTGACAACTATTTACCACTGAAACTCTATAGAAAATTATCCTGACTATTCAAAAAATAATATACAAACCGTCACGTAAAGAATCTGAAACATTAAAGCTAAGAAAATCAACGTTTTGCCTGCTCGGTGCCGAAGACGCAATTCCAGCTCCAAGTATTACTAATAGAATCCCAATTGGATGAGCCATCACCTCTTGATGGGCTCTTGTTGTTAAACTTTTGTGATTGGCTGCAAAATTTTGACGTGCGGCTGTAAAAACAAAATAAGTTTAATTTATTTGTGTGTCCAAGGTACTTTATTATTCAAACAAAAAATGGCGTTTCAAGTATCTCTTCCTGAATTAACAAGGGTCATAATATAAGGGAATAATTTATACTATGGGTTTAGTGGCTATTGAATTTTATTTTTATATCATGCCGAGAAAAGCTTTTCTTTGTTTTTACTTTCGACATATAGCAACTATATGACAATGAGATCCATTTCAACTGCGGCACTGGAAGTTATGCTCAATCTAGTTCTCCTAGACCTCCTTTTTCAAAAATCTGCGGCCAAAAGTGTCCGGAGACTTAGTCAAACTAAAGTCTGGATAAACAGTTCCATAGGACTTGCCCAGATCCTTCATAAAGTTATGGGTCATAGTAATACAACAGACTTTAAAATACCCGAACTTGATGTCCATAATCCATTCCAGGCTGCCATACCAAGCAGAGAGGAATGGATAGATAATATACCATACTCAATGAGTCGTCAATAGCTATATATGTATACTGATGGCTCTAAAATGGACACTGGTGTAGGGGCAGGCTTCTGTTCTGAAGCTTAGGCTTCCAAACTACAGTAGCGTCTTCCAAGCGGCGGTCCTGGCAGTGACAACAGCTGCTATGAAGGTATCAATGATGGCGATACCACGAGCTGATATCACCTTTTACATTGATAGCCAAGCTGCAATAAAAGCGATTACTGCAACTGAGGTCAAATCAAAGCTTGTTTCATACTGGCTTAAGGTTCTTTGGGAACAGCACAAAATCAGACTCTGCTGGGTCCCTGGCCACAGCGATATACTAGGCAACGAGAAAGCCGATGAATTAGCAAGATTAGGGTCAATGCTTGACGTAAGCCAAGCTCAGCTAGTTAGCACCTCTACTGTATTTAAAACAGGAAATCTCAAAAAGAAAAACTTTCAAGGCCGATGAAAGGTGGAACCTTCTTGACACCTGCGTCACTACAAGAAAGATCTGGCTTTGTTTTAACAAACAAAGAACGGAAATAATTATGCAGCTGCACAAGGGATAACTTCGATCTCTTGTGAGCATAATCAGCGGACATAATCTGGTAGGTTAACATATGAAAAAGATGAGAATCAGCTCAAATGATCTATGCAGAGGATGTGGTGACGAGGAGGTGCATGAAGACACTCCGCAATTTCTGTGTCACTGTCCCGCACTCTCCCATTAAAGGAGGAAACTGCTTGGCAACTATTTTTTCGGGAATTTAAAAGAACTCTCTAGTACGCCAGGTACGAATATTCTGAAATTCGTCAAATGGCTTGACTAACTGAACACATAGGTTTTTTTATTAGCTTGAGTAGCAATACTCACGGTATCACAATGGATCTGTATTGATTTAAGTGTGACGTTAAAGACATCAACTGTCAGCTCCTCAACCTAACCTAACTATATGTCAAGTATTGCATGTATAAGAAAATTTTTAACGATAGATTTAAATCCAACATGACATTCCCATGTTAGATAAGTCGAAAAAGCTTAAAAATTAAGGTTTTAAGCCGTTTTGTGTAAGGCATTTTTTTTTCAAAGAACAAAAATAACATGCTTTGAAGAAAAATCGCAAATTCGAGTTTTCTCTGAAACTTGTTTACTTGATGCCTTCTTTTAATAAAACATATTTTTTTATTTGCTCCAGAAGTTTTCTCACAAACTAATGAATTAAAAAAATAGGTCAAAAGGGGTAAATATTTTTTGACGAAATTTAAATGCAAAATGCATATAAGTACTAAAACTGTATACTTAAATTATTATTAAGGCAAAATTCAAAAATTTTGTATTTACAACATTAATTTGAAAAGAAACACTAACATTTTCCAAAAAGAAAAACAAAATAATAAATCAAGTTTTTTTCTTTAGTTAATGACTTTTTTTAAATTTTCGAAGAAATACTCATTTTGCAAGTGCATTTTTAAATCTTAAAATACAGGAAATATTATTAAACAAACTCTTTGGATGTATAAGCAACTTCGTGCGATCCAGTCGTATATTTATTTTTGTTTTGATTTTGTTTTAGATTCCTACTTATTTAAATGGCTTCGTTAGATCTAGAGTTGGATTTTTAGATACCTTGTTGAACGAGTGGAATTCCTACAATGGGTGCGTTCATTCTCAGACAGATAGGGTATCCGGGTACCTTTTTGTTAATGTTTAAGGTGTAAAATAACAGCTGAGATGTCAAATTGAATTTCAAAGGTATCCAAGAATTTCTGGGGTACGTACTTATCTGACAGAACAGCAGATTCAACACATGGTTGAATATCATGAAACTTGAAAATTGATTTTAGCTTTTTGTATTTGTTGGTACACAAAAAGATACAAAATGTTAGTTGAAGTTGTATTTGAGGATGTTCTGTACATTTGTTTTATCTTACAAAATTTTGACTTCGAAGTTTAAATGTTTCCCTGCTTCTTGTGAACAGCTGAAAGTCGTTTTTATTTTTTGACAGCTATCTCAATACACCTATCCAACTCGTTCAACAAGGTATCTCAAAATAAACCTATCCAAGATACCCTATCCAAACGAGATTGAACGTAGCCATTAAGATAGCTGCCAAAAAATAAAAATAACTTTGAGCTGTTCAAAAAAAGCAGACAAACATTTAGATTTTGAGGTCCAAAATTATTTTAAAACAAAATTTTCCTTGCTCTATGTAGCCGAATTATATGGAATCACGATTTATTCGAGAAAATATGCGTTAAGACAAGGTGTAATGGTCATCTTCTGATGAGCCCAACCATTACATCGGGGCGAAACGCATATGTTTATATTCATTTTCATTTTCATGATTTTAAATCATATTTTTTAAAATAAACGGTGTTCGGGGAAAAAACAATTCGACTGCAATAAAAATAGTTACAATTTTTGTATCTTCTTTGAAGACTTGTAGCATCTTTATAATTCGCAGTTGCTCTATGTAGCTCGGATTATATGGAATCTCAATTTATTCGAGAAAATATGCGTCAAGACAAGTTGTCATCTTCTGATGAGCCCAACCATTACATTCGGGGCGAAACGCATATATGAACACTTTTATATTGGCTTATATTTTATTATTTTTCAGCTTTTCTATCATATATCAACATATATTAGAAATGGTTGGATACATTTGAATTCCTTTTTTGACATCCCAGCTCTTTTGGATAAGCTGTTCGCTTCTACTTAAAACACTAACAAAAGGTATCCGAATTCTTTATCTGTTTGAGATTGAAAGCAGTCAATGCCTATTCTTTAGGAAAGGCATAATTTTTAATTGTCAAACGTCAACAAATTTGACAACTTCAAAAGAAATAGTTGCCTTTATGATGTACTGTTCAAAATGAAGCTTTTTATTGGAAAACCCTTTAAAAAATATAGTTGTTTGCATTTTATAATTTTTTAAATTAATCCAATCAAATTTTTGATTCAAGTATTTTGAAAACAAAGAAACGGACTTGTATCAAATCATATAACCTATTGTTGTTATCGTTTAATAAAATGTTCAGAAAAACTTAATAATACTTGAAAGAAATACTACCAAAAGGGTCAAATATGTCAAAAGAATATTGGACAATATTCAAAACATGGCTTTTCTGTCACTAAAACAAAATACCTAACTTTTGTTCACTTTTTGGAAAAAGAATGTATAGTAAAGGGGTCATCCCATTTGATGGGTTCAAAAAATCGATTTTTTTTTCATAAATTGCTAGTTTAATATGTCTAGAATACGGTAATAAAGGGGTTTTTCAAAATTCGAAGTCGTTGTAAAGATACAACTTCGGGCTGTTAAAATATATAAAACAAATAGAGGAATCGGTAGAAAAGGACCAGATAAACTTACTGATAAAGCTATTCAGGAAATCTTTAATGAAGGTTTTCAAGGTAATTTGATAGTAATATCGGTAATGGGATGCCGTATAGGCCGCGAGCCCATACTTAAGAAACGTGATGAAAAGCGAATCTCACGTTCTGAGCGGTGAGTAAGTGCCGTTAAACAAGCCAGAATTGATTCAAGAGCTGAACAATCTGCTTTGAAAGAATTTCAAGAAGAAGAGGAATGAATACTCGATGGACCAGGCATCGCTGATTGGAAGGTAAGTTGATATTTTCATAGTTAAGAGGACTTGAAACTTTAAACGAGTTTTTCTCAAAACTGTGATTTTCAAACTCTAAACTTTCCTCCATCGTATCTCAAAAATGGCTTGACCGAATGAAATGAAATTTGATGGGTTGGATTCAGCACATGTAAACACATGAAATGAACTATCGACAAGCAAAAATTTCAAAAAAAACGCAAAATTCTCGACTATTTTGTCAAAATGTCTACTAAAAGTCCAATTTGTGGTATATTAATTTGATGATAGTTCATTCCGTGCATTTAAGCTCACAGATTAAAACTTCGTTTACTTTTTTTGTTTTGGATAAGCCAATCAGCGGAAATCGTGGAGGAAGTGCGAGTCCATTTTTCGAGGTGGAGTTGTTCACACCACCACCGGTGTAACTCGTGTTCTTTACAATATTTTTTATTCAAATTTCATATTTATATTGTCGAACTATGTAAATAAATGATAATAAACTTAATAAAGTTGTATCTACTTATTGGTCGTACAAAAAAAACCTAAACATTCCTTAAAATACATACATGGGAGGACCCCCTTAAATATAATTTCTGTTTACATAATATGTGTATACTTAATGAATGAATAAGTGCTCGACTTTTAAAAAAGGTATAGCTCTAACAGCAAGGCCTTTAGTTCTTTTTTTTAATAATAGTTAAGACTACCTCAACTTCACTGGCAGAAAGAACAACTTAAGTTTTCAGCTTTGAATTTTTAATTTGACTCTAGGTAGAAGTAGAGTAGGTTTATTGGAGTACAAAATAATTCATTTTTGAAATAACTTAAATCTAATAAAATAAATAATAAACACAAATCAGTATTTCTTATCTCACTAAAATTGTCAAACTATATTTTTTGTTTTAATTTACCTACAATAATAAATTATCGATTAATCAAAATAACTTACACTTTATTTGATTTTCCGTGTAGAGATTGTAAATATGAAGAAAATAAATGTACTCTTGTTGCTTTTTTTCTATTCTAGCCGAATAAAATGGGCTTCATCAATATTTAAATAACTATGTATTAAATACATTTTGTTTAAAAAACATAGACTCTAGATACGAAGGTACCAACTTTTTCACAATTCAAAATGTTGCATATTTTTCAGGAGGGAGAAGTAGTTTATACGGACCGAATATCAGTATTTAGAAATGAGAATTTCCCACAAAAATATGTGTGTACACCAATGGAAAACAAGAAAATTAAAGAAATGTCAGCTGTCGCTACACTGATAAGAAAAATAGAGGTGAGCATGGCGAACATGAATATTAAATTGTAGAAAGTTTTTTGAAGTTCTTTCTAACGGTACAATTTGTCTTTGATAATAATGGCGCAAAATTTAACAATTAACTAGTTAGCAATTTTGGTAAATATTTAGCAATTTATTGAGGGAGTCTAAAGTTAGACAAAGTAAATGTATACGTTAAATCTTTAAATCTGACACTTTAATGAGGCCATTGCGAATATTTCTGTGCAGGAGTTTACAAGTACTTACTTACTTACGGTGGCGCTACAGTCCTGTGTGAACTAGCATTCACCCATCAAACTTCTCCATCTAGCTCGGTCCCTAGCTAGATGTCTCCAGTTTCGTTTTGACCAAGACGTCGGTGTTGTATGTCCTTTCTTGACGACAGCATGAACTTTGTTTTGCCTTCATTAACCGTTAAACCCATTTTTGCCGTCTCTGCCTCAATACTCACAAAAGCCCCATTGAGTTGAGTTCTTCCGAGTATGTCAATTTCATCAGCATCTGCTAGTAATTGGACAGACTTTTAAAAGATAGTGCCTCTAGTGTTGACGTGTAAGCTCTGCACTATTCTTTCAAGCACGATGTTAAAAAAATCACACGATAGCGCATCACCTTGTCTAAAACCTTTTTTGACATCGAAAGGTTCTGTTAAGTTGTTTCCAACCTTTATGGAGCAGCGTGAATTCTTCATGGTCATCCTGCACAGACGGACGAGTTCGCCAAAACTAGACATGGCTCTATACAGCTCGTCCCTGTAGATGTTGTCATATGCGGCCTTGAAATCGATGAAAAGATGGTGGGTGTCGATTTGGTGTTCTTGAGTTTTTTTTAAGATCTCCCGTAATGTGAATATTTGATCGACTGTGGACTTTCCTGGTCTAAACTTACACTGATAAGGACCTATTTGGTTGTTGACGATGGGCTTTAGACGTCCACATTTTATGGCAGAAAACTTATCTCCAGCTGCTTTAAAGAGCTTGGCATTAAAGCCATTCGCGGCTTTATTAGATTTCGGCTTAGATATGGCAATCTTTACTTCGTCTAAGTCGGGAGGACGGAATTGTTGGCTTCCGTCGTTTATGTTGAATGAATCACCCTGTTTGACACCGGATTTGGTTTGTCGTCGCCGTTTTACAGTCTGCAGAAGTGGCCTTTCCATATCCTCAGCATTGACTGCGGTTCCACTATGATGTTTCCACTTTCGTCTTTGCAGCCTTCGGTTCTAGGTTTATGTACCTGTGCATTTCATTTCACCTGTTCATAAAACTTTCGAACTTTATTCCTGCTTTTAAACTTCTCAACATCTTCGACCGCACGCTTCTCGTGCCCTCTCTTTTTCCTTCTGAGAAGTCGGTGTTCCTGTCGCCTCTTCTGCTCATAGAGCTGATGAGCAGCTCTCGTCCCTTTATGCAGCGCCGCTTTGCGTGCCTGTTGTTTGGCTGCATATGCCTGCCGACATTCCTCATCAAACCAGGGGTTCCTTGTTGGTGGCTGTTTGAAACCCAGCACATCAGAGGCGGCTTCTCTGATTGCATCTTGGCAATGTTGCCACTGGTTTTCGATACATTGTGTTGGCGGCAGAGAACTTCGAGAGAGGTTACTTGTAACTCGGTCGGAAAAGGATTTGGCGATCTCTGGCGATTGTAGCCGTTCGACGTTGTATCTTCTCCCAGCACCTCCCTGTTTTGCCTTGGGTCTGGAAATCCGAAGTGCTACCTTGGCTACGAGGTAGTGGTCCGAGTCGATGTTAGCTCCTCGGAAAGTTCGTTCATCCATAATGCTGGAAGCGTGTCTGGCGTCGATCGCAATATGGTCAATCTGGTTGACGGTAGATTGATCTGGAGAAGTCCAAGTTCCTTTGTGGATGTTGAGGTGTGGAACACGCGTACTGGCTACCATTACGTTTTGCCCCGCAGCAAAATCTATGAGCCTGAATCCATTGTCGGAAGTGTTGTCGTGCAGGCTGTTCTTCCCGATTATTCCACCAAAGATGTCTTCCCTTCCTAGCTTGGCATTAAAATCGCACAGGACTATTTTAATATCGTAGCTAGGGCACTGCTCATATGTTTTGTCTAAGAGCTCGAAGAACATATCTTTGGTGTAGTCGTCTTTCTCTTCTGTGGGGGCGTGCGCGCATATCAGGCTAATGTTGCCGAATTCAGCCTTGATGCGTATGGTCATGAGGCGCTCATTGATGCACCTATAGCTCAAGACTTCTTGCCTAAGTCTGGCTCCGATGAAGAATCCGCTTCGAAATAAGCACTGTTGGTTTTCATAGTAGCAGTCACCATAGTAAATATCGCAGTTTTTCATCCTCTTTTTGCCCGGCTCATCCCATCTTATTTCCTGGATGGCGGTGATATCTGCTTTATATCGTTCTAGGGCCTCCGCTAATTCTTCGGCCACACGTGGTCTGTTAAGGGACCTAACATTCCACGTGCATATCCGAAGTTCGTTGTCCTTTATTCGTTTGCGTTGGTTGTCAACAGTAAATCCGTCCGTATCCGAGGCTTGTTGGTGCTTCGCAACTATGAAAACTTTTACGTGGCCAGGAAGTCACCCCGACGCACAACCTCCAACCTGGAGGGCCAGATCCTAAGTATAACTCCAAGGATGGGGAGCCGGATAAAACCGCTCCTTACAGGCCTGGGCTCCAAATAAGTCGAAGAAGCCCTATAAGGTGTTCACTAAGTAGTTCAACCTTACTGGAACTGTAGACGCCACCGTTGATTCCATCTCGGGAATTCCTCCGCTGCCGTCTGGATAAGGAGAGGTACCTTAGTGGAAACACCTCTCCCCACCTCTCTCGTTTGCTGCCCCCAACAACTTTCCACTGGGGTTGGAACCCAATCTCCAGTTGAGGTACTAGGCACCCGATGTTCACCACGTGGAGGTGAGAGTAGGAGTTGATAGACAGAGGTTGGTTTTAAGAAAAACCTGTGGACGCTTGTGTCCTCTGTCTATCATTTGAACATCAAAAACAAACAAAAGAGAAAAGGGTTTGAAATTATAGCTGAGGGTGAGTTATACTTTTAGTTAAGATAGTATAATAGGAACAAATAAGAAAAAGATCAAAAATACGTACTACGTGAGATTGAGTTTTGGCTGCCGGCGCGGTGGTTGGCGTAGGAGCGAGCAACGGTCCTAGATAAAGCAAATTTCATCCCCAAGGTGATGTGGAGGTTGTGCTTAACCCAGGAATGATCCGTCGATAGACCCGGGTCCCCAAGTAACTTTACTAGCCAAAACCAATCTCAAACCTATATTTATATAATTGGTATCTACATATATATATATATTATATATATATATATATATATATAACGTGGGATAGGAGAAAAGGATTCGGTTCCTGGCGAATTGATTCTAGGATTCGCTTATACATATATATATATATAGATACATATATATGTTCAACATATAACAAAGAAAAATTTAGTAACGTGACATCAGAAAAACAAAATATTCAAATTTGTAACTCCTTTTATCGGTATATGTATATGTGTCTAGAGTGCGTCGTTATTTTTTTGTGCCGAGTAAGAATTACGGGTAGAGTTCGTTGGGGCGGCGTAAGTTCCCCAGGCCCCTCCCTGTCGAAGTAAAGGTAACATTTTGCATCTCCTTAGCTACCTATAGAGAGCGCTTGAAAGGAAGACGGCGTAGATTTCCGGGGAGAACAAGGGAACTTAAGTCTTCTCCACACGGAGAAAGTCCCTGTTTTTGTTTTTTTGGATTAGGTGCACTAGGTACATACATATATACTTCTAAGTAGAAATTTTGTGTTTTCCTTTTGCCTTTTAAACTTAAGTTATTTAAAATTTACAATTTTTCTAATTTTCAAATTTCGATATCATTATTTTTTTTATATTCCACTTTTTTTTGTTATATGTACGTCTTTTTAAATAAATTTTGGCGATCAGTACTTAGTTATTATGGAGTGCTGATTAGAATTTTCAGGGGAGGTTTGGTAGGGCTGGATAATGCTCTTTAGTGAACCGGGTCCTACAACGTAAACTTCAGCTTCACAGACTTGTAAGGGGAGTTCGAAAGAAAATGTCAGTCAAACTCCAGGTTGGGTGCGTACGGCCATGCTGCAACAACAGCCGCAGCGTTCCCGAGGTGTATCAGGTACGGCGTGAATGTTGTGTCATCGGGTGGTAGTGTTTCAGATCGAACATTAATGTCGTTTTGTCTGTTAATAGTGTGTCGGTGTGTAGGTTGTCTTGTGTTTGGTATTCTTTAAGTATAGTGCTAGTTTGAAAGGCGTGTTTTGGTTGTAGTGTGCAAGTAGGTATAAGTTTTTGCTCTTTTAGAGTTATGTGTTATTGTAATGTTTTGGGATCGTTTAAGTTTTTTTTAGTAATGGTATGAAATATTAGTTTTGGAAAGAGGTGAGGTCCATCTACGAAGGTAAGATCCCCCCCTCGTCCGGCGAGCTTAGCCGAGCATGCCATTGCCTTTATAGTGGACATTCTATCCCAACTTCCATACCCCCTTTTCCCACTCTAGTTCTGGCCTACCCTTATGTGGTGGCCATTAAATCCTACGCGCTCCTAACCTATCCTCAATCGTAAATCCCTTTCTTATTACCTGGCCTATTGCCTGTCATTTCACGATCCATCATAGTTTTCATTTCATGAATAGTCATGGTGGTTAGTGTTGCTAACCACCTCATTTCTCTTAGTAATCAGATTTCAGATGATGGTCGATTTTAATGGTAAAAGTAAAACAGAATTGATTAAATATTTTTAGTATACAATCGTTACTGAAGGAGATAAAAGGTGAAGGCTCTTAAGTTGACTTAAGTAGTTTTAACTGTTTATCCTTTTCTTGTATATATTTTCTACAAAATATTTTTTTTCTTTTATACCATCGTTGATAAATCTTGAAAGTTATGACCTTTTGTAAAATATGTAGCTTAAGCTTAATTCGCAGGGTTTTGCAAAAGGTAAAACAACTTGAATAGAGGATGAGACGTCGATAGGCAGAAATGATTTTGGTAATATATATTAACTTATTTTTATGTTCGATATTAATCTAAAAAGTCAAATTGCTTATGTTAATTTAAGATATTTTACCAGAAAGTTTTTCCTGTCCTTACATTTCTTATTCGATTTGATTTAAGTTGGTTTACTTATTTTAATAAATAAACAAAAAAATAATAATAAAAACACATTTAACTGACCTAAGAAGATATTTAGTAAATGAAAGACTGTAAAATTTGTTTTGGTATAGTAAAGTGAACAAAACTTTAAAAAATGTTTTAAATACTCCACTTATTAAAAGAAATTTTTGTTTTAGTTACATCTTACATCATCTACAAAATAAATAGTAGCTTAATTTTTCGAAATTAAAAATTTCCATTTATAATATTGTTTCGGTAAGTTATTGCTTGTTTATAATAGTTTAGAAGTAGCTTTACATCTGATTCACAATTTAAAAGTGCTCTTACTTCAGATTCAGATTGAATATCACTGCCTAGATACAATCTACGAGTTTCCTTGGGAACAGGACATCTACCAATAAAGTGTACTACATCTTCTCGCTCCGCGAGGTTGCAAAGGCTGTAATAGATCGGTAAATACGAACAATGTGGTATGTAGTTAAGCTTTATGAGTTCTCCCCTCATTTTAAAGATGGAAGATATTAGTTCTTGGCTATTGTGGTTGCTGAAATAATTGAGTAGGTGAGAACCAAAACTCGTCATATCCAAAAATTTCGTTTTGTGTAAAATGGAAAAATCTTATTACGGCTTATAGAGGGTACTTGCTGAATTTAATCTTGTTTCTATATAATGCGGCATATACATTGTTCAAATGCTTGTCAAGAATGTGAGAGAGTATTAGTTAAAATGAAACACGTATACAATGTGTGTATGCTTGAAGCAAAATCAGATAGACAACATTGACATAATGTATATTCGAAATTGATTGCTTGATCAATCAAGCTTATTTTTTAATATTTGTCGAAGAGGAAACATCGGGTATCGGAAAACTAATTATGGAAAACAAATCTTTCATTTTTGAGTTTATTGAACTCTATCGTTCGCTGCCAGCGTTGTGGAATATAAAAGGGAAAGAATACGCCAATCGAGACTTGAAAAATAACCAATATGAAAACCGTCTCAAAAAATATCAAGAGAAGTATCCTGAAGCTACAAAAAAAGATGTATCTCAAAAAATTAATACCCTGCGAACAAATTATAGGAGGGAATTAAAACGAATATCGGGATTGGAGAGGAGTGGCTCTGGACTCACCGAGGAAAATGAATCAACACTTTTTTATTTCGATGCAATGGATTTTTTGCGTGATGATGAGGCAAAATGCCCTTCAAGAAGCAGTATAGAAGTTAAAGAAAATATTACAGAAGTGAGTATTATTTTATTGAAATTTGCATTTATAATTTAGGTAGTACCCGTGGCATGATGGTTTGTGCGTTGGACTGTCATGCAAGGGGTATTGGGTTCAATCCCTGCCTGTGCCACCTTAACTTTAAAAAAAATTAATTTTCGCGGGTACTGCCTCTTGCGAGGAATTGACAAATCCTTCAAGAGTAATTCTTGTCATGAAAAAAGTGCTTTCTCAAACTAGCCGTTCGGATTCGGCATAAAATTGTAGGTCCCCTCCATTCCTGACAACATTACTCACACACAGGAATGGTTGAGAGTTGTAAGTCACTAGGCCCTGGTTCACAACGGACTGTTGCGCCACCCCATTTGATTTGATTTATAATTTAGATAAACTTTAGCACAGTTTATTGGCCATTTAAGAATTTATTTTGCCAAGAGACTTGACCTTCATTGTTGAAGTAATCGCAAAAGGATTCTCTGATCAGTTTTGAGTTAGCTGTTGAATTTCGACATAATGTATTTTCTAAAGAAGCTATATCACATTGCCTTCTCCACGCTCCTTGATCAATAGTTCCATTGTGTAACAGTTCTTGATCAACAGAGCCCGATTGAAAATACTGGTTTGATGCTTTAGCTCGCAAAAAGTTGTGTAAATAGCAACACTCGAGGACGACAGTTTGAACTTTTTCTGGTGAAAGTGGTATAGTTCTTTGAAGCACTCCGAATCGTGAAACCAGTATACCGAAAGCATTTTCTACGATTCGACGAGCGCGGCTTAACCGATAGTTAAATATTCGTTTCTATTCGGTTAGTCCTGCCTGAGAATATGGTTTCATTAGATGTTCCGATAGTTGAAATGCATCATCCCCAACGAAAACATATGGGAGCATCTTGTCGCTCATTGGCAGCTGACTAGGTTCGGGCAAATTCAAGGTGTTTTCATTAAACGCCACTCCAAATTTTGTGTGACTTAAAACACCTCCATCGGATATTCTGCTGTTGACTCCAATATCTACCATAACGAATTCGTAATTCGCGTTGACGACTGCCATAAGCACGATGCTAAAAAGTTTCTTGTAATTAAAATAAAATGAACCAGAATCGGCAGGTTTTCTTATTGCTATATGCTTCCCATCCAACGCTCCTACGCAGTTCGGGAAATTCCACCGATAAAAAAAGTCGTCCGCAATTTTTTGCCAATCTTCTTTTGATGTAGGTGTCTATGAAGAAAAAATTGAATTATGTCCAACGCAAACTTACATTAAATATGTACATATGTATGTATGTTTTTATATTTTAAGGAAGTCGAAGCAGAAGCGCCAAGAAAACGAAAAAAGTCAGATCCAAGTGACGAATTAATAATTCTAGCAGCCAAGCGATTGTCAGAACCAAAGAATGAATTTCGAGCAGTTGCAGATACATGGGCATTAAAACTTAAAAAATTGGAAGAAACACAACGAATGTTTGCAGAAAAATTCATCAACGACATATTATTTGAAGCTCAAATGGGTGGATTGCACAGAAATTCAATGCATCTAAGTGTCGTTAGCAGGACATGCACGCCTGTGTCAAACGCATGCCTTTTTTTTTAATTTTGAAAAATCGTTTCCATCTCTGCATAATCCATCAGTATCTGATTTTTCAAATGATAGTATATCTGCTCAAAATTCCTCATCAACCTCAAGTAAAATTCGAAATTTTATAATAAATGAACCAAGAGTGTCTTCACCAAATATTAATGATTTATCAGTCAACATCAGCGCAAACACAGGTGATTTCTCCCGATCATACCAGCACCCTAATATATTCGGATAAACAAATATCTGACACTGCCCGGTTTTTTGCAACATTTCAATAAAATCTTATAAAATATGTACATACATATGTATTTTTCTTACAATAAAACAAAAATAGTATGGAATAATTGTTTTACTTATTTACTTTTATCTGATGATTTAGGACCTCAATAACTGCTTCGCATGTTTCGTTGACAATACGACCAATAGAATGCTCAGATATAGCACTGACGAATTTTAAATCCGCAAACGTATTACCCGTAGCCAGAAAACGAAGAGTTATCGATAGACGTTGACTGACTGGTATAGCTTTATGCATTTGAGTATCTTTTTTATGATTTTGGGTGTAATCATTTGAAGAAGTTTATGATAAGTCTCCTCATCCATGCGGAGGAAATTTTTGAAATCGTTTTGACAACTTAATCTTAGCTCATTAAGAAGATATTCGTGAGTAAACTGGCTTCGTTTTTTCAACCATTCCTTCATCCACACACATTTCTTCCGAACCTGTCTTTTCTTTTTAAACGCTAGAGCTAGTCCCACAGCAATGCAGCAGTCGTCAGTGTCACTCATATTTTATCTTTTATATTTTTTAAATGAAATGAAACGATCAAATTCGCAAAAAAATATTTTTCCCCATAAAACAACCGCACGTCTATTCACCTCAAAATTAAAATAAATATAAATGATTGAAAGCTTATGCATGATGTGTGTATATGACACGTCAAACAAAATTTGCTAATACACTCTCACATGCTTGACAAGCATTTGAACAATGTATATGCCGCTTAAAGATTTGTAACTCTGTACGCTGTGATTTAAAGGAAAAATATATTTTATGCTGCTATTAGATATTATTTAGATATTAAATTTGGAGTTTTGAAACCAACCTTTATAAAACAATTTGGAGATGAACTTTTTGGTACCAACACTCTTAAAAATGTTAAAATAGGTAATTCAATAGGAACACTTTACTTATGATAAATATTTTTTTTTTATTGTTTATTGCCAAAAAATATTGCATTAAGTTTAAAAAAATATGTAGGTACATGGTAATTCATAAGTTTAAAGTTACAGAAGGAAAATAATATTTTTTTAAATTGTGAACACTTCTTGTTCCTCTGGTGGAGTTTCCTCGTCATCATTTTGAATTTCTTGAAGAAATAGTTGTTCAGGAGCAAAAATTAAATTTTTGTAATAAAAAAGATTATCCATTTCCTTCCAAAATGTTTGTCCAGTAATTTGTCAACGTCTTTTAGCTTTTCTTTTTTTACTGGGACCTTATTATCAAGCAATTCTGGTGTTATTAATCTTAAGCTTTTTCCTTTTTTATTGATGGATTTAAAACTTCCCGAATCTACTTTATAATTTACTTCTCCTTTGACCACGATATTTGTATTTTGCTTTAAAAGCATGATTCGTTTTGAGGTGGTTTAACATTTTTGGCAACCGAAGATTTAAAGTCGAAGATGGGTACTTCTTCTCCAACGGTCTTAACCTGTCCATACTTTTCAAATATTTGTTTGTATTCTTCTGGCTGAATAATTGTGTCCATTTTCTAAAGCTCCTTTTCAATGCGACCGAAAACCCTGTCAGATGGTAAGTACGAATGGCCAACGATTGGAAAAACGAATTCGATGGATTTTATATTCGGAGGCGAAAGCTCAAGAAGCCATTTTGCTAGCATCCCAATTACAGTTATATTTTTGTTTTGTCCAGGGCAACCATCCGAAAACATCTGAATTTTATAACAAATTTCGAGATTTAGGCCTTTTAGATAGGAGAATAAAATTGATGCGGTTTCGTTGGAACCTTTAAGCCGTTGATCTTGTAACCGATTTTATTTAAATAAGGAATTAAATTAAATAAATTCGAAAAATAAACACGACATTCAAAGCTAAATTACTTTCGTTATTGACATTTAATAAATAATTGAATTGTCAATTTGACAGCTGAGGACATTCGGAATAGGGATGGGCAAAATTGAAAAGTAGTAGAATATAAGTAGGAACCTTAGCGACAAACTCAAGAGAATCATGAGAATGTTGCCAAGTTAACAAACTCAGAGCGAAAGTCAAGGGAAATATGAAAAACCTTCTCTCGCAATTGAAAAGTGCAGAATTGAGAAAAACTCACACTAGGCAGAAAAAAAAAAACGTTTTAACTGAAAAAGATTTTTAGTTTATGAATTTGGTAACAAAGACCTTTGTAAGTATGGGTTAAGAACAAAGAAATATTAGCGAGCTTTCGAGCCTTCGGAGGTACTTACATTGCTCAAAAGCCTGGTTATTTCTTTTTCCTTTCGACCATAGCAACGATCACATTATCCATAGTGCAAATTTAAAATTTTGAATATATACATATATATATAGAAGTTGAATTCAAATTCAATTTAAAATTTAAAATTAAAAGGAAAAGACGGGATACGTCCATCACATTTATACTGAGAAAAAAATTATAAAATAGGAAGTGAGGTAAGAAAACGGAAGGAAAATTTGTAGTTTTTCTTGTTAAAATAATAAGTTTTTTTAAAACAGGCATTTTCCTACAGGCAACTTGAAAAGCCTAAAATTCCCTCTACAAGTCCTTAGGGACTTGAAGTGACCAATAAATATCAGGCGCGCAGAAAATTAGTAGCTGTCCAATCACCATTAAACAGGATAACCAGGTTATTAAATAACCTGGTCGAAATTTTGTGAAATTAATCATCACTTAATCTTAAACAAAGAAGATAGCTTAGTTGGTTAGCTCACTGTTTGAAGTGTTGAACAAGCCAGGGTCCTGCAGTTCAAATCTAGCTAGCTGCAATTTCATTTTTTATATAATTTAAATTTTTTTATATAATTAATTTTTTTAAATCTTAATCAATTAGTTTTTTTTTAATTGTGCAAATTGAAATAAAAGTGCTAGTAAAAAAGTAATAAAAATTATAGTGCTATAAGATAAAAAAAAAAAGAAAAGAAGTGTTAAGTAATCTTGCGGAGAAAGAGAATAAGGAAAAATAGAAGTTATAGCGACAAGGATTCAACGCCGATCGACAAGCAGCAGTGGCCACTTCTACTTCGTTTCCGGTGAGTCTTTAATCAATTTGATATAATTTAAATATTAACTTACGCCAGATTACTAAAAATTACATATATCTCGTACTTGAATTCATCCCGAATAATTTAATACAGGGATTAATCTATAATTTTTGTATCACTTTTATTAAACTTTTATTTTCAATTTTTTTAACTTAATAAAGTAAGCTTTAAATAGTAAAAGATATGAAAGTAACGTAACTTAAAATCTAAACATACAATAAGAAGAAAATGAAAGTCAATAAAGTTAAATAATGTATATTATAAATTTGAAATGAAGTGGTAAATTTTTTTATTAAGAGATGAGTGTGGCTAAACTAGAAAGATGAAGAGAAATTAAATAAGGACACCAATATTAAGGGTCGTCTAGGCGAGTAAGACGACAATGGAAGGGAGGGTAAAGTAATATCACTCGCGTACCTTCTAATACCTATAGGTACCCTAGACTGGTATGATTTATTTTTGTAACGATTAGGAGGTCAAAGAACCACCCCAACCGACGAGCTACAGTGGTACCAGCATACCAGCATCGACCTTTACGCCAACAAAGTCGTTACAAAATGGCGCCCATAACGTGTAGCCGCTATCAGGGATAGCGAAGCTAGAGACATTTTTTTTGAGCCACATCAAATTTTTACATTTTAATTATTAGTCAATTTTATTAACATTTCTTTTAGCTTACAATAGTATTTTTTTTAACAAATTGAAAGGCCAGTTTAATTCAATTTAAATTTCTTGTGAGTCACGATAACTCGAAAGTACATTTTGGTATCGGTTGCCACCGGAAGTTTAAATTGATATGGCAGTTTCAAAAAAACAAAACACAAGAAGGAACTTAAGGTTCGAGTCTTTGATAAATCAAAGATTGGTTTTCAAACGACCGAATAAATTAGCCCTTGCTTGGAGATTTTGTTGGAAGTAGACTCGCGGAAGCGAAAGCGTCCTCAAAAGTGCTTCCAACAGAATACTCATTTTTAAACTTAACTAGGATAAATTATTTTTTGCCAGAGTCATCGCAGATGAAAGGTTCGTCCGTTGGTGTCCTGGGAAAGAGATTTTGTCTAAATATTAATTTTTTTGTAGTTTCAGATACATACCACTAGAATACTTAAATTTTGATTTCATTTTGGCTCGTAGAACAATGGTGTCCTTTAAATCCTTTCAACACATCTTTTATATAGTGAAGTCACACTCATCTCTTTATGTTTTATGAAATTTTCTGAAAAAGAAATCCAAATAATTATCAATTTATAGATAATACTTTTAAAATAAGTTGTTTAATTTAATAATCATTCAGTGATTAAACTATAAAATTAGTTTGAATTTGAATAAGTTGCAAGCCTGCTGGAGAGAACAATACAGTTTGAAAAACAGAGTCGAGGTTTTTTTTTTTTTTGAATTAGTATTTGAAATTACATTCATCTTTTTGGAAAACGAGGAGGCTCAATAGCATGAGCCAGGAAAATCCCAGAACAAGTGTAGCTAGTAGTTGGAATAATCTTCGAGCTATATCTGAAGCAACTTTCGAGGATTTTGTAAGGCGATTTAATACTACAATTGACCGATTCAATTTAGACAATTCTTTAGATTTTTCGCGGGAGTTGAATACGATAATCGTAGATAATAGTCCAGAAATGTCAAATAATAGGGAATCGATACAGGGTGTAGCGAATGAAGGCGCTAATCAAGAAGAAAACAATGCCTTACAGGATAATGACAATCTTAATAGACGTCAAGAAAATATAGATAGGGCCCGCACGATGGATCAAGAAGACCTACTCGATAGGATAGATAGAAGTTTGCTGGACAATCAAATGCGAATTTTCCAGCAGATGAAAGAATTTATGGAAAGCGTCAATAAACGCATAGAGAGTTTCGAGAAATCTCATAATGTACAAAATACTATAGAAGCACCGGTAAGCGGTTCTTCGTCTCAAGAGAGACAGGCCACTAGATCGCCGTTAGAAAGACAATTTGCTAATTTGTCTGTGAGCAATTCCAATGCCGTAGACAAATGTCGTCTAGATCGCTGGTGTATCCAATACGATGGGTTTTCAAACATTGGTGATTTTCTATTTAAAGTTAACCGCATGCAAAAGTCTTCAGGTTATTCAGACGAGCAAATCGTTGCAAATTTGCATGTCCTCTTGAAGGACAACGCCAATAAATGGTATTGGAGATACTTGAAAAAAAATACTGAAGCTAGTTTGGAGGAAGTCAAAGCAGAAATGCGTAGGGAGTTTGGTCGACCTGAGGGTGACGTCGACATTTACATGCGACTACTCACTCGGAAGCAAGGTTTTAAGGAACCTTTCGACGAGTATTACAACGCAGTCGTTACAATCAACGACCGTATGAAAGAGCCGTTTGACAGCAAAAAGTTGTTAGAGGTGCTCAGAAATAACGCAAAAGATAAACTTGGGGAAATTTTGTTGTCTTCGGATGTCAAAACTTTGGAGCAACTAAGGTTGAAAGCCAGACAGGCAGAGAAATTTCTAGCCAAAAGATGCCCCAAGGCAGTACACGAGGTAGTCTTGGAAGAAGACGATAAGTCGGAAATAAATGATGAAGAAATTTCCGCTATCCTTCACGGAAATAGATCAAGCAGTACTTTTTGCTGTTGGAACTGCGACGATAAAGGGCATTCCTTTTATAACTGTCCTTCTCATACGAGGAATTTATTTTGTTTCCTTTGCGGGGCTAAGGGAGTTTCTACTCCTGAGTGCAATAATAAGCACTCGGAAAACTTTCGTCGGGACGAAAAGAAGGGCGGGGAGAACCGTCCCACGAAAAATCTTGCAGGCCCTTCAAAACAATAAATAATAATAATAGCATACTCACTGAAAAAGATTCGCATTCCAAGCAACATCTAGGAAAAGACGGCTTCAGTGAATCACCCATGAAAATTTCAAACTCAGATCCAATCCAAACTTTAAAAAATGTTGAAAATCAAGAAATCTCTAGCCATCCAGTTCTCCATTTCTCACATAATTCTTTGCATGAGCGAAAATTAAATTATGCAAAAGTCAGAGCTAAAATTTTTGGAAAGAAAGAAACTTTAGTTAGCCGAAAAATTCAAAAGTGTAGAGACCGATACAAGAATCGTAAGGCTTACCGTAAATTAATTGTAGACTCCATAATTTCGTTAGAAGGCGATAGTAGGATGTACGTTAACGTACGTCTTAACGAAGAATCTTATTTCGCACTGTTAGACAGCGGGGCATCAAATTCAGCTTTGGGCAAAGATTGTTTTGACTTAGTTGAAAGAATTTTTGCCAAGGTTAAGCCTTACAGAAATCATGTCCGCACGGCTGATGGTAGTTCACACGACATTGTCGGGTATTGTGACATTGTCACCAAATACAATGGGATTGCAAAAACTCTTTGCTTTTATTTAATCCCGAACTTAACCCAAAGCGTCTACTTGGGAATGAATTTTTGGAGTGAGTTCAACTTAGTTCCACAAATCAGTGAAATCGCTTGTGTTGCTCAAGATCAAGAGCAAGAATTCAACTTCAAGGAAGAAGCAGAGTTGGTTGAGTTATCTGCGGAACAAAGAGCTAAGTTAGAAGCAGTTAAAAGAATGTTTCCCAACTTTGTTGAGTTAGGTTTAGGAAAAACTCACCTAGGTCTTCACGTTGTCGATACAGGGGACGCAACGCCAATCAAGTCCGGGCATTACCCTTTGTCTCCGGTTCGGCAAGAAGAAGTGTACAAAGAGTTAGACCGCATGCTGGAATTAGACGTTATCGAGGAGAGTAACTCTCCGTGGTGTTGCCCATTGGTTTTGGTTAGGAAACCCGGAAAAGTTCGTCTTTGTCTCGATTTTAGGAAAGTTAATGCGGTGTCAGTTAAGGACGCTTACCCGATGCCACACGTAGACGGTCTTTTAAGTCGCATCAAGGATACACATTTTATCTCAGGTATAGATCTCAAGGATGCGTATTGGCAAATTCCTTTAGAGGAACAATCACGACCAAAAACGGCTTTTGCGGTTCCCGGTAGACCACTCTACCAATTTAAGGTTATGCCTTTCGGTCTAAGCAATGCTGCTCAAACCTTATGCCGTACTCTCGACAAGGTCTTGCCATCGCGCCTGAGAGAAAATGTGTTCCTATACCTCGATGACCTCTTAATATGTACCGCTAACTTCGAAAGTCATATTAGTATCCTAAAAGAAGTAGCATCGTGCTTACGCCGGGCAAACCTAACCATAAACCTCGATAAGAGTAAATTCGGCATGCGGGAAATAAAATACTTGGGATACATAGTGGGACAAGGAACGTTGAAAACGAACCCGGAAAAAATCGAGGCGATGGTAAATTTTCCTGTACCTAACTCACAAAGGCAAGTTCGACGATTCTTAGGCCTCACGGGGTGGTATCGTCGCTTTATAAGGAACTATTCAGAATTAGCAGCACCACTTACTGATTGTCTTAAGAAAAAAAAATTTGAATTCAGTGCCGAAGCGCTTAACAGTTTCAACCAGCTGAAAGAAGCTCTCTCTTCAGCCCCGGTTTTGAGTCAACCCGATTTCAAAAAGCCCTTCGTCATTCAATGCGACGCTTCATCAGAGGGAATCGGTGGAGTTCTTTTTCAATTTGATGAGAATCAGAATGAACGGCCTATCGCTTTCATGTCTAAGAAACTCAACAAAGCTCAAAAAAATTACACAGTGACTGAATTAGAATGCCTTGCTGCAGTCTTGAGCATAAGGAAGTTTCGTGCCTATGTTGAGGGATCACTTTTCAAAGTGATAACAGATCATTCAAGTCTTAAGTGGCTCATGTCACTCAAAGATTTGAGTGGAAGGTTAGCACGGTGGAGCCTTGAACTACAAGGGTTCGACTTTTCTATTGAGCATAGAAAGGGATCACTCAATGTTGTACCTGACGCCTTGTCGCGAGTAGACATGGAAGGCATACTGATTCAGCCATCCGAAGTAAGCTGCGAAGAGATTTCAGCAAATGTAATAGGAGAAGAAGTGGACTTGAACGCTGACGACTTTGACTCGGAGCAATATTCCAAATTGAGAAAGAACATCACCGATAACCAAGAGTCTTTACCGGACCTAGTTGTTTCGGGCAAATATGTATATAGGCGCGTTCGGTTTAGAACTGGAGAATGGGGAGAAGAGGATTCCCGGTGGAAGCTTTGGCTCCCAGATTCTTTAACTAAACAAGTCATACAGATGTCGCATGAAACTAAATTAACTTTACATAGTGGGTTTAGTAAAACTTACGCACGAATTCGTGAAAAGTACTATTGGCCAAAAATGATTTTGGATATAAAAAGATATGTTAATGATTGCGACATCTGTAAAACAGTAAAAGCTCCCAATGTAACTCTTCGTGCTCCAATCCAGAACCAGACTATAACAGAAAGACCAATGCAGCGTTTATTTATAGATCTTTTAGGCCCTTATCCAAGGACAAAACGAGGAAATATTTATATCCTAATTGTGTTAGACCACTTTTCGAAATTTGTCTTTTTAACAGCTTTGTCAGTAGCTACATCGGCCAAAATAATTAGGTTCTTAGAATGTGATGTATTCCATCAGTTCGGAACGCCTGAAATATTGCATTCTGACAACGGCCGACAGTTTGTTTCGAAAGAATTTGCAAATTTCTTGAATGCATATGGAATCAAACATCTGAAAACTGCTTTGTATTCACCGCAAGCAAATAACTCGGAAAGGGTGAATAGAAATATCCTCAGTAAACTAAGGATACTCATTTCCAAGGAGCAGAACGACTGGGACTTACAATTGTCAAGCATAGCGTGTGCATTAAGGTCGGACGTGCACGATTCAATTGGATGTCAACCATATTTTGCACTTTTTAATCAAAATATGATTACGCACGCCTCGACTTATAAAATTTTACTGGATATAAATTCATTAAACAATCACGATACAATGTATTTACCGAAAGAAGCTAAAGTAAGTCTAGCACATCACAAAATTAAAACTAATTTAGATAGAGCATATCAAAAATCGAAAAATACATACAATTTACGTGCAAAGCCGGTTCTGTTTAGGGTAGGACAGGAAGTGTTCCACCGCAACTTTGCTCAAAGCAAATTTGTGCAAGGCATCAATGCTAAACTGCTACCCAAGTTTCTAAAATCCAGAGTGAAAAGAATCGTTGGTTCGTGTATGTACGAACTTGAAACCAGAGAAGGAAAACCCATAGGGATTTTTCATGCCAAGGATATCCGGCAGTAACCTGAAAAACAAAAAAACTTTTCACAAAGAATGTCTTATCATTCCTAAAATGTACAAAAATACTTATCTGATAGTAGCCCGGCTTGAGACATCAGGGAGTTAGGTACGGCTCCCACGTTAAATTTAATTTAGGCATAGGTCAATGACTAAAAACAATGCGACCGAGTTGGCGTCAGAGAATGATGCAATTTCAATCTAGTTGCTAGTCGCACTTAAAAAAATTATTACTTATTGAACACAAAGTTTACACTGATGAAAACACTCGTGGGTTCATATGCGTAGTTTCCAACAATTCATTGTTAGAAACCAGCATAGCCCTGTAACCGATTTTATTTAAATAAGGAATTAAATTAAATAAATTCGAAAAATAAACACGACATTCAAAGCTAAATTACTTTCGTTATTGACATTTAATAAATAATTGAATTGTCAATTTGACAGCTGAGGACATTCGGAATAGGGATGGGCAAAATTGAAAAGTAGTAGAATATAAGTAGGAACCTTAGCGACAAACTCAAGAGAATCATGAGAATGTTGCCAAGTTAACAAACTCAGAGCGAAAGTCAAGGGAAATATGAAAAACCTTCTCTCGCAATTGAAAAGTGCAGAATTGAGAAAAACTCACACTAGGCAGAAAAAAAAACGTTTTAACTGAAAAAGATTTTTAGTTTATGAATTTGGTAACAAAGACCTTTGAAAGTATGGGTTAAGAACAAAGAAATATTAGCGAGCTTTCGAGCCTTCGGAGGTACTTACATTGCTCAAAAGCCTGGTTATTTCTTTTTCCTTTCGACCATAGCAACGATCACATTATCCATAGTGCAAATTTAAAATTTTGAATATATACATATATATATAGAAGTTGAATTCAAATTCAATTTAAAATTTAAAATTAAAAGGAAAAGACGGGATACGTCCATCACATTTATACTGAGAAAAAAATTATAAAATAGGAAGTGAGGTAAGAAAACGGAAGGAAAATTTGTAGTTTTTCTTGTTAAAATAATAAGTTTTTTTAAAACAGGCATTTTCCTACAGGCAACTTGAAAAGCCTAAAATTCCCTCTACAAGTCCTTAGGGACTTGAAGTGACCAATAAATATCAGGCGCGCAGAAAATTAGTAGCTGTCCAATCACCATTAAACAGGATAACCAGGTTATTAAATAACCTGGTCGAAATTTTGTGAAATTAATCATCACTTAATCTTAAACAAAGAAGATAGCTTAGTTGGTTAGCTCACTGTTTGAAGTGTTGAACAAGCCAGGGTCCTGCAGTTCAAATCTAGCTAGCTGCAATTTCATTTTTTATATAATTTAAATTTTTTTATATAATTAATTTTTTTAAATCTTAATCAATTAGTTTTTTTTTTAATTGTGCAAATTGAAATAAAAGTGCTAGTAAAAAAGTAATAAAAATTATAGTGCTATAAGATAAAAAAAAAAAGAAAAGAAGTGTTAAGTAATCTTGCGGAGAAAGAGAATAAGGAAAAATAGAAGTTATAGCGACAAGGATTCAACGCCGATCGACAAGCAGCAGTGGCCACTTCTACTTCGTTTCCGGTGAGTCTTTAATCAATTTGATATAATTTAAATATTAACTTACGCCAGATTACTAAAAATTACATATATCTCGTACTTGAATTCATCCCGAATAATTTAATACAGGGATTAATCTATAATTTTTGTATCACTTTTATTAAACTTTTATTTTCAATTTTTTTAACTTAATAAAGTAAGCTTTAAATAGTAAAAGATATGAAAGTAACGTAACTTAAAATCTAAACATACAATAAGAAGAAAATGAAAGTCAATAAAGTTAAATAATGTATATTATAAATTTGAAATGAAGTGGTAAATTTTTTTATTAAGAGATGAGTGTGGCTAAACTAGAAAGATGAAGAGAAATTAAATAAGGACACCAATATTAAGGGTCGTCTAGGCGAGTAAGACGACAATGGAAGGGAGGGTAAAGTAATATCACTCGCGTACCTTCTAATACCTATAGGTACCCTAGACTGGTATGATTTATTTTTGTAACGATTAGGAGGTCAAAGAACCACCCCAACCGACGAGCTACAGTGGTACCAGCATACCAGCATCGACCTTTACGCCAACAAAGTCGTTACAAAATGGCGCCCATAACGTGTAGCCGCTATCAGGGATAGCGAAGCTAGAGACATTTTTTTTGAGCCACATCAAATTTTTACATTTTAATTATTAGTCAATTTTATTAACATTTCTTTTAGCTTACAATAGTATTTTTTTTAACAAATTGAAAGGCCAGTTTAATTCAATTTAAATTTCTTGTGAGTCACGATAACTCGAAAGTACATTTTGGTATCGGTTGCCACCGGAAGTTTAAATTGATATGGCAGTTTCAAAAAAACAAAACACAAGAAGGAACTTAAGGTTCGAGTCTTTGATAAATCAAAGATTGGTTTTCAAACGACCGAATAAATTAGCCCTTGCTTGGAGATTTTGTTGGAAGTAGACTCGCGGAAGCGAAAGCGTCCTCAAAAGTGCTTCCAACAGAATACTCATTTTTAAACTTAACTAGGATAAATTATTTTTTGCCAGAGTCATCGCAGATGAAAGGTTCGTCCGTTGGTGTCCTGGGAAAGAGATTTTGTCTAAATATTAATTTTTTTGTAGTTTCAGATACATACCACTAGAATACTTAAATTTTGATTTCATTTTGGCTCGTAGAACAATGGTGTCCTTTAAATCCTTTCAACACATCTTTTATATAGTGAAGTCACACTCATCTCTTTATGTTTTATGAAATTTTCTGAAAAAGAAATCCAAATAATTATCAATTTATAGATAATACTTTTAAAATAAGTTGTTTAATTTAATAATCATTCAGTGATTAAACTATAAAATTAGTTTGAATTTGAATAAGTTGCAAGCCTGCTGGAGAGAACAATACAGTTTGAAAAACAGAGTCGAGGTTTTTTTTTTTTTTGAATTAGTATTTGAAATTACATTCATCTTTTTGGAAAACGAGGAGGCTCAATAGCATGAGCCAGGAAAATCCCAGAACAAGTGTAGCTAGTAGTTGGAATAATCTTCGAGCTATATCTGAAGCAACTTTCGAGGATTTTGTAAGGCGATTTAATACTACAATTGACCGATTCAATTTAGACAATTCTTTAGATTTTTCGCGGGAGTTGAATACGATAATCGTAGATAATAGTCCAGAAATGTCAAATAATAGGGAATCGATACAGGGTGTAGCGAATGAAGGCGCTAATCAAGAAGAAAACAATGCCTTACAGGATAATGACAATCTTAATAGACGTCAAGAAAATATAGATAGGGCCCGCACGATGGATCAAGAAGACCTACTCGATAGGATAGATAGAAGTTTGCTGGACAATCAAATGCGAATTTTCCAGCAGATGAAAGAATTTATGGAAAGCGTCAATAAACGCATAGAGAGTTTCGAGAAATCTCATAATGTACAAAATACTATAGAAGCACCGGTAAGCGGTTCTTCGTCTCAAGAGAGACAGGCCACTAGATCGCCGTTAGAAAGACAATTTGCTAATTTGTCTGTGAGCAATTCCAATGCCGTAGACAAATGTCGTCTAGATCGCTGGTGTATCCAATACGATGGGTTTTCAAACATTGGTGATTTTCTATTTAAAGTTAACCGCATGCAAAAGTCTTCAGGTTATTCAGACGAGCAAATCGTTGCAAATTTGCATGTCCTCTTGAAGGACAACGCCAATAAATGGTATTGGAGATACTTGAAAAAAAATACTGAAGCTAGTTTGGAGGAAGTCAAAGCAGAAATGCGTAGGGAGTTTGGTCGACCTGAGGGTGACGTCGACATTTACATGCGACTACTCACTCGGAAGCAAGGTTTTAAGGAACCTTTCGACGAGTATTACAACGCAGTCGTTACAATCAACGACCGTATGAAAGAGCCGTTTGACAGCAAAAAGTTGTTAGAGGTGCTCAGAAATAACGCAAAAGATAAACTTGGGGAAATTTTGTTGTCTTCGGATGTCAAAACTTTGGAGCAACTAAGGTTGAAAGCCAGACAGGCAGAGAAATTTCTAGCCAAAAGATGCCCCAAGGCAGTACACGAGGTAGTCTTGGAAGAAGACGATAAGTCGGAAATAAATGATGAAGAAATTTCCGCTATCCTTCACGGAAATAGATCAAGCAGTACTTTTTGCTGTTGGAACTGCGACGATAAAGGGCATTCCTTTTATAACTGTCCTTCTCATACGAGGAATTTATTTTGTTTCCTTTGCGGGGCTAAGGGAGTTTCTACTCCTGAGTGCAATAATAAGCACTCGGAAAACTTTCGTCGGGACGAAAAGAAGGGCGGGGAGAACCGTCCCACGAAAAATCTTGCAGGCCCTTCAAAACAATAAATAATAATAATAGCATACTCACTGAAAAAGATTCGCATTCCAAGCAACATCTAGGAAAAGACGGCTTCAGTGAATCACCCATGAAAATTTCAAACTCAGATCCAATCCAAACTTTAAAAAATGTTGAAAATCAAGAAATCTCTAGCCATCCAGTTCTCCATTTCTCACATAATTCTTTGCATGAGCGAAAATTAAATTATGCAAAAGTCAGAGCTAAAATTTTTGGAAAGAAAGAAACTTTAGTTAGCCGAAAAATTCAAAAGTGTAGAGACCGATACAAGAATCGTAAGGCTTACCGTAAATTAATTGTAGACTCCATAATTTCGTTAGAAGGCGATAGTAGGATGTACGTTAACGTACGTCTTAACGAAGAATCTTATTTCGCACTGTTAGACAGCGGGGCATCAAATTCAGCTTTGGGCAAAGATTGTTTTGACTTAGTTGAAAGAATTTTTGCCAAGGTTAAGCCTTACAGAAATCATGTCCGCACGGCTGATGGTAGTTCACACGACATTGTCGGGTATTGTGACATTGTCACCAAATACAATGGGATTGCAAAAACTCTTTGCTTTTATTTAATCCCGAACTTAACCCAAAGCGTCTACTTGGGAATGAATTTTTGGAGTGAGTTCAACTTAGTTCCACAAATCAGTGAAATCGCTTGTGTTGCTCAAGATCAAGAGCAAGAATTCAACTTCAAGGAAGAAGCAGAGTTGGTTGAGTTATCTGCGGAACAAAGAGCTAAGTTAGAAGCAGTTAAAAGAATGTTTCCCAACTTTGTTGAGTTAGGTTTAGGAAAAACTCACCTAGGTCTTCACGTTGTCGATACAGGGGACGCAACGCCAATCAAGTCCGGGCATTACCCTTTGTCTCCGGTTCGGCAAGAAGAAGTGTACAAAGAGTTAGACCGCATGCTGGAATTAGACGTTATCGAGGAGAGTAACCTCCGTGGTGTTGCCCATTGGTTTTGGTTAGGAAACCCGGAAAAGTTCGTCTTTGTCTCGATTTTAGGAAAGTTAATGCGGTGACAGTTAAGGACGCTTACCCGATGCCACACGTAGACGGTCTTTTAAGTCGCATCAAGGATACACATTTTATCTCAGGTATAGATCTCAAGGATGCGTATTGGCAAATTCCTTTAGAGGAACAATCACGACCAAAAACGGCTTTTGTGGTTCCCGGTAGACCACTCTACCAATTTAAGGTTATGCCTTTCGGTCTAAGCAATGCTGCTCAAACCTTATGCCGTACTCTCGACAAGGTCTTGCCATCGCGCCTGAGAGAAAATGTGTTCCTATACCTCGATGACCTCTTAATATGTACCGCTGACTTCGAAAGTCATATTAGTATCCTAAAAGAAGTAGCATCGTGCTTACGCCGGGCAAACCTAACCATAAACCTCGATAAGAGTAAATTCGGCATGCGGGAAATAAAATACTTGGGATACATAGTGGGACAAGGAACGTTGAAAACGAACCCGGAAAAAATCGAGGCGATGGTAAATTTTCCTGTACCTAACTCACAAAGGCAAGTTCGACGATTCTTAGGCCTCACGGGGTGGTATCGTCGCTTTATAAGGAACTATTCAGAATTAGCAGCACCACTTACTGATTGTCTTAAGAAAAAAAAATTTGAATTCAGTGCCGAAGCGCTTAACAGTTTCAACCAGCTGAAAGAAGCTCTCTCTTCAGCCCCGGTTTTGAGTCAACCCGATTTCAAAAAGCCCTTCGTCATTCAATGCGACGCTTCATCAGAGGGAATCGGTGGAGTTCTTTTTCAATTTGATGAGAATCAGAATGAACGGCCTATCGCTTTCATGTCTAAGAAACTCAACAAAGCTCAAAAAAATTACACAGTGACTGAATTAGAATGCCTTGCTGCAGTCTTGAGCATAAGGAAGTTTCGTGCCTATGTTGAGGGATCACTTTTCAAAGTGATAACAGATCATTCAAGTCTTAAGTGGCTCATGTCACTCAAAGATTTGAGTGGAAGGTTAGCACGGTGGAGCCTTGAACTACAAGGGTTCGACTTTTCTATTGAGCATAGAAAGGGATCACTCAATGTTGTACCTGACGCCTTGTCGCGAGTAGACATGGAAGGCATACTGATTCAGCCATCCGAAGTAAGCTGCGAAGAGATTTCAGCAAATGTAATAGGAGAAGAAGTGGACTTGAACGCTGACGACTTTGACTCGGAGCAATATTCCAAATTGAGAAAGAACATCACCGATAACCAAGAGTCTTTACCGGACCTAGTTGTTTCGGGCAAATATGTATATAGGCGCGTTCGGTTTAGAACTGGAGAATGGGGAGAAGAGGATTCCCGGTGGAAGCTTTGGCTCCCAGATTCTTTAACTAAACAAGTCATACAGATGTCGCATGAAACTAAATTAACTTTACATAGTGGGTTTAGTAAAACTTACGCACGAATTCGTGAAAAGTACTATTGGCCAAAAATGATTTTGGATATAAAAAGATATGTTAATGATTGCGACATCTGTAAAACAGTAAAAGCTCCCAATGTAACTCTTCGTGCTCCAATCCAGAACCAGACTATAACAGAAAGACCAATGCAGCGTTTATTTATAGATCTTTTAGGCCCTTATCCAAGGACAAAACGAGGAAATATTTATATCCTAATTGTGTTAGACCACTTTTCGAAATTTGTCTTTTTAACAGCTTTGTCAGTAGCTACATCGGCCAAAATAATTAGGTTCTTAGAATGTGATGTATTCCATCAGTTCGGAACGCCTGAAATATTGCATTCTGACAACGGCCGACAGTTTGTTTCGAAAGAATTTGCAAATTTCTTGAATGCATATGGAATCAAACATCTGAAAACTGCTTTGTATTCACCGCAAGCAAATAACTCGGAAAGGGTGAATAGAAATATCCTCAGTAAACTAAGGATACTCATTTCCAAGGAGCAGAACGACTGGGACTTACAATTGTCAAGCATAGCGTGTGCATTAAGGTCGGACGTGCACGATTCAATTGGATGTCAACCATATTTTGCACTTTTTAATCAAAATATGATTACGCACGCCTCGACTTATAAAATTTTACTGGATATAAATTCATTAAACAATCACGATACAATGTATTTACCGAAAGAAGCTAAAGTAAGTCTAGCACATCACAAAATTAAAACTAATTTAGATAGAGCATATCAAAAATCGAAAAATACATACAATTTACGTGCAAAGCCGGTTCTGTTTAGGGTAGGACAGGAAGTGTTCCACCGCAACTTTGCTCAAAGCAAATTTGTGCAAGGCATCAATGCTAAACTGCTACCCAAGTTTCTAAAATCCAGAGTGAAAAGAATCGTTGGTTCGTGTATGTACGAACTTGAAACCAGAGAAGGAAAACCCATAGGGATTTTTCATGCCAAGGATATCCGGCAGTAACCTGAAAAACAAAAAAACTTTTCACAAAGAATGTCTTATCATTCCTAAAATGTACAAAAATACTTATCTGATAGTAGCCCGGCTTGAGACATCAGGGAGTTAGGTACGGCTCCCACGTTAAATTTAATTTAGGCATAGGTCAATGACTAAAAACAATGCGACCGAGTTGGCGTCAGAGAATGATGCAATTTCAATCTAGTTGCTAGTCGCACTTAAAAAAATTATTACTTATTGAACACAAAGTTTACACTGATGAAAACACTCGTGGGTTCATATGCGTAGTTTCCAACAATTCATTGTTAGAAACCAGCATAGCCCTGTAACCGATTTTATTTAAATAAGGAATTAAATTAAATAAATTCGAAAAATAAACACGACATTCAAAGCTAAATTACTTTCGTTATTGACATTTAATAAATAATTGAATTGTCAATTTGACAGCTGAGGACATTCGGAATAGGGATGGGCAAAATTGAAAAGTAGTAGAATATAAGTAGGAACCTTAGCGACAAACTCAAGAGAATCATGAGAATGTTGCCAAGTTAACAAACTCAGAGCGAAAGTCAAGGGAAATATGAAAAACCTTCTCTCGCAATTGAAAAGTGCAGAATTGAGAAAAACTCACACTAGGCAGAAAAAAAAAACGTTTTAACTGAAAAAGATTTTTAGTTTATGAATTTGGTAACAAAGACCTTTGTAAGTATGGGTTAAGAACAAAGAAATATTAGCGAGCTTTCGAGCCTTCGGAGGTACTTACATTGCTCAAAAGCCTGGTTATTTCTTTTTCCTTTCGACCATAGCAACGATCACATTATCCATAGTGCAAATTTAAAATTTTGAATATATACATATATATATAGAAGTTGAATTCAAATTCAATTTAAAATTTAAAATTAAAAGGAAAAGACGGGATACGTCCATCACATTTATACTGAGAAAAAAATTATAAAATAGGAAGTGAGGTAAGAAAACGGAAGGAAAATTTGTAGTTTTTCTTGTTAAAATAATAAGTTTTTTTTAAAACAGGCATTTTCCTACAGGCAACTTGAAAAGCCTAAAATTCCCTCTACAAGTCCTTAGGGACTTGAAGTGACCAATAAATATCAGGCGCGCAGAAAATTAGTAGCTGTCCAATCACCATTAAACAGGATAACCAGGTTATTAAATAACCTGGTCGAAATTTTGTGAAATTAATCATCACTTAATCTTAAACAAAGAAGATAGCTTAGTTGGTTAGCTCACTGTTTGAAGTGTTGAACAAGCCAGGGTCCTGCAGTTCAAATCTAGCTAGCTGCAATTTCATTTTTTATATAATTTAAATTTTTTTATATAATTAATTTTTTTAAATCTTAATCAATTAGTTTTTTTTTTAATTGTGCAAATTGAAATAAAAGTGCTAGTAAAAAAGTAATAAAAATTATAGTGCTATAAGATAAAAAAAAAAAGAAAAGAAGTGTTAAGTAATCTTGCGGAGAAAGAGAATAAGGAAAAATAGAAGTTATAGCGACAAGGATTCAACGCCGATCGACAAGCAGCAGTGGCCACTTCTACTTCGTTTCCGGTGAGTCTTTAATCAATTTGATATAATTTAAATATTAACTTACGCCAGATTACTAAAAATTACATATATCTCGTACTTGAATTCATCCCGAATAATTTAATACAGGGATTAATCTATAATTTTTGTATCACTTTTATTAAACTTTTATTTTCAATTTTTTTAACTTAATAAAGTAAGCTTTAAATAGTAAAAGATATGAAAGTAACGTAACTTAAAATCTAAACATACAATAAGAAGAAAATGAAAGTCAATAAAGTTAAATAATGTATATTATAAATTTGAAATGAAGTGGTAAATTTTTTTATTAAGAGATGAGTGTGGCTAAACTAGAAAGATGAAGAGAAATTAAATAAGGACACCAATATTAAGGGTCGTCTAGGCGAGTAAGACGACAATGGAAGGGAGGGTAAAGTAATATCACTCGCGTACCTTCTAATACCTATAGGTACCCTAGACTGGTATGATTTATTTTTGTAACGATTAGGAGGTCAAAGAACCACCCCAACCGACGAGCTACAGTGGTACCAGCATACCAGCATCGACCTTTACGCCAACAAAGTCGTTACAATCTTTAGACCAAGAATAAATTTTAACAATGTCGGATGTTTGTTTGTTTTTTGATGTCCCTTCACAGATTGTGAAATTATACTGATAGAGCTGCCTTGAATAATATGCAGCTTGATTAGGAACTTTTGGTAAAACTAGATTTTTCTGACAGTCAAACGAAAACTTAAAGATTTCTTCAGAGGATTTTTGGAGCAATTCATGAAAAGCCTTAGCTTTCTTTTTATGCACCGCATACTTTGCCATTGTCAACACTTTTTCTTTCCCTGGTGAACACTTAATAAGAGACTTTAATCTAATGCACTCCGAACAAGCATCCGTCAAAGGTGTGTCAAAGCTAAGGTTGAAGTCTCGTCGAAAAATTTCCCAGAAAAAGTGATATTTTACCTTGAGACTGGTGTCAGCAGCATTGTTGTACTGCCTCCAAAGCAGTTTAACGCTCCAGTCGCTTGGAGAACATTGCCGAACACTATGTTCCCTGGTGTATTGGGAATCCACACAGTGCAACTTTTTAATAAAAATTTGTACATCCATTTTTTTTCGTTGGTATTTTTTGGATCTAGTGTCACCCCCTCGTTTTTCATGTGGTGTTTCTCCAGCTGAGAGATGATTTTTGCATATATTTTAAACTCTGAATGCAAAAAACTGGTTCGACAAACTTGCAATAAGCCATCATTCTTGGACCTTACAAAGTAAATTAAAATACCCCTGAAATGTACTTCTTGTGTTTCATTTCCTAAATCACAGTTATGATTAGACTTTTCAAAATACCACATAGTTGCAATTCAAATTATTACCAGAGCGCCTTATCCTCATTGGCTTTGTTTGAGATGTATATTTTAAAATGAAATTATCCTGTGTAATCTTTTCTTTATTTACATAAAAGGATTCATAAAAACGACGAATATCTTGAATGGAAATTTTAGTGCATTTAAGATTTTTCTTTTTGTGAGTGCAACCAGGCACTATGGGAAGTTTCTTCGGCAAATACCTAAGCAAAAATGCTATAAACTTGATAAATTGATGCTTGAAAATCTCACCTTTTCTTCCTTAGCTGTTCCCTTTTCCAAGAGATTTTATTAATCACTTTTTTTTGCCCCTACCTTCAGACAAAACTGGGAAAGAATGATTATCCATCTTAAATCAATCTTATTAGAGTAATCACTATCAAAAGAATGTAATTTTGTCTGAGCACAACGGTAAACAGATGATAGAGAAGAAGTGTTTTGAAAACAATACCTACTGTGATGGATATGAAACGTTTTGCTGCAAACTTTAAACTGGATATGGATAGTTTTAAAACCAAACATGATTTCCAACTAGAATTTTTAAAGGGATTTAAGCAGTTATGCTACAAAATTTGAGTTTTAATTTGTGCAATGCTGCCAACCCTTCAAACATACCTACATTTAAAACTCATTTTTAAAAAAAAGTGGACATAACGAGTTTTTCTTCTCACCTACTCAATTGTTTTCACACAAATTGTGGTTCAGGGTGCTGTACAACAATCGGTGAAAGGAAGATGTAGCCATATTTATACAATCTAGCCTATATTGTTCATCCACTTTGGAAATGAGTTCATAGAGCATATCTTTTAGTGGACTTCCGTTTGATATCCTTAAGTTTACCAAACCATAAATTTCTCCTTAAATACCTTTCATGGGAAACATTTTGGGAAGTCTTTCTTCTTGCATCTCAAGAACTTTCAGTATGTAATCTACGAGGAGCTTCAAAGTTTTAACAAATAATGGGGAAAGGCCTGTTTCGATTATCAGCATATAATTGGGTGTTGTACTTGGTAGTCCAAAAATTATTTTAATATAATATTTCATGAGTTTCTCTACGGTTTCATGTTGACTGTGTCCCCAAGATTGTGCACCATAGCGAGCATCACCGATTCTACTCCTCCAACGAAAACATTGTATTTAACGGTATGGTCAATGAATTTCTTTGAAAAACATCTTTTCCATGCGGCACATATTGCAGTTTTTGCTTTTACAAGCTTACCAAGGTATTTGTAGTTTTTTTACAACTTCAATTGGTTCTCCATTCAAATGCCATTGCTCGTTTCTACATAATCTACCACCTCCTTTTTTGAAAATCATCACCTTTGACTTTCCAGGGTTAACTGTTAAATTCCAAGTTCGACAGCACATATAAAGGGGTTTTATCATCAACTGTAATGATTCGGACGAGTACGCGAATAATACCACATCGTCTGCAAAAAAGTGCTTTAAATAACACCCCGGCAAACTCTATTCCTCCTGGTAGACAGTCTGTGAGGTCATTGATAAACAACGAAAACAGTTAAGGACTTAAGGATCATCCTTTTCTTACTCCCATATTTGTTGCGAACCACTCCAAAGTCTCAGTTCCACACCATACCGCTGCTCGGTTTTCTTCAAACGTGTTTTCGAGTACCCTTCCAAAATTATTACTCATTCCAGTATTGTAGAGCTTATAAAACAGAGCTCTTCGATCGATGTTATCAAAGGCTGCCATAAAATCAATGAAGAAGACGAATAATTTCTTTTTTTGTTCTAGGAATGTGCCAGCAATATCCTGAAGCACAAAAATGTTGTCTACGGTTGAGTAACCATTACGGAAACCAGCTTGATTTTCATGAATAAGTGTTTGACTTTCAATCCAATGTGCCAATCTATTATTCAAGACTTTTGTAAATATCTTATGGGATGCATTAAGAAGGGATATTCCTTTATAATTAGCTGGCTCGGCTATATATCCTTTTTTATGCATGAGGAACATTATTGCTTCTTTAAACTGTGGTGGTATAGCTCCCGTATCCAGTATATCGTCGTCGTTCTATTAAAACTCCCTAAGTCCATTTTTTGTGTTTTGGGATATTTGCATTTAAAGTTTTTTTTTTTATAATAAGCGCACACTCAAAGGGATATATTACCCTTATTATGTAGACACAGTCTGAGCACTATTAAAGGGAGAGAGGGTTTGAAAGGAGATGCCGGTGCACATTGGTTTTGAATTCCTGTATATTGCAATAGCTGGGAAAGACAGAGTGTGGCAAGGCATTCCATATTCGCATAGTACGGCTAAAGAATGAATCTCTGTACTTGACAGTACGACCGAAGTTGGGCTCGGGTGTATATTGATGAGCACTCCTAGAAGCGCGAGTATTACGGTTGAACTGTTTAAGGGGAGGAATGCAGCTGGCTATTTCTCTACAGCATAAACCATTAAAATAACGGTAAAAGAGGGTGAGACAAGAAACATTTCGACGATGTTCAAGTGACGTAAATGATCTTATGATGGTAATACCACCAATCAGTCTAAATGCTCTACGTTCAATACTGTCCAAGAGGCTTAAGTAAGTTGCAGGAGCACCAGCCCAGATATGGGAGTTATACTAAAGCTTTGGACGTATGTAAGTCTTGTAAATAACAGCCAGATCAGAGGGGGAGAAAAACTTCTTGCATCGCCTTAGAAAACCCAAACATCTTGCGGCATTTTTGGCGACATCGCGTATGTGATCGTTCCACAAAAGGTGGTTGGTGATACACATACCGAGAATATCGAGATGTTCAGTTTCCTCGATGCAAGTGCCATTCATGGATAATGGCAGTGGGGGTATATTTCGCTTTAACGATACAAGACAGCATTGCGTTTTCGAAGCATTAAATTCCACGCGGTTTCTTATTCCCCATTGTACAATGCTGTTTAGGTCGGAATTTAATGAGCTTATCATATTTTGTCGTTGCAGTTCCACATCCGAAGAAGAGGAGTGTGAATCTGAAAACGAATATGAAAAGCTAAGAGTACTATCGTCAGCGAAACAATGTATTGGATTAGATGTTGCAGACAGGAGATCATTAATAAAAATGAGAAAGAGTGTTGGAGATAGAACAGAGCCCTGGGGCACACCAGCATTTATTTTGTGGTTTTCAGACTTGAATCCATCCAATACAACTTGTATTGAACGATTCGAAAGGTAATTACTAATCCAATGAAGTAGGGATTCATGCAAACCGAAAGCACGCATTTTCGATAAGAGAGCCTGATGTCAAACCCTATCAAATGCTTTTGAAATATCTAGTGCAATAATCTTACTTTCTCCAAAACTATGTAAAGATTTGTTCCACTGTTCGGTGAGTCGAACCATGAGATCACCAGTGGACCTATTGCTCCTAAAGCCATACTGTCGGTCATTAAGAAGCTTCCGTTCTTCAAGATATTTCTTGAGCTGATAATTAATCAGCGTTTCCATGACCTTGGAAAGAAGGGCGTAAGTGCAATCGGTCGATAATTAGACGGTGAGGAAGATTCACCTTTTTTGGGAATAGGCTGGACAAATGCGGTTTTCCATCCGCTCCGAACGAGACCTGAGGAGTAGGACAGATGAAAAAGCTTACGCAGGTTTTGCCAGCGATGAAGAACACCTCTTCAGAACAATAGCGGGGATACCATCCGGACCAGCAGATTTGTGTATGTTAAGATCTTTTAGGACTCTCGCGAGTGCGAAAAAAGATTTGCCCCATAGAATCATTAACTCGCTCAAGTACAGGCGGAGTCATAACACTCACTGGTAGAGTTGAATTGGCGGCGAACTGCCTAGCAAAGAGATTTGCTCTCTCTAAAGAGCTAACAAATGGAGTGTCATTCACAACGAGCGTAGGAACCGAGGAAGAGGAAGAATTCCTCATATTTTTTACAAATGACCAAAAATTTTGACTGCCTTTGGGACATTGCAGTATTTTTTGCCGTAATTGTTGGTCATGTAAAAATTTGGTCCGTCGAATATGGGCGTTGCAGGCCTTCCTGGCTTGCTTAAACTTATTCCGGTTTTCCTCAGTTGGATTGGCTTTAAAACAACGGAAACTTACCTTCTTAACCCTAATAACCTCTTTACAGCTCGCATCGAACCATGCGTTTTTCATAGGTTTGATGCTATTAACCCTATTCGGGATAAAAGTTCTCATTCCCAGTAGAATCAAACTTGTGATCATATCAGCGCTGGCGTCAACGTCACTATCGAGGAAGCATAGTGACCAGTTAAAGATCCTGAAGTAATTATTGAGACCGTCCCAGTTGGCTTTCTCGCATTGCCAAACGGTTCTCTTAGGAGCTCTTTCTTTAACTGGAGAGTTTTTACACGAGAAATTTGCTGATATGATATATTCGATATTCGAGTCGGCTCGTTGACCAGCTGAGTTAGGTGGTTTAACTAAGCAAAGATCTCAGCATACACTCTTTCTGGTGTTGACTGGCCCGAATGTTGAAGCCATGAAGAATTGTATACATTGAAATCGCCCGTAACAACGATTTCAGTGCGAGGATAGGACGAAACAATTCTTTGGACGGAATCAGACAAAGCATCAAATTCACGAGAAGTTGATACTCTTTCTAGATTTGGGCTTCGATAAAGGAAGCAATAGTGAATGATTTGCTTGTTCACGGAAAATTTAAACCACATAAAATTGAAAAAAGAATTGGTGCAGAGACCATATTGTGGCAAAAACTGATAAGCAACATCATTCCTAATGTATATGGCGAGACCATGGCGGGAAAAGAATAAAGGCACCAAGTTATACCCTTGAATAAAGAATTCAGTGGGATCGGAATCCTCACCCACTTGGGTTTCACTTAGTGCCAATACAGCTGGCCTGTTTAAAGCAGTATGGGAGTACACAGAAAGAAAATTCGATCTAAGCCCACGAATATTACAATAATCTACCCTGAAATGTCCAGCCTTTGCAAATAAAAGAAACACAAAAACCAAAACACACGAAGAAATCAACATGCAAATTAATAGATTTTGGGATTTTTAATTTTTTATAATTTAAAAATGGTACATCATTAAGCTTAGGAGTTTTGAAAAAATATAAATTTTGTCATTTGCATGAACTTAGTGTATTTATTTCATTTTTACGGAAAATGGACTTAGGGAGTTTTCATAGAACGACGACGATATTATTAAAAGCAGTTGTCATTTGTTCCTTCAGTTCATTTGTAGCGTATTTAAAAAGTTCAAATGTAATCCCATTTAAACCTGGTGACTTCTGCTCTTTAAGATTTTTCAAAACTTAGTTTATTTCATCATAAGGAAAAGGTGCATCGGGTATTTCATTTGAATAAAAGGGTCTAGCATACTATTTATATAATTGTATGCATAAAGTCAAAATTACTAAAAAGTTTATCTTCATATCCCTCTTAATTTTGTTGAAACAAAGATTGCAAGTTAAAAATAAAAGCAAAAACTATAAAAATAGACTTTAGAGAGCTTTTGAACAAGGATTTATATTGAAATTTGATAAAATTATAGAAACTATCTACAACGTCCTTAATAACATTTTTAAGCATGACGAAAGGGTGTGGCACATGCTCATAAAATGTGTGTCCTTAGATAGGTCAAGCTTACAAGTAAATAGTCCAGCAATTTACTGTTAACATCTTGGACTCAAAGAAGTACAAAACACGTCATGAAAACAAAAAATTTCATACTATAGGAAAGTAATTGAAGTAAAATAAAAAAAAATCAAGGGAAAAAGAAACAGCTCATACAATGAAGAATCTTATTTCAAGGCTAAACAAATTGCATATAAATAGATTTATTCTAAAAATGTCAATTGTTTACTAACTAGGAAAAGAATATTTGTATTACAAAAGTCTAATATATCGTAGCTTCAGTCATAACCTAAATAAAAGAACAAATTCGATGCCACTTTTCAGTAACTCCAAACTTAGGGAAACATATTTTTGTTTGGAAGAAAGTTCCACTTTTTTTGGTTGAAATTCATAGCACAGATTTTCTTCATATATAATTCCAAAAAAGGTGAATTTAGTTGAAACAACTTAAACGCCATGGCTTTAAATACTAAAATATTAATTGATAATTTTAGAATGTTTGTTTAATTTATATCTTTATTGTTTCTTTTCATGGAAAAAATCATCCCAACAATGGGATGCTGAGAGTTACAAATTAACGAAATGGCTTACGAAAGCACTAATTTAAACATCGTATCCAACAATGTGACGCTTTCCGATGCATTCACCAACATAAAACCAAAAACATACTTCCATTGTCACCAAAGTGTTCAACCATCCTTCGCGGACAGTAACATTTTTCCATGCACCAGTGCGAGCACCGGTGATGAGTCGGCTAATTCCTTGGCGAATAGCTGGGATGTCAGCAGGAGTTGGTGGTGTTAGCTCCACTTTGGCGTATTTCAAGAAAACGTCCAACTGTGGTCTAGCTTGGACCATAAGCTCTAAGGAAATCGAATAATTACATAACACTTTGGGGTTAGGTAAGGAAAATTTACTTACGGTTTACCAAACCAGATCCTTTAGAAGCAATACTGGCCATTTTCAATTTGCTAACTCTGTAGAATTTATTTGTTGGATTAAATAAATGCGTTTTTCTTAAATAAAAGAAAACTTACCTTTTTCTTCAAGGAAACTGAAATCACGGCACAGTACAATTTGACAGTTTGGGTACTGAAAATTTGTACTTGAGTTTAAAATCGAAAAAATTGTAAATTTTCCAGTATAGATAAAAATTTCCCTTTCAACACATTCCAGTCTTATAAATACCAATTCCAGTTGTTCTTCGTTTACATGCGTACAAATTGTTACTTTGGAGAATTCAATATTTAATCATTTTATTTATTTTTTTTATAATTTGTTAAATACTAACTTTAACAAATCTTAATATATACTTAAAATCTAGAAACTTAAACTAGATTGTTGAAAAATATTAATTTGCAATATATGCTTTTTATATTATCACTAGCGGCTCGGTACGTGCTTCGCTACGTATAAGGCATAGTAATTAAAAATAATTATTTTTAAGTTCATTTATTCAAACAAACAAATATTTTGAATTGCTAGCTATTTTAAAGTCCAAGTGACCCAAATGATATATTGTTTATATTATATTTATCAACAAGGAGTAAAAACTAAAAAATAAAAAAGAATTGGGTACTCTTACTATGGTGGGTCTATAGGGATGAGTCTAAAAAAGTTGGATAAGTTTTTCCATTTTGAGCATGAATAAATAAAAAGTTGGGTAGATCGACTTTGGAACAGGCAACATAAAGTTGATTGAAACTGAAACATGATTCCTCCAAATTGACACCACAAACGTGAAGTGTTTGCCCTTGGGCCTTATTTATGAACATCGCAAACGATAAACGCACAGGGTTTTGCAATCTTTTGAATTCAAATGGCATATCAGTTGTAATCATACGGATACTCGGTATCAAACACACTTATTCTTTTCATCTACCAGTTAAGATTATTGCTTCAATCAAATTTGGCAAGAACTTTTTTACCACCAATCTGGTGGATTAATGTTTCGCAATAATACAATCAACGAACCAATTTTCAAATTCAAGCAATGTGGTGGTATACCAGCCGGTTCCAATGAATTTAAAAATTCAAGTGGATAATTTATTGACTCATCTTGATTAAAAACACTGTCAATTGATTTATATGTCGTGACTACACCTGGCAGTTTCGCTTGAATTTAAAAATGAATGGCATTGAAATGAATGTTTTTTGGTGCTTAAATTGTGCGTTCTCTCAACCAATCATGATTTCTCTAATTTTAAAGAATGTTCGGAAAAACACATTCAATAAACTCATTTATAGATTGTACAAAAATTGTCCGGTAAAGTGATCGATGCGTTCGTACTGTCGATTGATATTTTGCCATCACCAATTTCTAACAATTGTTTTGACTCATGGACAGTTGCATTATTTTTTTTTGTGAATACGCATATTAATGTTCAGTGTCAATTTTCGTACATATCTCCAAAAATTTGATGACTTCAAACAGGCGTTTATTTCATCAGTACGAGTTGATCGAGGAATGACAGGCAATGTTTGACAAAAGTCCTCTGACAGCAATATCAGAGCACCACCAAAACAGCTGTTGATTATCGCGTAATTCCTGCATCGTTCGATTAAATGATTCTATTCATTTTTTATTCGCTATTGTGCACTCATTCCATATAACAATTGACGTTAATCGCAGAACTTTTGCCATAGCAGAATTTCTCGAAATATTGCAAGTTGCAGTATCAATCGCCTGTACATTTAATGGCAATTTTAATGCAGAGTATGAGGTCCGATCACCTTCTAATAATGTAGCAGCAATTCCCGAAGTTGCAAGTACCTATTCAATTTTCTGTTTAATCCACCTGTATTATTGGAAACGGCTTGCATGATTGTGGCTTACACAGGTTTTTGTTGAATATTCAATTTGGTTATATTCGATTGTACAAATAAACGTAAATCATTACAATAGAACTCCTGCTCACGTTGGAATTCACGATCAAAAAAATCATGTATCTCAGTATTTGGTGCGGTCATTACCAATTGTACTAATGCTTTATTTACAATCATAAGACAAATATCTTCAATTATTATTACAGCTTCGTTGTACATTTCCAAGGTAATTAACAAATCGGTATTTATATCAGTGTTAGTACAAATTGCTTTTATATGGGAGTATAGAAAGATGTTGATTTAACACCTTTTGAAGATTTTTTTTTAAATTTTCTCTACGGACAAACCTTCTCTGGACTGCCACGAATAATTTAAGACCAAAATTATGGAAATCAGTAAAGACATTGTTGAGTTATAACATTACAACGAAAAGTGGCATTGATTTTTATATATATAGATTTGGTAAATTAATGCAAGAGTGAAATTTATAGATTTCAATTAATTGATTTAAGGGAATATGTACACCATAGTTTGATCTGCTAAAATTAATATTCAATGGTTTCTGGAGTCTTATACCTGAACGACTACAACTAAAGTAAATACCAAGACCTAATGGTGATGAAATTTGTCCATTTATTATTTCAACAATAAAACAAAACTGCAAGTACATCCTTTGATTTTTCAAAAAAGGAAGATTTATCAGATAAAGTCTTTGTGAATAAGGCGGTAATGTATCAATATGGTGAAATCACGGAAGCGATCGTAGACAAAAACCCAAAAATCTTTTCTAAATGGCTTCGAGTCTTGTGGCGTGTACGGTGTAGTAAGGTGACCATACTGTACACGCATATCCAGGACTTTTCTCACAAATGAAACAAACAGTAATTTTAAAACATATGGATCACGGAAATATGCTGATGACATTGACATAATCGGAAGAACTCAACTCAATGGGGCTTTTGTGAGTATTGAGGCAGAGGTGGCAAAAATGGGTTTAACGGCTAATGATGGCAAACAAAGTACGTGCTGTCGTCAAGAAAGGACCTACAACACCGACGTCTTGGTCAAACGTCACCATTGACAGACGTAACTTTGACGTAGTCAAGGAATTCGTCTACCAAGGCTCCGCTCTAAGCACAGAAAACAACACCAGCGCTGAGATAAAACGCAAAATAACTCTTGCTAACCGCTGTTTCTTTGGGCTAAGAAAGCAATTAAGGTGGCAAAGGCCTCTCCCGAAGGACCAAAGTGTAGCTATATAAGACCCTTATTATCCCCGTTCTGATATACGGTGCAGAAGCATGGACTATGACAAAAGTGGATGAAAGTACCTTGGGTCGATTCGAGAGAAACGTTCTTCTATGCATCGAAGAGGAGTGAAAAAGAAGATGGAGTCATGAGCTGTACGGGCTGTACAGCGACGTTGACTTAGCCATAAAGGTAAAAGTCCAACGACTAAGATAGCTGGGTCACGTAGAGCGCATGGAAACCAATGCTCCAGCCCGGAAAGTCTTCGAATCCACATCCACAGGACAGCGCAGTAGAGGAAGACCGCGGATCAGGTGGCGCGAACAAGTGGAAAGTGACCTCAGGATTGGAGCGCCACCTTAAGTAAGTAAGTAAGGATAACGGAAATCACGGCCAAATCTCTAAATAAAACCCAGAATCTCTAAATAAAACCCAGAACTCTTACTTGCTTACTTACTTAAGGTGGTGCTACAGCCCGGGGTGGACCTGGGCCTCAACCAACATGCGTCTCCAGCCAGCTCAATCCCTAGTTGGTTGAGGTCCTCTCCCGCCTGGGTGCGCCACCTGAGTCACGGTCTTCTTCTACTGCGCCGTCCCTTGGGTTTGGATTCGAAGACCTTCCGGGCTGGAGTGTTGATGTTCATCCAATCTACATGACCTAGCCTTCTAAGTCATTGGACTTTAATTTTTTTAACTAGGTCAGTGTCGCTGTACAGCCCGTACAGTTCGTCGTTATATCTTCTCCTCCATTCTCCATCTATGCGTACGGGACCAAAAATCACCCAAAGAATTTTTCTCTCGAAGGATCCTAAGACGCTCTCATCTTTCTTTGACATTGTCCAGGCCCAGCGCCAGAAATGAGAACCGGGATGATGAGTGTCTTATAGATGGTGATTTTACATGCTCAAGAGAGGACTTTACTTCTCAATTGCCTTCTAAGTCCAAAGAAGCAGCGATTTGCAAGAGTTATTCTTCGTTTGATTTCAGCGCTGGTGTCGTTGTCTGCATTAATAGCGGTGCCTAGGTAGACAAAGTCCTTAACTACCTCAAAGTTATAGCTGTCCATGGTCACGTTTTGTCCAATACGTCGTCGTTCAGTGTCCGTTTTTGATGACAGCATATACTTGGTCTTGCCCTCATTGACCACTAAACCCACCTTCTTCGCTTCCGTCGCAATGCTCAAAAACGCTCCACTGACATCACGCTTTGATCGTCCAATTATGTCAATATCATCTGCGTATCAGAGTAATTGGATGGACCTTTGGAAGATTGTGCCTCTAGTGTTGACGGTTGAGTTTTGCACAATTCTTTCCAGAACGATGTTGAAGAAGTCGCATCGCCTTGTCTTAAACCTTTTTTGACATCAAATGCATCGGTAAGATCTTTTCCGACCTTGATAGAGCAGCGTGCATTCTCCATCGTCATTCTGCACAAACGGATAAGTTTGACAGGGATGCCAAAACTAGACATTGCTCTGTAGAGCTCTTCCCTATAGATGCTGTCATACGCGGCTTTAAAATCGATAAAGAGATGGTGGGTATCGATTTGAAGCTGCTGGGTTTTTTCCAAGATCTGCCGTAGTGTGAATATTTGGTCGATAGTGGACTTTCCTGGTCTGAAGCCACACTGATAAGGACCAATCAGGTTGTTGACGAATGGCTTCAGACGTTCACATAATACATCAGAGAGGATCTTATATGGAATGTTTAGGAGACTGATGCCTCTGTAGTTGGCGCAGTTTAGAGGGTCTCCTTTCTTATGCATCAATTCCTAGTTCCAGATTCGTACCAAAATGACACTCATCCAAGGCGATCACTGAAGCTTTTATAATGAGCTACAATATCTCCATAACTATCTCTTTGACTTCTTCCTTTGAGGACTCGCCTGGCTTGTCCAAAGCACTGAGGATCTTCTTGATGTTGGCATCAATGTCCATCGAGGGGCGATAGCCCACTGTTGTGGTTTTATTCACTGGAATAACGATTCCCACATTGTTGAATGTTTTGGCGCAAATGTTCCTAGCTCGCTGCGACTTAGCCTCTACAAGAGATTTTCTTTCATACTTATTCTCCTCCATAAATGAACTTATCGCCTTTCTCAATTCTCCCAAACCCTTGTAATCGAACAAAGTTACCGGAAAGTCTTTCTCCAGGTAGCAAGCGAAAGCGTCGAACATATTTGTAGCGACGAGTTCGAAGACGGGGTAGTCATGCCAGTAGCCTTAGTGAATCCCGGTTCCTCGCTTAACAAAGATCGTTTGAAACTCTGGAGGATCATTAAATCATAAAAGAACCGCCAGTGCCGCAAATTGTCACCGGGGCTCTTATTCTCGACGTTGGCAAATTTTTCATATTCTGTAAATGAAAAACAAAGAGCAGTTATTCTTATTTTGTAAGGAAGTTGTATAAATAATATTACTTACCACGACCAACTTTGTTTCAAAATGGAATATTTGTTTTGACTGTTTTGTTTACATTAATTTGAGGGTTAAATTTTTCGAAAGGTTTGTTTGTTAAGTTCAACTTTGAATTGCAACTAGTTTTCGAGAGGTTTTATACAAAACTTGTGGCTTACGAAAACTCGTGGTTTACCAAAAATGTATGGAAAAACTTAAGTTTACGATGTAGGTTTGCGCACAAAACAGATAATTTCGCGAAAACCGTGTTTTCGGTTTGGTGTGAAAAACCTATAAGAATTGCTTTTTCCTCATAGTTTAAATTTTTAATGTTGTTTACTTTATAACTAAAACTTTCGCTCAGTTAATTTCAATGAAAACAATCAATTGTCACTTTCGATTTGACAGAACTATACATCATAAATGTCAAAAAGTATGCACATCTGTTAAAGTTGCAGCTCTGCATTAATCGATGCGTACAGCCACGCTTCTTCTCAGGAAATTTTTCGAAGATACATTTTCATCGTATTGGCTCTGTAATAGTCCTTGCACCTTGCATGCAGATATACTGGAATGTGGCTTTCTTGTTGTTTCCTTTCAAAAGCCTGTATATGTTTTGATCCTCATTTCTAATGCTCATTGGATTGAATTGTCTTACTTCTTGATTTAAGAGGCAGGTAATTTAAAGAATTTCATTTATTTATGAAATTTGCAAAGTAAAAAGTTATTTCGTTTTCATATATTTTGTCTAATGTCATTCCAAAATGACATTTAGATATTAAAACAACTTTATGAAGTCACTTTTCGACCTCCAAACATGTTTAGTATATTATAGCCCTATTCAACTTTGCATGAGTTTTATAAATAACGTTTTAGTGGTCGGTAATAGCTATCATTAAAAGCTATCAGTAAATTTTTTGTTTTAAATTTTTGAACATGTTACAGATTTATTTGTAGCAAAAGATTGATGCAATAAGATGAATTCAAAACAATGCATTTAAAGTTTAATTTAATTAATAAATCCATTTTAATATTTAATTTTACTGACAAGCTGATTGCCAAACGCTACAAAATTCCATTTCGCTTTATTGTTGGTGTTTTTATTTGTTACTGTTCCGATCACATCATTAAAAATTTTACTGATAAAAGCAACAGTAAATAACAAATACTTCAAATAGAAACTTCAAATTTAATGACGTAAATTTACTGATTGATATAAACGCTCATCATTTCAACATTTCACAATCCTCCTGTTTCAAATTTTACTGATGGATTTTACTAATAGCTATTACCTGCTTTGTGCAATGGATATAATGCGTTTATTAATAATTATGTAGACGAAGCACCAAACGGAATAAATATCAACAATGTTTATTTTGGCATCTTTCTTACAATATGAAACTTTCCTTCACTAAAATATTTCTAATAGCTACTCACTTCATTTTGTTTTTCTTAATTAATATTCAACTACCATTAAAAAAAATTATTTCGTATGTTAATTCTAAGTGCCTTACCAATAATAAAACGCTAAACACAAGTTTAAGTATCGTTGAGTTAAATTTTAACAGCGAGTTAATTTGCAAAATAAACACCTCTTTTACTAATTAGCTTTCTATTGCAAAATCTACTATATTCTCGGTCAAAAAGACAGCATTGAATTGATATTAGTAAAATTTGCAAACATAAAAACAAAAATATTTGATTAAAATTAGATTATACAATATTTAAATTAAAATTATTGAGAGTTCGAAATAATGAATGATTCCAAAATGTTCGAGAGTAACAAATTTTTGAGTAAGTAAAAGAATCGATCTCAGAAGGTTCCATAGGAGGTTTTCCACCACCGGTCACCCTCTGAGATCGATCCTGCTTGTAGCGGCTCCATCGGTCCCTTACTTATTTCGGCGTTAATTCAAAGCCACTTGACTGATGATTTGCCATTATTTAGCTAATAATCTATAATTCCCCTATTACACGTTGACTCACGGCTCACGACTCACTTTTGACGTTTCTTTTAAATTTGTATTCGGTGAGGCAAGCGCTATTACACGTTGACTGCCCCATGCCTTAAATTTGACAATTATTGTTTGTTTTGTTTTGAATGCTCCTTTCGTTGTCTTTAATTTTTTGATAGTTTTGGAAGTTAAGTAAAATTTATAAAACAAAATAAATAGGCTTTTGGAAATGGATTCCGAAAATTTATTAAAGCTGTTGAACTGTGCATCGATTGCCGTTAATGAAATGAACACGAATAGCAGTGAAGATGAGGCACAGCTGTTATTGGGCATGGTCAGTGGTGACATAGCTAAAAGCAACACGTTGATGAGGGACGCAATCTCACCGGCAGAAAAACTAGCAGCCACCTTGAGGTTCCTTGCAACAGGCGAGTCGTACATGACTACCAACTACCAGACCCGGCTATCACAGCCTTTTTTAAGTAGAACTGTACCTGAAGTTTGCCGAGCTCTGTGTAAAAATCTATGCCCTATATATTTAAAAATGAGCATGGTTTTAATTTTAATTTTTTGTTAATGGTAATAATAATATTAAGATAGTCAATAGTCAATACATTCAAGATAGAAAGTCGCTTTCATCAAAAATACCCTGCATCGATTGCTCCAGTAAATCTGGTGTGGAAGTTCTCCTCGATCCATTTTGTTGAGATTGCAGGCGTTCGTTTGATGAAGAGCTATGTACATCCAGCACGCTCTCTTTGCAAAAAATGTTCTTCGCGTTCCTTTTGACGCGTTCGTCCTGTATCCTATCCATTTCAAATACGAATTGTTTCCCCGACCAAGCGTATTGAGATTTGTGTTGTACTTTCTTTTGCAATAGTCCTGTTGCTGCTGCAATTTCCTTTGAAATGGATGACTGCATTTTATACTAAAAAGAAAAACAAAAAATATGTTATTAACAGAAATTATCATGAATAATTTTTTTAATTTATTTTGCTTTAAGTTTCCATCAACAAAATCGGAGTGGGAGAGAATTGCTGACGAATTGGCAATTCGCTGGCAGTTCTTAAATTGCCTGGGTGCTCTAGACGGGAAGCATATATTATTCCGAAGCCTTCGAAAAGATGAAGCCCTTTACCATAATTACAAAGGCTCCAATAGCATAACATTATTAGCCTTAGCGGATACTATTTGCCCGTTAATCTATGTAGACATTAGGTGTAATGGAAGGACCAACGACGCATGTGTTTTGTTGCAAAGCAAATTGAGGGATGTCATTGCTGATGCGAACAATCAATACCCAGACATTAAAATTTTTGGAAATGGAAAAATTCTTCCATTTGTTATTGTTGGAGACGATGCTTTTCTCTTCAAAAGCACTTGATGAAGCCATACCCATTTGCAACCAGGTGTGACAGAAAAAGAATTTACAACCTTCGTCTATCCAGAGCGTTGAGAATGTTGAACTAGTCACACAAGCTTGTTGTTTTCCGTAAGGCATAGCCGAAAAGATTCGACAAAGCTTTGCAGAATATTTCACACAGGAGGGACAAGTGGAGTGTTAAGAAAGACAACTGAAAAATTAACAAAAATGTCATGAATAAAACTACTAATAAAGAATATTTATGGCAATTCAATAATTAATAAAATTACCGACTATGAGTTTTAACTTTAAAAAAAAACTTACTCTTTTCTTTGTACTTCTTTTTGAGGATTCATTATCATCCGGCTCTGGCGTCTCACAATTTTGGCTAGTGCTGCTTTCCAATTCGTGGCTCTAAAAAGACCAAATATAATAAAGTTTACAACTAAATTGTTTAAAATCCAATTTATTACCTCTTGTACATTCAAAACCGAAGGTTTCGTTTGACAAAATGTTTTTAAGAACAGCAACTGGTCAAAACACCACAGCTTAGGTTTGGTGATATCTTCCAAGCCTGCGCCACTCTTCTTACTTTTTTCTATTTCACGGAACTCGCGACTAAATTGGTTCCGTTTAACATGCAAAATGTTAACATTTGGGATGTTCGTTAACATTGAATCCACAATGGACTGTAAAGAATCGCATCTCTCAAACCTATAAATATAATCCTTGTGACAAAGATTATAAAGATTATGGTGCATTTCAAAAAATGTTATTAGATCCAATGTGGATTCCCGTGTCCAAATTCCTGCAGACATTTTTAAATTCAAATATCGTCGGTGAAAACAGAAAAGTGTGTAAAGCAGCATTCACATGAGCGCGAACAACGAACGACGAATGGCTTACAAAATGTGAGCTTATATACGTTTGAAGACATATTTCCACACAAATTCTTAACAAAACGATAGCAATATAGTTTCTATTTGATTTATGATGCATACTTTTACTTTTCAATATCATATATTATTAATAAATTTAAGAAAACAAATTTATTTCTCGCGAAAAAAATTGAAGTTGATACGAACTGTCAAACTTTATTCGCGTTCTACATTATCCACACTCCCAACGAATAAAATAATCGCGCGTACTTAACCTAAAAAAATCATTCTTGTTTTGGTTTCGGTGGTCAAAGTCAAACTTTATTTGCGACGAATTAAAAACTCTCATGTGAAAGAAATGTCAAAATCGACGAATATTCATTCATTCGTTGGTCGTGCTCATGTGAATAATTTTTAGCTCCAAATCACCCGAAAATAAAATGTTGATGCCATCTGTTTAGTTTTGAGCGAGTAGGTACTACAATCCCTCAAACTGGGAACCCCCATTTTGTTCACATTAACCGTTAAAATGTTTTGTTTTTTCGCTCTCCTGTAAAATTCGGTATGGAGTTTTCTGGTTTCCCAGCAACAAGAAAATCGAATGAAAAAAAAAGCATAAAATGAATATGAGAAAAAAGAAACGTCAAAATGAGTCTACTAAAAATTTGCCCAGAGACTCACCGGAAATTTTTGTTTGCATCTCATTCTCTTATAGTTGCTTTCTTTTTCGCACTCATGTGAGTCTTGAGGCATCGTGTAATAGCAGACTAACATACGCAAGTGGGCGAGCTGCTTCGACTTGTAGCTCCTTCATTGCCATCGTCTCCTCCACAATCTCCTCCGTTTTTAAATTATGGTTTTCAGCACTTTCTAAAATGATGGATATTTATTAGAACATAATCACAATTATATATAAAAACAAATATTATTCGACTTTATTTTTTATAACATATTGCCACGAACAATCCTCAGACAACAATCGTAACAAATCTCAACTCTTGTGACCTGCAAAGTATTTGTTGGATGAGCTGTCAAAATGACAGTGCAAACCATGGAGTTTAATTTAACTGTCCGTTTATAGTTGAGTTTCCCAACAATACAATTTAACTCGTCGTTAGCCCTTAACCTTACTATTAAAAAGTCTATTTGTATGCCAAAATATTTAAAACCAAGTAAAATATTAAAGTGAGCTTTAATTTTAATTATTGGTAAGGCACATACATTTGTTTGCCTGTTAATTCTCTCATATAGATGGCGACATAGAACTTTTTTCTAGTCTCCACTATTTGGTTCAATTTTGGAAATCAGACACTACTTTTGTAGAAATGTTTTCCATCTGGAATTATTTTCAGTGGTCGTGCTGCTAGCTCGTAGACTTAGAAGAGGAGACAGATAGATGTATTCAATCGTTGAAAAGCGTCGCCTTTTTTATTTGGGATTCGAGTAAACAAGAAAGTTAGTTATTTTGGTAAGTAATAAATATATTCTTGTTAATAAATAAATTCAATTTGTTTCATTTTTCAAGGTTTATTTGTGTAAAGCTTGCTTTTTACTATGTCCGATAGTCAAAGCAGAGGTAGGAGGACCTCAAGCGAGGAAAGTAGAGACAGGGACTATGCGGGATCGCGTCGTCCACGATCCACTTTATCCCCAACAACAGAAGAACCGGTAAGAAATTAAGAACCTTAAATTTCCATCTAAACAAAATAAAAGTACCGATATTTTAATGGCGGTCAATGTTTTTAATAAGAATTCGAGTATGATTTGAGGATCAACACGTGACGTTGGATTAACATTGGGTACTACTGATTTCCACTCGTCCTAAAATTGTGTATTGAGAATATGTGCTGCATAAACAATTTTTAATTATGCATGCATATATTTCAGACAATTATGTAGCTATGCCTACCAATATGCTTAGTATTAGCAAAATTGATGTGACTTAATTGGTACCATGAAAGTGATACCCAAACAGTTTCTTGAAATTTGATCAATTGCAGGGAATAAAGTGTGTTTAGGATTACAAACTGTACAGTAGTAGTTTTTTAATATAAATATTTATAGATGCAAAACTATTAAAAAACATCAAAACGTAGTGCTTGAAAAAAAGTCAGAAGCTCTGTTGTTTATTTGTAGTTGGATGTTTATAGAAACAATAATTCGGGGTTATCGTTAATAAAATGTTCCTCAACATTTGTGTTATCCTTTAAAACTAACAATGTGAATAATATCGAAATATGGATTAAACTTTATTTCTAACAACAATTTAATATCTTGGACTTCTTTCATTCAAATTTGATTCCCGATATCACTCAATGTAAAATAAATCTACGCCTGGAGTGATGGTTAGTGCATAGGGTCGTCAAGCCAGGGGTCTTGAGTTCAATCCCTGCCTGTGTCATATAAAGTTTCTCTTCCACGGGTACTGCCTTTAGCGAGGAATTTACAATTCGTCCAAAATAATTCTTGTCTTGAAAAGTGCCAGTACATAACTCTAAGAGGTTTTTTAAAGGTTTATTCAAAAAACAAACAATCTTAGAATTTCTCTAACGTTTTGATTTTTTTTCTTTAGATGGAAAGTTAAAAATTATGCCAGAATAATGTACTGTATGTTTCAAAATAACTATTATAGTAAGATCACTCTTACACCTCCGCTTACTCGCTCCCATTGGGGGAGCTTGAAGGGCTTTGACACGCTAATCATGTTAAAGTGACGCGTCGATTAAAAAAAAAAATTGAGGTTATATTTTAGCTCTCATAGCACACTCTTTGTTTATTTTCAAAAAATGATGTAGTTTGTTTTGTATTTATAAATAAAATAATTAAATATTCGTGTACAGTAAACAAAAAGGCGAATTCAAACTTATTAAAGCTTGAAATTAATCCCACGCTTCTTGAGTTCTAATCCAAAGTTCCTCTGAATTTTGGAATGTTTTTGGTCATATAGTTCCATATTGTCTCTCAATGTGTTTAATTTTAATTTTACCTTATTTTACCAACGGACCCACACCAAACAAAGAAAAATCTTCACAAACTATCAGACTGTTTGACCGTCTTCGAAGCATGGATTGGAGATTTGACCTCTAGGGCAATGTATAAAAGTATTTCCGTCAGGTCCGATGCGTTTTATCTTTGTTTCTTCGGTCCATAAAATTCTTTTCAAAAATGTAAACCCATCCTTAGTTAGTTAACGTGAAATTCAATCGAGCCTTCATGTTCTTAGATAGCAACGGTTTTTTGTTGCTTATGCCAATTATTTGAGAATCATTCAGTCACGTTTTTTACAAGCCTCTTCTTCGTTGATTTCGATCATGATAACACGAGATGTATTAAATGGGTCGAGATTACACTTTCTCACTTTTTTTTTCTCTTATTATTATATAAATATATTATAAAATCACAATTAAAACAAACGAAACCGACGACGGCTGCGTAGCGACGACGACGACGCACGCAACGATTCCAGCAACGCGCACTCAACCGAGTACGAATGCGACACAAAGAAGAGAACGAAAAAAAGTGCAACAATACAGCTCGTTGACAAAGCTGTAACCGCGACTGCTCAGCTGGGCTGGGTTATTTTGGAAGAATTTGTTTATATAAATTATAACAATATTGATCGATTTATAATAATCAATCAAATTGTTATAATTTAGAAATATGTTAGTACAAGTATCTACAGTGGGGTACTTTGCAATAAAAGTGGGCGCCAGGAATTTTTTTTAACAAACCGAAGAAGAAAATTCCAAAACTCTTATGATGAGTGAAGCGAATAAAAAAAATAAGAAACGTTTGACTTTTGATTTATAAATTTATTCTTTGGGAAACCGTGGGATTGAAGATCCCTGGATTAAAACCTAAAATGTTTTCAAAATAAAACTTAGCGAATTACAAAAAAAATGTAAATAATAAAAAAAGCAAATTTAAAAAAAAATGGGCTTTAACCACCGGACGCGTACCGAACAAAAGAACAAAGAACAAAACAAAACTAGCTACTTATCTTTTGTATTTTTTTTTTAATTTAACTCCTTTCAAAATCCTCACACCTCTATCCTCGAATATCCAATTTCCTTTTTCTTTTCTCGATTTCCTCGATAACCTCCAATTGTACTTCCTCCTTCTCGACTTTTCTTTGTCCTTAACACAATCCTCGAACACTTTTTCCCTCTCAGTTTAATCCTGCTTCTCCTAACCTTTTAAAAACTTCTTTTAAAATTTCTAGGTGCCTATCGAAAGAATCGGTGACGATGATAATGTCATCCAAGTACACAAAGACGAACGGTTCTAAGTCAGGACCTTAAACGTCGTCAATAAACCTTTGCCAAGTTGCCGGGGAATTGTGCAAGCCGAAAGGCATCCTGCAAAATTGATACAGGCCACGCCTGGCACGGTAAAGGCTGTGTACTTGCGCAATTCTTTTTCCATTGGAATCTGCCAATAAGCAGATTTAATGTCTAAAGAAGACAAGTACTTCGCGTTTCGAAGCTTGTCTAAAATAGCTGAAATAAATGGTAGTGGATAAGCATCCCTATCTGTAACCTCATTCAATTTCCTATAGTCAACGCAGAACCGATAACTGCCATCTTTCTTCTTAACCAGAAGAATCGGCGATGCCCAAGGACTCTTCGACTTCTCGATCACTCCAGCTTCCAACATCTCCTGGAGCTCCTGATCGATATGTTTCTGAATCGCCGGCGAAACAGGGTAATATCGTTGTTTTATCGGTTCCGCAGACGTCCTTATCTTGTGCTCAACTAAGTTGGTGCACCCTAACCCTTCGGTCATTGATTTAAAAAGTTCTTCTAACACTAATTCTAACTTCCTATTTTCAAAATCGTTCAAATCCGATTTTTCCCTAATCGCTACCATGTCTGTCATCGAAGCCAATCTTTCTTAGCTCGAAAAATTCCACACACCTGATCTCAAATCCGGGACTATGCCCGATAGTGCCCAAAAATCGTCACCCAAGATCAACTGGTGTGGAAGATTCGGAATGACTAGACATTCTATCAAAAAGGATTTGTTCTCAACCTCCACTGGTAGAGAAACAGATCCAGCTACACCTACACCTGCTCCATCTGCTAACGCTACTGACCCAACACTACTCTTTCCTAACCTAAGCCCTAACTCTTTAAAAATTTTCCACCCGTCACCACCCACAATGGTACGAGTGGCTCCTGAATCAAGAAGTCCTAAAAACTTGATCCCATAAACACTAACTCCTAAATATGGTCTAGTGTCCCTACCATTTGCCGCTAACGTGAAACTCAGATGAACTCCTACACGCTGATCGTCAGCAGACGACCTACCTATCGCCGATGGACTCCTTGTCCTGCTGATACAAAGGCCCGATTGCCATTTTCTGAACACCTACAATCTCTTCGAAACACTCCTACAGCTCCACAACCGAATTTTTTAACTTTTAACTGAGGGTCAGCATTTACCGAATTAATTGCATTGTACACTATTTTCATTGAACATTTGAACAATTGCGAAATTTGAGTTGAAGAAGAACGGAAGCTTCTTAATGACCGACAGTATGGCGTTCGTAGCGATAGGTCCATTGGTGATCTCATGGTATATCTCACCGAACAGTAGAACAAATCTTTACATCGTTTTGGAGAAAGTAAGATTATTGTACTTGATATTTCAAAAGCATTTGATAGAGTTTGACACCAAGCTCTCTTATCGAAAATGCGTGCATTTGGTATTGATGGATCCCTTTTTCGTTGGGTTAGAAATTACCTTTCGGACCGTTCAATTCCAATTCGAGTATTATTGGACGGGTTCAAATCTGATATTCACAAAATAAACGCTGGTGTGCCCCAGGGCTCCGTTTTGTCTCTGACTCTCTTCCATATGTTCATAAACTATCTTTTGTCTGCTACTTCTAATTCATTAAACTGTTTCGCTGACGACAGTATCCTCAGCTTCTCATACTCGTTTCTAGATTCACATCCTTGTTCTTCGGATGTGGAATTTAAACGGCAGCTCTAAAAATGATAGGTGACCGTTGTCTGACTGAAACTTGCATCTCTCGGGCACCGTCGTAAGGTTTCATGTCTCTCATTATATTATCGCTACTTCCGTAAACAATGCTCTAATGAAAAAGCAAGTTGCATTCCTCCCCTAAAGCGATTCAACAGTAATACTCGTTCTTTTAGGAATGCCCATCAGTTTACCCTTTAGCCCAATTTCGGACACAGTATAAAGTACGAGATTCTTTTTTTAGTCGCACTACATGAATGTGGTATCGGTATCCCTTTTTAAATCCTATCCTCCCTACCTAATTATTCGCACTGTGTATAATCATTATAAGGGTACCCTTGAGTACGCGTACAAAATAAAGAAAAAAGTGCACATTTGTAGCTGTATGCATGCACATCTTAGCCATCAAATTCATATACATACATATATGAACTTCTATATTATAATGCACTTAAAGAAACAAGAAACATCTATAATTAAAATGTCTACAGTGGTTTAATTATTATAAAACTAAATTTATATTAAAATTAATGTTTTAAATTATTAAACATAAAATTATCATTCTAGCGACATAAAATTCAAAAAAGATCTTCCCCTGGAGAAGGTCCATCAACTTCTTCAAGAAGTCATCATGAACGCAGTGAACGCCATGAAAAATCTGATCGCCGTGAACGAAGTCCTGAACGTCGAGAACATTCCGAACGTCGAGAACGAAGTGAACATTCTGAAAAACCTGAGCGTCGGGAACGAAGTGAACTATCTGATAAACCTGAACGCCAAGAACGTTCTTTATCTCAAAGTAAGTCCTTAAAATGGTATAATTAAAATTGTTTGTTTTGTAGAACATCGCATCGCTGATTAAGGTCCTTCCAATAAAATAAATAAATAAATTAGGTGGTGCAACAGACCGTAGAGAACCAGGGTCTATTGACTAACAACTCTCAAACATTCCAGTGAGTGAGTAATTGCAGGGATGGAGGGGACCTACAATTTATATGCCGAATCCGAACGGTTAACTTGAGAAAGCACTTTTTCATGACAAGAATTACTCTTGGAGAATTTGTTAAATCCTTACAGCGGCAGTACCCGTGAATAAAACTATAGGTGGCACGGGCAGGGATTGAACCAAAGACCTTTTGGCATGAGAGGTCGCTCTTTTTTTCTTTTTTTTGTAATTCATTTTTATTAATTCGAACTTAAACCTATCTTAAAGCTAGACAAAAATTCATAAAACTAGCCTTGTTAACCATAACTTACAACTAACTTACTGGTCCCATAGGGACACTCTAAGTTAAACTATAACACTTAATACTAATGCCTTTCGGCCCTAAGATCTATTTTCAGTACAACGCACTAATCATCATGCCACGGGTCCTCCTATTGCAAGTTTTATATTTACCAATTGTAATGACAGACTAGCATTTTTATTGCAAATTCGATTAGTTCTTAAAGTAGAGTTAGCTGCCAGGGCTTTCTGCAAAATTTACTTCATTTGTCCCCTTTGACAGTTTAACCCTAATAATTGCGCTTCTAGCAATGTCTATCAGAGTTTACCCTGGAGGTGGGCTAAGTACAGAGACAAGTTCTTTTGCCCTTCTACGCGAATGTGTAGTGCCATACCAAGCTCTGTATTTCGCTGTCATTGCAATGTTCTGGATAAGCAGACCGGCAAGTCTTGTGTTTTTGGCTTAGTTATAAAAAAAACCCTTCTATAAATAAAGGAAGATGGACTTATTACCTTGATAATACTCGTAATAGGAGTTAGTGTTATTTACAGTATTTTCAGAATAAGTTCATGAATACATAATACTTTAATTTTCAATGTGTTTGTAGATAGATTTTTCTAAGAACCAAACATTTATAAAGTTTTCGCGATCGAAAGTTCACAATAAATCAATTGGAATATTTGCTTTATTTGGCACACTTTCTATGATGAAATATGTCTTAATTAAAAGTTCTTGAATCTTTTCTATTTCTTTTCTTATATTTTATTTTTAAAAAATATAAGGCGAATACAAATATTCAGGTTTAAATAAATGTTCTGAATTAATTACATTTAAGTGGTTTGAACATTAAGCTTAATTGTTCTATAGTAGCTTTTACATCTGTGTTATCTCTGGGTTAGAAGTTAAAGCCTTTCCGATAAAATAAAATTGTAAAAGGGGCCAAACACAAGTTTTTGTTGGCATCCTGCGAATTTGATTTGTAATATGAAGGTTTTAGAATTTACATAAGATACGCCGAATGATTTTACGTCTATCAGATTCTGAAATAATTGTAGATTATTCCTATATTTTGTTTTGTATAGAAATTAAAATTCCAATAACTAAAAATTTGTAAGGATGCCTTCAACACATATTGACGTATTCAATACTTTCTCGAGTGACCTTGCAAATTAAAAATACACATTTACACGCCTACACCCTTCAAAGGAATTTTTAATTTTTGAAAGTATCTTATGGTGTTACACCAAAATAATTGCATCGCTTTTGTTTTGCTTTACTTAAAGAATAGAAAAAAAGGGATGCATTTGAAAATTGACCGAAAATAAAATTTGCAGAAAACTATACAAAATCGGACAAAAAGAAACACCATATGTGAACTTAAGACCTTTCTACATCCCAATGATGTAAACATATGTTTGTGACTTTTTTTTGTTTGTGCAATTGTGAAGTGTATATGAGAGCAACAATAGTTTTCATATTTCTCTTGTTCCAGGAAGGAAGGTGTTAAGTTAAATGAAATCCCCGTTCTCACTTTGATTGGACTATTTTATAAATGACGACATGCAAAATGGGTTTTTTTGGTATTCCGTATATACTCGTAGTACAGTGAGAAATTGCCAACAAAACGATCCTTAGTAATCAGAATAGAAGAACAAAATTAACTTAGCAAAAAAAACAACTAAAACTTATAAAATGGGCAATTTTCAAGAAGAAATGTTAAGAAAACATCTGGAAATTGAGATTCTATAAAAAAAAAATTAATTTAACAATTGCTTCAAGTTTGGGGTTTGATTGTAGACCACTACATTAACATGTGGTATTGAAGCGAGCTTGAAGATCGCCACAAGTCTTTATATACCTGAATCGAGTTGAAATGAGCTTGATTTGACTCGATTCCCGTCATAGATCGGAGTCGAGACAAAATTTGAGAAGAAAAACCTGTGCGGAGGAGTAGGTTTGACAGATAATTTATTATGGTCTGTTTATTTGTATGTTTGTGTACAAGAAATATAGTTTTGATTTATTCAAATTAAAAAAAAATTGCAATTTGTATATGTTGCTGAACTATTCAGTTCTTCATTGTTTAACAAGAAACAAACTATCTCACTTGCACTTCATAATAACCATCGAAATACCAATTGCATTTTATAAAGTGCTGTCAAACTTAATCATTTTTAAATCTTCTTGTGAGGTGGAAACACCAAAAAGATTTATTTAATCTAAACTGAGATAAACCTTTGGTGGATACATAGCAAAACTTAATTATGTTTTCTATTGTTTTCTCTTGCTAAATAAGCCAAGTAATTATATTTTCATTAACAAAACTAAATAATATTAACAGAAAAAGCTTGATTTTTTTCCCCAATGGAAAACACATACATACATAATTCCAAATGCAGAACTACTCAACGAACACCGCTATAGAGATACGAATGCAATATCAATCGCACAAACATTTGAGAACAAAATCACATAAAATCCATGCGAGACTTGTATAAATGTCGAAAACCCATCCACAGTAAGATGTTATTCATACTATGGATATTGTTTTTGTCATTCGTGTAATATCCTACTATGCTATGGATCATTTTCCAACAAAACACGGGTAATACTGATAATCGATTATATCATGGGAAATCACGATTATAAACAGTCTCAATTTTTTTCAATTTGGATAGTTTAAAAATTACTTTTCTTCTTCTTTTCTTTTTTTTTGAGCCCGTTGTTTTATTTGTATGTTTACTGAACCCTTATTTTTAATCACGGTTGCAAAACGCTTTGGAAGGTTGACTACCAGGTCTTGGCATCTTTATGCTTCCTCATTGTTTTTGAAGAGCTCCGATGCATTTTTGTCCTATATAAACTGTAACAAAGCGTTACACTTATAGAACGTATCTACCCAACAACTAAAAATAAACAAATGCCAACACGGGTGGAATACACAAAAAAACATCCTCTGTCTCCCAAATCAAAATACAAACATACCATCAGCATACCCGATTTCAAAAACCAAGTACAAAATTGATTAATTTTTTATAATTTACTTGTTGTTCTAGTACAAAAATTGCCTTATGAATCAAACAAATACAAGGAATTCCGAAAATTATTCGTCGATGTGATGACCAAGGATTGTGATACCAAAGCATAAGTTTCCCACGATATTTCCCTTCTCTACTCGAGTTGCTGGACTGCTGTAACATAGCGTGCTGTGTTGTAACAACAAAATGTATTCCCCTTTACTACTATAGTGTTGCTGGGCACCTGACCGTATTTCCTTTCACTCTTAAAGTGTTGCTGGGTACTTGACCGTATTCCCCTTCACTCTTAAAGTGGTGTTGGGCACATAATCGTATTCCGCTTCACTCTTAAAGTGTTGCTGGGCACCTGACCGTATTCCGGTTCACTCTTAAAGTGTTGTTGGGCACCTGACCGCATTTCTTTCACTCTTTAAATGTTTCTGGGTACCTGACCGTATTCCCCTTCACTCTTAAAGTGTTGGTGGGTACCTGACCGTATTCCCCTTCACTCTTAAAGTGTTGGTGGGTACCTGACCGTATTCCCCTTCACTCTTTAAATGTTTCTGGGCACATGATCGAATTCCGCTTCACTCTTAAAGTGTTTCTGGGCACCTGATTGTATTCCTCTTCACTCTTTAAGTGTTTCTGGGTACCTCACCGTATTCCTCTTCACTCTTAAAGTGGTGCTTGGCACATGATCGTATTCCCCTTCAATCTTAAAGTGTTGCTGGGCACCTGACCGTATTCCCCTTCACTCTTAAAGTGTTGCTGGGTACCTGACCGTATTCCCTTCACTCTTTAAATGTTTCTGGGTACCTGACCGTATTCCCCTTCACTCTTAAGGTGGTGCTGGGCACATGATCGTATTCTGCTTCACTCTTAAAGTGTTGCTGGGCACCTGACCGTGTTCCCCTTCACTCTTAAAGTGTTTCTGGGCACCTGATGTGTTTCTGGGTATCTCACAGTATTCCTCTTCACTCTTAAAGTTTTTCTGGTCACCTGACTGTATTCCCTTCATCCTGTAGGTGTTGCCGGATTCTTGTACCGAATTCCCCTACACCTTTTAGGTGTTGCCGGGCTATTAATATTACTATTCAGTTTCCTTTAATCTTTATTTATATGATAGTTGTTTGTTCGTAATATACTTTATTGTATTTATAAAAATAATTTAAAAAGAAGAGCAATGATTTCCCTTTGGCAAAAGTGGTTCGATCGTTTCTTCTAAACTCGAGTTTTCTATTCTTTCTCGAGACGACAATCACTTATCCCGTTTCAATTAGGTATTTGTTTTTTGTTTTTTTAATTTGGAATTGAATAATTTTTAAAAATCCAGCGAAGAAGAGCCAAAAAATTGCTTTGTTTACCTATGTACTAACAAAAAAATTACCAAACAAAAATACAAATAAAATTGGTGAATCCTGTCTTTTTGAAAAGAGAATATACGTAGTCGTGCCATAAATTCTGTTTAAAAACTTCAAAACCTTGTTGCTTATGCCATTCATTTATTATAAAATCGTTATCGTACTCTTCTTTATGTTCTAAAGATCATGACCTGTATTTTAAAAGAAAGCGTAGTTAAAATTAGTTATTTCAGCTCCCGTGTTTTAGAAAACTACACCATGGAATAAGAAGAAATAAAAGAACTTTTCGAACTCAACTAAAGGCAGTGGTATTCCGTTGTGGAGTTTTCCTAAACACGGGATCTCAAAATAATTAATTTTAACTGTTTTTTTTTTTTTTATAAATACGGCGGGTAGATTTGTTTAAACCTCGACTCCAAAAATGTATCGTGTAAATAGTCAAAGTACTTTCTCTGTGGCACCCGAGAAATGACCATGAAATAATTCTTATTTTCGAATAAAAAGATTTTTAACGTTGAAGAAGTTTAAAACAAAGAAAACGAAAACAAAAAGCAAAAGTGAACTCAGTTGGCAAGTTGTACTATAGAAAAGTGATAAAGGGCTTGGTAAATTATTTAACAAATACCCTTTCTAATGAAGATAGATTGTAGGGAAACAAACAACGCCAAGACAACACAAAAGTGCCGTAGGTTCAATATAGTAGGTTTTAAAGAAGTTTTAAACTCTAAAAATAGAATTAACGGGAGCAGTGTCAAAAATATCAATAGAAACAAAGCGTGCTGCTATAGGTCAATGGCCAGTCGGTCGGCCATTTTAAATAAAACTATTTGCTTAACTAAACCAATATTATGATCAAATAAATGAAATAATAAATAGAAAATATACATACAGTGTATCAATTTCATATTCGTACCCCTCCTATTTAAACTTTGAATGTTCTCCTGATCCTAAATGGCTTGATGTAGAACATTAATACCACATGCAGGTTAGTTCTAAGTTGCCAAACAGCTTTAATTTCAATTACATTTTTAATTAAAGTATTCTTAACTTATTTAGAATTTTTAAAAGCGTTGTAGACAATTTGTCTCAGATTTTAACAACAATGGGAAGAAAAGCAAGTAAAACCTCTAAAGAACTTTGAGAACTCATCGTAAAATACCACCAAGAAGGTACATCTTATAAACAGATTTCATCTTTAGTAAACCGAGCTAATTAAAGTATTGTTAACCGATTTGTCAAGGAAAAAAGCATTGAAAACCTGCCTCACAATACGACAAGAAGTATTTTCAACACGCAGGACAAGAGGATAATTGTGCGTAAAATAAATAAAAATCCAAAGATAAGTGCACCAAAATTGGCACAAAATCTCGCCAATCCCTGAAAAACCATTTTGCACTGAAACGTTGCGGAATTTTATACGTGAAAATGGTTTCAACGGAAAAGTATCGCGCAAAATACTATTTATTAGTCATGTAAACAGAATTAAACGGCTTGTATTCGAAAAAGAATACCAAGCAAAAGACTTTGACTTCTGGAAAACGGTTATTTTCACAGATGAGTCAAAATTCAATATTCATGGCTCGGATAGCAGACAAATGGTTTGGCGTAAGCCGAATACTGAATACCTTCCGCAAAATACTAGAGGAACCGTTAAACATGGTGGTGGGTCGGTAATGGTGTGGGGTTGTTTTTCAGCAACTGGAGTTTTGAAACTGCACATAATTGAAGGAATCAGACATTATTTCGATAGAGATTTTATGGAACGCAGTATCCGCTAATGCACCATTAAGAACTAAAACCACCTTAAGGAGAAAATTCTCTATGAATGGACACAAATAGCCTCGGAAGCAACTAAAAAATTAGTAAGCTCAATGTCAAGACGATTAAAAGCTGTAATTACTTTCAAAGGTTATGCTACAAAATATTAAAGCCAAATTTTTTGACTGAATAAAACAGGGTACGAATATGAAATTGACCCAGTATTACTATAGTTTTTTCTTTTCTTTAAATTTTTTTAAGAAAAATTAACTGTACCAACTATAAAAAATTCTATTTAATATATCAACCATGAACTTTCTTAATTTCCAATTTGTTATTACTTTTGTATCTGAGGTCATTTTGAATGAGGAAAGCATTCAAACTTTTTATTGAAGGGGTACGAATATGAAATTGATACACTGTTTACTACGATTTGTATTCCTTATTTTAAAAGGGAACTCGTTTTGGGAAGAATTTTTTTAAAGTGAATGTGTGTATGCATAGATGTGTAGTAGAAATGTTACGCATATCCACGGTTGCCACATGAAAAAAAAATTGCATGACCAAAGCTGAAAATAAAATGAGCAATCGTTCCAAAAAAGGACCAAAATAATGTTTATCCGCAGCGGTTTTTAATTTCCCAAAGTAAATTATTGCAATCGGTCCAATTTGTCGAATTGAAAATTTGAGTGTGTGTATTAAAAATTAAAAAAAAAAATGGTTTACCCAAAATAACTCACGAACCAATTACGTTACTTGATTTAAATTGTGTATTATCGTGATAAAAAAGGCGTATTTTTTGGAAAAACTACAATTTACTGTTTTTTTTTTATAAATCAAAAAAATTGTTACCTTGTTGTTGTTAACGAACAAAAATGGTTATATCTCTGAAGAAATTGTAAGAAAAGCGTTGTTGACATCCGTTAAAATTTTAAGAAAATTCGAATTTATAGTTTTTTTTTTATAAAATATAAAAACTTGAAAAAAATACGAAAAGATCGTAAAATTTTACTTTCGACAAATATTTTTTCAACAATTAAAAAAATTTTGCCTTCAAATTAATTTCTTTTAAAAATAATGTTTCCGACATTCCGTAATTTTTTTTTAAGAATCCAACAGTCAGTTTTTTCATAAAAAATTTAAATTTAAAAAAATAGTACTTAAATGCTACTAAAATTGGTTTTTGACTAGAAAATTTCGTTACAAAAATAGATTTTGAAATCAAACTATTACATATTGAAAATAGTGTTGATAATTTTTAAATTTGTTAGAATAATTCAACTGACAACTTTTTTAACAAAACATGAAAACTTTCAAACCATTTAAGCAAGAAAATCGGCAGACGGGATCGGAAGTTATCCGTGTGGGTCGCATCCCAGCCTCTTTTTTTTAAGACCACAATATACTAACATTATGTCAGGAGATCGAATATTATCGCTTAATAAAATTTATATAAAATTGATTTAAAAAAACGGTGTAGTTATTTTTCTCAACATGAAGCTCTTTGGCAAGCATTATATTATTAATGGTATCAAAATTAAGTCTATATTTTGTTTTAATTTAATTAATTTTAAAAAATGTTCATCTGTGAGGAAGTAACATCAAATTTTAAACGAACTTACTTCATTTTCGAAACCAATATTCATTTAAATTGTTTTTATGATAACCGACCTTTTCGCAAAATTCTGACATGTCCATTATTCGTAAGATTATGATGATTTTGAGATGTTGGTCCACGATAAACAGATTTGTTTTTGTTTATCGTGTGTTGGTCCATCTGTCAATAAATTGTGAAATGAATGCATTCAGCGTGTGTATTCACTGATCGTGCATTTGTTTTGGGGTGCATTTAATTAAATACATTATTGTACCGTTTTCAAATGAAAAGTACTTTAGGCTTGCATTTTATTTTTCAGAAAAGAGTCGAGTTTTTTTTTAATTTCTTAAGAAAAGCACCAAATGGAATAAGAAATGATCATGCGACCAAGGAAGAAAATTATGAACTGGCAACCGTGTGCATATCTACAGGTCAATTACCGCGTTTACAAGGAGGATTGAATCCGAATTGAATTAGGATTTAGCGCCGTATAGACCTGGATCCGATCGAAATAGGATTACTCTATCCGATCCCACTGAAAGAGGTGAATCGAATCGAAAATTTGTTTGTAAACCTGAATCGGGGAATCGAGTTATTTGTGTGTGAGGTCTTGCTTGTGTGCGTGCGATAAGTTTTTTCCATATTGTTTGTTTTAAGCAAAAATACTCTATTTAAATGGAGTATTTTTGGTTCTAAGCTGAATTTAATTTGACGCTCGTCTTTGTGTTGAGAGCATCGTTATAAAATTTGAAAGTTATTCACGTAGCAGTACGCACACAAATACAACCCAAATGTCATTTCGATTCCATTTGAATTCGATTCCTCGATTCAGTGCCACCATATACCTGGATCGAAATCTCAATTCGATTCGATTCGATTGCTCGATCTCCTCTTGTAACCAGGGTAAATTGTTTGAGTTGGCATTGTTCAAGAATTGTTGCCAAAATGTCGAAGCGCAAACCTGTTTCGTTAAAGGGGAGAAATGCATATTTTTTACATTTCTTTAAAATGAGTTTTCTTGTATATTTTTTTTTGAAAATATAAAATAACACTTGCAGAGTTAAAAAAAGAAAAAATGTCTATATAACGATTTTTTTTTATAAAACTTCCTTATAATAAAGCAATTTGTTGATCCCTTGAAGATTCGTTATAAAGAAGTTTGACTGTATTTCCGAATCAACCCCTTTCAACTTTCCACAAGAGATTTTCCTTTCATACTTGCATTGAATTACAAAAATTCGTGAAGATTTGAACTAAAATAAAAATCATATCCAATTGGTTTTGCATGAGATTTCATTTTTCTGCTTAGTTTCCTTACTTTATTCCAAATTAATGAAAAGACGTCGTGTGATTTTAGACGTTCACACTTAGCTTTGCTATCTTTTCATCGAAAATATTGTGACTGACCTTTAATGCAATAAAATTAATAAAAATTGTAAAACAAATATGTGAGTGAATATTTTTAATTTTAATTTTATTTTTTTTTGTACCTATATTAAGGTTCACGTCCTTCGGTTGGAGGACAAGCTGAAAGAGGTAGACCAGACAGACGCGAACGTTATGAAATCGTTCATACTCGTCCACAAGAAATCGATTCAAAGTGTGGAAAGTCAGGTGCACCAATCAGCCTCCAAGCAAATTATTTCCGACTGCTTACAACTCCAACTTGGCGGATTTATCAATATCATGTTGATTTTTCACCTGATGTCGAATTGCGACGCATTCGGGGAGGAATTCTTTCAGAACACAAAGGACTATTCGGTGGCTACATTTACGATGGAATGAAAATGTTTAGTACAACCAAACTACGTGATGATTTGTTAAAATTGGAAACAACAAGCAAATCTGGAGAAAAATACATGATAACTGTGAAATATGTTGGAGTTATCTCTATGAAAGAATGGCAATCACTACAAATTTTAAATTTAATTCTTCGTCGTGCAATGGAAGGTCTTAAGTTACAATTAGTTGGAAGAAACTTTTTCGATGCTGTAGCTAAGGTATAATATTTTTACTATACTATACTAGTTGAATAAATTATTTTACTTACTTACTTCAATTAATAATACTATTTAAGATTGACTTGCGAGAACATCGCATGCAACTTTGGCCTGGTTATCAGACATCAATCAGGCAACATGAGCAGGACATATTGCTCTGCACAGAAATCACTCACAAAGTAATGCGCACTGAGACTGTTTACGATATTTTGATGAAATGCACACAGGAATCCCGTGACTATCAAGAGAATTTCAAAAAGCATGTCTTAGGTATGAATTGGTATGGTAATTGTTGTGGACCATAATTAATTAGGAAGTTTATTTTATTGATTAAGGGCTTACTGTGTTGACGGATTACAATAATAAAACCTACAGAATTAACGACATTGATTTTGCTGCTAATCCAAAGAAGACATTCAAATGCAAAGAAAAGGACTTGTCATTCATTGACTACTACTATCAGGTAAGTTAATAATATAACATTACGATTTCTTAAATGTCTATTATTTACCAATCATCGTAGTAATGACCGCTTTATATATGTTAAGATTTTATAAAAGAAAAACTCAATTACTTAAAGTCTTATTTGTGATTATATTTAAAAAGCATTCAAAAATTAGGAATATAATAATAAGTAAAAATATGATACTAGAAAAGAAATTGTGTTAAATGGAGACAAAACTCTCTGTTTTCAAAGAATGTTAAGTACTCGATGGCTTAATTTTTATTAGAAACCTAATACTTGAAAGGTACTGTAGGTTTAAATATTTGCCATGGATAAAATGATTTGGTGGTTAGTAATAAAAGTGTGTAAAAACAATATTAGTATAATTTTAGTGGCTGTTTATAGATCGCCACACAGAATAAATTCACCAGGGCAAGTTTTTTGTGATTTTTTAAGAGATCGAATTGAAGATCTTTGTTGTACTTATGCGGATGTGATTTTAATATAGATTAGTTTTCAAACAGTACATTTTTTAAAAGACGGTAGACGAAGTCTTGGGTTTTTTCCAGGATCTGCCGTAATGTGAATATTTAATCGACTGTGGACTTTCCTGGTCTAAAACCCAACTGATAAGGACCAATCAGGTTTTTGACGATGGGCTTAGACGTTCACAGAGAAGATTTTATAGTCGATGTTAAGTAGACTGATTCCTCTATAGTTGGTGCAGTTTAGAGGGTCTTCTTTTTTCAGGATCGGGCAAAAAATACTGAGGTTCCATTCATCGGGCATGGTTTCTTCCAACTTATCTTACAGATAAGTTGGTGCATGCTCCTAACCAACTTATCTCCAGCTGCTTTAAAGAGCTCGGCATTCAAGCCATCCGCTCCAGCGGCTTTATTAGACTTCTGCTTAGATATGGCAATCTTTACTTCGTCTAAGTCGGGAGGTCGGGATTGTTGGCTTTCGTCGTCTATGTTGAATGGATCATCCTGCCTGACAGCGGAATTGGGTTCGTCGTCGCCGTTATACAGTCTGCAGAAGTGGTTCTTCCATATTCTCAGCATTGACTGCGGTTCCACTATGATTTTTCCACTTTCGTCTTTGCAGCCTTCGATTCTAGGTTTATGTACCTGTGAATTTCGTTTCACCTGTTCATAAAACTTTCGAATTTCATTCCTGCTTTTAAACCTCTCAACATATTCGAACGCACGCTCCTCATGCCCTCTCTTTTTCCTTATGAGAAGTCGGTGTTCCTATCGCCTCTTCTGGTCATAGAGCTCATGAGCAGCTCTAGTCCTGTTATGCAGCACCGCTTTGCGTGCCGACATTCCTAAACAAACCAGAGGTTCCTTGTTGGTGGCTATTTAAACCCAGCAAATCAGAGGCGGCTTCTCTGATTGCATCTTGGTAATGTTGCCACTGGTTTTCGATACATTCTGTTGGCGGCAGAGAACTTCGAGAGAGGTTACTTGTAACTCGGTCGGAAAAGGATTTGACGATCTCTGGCGATTGTAGCCGTTTAACGTTGTACCTTCTCCCAGCACCTCCCTGTTTTGCCTTGGGTATGGAAATCCGTTGTGCTACCTTGGCTACAACGAGGTATTGGTCCGAGTCGATGTTATCTCCTCTTAAAGTTCGTACATCCATGATGCTGGAAGCGTGTCTATCATCGATCGCAGTATGGTCAATCTGGTTGACGGTAGATTGATCTGGAGAAGTCCAAGTTCCTTTGTGGATGTTGAATTGTGGAAAACGCGTACTGGTTTTGTCCAAAGCAAAATCTATGGGCGTGAATCCGTTGTCGGAAGTGTTGTCGTGCAGGCTGTATTTCCTGATTATTCCACCAAAGAGATCTTCCCTCCCTAGCTTGACATTAAAGGCTTCACTATTGCCTGAAAATGATTCAAAATTTGGTGGTTTGTCGGCAACATTATCTTCATGAAAAGTAAACAAGGAATGTTAAGTCGTACGAGTGAGGGGCTCAGTTAAAGGACCTTTTCTAGAAATAAATTTATCACCAACTTGATTTGCAATCAATTGAAAAGCTGCGGCGTGTATCTGGGACCAAATATATCCGAAGTTAGCTGATAAATTTTTTGGAAACAAAAGAATCAGTCAGCATTTCTCAATAGCGCCCGCCATTTTCCATTACGGCAGCTCCTTATTCATTGCAATTGAAATAATCATCAGCTACGTAAACCGCCACAACCATTGAAACAACGCCCTTTGTATTTTTTATGTCTAAGGTCCATTTTTTTATATTATTAAAATTAATTCGGTAATACAGGGTCCGGCAAAAAGATCTCCCATATTTTAAAAGGCAATGACAAACAAATAAAAAATTTAACAGAAAAATTTTACTAAATTTTTTAAATTAAATACTATGCCATTTTACATTAAATAAAATAATTACTTAGTTTAAAACATTATATCCGTTAAATATTGTCCTCTATTATTAATTCATTTACGAAGCCTTTCCCGGAAGTTTTCCATTGCTCGTCCAGTCATTTGTGGTGTAATGGCTGCCACTTCCTGAGCGATTGCCTCCTTAAGTGTTTCCAAAGATGTTGGGCGATGAGTGTAGACTTGGGCCTTTAAATGTTCCCAAAGAAAAAAATCTAAAGGTGATAAATCGGGGGACCTTGGTGGTGTCTCCTCGTAAAGAAGGAAGAAGCTCTGAAAAAATCTCTCTCAAAATGGTTAGTGAACGCCGTGAAGTGTGTGCTGTGGCTCCATCTTGTTGGAAACAGACTTCTTTTTGGTTCCTAGTAAACTGATTTATGTTTGGTTAGGGGAAGGTCTCAATCATGTGACAGTAGTGATCCGCGTTAACTGTAACTTGTTGCCCAAACTGTCACATAAGGGCTGTGAAGTGGTCGTTGATGAATTTCTTGAGGGTTTTCTGTTGCCCAGTATCGGAAATTTTGTTTATTTACAGTACCCGATAAATGGAAATGGGCCTCATCAGATGATATTAAAACAGAATCAACGGGAATGTTTTGAAGAATTTCTTCACAAATAGCCCTGCGAGTTTCAAAATCTTTCACTAAATTCTTGTGCGATCATCATTTTGTAGAGATGCATATGAAGATATGTGAGCAAAATTCGTCTTACACTCCTATCAGACAATCAAAGGGCTGCTGCATGTTTTAAGTGCTAAAAGCCTTGGAGATTGCTAGATAGACGCATTTACAGGTGCGGTTAAGGTCGGCCAGACGATTTTCTCTTTAGCGCAGAACCCGTTGCTCTAAAGTTTGATAAGCAAACTTGAATTGTTTTTCTATCCGGAACAGGATCATGTCGTCCAAGTTGAAATCGAATGCGAAATGCTCGCTGAGTAGTAATCGCAGAACCACCATTACGGATATACTCCTCTACGACAAATGCGCGATTTTCACCGTGCCACGCCATTTTGATTACTAAGAACGGCACGTAGACCTCTATCTATCTATACCCGGAATACCATTTTATTTATAAATAGCTTTAATTATAAACGTCTAAAAATACTTTAGGTTTTTTGCTGGACCCTGTACAATGATAATGGTTTAACATGACGAGCATTCTCAATGTGTTCAAGGTCAAGTGAAGGGTTTCACTCCAACATTTTGGCTCAATTGTATTTTATTTGTTTTTTAATAATTTATATCCGAAAAATAATATCGGTAACAAAAATAAACAAGAAAAAAAATAATAATTTTATATTTTTTTTAAATAGAAATATAAAATTCGTATAAGAGATGCAAAACAACCGCTTCTAATATCAAAGTCAAAAGATCGACAAATACGAGGTGGTGGTGATGAGTTCGTTATCCTCATTCCTGAGCTTTGCAGAGCAACTGGACTTACAGACACGATGCGTTCAAATTTTCAGTAAGTAACCTTATATGAAACACGACAAATGCTTGAAATATTTTCCTTTTTTTCCAGGCTTATGAGAGCAATGGCTGATCATACGCGAATGAACCCAGATCGTCGGATAGAAAGGTTGCGAGTATTCAATCGACGTCTTCTTGAAACAGAGTCCAGTGTTAAAGTCTTAACTGATTGGAATATGAAATTAGATAGAAACATGGTAGAAATTAAAGGTCGAGTTTTGGAACCACAGAATATTGTGTTCTTCGACAAGAGAAAGTAAGACTGAATTGAGGACAAAATTTATTCTTTGAAGACTTACACAATTTTCTTAAAGAATTACAGCTGGAGAACAAGCTGATTGGACAAGGTCATTTCGGGATAATGCTATGTTTACCACACCTTCTCGTGGTCTCGATCGTTGGGCAGTCATTGCGCCGAACCGCAGTTCACGTGATGTTAGGAATTTCGTTGATAGCCTGATTCGGGCAGCATCGGGTATGCAGTTCCAAATTCGTAGGCCAAGAGAGTAAGTATTTGTATTTATTGATTGAATTAAAAGACTTACCTCAAATTTTATTAAGATCCTATCCATTAATAAGGAACAAAAAGATTCCTCATTTATTTAAAGAATGACATGAATTATTGTTATATTTTCTAGGAACATGATTTTTGACGATAGAAATCATTCCTACGTTAAGGCTATTGAAGATTGTGCTAATGATGATCCCCAATTGATTCTATGTTTGGTGCCGAATAATAACGCCGATAGGTACGTGAAAAGATTTAATGAACGAAATATGTAGTTTAACAATATTTTATCATCCTCAGGTACGGTTCAATAAAAAAAAAGAGTTGCGTAGAACGAGCAATTCCCACTCAAGTTATAACACACAAAACTGCCTCAAACCAACGTGGATTAATGTCCGTGGCGACAAAAGTTGCAATCCAAATAAACTGCAAATTGGGATACGCTCCTTGGATGATTGAACTTCCGCTCAGTGGGCTAATGACCATTGGTTATGATATTGCTCGCGCAACCAGAGACAAGAGCAAGGCATACGGAGCTCTTGTGGCGTCCATGGACATGAAAACAAATGCCACATTTTACAGTACAGTATCTCCTTGCCACAGTGCTGATTCACTATCCAATGAACTTACTATAAGTGTTATGAAGGCACTCAAGCAATACCAAAGGGAACATGATAAACTACCAGCCCGAATTCTCATGTATCGTGATGGCGTTGGTGAAGGTTCGCTAAATCAACTTGTTGAGCACGAGGTTAAGGAACTTGTTTCAAAGTTAGAGAAAATCTACAAAGAACAATCGGACAAACCTCTCATGTTCGCCTATATTGTGGTTTCAAAGCAAATAAATACCCGCTTCTTTTCTAGAGGTAGAAATCCCCCACCAGGAACAGTTGTAGATGATGTAATTACGCTACCCGAACGGTACGATTTTTATTTAGTATCTCAGTCAGTTCGACAGGGGACTGTTTCACCCACTTGCTACAATGTAGTATACAGTAACATTAAATTAACTCCAGACCAATTACAAGTTCTAACGTACAAAATGACTCATTTGTACTACAATTGGTCAGGAACTACTCGAGTACCAGCCGTCTGTCAGTACGCTAAAAAACTTGCCACTCTTGTGTCGCAAAATATATTCCAGGTTCCGTCTAATGCTTTAGAAAAGAAATTGTATTACTTGTAATACCGAGAACTGTTTATTCGTTTAAAGTTTTAAAAACATGATTACAGACTAAGATACTTATATTTTTAAATTCAAATGAGCAAGGACTAAAAATGAATTATAAAAAAACTGTGCTAACTTATGAATTGTATAAGATTTAAGTATTTTGTTTTTTTAAATCATAAAATACAATTTATAAACATTCGTTTCTATAACATGGTTTCCATTAAAAACCTATACAATTATTATAATCCCCAAATCTCTTATTTTCTTTTGTGTTATTTTCTTTTTTTCACAAAATTTATCAACCTTTATAAAAAACCACCTTGGGACAAAGTAAAGTAATGTACAATTTTTAAATCTAACAAAAAAAACTCCAATGTATTGGTACATAAATCTAATTACTAGGGTTTAAACCTAAGCAACGATATTGGGCATTGCAAAACTTTGTTTCACATTAAAAATTATCATAAATGTATTGACTGAATGTGTTCATCCTGGTCTAAAATACTATATTGAATACAATCATTAATGAAGTTATTTTGTATTTTTTTAGATTAAAATAAATTCATTATTTACAAAGAGTTGAATATTTTATTTTTACAATCGGACAAACCTTTAATATTCGCCTACATGTATTTTTTTATAATTCACAAGCACTCAAATAGTTATTAGTACCCTTTATATGGTTATATATACAAAAAAGTGCGAGCGTTAGGAAAATAGGGGGATTTAAAAGGAGATACCGGTGCACATTGGACTTCTTCTGAACATCAAAATGGGAGGGAAACTAGAGCTGGCCAAAGCATTCCACATTCTCGATGTGCGATTTAAGGAAGAATCTCTATACTTGACAGAACGCCCGAAATTCAGCTCAAGGGTAAACTGCTGAGCATTTCTAGAAGTACGAGTATTACGCCTTAATAGTTTAAGGGCTGGAGTGCATGTGGCTAATTCGACAGAATATTGTTTGTAAAAATGTCGAAAAAACAGCGAAAAGCATGAACATTGCGGCGGTGTTCTAGCGATGTAAATCTTTTGATTATAGTTCTCTCGTCTATCATTTTAAAGCCTTTTTTGTATTCTATTTAAGAGATTTAAACTTGGTTTAGGGACACCTGCCCAGATATTCGAATTATATTCAAGCTTTGGACGGATGAAAGCTTTGTAGATTATAGCCAGATCAGAAGGGGTGAAAAATGTATGTATGTAGTTTAAATCAGAAAACATTAATTTCGATCAATGATCGTTTGATTCATTTTATTCAATTTAAATTTTAAGTTTAACACTTAAAGTTAGTTGTTAATTATTTAATTTAGTTCAAAAATCCAAACATTAGTTTAATTAATTTTGTAAAAATGTAAAAAAAAGTATAATATACGACTTTGCTTAACTGACTCGACTTTACATTGCGGCTTTTCCAATAAGAGTTATTTTTAAGATTCAATACAAAGAGACAGAGCTGTAGTATGGACATTAGGTTAACGGACGCAATGGAACTTCACTTCTTGGCTATACTTGGTTCCTACATGTATATAAATCAAATAAATGTCCTCTTTTTTGTTAGAGGACTAAATAGCAAGAGGAGCTGTTGTAGATGATGTCATCACGCTATCTGAACGATGTATATGTGATTGAGTTAAACAGGGAAGTGTTACACACATTGCATCAAATACAAGGTAACATTAAATTAGCTCAAGCCCAAATACAAGTTTATGCGTAGAAAATAACGCACATGTTTTAAAGTTATCATTAAATTAAAAGTTTCACGGACTTCCCACCATTTTTATCGAAATCTAGGTGTTGATTGGGACATACACTGCGCCGCGCCGCCCCACAGAGGTGCGAGAGCTGAAAAAAGTCTTTTTAAAAAATGTCATATTTATCCTTTTAAACTTTATGTTTAAGTACTCTTAGATAACCCGAGCGTATAATTTAAAAGTATTTTTTAACATATATATTGTATGTTCTTATTTACAAGCCCTAATTAATTTTACTCAAATCGCGAACCGTATTTTCAACAAATTTTGAGATGTTTTTTCCGAAGTTCCTTTAAACAAATTCTCTAGCTTCTTAAATAACTGGTGTATTTTCCATTATCTAAAAGAAAAGAAAAATATTGATTATTTATAAAAGATACCTTCTATAAGTAGTCTGAAGCTTTAGTACTAGAAAAAATGCGTTTTTTTTTTTAAATTTTGGATTTAAAAAAGCCCCAAAAGATACCACGAGAGTAAGAATGCAAGCATATGCTCCATACATTTATGTTGAAGCACAGAAATCGGCTGCAGATGTGGAAGTTATGACAAAAATGTTTTACTGAATCGGATTTCAAAAAACTCCGTTGTTACGGTGGTATTTACCAAAAAGTTTGATTTCTTCCGTATTAATTTTCGGAATAAACTATTTAAGCCTATTATATGATATAGTTTAATACAAAATAAAGAAAAGGATAAGGGATAGTCCTTAATTATTTTTTATTTTTCGCTCAAAGTAGGGCAGGTAGAAATAAAAAAGTGTTAATTTTAAAGTTCCATTGCTTTGTTTTTGTTTCCACCATTAGACTCTTTTTATGGGGTTATACACGATCTAGGAGGCCAATTTTGATCACCGAAACGAGAGAGTACACGACCTGGAAATGTCTCATGCAGTAATTGAATTGTTTCACGGGCTGTATGACATGTGGCACCGTCTTGTTGAAACCACATATTAGACACATCAATATCATCCAATTTTGGCAGAAAGATCTGTGTAATCATGTCGCGATATCGAGCACCAGTAACAGTCACTGCTTGACCAGCATCATTTTCAAAAAAATGTGGCCCAATTATGCCTCCAGTCCAAAATCCACACCATACAGTCAGGCGTTGTGGATGCATTTGTTTTTCGACAATCACTTGTGGGTTCTCCGAACTCCAAATGCTGCAATTTTGGCGATTGACAAAGCCATCAAGATGAAAATATGCTTCATCGCTTAGGATGATTTTGCTCGAAAAATCAGGGTCCATTTGTTGATGTTCAATAATCCATTCAACGAACTCTCTTCTCTGTCCATGGTCATTAGGCTTCAATTGTTGTGTTAATTGAATTTTGTAAGCATGAAGAAAGACACAGATCTTTGGTGAGTATACGCTGTAGAGAGGTTCTTGAAATTTGCAATTCTTGTCCACGACGTCGAATTGAGGTTCTGGATGGTCAGCAACACTCTCACGCACTGCTTCGAAATTCACATGTGAACGGCTTGTTTTTGGACGACCAGTGTGTTTGGCGTCTCCAACGGATCCAGTCTCCATGAATTTTTCAATTAATCTCTTCACAGTTGACGAAGTTAAAACACTATTCCGACCATATTTTGTATAAAATTTTCGAACTGCAGCCGCCAAGCTTTCACTATTCTATAGTGTAACGCTCCATTTTTAATAACCCTATACTGTTAGGTGTCAAATTGTTTTTTTTTCAGGGTTGCCAACACTTCACTGCACAAATGGCGGCAAATTCAAATCTTGCGTTAATTTTGGGACACCCTTTATAATAAACATATTATGATGAATTCAATACCTACATTAAAATGGATTCAATGGAAATCCTTATTCGATATTGTGTAGTGAACTTATTACTAATAGTCAAGACTTTCAAAATCTTCTACCATATTTTGTAAAGGAATACCCAACTTAATTTCTGAGCAAATAGAAACTGTGATGTCAGAATTAAAGAAAAGTTTTATGTCTCATTTATTAAGTCTATGGAACGCAGTTCATAGAACAAAAAAAGTCATTTTGAAAAAAAAATACACTCATTGGCTCGAAGAAGTTTTCGAAGTAGAAGTAACCCAAAGTGTATTGCCGAACCGTAAACTAATATGGAAAGACCACGAAAGAGTTTTGGCGAGTGCTTTGATCGAGCTAAAAGGTATAAAAGGAACGAAATTAGAAATATATTTCCTCAAGAAGAGATAAACTATGGAGCAACATCAGAGAGCTTTTTCTGCTCAGAATTTGATCCGGATAAGGCTCTTGCATAATTTATACAAGTAGAATTGTCGAAACGCCATTATGAAGTATTTAGACATGCCCTAAAAGATTTTACTAAAAAAAACTTTTATTTAAATATAGCATCAAAAGCCTCAAATTTTATAAAAATGTCAATCAACTTTTTTTCTAATAATTATGTCGTAACCAAATTTTGACCAAGCATGTATAAGACTTATCCTAACATGTGTGCACAATATCTTTAAAATTCGTTTAATAGTTCAGATTTTATATATTTTTGTCCACTCTCCCATACAAACATTAAATTTTAAAAAAATGACCAAATATGTAATATGTTGAATCGTTCAGATTAAACAAACTTTTTTTCGCTCTCCCATACAACCCGAACCACAGTGCGCCGCCGGTCCTAATCCGTGCCTGCGTATTATGAATAACTACAGTCGTAAAAACTGCCTCGTTATCGTTAAGTTAAGAGGATCTTCTGTTTCTACTACGCATTCATTTAATTTCTGTGTAAAAGCATGTCCCGATACGATGCATATATTTTAATGAGATCATTCGAATACACCTGCATCAAGCTGTGAGATACTCCAGCGCTAGCTTACCGTTCGGTCTTGAGGAATTTTCCAATCGAAAACAGTTTGAAAATATGGAAGGAATCGTGTATAGCCCATGAATAAGCGACTAATATCCTGATGAATGTAAGTAAACTTTTACTTCGCAAACCTCTACCTTAAGTTCCTATACAAAAAGTACTAACAAAATTAATGTCTACAAAACACTCCTCAGGCAAGCTACAAATCCACTACGATTTGTATTTTGTATTGTTAGTTAGGGAGATTTTTCTTGACTAACTTTCCATTAAAGTTGCATTAATTTCAGGTAATGCTTTGGCACCTGACCAATCACATACTAGAAACTTGCCTAGCTTTCAATTTCAAGTCCCTTATGTCATCTGAACCTGCCCAATGTCATTTCACTACAAGAGGTTGCAAGCTAACAATTTCTAAAAAAGCAGAAATAGATGAAAGACGATATTTTGAATTTCATCAAAATCGTAATACATACCACAAAAAAATATGAAACTGTGCCTTATTTCTGTCTAAGCGAAAGAGAAGGTACCTATTTCTGGTGGCGGTCGTGTTTTATATTGGTTTAAACATATAAATAAATTCGCAAATTAATACAATTCTTGGACTTGTCTTTTTGTGCGCAGCTTGCAATTTTATCAAAATCTTAAAATTATCTTTAAGCTACACAAAAATTCTTAAAAAAACTAGCGTACATTTCATAAACTTAAAAAAAATATCTTACTGGGCCTATGCGAGTGCTCTAAGTTCAAGAACAATTTTAATGCTAAATAACGAGAATTTAATCTAAAACCAAGAAAATTTATAAAAAAAACTTGGTATCCTCATCTTTGTTTTTTTTTTTTTTATTTTATATAAAACTTAAAACTAAATAAAAAAAGAAAACCAAAAACCGCTATACTTAAATTATAATAAATTAAATTAAATTATAATACTTAAGCTACTTAACACTAACCAAAACCAATAATACACTTAAAATTACTTAAAACTACTTAAAAACAGTAAGTCCTTTTTTTGGTGCCACCCTGATTGACCCTAAGCTAATCCTTAAACCTATATGTAAGCTGACCAAGACCAAACGCTCTAGACAACTTTAAATGTCATTCTCAATTTAAAGCCACCAAAACTGGTTCTCCTGCCTCACCCTATCTCTTCGGTCTCTATCGGAAACAGTCCTACTGAACCGAAGGTACTCGGCTACGTCTAGTGCGAGGATGTCTCGACTGTAAAGGAGTCGCCCATCTACAGTTTTACGGCTGACGTGGTATAGATTAGAGGAACCGCCTCCCTATCCTGTATCAGCCATCGATTGTCTAAATAGAGAAAAGCTTCGGGTGCAATATTTCCACTTAAACGTGCACTTTCGTAGTACTCATTGTTGGGGTAGTTAGCCCCAAAAATTAAGCTGTTAGTCGACGACATCGCTCTCGCAATGTGACCCCTACCAAGCTTCAGCAAGAAATTAGCTATTCTGTTTACGTTGGCTCTGTTGTATAGAAAAATAGTAATGTTTGTACTCCGACTCTGGGGTGGAATCGCGTAAGGTGATTGTTGATTGTTGACCATCAAAATTGATGATTTTGCTCCACGTAAGGTGATTATCAAATTGACTATCACTTTTTTACTATGGTTTGTTGGTGACAGCTATTTAGGTGTCACTTTCATATATTTTGATTAATTTTTTGTGAGAAAGATAATTTGTGTGAACTTCAGCTACACTTTAAATTTAAAATTTAGTGAAAAAAATTAAAATATATGAAAGTTAAAATAAAAATAAGTGAACAGTAATGTAAACTTCAATGCAAATGTACTATTAGAGCACCAGAACGAGAAATAACTACACAAAAGTTTAATTGCTGAGAATCAACTTAAGGAATAAAGCAACTTGGAACTTCCTAACCCAATGTTACTATGTAACTTTCTATGAATATTTATAAATAAGTTATTTACATTATGTATCTATATAAATTATTTATTTCAGATTCTTGAAAAATGTTCGATTGAACAAAGAAACGTTTGTGCATGTTTTGCGGTTGCTCCTATCCTTCAACTGGCTGCAACTTTAAATCTTCTTGGGGGTGTTTATCAACGACTGTGCTGTCGGTTCTATGCCCACTTTTCATTAAAATTGAGCCTTAGATTCAACAAAAGAATATTTTTTTTTCAGAAATATAACAAATATTTGTATTAATTTATAACTAGTATTAAGTATTTTTAGCAGAAACAATACTGAGCTGATTGAAATGACATTTATCCCTGTTGCAATTTGTACACAGTTTCCCAAACTTGGTTAAGTGCTGCCAGCAAATAGTAAAGTTTTAGCGATCACTTTACACAGAACAAAGAAAGGTTGATAATCAAAATTGACTATCACACATAGACAATCATCGGCCGGATAAGGACCATGTAGCAAATCACCTTCACCCTGCTGTCAAGACGCTTGCTAAAAACAACCGTTTTGTCAGGGTAAAAGCTCTCCTAGCTCTGGCCAGAGCAGCACTCATATGTGCTAACTACGGTTTTATTCGCCATTGTCTGTCGATTTGTTCCAACGATTACTAGATTTGTCCAGTTCTATCTCGTATCACTTGAGGATCCATACAGCGTAGTCCTGAACAGAATAGTTTCGCTTTTCTGAATGTTGATTTTCAACTTCCAGCCATCGCAATATTGCGAAATCTTTTTGAAGTCACTCAGGGTTCGAACTTCATATGTATGTATGTACATAAGACTAAAAATCTTAACCATAAAATCAACTATTTTTTAACTTGTACTTTTTTTTGTATGTACACAATTAATAAAAATTAACGTGACAAAGAAAAAATGATATACAGTCAAACTTCTTCATAACGAACTTTCAAGAGAACAACAAATTGCTTCGTTATAAATAAGTTTTGTAAAAAAATCGTTATATAGAACATTTATACTTTTATGTTTTAAAAAAGGGTGCAAAAAAGAATTATTTTTAAGCAAATTTATCAATTTTTATTTTTTAGTAAAAAAATATCAATTTTTGATTAAACATGCACAGTTTTGGTTTTTGTTTTAATATAAAAATCTTCCAATTTAGAAAGATGAAAATATGCATCATCTCTTGTTCAATAAAACTTCGAAAATTATCAAATGCAGTTCTCATATCATTATTATTGGGCTTTTTTAATAAATTCAATTTCGGTATTGTGAATTCAATTCCTCAATTTGATGTTGTTCTCGATTAATAATGATCTTATCGTTTAAAATGCAACAGAGTCTTCATCAGAACAATCATCATTACCAAACACAGCTTTGTAAAAACAATTAAGAATTGTACTGTTTTAAGCATCGATGCACCAAGCCTCATAAACATCATGAATTTGTTTTCTCGGTCCTGATCTATAGCTTCAAGAACTCTCTTTAAGAAACAGTACACTTTTTTTAATAACACCTTGGTCCATTGGTTGGTGTATTGAGGTTGTATTCAGTGAGAAATTTTTTAACTTTATTCCCTTCAAATAAAACTGAGCCATCGGTTATCAAGAAATAATTAAACTTTCCGTCCTCGACGCAAACATTTTTCTTTGATTATCTATTTGGAAAAGTCATCCAAGAGTTTTTGTTGTTAAAATAATCAACTGGCAAGAACAGGATTCCTTTTAAACGTCGAGGCTTTGCACTTTTCGTCTTTTCCCAATCGCTAAAAGCTTCAATTTTTCATCACCTGCTATACTTGGCCCTCTCCTTGTTCTTCTTCCTTCCGTGACACTTTTCGTGTTTAAAGCCAGTGTTTTTTGAGGAAGACATTTAAAAAATTGTCCGTTTCATCCACGTTAAAAAACATTCTCAGGGCTGTATCAGTCCAGTTAAATTGAAAGCATACACATTTGTAATCCATTTTTGACAGCTTTTAATCTTCTACGTGAGCCCCGCATAATGTTTTTTGTCTAATTTCTTACCTATACAGTAATTTTGTACCGTGTTTTAAATATATCCATCCAGTACTGCCTTTAAAATTATGCTGTCGCAAAGATTTACTCGTAAACAAATCGTCACCTGAGTTCTATCTTTTTCAATAGACCATTTTTGACGAAATTGAGTTAGAATTGCAGTTTTTATAATTCGAGTGTGCTCTTTCGATTGGCGCAAACCCTTTTGTTATCATTTAGTTTTCAAGTTATGGAGAACTGTTTTGTTCAATTAACCTTTTTTCTGACCATTTTAAGTATCACTTTTGTTCAATAAAACACTATTCATTCTTTTTGTATCATATTGAACAATTTATAGTATATCTTTAGAATCTAATCTTCTTATTTCTTTCTTGTTCAATATCCACATTTATTTCTATTTTGTTCAATGTTCAATTTGTCGTTTTAAACCCAAAAAAGATATTTGCGAGAAATGTGCTAAGTTCACAGCAACAAGAATTCCGAATACAAGTGAAAAACGAGATTATTACGTTCATCGCAGTAATCAAAGTGATACAAAAGCTCAGCGTGATATCGATCGAAAAAACAAGTGTAAAATCAGTGGTTATGATCTGCAAAACTGTTTTTTCGCTGCTGAAAGCAAATGTGTTTCTATAGTCACTTTTAAAGACGTTGATATGTTGCATATAATTTGACGGTATTTTGCCAAAATACTAAAACAACCCACTACTAAATTTGGCACGAAACTCTATGCGGTCGGTCTGGAAATGACATAGCATCTGGTCTCACTATTGTTATTGTTTGTAATACCAGTATTGAAACAATAACGCACAAGTATTCTGAACCAGGTCATTCGCAAGTGCAAGAAGTGGATGCTGTGCACAATGGAATCGGAAAATACTTAAAGGACTTGGAAGTTTACAGCCCCGTTTCTTTGATAAGGATTCTGAACGGAATGAACTACAACAAAATTAAGCTTAAGATTGCGCAGCTTAAGATAAAAGATTTTTTGAATTTTAATAAATCTAGTCTGGATCTTAAAATGGTATCTTTCAAAGATTGCAGACAAATCAAATATGGAAGCAATTACCTTCTTTCTTTGTATTATAAGACAAAACATAGTGATGATTTTCAAACGGTTAGAATCGCTAAAACTATGAGAGGCTCAAATGTAATATCCTTCCTACTGTCGTACAAAGTGTTTTCAACATAAAGCTAACCAAGGAAAGGAAAAAAGACATTCAAGCAATGTTACCGTTCATGTCTAACATACAAGATCAACGTCTTTACGAAAACATAATAAGAAACGGAAGATGCTATTTTAAAAGTAAGTTGTGATTTATTCAAGGGTATAAACGAAAGCCACTCAACGATGGCGCTGTTCATTGACATGACAAAGGCATTTGACATGGTCGATCATGAAATACTTTTAAGTAAGTTATATAATATTGGTTTTAGAGGTATAATATATGAATGGTTTAAATTATATTTGATTGGAAGGGAACAAAGAGTATTAATTAATAATGTTTTCAGTAATGTGCAAACATTAAAAAATGGTGTCCCACAGGGCTCTGTTTTAGGACCTTTACTTTTTTTAATCTACATTAACTCGCTGTTCCTTCAAGATTTTTCTGGAAATCTTATAGCCTTTGCAGATGATATAGCATTTACTTACACTGTTCCGACTCATTTTCAATGTCTTGCCAACTTAAATAAAGACTTACAATTACTAAGGGTGTGGTTTGCATATCATAAACTAATTATTAGCGATAAAACAAAAGTTATGTGTTTCAAGCAGATGACTTTCCTAAGGATTTTGAGTTGTATTTCCACTCGTATGATTGTCAAAAATTCGTTTTACCCTTGCATGTATGTGGTAGATACAATTTTTTAAATAATAACCAGTGTTCCCCAAACTGTTTTCAAATTGAACGTGTTGACTCATTTAAATACTTAGGAATTATTTTCGACAGTAATCTAAACTGGAAATCTCATGTTAATTCACTTAGAAATTATATGAATCTTATTACGCGTAAGACTTATCTGTTAAGACCATTTTGCACTAAGAATGTTTTAACTATGATCTACTACGGACTTACTCAGTCTAAATTGCAATACGGTATAGTTAGTTGGGGGGTACTTTTATGAGCACTTTTAGACCCATTTTAATTGCCCAAAAACATATAATTCGTATTATTTGTGGTAAAAATCAACGTACACACAGCTGGCCTCTTTTTTGTGAATTAAAGATACTTCCGTTGCGTCACCTGTATGTTTTTAAGGTCTTAAAAGAATTCTATCAACAAAGTGGTAATATTCCCAGCAGAAATTCTTCAATATACAATTTACGGGTCAACAATTTAGAACTTGTCAGCACTTTGATTGCACATAAAACACATTTTATGAACTTCTATCTAATGACATCGCGAACTACTTTCAACAATCTTCCATTTGGAATAAGAACAACAAACAATCTCAACTCTTTCTTAAGAAAAATTAAAGAATGGCTTTTCACCATGGATATGAGCGACATTGAATTGGTTTATAAAGTACGACAATAAATGCAAAAGGATTCTTTTATTAAAACCAATTTTTCAACTTTCTTTAAATTAATTTTGATATCTAAATTTTGTATTTTTGAATTGAATTAATTAAAAATTGCAGAAAAGAACAACTGAAAGTACCCCACGTCAGTTTTTCTCTAGTATGCTTAATTTTAGCCGGCCACTCAACACTGACATACACATGTTACTGAATGGCTCAGATCTTATTCTTTTTTTAAAACTTATCTTCTTGAGTATCTAAAAATATTGTTATTATGTTATTCTGAAGTGAAAATTGAATAAAAAATGATTGAATTGAAAAAAAAAAACCATTAAATGAAATGTAATTATTAACCCTGGATAATAGATCCAAATCTAGCCTGAAGTCAATTTAACTACAACATCCGTAGAAATAAAACACAAATTTCAGCTCTAAATGCTTAAAAGCTCCTCAAGATAAAATGAACTTATCTAAGCATTTAGAAGTGAAATGTATGTTTTATTTCTACGGATGTTTTAGTTAAAGTCGACTTTAACTAGATTCGGATGTGTTAATCAGGGACTTTGAGTTCTATTATTTATTTTTATATATACAAATAATTTTTATATTTAAAACAAAACAAAATACTGTGAAAGAACAAACTGTGAACAATGAATTAAAGACTGTTTCTCATTTTTATTTATATCATTCCTAAAAGTCAAATATAATTTATATATTTTTTTATTAAGTTAATAAACGGTGATTTTTTAAGAGCTTGAGAACTTTAAAAAAAAAACGCATAAAATTTGCAAAATCTCATCGATTCTTTATTTGAAACGTTAGATTAGTCCATGACATTTACTTCTTGAAGATAATTTCATTTAAATATTGACCGCGGCTGCGTCTGAGGTGGTCCATTCGAAAAGTCCAATTTTGGGTAGCTTTTTCGAGCATTTCGGCCGGAATAGCCCAAATTTCTTCGGAAATGTTGTCTTCCAAAGCTGGAATAGTTGCTGGCTTATTTGTGTAGACTTTAAGCTTGACGTAGCCCCACAAAAAATAGTCTAAAGGCGTCAAATCGCATGATCTTGGTGGCCAACTTACCGGTCCATTCCTTGAGATGAATTGTTCTCCGAAGTTTTCCCTCAAAATGGCCATAGAATCGCGAGCTGTGTGGCATGTAGCGCCATCTTGTTGAAACCACATGTCAACCAAGTTCAGTTCTTCCATTTTTGGCAACAAAAAGTTTGTTAGCATTGAACGATAGCGATCGCCATTCACCGTAACGTTGCGTCCAACAGCATCTTTGAAAAATACGGTCCAATGATTCCACCAGCGTACAAACAACACCAAACAGTGCATTTTTCGGGATGCATGGGTAGTTCTTGAACGGCTTGTGGTTGCTCTTCACTCCAAATGCGGCAATTTTGCTTATTTACGTAGCCATTCAAATAGAAATGAGCCTCATCGCTGAACAAAATTTGTCGATAAAAAAGCGGATTTTCTGCCAACTTTTCTAGGGCCCATTCACTGAAAATTCGACGTTGTGGCAGATCGTTCGGCTTCAGTTCTTGCACGAGCTGTATTTTATACGGTTTTACACCAAGATCTTTGCGTAAAATCTTCCATGTGGTCGAATAACACAAACCCAATTGCTGCGAACGGCGACGAATCGACATTTCACGGTCTTCAGCAACACTCTCAGAAACAGACGCAATATTCTCTTCTGTATGCACTGTACGCATTCGTGTGGTTGGTTTAATGTCCAATAAAGTAAACTGAGTGCGAAATTTGGTCACAATCTCATTAATTGTTTGCTCACTTGGTCGATTATGTAGACCATAAATCGGACGTAAAGCGCGAAACACATTTCGAACCGAACACTGATTTTGGTAATAAAATTCAATGATTTGCAAGCGTTGCTCGTTAGTAAGTCTATTCATGATGAAATGTCAAAGCATACTGAGCATCTTTCTCTTTGACACCATGTCTGAAATTTCGCGTGATCTGTCAAATACTAATGCATGAAAATCCTAACTTCAAAAAAATCACCCTTTACTACAAATATAAAAGAATTTTTCCCTTATTTTTGTTTAAAAAACCAAATTATTCAACGCTTTGTTGAAAAATTATATAAAAAATCTATTATATGTGAAATAAAGTGTTTTTTCTAAAACATATTTTTTTAAAACAATATCCACAACTTTGTTCACTATCCACCAACTTTATCAACTTATCTTCACTCCATATAACTTTGTTTAATATCCAAAATGACCTCTGTTTGCATTTTTATCATTATTAAAGAACAGGAGAAAAAAGAAACTTGTGAATTGTTTTTAAAACAAATTGTTAAGGCTTTCAGAAAAACATCACTTCCAAAAATAAATTTGGTAAAATAAACAAAAGTTTTTGATCTGGACTTTAAAAATCGATTTCCCAACATTTTGCAAAATGGACATAGAACAATATAGAACTCAGGTGACGAAATATTTAGCTCTTTGTTTGATAACAGAGTCCGAGAGTGGTAAATTCTTTTCCTGTTTATCTGCACCAATTTAAACATTGCTTTATCCACATCACCGTATTTTATTTGTGTTAATTTTTGTGGTTTCTGGTTGAATTTGCTTTGACAAAATTTACAATTTTCAATTAATTCCTTAAGATTGTTGATAGTGTACCAAACGACACATCAAATTTTTCAACCACATCTTTTTCTTTTCTGCACTTTTAACTTTATCAATAATCTCCAATTTGTCTGATAACGAAATAGCCTTGCGCTTAGATATTTTTGTATAATTGATTCGCCAACTTAAAATGTAAACTAAACCACAAATAATCATATCTGTACATACAGTGAATCACAAAAGCAAGTAAGCAGCTTTAAACTTAAAGATTATTGCCTGCAAACAATCTACTTCAAAATTGGAAAATAATTAAAGTTATATTTTTTGTTTTTCATACGTATGTTACGAACCAAAAAATAGCATTTCCAATAAAAAATTAACTTAACTAAAGAAATATTCGGCTTAAACTAAAAAAAACAACAAATTTATGTAACAAAAGTAAGTAAGCAGTTCAATGAAAGATAAAATTAATAAAAGATTTTCCATCGTTTTCATCCATTTTGTAGTTCGTTGGGTACCCTTTGGACTTAATAACTACCTTTATCCGAGAAGGCATTGAGAAAACCAAATTTTGAGTTATGTTTTGGCCATTTTTAGACCATTCCTCTTGAAGAACACACTTTAGATGATCTTTATTCAAAATCTCGTGTTTTCTCAGGGGCGTCTTTAAACTTTTGGGAGCCCTGGCCCAATAGGATTTGGGGGACAAAGAAAGTAGGTATAATATATATTTTTTTTAATTCCTAAGGTTAAGAAAATCATTTTAAAATTAATTTGTGTATTATACAAATATAAATATTTTTACTTTTTAAAAAAGAACTAAAAAAATATATTTTTTTAAACTTTTATAATTTTTTTTAAAATTTACCTTCAATAGTTGAACATTTTTCCTTACAGTTGATTTTTGATAGTTTTTATTGTTTTTTTGGTTGATTTCTAATGTTTTTAAATGTATGTAAGTTTATTTATTTATATTTCTTTTGATTTGGTTTCTGTTTCAGATATATGTATATGTAAGTTTAAGTATACAATATAATATTATTGAAGGCATACTTTTCTGACTTTGTTAGTTGCAAAATCATGAATTAAGTCATCAAATTCAATTTCCATCAGTAATTTATTTTCAATTGATAAAATTGCCAAGCTGTTTAGTTGTAGCATTGTGCTTTGAAGTTAATTTTGTATCCGGTTCAATTTAAAAAATCTACAGGCAGTTTCTACATTAGTAAATTAGTTCCCAATTCGATCAATTTTAATTAGACTCTTCAATTTTGATATTGTAATAAGATCTTCATTTACATCTTTATTGAATTCTTGAAGTACTGTACGAGGTGCGGGCATTCTTTCTCAAGTTTTTCTGCATTAACATCTCTATAACAATTTTTGAAAAAAAACTATTCGCAAGAATTTTGCAACTCTAATGAAAGCATTAATTTCTTGACAGCAATTGGACCATCAAAATATGTGGTACGCGAACTTCGTACTATTTTTAGTTTCATCAAGTCTTTATAATTAGCATCCGGATTCTGAATTTTGGCACACACTTCAAATATATCAAATTTATCCCTTAGATCAGTGTTTTTCAAACTTTTTGAATAGGCGACCCCTTTGCTAGTAACAAAATTTTGGCGACCCCCCATTATAATGTGTCAGTTATTTAAAAAGTTACATACACTGAACCCCTTCCAAGCCCGGCCTTATTACACAAGATTTTACTTATTCGCGATGAAATTTTCTCCCGTGTTGCCAAAAAAATTTTAAAATTGTAGCAGGCCTTGCAGTAATTTTCATTTTTTTGAATTCCTAAGTGCGCATCAGAATTGTCATTTAATATTTTTCACTTGAGAGTAAGTGTACTTATTTAAAGATTAAGTGTTTTGTTGTGTTTTTTACGAGTGATTATGGACAAGTTTCTCAAAAGACCGTTGCAGCCTTGCACATCCGGTGCGAGTGGAAGCGGAGGAAGCAACGAAAAAAAAATAGACTTTATGACGAAAAATATCTTAAATATGGTTTCACAGTTTTAAATAATAAGCCTCACTGTGTTCTTTGTTGTGAAGTTTTATGTGCCGAAAGCATGAAACCATCAAAGCTTTTGCGACATCTCTCAACGAAACATTCCAAAGAAGCAGATAAGCCGTTAGAATTTTTCGAACGCAAATTGAAATCGCTTAACCAGCAACAAAGTAATGTGGTCCAGGTAAGAAAAATAAGTCTTATTTTAATGCCCTTTATTATTTTTGGATCAAAAATAATATCTGTTTCTGTTTGAACGTAATCGCGACCTAAATACATACATACATATGTTCATAGGTAAAAGGGTCTGTAGGTACATGTACTGACCGGCTTAAATTCGCGAAAAATACCTACGCTTTTTTCCATGTTTAATCTATTTTGCTACATACATATACGTATTGTTATTTTGATTTACTGTTTCGTTTGATATATTCTTTTTGTTTTAAAATTTGTTTTAGCTATCGAGTGCCAATGAGAAAGCGTTGTTAGCTAGCTATCAAGTAGCATACCGAGTCGCCAAAGCAGGGAAACCTCACACAATTGCTGAGAATCTTATTTTGCCCGCGGCCCTTGATATGGTTGAAACTATTTTGGGCAAACAGGAGGCAGATAAACTTAAAAATATACCACTTTCTGACCATACAATTGAGCGGAGAATAAATGACATGGTCGTTGACATTCAAGAACAATTAATTGAAAAATTAAAGAAGAGTCCACATTTTGCCTTGCAACTGGATGAATCTACTGATGTTTCAGACTGTGCAGTGTGCACAGCTTGTGATATTTGTTCGCTTTGAAACAGAGGAAAACATTGAAGAAGAAATTTTATTTTGCAAAGCTCTTCCTGCTAAAACTACTGGCCAGTGTTTGTAAGATACGTTTTTAGAAAGCTCTCGCGACTACGAGATTGATTGGACAAAATGTTTTGCTATTTGTAGCGATGGTGCTAAAGCTTTGAGGGGCAACAAAAGTGGGCTCATTGCAAAATTAAAATTGATAACCTCAAACGTTTCATGGACACATTGCTTTCTTCATCGACAAGTTTTGGCATCCAAGGTGTTACCTTCTGGATTAAATGATGTGCTCAAAGATGTGATTAGAGTTGTGAACTCTATTAAAGGCAAGGCCTTGCAAAGTCGGCTGTTTAGGATCATATGTGATGAAATGGGTTCACTCCATCAAAATCTCCTTTTTCACACAGAGGTCAGATGGCTATCAAAAGGAAAGGTATTGACACGAGTTTTGGAATTGAAAGCCGAATTATTGATGTTCTTACAAGTTTCAAAATCTGGAAATTCGGATCATTTTTCTGATCCCACCTGGCTCTTAAAATTATCATTTCTTGCTGATCTTTTCAACCACTTAAACATATTGAATAAGAGCCTCCAAGGGAGAGAAGAAAGCATTATAACTGCAAAAGATAAAATCAGAGGATTCCTCGCAAAACTTCGTTTGTGGTCAGAGTCTTTACAAACAAACAGTTTTGATTATTTTCCCTGCTTTCAAAAGACGCTCGAAGAAATTTCATCAGATGAATCGATATCATTAGACTCTCATATTCATCTCATGGAAGAGAGTTTACATAATTTAGAGAAGAAACAGTTTGAAAAACACTGCCTTAGATCATTTATGAAAGAACATAGTGAACAAAGCAAATTGGCAGCAACGTCAATCGTTATTGTTTTTCTTTAAAGGTTCTTGCTAGTTTTATGAATTCTTTCTAATATTGTGCTCCACGTTTCTGTTAAAATGAGGAACTCCAGTTTTGACATTTTCTTAGACAGGCTGTGTCTGGAGCTTGCTCTGGATCTCTAGAGATAGATGTCAAGGCTTCCGTAATTTGCTTATAACCATGATAGAGCACGTTAACTGCATTACCCCGTGCAGACCATCATGTTTCAGAAAGGCTTTTAAGAACTCTATGTGAACCTAAACAATAATTCAATTTATTCCAGCGATGGGTAGAAGCAGAAAAAAGTTGTATATTTTTTGAACTACTTGAAAGAAACTTGTTGCCTCCTGCACACAATAAGCCGAATGAAGGCCTACTTAGTTAAGAGAATGTGCTGCACAAGGTACAAAGGTAGCAAATTCGCACTTCTCCTCTATTAAAATATAATGATTTTCCAGAAATGTCAAGATTGTGTCAGCCATATATTTAGACGTTTGCTCTTGAATAGGTATACATTTTAAGAACATGAGACAATTTTGTGTTTGTTTATAGAGTGAGTTGTAGTACCCGTGGCATGATGGTTAGTGCGTTGGACTGTCATGCCAGAGGTCTTGGGTTCGATCCCTGCCTATGCCATCTAAAGTTTTTTCACGGGTACTGCCTCTTGCGAGGAATTGACAAATTCTCCAAGAGTAACTCTTGTCATGAAAAAGTGCTTTCTCAAATTAGCCGTTCGGAATCGGCATATAAACTGTAGGTCCCCTCCATTCCTGACAACATTACTCGCACACAGGAATGGTTGAGAGTTGTAAGTCACTAGGCCCTGGTTCTTCATGGACTGTTGCGCCACCCAATTTATTTGTATTTATTATTTTTATTATAGAGTGAGTTGAAAAGCCAACATGTGTACAAAACTGTAGAGTAGAACGAAAGCAGAGTTGTTACAATAACGTTGACAGCGTGTGCAGGTGTATGATTACAGATTCATGTTGCCTAAAGTTTAAGATGTTGAGGATGAGAATTTCAACGGAACGGAGAGTAAAACGAAAATTGTTTTTCTGTTACTGTCTGCTAACCTTATTTCGTTTTCTATATAATTCTTGTACAGATTCATTTACTTTAAGTTTTTGGATTTGGGGGCCAAATAATTGCGGGGCCTTGGGCCTGGCCACCAGGCCCATGCCTAAAGGCGCCACTGTGTTTTCTAACTTGATGGTCGAGATGCTCCCATAAATGATTTATTACATTCAAATCGGGGGACTGAGGTGGTGTTTTAAGCTGGGTTTGAACGTTATATAGTAGCCACTCTTTAACAACAGTTGTGGTATGTTTAGGATCATTATCTTGCTGGAAGACGAATGACCTAACTAAGAATAATATTTAGCGTGTGAAGATAAATTGAATAAAAATAAAATATATGAAAAGAATCATGATACTTATTTGTCCTATTTCTCAATAAATCCTTAATGACTGGAACTTTTTTGAATAATTGCAAGATATCATATATATCTCCCATACACAAATCTGGGCCCAAACAGAATGTAATGAACTATAGACCTGAGACCAATATGTAAACTTTCAGTGATTCCAAAATTGTTTGAAAAGTTAGTCTCCAAAAAATTGAGTTATTCTATTAAAATCATAATCTCTGATTCTCTGATGGTTTTATTGCCGGTAGGTCTACAACAACAAATCTTGCAGTTTTATGTGACTCGGTAGTTAATGGATTTGAAAACAGCTTGCAAACAGACATTATATTCACAGATTTTGCTAAAGCATTTGATAGGGTAAACCATGAGATCCTGATTTTTAAGCTATCGAAACTTGGCTTTCATTCTTGCTTTATCAAATGTATTTCTTCTTCTTTGAAAAATCGTGTTCAGTATGTTAAAATTGGAACAAACTTATCCAAACAAATTTCTGTTACTTCAGGGGTTCCTCAAGGAAGCCATATTTTACCGTTGATTTTCATCCTTTTCATTAATGACATTCCCTCCAATTTTAAATTTTCACAAAATCTGATGTATGCTGATGACGACAAAGTATACCGGTCTATTAAATCTTCAAAAGACTGCCTTCTTCTTCAGGAAGATCTTCACAAGCTGGCAAAATGGTGTGATGATAATAAATTGTTTCTGAATGTTGGAAAATGTCAAAGTTTCACTTGTCATCGGAAAATGTCGCCCATCATTTTCAATTACACTATTAACAATATATAGCCCTTGAAAGAGTATTTGTTAAGAAAGATCTTGGATGAACGTTTTTCTTTTTCGAGTCACATTGATTATGTTGTTAATAAGGCAAACAAAATGGTTGGATTCATAGCAAGAAACTCAAAGGATTTTTCTGATCCTTTCACATTGAAAATATTATACGTTTCGCTAGTTAGGCCAGTTCTTGATTATTGCTGCATTATTTGGAACCCTTATTATGAAATCCACTCTTTGAGACTGGAAGGTGTTCAAAGAAGATATACTAGATTTTTATTTTTCAAATCGAACTGGTCTATTGAAGTTCCCTCTTATGCTACTAGATGTCTTCTTTTTAATATTCAAACACTTGATCTTAAAAGAAAGTACTTTTGTATAATGCTTATCAAAGACCTAATTAATAATCGTACTAATTGTTTTCAATTATTGGAGCGCATAAATTTCTTTTTTCCTTGCCGAATTATACGTGTAAATTTTCATTTACGGGAGAACTTCTTTAGAAGAAATTATAGTATGAACGAACCATTTGCACGTTGTATAAGAGAAACAAATTCTGTGATAGGCCTTATAGATATTTTTGCAAATTGTTCAAGAGATGTATTTATGAAAGTCCTGAAAATGACTTTATTATTTAATAGTTAAGAAATGTTTCTAGTTTTTGCATTGTATTATCTAAAACTAATTGTTATTTATTTATTTATTTTTTTAATTATTATTTATATTATTCTACTATTAACATATTACATATAAGTATACATATTAGTCTGTAAGAGTTGTACTCTGCTTGATGAAATAAATACAAAATACAAATATTGTTTTAATGTGAAAGTGTTTACCTATATTTTTTATTTTTTTTTCTAAGGGCAAATAAAGTTATCTCAAATAAAATTCAGTTCGAAAGGCTTTATGAAATACCTCAAGAAAAACTTGAAATTGCCCAAGGATTTTCGAAATTGAAATTGCCCTAAGGAGGAAGTGAATTGCCTTTGAATGGAGTAAAAACAGAGTTAAATAGCCTAGGCTCACCTTCTAAGGTCACCTTTAGCTGGAGAAAAGTAAATTGAATAGATGAGTTCAACACTTAAAATTTTGCGCTGCATTTTTAGTGTTCGTCGTCTTCGTGTATTTTCTTCATTTATTGCAAAGATTGCAACGGAAATATTTTCCATTTTTAAAGACAAAAACAAATAGAACTAAATGGAAAGATGAAAACCGAGCTTATATTATTCTTTTTTCTTATTTTGACGCAAATTAGCTAGAGTATTTTTTATGGAAATAGCGATAAAATAATGATCGACGAAGAATTTTGAGACGCGACGCACGCTGCTCAAGAGTGACATATCAATTTAAAGCTTTCATTTGAAATTCAAGAGGTTATTTGGTGCACCTGGAAGACTTGTAGTCGAGTTTTGGACGAATATATGCTTTATAAATTATAGCCAAATCAGAGAGGGTACTAAACTTCTTGCATCGGCGGAGAAAACATAACCTAAAAACTTTTAAGGCTCTCAATGCAAGAACCGCCCATGGATAGTGGCATTGAGACAGGGTTGTGCTTTTGCGACAGTAGACAGCATGGAGTTTTAGGAGCATTAAATTCTATATGGTTTTTTACAACCCAAGATCAGAATTTAATGAGCCACATCCAAAGGACAAGAATGAAGATCTAAAACGAATATGAAAAGCTGAGGGTACTATCATCAGCGAAACAATTTTATATGCCTAAGTATATTATTTTAGTAAAACACTAACACGGATATGCATGTATATATTATGTATAATTATTTAATATTTATATAACTGTTTCAATACACGTAAGTACATATTTAATTTATGCTTAACTTAATAAATAATTTCATGATCTAATGTAGTATTGTATATATTTTAATATGATAAACAGAAGCATATTTGCAATTTGGTCCCAACAGTGAGTATAACATCAATATTGTCTTATAATATTTTATATTCTACTAATTCTTTAATACTTCATCAGCTGCGGCACTGATTTCTTTCCATGTGTAATCCATGTCTTCAGTCTTTGTAAAACGTGAGCAAATAGCCATCCGGAGGAAATACACTTCACCGATTTTCGACGGAACCATGTGTATATTACCACGGCCGTTTATACTTTTCAAAAGTATCTCGTTTGTTTCATTTGGTCCTTTTAGTCTGAAGCAAACCAAACCCATGTTAACTTCACCAACTATTTCGAAACGAGGGTCTTTTAGGCAAAGCTTTTCGAAATGTTTGGCGAACCCACAATGGCGCCTGATATGAGCCTGAATGTTCTCAACCCCATAAAGACGCAAGACGAACCAGATTTTTAAAGCCCTAAAACGACGACCCAAAGGTATTTGCCAGTGGCGATAATCTGGAGCAGATCCTTGCATATCGTGTTTTAGATAGAGTGGGTCGACATTGAATGCATTGACCAACCAAGTGGGGTCCTTCAGCCACATAGCACTGCAATCGAAGTTTACGAGCATCCATTTGTGTGGGTTGAAGTTAAATGAATCAGCAGTCTCAATTCCCTTCATTAAATGCCGGTATTCTGGACAAATAAATGCAGAACCAGCATATGCAGCATCAACATGAATCCAAACGTTGTGCTTGTTTCCAACAGGTCCACATTCAGCTAAGTTATCGAATGCGCATGAGTTAGTAGTTCCAAGGGTAACAACGGCCTAGAAAAGAAAAATGCAAAAACTTGTTATTTTCTAGTTTCCTTTTTCAGATAAATATTTGTGTGACTTTACATAAAATGGAATGAGACCGTCAGCGATATCTTTTTTGATGGCTTCTTCTAAAGCTTGACCTCTTAATGCGTTGTTCTTATCTGCTGGTATTGATTTAAGCTTAATGCCACCCAAAAGTCCAGCTCTCTCTACCGAAGAATGTGCTTGAGCAGAACTATATGCAACCAGCTTTGAAATAATAGTGTTGTCATCCCAATCAGGATGTTGTTCCTTTACTTCTAGGATTTTCTTGGCTTTTGCACCAAGAAGAGCAACTAAAGTTGCTTCACTTGCAGTACCTTGGATCACACCACCTCCCTTACCTCCTGAACAGGCTAGGAATTCAGCTGGGAGATCGAGCATTTTGCCCAACCAGTCCATCATAACAACCTCGAGCTCAGTACAAGCTGGGCTGGCAATCTGTTTTTAAAATAGAAATGTCGGTTATTGGTTTATTTCGAATTAAATAAAACGTTAAAAATGTACCCATGTGAAACCGATACATGCTATGGCTCCACTTAACATGTCTGCTACAATTGCTGGGTATGAATTTGCAGTTGGAAAATATGCATGGAACTTGGGACTGTGCCAATGAGTAACCCCTGGCATAATGACTCGCTCAATATCAGACATGACATCTTCCCAGCTGTCAGGCTTTAGGGGAGCAGTTTCTGGGATAAGAGGTCGAAGATAACCTGGCTTCACCTCGGGAAGTACCCGCCTGAAAAAAGAACAAAAGTAAATTGACTATTAAAATATAATTCCAATGTTTTATTAATAATGCAACATTCAGCTTTTGAAAAGATTTCAATGAACAATCAAAGTTTTAAAATGTTCCTTTTAGCAATCTTATTTAAAATTTAGTAACATAATAAATGTCTCTAAAATCCGTTCTTGAACGTCTGAAAATAATACAAATCCAGATTGAGGCTTAATAAAACTAAAAAGTTGAAAGTTTGAGCAGTGATATCTCCCGGCGGTGTTCGAGTGATGTAAATGTTTCAGTTATAGTTCTGGCGCCGATCTTTTTCAAAACTCTTTTTCGGATCTATCCAAAAGACTTAAACTTGTTTAAGGGACACCTGCCAAAACCTGGGAGTTTTACTTAAGGTGTGGACGAACGAAGGCTTTGTAAATTAGAGCCAGATTTTGCGGCGTGAGTCGAAGAAATCCTAAGCACCTAGCAGCATTTTTAGTAATATCGAATATGTGATCATTCCATAAGAGGTGAACTGCGATACACATACCAAGTATTGAAAGTTGATTATTTTCCTAGATGCAGTGCCACTCAAGGAATGCGGCATTGGGGATGGGTTGAACTTTAACAACAGGAGACAGAATTGAGATTTTGAAGCATTTTAAATTTTACACTGTTCTTCAGAAAAGGATGTGAATCTAGAAACCAGTATGAAAAGCTGAGGGTACTCTATTCACGGTTTAATGGATTAGAAGTTGCAGACAAGATATCGTTTATGAACACAGGGAAGAGAGTAGGAGGCAAAACAGAGCCCTGCGGGACACCAGCATTTATCAATTGTTCACAAAAAGCAAACACATATTGAGATTTGGAGGTCAAAAACTGTTGTAAAACAATTTTCTTGCGTTCACCGCAATTGAAATTTTCGTACCAAACACTGAATTTTTCGAACAAGACTATCTTTAGCGTTAAGGTACATTTCTCATTTGGTGGGTAGAAAAATAAAATTAGGTGGAGCAACAGTCCATTAAAAACCAGGGCCTAGTGACTTACAACTCTCAACCATTCCTGTGTGCGAGTAATGTTGTCAGAACTTGTGAATTCAACTTTAGGTGGCATAGGCAGGGATCGGACCCAAGACCTCTCGCATTACAGTCCAACGCACTAATCATCATGTCACGGGTACTATTTGGTGGGTATGTATTACAAAAAAAAAAAACAGAAAACCTACAAGTAATGGAAGAGGATGTGGTCGAATTACAACCGATTTTTATGACCTGACAATTGAAGATCATGAGTTGGACGATGTGTGGTTCCAACAAGAAGGGTCAACAAGCCTTACAACCCGAGCAGTTATGGGTTAATTGCAGGAGGAATTATCCGGTCGTGTTTCCACGTTTCACGTTTTACCGAGCTTAGTGGCTGCGTTCAGTCTCAGCAATATAGAGTATCCGGATAACTTCTTATTAGTGTTTTACGTTTAAATGAACAGCTCAAATCAGCTGAAATGTCAAAAAAGGAATTCAAAGCTATCACTGAGTTTTTGGTATGTGTGAATGACAGAACAGCTTATTCAACGAAAATGGTCGAATTTAAAGGTGTGTGGAAACTGATTTGAGGTTTTTTGGCAAAAACTAAATGAGTTAATAAAATTATTTGCTGAAAAGTTTATATTACAATAATTTGGGCCTCGAAATCTAAATGGCTGTCTGATTTTTGAGAACAGCTGAAAGTTGTTTTTGTTTTTTCGCCTTCTTTGTTTCGATTTCGTGGATTCTATCTTGATTGTTATTAGGTATTTTAAAATGTGAGTTAGCCTTATTTTAACGATAAAGGCAAGCAAACAAATCGACATAAATTTTTTGCTCACGTCACGTTTATGATGAAGAAAAATATGGGCATTGCAACGGGAGCACTCGTCGTCCCTGAATATCAGGCTAAAACAGGTGAACTGTGAGATAATATTTCAAAAGTTTTAAGTACATTTTTTTCTTTTAACCCTATCATGCTATGATTTTTTTTAAGGTTTGGAAGGATTTCAAATACAACATAAGAAAACAAATTCGTCACAACACTAAAAGCAACAGGTGGTACGCCAAATACTCAATACTCGTTTTCTTCCCTAAAAGAAGACATAATACAGTTCCTTGATATGAAGGCATGTGAGACTGGGATGGATGTGTCTTCATATGGGTGCCAGGAGAAAAATCGTCCCGAACAAATGGACCCGAGTGCATATCACTCCAATGAGAATTCAAGTCCTAATCGAACCACTTCTAGTCAAAATGTGAAAGGTAATGAACAACCAGAATACTAAAAACCTCAGCAATCGTGGAATTTTGAAACATTCGTGACACCAATTTCACAACCTTTTTCAAAAACATCTGTAACAACAACCAAGAAATATTTTGGAAATCTGTCAAACCAAAAGTGTAAAATCACTGGAATTTAGGAAGAAAAAGTCAAACCAAAAGTTTCAAATCACTGTAGGAAGGAAGAACTATTTTCTCTTCGCCGCGAAATCGTAACGAGTCGAATTTGAAAGGTCAAATTTAAAACGATCCGTCGCGAACCTCCTAATCAGGTCCCAGCCAATAACTTGTCTATGTTTTCGTTTTGGGTTAAAAAAGTTGTCAGTTCAATTATTCTTAAAAAGTTTAAAATTACCAACAATAATTTTCATATAAAGAAATAGTTTAGTTTGAAAATCTAGTTTTTCAGTCGGAAAAAAATTTTAGTAGCATTTCTTAAATTTTTACAAATTGGATGAATGAAATTAATTTGAGAGATTTCTTTGAAACCGAACTTCAATTTTTACAAAATTTGCGTACTATTTTTTTTTAGAAAACTTTTTTTTCTATGACAAAACGGACAGTTGGGTTTTTATAAAAAAAAAACTACGGAATATTAAAAGCAATACTTTCTGTAAAATAAAAAAGTTTGAAGAAAACATTTTTAATTTCTGAAATGCTATTTGAGTCGAAGGTAAGATTTTACCAAGTTGCATTGTTTTGTTTAGGTTTTTATTTTTTGTAATAAAAACTGTCAATTCGATTTTCCTAAAAAAATTACTGAATGTTGACAACAATATTTTTTAAAAGATAAAAGTAGTTTAAAGCCAATGTCTCATATTTTTGAAAAGGTATTTGAGTCGAAAATCAATTTTTACCAATTTGTATTAATATTTTTGTAAGGTTTTTATTTTTTGTAAGAAAACGGTCAATTCGATTTTCCTCAAAATTTTTCCGAATGTTTAATAGTTATTTTTCGTCGCACAAAATTGTTTTAGAGATAAAATTATTTTGTATTCGTAAAATTTTAAATTTTTTTGATTTATAGAAAACCTAGTACCTAATTGGATTTTTTTCAAAAAATATATATGCTTGGTATCACGTAAAGATATATAATATTAAATGTAATTCAAGTCTCTAGCGTGTGCGGTTCGTAAGATATTTATTTAAAATTTGTTTGGAGGGATATCTTTTCTGGTTCTTGAGCTATGGACAACGAAAAAAACATCGCGAACGTGCGGACTTACGAACACACAGACATCTTTCTAAAAATCTTTTATTTCGACTCTAGGGACTTTGAAACGTCGAGAAATGTCAAAATTTTCAATTTGACAAATCGGACCTATTACAATAACTTCCTACTGGAAAGAGTCAAAAAAGCTACTGTAGCTCTCTTTTCTTGCAAAAAAGCTATAGGTAATAAATGGGGTTTAAAACCAAGAATCACGAATTGGCTATACACATCGGTAATCAGACCGATTTTAACGTACGGTGTGGCAGTATGATGGACTGCTTTAGACAAAGGTATAAAGAGGGATAAGCTAAATAAACCCCAACTTTCAGCTTGCCTTAGTATAAGCGGATCGCTTCGCACGACCCCGTCTGCGGCCCTGTACACCTTGCTCTACCTAACACCTCTTGACACATTTAGGAAACAAATAGCTGCAAGCTCTGCTATTTGCCTCAAAGCTTCGTTGCAGTGGACTAACAACAACATTGGCTACTCCGTAATTCTAAGGTATTTAGAATCAATTCCAAAGCACACAGATTACACCATCCCCCAACTGCAATTCGACAGAAACTTCCAGATTTCTATACCAGATCTTTTTGGGAGGATAGGACATTCACGGAGGATGAGTCAATCCATTTTTACACAGATGGGTCAAAACAAAAGAAGGGGTTGGTGGAGGTGTGTACTCTGAACAACTGAAATAAAGTCTCTCATTCCGCCTTTCCAATCATTGTAGCGTGTTCCAGAAGAAACTTTTGGCGATAAAGGAAGTCTTGTCCTGGCTTAAAGAAAACGTGATATCAACATCTGATATCCGTATTTTCTCTATCAAATCTTTGGACGCCGCCGCGCCGTCTATACAAACTCTATAACAGTACATACTCGTAACTGTCAATCATCTCTAATGAAGATGGCGCAACCGTTTCACCTTTGCTGGGTGCCGGGCCATAGAGACATTCCAGTTAACAGTACAGCCCATCCTACCACGTTGGGCAAGTTTTGGCATACCAATCGCTACTTGTAAACTGCTACGAATGTAAGACGCTGTGAGGATGGCAGGTACCAGGTGGAACAACATCACCACGTGTCAAGTCACAAAAAACATCTGGCCAACACTGGATTTAAAACGTTCAAGGTGCTTGCTCTCTCTAAGCACATCGCATATAAGCTCGATAATAGGTGTCATAACCGGACATTGTCTAACAGGAAAGCACGCCACGAGACTAGGCGTATTCTCAAATGACTTGCAGAAGCTGTATGGACGAGGAAGAAGAAACGGTTCTTCATCTTCTCTGCACATGCCCTGCCCTAGCTCAAGAATTACCAAAGAGAATTCTTCTCTAACGTTTTAAATCATATCGGTATAATCAGCCTCTCACGTTTCGTAAGGGACTCAAGCTGGTTCCATTGAGCTTAAGAGGAAGCCTCAAGATTCATGTGGTATCACAATGGGCCATTAAACTGGCCTAAGTGTGTCCGTTTCCATCTTAGACAGCCACTATAACCCTAACCCCCTAATAACTTCCTATAGAAAGTTAATAAATATATTTACATTATTGTTATGTAGTACGTTATAGACTGTCATTCTAAAGGTTTTGGCTTCCTGCCTGTGCCATCTAATTTTTTTTGCACTGGTACTAGTTCTCAACGGACTGTCCCGCCACCTTGAAGTGTTAGCTTTACTTAAGTAAAGAAAAAAACCGTTTAACTTAAAAATAAGAAATGGTTTCTATTGTTTCGCCAAAGCTGTATTAGTTATTTATAGTCTCACGAACGAAATCAATCATATGATACTTTTAACCTTCAAAATACTTTTATAAAGGAGATATATATCTTATACCTACTTATACTTTATTTTTCAATATAGGCATTAAATGCCTTCAAGCTAATAATATTATTTTTTTGTTTACAAAGTAAATCTACCGAATCAGAGTACCTAAGAAAAATTACCTTCAATTAAAAATATAAAAGCTATTAAATTTATGAGCTCTCACCTAACCTCACAACAAAAACCAAAACAACAGTCACTGTCTCATTAATTCTATGTCAAGGACGTGCTGGTAGGTAAAAGTTAGTTAACCTCCACGGATGAATCAGTAAAATGTTAAGTCTGCTCTGCTTGCTAAGAATTCCCTAACATTAAATATTTATATTAATAAAACCGGGTGATCAAGTTGTTGGCTTAGTTAAGCGTCTAAGCAGTAAATTTACAAATGAAGTGCTTAACACAAATTTAAATCTTTTATTCACTTTTGAGTTCTTATTTGAAAACAAAACAAAGCAAAACCGAACTAAAACAAAAAGGTAGACAAAATGTATCTTTTGATTTTTATTCACGAACTTAATTTCATTTACTAAGATAATGTAATAAGCTACATATAAAGTTAGTTTTATGGCCTCTTAAGTTGAATTTTGTTGTAGTTTTTCTAAAACGGTCAGTTAATGAATAAAACAAAAATAATGTAAGGTAGGCATAAGGTCAAGCTTAACTGCAAAATGCTCAGCAAATCACTCACTTAGTTTAGGTTTGATAAAATCTACCAATAATGTGAATTCATACAAATTTCTAATTAATATAATTAATTATGTCAATCTTCAAAACACAACACTTAGCTGTAGTCTTTGAGACGGTCTAATTGTTTTGTAATGTATAGTTAATTCAATTGTAATAAGCCTGTTCTCTGAGTCAATTAACCAATGTAATTTGTATTCGATTTCACAAATTTCTAAAACTTTATTTTTACCTGTCTCTGATGTTTTCCAAATATTCTCCAATATAATCAATCATAGATTTGGCAAAATCCTTGAACTCTGCGACTTCCATGTCTATCTGTAAAATAAAATGCAATGCAAGACAAACACAATTAAATCACAACTTTCAAGCTCTAACTAAAGATTTTAAATTAAAATTAATAAAGTGTACTTAACATTGAAATATCTAGATCCATGAATCACGATTTTACAACAGAAACAGGTGTTGTTTATTTATAAATTGCTTTTTAAGAATATTTTAAATCTACAACTAATTAAATGCGCATAAATAGAGTTACTTATAAAATATGAATAACATTGTTTCATGGATGCTAGATATGAAGGTTAAAAACTTTCTTACACTTTTATACTCTTGGGTATGTTGAACATTATTTTCACGGTCACTGTCGACCTTATCAGTTAGTAAGCTTTTACTCATGATAAAAATATATACTTTGAGTTAGTTTTAGATGAGATAAGCGTTAGTTCAGCTGATAAGCAGAATAATAAAGAAAATGCTTTGAATTAAACTTTATTAAACTTAATATAATAGTAAAAAATAAATAAATGTTAAAATATTTGCTGGGTTCCTTTTTCTATAGATAATTTATCTGGAATCGTTGTACTTAATGAACTTTTCAAAAACAGTTTAGCTGGTAAAATTCACTTTCACAAAGTGTCGCTCTTGTTAAATATTATTAAGCAAACACATCTGACAGAAATATTTGCTCAGTTAGTCCAGACCCTAATGTTTCGATCTTACTCAGAATTAGAACACGACTAAATTTGTACTCCATAAGGGTTTTCATCTGCAGTCTACTTCATTCCTTGAGCGACCTTCAGTTACTCGTGTAGAAAGTACTATCATAATATTGTTATTAAAACACAACTTCTCACACAAATTATAAGCTCATTATGAATTCTTGTTATCTATATTGTTTGGCAATAGCACTGTTTGAATAGGGAAAAAATTGCATATAAAAGTAGTTTTAAAATCTTTAAATTTTCTCATAAGCTAGAAGACATATAACAATCTTATTATCAATGTTCATCAATAATTAATGAAGTGCATAATTTCAAAATAATGAATAGCTAAAAAAAGAATTAAGAAAAAAACATTTTCTAGAGAAAGAGGCTAGAATGCGACCCACACTGATAACTTCCCATCTCGTCTGTCGTTTTGTCTTGCTTAAAAGTTTGTAGGTTTTCGTGTTGGGTTAAAAAGTTGTTAGTTAAATTATTCTTAAACATTTTAAAATTAACAACAATATTTTTCTATAAATCTATTTTTGTTAAATAGATTTCTATTCAAAAAAATGGTTTATTAATTTTATTAGCATTTCTTAAATTTTTATAAATTGGATGAATGAAATAAATTTGAGAGATATCAAGAACCGAACATCAATTTTTACCAAATTTGCCTTCTATGTCTTGTAGAATTTATTTTTGTATAGAAAAATAGACTTTTGGATTTTTATAAAAAAACTACTGAATATCAAAAACAATATTTTCCGTGAAATAAAAAAGTTTGAAGATAATATTTTTAATTTTTGAAAAGCTTTTTGAGTCGACAGTAAATTTTTATCAATTTTTAGTATTGTTTTTTTTAGGTTTTTATTTTTTGTAAGAAAACTGTCAATTCGATTTTTCTCAAAAATTTACTGAATGTGGACAACAATATTTTTTTTAAGTTAAAAGTTGTTTAAATCCAATATTTGCCAGGATCTCAAGGCAACCTAGTCTGAGATCCAATTAGCGCTGTAGTGCGCCGTTTTGATACCAAAAACTCGTTTGACCTTTGATTGAAAGGAATAGATTGATAGAGAAGCTTCATAGCGATTATGTTAGAGCCATTTTGTCGCATTGAGAAAAAAGATTAGGTCTCTAATCTTTGTCTCAGATAGCTCATCAAGTTCTTGAAAAAATGCTTTTCCAAAGTATTTCATTCTGGTGTTTGCCAAAGCAGGACATTTGCAGAGGAAATGGATTATGGTTTCACTTTCTCTTTGGTCACTATAGCTACGGCAAAAGGTGTTGTAAGAGATACCCAACTTCTCTGCATGAACTCCTATAGGCCAATGTCCGGTACAAACCGCAACAATCCTGGCTATGTCTTGCCTTGGCCTGCATAGAAGATCGTTTGTACGGGTTTTGTTATAGGTGGGCCATATCTTCCTAGATATAATGCAGTTGGGTAAATTGCTCCACCTTCGATTTGATTCAGTTTGGTAGATAGAAAAGATTTTACCCTTCATAGCACCAAGAGGAATGTTAACGATTTCCGCAAGTGAGCTATGAAGGACCGGTCCTTGCCTGGCTAGCTCGTCAGCCCGTTCATTTCCCACGATACCACTATGGCCCGGAACCCAGATCAAGGTGACACCGAGGTTAATATTCAGGCTCGCAAGATCATCGCTACATTGCTGGACCAATTTCGACACGAGGTCATCCTCCCAATCTTCTCTCGATGGGAAAATAACCTTAAAACCCTTACTAAGGTAAGTAGGAGTGCAGTAGTCATTGTCTACCAAGATAAAATCTGAGGGAATCAATTTCGTAGTGTTGCTGTGACCATAAGGTTTTGACAACCAGCTATTTGATTCCTTCAGCCTAATAGCGCTGCAGGAAACTATGTATTTAATAATTTTCCAATTTTGAGTAATGTTTTTTTAGGTTTTTATTCTTTATAAAAAAACTGTCAATTCGATTTTTCTCAAAATCTTAACAGATGTTAAAAACGTTTCTTTTCGTCGCACAAAAAATGTATTGGAGATAAAATCATTTTGTATTCGTAAAATTTTTGAGGTGACAAATCTTTTTTCAGTTTTTTTGATTTATAAAAAAACTGTTAATTGGATTTTTTTTCCAAAAATATACTTGTTTGGTATCACGTTCCAATATATAGTATAAAATTCAATTCAAGTCTCTAGAGTAATTGGTTCGTGAGATATTCGTTAACCAAAATTTTCACCTTTTAATTTAAACTGCTATGGTAAAGAAACACCCAATTTTCTTGAGATCCCTTTCTGCATCTTTCTGCATTATTATCTGTATAAAAAAATGTATTTGAAGTCGATATCTCTTCTGGTTTTTGAGCTGTCTAAAAAAATTTGATTTCGACTCTAGAGACCTCAAAACGTCGACAAATGTCAAAATTTACAATTTGACAAATCGTACCCATTACAATAACTTCCTATGGGAAGTTAACAAGTAAGTAACTTGAAACAATAGTTTTGAAAGCAAGTTTTTGACAACCTACTATTTACTGAAAGCTTGCTTTATACCTTCAGGTTTTTTATGTTGCCTGAACCTATCAACAATACATTTTTGAAAAATGACATCGCAAACGAGATATGGCCTGAACCTGCACAATGCTTTTTGAAAAATGACACCGAAAACGATACGACTGACTGCGGTAATTGGGGTGAATGATTCACAAGAATGTTTCGTCATTATTTAAATTAATTTATTTAATAAATCTTTCGGTTGAAGATTTATTTACTGAATATTTTTAATAATGTATTATAAATTTTATATTTGACTTTTATCTGTACGTGCATACATACAGTGGTAGACACGAATTTAGCACATTGAAAAGAGTACAAGTATTTTTCTACTTTCAATTCTTTATTACTTGCAAGTAACGGTTCATTTTTGTGTTGTTACTATGACTTCCTTATATGGTAATTCAAATGTGTAAATGATTGAAAAGTAAAATACCGTTTTGCGAAAAATGATGATTGTTTGTGATTTGCGTTGTTTTAAGCTGGATAGAAATTTAGCCCGTTTTGCAAAAAGAAAATAATAATTTCTGAGGTAATTAAATATTCCTTTAATGATCTATATAAAAAAAAATAAAAAAATAATTAGTCATGGCAAAAGGAAAATGGTGCTCAAACAAAAAAAGCAGTCTGATCTTGAAAATGAAGTCAAAAGTGTGGACGGTAACAGACATTTCTTATGGCTGAAACACATACACGCTTCAGCTTCGGCTTCGCCTGACGTTTACGAGTTCAACCATAGGAATTCAATACATGCTATTACAATAGAGCTTCGACCTCACGTTTCGTTTGACAATCGTAAGGAAAAGAACGTAATGTAACGTAATGTGACTCCAAACGGAAGCTCTAGTTCAATTATCTGAACATTTGCTTTGTCTGACAGCTCTTCAGCTGTAAAAAATGTCAACAAACAAAATATTTGCTCTTTGAAGGGATGAAATAATAGAAATGTCATTCAAAGCAACCTCAAAGCAGGCCTAACGTAACGCAGACGAAGCCGAAGCTGAAGCGTGTATGTGTTTCAGCCATTAGTTGTTAGAATGCTCAAGGAACCTGGTTTATAATGATCTTCATCATTTCAAAAAGTATGGAGTGATTGAAAAGGTTAAACAAAACCCGCGGGCCAGAAAAAGAACTCCAAATGAAGATAGAATTATTTATAGCTTATAGACCAAGGATCCGTTTAGGACCTCCAGTGCCATTCGAAGCGAACTTTCAACGGCCTATGGAGTAAATGTTTCCTCAAGAACCATAAGACACCGATTAAATGGAAACAATCTCCGTGGGTGCGTTGCTCAGAGAAATCCGCTTGTATCAAACAAAAATTTGAAATCTAGGTTACAGTTTGCCAAAGCTCACCTAGAAAAACCAATAAGTTTTTGGTCTGGGCTGCTTTTTCATGGCACGGCGCGGCGTTGGCCCCATCGTAAAAATTGACACCAAAATTTAACAGAACGTGTACGCTGAAGAGAATTTGGCGTTATTATGGCGCTTCATGAACGACAACGACCCTAAACACACTTCAAAGTGAAGTGTGCCTTCCAAGTTCACCTTAGAGGTGAATAAAATCGACGTTTTGAAGTGGCCAGCACAATCACCCGATCTTAACCCGATCGAGAATTTTCGGAATGATGTTGAACATCACATTGAGCAAAAAAAAAAAACAACCAATTTAACACAATTGTGGCAGGATATTCAAAATGCTTTTTATGCAATTTCAAAGTCACGATGAGAGGCTTTGGTTGAAAGTTTGCCAAGAAGAATTGCTTCTGTACTGCAAAATAAAGGGTTCCCTACCAAATACTAGGAAAACTTAGAATTGATGACAGTAAATAAAATTTTATCAAGAAACTATTGAATGTGGTTAATTCGTGTCCAGGCGAAAAATTGATCTCTACATTCCATACTTTTTTCTTCTTACAGATGTTAAACATATTTGATGAAGTACTATGAAAACATAGTACTATGTATTTATTGTAATGGAAATAAAATATAACTAATTTCAATATAAGAAAACAAATGATTAAAATTAAATGGTTTTTATTTTCTTTAACAAGTGTGCTAAATTCTTGTCCGCCACTGTATGTACGGACAAAATAACTTTTTCTTCTGTTGTACAAACAAAACAATACCTTTTTTAAAGGATTAAGATGTATTTAATTTAAATCTCGCATAAAAATCAAAAAACAATCAAAAACAAGGGTTTTAAGACTCAAAATACCTATTAACATTTTTTGGAAATTCTCATTAGTTATGAGTCCGTATATAAAGTTTTGAGCATACCTTAACTTTAATTCAATTTTCATAGTTTCGAAAAATATATTTTGGAGTGAAATTTTAGTGCTTATTTCAAAACCAAACTTTAATTTTAACTATTTGCTCAAGTTTTAAAAATGCTCTTTTTCAACAATATTTTCATATATTTCAAAAACTTGATATAATAGAATTGTTTAGACAATAGAGTCGTTTCAAGAACAAAACTTTCAAACCGTTTTGCCCTTTTTTGTTAAAAACCAATTTAGCATGAATGATTTAACGTTTCTTTAAGATTTTTGTAAGACAGGTGAATATTATAGGCAATAATATAAACATTTCAACTGAATATTGAAGAAAAGGATTATAGATTTGGAAAACCGGTACGAATTTTATTAAAAAAACTACTTCATAAGTTTTAATAGTCTCAAAAAGCCTTTTATATGTAAGTGTTTTTTTTTTCGAATTTTAAAAAAGTAATATCTCAAAAACCTGACTTGATACATTCATTTTGCAGTTGGATTTAAATTAATTCAATTAAGGCCATCAAAAACCATTGAAAAAGTACAATTTTATTGCCAGTAAGAAACCTTGCCGAACAGTTATTCATTTCATGAAACATTTTCCACAAAAGTTTGCTAATTCCTTTCAGAAGATGGTCTTCTCGACTGAATGCCAACAAATCAAGTTGATTGTTTGTTTTGTGATGAAAAAATTATGCAAATATAAAATACAATATTTCCAGTAAATTGACAGTTTAGGGAGTGCGTAAATTGAATTAAAAATAAAATTCACACAGCTGCTTTTTTACATAATTTTATGGATATACATAAACACTTGATTTCGCGAAGGTTTGAAAGATTTAAAGGGAGCACATAAGAAAAGTGTATGTATACGTTCTTACTTCAGATCTAGAGTTCCTGAGTGGTTACACTTTAGGGCATTTCAAGGAACTGATTTTCGTCTCGTTCATATTAGACAAGACTTCTTTTATAATAAAAATAATGACATTTTGAGCAATAACTCCATTAAGTCATTGATGAAAATAAAATAAAAAAGTGGCTCCTCTGTCGATAACAATCTTAAGAAAACTAAGCACAGAATAACATCATTTTAAAGTCAATACCTTCATTAATTTCCGAGATATCGAGAATCGAATATGAATTTTTACCAATTTTGCGTACAATTTTTTTTTAATTTTAATTTTTATGAAAAAAACTGAACGTTGTGTTTTTATAAAAAATTTACTTAATGTCAAAAACAGTTTTTGACATTAGTTTGAATTTTAGTTTTTTATATTTGTTTATTTTTTGTAAGAAAAGTGTGTTCCATTTTTCTCAACATTTTACTGAATATTAAAAATTATATTTATTATAGGATAAAATTATGTAGTTGGAAGCCAATGTCCATATAGCGTATGATGGGAATCAATTGACAAGAGCAGTCTGGCTCTTAAGGAAATTGAAGGAGCATACAGATGCAAGCAGTTGAGCAAACTCTTACAATCAATAGTTGAAGTCAAAATATCACGAATAAACATGACACTATACATTTTTCTTCTCGACTCAAGATTTTGTATTTCAAGTAATAGACATTTCGAGTTATAAGAATGATGGAAACCTTCTATATTGTTTTCAAAAATATTTCGAAGAGCAAATATGAGAAGTTTTTTTTGAAAATTTTCAATTCTCTTTTTATTAAAATCAGTTGTAGAGCTCCAAACAACACAGTTATATTCAAGAACAGGACGCACAATACTGCAATATAGAGATTTAATAGTGTAAGGGTCCTTAAATTCCAATGAGTTTCTGAATCCAAGTAAAGAATGTAAGTTGAATTTCAATTTAAAATCAAATACAACACCCAAGTCTTTAAACTTTTCAACAACTTGTAACGGAAAATTATTTAATGAATCGTTTGGAATAATATTTAACAAAGTTCTATTCTAGGCCATACAAGCACACTTGTCAACATTTAACAAAAGATCATTTGACTTGCACCAATCAACAAATGAATTTAGATCATTTTGAAGCAGAAGACAATCATTTAAATTAGAAATTCGAAAAAAGAACTTTATGTCAACCGCATACATAAGACAATGAGAATTTTTAAGAACATTTGGAAGATCATTAATAAAAAGTAAGAATAATAAAGAACCCATATAACTACCTTCTGGAACACCAGAAGTTACTTTAATCTCTTTTGAGAAAAAGTCCCTGATCTTTACATATTGTTCTCGACCAAGTAAATATGAAGAAAGCCATTGAAGTAGCGGTCCATGGAAGGCATACGCTTGAAGTTTTTTAAGAGAATGTATAAATTAACCCTGCTAAATACTTTTACAAAGTCTGTATAAATCACATGAACTTGTTTTATTTCTTGTGAGAAAAACTGTCAATTCGATTTTTATCAAAATGTAACCGAATGTTAAAAATAATATTTCTTATAAGATACAATTAGATAGAAGCCATAGTCTTAAATTTTCGAAAAGATATTTAAGCCGAAAATCAATTTTTACCAACTATTATTATTTTTTTTTTTAGGTTTTCATTTTTGGGTAAAAAACTGTCAATTCGATTTTTCTCAAAATTATACTATATTTAAAAATTTAATATTTTTTTCGTTTTTTTTTGATTTATGAAAAAATTGTTAGTTGGAAGATTTCTAAAAATATATTTGTTTGGTACCACGTTACAATACATAATATAAAATTTAATTCAAGCCTCTAGCGTTATTGGTTCGTGAGATATTTAAGGTTAAGCAACCTTTTTTTTAAATTGCTATGGTAAAAAAAACACCCACTCAATTTCCTTGAGAGTCCTTTCTGCATCTTTCTGCATTATTATCTGTATGACAAAATTTATTTAAAGTCGATATCTCTTCTGGTTCTTGAGATATGGACGACGAAAAAACCGTCGCGAACGTACGGACGTACGAACGTACGTACACACGCACGCACAGACATCCTTCTAAAAATCTTTTAGTTCGACTCTAGGGACCTTGAAACGTCGATAAATGTCAACATTTTCAATTCGACAAATCGGACCCATTACAATAACTTCCTATGGGAAGTTAAAAACTGTCAATTAGATTGTTGCCTTAATTTTTCCAGATGTCAAGAACATTATTCTTCGTTATATTAAATTATTTTGGAGATAAAATAATTTTTTCTTCGTGAAATATTCGAAGTGACAATTATTTTTTTTTCAGTTTTTTTATTTATAAAAAAAAACGTTATTTGGTTTCTTTTCAAAAATTATGTATATCAGTTTGGCATCACGTTACAGTATATAATAAAAAATTTAATTGAAGTCGCTAGCGTTAATAGTTCATGAGATATTTTGGGTTGACCATAATGTTACTTAAAAAAAAAACCCTCTCAATTTTCTTTTGAGTCCTTTCTGCATCTTTCTGTGTTATTATTTGTATAGCAAAAATTATTTAAAATCGATTGATTCTTGAGATATGGACAACGAAAAAAGATTTTTGAAAGTACGTACACAACTCTCTAAAACTCTTTTATTTAAATTCTAGAGAATTTTAAACGTCGAAAAATGTCAAAACTCTCTGTTCGAAAAATCGGACCGATTACAATGACATCCTATTTAAAGTTAACAAAGAAATTTCATATCTGTTATATGTTTTTTTTTATTTTAATATTAAAAAAAATATGTAAATTATTGATTTTTGCTTGATTTCCAAGTGAGAATAAGTTTAATACATTTTTTGGAATGTAATAAGGAAACTATTAAGACCTCATAGCTCAAACAGTCTTTTGTAATTCTTGTGTAATTTATTTTTTCTGTCTCACTTGTTGCTTTGAAATTACGCTTCAAATTGGACTCAAACTCCACTCTGAGAAATGGTAAACCTCTTACAGGTAGATATGGTAAATTGTATACCTACTTCTCTACACTATGATCGCATTTGTTATGTTATATTTGGCTCTCAAATTGCATTTCCTAATTACTGTTAATGTTTTTAAATTCCAATAATGTCAAAATCCTATAATTGTATTTTAATTACTTCTTTGGGATAAATATTAAGCAGGTACTTTACTTATATGTTAGAAATCAGAGCATTACCTTGAAGCATTCAAACATTTTGGAATATACAAGTTATGTGTAATGCATTTTGTTGTAACATTTTGTAGCAACATTTGTAAAGATTCAGAACATTATCGTAACAAATATACATGTCTACATATCCATAGTTGAAAATGTATAACTAAACACTGTTAAATTAACAAAGTTAAGTACCTACAGACCCCAATAAATTTTATTATTATTATGTACAATCTACTGGAATTAATTTAATACAACTTTTCTCGGTTTAACAACAATATAGTAGTTATTTATCTACAAAGCTACTTATTAATGAACATTTAAAATTCAAAGTGTTAGTTTCAAAGAAATATTTAAATCTTTGTGACAAATAAATAAACGTGAATGTCGATTAATAAACGTTAATTTAATTCATCCAATTTAATTTGTTTCAAATCATTGTTTTTTTTAACAAGCTATTGGTTGCAGTTTTCATGCGAATTCGATTTGTCACTTTTAAATTCTTAAAAATATTTGTCAACATTTAACTGGTTTATCCACCAGATACACATTTAAACTTTGTTCACACTTAGATATAAGTTCATTTTAAACCCCACAAAACTTATAATTTAAAAGGTTCTTTTTTTCTGTTATTTGACTTACAATTCTACTATCACCCAAACAATAAAATAATAAACCAGCAAAACAAAAAATCAAATCAAATCAAACTTACTTTGTTTCAATTAAAAGAACTTAAAAATCAATTAGAAAAAATAATATACACTTTGTAAATATTGTTTTGCACGAGTTTTTGGCGTTTTTGTGTGCTGTGGTATGAATTAAATACAGATTTTTGATATTCACGGTATAATACGAGAACGACACGGTCAACTGGACGTTCGAACACTTACTGTGCCAATAAAATGTATATTCGAAGCTTTTAAATTGTAATTCAGTTTGGTATGTATCTTTTTGCTTGGTTTCAACTTCATACGGTACGGGGTGTTGGCATGGCATGGCATGGCATGGCAAAGCTAATAAGTCGAGAGAGTCGAGGGTTTTCTACATAAAACCTGTAGGTAGGTAGGTAGGTAGGCTTCTGTTGGTGATGATGACGCTGGTTGTAAAAGTAGGGAAAATCCCCTGACTTCTCAAAAAAAGCACCAGTCCACAGCACATCACACAATACATTTTCTAAATGTCTTTAACACACAATTTATGTATCTAAATCTGTATCTTTGTATATATCTACATATCTGTAAGATGGGACAGAACCAAGGGTGCTCTCTCTGTTAAACTAAAGTGATAAGGTGAAATCTTACTCAGTTAATGGTTTAGGATTGATGGAGATGAAGATGGAGACAGGGATAGGGATGGAAATAGGGATGGGGATGTTGGATGTTGGATACACATTTAGCTCTCGAGTTCAACAAGTGCTTGAAATGATGACTTTGATTTATGCTTCTGTGGGTGAAAAAGAATGAATGATAAAGTATGGATTTATTCTATGATGGTTATAGAAGTTATAGTACTTGATGGAACTAAAGAGATACAGAAATTATGTATATGTATGTATTTAGGATTCGTAATTCAGAAATTGATTCAACTAGTGCTTAAAGCACGTAGGAAATTGAATTTTAAATTGGTGGACTTTAATGTGAACTTTTGTTTTAATTAGTTTTTATGTACATTTTAAAAATATGTACAAATGTATGCATTTAAAATGAAGGCCCGGATATAAATTTATTATTCATCTGTTTTCAAACTTGTTTAAAAAATATAGCCACTTTAAATACAATTAAGGGATATTCGTAAAGTATGAGTTACAATTATGTAAATCATGGCGATTGAAAAGAGAATTACAAGTGCTGTGTTAAGTGTTTGCATATTGATTGAATTGAAAATTTTGACATTTTTCGCCGTTAGTGCGTTTGTACATCCGTACGTCCTTATAGTCCAGGAGGCGACCGTAGGGTACCCTACCTTAAAAGTCGACTGAAATTGAGTGCCAGAAATGGATAGTACATGACGTGGGCCGTGGCATATACAAAACTGCAGGGCGGGCTAACTTTCGATGGCTAATTAACTGGCTAATTTTTGATGGGCCAAACATGTGCCCGCCTAGTTGTTTTAAAAAAAATAAAAATTCATTAACTTTTTACTGACCGAAATTTCAAAACTTCTTATCTCAAATTAAAGAAAAAAAGCGTGAGTTGAACTGTCAACTCAATAAAACTTTTAACTGAAGTTTTAAAAATTTTAAAAATTACTAAAAACAAGTACTTAAACACAGTTTTTAAATGTATTATAGTCTAAATGTATGTTAAAAACATACGTAAAAAACATGAAATTATTTTTCAAATTTTTCGATCTTCTTTTTTCGAACTCTCAAATTTTTTTGTTCTGAGCCGACCAAATTATGCTAGGTGGATATTTAAACATCACTCTAATTTAGTTGAACTAAAAATAAAAAATTCCAATTTGATCAACGAATTTAAGCGTGGTGGATTTGGATTGCTAACCGATTTAAAAATGGAACAATCGGATAATATTTGTCATGAGCTCGCCTATAATAAAGTTGAAAAGGATAAGAAATCATTATCTGAAATGATTAACATTTTAAAACAAAAATATTAAACCTTTTGATGAAAATTTAGAGAAAGGATTTTTATTTTATATAACAACGGGTAGAGCGACAAGTCTAGATATAGCAGATTTTATGTTAAATACTAATGAAATAGGTGAAAACCCTATAACATAATTTTATGAAAGAGCGTTCAAAAGACCTTGACCGATTTGCAAAACGGATTAAGCGAAATAAAGTTCATAGCTTTGCGTCTGAATGCTTAAAGAAATACCAAAAAACAGGGTCTTATTAAAATGGAACGCGATGTCTTTTGGGAGGCTAGCATTAGAAAAAAATCGATATGGAGGTTTGCTTATCATATCATCTGTCGCCAGCTCATGTAACCCTTTGCCATTTTACAGGTGAAATGCATACAAAAAAAAAATTAAATCTTGCATATCCCCTTCAGAGCCATCAAAACAAGGAATTGAGTTAATTGATGATTTTTATTTGTTGCATCTGTTAGGATCTTTAGTTCAGAAAACATTTAAAAAAATACCAGGATTGATTTTAAAAAGAGTATGTTCTACTAAGTCTAAGGAGATACATATTGTTTTTGGCCGATATTTAAAGCAATCAATTAATGATTCCGAACACTACAACAGAAATAAAAAGGAAACCACAAATTTTACAAAATCTAGCCCACTACAAAAAGAACAGAAGACTTCCTTAAATGTATAAACAATCCAAATTTCAAGTAACTTCTGGTAAGATTCTTAGGGCAACATTGGGAGGATAGTTCATTAATTTCAATTTTGAGAGGAAAAAAAGTATGTTTGAAGGTTGACGATAAGTGTTTTTTTTACGAAGTGCTAAACGAATCTATCTCAAAGTGTGAAGAGTCCCAATACAAAAAGAGTCCCACAAAAAAAGCCGACACAAGTCTAATTTATCATGTCAGCAAAGCAAAACCGAATTCAAATGTTACGATTCGAGCGTGTGACATGTTTACTTGGAAACATGCATAAATTAAAGCATTTAAATATTTGGCTAGCTTGTGGCAACTCAAAAAGGAACAATCTAAGCTGCATAAATTGTACGGAACTTGCGCAATACTAGGAATGAGTTTGTGTGCTTCATTACCTGCATTTCATGCATTCACTGGTTGTTACTATATACGTCCAGTTTTTTTTTCGAAAAGGAAAAGTTAAAATTTTCGAAATACTAGACAAAAATTTTCATTATCAGGCCGCTTTTAAAAAAATAAGTAATGAAGCTCAACCTTTAGATGAAAAAAGCACTAAAATAATTCAAAATTTTACTTGTCAACTGTACGGCTTAAAGAATTGCAAAGCGTAAATTTAGCAAGAGTTCAAATAGTTCAAAATCCATATGGCTCTAAAAACGCATATTCTGGTAATTTTTTTAAGAACATACAAAATGCTGACTAGTTCAATTCCACCTTGTTTTAAATCATTGTTTGAAAAAATATATCGGACAATATTCATGAGTTGTATGTGGAAAAATCCAACAGAGGCAGATTGTGTAAAGCTCTATCCAGACAATTTTGGTTGGGAGATAAAAAATGGCCAGTTATTACCACTTTGGTTTCAAGCTTCCTCTCCTTTTAATGTTGATGACATTATTTTAAATGAAAATGACGAAATAGAATATTTAAGTGATGAACATTGTCATGACAATTGTTAAAATTTTAATGCAAGTAAAAATGTTGGTAAAGGTTTATAATTTTATTTTCATGTTGTTAATATTATTTATTTTATTGTTTTTGTCTGAATCAAAATGTTATGTTAATAACATATACGCAAAGTTCTTATTCCTATCTTTTGTTAAATGTATTGTATTATATTTGTTTTTGGAAAAATGAAGATAAATACTTTTATATTTCGTATGTGTTTTGTTTTTCTAATATTGAAGATCGAAAAGTTTGTTGCAGAAAATAATTTCATGTTTTGTACGTAGGTTTTTAACGTACATTTAGACATATAGTACAGTTAAAAGCTGTGTTAAAATACTTGTTTTTAATAGTTTTAAAAAAATTAAAACTTCAGTTAAGGGTTTTATTGAGTTGACAGTGAAACGAATCAACTCACCATTTTTTTAACTTTAGATAAAAAGTTTTGAAATTTCGGTATGTAAAAAGCTATTGAATTTTGATATTTTTTTTGAAAAACGAATTATCAATCAAGAGAGTCTAAGCTTTCATTTGATACCTAATTTGTCTAGTCGGCGGATGAAGTAGGTTTGTCCCAAAAATATCGCTTTTCGAGATGGGCGGACAAGCGGTTTGGCCCGAGTTTCGCCCTCCTGTTTTGAAATCTATAAGTAAATCCCAAGTTTTCAGGTGTATTCTGCAAAATGAGCTTTTATAAATAGATGGTATGTCTTCATGTAGCTTAAGTCAACTCAACGGTGGCGTAAAGAACTGACTACTCTAGCATCCTTTATGATGACTAAATTCGAAAAAATGAATTAAACCTTAAAAATAATCCTACTAGTTTTTCGAAATTCGTTAATCGTAAGAAGAAAGCATGTGGGTACCCTTACTTAATGACTTATTCGATATCAAACAGTAATGAGCCGAGAATACTTGCAAACATGTTTGCAAACTACTTGAAAGATGCTCTTGTAAATTATAATACTATTCGTTTTCCTAACACATCTACCACTGTTATAAATTTCCCACACTTAAATTCTATCAATTTCGTTATAAGTGAAGATACTGTCCTTAATAGTATCCTACAACTTCAAGAATGTTTTAGTCATGGTCCCGACGACGGTGTACCATCATCCATTTTAAAGAAATATGCTGCGTATTTTGCACACCCTTTATGTGTTCTTTTCAACACTTCTTTAAGTAACTCGCTGTTTCGTTTTATCTGGAAGAGCTCCTTCATAATACCAGTACACAAAAAAGGTCCTAAAAATGAAATAAAGAACTACTGACCTATTGCTAAACTATCTGTGATACCTAAACTGTTTGAGTCAATCGTATGTAGCGTCCGTTCTTTTCATTGTTCATAGTTCGATTATCTGTGATAACCAGCATAGTTTTGTTAAAAAGCGTTCAACTATTACTAATCTGTTTCACTTTACGTCGTTATGTTTAGATGTTTTTGAAAAACGTGAACAAGTAGATTGTATCTTTACTGATTTCAGCAAAGCCTTTGATAAATTGTGTCATAAAAAATTACTTTTAAAACTATCACAGCAAGGTTTTAACGACTGTTTCATAAACTGGATATCTTCATATTTGCAAGATAGACGGTATAGTGTCAAATTTTGTAATGAGTGTTCAAGTTCATTTGTTGTGAATTCTGGCGTCCCCCAGGGTAGTCACCTTGGTCCTATTCTATTTGTTTTATTTATAAATGATTTGGTTTAGATCGTACAAAATTCGTCTGTCCTAATATATGCTGATGACATTAAAATTAAAAAAAGATAACTATACATCTGACTGTCTTCTCTTGCAAGAAGACTTAATATTATTCAGGGAATGGTGCAATAATAATCGTCTTATTTTAAATGTTGACAAATGTAAAACCATGAGAAAACAGAAATATATTTTATTTTATCACATGCAAAATATTATAGTTAATTTTAAGTTCATTTAAAAAAAAAGTCCAATCGAAAATTTTCTTAAAAAAAACTATAACCTACAAAAACTGATAGAGGATTGTTTGCGCCTCAAGTACCTTAAGAAAAAAAGTTGTTATTAATATTTTAAAAGACTTTTAGATATTTCAACAGACTGGCACTAGTGGTAAGTTATTAGTGTGGCGTGTGGGTAGCATCAAAACCCCTTTTACCATTTTAATATATTTTAAGTTAGTAAGTTGTTTTCACACTGAAAGGGGTAACCTTCACTACGGATCTTTCAAATAGAAGTGAACATAAAAACCACTTAAAAGTTACTCAAGGTAATAGTAAATTACTTTCATTTACAACTCAATTAGTGTTTTTTTTTCAAATTCAATGAACAGGTTCGAATAAGCAAACAATAAAATAAAAGGTTCATAGATATATGGATACACCTAAGAAAAATATATATATATTTCTTAAATTTATTATAGTGAACACTGATTCAAAAAAGAAGTTAGTAATGTTTGTATCCGAAGGGCTTGAGCTTATTTTCGGGATTCGAAAAGGTTTCCAATTAGGATGGAATTTTTGATAAGGCTGAGTATATACAAGATATTGGATAAAAATAGTGCATTTAAATCTTATTTGGTTGCCCAATTTAGTCTGCACTTGGCAAGGCTGATTTTAGAGGTCCAGAGGCTTCGGGGCAATAAAGGAGCGGAGACCCCCTCGCCCCAAATTGTTTTCAAACTAAAGTAAAACATTTTTTCACTCGAATTTTTCAATAAATAATTTATTGTGAAACCAATAATGAAATTTAATGTCTGCAATGTAATGTAAATATAAACGGAAAAAGGACTATCTGAAATTAAATTTTAGGGTTAACGAACGGAACTTTCGATTTTTTTTCGCCGAAAAATCATTGAAGATTTCGTTGAAATTCAGTCCAAGAAGTAAATGGCTTTCAATGTATATTGTTTAAAATTTTCATTTTTGAAAATGAGCGCTCTCCAGTGCAATTTGTTACTACCAAATACATTCTCAATACAATTTCGAGGTTTGGGAATGTAGCTCTTAAATTTTGATTTTCTAGAATTTGGTAGTAAAATAGCTCCGGTGATTGATCTATTCCATAGTCCTTTTCCTTTTTGTATGAGTCAATCAAAGACACAAATTGAACTATAGGCTCTAAATCTTCCGGATACACTTTCACCAACGCCTCTGCTGCAGGGTGCAAATTTTTCTGGTGAATTTACATATTCATCAGTAAGGGATATTTTTTGGCTGCTTCCTCGTATTTAAAAAAATCATTTTGTTTGGATTCCACGAACGATGTCAATGATTCTAGTTCATGCATTGCCGATTCAAGAATCGTTTTCGGGTCTTGCAACATCTTGTTTGTGGCGTTTAATCGCTTCAATATATCTTTTCAAAATGTTGCAAACACAGCGGTTTCGAGACCACTCATCTTCTGTAGAAGGTGCGTTACTTCATTTCTCATTATATCTTTTTGCTCTTTATTGGAAGATATGCTGGTTAGAGCTTTTTCGATTTCCGAATACCCGTTGACTAAGGCTTTCGTATCTTCAGCTCGACAAGACCAACGAGTGGCCGCTTTCCTTCTCCGATAATTTCTCAATCAGAATTCAGTGCCGCTCTGTACTGGCTGTGAAAAACGTGTATATTCTGTACATAATCAAAGAATTGAACCGCCGGTGGACAAGAGTTAGCAGCTGCCTTTCCCAGGAATTTTCCCCTCAATCTGGCCCTAGTACTTGGCGGTTGTTGTGCGGCCTCTGACGCTTACGAACTTTCCATATGCCATAAGTATTCGATTGAATCGTCAAAAGACTTTTTAGGAATTGACATATAGTGAAGAATTTTAAGTCAGATTTAGTGTTGTTATGTAGTTCGTTGTTAAGTAGATCAAAAATTCCCTACCATCTGGAGATCGCGTAGATTGCGATTTCTTTAGATCTCTTATTTTATTCAATATTTGCTCCCTTATTTTGACAACATGTTTTATTTCTTTAACTGTCGAGCTCGAAATAGTTGTGCGATCTAGTAACTGATCAGGTATCACAAAAAATGTATTTAATAGCCTTAAAAGAAACTCCAATTTGTAATAAACATACCTATACTTAAAACTTTAATGTATACCACATTTTTGAAAACTAGCATAAGTCATTGTTAAACGGAAACATGTTAATCCAACAACAATAAATTAATTGAAACGTAAGGAAAATGAAGCCGGTATTCCAAAAGTATGTGTCGCAGGAACAATAATGGTGTCTGTTATATTCCAGGGATGTTCCATTTGAAGCAAGATGAATCACCGAAGAAGACTTTTTTTTTTGTTCTGTATTATGTGTAGTAGTTTTCTTAACAATCAATTTATATTATGTAGATATTTAAATGACGTTGAGAAACTGAACGAATGTATCGTTTGTTGTTTTAAGACGGAGACACACTTTGTGATAAATGTGTTCCATTACTAAAATGTCTCAACTTTCCTTCAAGAAAGGAAATGATCGGCCAGTTGCAGTTGGAGAGCTTATCTATGTATGAACATGATCTTGGCCCGGTTGAAACCGATTCGCTAGGAGAACCAAGATAAAGCATTTTTTTTAAAAGATTTCATCAAGTTCCGTAATCTTTCCTTTTGAAGCACAAAAGTAAGGTATACATAAGTCAAATCTCTGAAAGTATTCTTGAATGTCAGTAAAGAATTTGTCAATTAAGCAATCACTAGCCTGTTGTCTCAAAATTTTGAAAAAGAAGAACTAATTAGAGCTTCAGAAACAGAAGAACGGAAAATGTGGGATCAGCTAGAAGTATGACAAGTAAGTTAGCTCAATACTTATAGGCTAAGACATGTAATACTCCGGCATAGGTCATAAACTACACACGACAATCACCGAAAACAAGATTACTGAAGAAATCGGATTGTGGACAGAATCCTGAAAATCGGTATCCCGAAATTCCAAGGTCCACAATATGAAATCACCATTTCTTTGTCTGTATTAGCGAATATGTTATGTTGCTCTTGTTTAGACCAGTTTATATGCCTTAAATAATATTAATTAATTGTAAATTAAGTTAACCTATTGGTCAAAATTATTTATTTTTAATTGATCGCAAACACCATATTGTTTTAATTGTATTCTACCATTCACTTAAACTTAATTATATAATATATCGATTCTTATCTTAATAAAATCAAATTCAATGCTAACCCATTTCAGGGCACTTTCAGTTCTAGTTGAGGAAGAAAAGTGGAATTTTGACATACTGTATGTTTTTAGGCCATAAAAAACAATGTTTGGATACAGTTTTCGGAAAAGCTTCTATTATTTTGAAAAATCAGCCAAAACAAGCAACCAAATGTTTTGAACTAAATTTATGTTGGATACGCAGGTGGAAAAATACGTTGCTTGAGGCACTCAGTTCTGTCCTCTCTTGAATAAAAGGACGAGAAAATCAGAAAGTATTTCAAAATTCGCGTAAAAAACAGAAGAAGAAACACGGAGCAATTCTTGATGAGCAACAAAAAGGCATTAATACGATGTAACATGCAGCCCGTTGGGATACAGTTCCAAAAAACAATAGACGCGATACATTTTTGCATTATACTTTTATGTTGGTGCAGTTGCAAATATAATTTGCGAGAGGAAAGGAAAACACTAAAATTGTTGACATAATTCAAAATTATTTTAGTTTATTAAACATAAACAGTTCATCAAAGTTCAATCAATGTGTTGAATTTGTTTAATTTTTATTTTAAAATCTCATTGCAGATTAATGACCCCACGTCAAAGATGCCATGAAATTAAGGCAAGTGCATTAAGGCCAACTTTAAACATTGGTCTTATTACACTTAAACAAGGTGAAAGACTGATTGGTTTTATTTAACTTTGAACAGTTTGATTTTACACGCAGAACTATGGCGTTTAGTGCAGTTAGGTAAGCAAACAGTGAGGTGTGTATGCCGTTTAGAATGGTTGCTTTTCCATTCGTAAAAATAGGCCGGTTTCTTCAAAAAAATTGGCTCTACTTCGGTTTGTCGAAGTGCAATATGAGCAACTGCTGAAAACTTTTTGAAAGGTGGTCTTATTTTACTTGGTTTTCTTTCACGGAACCTGCGTCAAAGTATCACTTATAAGCTTCGATTTCTTGTTACGTTTGGTTTTCTCACATTAATATTTTTGTGAATACACTTTTCGTATATTTATTTTGTTTGGTATTAATCAGGGAATGTTTTAAAGTGATTTTCATAACTTCAATTCATTTGAATAATTTCGAACCCGATTTGCAGAAATAATGTGAACAAATCTAGCTATTATATTGCAACACAAAAGTTGACTTTATTGGAAATTGACAGTCACTTAACACCGATCCAATAAATCGCTATTGATTGTTATATTTTATATCTCAAATTACATTAACCAATTCCAGCCCTGATTCAACTCTCTATACGGACGTACGCAATACGCAATAGTGTTAAAAGCTCTACTTTTCGATGTTTTAGAAAGACACAATATTTTAACGAAAGAAGAGCTTTTAGCACAGATAATAAATATACAGATGTCTCACCCTTATGGCGAGAAATGATATATGAAACTGAAATCAACCAAAAAAAGAGCTTTTTCAAAAAGTTCAACACAGTCACTAAATGAATACACGAAAGCTATGTTGCTCGTCTTCTTTCCTATGAATGAAAACTAAGGCAAAGAAAAATCTGAAATCATTTTTGTATGTTCTTTTCCTCTCATAATCCTAATGCACAGTTACACATAATACACCAAGATCATTCTTCACAAATGAAAACAAAACGGTTTTATTTTGATTTTTTGTGGTGTGGTGTGGCTGGTGGTGATGCGTTGAAAATAGGTGCAGGAGAATTGATCGCTTGTCGACGAAAAGAAAAAAAAATGTTTACAGTTGTCTTTGGAAATAGAAACAAAGCTAGGACAAGGTTGTCTTTATAGCTCGAGTTCTTATAATCGGATATGTAAATGCTAGTTGCGTGCATTCATGTGGATTTTTTTTATAAATTCATCTTTTACTTCAATTTTGTAAAATCACTACAAATACATTTTTCTGTTTTATATGTTTTTAAACGTAATGAATTGTTGTTGACTGGTGTCAATGATGATGAGGTACCTACATATGTCCAATGTACATGTATGTATGTACCTCATTGTACATAATGTGTCAACAATTAAAATAATAGGTATTTTTTTTCTAGTTAAAAAGAACTGATCTTATTTTTTTTATTCAAAAAGATAACTTCCTCAAAAATGGACAAGTAGATTTTGTGCAGCAAAAAATAAAAATATGTACTGTTTTCGGTTCAAATAAGGGTCTTCCTGTAGATTTGTATGGTCTAATATGTTTCCTTGACATAACTGTATAAAAAAAAGTGTTCCTTTTTGATTATTGTAATTTTGACATTTCTCGACGTTTTGAGGTCCCTTTAGTGGAAATAAAAGCATTTTGGGAAGGTGTCTGTGCGTGTGTACCTACGTTCGTACGTTCGCGACGTTTTTTGCTGTCCATAGCTCAAGAATCAGAAGAGATATCGACTTCAAATTTTGTTATACAGATAAAAATGTAGAAAGATGCTGAAAGGAATCTCAAGAAAATTGCGTGGGTGGTTTTTTTTACAAAAGCTTAAAAAAACAAGCTTAAACTACTGTCTTAATAATATTGAATGATCAACAAATTCATTACTTTTTATATTTAAACAGACTCTTTAGATACATGAGCAGGTTCGAGCGATCCAGTCGTGCATTTCAATTGTTTTGCTTTTCGTCCAGTTTTTTCAAAGTTTTTTTTTTCAAGTATCTTAGTCTTGACATTCTTGAATCAGACTGTGATGCAACCCAACATTATAATCTACCATTATTGTGTGTCTGATTTAAAAAAAAATGCTCGGATGCGGCCCACACTGATTACTTCCCATCCCGTTAGTTTAATTATTTTTACAAATTTTAAAATAATCAATAATATTTAATATATGGAAATAGTTTAGTTTGAAAATCTAGTTTTGTTAAATAGATTTTTAGTCGAAAATAAATTTTTATCAATTTTAGTAGCATTTCTTAAATTTTTACAAATTGTATGAATGAAATTAATTTGAGAGATATCAAGAAACGTACACCATTTTTACCAAATTTGCGTACTATTTCTTGCAGATTTTTTTTTATGACGGACTGTTAGATTTTAATAAAAAAAACTGCTAATTATCGAAAACAATATTTTCTGTGAAATAAGAAAGAGTATTGAGTCGAAAATCAAATTTTACCAAATTTTATTAATTTTCTTGTTTAGGTTTTTATTTTTTTTTTTTAAAATTGTCAATTTGATTTCTCTCAAAATTTTTCAGAATGTTGAAAACAATATTCCTTATAAATTAAAATTGATTGGAAACCATGATCTCAAATTTTTGAAAAGATATTTGAGTCGAAAATCAATTTTACCAACTTTTATTGAGTTGTCTTTTAATTTTTTATTTTTTGTAAAAAAAAACTGTCAATTCGATTTTTCTCAAAATTTTACTGAATGTTGACAACAATGTTTTTTAAAATTAAAAAGTAGTTTGAAGCCAATATCTCAAAGTTTTGAAAAGATATTTGAGTCGAAATTCAATTTTTAAAAACTTTGAGTAATGTTTTCTAAGGTTTTTATTTTTTATAAAAAAAACTGTCGATTAGATTTTTTCTCAAAATTTTACCAGATGTTAAAAACTTTATTTTTCGTTGCACAAAATTGGTTTGGAGATAAAATAATTTATTATTCGTAAAATTTTCGGTGACAAATTTTTGTTTTTTTTTTTTTTTTTTTTTTGATTTATAAAAAAAACCTTTAATTGGATTGTTTTTTAATTTATTTGAAGTCGATATCTCTTCTGGTTTTGAGCTATGGACAACGAGAAAAACGTCGCGAACGTACGATCGTACGAACGTACGTACACACGAACGCACAGACATCTTTCTAAAAATCTTTTATTTCGACTCGACAAAATTTTCAATTTGACAAATCGGACCCATTACAATAACTTTCTATGGGAAGTTAAAATTAGAAAACACAGAAACCAAATCATCTGTACATTCACTTGCCCCTACACTGACTGACAAAATTTATCGTACGATATGCTAAGTTCTTATAGCATCTCTGCATTTAAAAAAAATGAATTTGTTATAGTGTCTTCATAAGACTTTTTCAATGACATAAAATTACCGTTATATTTTTTCTCTCTCCATATTTTACTACTCAAGTTATAAATAAAAAGAGTAAAATGTGGTCCAGTCAAAGAGACAAAAATCATCGTACGATAATTATTCCCGTTAGTTTATATGCTTTTTTATGTTACAATCAGTGCGAAAATTACATCATTCGTTAGTCAGTACTTGTCGAGTTACAATCCATACTTTAAAAGGGATAATGTCAGCTTCTAGACAAAGAAAAGAAACAACTGAAAATTTTCGCCAAGTGGTTGTAAATTTGCATACCAAAGAAGGTAAATCATTGGCAGAAATTGGACGCATCGTTGAAAAACCCAAATCTACAATACAACACATCATCGAAACGTACAAAAAAACCAAAAGTGTCAAATACTCGCGAAGGACAGGTCGCCCACGCAAACTTAACGAGAGGGATGAAAGGCTGATCATTAATACTATCCGGAAAAACCCAAAAACTAACTGTCCCACCATTCAAGAAGTAGTCTCGGAGAGATGTAGCACAAGCGTCTGCGCGCGAACAATTGGAAGAACTCTGAACAGATACGGTTATTTTGCAAGAATTCCAAGAAAAAAGCCTTTAATAAGTGAACCAAACAAAGAAAAACGTATAAACTTTGCCACTTTACGCCAAGACGAAGATTTAGAGTTCTGGAAAAAAGTGTTGTTCACTGATGAGAGCAAATTTAATATTTTTGGTCACGACGGTCCTTCAAAAGTTTGGCGAAAAAATGGCACCGCAATAGAGGCTCAACATCTCCGAAAAACTGTGAAACACGGTGGAGGACACGTTATGGTGTGGGGCAGTATGGCTTGGTCAGGAGTAGGAAAACTGGTGTTTATCGATGGAAACATGGACCAGAACATGTATCTGGACATACTTAAAGAAAACTTGCAACCTTCAGTCGAAGTTTTGAAACTGGGTCACAGCTGGACTTTTCAACAGGATAATGATCCTAAACACACCGCACGAAAAGTAAAGGATTGGATGTTGTATTATGCTCCCAGGCAATTATATTCTCCACCACAGAGCCCAGACTTGAACCCGATTGAGCATTTGTGGGATTATCTGGAAAAGCAATTGAAAAAACATTCGATAACGTCAAAACATGCTTTAAAGCAAGCTCTTCAAATAGAATGGGATCGTGTACCTGTTGAGTACACCCGGAAGCTTGTCTTTTCTATGCCGCGTCGACTAGAAGCTGTCTTACGGTCGAATGGAGGCCCTACAAAATATTAAATCCTCGTTTTATTTCAAATGCAGCAGTGCAAAATAATTCGTACGATGAATTTTGTCGTTTTGTTAAATCACATTATTTTTGTTTTTGCAATTGTTTAAAAAAATAAAACAATTATTTTTGTATTTTAATATCTAAACATTGTTTTTCTACATGTTGTTTCCTAAATTAAAGTCATTACTTTTGCAGACCGACTTTACATGATAAAAACTAGTTTTTAAGTGTCGTACGATGAATTGTGTTGGTCTGTGTACTTGCCCACACAATATTTTCATACAGCAATACACAAGCAACTTCTTCTTTTCTCCTTACCGGACACCTAACAATCGACATTACAAAAAAAATAAACAAAAAAAAACCAACATTATCACCTCTTTATTCTTTTACGCACCAAAACGGGTATAAAAAAAAAGATATAAATTTGTTTGCAACGGATCAAACTTTGTTTTTGTATTCGTTGGCAAACAAAATGACAAATGAGAAGAGAAAAGTTTCTAAAACGAAAAAAAAAATATGCAAGGCAAAAAGAGCTTTCTCAGCTTTATTTTTAAAAGCTCTTGTCTGTTAAGGCTTGTCTGTTAAGAGAAAAAAATGTTTCATTTTTTCCTGCTGGGATGAGACATCTGTATAAATTTATTATCTGTGCTTTTAGTTTGAAAAGCTTTTATTGTAATTAACGAAAGAATGTTTTAGCACAGATAATAAATTTATACAGATGTCTCATCCCAGCAGGAAAAAATGAAACATATTTTTCTCTTAACAGACAAGGCTTAACAGACAAGAGCTTTTAAAAATAAAGCTGAGAAAGCTCTTTTTGCCTTGCTATTTTTTTTCGTTTTAGAAACTTTTCTCTTCTCATTTGTCATTTTGTTTGCCAACGAATACAAAAACAAAGTTTGGTCGGTTGCAAACAAATGTATATTTTTTTTATGCGCGTTTTGGTGCGTAAAAGAAGAAAGGGGTGATAATGTTGGATCTTTTTTTGTTTATTTTTTTGTGAATGTCGATTGTTAGGTGTCCGGTAAGGAGAATAGAAGAAGTTGCTTGTGTATTGCTATATGAAAATATTGTGTGGGCAAGAAGGGGCAAGTGAATGTGCAGATGATTTGGTTTCTGTGTTTTACGTTCGTAGGTACGATTGTACGATCGTACGTTCGCGACGTTTTTCTCGTCGTCCATAGCTCAAAATCAGAAGAGATATCGACTTCAAATAAATTTTGTTATACAGATGAAAATATATTTTTTGAAAAAAATCCAATTAAAGGTTTTTTTATAAATCAAAAAAAAAAAAACTAAACAAAAATTAGTCACCTCGAAAATTTTACGAATACAAAATTATTTTATCTCCACACCAATTTTGTGCAACGAAAAATAAAGTTTTTAACATCTGGTAAAATTTTGAGAAAAATCTAACTGACAGTTTTTTTTTATATATTATAAAAAATAAAAACCTGAGAAAACATTACTCAAAGTTTTTAAAAATTGCATTTCGACTCAAATATCTTTTCAAAACTTTTAGATATTTGCTTTAAACTACTTTTTAATTTAAAAAAATATTGTTGTCAACATTCAGTAAAATTTTGAGAAAAATCGAATTGACAGTTTTTTTTTACAAAAAATAAAAACCTAAACAAGAAAATTAATAAAATTTGGTAAAATTTGATTTTCGACTCAAAACAATTTTGAGAAAAATAGAACTGAAAGTTTAAAAAAAATGTTAAAACCTAACAGGAAATTTGGTAAAAATGGTGTTCGTTTCTTGATATCTCTCAAATTAATTTCATTCATCCAATTTGTAAAAATTTAAGATATGCTACTAAAATTGATACAAATTGTTTTCGATTAAAAATCTATTTAACAAAACTAGATTTTCAAACTAAACTATTTCCTTATATTAAATATTGTTGGTTATTTTAAAATTTGTAAAAGTAAATAAACTAACGGGATGTGGGCCGCATCCGAGCCTTTTTTTTAATATCTGACAGACAATAATGGTAGATTATAAGGTTGGGTTGCATCACAGTCTGATTCAAGAATGTCAAGACTAAGATACTTGAAAAAAAAACTTTGAAAAAACTGGACGAAAAGCAAAACAATTGAAATGCACGACTGGATCGCACGAACCTGCTCATGTATCCAAAGAGCCTGTTTAAATATAAAAAGTAATGAATTTGTTGATCATTAAATATTGTTAAGAAAGTAAAATGGCTTGTGCAGAAAAAAAATCGGTTCATTAGTTCTAGAGAAAACTTAAAAACAAAATAACGGTTCTTTTCTGGAGAAATACAAAAATATGACAAATCAAAAATCTAAAATAAACATGTTACAGAAAATAAGTCGACTTAAAAAGAGTAAAAAAAGGCTTTGGTCTGATGAAAAGAATTCTCTCGAAAGAGAAATCGATTTAATGGAAGGTATAAATCAAAACACCAAGACTTTTGTGAAACTTATTTTATCGCAAACTTTCGTCCTGCGGTTTCAACTATCTCAGAGATCAACCAGGATTACACTTGCCCCATCCATCTTCCTTATATAGACGTTACAATATATAATACCTATACAATTTCATTGAAGTCTCTAGCGTTATTGGTTCGTAAGATATTTAGGGTTAACCAAAATGTTCGCCTTTTGTTTTAACTGCTATTGTAAAAAAAAACCACCCACGCAATTTTCTTGAGATTCATTTCAGCATCTTTCTACATTATTATCTGTATAACAAAATTTGCAGTCGATATCTCTTCTGGTTCTTGAGCTATGGACATCAAAAACAAGTCGCGAACGTACGAACGTAGGTACACACGCACAGACATTTTCCCAAAATGCTTTTATTTCCACTATATGGACCTTAAAACGTCGAGAAATGTCAACATTTTCAATTCGACAAATCGGACCCATTACAAAAATCAAAAAGGAACACGTTTTTTTATACAGTTATGTCAAGGAAACATACAAATCAGACAATACAAATCTACAGGAAGACCCTTATTTGAACAGAAAACAGTACATATTTTATTTTTTGCTGCACAAAATCTACTTGTCCATTTTTGAGGAAGTTATCTTTTTGAATAAAAAATAAGATCAGTTCTTTTTAAACTAGAAAACAAATATTATTTTAATTGTTGACACATTATCAATGAGGTACATACATGTACATTGGACATATGTAGGTACCTCATTATCCAATTGACACCAGTCAACAACACTTCATTACGTTTAAAAACATATGAAACAGAAAAATGTATTTGTGGAGATTTTACAAAATTGAAGAAAAAGAAGAATTTATAAAAAAAATCCACATGAATGCACGCAACTAGCATTTACATATCCGATTATAAGAACTCGAGCTATAAAGACAACCTTGTCCTAGCTTTGTTTCTATTTCCAAAGACAACTGTAAATATTTTTTTTTTCTCGTCGTCGACAAGCGATCAATTCTCCTGCACCTATTTTCAACGCATCACCACCAGCCACACCACACCACAAAAAATCATAATAAAACAGTTTTGTTTTCATTTGTAAAGAATGATCTTGGTGTATTATGTGTTACTGTGCATATTAGGATTATGAGAGGAAAAGATAACATACAAAAATGATTTCAGATTTTTCTTTGCCTTAGTTTTCATTCATAGGAAAGAAGATGAGCAACATAGCTTTCGTGTATTCATTTAGTGAATGTGTTGAACTTTTTGAAAAAGCTCTTTTTTTGGTTGATTTCAGTTTCATATATCATTTCTCGCCATAAGGGTGAGACATCTGTATATTTATTATCTGTGGTTTTAGCTTAGAATACTCAAACTCAATTGAAAATTGTAATTGCAATGAAATATTAGGATTGGGGATGCAGAGCACATTTACTATCTTATAAGTTGAATTGCACTTGCTTTTAGAGCGTTGTAGGCCTCGTGGATTGTTTTCGCTTGGGTTTGGTTTATCCTCTTTGTGGTCTCTTGCACAAGCACAACTGAAGCACAGATAATAAATGTATATAATAGCTATATAAATTTATTATCTGTGACTGAAGTGTGTACGATTTCGGGAGGCGGAATGCCACACTGGTGTTTTAATAAATACATTTTGAATATTGGTGCAAAGTGCACATATGCGTCAAATAATATCTATGTTTTAACAAAACTTTGCATTTGAATTTTTATATTAAAATGAAAACATTTTTTAACATAAGAATATGATTTCCTTGATCAGAAATAACACTAGGGGCTACGTAGCCAAGGGTTTTACAAAATGAGTTTAATTTTTACTCCGACGCAGCGTTACCACTTCGCGTATAAAAGTGGAAGTAGATTTGAGGAAAAAAGCGAAAAATGGAAGTAGATGTCAAGAATCATAAATGAACCTTTTTTTTGCATTATTTGAATGAAAGAATTAGAACTTGTTATTAGACGTCTTGCATTTCAATTTTGTAAAGCAACGATGACCCATTTTCAAGACTTTTATAAATCTATCTGTTTGTTTTGGGAAAATTCGAATTATCGATTTTAGACCGTACAAATATATACTGGGACTACTGTTATTTTTAGTTTGAAACAAATCAAGAACCAGACTTCTTTACCATCGTAATGCCATGTTTAATTAAAATCTCGAGTTCGAATTTATTTTTACGAATACAGAACATGCTATACAGTTCCTTTATGTAGCAAGATAAAAAAGAATCTCACCACAAATGCAAAGACTCAATCAATTTTTAATTCTCTTGCATTTGTATGAACATTTTGAGACTACATACAAGAATTATAAAGAGTAAAAAGAAGTAGATTCAGTCTATTTTTATTATGGCTGAAACACTAACACGCTTCAGCTTCGGCTTCAACTGCGTTACGTTGGGCCTGCTTCGAGGTTGCTTTGAATGACACTTCCAATATAACATTTCTAAAATGGTACTTCTGTCATTAGCAGCTGTTATTGTATTCAAAATAAAAAAAATGAGTTTTGCAATTGAAAAAATTAAATTCATCGCGGAAGTAGCTAACGCAGCCTACAATAACCAATGTGAATCACTCTAAAAGCAAAAGTATTTTGTTGTTGACTGTTTACAGCTGTTGAGCTGTCAGACAAAGTAAATGTTCAGAAAATTTAAACTAGAGCTTCCGTTTGGAGTCACATTACGTAACATTATTAGATTTCAATATTTTGGCGATGGTGCGCAGTAGATTTGATTTGTGTTGATCTACTTCTACTTCAATTGAAGTAAAGTATTAACGATGCAGTCCAACGTAGTGTAAAATGTTCAATAACAAGGTTAGTACACACTAATTTTCACAATCAACTGCTCGGTATAGACTCAAGAATTCCACACAGATTTTCACAATCAGCTGCTCGGTAAAGACTCAAGAAATCAAAATCAAATAAATCGTTCAGTATTTAAATACAAGTGTATTTATTTATTATTTATATTTAATATTTGGTATTATTGAATTTAAAAACAAAATTAAATATTTAAAATGCTCACAAAACAAATGTTTCTTATTTTATATATGTAAATATTTGTATTTGTCATTAATATGACAGTTTCATATTGACTTGCTATGTAGTGCAATTTTGAATCATTATTTAACGATGCATCCAACATTTTTATGAAACACCCTGCGAAATAAGAGGCACATATATAAAAGGTCTATAGGAAGAATATGCTTGAACTCCAAAGTTTATGTTTCAAAGCTTTTTGAAAGTTCATCAGACGCTACGAGTAGTTTATAGAGGATAGGAGAAGATTTGTTAAGAACGGGGTTGATAGATGTATTGGTACACTTATAATAGCACACGTTTTTTTGTGTTTGATTTTGTGCTTTCGACATTTAAAGATTTTAAAAATAAAAACTTTATATGGCCATTCCTTGTTGTGGAAATTGAAAATACAAGTTTTAGAGTATTAAACCAATGACTACACAAATAAGACGATAATTTTGCCAGAGCTTTGGATTCTGCATATGAAGTTAACCCCACCAAACTGTATAGAAGATTTTTCATTTTGTTTTATAATAGAAAATAAATAACGCAGCTTAAAGACTTTTCAACATTTATTTTTTATTTACCCATTTATCGAGTCCGTTGAAAAGAGTCTAGTCTTATAGCTTATTATTACAATATTACTCAAAAATTTTTGTCAAAAACTATCTCCAAATTTTTAACCAAATCAAGCGAACTCTTTTTGTCTTTAGGAAAGATGACAGACATAAAATGTATGTACTTACATTTGTTCCTTTCGAAAACCATTGTCTTATATCTTGTAACTTTTCAAAACTCCATAGGGGAGTTATTGCTTGTGTTCTCTTATACATACTTAGGTTTTTCTTGAAAGTTGATAGTACTTTTGTTAAGTATTGCAAAGGAATTTATAACGGTTTTTGAATTACCTAATTATTATCAGTTTCTCAAAAAATTAGAATACATTTTCCTTAAATATTCATTGAGAAATAAAATATCAGCTGTCGGAAAATATCAAGTAAGAGTATAATTCATCTAAAAACGGCTTAGAAGCACCACTCATTTTATACCTACAATGGTTGCCACTTGAAAAAAATTTGTGTGACCAAAGCTGAAAATAAAAATGACCAATCGTACCAAAAAAGTACCAACATAATTTTTGTCCGCAAAGATTTTTACTTCACATAGGAAGTAATTGTAATCGGTCCGATTGGTCGAATTGAAAATTTTGACATTTCTCGACGTTTCAATGTTTCTATAGTGTAAATAAAAGATTTTTAGTGGAATATCTGTGCGTGCGTGTGTGCGTACATTCGTGCGTCCGTAAGTTAAGGAAGTTTTTTCGTTGTCCATTGCTCAAGAACCAGTAGAGAAATTTTTGTTACCCAGATAATAATCCAAAAGGATACAGAAAGGACTCTCAAAAAATTAAGTCGGTATTTTCTTAACCGCAGCATTGAACAAAAAATTGGTGAGCCCAAAATAACTCACGAACCAATAACGCTAGCGACTTGGAATTAATTTTATATCATAAAATATATTGTAACGTGATAATAAACAAGTATTTTTTTTTGGAAAACCCCAATTTACGGTTTTTTCTTATAAATAAAAAAAAACTGACAAACAAATAATTGACACCTCGAATATTTAACGAACAAAAAATGGTTATATCTCTGAAATAATTGTATGCAACAAAGAATAACGTTTTTGACATCTGGTCAAATTTTAAGAAAAAACGAGTTTATAATTTTTTTTTATCAAATATAAGAGCATAAGAAAAAACATTGGTGAAAATGTACTTTTGACTCAAATATCTTTTCAAAAATTAAAAAAAATATTGGCTTCAAACTTATTTTATCTGAAAGAAAATATTGTTTTCGACATTCCGTATTTTTTTTTATAAAAATCCAACAGTCAGTTTTTTCATTAAAAAATTTAATTTACAAAAAGTAGTACGTAATTACTACTAAAATTGGTTTTCGACTTAACATATTCGTTAACAAAAAAAGATTTTGAAATCAAAATATTGTTGGTAATTTCTTAATTTGTTAGAATAATTCAACGGACAACTTTTTAAACAAAACACGAAAGCTTACAAACCATTTAAAGAAAGACAAATCGGCAGATGGGAAGTTATCAGTGTGGGTCGCATCCCAGCCTCTTTTTTTATCACATTATGTCAAGGGATCAAATATTTACGAAAATATTTTTGCCAACGAACGCTATGGTTGTTTTTCTCATCTTGAAACTATTTTGCCAGGATTATATTATAAATGGTATCAAAATTGAGCCTACCTTCAGTTTTAATCAAAGTTAATTAAAAAACTTTCCACTTAGCAGCAGCTGTGCTTTGAGAAAGTAACATCAAGTTAGAAACGAACATACCTAAATTTCGAAAACAATATTCAATTGAACCGTTTTTATGATAACAACCTTTTCCGAAAATGTCTAACATGTCCATTTTATCCGTAAGATTATGATCTTGAGATGTGATGATTTTGAGATGTTGAGCCATTTGTCAATAAATTGTGAAATGAATGCATTCAATTATAGTGCATTTTTTATGGAGTGCGTTCAATAAAATACATTTATGTACAGTTTACAAATGAAAAGTACTTTAGACTTGCATTTTATTATTGAGAATAGAGTCGATTTTGTTTTTTGAATTTCTTCAAAAAGGGACCAAATGGAATAAGAAACGAACATGCGGCCAAGTAAGAAAATTATGATTAAATTCGGTTGTAAACGACATCTGATAATTCTCTCCACGTCGATCAATTAATAGTAAATATTAAATTACATTGTATAAATGAACTTTTTCTTATTGTTTCTAACATTCCACCAAGTAGCTCATTTGATTTATATAAAGCTCACATTGAAAATTGTAAATTTATTCTAAAAAGCCGAAAAGAAAATCAAAAAGTTATTATTGTAGGTGATTTTAATTTGCCGAATGTTAAGTGGATTTTTGATCCTGATGATAAAATACTTGTTCCATTTAATGTTGTATTTAATCATGATTGTGAAGTTGTGGATACTTTTGCGCAATTTGATCTTAGGCAACTAAATCATTTTCATAATTCTTTTAACAATGTGCTTGATTTGGTTTTGGTTGATTCAGATTTGTGCGTTAGTATAAACAACTGTATGGTTTCTCTTTTTCCTAACACAATTCATCATGTCGCATTCAGTTTGCATGTATAGAATTTTATGAGTATTTTTCAGCTGAAACTCTCGGTTCTAAATTTAAATATAATTTTGCTAAATCGAATTATGATTCAATCAATAGTCTTCTCAATGAAAATGATTGGCATGCATTATTTGTTGGTGCAAATTTTGAGAAGTGCTACGATTCTTTTTTAAAAATTGTGCATGATGCAATTGCAATACAACACCTAAAATTAAAATGAAAAGCTTTTCAAAACCAGTTTGGTTTAATAAAAGATTAATAAATCTTAATAATAAAAAAATAAAGTTTATAAGCATTTTCGCAAATCAAACAATGACCGTGATCTTTACAAACAATATCGGTTATTGCAAAAGAATTTTGATACTTTAAATAAATTTCTTTACAATCAATATCTTTTATCTGTTGAAAGTGATTTAAAATCTAATAGTAAAAGTTTTTGGAAATTTATAAATACGAAAAAAACAATCAAATGGCATTCCTAATCTAATGCGTCACGATGGAATATCATCTTCGGATCTTAAAGTAGTTTGTAACTTTTTTGGTAAACATTTTCAATCCGTTTATTTAGATAGTAATCCAAATCCAAATAAAAATCTCGATAATCAATTTAACGGTATTGATAGTTGTCTGAATATTGGAAGTTTACATTTTTCAATTGAGGAAATTGAAAAAGCTTTATCAGCGGTCAAAGTAGACACAAGACTTGATATAGATGGAATTGCACCTATTATTTTACAGAAATGTTCAATAGTATTTGCTGTTCCTTTACAAATATTTTTTAATCGATCTCTTGAAAGTGGTGAATTTTTAAGTACGTGGAAGCGTTCTATCATTACACCAATTTATAAATCAGGAAATAGGCAGGATGTTTCAAACTACCGCCCTATTTGCAAGATCTCTACCGTTCCAAAAATTTTTGAAAAATTGGTTTATGAAAAATTAACTTCAATGGTAAAACATGTTATCTCTCCCTGTCAACATGGGTTTCTCGCTGGTAGATCTACCAGCACCAACCTAACAATTTTTTCAAACACCATTTTAAACGGGCTCGAAAAAGGTTTCCAATTCGATGTTGTTTATACAGATTTTTCCAAAGCTTTTGATAGGGTGAACCATGATATATTACTTATGAAGTTGAATAAAATTGGTTTTCATTCTAATTTGCTGAACTGGATACGGACATATTTAAAGGGTCGCATTCAGTTTGTTCGTATTAATAATTTACCTCGGGTGATCCTCACACATTGAAATGTCTTTTTTTTGCGTTTGTTAGATCTACTCTTGAGTATTGCAATACTATTTGGAGCCCTTTGTACGAAGTTCTCTTTTAGAATTGAGAAAATTGAAAACGCTTTACAAGGGTATTAGTAAAAAGGCTTCATTGGAGCATTGATATGCCTTCCTATGAAACAAGGTGTAAATTATTTGGAATCTTGTCTCTTAATATTCGTAGAAAGTTTTCTGGAGTTATGTTTATTCGTGATGTTTTAACTAATCATATTGATTGTTCGGAAATTTTGAGCTTAATTAACTTCAATGTTCCTGCGAGGATGCTTAGAAACCAAAATTTATTTAACATTCCATTCCACAGAACAAATTATGCTGCTAATGAACCATTGACCAGGTGCTTAAAAGAATCCAATTCTGTTTGCGATATGATCGACTTTTGTCTTGGTAGATTTTCATTTAAAAACAATTTACTCGTTATTTTGAGAAACCTTAATGGTGGAAATGTTTAATATATATTTATTTATTTATTTATTGTTTTTTATTCATTATTGATTTTGTACGTATGTTATAATTAATTTATTATCGAGTAATCACTAAAGCATTGTAACTTTGTTTGATGAAATAAACACTAAACTAAACGACACAAATTGGCAACCATGCCTACAAGTATTGTCTTCCTTATTATGTTTGTCTTGTAAGAAATTTTCAAGGCTATTTCTAATCCTTTCTTCTATCTCGTTGATCCAAACAGATTCAGGATATTGCGTTGATATAAAATCAACCGATATTGGAGAGAGTTCTTCCAATGTTCACCATTTGAACTATTAAGCCTCTTTCATTTATTTTTTTTCTTGCACGTACTTTGTAAAGATGATTGAATTTATTAAGAAGATTCGATTTTGTCAATAAGATTTTATATAAGCAACTAATTGTATCAAAAAAGTAAAAAAACATGCAAAGTAATTCCAAATCGTTTTAGGTTTTCTTGAATTCTAAAAGGAAATATATAGTCTTTGCCACAAAGTATGGAACTTGAAAGAAAAACTTTTAATAACAAAGAAGAATCTTGTAACTTCTTAGCAAAGTTCTTCCAAAAATCCTATAATAGTGATAAAATTTGCAATATTCCCATAAATTTAATATTACCAAAAAAGAGATTCTAAAGGGTTTGTTTTATAGAACTGAAAAAGTCATCATCTTGACTATTTTGGTAGTCAAATCGACTATTAAATAGTCAAATTTCAGCCAACGACTGCAATAGTAAATAGCACAACTTTCGGTTGTCAATTTTATAACACAACATTTTTGTATAACTTGGTATTCTATCTGACAACTGCAATAGTCAATACAACAACTTTGGTTGAAAGAAATTTAAACTTTGTTTGACTTCGGCGCTAGTCAGTATGACAACTGCGGTTGTCAATATGATCACTGCGGTATTCAATAAGACATTTTTTTGGAAATAGAAATCTAGTTTCACTACCGGATGGTCTATAAAACAAGTTTCGATAGTCAATTTTTGTAGTCAATATGATCACCAAAATTTTTTTATTGGCTACTTCTGTTGGTTGTCATGTTGACTCCCCAAAGTTGGTAATTGAAAATTTGTCTATGGACTATCAGGTAGTCAATTTTTAAAATAAATTTGTTATGTGGACTATTTTGGTAAATTTCAAGTTGACTATCGACGATTGTCAAAAGGTACATTTGTTTTCTGTTTTAATATTGATACATAGGTATATAGAAAAAAACCCAGAGTTTCGTTTAATGTTCCCTTGTCTTCGAGTTATCCACAATTTTTGCTGATGAATGGAAAATATTTTGTATAGATCCAATTTTCAAAAACATACCTACTTAAACATTTATTCACATCGGGTCCGGAAAGCCATTTTGGGACCACTGTTAAAGATTCGTCATTTTTTCCAGCGATTCTTCAGTCATGAAAAACTGCTGTTGTTTAATGTATGCTGACGATTTCAAAGTGTTTTTGAAAATACAGGAAAACGTAAAAAATTGCCAAATGGTGTAGTAATATAGCAAAATCTTAAGTATACATATAATAATGATCATACAATTCTTGAATGGGTTGTATCTATGACTTTAAATTTTTCGGTTTCTCAAGGAAATTCGAATTTTAAATGATAACCAAAATCCATATAAATTAAATACTTTTTGTATGTCTTTACAGTTGTGTCGTTTGGTGACCAGGAAACCGGATTAAAAAAAATCCAAGAACACTTTACGAGATATGCTTTGAGAAAATTAAATTGAGTTAGACCATAATTCTAGATGTCTACTGATCGATATGAAAATATTTAAAGATCGGAGGAGAAATAAATGCGTTCTTTTTATAAAAGATATTTTAGATAAACAAATAACTAATAAAAAAATACTTTTGATACCAATTATTTCTGATTTGTGCTGTAAATTGTATATTAGTCAAAAATTGAAAATTTATGTTTGACCAACTTCCTTGCAACCAATCTAATGGTAAGAAAATATTTGTTAAACAAAGTTCTGGTACATCTATTAATCCATGAAGAACTTTCGGGGATAAGCGCTTAGAAACGAACGAACATTTGTTTTTTCTTGTTTGTACACTCAAAGCTAAGCAAACACATTTTAATATTTGCTGTTCTCACCCAAGAAATGTATCAACTTTTTATATAAGCTCTACAAACCATTCACCCAAAGATAATAATTATTGTGATTAATAGATCTCCAAAACATTCATAATTCCCACTTAAGAAAATTATTTTGCAAGCGTTGTACATAAACGGGCTGCAGCCCCTGGCGGGCAACGGTCTGACCGATCGCTCTATTTTAAAACTAATTTTAAATATCTAAAACGTATTCTGTTGCCATTTTACCCTCTGGCTGGTGCTTCGTATGATACTTGCGGGAAGTAGCGTTGTTCTTGCGTTATTCTGAATATCTAACTGTTGGAGGTTTTTAAGTATTAGAGGTATTAAATTGCTGGGCGTTCGCATCAATTCAATATTCTGTAGGCAATTATTTCCATGAAACTGAAACTGGAACATAAAAGTAAATATTTTTTTGAAAAAAGTGCTAAACTGCAAACCTTCTCCAAATGTAAGCTAGACAAAAGGAATCCAAATGATAAGAATGGTGACAAATAGAGAAGTAAATACGACGCTTGTATTTGTTTTCGAAAAAGATAACTTTTTTTAAAGATATGTTTTTTCATTCTTACGTGATAAAAGAAGGAAACAGATAATTAAACAAATGATTTAAATCAATGTTACTTTTTCTATGGTGTCTGCTTTATTAATTTTTTGAATATATAAATAAAATATTACTCAATCCATGCAACATATCCTTAACTATCCATAAGTATTAAGTATTCCAGTTTAAATGTAAGTATTAAAGAGATTACCTCTGTTTAAACCAATTTAAAAAATTCTGCGTGGACAGAATTAAAGCATTATCATCTGTAATCTTTAATAACCTTATCCAGAATGTTCTTTCTACATATTTTGCAAAACTCAATAAAGTAAAGTGCTTTTGAATACATGACTGTTTGCGAAGACTTAATTTTTATTTTTCTATCGAACTAAACCAAATTCTACAAATTGTCGAAAGCGGACTGCTTTCTCTAGGTCTAGATAATATATTCTCTATATGCTAATAAATAGTGACGAATAAAAACAATTAAACTAATTACATTTGTCTCAGTCAAATTTGTGTTTAATGAACGCGGTTAAACCTAATTGATTTCTTAACTTTCCCTTGTTAATTGGTACTAAAAATTTTCAAAATAAATCCATTTTAATTCATTTATTCATTACGTTTAATACAAACGCTAAGTTAACAAACAAAACTTATAACTAAATAAATTTAAATTTATATGGATACGTTAAACAATACTGATACAAAATATTGAACACTAAGTTAGGAATTTAAATAATTTTTGAAACTACTGGGTTTTATATTTTGACTAACAGAATTAAAAAAATATATATTTTCATTGTATATTTTTATAAACTGGTTAATTGGAATGTTAGAACAATAGTTTGATCAGTTTAAATTTGTTTCAATCCGCACTCGATTTCTTAATTTTATTAGTTTTAGCCTAAAAAAAGGTAATGCTACTCTAAGTGATCCTGAGAGAAAACGTTAGGTAAACCTTAAGACTTCTTCAAGTCTATGAATGTGATTGGAGCAATAAGAGGCCAAAATTATACAACCGCATTCAAGGAATGATGTTGTTAATGTAGTTAAAATGATCAGTGAAAGTAAATTTTGGGTCCAAAATGATGCCTAGGTGCGAGAAGTTAGAGAATTTGTCCAAGTCCATAGAGTTTGACATGTATTCTTAGTTAAGTACATTATGTTTACGCCTAAAACTCTTTCTTTTTTCACTTGTTAATATTCAACATTAAACCATTTGTATTGCACTATTCCGATAGTCAATGTACATCACCTTGCAATAATTCGCAGTCCGTTAAGGAATTGACTGTTCTAAATATTTTCACGTCAAGTATTAATGTTATCAAATTTTGTATAAACAGAAGAAATAACAACGGGCCAGAATTAACAATTCACTAATTGAAATAGTAAGTTTTGGAGACAAACCTCTAACGTCTATGAGTAAGTTAAGGATATCCAAGCAATTCCAAATAATTTGTCTTTAACTTCTAAAATTATCAGCAAACGTAGTGGACATCACTTAAGGGTGTGACTTTGTTTCTTCTTTATATGTCACGGAGGATACCCGTCAAATTTTTGTTTAGAGTCAACATAATTCAAAATATTTCGTAGATTAATCTTAAGTTCACGTTCAGTATATTTTCAATAAGCTCTTCATAAACACAACTCGAATAGTCAATAAATTAATTTCTGATTTCTTATATTCAACATCAGCACTGGCTATATTTTGCACATTAGCGTAGCTAGAGATTTTGCCTAGAGTGGACACTGAGTCAGGTGGCTGTATCAAAATGTTTGCATATGGGAATATTTTCTTTAAAGAATAAAATTTTATATATCTATGCCTAGTCTTAGTTTAGCAAAGTAAAAGTTGTGTTAAAATTACTGCCTTCATGATTATGTTTTTTCTAAAACTAACCAGTTTTTAAAAACGTAAGCACACAATATGTTTATACTTTCTGCCTTGATAGGGTTACTATGGCCTGATCCTTACAAACTTCTTCCCTAGGACTATCAGATAATGCTTGCAGCCTCTACCACAAAGGAGGGTTAGTAGATACTCTTAATTTGTGTAATCAATTCACCGGGGCCCTACTCTGTAATGCGTTTCGAAAACGAATATTTTGTATTCTCTATTTCTAAAGCGGATTAGAAATCTACTACTTACGTCTTACAAATCCGAATTCGAATGTCATCAGCGTTCGAAAACGGAAATTTTGTTTCTACACCAAGGGAGGTTACAAATTGCAATTCGAAGGTCGTTTTTAAAGGACACAAAAGAAAATTTGTGTTAACTTGTGTGAAATAGATGAAATGTAAGTAGGGAAATAATAATTATATTCGAAATTTAAGTAATTAAATTTCATTACAGTAAATCATCACCGAAAAATGTGAATAAAATCAATTTAAAACTATGGTGGAACTCGTATGACTTGAAGGAAAAAAGCATACCTTGGCAAAAGAAAAATTTGAACACAAAAAACGAAATGACTATGAAAAAAATCAGCTTAAACTTTCTAAGCTTAAATTAAAAAGAGAGATGTTGGAATTACAAAGCAGTGAAGTGTAAAAAAAGTCATTACGATAATTCTCAAGTGATAATAATAATTAAATTTTAATTTAAATTTTGTCCTCGCCTTTTTTTTGATTTTGTTTGTATTTTTGATTTTGCACATCTCATGAGAAATAATTCGAGAATAGGCAAATCTATTCTATAAATAGAAAAAGTACTAGATGATTGTTTTGTTTGATTCGAACATTTTACAGAGTACGAATTCATAAACGAATGGAATATCAGATTCGAATCGGATTGGCTTTCGAAACGCATTACGGAGTAGGGCCCCTGGTTTATTTTTTTTTTTAATTTAAACTGCTATGAAGGTAACTTACAAGTCATTCTTCTCCAACCCGCACTAATTTTGCCAAGCATGATTTATTTACTCGCATTTCTACAAATTCTTTTTTAATATAAATGCAAACATCTTTGATCTTAGCATGAATAAGAATATTCTTAAAAAAACAATAAATTAAAGTTAAATTATCAATTTGTTAATTTAATTTATATTTTATTGTGTTTGTATTTAAATCTTTTGTGTTTATGTTATTGTAGTTTACTCGTAATACTATATTCAGTAATATTCTTCAGTCGTAAAATGTACACTCATGAAAAAAAAATAGAAACAAATTTGGTTGTTACTGAACCAGATACGCATTATAACTTTTGTAGGAAATATTAACTATGTGCCCCACTGTCTATGATCGATCCCAAACGGTCCTTTGTTATGCAAAAATGTCAAAATAGCATTTGTCGCGAAATTTGTTTTCTTATTATTATTAAAACTTTTAGGATGGGCCCCAGGTTACATTCTCAAACAAGGGAAGAGAGTTGATAAAAAGTCTTAAAAAGAAGTCAAATCAATGGCGTTATTAAATCTGAACGAGTCGAAGAAGAATCCATTTTTATCGTTGGAGGGCCTCAGGAAGGAGTTAAATGCACTATACACGAGCCGGACGATTCTAAATCTACATATAATATAAAAATAAGTCGGATTTTTCTTCCTGACGCTATAGCTCCAGAACGCACGAACCGATTTCCACGGTTTTGAATTCGTTGGAAAGGCCTCGGGCTCCGTGAGGTTTATAGCAGACAAAATTGAGAAAAAATTCCAACAGAAAAAAACGGTTTCCCATAGAAAGCTATTGTTAAACTTCCGATTTGTGGAATTGATTTTTTAATTTTTTTTTTGAAGTTTCAAGGGCCTTATATTCTAAACCAACGCTTACTTTTGGGAACCTTTTTTACCCGGGCGAAAAATCACTAGATCACCATGACACAATCGCTAGAGTATTTCAGCAGAATCTGAAGGTTATGATGGATTCAGTTGTTTCAACAAATGTGTACCAAATACGAACGTGTTCGCAATGTTTGCCTTCAAGTAAATGATTGCGCTAAATCGATCGATGCACGATGCATTGAACTAAGAATTAAATCGAGAGCAATGAGCAACAATGTTGAAACATTCCAGGAATTCGTTCGAAATAATGTACCGTTGCTGAATGAACAGCAAAAACAATACGAAACATTAATGTAAGCGGTGGACAATAATACTGGTGGTCTATTCTTCCTGGATTCACCTGGAGGAACAGGAAAAACATTTGTCATTTTATTGATTTTGGCCCATTGCGGCAATTTTTCTAGATGGCGGTCGTTCTGCACATTCTGCACTTAAGTTGCCACTCACCGATCCAGTGCAATGGGAAAATTGTTGATGCAATGCAAGCTCACTGTTTGGGATGAGTGCACATTGGCACATAAGAAATCACTTGAAGCACATAACTTTACACTGAAGGTTCTTGAACGAAGTAACAACATCTAGATGATATTGTTGGCAGGCGATTTTAGGCTTTCAAACTTGCCTGAAGGCATCACTTTTGTGGAATATAGTAAAAACATTATCGCTAACCACTAATATGAGAGTTCAACTTTAAAATGATCAAAGTGCTGCACAATTATCCAAATTATTGTAAGCTGTTGGAAATGGAAAAGTGCCAGTTGATGCTACAACTAGATTAATTACTCTTACCAACGACTTTTGCCGATTTGTAAAATCTCAATTAGAAAGACTTATGCCGAATTTGATTTAGGCAACCATTATTAACGCAAAGTACGCAGGTGAAAATGTATGTATTCCTCGAATACCAATGATTCCGACTGATCTTCCGTTTGACTTCAACCGATTGCAATTTCCGGTTTGCCTTGAGTTCGCAATGACAATTAACAAGTCACAAGGCCAAACGCTTAGTGTTTGCGGGATACATTTAGAAAAGCATTATTTTTCACATGGGCAGCTATATGTTGGGTGTTCAAGAGTTGGGAAACCATCCGCTTTGTTTGTGTTAACGTCAGACCAAAAAACAAAAACATTGGTTTGCCAAAGAGCACTTCAATGAAACGGATAATTTGCGGACAAGTATAACGCTTCGATTTAGTATTTACTTTGGATTCACTTTCATGTTTTTACTTAGAGAAGTTCAAGAAAGTTACATTTCATTTTTGTAATCGAAATTAATTCATTACTGTTATGAAATGAAATACAATTTTTTCTTTTCAAATATAAAACAAAAAAAATAATTTTTCTTCATCTTTTAATCCGCAAACGAAATGTTACAAAAAATGAAGCCATATGGTAGTTCGCCGGGTTTGAGAGTAGATTTATAGAAATGAATTTGAAAATTCGGGAAAAATAAGTTCCGTTCAAAAATTAAATTGATTTTTCGAAGACGAATTTAAAGCGGCCCAATTGGAAAAATATCTTCTGGTCCGACGAAACTAAGATCATTTTATTTTATTTTTATTATCAACATAGTTAAACATGGTGGTGGAAAAATTATGCTTTGGAGATGTTTTTCGGCTCCACGTGTCTGACCACTTTATTGGATTAAGGATGTTTTGACGGCCACAAAAAAAAGAGGCTGGGATGCGACCCACACTGATAACTTCCCATCCCGTCTGTCGATTTGTCTTGCTTAAAAGTTTGTCTATATGTACTCGTATCAATTTTTACCAAATTTGCGTACTATTTTTTGTAGATTTTATTTTTTATGAAAAAATGGACTGTTGGATTTTTATATAAAAATTACTGAATATCGAAAACAATATTTTCTGTGAAATAAAATAAGTTTCAAGCCAATATTTAAAATTTTTGAAAAGATATTTGAGTCGAAAATCATTTTTTACCAACTTTTATACATTTTTTTTAGGTTTTTATTTTTTGTAAGAAAGTGGTCAATTTGATTTTTTTCAAACATTAACTGAATGTTGACAACAAGATTTTTTGAAAGATAAAAGTAAATTAAAGCCAAAATCTCAAAGTTTTGAAAAGATATTTGAGTCGAAAATCAATTTTTACCAACTTTTAGAAATTTTTTTTTAGGTTTTTATTTTTTGTAAAAAAACTGTCAATTCGATTTTTTTCAAACTTTAACTCAATGTTGACAACAAGATTTTTTGAAAGATAAAAGTAAATTAAAGCCAATATCTCAAAGTTTTGAAAAGATATTTGAGTCGAAAATCAATTTTTACCAACTTTTATAATTTTTTTTTAGGTTTTTATTTTTTGGAAAAAAACTGTCAATTCGATTTTTCTCAACATTTTTCGAAATGTTGAAGAAAATATTTCTTATAAGATAAAATAAGTGTGAAGCCTAAATTTCAAGTGTTTGAGAAGATATTTGAATCGATATTCAATTTTTACGAACTTTGAGTAATGTTTTTTTTTAGATTTTTATTTTTTAGTCAATTAGATTTTTCTCAAAATTTTATCAGATGTCAAAAACATTATTCTTCGTTGTTTAAGAGATGAAATCATATTTCAGTCGTAAAATTTTGGAGGTGACAATTTTTTTTTCAGTTTTATTGATTTTTAAAAAAAATTTAAATTGATTTTTTTTCAAAAAATATACCTGTTTGGTATCACATTACAATATATTAAATAAAATTTAATTCAAGTCTCTAGCGTTTTTGGTTCGTAAGATATTTAGGGTTAACCAAAATGTTCACCTTTTTTCAAACTGCTATGGTAAAAAAACCACCCACGCAATTTTCTTGAGAGCCCTTTCTGCATCTTTCTGCCTTATTATCTGTATAACAAAATTTATTTGAAGTCGGTATCTCTTCTGGTTCTTGAGCTATAGACGACGAAAAAAACGTCGCGAACGTACGGATGTACAAACGTACGTACACACGCACAGACATCTTTCTAAAAATCTTTTATTTCGACTCTAGGGACCTTGAAACGTCGAGAAATGTCAAAATTTTCAATTTGATAAATCGGACCCATTACAATAACTTCCTATGGGAAGTTAATAAAAATATTATGATACCATTTGCCGATAAAATTATGCCGTTAGTGTGGAAATATGTGCAGGACAATGAACCCAAACTCTCATCTCGACTTGCGAAAAATGAGTTAAATTATAGTTAGTAAGCGTACAAACTCTTTTATAGGTTCTCTATATGATATGGTTTCTCTGCATCAAGAAAGATGAATTTTAATTTTTAGGTTCTAAGTATAACTTAAGGAAATGTCAAAATTTGAATGCAGAAAATAGAAACGATCATAGAATTATTTATTGAATTCGTTAAACAAACTAATTTTAGAACTTAAGACTTATTAAATTTATTCTTAGATTTATAGGTTTACAATGCTTTAAGCAATTTGCAAAAAAAAAGCTAAACTGAAGTATTGAACAAATTTACTTTAAATGTTTTACTTTTAAAATTATCGCTTACGGAATATTCCAAAAAGTAATACTTGTGTTAAACTGAAACTAATTAGTTGAGAGGACTGTTTTTACCAGTGCTCTGCTTGATATAGGACGTAAAGGAACAGGTCCTTTAATACTTGAACGGCTATAAATAAAGTTTAATTGTTCCGAAACTGATGGTGATATGACAGACCCATTGATTAATTTTATAATAAAGATTAAAGCACAACTGAATGTACTCTCTGTGTTTAGAAAGCGATGGAAGAGTTTTGAGCGTTAGCCTAGGATTGTACGGTTGAAGTTCGAGCCTATTGGACAGGGGAAGAAACGGAGGCAGAAGCGCACGAATCTTCTTAGTACTTCTATTCTGTTTATATGGACTGAATAAAAGGGAGCCCATATTTTGCAGTCATAATGATTTGTAAAAGTTAATTTTGAGTCAAGAATAATACCTGGGTCAGAGAAAGTAGAGAGTTTAGTAAAATAAGAAGAGTCTAATTGATAATTGAGAGTCAAAACATTTTGTTTTGCGTGTAAAACACATTGGTTTACATTTGTCTATGTTTAGTAAAAGTTTATTTATAAAACACCTTTCACGAAAACTATTTAGATCATCTTGTAGGAGTAAACAGTCGTCAAGTGAGTCAATGCGTTAGAAAATTGTAGTGTCATCAGCGTAAATTAAAACAGATGAGTGTTTTATAATAGAAAGTAAGCCGTTAGCGTACAAAATAAACAGTAAGGTCCTAAGTGGCTACCTTGTGGTACGCCAGAGTTAGTATACAAATATGATGATCGCTCGTTCCTTAAAACTACGCTGTATGATCTACTATATAAGTATGACGAAAATCAATTAGAAAATTTATCGTTAAAGCCTTGGAATTTAAGTTTGGAAATTAATGTTTTATGGCACAATTTATCAAAGGCTTTACTGAAATCTGTGAAGGCACAGTCAACTTGTTTAAGTTTTTCAAGCGAATCTAAACAAAAAGAACTGAAATGAAAGAGGTTAGTGACTGTTGACTTATTTTGAACAAAACCATATTGACTGTCACAAATTATATATTTACAATTAAACGATATGATTTACAAATAATGGACTCAAATAACTTAGGGATGACGGACAGTTTTGCAATGGGACGATAATTTTGTATTTCATTTTTACTACTCTGTTTATGTATCGCTGTTATGTACGAACTCTTCCAAATTTCAGGAAGAATTAAAGATTTGAAAGATTCATTAAAAAGAATATAAAGAGGATAGGATAAATAGGATGCGCATTTTTTCAAAATATAAGGAGGTACACCATCTGGACCAGGGCTATAACAAACGTCAAGTTCTGAAGCTTTGCGATGGAATTCATCTTCAGAGATCCAAAGACTAATTGAATTCAAATGAGTGACATTTTGTGAGAGGGCCAATGGCTCAGGCGTTTGACAGGAGTTCGATACTTCGAAAGCATCTTTGAAAAAATTTGCAAACATATTTGAAATTTTTTCAGAGTCATGGCTTAGTTCGTTGTTGAAAAACGTGCAGTTTGGATAACATTCAGTATATTTCTTATTATTAACATAGCTTCAAACTTTTGTTGGGTTGTTTTTTTATGTCGGTTTCAGTATTTAAAATAAAGTCATTAAAAAGAATATCTGAATAGTCAATAAACATATTTCTTAGTTCATTGTATATTACCAAGTCATTATCAGCTTTTGTTTTATTATATTTAATCCAGGCCTTGTTTCTTTTATTTTTTAAGTTTTTTAGGCAAGAGTCAAACCATGGATAGATTTAGAAATATTGCGCGGTTTTCGCAATGGTGTGGCCTCAAAAAAAAGTTAAAGATAATGTCACAGTTCTCAAACAAATGATTCCAGTTAACTATACACCACAGGTTGAAAAGTTCATTAAGTCTGAATTTTTTAAAGTTTAATTCAAGATTTTCTTTGGAGCGATTAGGAACATTACATACATTTAAATTAAAAGAAAGGTTTAATGCTGGGTGATATCGGTCTTCTTCGACAAGTAGGGTATATCGTTGAATTTACAGCAATATCAGCGTTGAGTGTGTCCGAGAAGAAAATAAGGTCCAATATTTTGTTGAAGTTGTTGGCAATCCAATTAAATTGGCTTAGTCCACATGAGGAAAGACGGTCAATTGTCAAGAATTCGTTGGTAGAGGACATGTTAATAGGAGATAGATAGTTCTCATACGTCTGCTTAGTCCAGATCAAGTTTGGAAGATTGAAATCTCCTAATAATAGTAGCTCGTCTTGTGGCTCAATTTGATAGTTTATTTTGTCTATGCAATTAATTAAGTTTTCATAAACGTCTGTCTCAATTTTAACTTTTATGCAAATCATTTTTACATCAGATTGATGAAAGTCGTGAACCAAATTCAAGCAATTTCTTTCGGCAAGCAAAAGTCCACCTCCTACAGTGTATATACTTGATAATTCGAATCGAAGAGTTCCGTATCCAAGAATGTATTGTTTTAACAAGTTTCAGTGAAAATGATTATGTCGTGTGGTAGAATGGTTATATATTTTTGTAGACCTTATTGATCTTTGTCCGAATTCCGTTGACATTTTGATAATAGATTAGAATTTTTGAAGCTGCTTGTTTGATGATGTGGCATTGGCTGGATATTGCGAAAATGGTAAGAAGATGATATTCTTGTGCTGCCTATTATATCACTAGGCCACATAGAAACGGATTTAAGAAGTCTAGAGATAGAGTCTGGCACTCTTAGTTTGAAAGATGCATATTTCGAATAGTTGCGGTGGATCAATTTTTCTACTTCCATGGTCAAGAGCACTAGTTGAAGGATTGAGTTTTAATATGAATAAAGGACGGTGACCTTCGACTACTTTTAAACCACTATATATAGGAGATATATTTCGAACTCAATGTCCATTTGTATTTATCGTAGGAATTAATGGCGCTGGTAACGATAGCAGAGTTCCTATAGATGGCGTAGTTAAAATAAGAGGAGGGCATAATGATCGGGATGATGTAAGAGCGTTTGTTAAAGGAGATTCAGTCGGTGTTGCGATAGGTTGTTGGAGGTTGGTGAAGGGTGTATCAACACTGTTTCTTTGGATAGTAAATTGCAGCGAGAAGTTAAAATTAATAATGAAACTGGAGTTGATCAGCAATTTTGGTTTTCTGGCTCAGATAAAAGAACATTGAATACTTTCAGTTTATTTTCTGAATAACATTGAATAATATAGTTACATTAACCTTTCAAGCCTTGCAATTATTTGAACCTAAAATTATTAGATTGTACCTCTGGAGTTCGAGGTTCTTATATAAACTCTGCCAATCCGTCGATTGCTTTTATTGTCAGATATACCTACCTCTAGCAATAAAAAGGAAACGCAGTGAAGCATTCATTACTTGTATGATTTTCGTCTACTTGTTAAATACACAGTTTGCCTCTTAGCTAGAAAGTAGTTGGAGATGCTAAATGTGTATCAAAACGAAGCTACATTATATTTTAAAAAAAACATATAAAATGGCATGCCCTGTAAAGTCTGAAAAATCTCAAAAATATCCGATTCTTACACGAATATTTAAGTTTTTGTTTAATTTTTTTGTCTTCCGAAATATGCCTCTGACTGCAACATCAATCAAAAGAAATGCTCCAAGGGTTGATTTTCCTTACAATGCCTTCAACTTGTATTTACTGCGATTGCGCTTTTTTATTCAGAGGTTCATGCTTAAAAAAAAAACAATAACCTATATTTGGAAACCACCATAATGGTAAGGGTGGAGCTTAGTAAGCAAAACTTACTGGAATTGTAATTCAGAGGTTGCGCATATCCATCTTTCCAATGTGATTTCCAGTCTTCAAAGGATCCCTTTACCCCTGATTTTTTTTTCAATATCAATGTAGATATATGTACTTTGCATACATACGTGTTTTATTTGGTAGATTTATTTCCCCGATGTTAAAAATGATGGCTGCACAGCAACCCTTAAAACTTAACTCCTTCTCTAAGTTTAGCAATCATTAGTAGGTGAGTAGAGGTACCTTTTACCTTTGATCCATGCAAAGGACACTTTTTTCATCCTTTCTTTTTATTTATTGTTCACGGTGAAAATTTTAAAATATAGTTTCAAAAATGTGGAAACTTCTATACACTATCATATGTAACAACAGAAAAATATATGTAGGAAGGTATGTAACTTATGAAAATGTTTTCGGTTATTCTAAACTATAGTCTTACATTTTTGAAGGGATCATTTATATTTTTTTTTATTTTTAATGATTCTTAGTATTGTATTGATAAATCAGAAAAAGGTGAACAATTTAAATGAAGCCTTTGTCATTAGGGTCATTCATTTCGTAGTTTCTAGTTGATAGCTCTGGAATTTGACTCCTGTCAAACCTAGCTTTTTATATAAAACCTATATAATATTATAACGTAATTCTTGTACATAACAGCAATGAGCGTTTGAGATTTTATATTCAAAGTTTGTGTAAAAAAGTCTTCACGAGGTAATTTCATTGTAGCCACTAGATGTCACCCGTAGTGTCTCCGCAATGAAAGTACCTACTATAGGTTTTAAGTATACGGCTGTCATTTGAAGTGTCATAATATTAGTCGAATGTTTGTTATTTGCGATAAAGTATTGCTTATCAATCGAACAACGCGTTAAAAGTTATGAAAACTTCTGCTGCTGCTGTAAGTGAAAATTTTTCTGATGATTCGCAGCGTGTCGTAAAATTATTTCCCGAGTTTTAAACACCTTTATAAGCAACATTACTTAAATTATGGCAAAGACACCTCCCAAAATTTGGGAACAAGTTGTTAAGAACTTCCTCAAAAGAATTGCGAATTTTCTTGAGGCTGCCATTTGAATGGTATTTTTTTTACACTTCCTACATAAACTCAAAACTAAATTATATTGAAAAGATTTATAAGTAATTCTTTCGTAGCATATGAAATCGTACCCGTTCAATTGCTGAGCTCGCACAATATGCACTGTCTGCTAGCTTGAATGCTTGGTAGTATTTATTACCTCAGTTGAATATTACCTGACTTGAATCAGCTTTTCCTGCAAACATGAGATCCTGTCATGCAACGTGGCTTTTTATTTTCTCTTCTGTTGATGTTAAGTTCGTTTTCCATTGAATCTCCAGCTTCGAAAAATTAAGCATTTTCTTGGTTCTGAAAACTTGTCCGTGATTTTATTTCATCAGTTCTAATAGTTTCTTCAGTATATTTTTCACCGTCTTCGTTCTAAGAGCCCTGTTCGTTCATTTTCTTCATTATATGTTTCACCGTCTGCATTATGAAAAACAAGCTTAACACTGTTGTCATCGTCTTAAATATCTTTGATCTCTTTTAGGAATCTTCAGTTTAAGCATTGCCAACTACTTATGGCTTGAAAATTACTTCATGGCTGCCTGCAGTTTGAAGATAACTGTGTCCCAAAAGGCTTCGTCCTTGCTTACATGGTCATCACGAGCAAATGTTATCCTTGCAATTCTGTTCTTTGCACTAATATACGGCTATTTCCGGGCATTTCTTCCACTGAAATCTGACACTCGCAGGATTCGACGGATGGCTTCTGCACTGCTCTTTTTATTTAAATACTTTCAGCTTCCTGGGCTAGCTTCACTGCACTTAAAGTTGGATCTTCCTTCACTTTACGAACAATCCAACGACAATCGCTTGCAGAGAAAATTTTGTTTGGAGCCGTTCTTCCCTTGTTTACCACTCGATGTTCCTGAACATAGCGTTGAACCGTAGATGGACTTATTTTTAACATTACGCCAATTTTTCTTTGGCTTCTCACGTCTTTAAAGTGTTTAATTACTTACTCAATGCTAGTACGTCGTCCCATTTAAAAAAACAACAATCTCAAAAGAAATGCCATAAACAACTGAAACGAGCTTAGGAAAACTCGCCTACTAGGATTTTATTTGATAAAGAAGACAAAACCGTTAATTTTTTATTTTTAAAAGTGAGTTGAGTGCATCATATAAGCTGTGACTTTGTTTTGCCATCACTTTTTCAAAACGAAAAAAATTTGATGTACCGTTCAACATGTTTATGAATAGTAATGACTTGATAGAATGTTCTACATAGTTAAAAAGTGTTTTACCATTTTGAATGAACCTTAAGCTTTTTTTTCATAAAAAAGGAACTGCATCATTAAAGCTGAGAGGCACTGCAAACTTTTTACGAATGTCCTTTGGTATTGGCCCTGGGTGACTGTTGTATTAAATGCCTCAGCCCACAGACATTTTGGCGATTCTTATACTTCTGGTTGTTCTGTTATTTAAATTAGCTTTTTTGGCGTAGAAGGAGGTACAATATATCCCTTTATGCCGAATTTTGACAACACTTTTCTTAACTCTTTATAGTCAAACTCTCTTTCGCCATCACATCTCAACTTTCTGTCGATGTGTCCGTTGGTTTTGGCTTCATTTAAGAAATGAAAAATGAGCCTACGAAACTTGCTAAAATTAACAAAACAAAACATAATACCGGGATCCTTTTACTGATGTTGTTTCAATTGGGCCTAGAACATCTGAATGGATGAACTCACCACCTGTTACTGATCGATCACTTCTGGACTGGACAATCTTAATATTTTGCCTCTGTTTCTCTTGTTTCGATTGCACATAACTTCTCGATCAATAAGTTTATGGTTTGTTTTTCAGCAGGAATGGTATTTCACAAATCTCTGTAATTGTAAGATTCCTTACCAAGGATTGACATGATTTACTTAATGATAAAGCTCGACACTTAAAACTAAAAAAAACGAAACGAAACAACGAAATTTTAAAACGAAATGAGTTTTCATATAACGGGTCGAAAACGACCTTAATGAAAGAAAACACACAAAACCTAAAACTGTCCATTTGAATAAAAATAAATAATTTTGAGAAACCTCTATGTCCGGGTTTCCCAAAGTGTGCTCCTCGGAACACTTAGTGCTCGGCGAATAATATTCAAGTGCTTCGAGGAAATATTTGAAAAAGTAAAAAATTCAAGAAGATTTTAAAAATTGATAAATTTACAAACAATACCACGAATTCAATTCATGCAAACTTTTTTTGCAGGTGCTTTTAGTGCCTGAATTTTAATTTATTTTTCGAATGAATCGCTGGCTAAGGTCTGGATCATTGACTAAAGCAAGTGAATGCTCCGCAAAAGCACCCGACCCTGTCAAAGAATCTCCATCTGACGGGTATGTCCAAACAAAATTATAACTTACGTAAAATAGTATTCCATTTAACCGCACAAAATGATTTTAATGATTTAATTTTGTTTGTTCAATTTCGGTTTTTCATATACATATTTTAGTGCGAAGAAAAATGACGCAATAAAGACAGCAGCGCGGCGGCGGCGTTAGAGATTTCTAAAGGTTTTGAGTTTGATAGTTTGTCTAGTACCTACTAGTGCCACTGTGATCAATACTACAGAAAAAAGATCAGTTAAAATGATGTACTACGAATCATATTTGAATTTTGGATTTGCTGAAACAATTGGCAACAAACCTCAATACGTAATTTGCCACAAAGTGTTTTCGAACAGTGCAATGTTTGCAGCAAAAATCAAACGTCACTTTGCAGGGATTCATCCAGATTGTAAAAACAAACTGACTGATTTCTTCAAAAGAAAGTATGCTAAACTTACTTAATATCAAACCATTATTATTTATCAATCAAAAGCAGTAAACGAAAATGTGTTGATGGCATCCTACTTGTTATAAGTTTCCGAATAGCGCAAACTGGTGAAGCCCATACCATTACTGAAAACATAATAAAGCCATGTGTTAAAGACATTGTTGAATGTTTGTTGGGTTAAAATGCCAAAAAATGTGTTGACACCGTTTCTTTGTCAAATAACACAATATCAAGACGAATCGGAGACTTGGCGGAGAATGTGAAAGCTACTTCACTTTTACTAATATGTACAAAATTTGCGCTGTAAATGGATGAATCAATGGATGTTGAAGGGTTGGCTATTTTAATAGTATTTGTGCGCTACCAATATCTACAATCCTTTCAAGAAGATCTGCTCTTCTGCAAGCCGCGCCATTGTCAACTACTACAACTGGTCGTACATTTTTTAATTTGTTTGACAATTTTTGTATTGTAAATGAGATACCTTGGGTTAACTGCGTGAAGTATGCACGGACGGGGCCAAGGCCATGCATAGAAAAAACAGGATCGAAAGCTTCTTAATGACCGACAATACGGCTTTCGTAGCAATAGGTCCACTGGTGATCTCATGGTTAATCTCACCGAACAGTGGAACAAATCTTTACATAGTTTTGGAGAAAGTGAGATTATTGCACTAGATATTTCAAAAGCATTTGATAGGGTTTAGCATCAGGCCCTCTTATCGAAAATGCATTCTCTCGGTTTTCATGAATCCCTCATGAATACCTTTCGAATCGTTCAATACAAGTTGTATTGGATGGATTCAAGTCTGACCACAAAATAAATGCTGGTGTGCCCCAGGTCTCTGTTCTATCTCCAACACTATTTCTCATATTAATTAATGATGTCTTGTCTGCAACTTCTAATCCAATACATTGTTTCGCTAACGATAGTACTCTTAGCTTTTCATATTCGTTTTCAGAATCGCATCCCTCTTCTTCGGATGTGGAACTGCAACGACAAAATATGATAAGTTCCTTAAATTCCGACCTAAACAGAATTGTACAATGGAGAATAGGAAACCACGTAGAATTTAATGCTTCGAAAACCCAATGCTGTCTTGTATCGTTAAAGCGAAATATACCTCCCTTGCCATTATCCATAAATGGCACTTGCATCGAGGAGACTGAACATCTCGATATTCTCGGTATGTGTACCACCAACCACCGCAAGATGTTTGGGTTTTATAAGGCAATGCAAGAAGTTTGTTTTCCCCTCTGATCTGGGTGTTATCTACAAGACTTATATACGTCCAAAGCTTGAGCATAACTTCCATATCTGGGCTGGTGCTCCTGCAACTTACTTAAGCTTCTTGGATAGTATTGAACGTAGAGCATTTAAATTGAAAGATGATAATATCATCATAAGTTCTTTTACTTCGCTTGAAAACCGTCATAAGGTCTCTTGTCTGAACCTCTTTTATCGTTATTTTAAAAGTTTATGCTCCAGAGCAATAGCCAGCTGTATTCCTCCCCTTAAACAGTTCAACCGTAATACTCGCTCTTCTAGGAATACTCATCAGTAAACCGTCGTCGGGCCCAACTTGGGTCGTACCGTCAAGTACAGAGATTCGTTCTTTAGCCGCACTACACGAATGCGGAATTCCCTATCACAATCTGTCTTTCCCAGCCATTGCAATATTCAGGAATTCAAAACCAATGTGCACCGACACCTCCTTTCAACTCCTTGCTCCCTTTCCTAGTACTCACACTGTGTCTACATAAAAAGCTCTTATTATATAAAAAAAATACTGAGGTTCCATTCAACGAGCATACTTTTTTACGACCATATCGTAGATACGTTGGTGCATACTTCTTACCAAATTATCTCCAGCTGCTTTGAAGGGTTCGGCATTCAAGCCATCTACTCCAGCGGATTTGTTAGAATTCAGCTTAGATATGGCAATCTCTAATTCGTCTATGTCTTTAAGACTGGGTTATTTACTTTTTAAGCCGATTCGTGTAATCTGGTTTCGCATTTTATTTTTAAGTCGTTTTTCAGATGCCATGTAAATAAATGTAAGTATAGGTACCTAATTTTTTCTTTAGAAAAAGTTTAAACATTTAATCGAAAGCAAACTCTATTTGATTTCTTAATTCAGCCATGAAAAATAAATGTATACGACATTCGTATGTACATTATAATATCTATTTATGTATCTTTCTTTTATCTATAGCACCATTACAAGACATAATGCAAAAAGAAAAAAAAATAAGCACTTGTTTCTGCAAGCCTTATCAATGAGTTCAAAAATGCAAACGTGCTCCCTCCTTTTTCAACTGCTTTTAAGAAGCAATAATTGCTACTTTAGCTGATATGGAAAGCAAACATATATTTTCAAGGTGATAAGAAGCCCTACACACTATTGCTTCGAAAAATGAACACTTTTGTAAAGCCGCCTTCTTTGTTACACGTGCAAGAGCGTAGAGATCGCTTCTTTGGAAGAATTTGTGCCTTATTTTAAAAAGATATGATAAAAAACATTTTGACACAAAATATCTGGTTCAAATTTTATTAAAGTTGTTTGACTGTTTTTTTAAAATAACTAAAATTATTACCAAATTAATAAGAAAATATGAAAATTGTAGTGCTTTGTGTTTGATTTTATTTAAATACAAAAATTTTGAAAGAACAAGAAATCTACGCTATTTATTAATTCATTTTGTAAATATTGGTTTTCTTTGTAAATAACAAACGCCGCGCCGCAGGCTTTTCCAGCAGTGTCAAAAAAGTGTTACTGATATTCATTAATCGAATATTCTGAATGTTCAAACGAAATTGTTATTTAAAATAATAGAGTTATGAAGATATGAAAATAATTTTAAAAATGTGTGTTCCTATTCTAACATAATACTGTTAAATAAAATCTTCGCAAAAGTTATTAAATATGTATTCAACTCCTATGAATAATAATTATTGTCATCATTCCCCCCAGCAAACAGGTCGAACACATGAACAAATAGTTAAAAAACTTAATTTCAGTGTTTCTGGAGAAAAAATAATTCAAACATCATCAATAAAGGAAGATGATCTTTTATTTAATAGTTTATCTGCAAAAGAGCCGTTTTCGCTTTTGAAAAAGGATAATATCAAGGAAACTGATTTCAATCACGAAATACTGCTGGCCTTAATTCCTATGAAAAAGATACTTGAAGGTAAGAGCGTATTAGCATCAGTGCACTTTTATCTTTGACTACATTAATGTATAAATTGTTATTTCATGACTAAAAATATTTTTTAAGATTACCTTTTCGTTTCTATAGTCAAAGAAATGCCAACGAGAACAAGTAATAAAATACATATAGTATAACTATTGGATTTACTATTCCATCTTCCGCCCATTCCAAAGCTTTGTTGAAAATGTGGATTTCTTCTCTAGGCTCTATTCTGGCATGTGATCTTTCTAGAATATTTTTTTCGCGTTCACTGCCATCACTGATAAAAAAAACTCGTTCGTTTCGATTGCGTTTGCCAGATCTTCAGTCCATTCATGGATATCAGCATATAAAAAACTAATCTGCAAGCACACAATTTTAATCAAATCAATTACTAAACGGAAGAAAATTTGCAGACCTACTCTGGATTAACTGCATGAAGAAGTTCTATAGTGCGTTCTTGTTGGGAATTAAACAAATCCTTTCTCTTGAAATGTGGGATATCCTCTTCACGGTCTTCTTAGTCTCCTATTTTTCTACTTTTCTACTGTTTCCTTTTCAAGGCGTAGCTGAATGCAAATAGCCAATAGCGTTCCTTAGCATCAATTTCTTCAGAGATTCAATAACATCAATCTTTGTGGCTACAATTGATGCCAATAGGCTGTTTCTGTAAAAAAGTTTTGCAAGTCTTATGGCATTTTGATCCATTGTCTACATGAGTGGCGTGACGTTCGTTGGCATAAACATGGCAATTATTAAGTCATCGTCTGATTTGAATTCATCTTCGGGAGGATGAGATGGAGCATTATCTATCAACAGCAGAGCTTTTAAAAAGTTTTTTCTTCTTGTCAAGCAGTAGTCAATAAATTCGATTGGTCTGCATTATAAGTTTGATCGTGAGACAGAACTATCTCTTTAATTTTGGTTTGTATATTATTCTTGAAAGGGCCCATTAGCTCAGATCTAGATTTTAACTTTTCGTTATTCGAATTAAAATCACTTTGAGTGTTATTAATTTTTGAATGAACAAATTTTGTTTTCTTTAACCATCAATCCATCGAATGGATCATTTTTGTGTCGCTTTTTGAGCCGTCTGGATGCGGAGGGTTTCAGAGTGATCGCCAATCCATTTGTATGTAGATGATTCAAAACCAAAAGAAGGGGTTGGTAGAGGTGTTTACTCTGAACGACTGAAATTAAGTGTCACATTCCACCTTCCCAATCATTGTATCGTGTTCCAGGTGGAACTTTTGGCGATAAAAGAAGCCTTGTCCTGGCTTAAAGAATATGTGATACCAAAATCTGATATCCGTATCTTCTCAGATAGTCAGGCCTCTATCAAATCTCTAGACTCTGTTTACAAACTCTTTACTAGTCGATCATCTCTAATGGAGATGGCACTATAGTTTAATACTCACCTTTGCTGGGTGCCGGGCCATAGAGACATTTAAGGTAACTGTGAGGCAGATAAACTCGCCAGGAACGGTACAGTACAGCCCATTCTACCACGTTTGGCACGTACTGGCATACCAATGGCTTCTTGTAAGCTATTGCTGATGCAAGACTCTATGAAGAAGGCAAACACCAGGTGGAACAACATCACCACGTGTCACATCACAACAATCATCTGGCCAACACAAGCTTTAAAGCGTTCCACGTGCTTGCTATCTCTAAGCAGATCACACAGAAGCTCGATAATAGGTGCCACTGTCTAATAGGAAAGCACGCCATGCGGCTAGGCGTATTCTCAAATGACTTTTTTCACAGTTCTTCACTTTCTCTGTACATGCCCTGCTCTAGCTCAAAAATGATTTAAAAAGAGGCTGGGATGCGACCCTTACTGATAACTTCCCATCCGTCTGTCGATCTGTCTTGCTTAAAAGTTTGTCTATAAGTACTAGTATCAATTTTATTTTTTATGAAAAAAGCGGACTGTTGGATTTTTATATAAAAATTACTGAATATCGAAAACAATATTTTCTGCGAAATAAAATAATTTTGAAGCCAATATTTTTAATTTTTGAAAAGCTATTTAAGTCAAAAGTAAATTTTTATTTAGTTTTAGTATTGTTTTTTTTAGAGTTTTATTTTTTGTAAAAAAAACTGTCAATTCGATTTTTTTCAAAATTGTATCGAATGTTGAAAACAATATTTCTTATAAGATAAGAAAAACAATTTTTACCAACTTTTGAAAGATAAAAGTATTTTTTTTTAAAAAATATACTCCTTTGATATCACGTTACAATATATTACATAAAATTTAATTCAAGTCTCTAGCGTTTTTGGTTAGTAAGATATTTGGGGTTAACCAAAGTTGTCACCTTTTTCTCAAACTGCTATGGTAAAAAAAACACCCACGCAATTTTCTTGGAACCCTTTCTGCATCTTTCTGCCTTATTATCTGTATAACAAAATTTATTTGAAATCGATATCTCTTCTGGTTAGGAAGTAGCCTCAAGATTCAATGGGCCATTAAACTGGCCTAAGTGTGTCCTATTCCATCACGGACAGCCACTTTAACCTAACCTAACCTATGAGTCTGTATTTAAATCAATATGAAGTTTCGAGATAAATTTAACTTTGATACTTAGTTTTGGAATTTACATTTTGGACTTAATGTTTGATGGTGATTTCGAATCCAAACAAAAATTTTAACGATTTGCAAGAGTTTTAAATATACTCATTTTCAACATTATTTTTATATTTTTGTATGTACATACTTCAAAAACTTTATATAATATTACTCTAGATCAAAAAGTTAGGTAGTGGCGTTCAAAAATGTTTAAGTAAAAGCAAATATATAGTATGGAAAGCCTTTTAATTGTTAACCAGTTTTGGTTCGAGGCGCTTCTACATTTTCGTAACAGAGGGATAACTGATAAACTTTTTTGAGTTAATGTCATTATTAATTCATTTTATCGTTTTCTGCCTCACTTGGTTAGTTATATTGGTTAAGGCATTTATTTGAAAAGTGAAATTTGAAGTATGTATCATCACAGATATTTTAAAAGAACTGTGATTCTTAAAGTACCAGTACGAACTATAAATTTAATGACTCCTGTTTTCTTGAAATAAACGTCTTTAGACGTTTTGAAAAAAAGAATTATAGCCTAGAAAACAAGTTGAATATTGGTGGAAAGCTTTATTCTTCATTTATGCGTCCTTAACACTCCCCTAAACGTCCTTTTATTTTATGTAATCACATAAGTTCATATGAAAATTTAACGTTGCTCATGTAATAATTGAGCACCCCACAACAACACCAAACAAAATTTCTAAGAGTCAGTGATCGCCAAATTATTTCACATTTTAGATGAATCATGAATGAAAGTGAAGCCTTAAATTAAACACTATCAAACGGTCCTAAACTATGACAAAATAAAATCAAATCTAAATTTTAATTTAACAGTCAACAAGAATTTTTGTTTTATTTTCTTTATAGAAAATTACTAAATACCTAAAACATTTACATATTGAAGTCTCCGAAAGAATTGTTTGAAGCTTAAATTTAGTAGTTCAACTTCCTTGTCAAAGGACAAGCGTGTTGAAGTTATATTGAGCTTATCAATACGAATTGTGTCACACATTACAATTCTTGACGAAATTAAATATTACGTAAGGAATTTTAGAGTACAATAATTTACAACATCTGTGTTTTAGTATCTACGAGGTACTAATGTTTTTATTCTCAAACCATGCCCTTAACATATTCGTTTTTGAAAATGTCACCCTTGTCTCATCTTCTCTAACCGGTATAACCGCGCTATGCAGGTAGACTCTCTGTGATCGCCCCCGGTTAGTTACACTTTAAATGGTATCTATAACATTTCATAAAACTAAGTGTACCATAATAAATCCTGTGTGTAATTTGTTTGAGTATATCTTCTTCAAGCATTGTCTATCAACAAACCCCTCATTCGGATGAAGCAACCATAAAAGCCAACGAACAAGCAACTGTCAAGAGGATATAATTTAATAAACTTCGCCGCGGGGTATTTTTTCTTCAAAACCAACCCCTGTTGTGGAACCAAAATAAATAAATAAATAAGTATCCTTATGTACCGACTTATATTTTGTACTTCAATACCTTGCTCAGGGCATTTCAGGGGGAGTAATTGTTTACATTTCATAAAAGAAAGTCTGAGCCCTAGACAGGTATGTTTCTGCATTACAAAATGAAAATATTGTCATACCTACATAATGATATATAATATTCAGTATTTACACTAAGCTGGGAAAACAATTTTCGTTTTTAATTGATCAATTCGTATTTGTGGCCAAAGTTATTTATACGACATTTTATTTTAAATTAATAAAGAACGCAAATTATTTTAAAATAAAAAATGTACCTGAGATATATCTTAATAATTTATTTTTAGAAGAAATAGAAGAACTTTATTTGTTTGACTTTGCATTGTAAATGCTATAAACATATCAAAAGGCTAATAAAGTGTAAGTAAGTTAATTCATTTTGATAGCTTTACCTTGTATTTGAACTAGCATCAATTACTCTCTTCACAATTAAATTTAAACTACAGGCTTCCATTATTGTTGGTAGCCTGACGAACAATAAGTAAACTATATTCTCTGGTGTATCTTATGCCCCATTGTGACAAACTCTAAACTTTTAGCTGTCTAACTTTTGTCCATGGTTTCCTACAATTTAAAATTAGCGGAGCGAACACACAAAGGGTTTTTAATACCTTTAATATGCCAGAGACGAAGTGTGGGCTATATAAACAGAGTGAAGACTTGGAATAGAGATTTTGTTGTGTTCATAAAAATTGCAGTGCTGATCACATTTTATTAGATTGTCAATTATTTTAAGAACGGAAATTCTTAAAAAAAAATAACATGTTACTTGCATCTAACGGTCTTTCATTTTCATATTAGAGACTTTTAGCTTAAAGTTATACTCCACTTTTGCCGGTGAACACATAATATTTCAAACTCTCTGGATATACATTGTTTATAAAAATAGCAGTGCTTTTGATTTTATAATTATTTTTTTTCAATTTTTTTTAAATTTTCGGTAAGTATATATTTTACTATTTAAAGTTTTAAGTATTTTTAACATACTAGTATATAAAAAATTAAAAAAATATTGGCTCAAAAATAAACAATGTGACGGTCAAGACACTGCACCGAAACAATTCGAAAACTTATTCAAAAACTGCGTTTGGAGGAAAAAACCTACCAAAATATTCCAGACATCCTAGGTTGCTCAGCAAAAATGGTCAGTAACGCCCTAAAATGGCAAAATAAAACAAAAACGTGAGGCCCAAAAAGGATGACTACTGAAAGAACTGACAGAAAAATGGCTCAGTTAGCAAAACAGAACCCTTCCATAGGCTCTATAGGAAAATAAGAAATGGACTTAAACTTTCTGTTAGCGCTGTCACAATACGAAGACGTCTTTTATAAGCGAAGTTACCAGCCCGAAGTCCACGCAAGGTACCATTCTTGACGAAAAGGTATGTGGCAAAGATAATGGAGTTTATTAAAGCACATAGAGATTGGGCAAAAGAGAAATGGAGGAATGTTCTATGGAGCGGTGAAAGCAGAGTTGTCTTTTTTGGGTCCAAGGGTCGTCAAAAATATGTGCGAAGACCCTAAAATGAAGCATACGATCCACGGTAGACTATTAAAACAGTGCAGCATGGTGGAGGGAAAATTATGATATGGGCATCGAAAATTTGTGTTAAGAACGCAGTTCATAAAGCAAAACCCAAGAATTCGAAAAAATTGTGGGAAGCCTTGCGTATTTCTTGGAACGCAATACCAGTCGAGAGGTGTCAGGATTTAGTGGTGGACTCGATGCCACGTAGATGCGAAGCATCATATCATCGATCGATAGCACTTATTTTCTGTTATTATGAATACAATATTTTAGTTTGTTGTTAGAAGGCCTTTTTGTTTTATTTGACGAGCACTGCTATTTTTATTCATACAACTGTATATTGGTTTTTAATAAGCATTACGGTTGAACTGTTTAAGGGAAAGAATACAACTGGCTATTTCACTATTTCGATGTTCGAGTGACGTAAATAAGTTAATAATATTATTATTAACAATTAAAATAAAATAGATGGCGCAAAAGTCCGTTAAAACTAGGGCCTAGTGACTTCAAATCTTTTCATGACAAGAACTATTCTTGGAGGATATGTCGAATCGTAGCAAGAGGCAATACCCTTGAAAAAAATAACTTGGGTGGCAGAGGCAGTATGAACTAACCATCACGTCACGGGTACTGATATTATAAACAATCATTTTAATAACTCTTCGTTGAATACTGTCCAAAAGGCTACTGTAGCACCAGCCCAAAGGTGTTAACTATTCTCAAGCTTTGGAAGTTTCCAAACATACCTATATATCTTATAGATTGTACCCAGATCAGAAGAGAGACAAATTTTTCACACCGTCTCAGAAAACGAAAACATGGCATGATGCCAAATCCTGTCAAAAGCTTTTGAAATATCAAGCACCATAAATTTACTTTCTCCAAGACCATGCAAAGATTTGTACGGTGAGATGAACCATGAGATCACAAGTATACATCTGTTGCTAGGAAAGCTTTTGATTTTCAAGACTTAAGCTGATAATTAATCTGTGTTTACATGACCTTGGAAAGAAGGGACGTAAGTGTAATCAGTCCATAAGTAGGGAGGGGGGTGTCTTTAGGAAACTTATGTATAAATTTAGTCCGTTGTCCGTTATAAGTGTTTGATGTCTTTCTGGCTTGTTTTTTCCGTTTTTCCGGCCTTTCTCAGATGGATTAATTCTTAAACAATTGAAACTAACCTAATTACTTACACAGTTGAAACTAACCTAAAAACATTACAAGTATGGCATTAGAAGCGTCTGCCGAATATTAACGAGACATTTACATTGATAAAAAAGAGTGTACAATTATGAATATAAAATAAAGAACGTATATAAATAATATTACAAAAATATGATCAACTTTTTAAGTGTTGTTTTGTTAAAGTGGGAAAATAATTTAAAGTAAAAAAAGAATAGTTAACAATAATCATGTGTCACTATGAAAAAAGAAAACAATTAACAATTAGGTACTTTACCTCAGCTATGTACAGATCGCTAGAAATTGCTTGTCCACTTATACACATAAGAGGAAAGAGGAAACCACAATGGTGGGCCTCAGAGCTTGACTCGCTCAGGAAGGAATGCAGAAAACTTATCAACCGGGCCAAAGCTGCAAGACTAGCCTCTCATTGGGACTCCTACAAAGAATCCCTAAGAATCTACAAGAAGGCACTAAGAAAATCCAAGCGATCTTCTTGGCGATCCTTCTGTGGCATGAAAGAAGAAACTTCTGAAGCCTCTAAGTTACGGAAAATTCTTTCAACTAATCCATCTATGCCAAGCTGCTAGAAAAACACAGACGGCCCATGGACAAATTCAAGTAATGAATCGCTGAACTTACTATTGGACACTCACTTTCCTGGTAGTTCTTTTACCAAAACTTGCAACAGTTTCATACGTTCAAATTCAAATACAACATATCCACAAGGTCTAATCACAAAGGATAAGCTACAACAGCTTCAAACCATTTAAAGCTGCAGGACCAGATGGTTTAATACCAGTCGAATTACAAAAGGCTTCTGATATAATTGCACTAATCCTTGAGGCAATTTCTTACCAGCTGTCTTTACCTGGTTCATGTTCCTTCGGCATATAGAGAAGTTAAAGTTGTTTTTATACCTAAAGGAGGTAAATGCTCCCAAGTCAATCCTTAAGATCTACGACCAATAAGTCTATCATCATTCCTTCTTAAGACCCTGGAAAGATTGATTGATATCCATTTAAGGGCACGTATCGATACAAGACTTCTGTCTTCGTCTCAACATGCCTACTGTAAGGGTAAATCGGTGGAAACAGCGTTACACACTTTAGTACGCACCATCGAATATTCCCTCCATCATAATGAGTTCACTATGGTTGCTATCCTTGAAATCAAAGGTGCCTTTAACAACGTGGACACATCTGCAATCACATCTGCACTGACATCTCTAAATGTAGAGAGTTCGCTTCGGGAGTTAATTCATTTAATGCTTACTAGCAGAATAAATATCTCAAAACTGGGCAACTCTTCTAGCAGACGATTCGTTAGTAGAGGGACACCGCAAGGTGGTGTTCTATCCCCTCTCCTCTGGAACCTAGTGAATGAAATCCTAACTAGTCTGGATGCAGAGGGTTTCAGAGTGATAGCCTATGCGGACGACGTTGCTATAGCAGTTTTAGGAAAGCATCTTAATATCCTAAAAGAACTCTTACAAAATGCCTTAGGCAGACTAATACTTTGGCTGATCGGTGTGGACTGGGTGTTAACCCACCCAAAACCGATCTGGTCTTATTTTCGAGGAGATACAAAAATCCATTTGCCAACCCTCCTTATATTAAAGGAATCCAATTAAAATTCTCAGACGAGGCTATATACCTAGGTCTTGTCTTAGACAAAAAACTAAATTGGAAACACAACGTACAGGAAAGAGTCAAAAAAACTACTGTAGCTCGCTTTTCTTGCAAAAAAGCTATTGGTAATAAATGGGGTTTACAGCACAGAATCATGCATTGGCTATACACATCGGTAATCAGACCGATTTTAACGTACGGTGTGGCAGTATGGTGGACTGCTTTAGAGAAAGGTATAAAAAGGAATAAGTTAAATAAAGTCCAAAGTTCAGCCTGCTATGTAAAGGCGGATCGCTTCGCACGACCCCGTCTGCAGCACTGGAAACCTTGCTCTACCTTACAATTCTTGACATATTTAGCAAACAAATAGCTGCAAGCTCTGCTCTTGTCTTGGCTCAAAGCCTCAATGCTTCGTGGCAGTGGACTAACAACAGCATTGGCCACTCCATCCTACCAGATCTTTTTGGGAGGATAGGACATTCTTGGAGGATGAGTCAATCAATTTTTACACAGATGTCTACAAAATTAAAGAAAGGGTTGGTGGAGGTGTCGGTGTGTACTCTGAACGACTGAAATTAAGTCTCTCATTCCGCCTTCCCAATCATTGTAGCGTGTTCCAGGCGAAACTTTTGGCAAAAAAAGAAGTCTTGCTCAAAGAAAACGTGATATCAACATCTGATATCCATATTTTCTCCGACAGCCAGGCCGCTTTCAAATCTCTGGACTCTGTCTCTACAAACTCTATAACAGTCCATAACTGTCGATTATCTCTAATGGAGATGGCGCAACAGTTTAATATTCACCTTTGCTGGGTGCCGGGCCATAGAGACATTCCAGGTAACTGTAAGGCAGGTGAACTCGCCAGGAACGGTACAGTACAGCCCATCCTACCACGTTTGGCAAGTACTGGCATACCAATCGCTACTTGTAAACTGTTGCTGTCAAGATCTAAATCATATCGGTATAATCAGCCTCTCACGTTTCGTAAGGGACTCAAGCTGGTTCCATTGAGCTTAGGTGGAAGCCTTAAGATTCATGTGGTATTACAATGGGCCATTAAACTGGCCTAAGTGTGTCCGTTTCCATCTTGGACAGCCACTATAACCTCATCTTACCTAGGTACTTTAAATGATTGTTTAAAATATTAAAGTTTAATTTTTTTTAAACTAAAAACCGAAGATGGCGAAGAAGTGCAAAGGTTTCGGAGAATATGAACTTTTAGTTTAGTTAAAACAGAAAAAGGCGAACTCTTCAAGTTATGGAATTTTGGAGCTTTTAGTTAAACTAAAACAAAACTTTTTTATTTAAGTAGATACTTCAAAACAGACTGAAATAAGATTTTCTGTAATTATTTGGATGTGAGACATGTGATGTGATTTCCAACCATACTCCCCGTTCAAAGCCAGTAAACATTTTTCCTACGAAAAGAAGCTTTTATCAAAATGAAGTCTACGGATTTCTTGTAAAATAGGACAAGTTGCTAAAAAATAGTAAACATATTCGTTTTGGTTTGAGTTGCAGAGTGAACAAATTGCATCTATTTCAGGTCTATGTAGCCTGTAGTTGAGCTCAAGAGTTTCAGTCCGAATTTTGAATATCAAACTTATATCAGAAGCAGAAATGTCCTCACAGAAATAATTATAATCACCCAAATTTAAATTAAGACGTCTATAGGTTGCTCTAGAAAGTGATTTCTTAGCCCTTTCGAGATAAGTTTTGTACATTTCCTCAGATTACTATCGGGTCAATGCATAACTTTAATAAGATAGTATGCGTTGGCCTTTAAATTTCTAACATATATTTGAGGAACTCAACATATATGGAGTAATTAGGCGTGCGGCAGCCGGAAGTTTATTTTGAAAAGTATCTTTGAATAACTTCCATATCCTCTAGAAATTGGTATCCATATCCATACACTTGATTCCCATACCATTCACGGTAGCTTCAAAAATCTTAAATTTCGATGCAGGGTCCAAGAAGCTTCTTGAAAAAAAATGTGACCACATCAAGTTTATAGCTGATTTGGCTAGTACCAGTTTCACTTTAATATGATTTTTATGATTTTTGATGTTCAAATTATGAGTGATAGTAAAACCAAGTTATTTATACTCGCTGCCAACTTCAATAGTGGTATCATCTTAATTACTTAATTACTCTATGTGATTGTCGTAAGTTTTTTAAATCTTTCAACATAACTTTCTTTCAAGTTAAACTCAAAAATGTATACAAAATTTAAGTTGAAAATAAAAAACATTTAACTACTACTACTACTAGTAGTATCATCTAATGTCCAATTTTGTACATTATTATCTGAACGGTTTTAAGGTTTAAAAGTCATAGTTTTAGATTTAGAAATGTTGATTTTGAGATCCCACAAACCGCAATATTGTTTAAGTTTATTTATCTGATGCTGCAATGTCACTGGGTTATCAGAGAACATCACCAGGTCATCGCCATAGTCCCGGTAATTTATTTTCAATATCATTGATAAAGAGAGCAAACATCAGCGGACTCAATATACAGCCTTACGGAACACCTGTTTCGGTATTAAAGGATTTTGAAATAATTTTCATAAATCCGAATATTATATATTTGGTTGAAAGTCCAATAGCTTATATAAAAGTGACCTTCTGTTGATGGTATCAAACGCAGCTTTAAAATGGAAGAAAAAAGTGTATAGGAACTTCTTTTTGTCGATAAAACGCTTGGCAACGCTCGTAAGAGCAAAAATTTGATCAATCGTTGAAAGGCCCGCCCGGAAACCAGCCTTATATCGACTTATCAGATTATTTTTTTTAATGCAATTCACAAGCTTAAAGTACAACTTTTGTGCAAACAGTTTTCTTAGTGATTTCAGAACTGAAAAGCCTCTTTAATTTTCTGGTGAACTCGAATTACTTAAAAATATAGAAAATATTGTAGCCAAACGAAAGTAGCTCGGAAATTCATCCAAACCACTGCTTTGTTATTTAATATTCTGCTTAGATATGCAGACATCTCAACCATGGGAAAAGGAGAGTCAAGCTCATCGATTGGAACATTTTGCAGTACAAAACTAATGGATCTGACAGTAGTAAACCTTCAAAGTATGTGGCCAGGTCATCAACATTAATACTTAAAGACGATGACTTGCTGCCACCTCCCGAAATCCGTACATTCTACCAGAATGACTTTGACCTTACCTCCAATAACCTCTTTATAGCTCGAATCAAACCAAGCGTTTTCTTAGTTTTAAAACATTATTTTCTGCCCTTAAGATGGAATCATTACATTATTTTCTATTTAACAAAATGTCCTTGAAATTATTTTTTTTTTTTTTTCAAAATGATCTCATTCTACCCCAACAAAAAAAAATACATACCAATGCTTTCCTTTAAACTTCGTAAAATTCACTTTAGCTCATATTTCATAAAAAAATAAAATAAACTCGAAACCCCTTGAGTGGTGTTAATGTTATAAAGGATATACATATACACCAGTGTGCTTGACTTTCCACCGCAGGACCACTCGACGCATGGGAAATGATTAACTTGTTTTCAATTTTCGCCACCGGATGAATATTAAGGGTTCAAGAAAAATTATAAATATATTTGATAAATATTTGTTCACTGCGAAATACTGCACCCTCCAGTGGATAATATGTTTCGTGTGTTTGGCTCTTGTTACATCCCTGATACAATGGGTAAGTTGCTGTTCACACGAATCTCGTGTGTTCCACTTTTTGGATTATATCAAAGAAAATATGACACAGGCGGTCATTGGAGAAATGACTAGGTATGACACGTGTCTTACGATAATAACAAAAAATGGCAAACGGTGCGTGCCGCTGCAGCTGTATAGACTTATACGAGGGCGTGTACAATTGCGTTCCAGAATCAAAAATTGAATTGGTAGTAAACACCAGCAGAATCGAAGGATTACAATTTTTGAATTCAATTGTAATTGCCTACTTGCCTACTTTGAAACACACTTGATACTTTTAAAATATACATACCTACTTGTTTTTATATGTGTGTCTATTTTTGTATATTATTACATTTATTACATACTTAACATATAATAATAATTTGTTTACAGTAGTTTGGGCTCAGAGCTGGAAAATCGACGGAAGATGCGCTCACTGTAGTCTTTTTTATAAAAGTTTAAACCAAAACAATTTAACATGTGCTCTACATAAAAAAATCTTTCGATACAGTCGACCATGAAATATTATTAAGAAAGTTAGAGAAAGCTGGATTCCGAGGCTTTATGCTAAATTGGTTTGCCTTTAAACAATAGAAAACAGATTGGCAACTTCAGTGAAGTAAACAATATTAACATAGGAGTCCCGCAAGGTTCTGTCTTAGGTCCAATATTATTTCATACTATATTAATATTATATTTGCTCTTAACTTAAAAGGCAAAGTAGTTGCTGATGATATACTTACTTACTTAAGGTGGCGCTACAGTCCTGTGTGAACTAGGGCCTCACCCAACAAACTTCTCCATCTAGCTCGGTCCCTAGCTAGATGTCTCCAGTTTCGAGCTCCAAGTTGGGTGTGGTTCCACTTGTGCGCGCCACCTGATCCGCGGTCTTCCTCTACTGCACTGTCCTGTGGGTGTGGATTCGAAGACTTTCCGGGCCGGAGCATTGGTTTTCTATGCGCTCTTCGTGACCCAGCCATTTTAGTCGTTGGACTTTTATCCTTCTGGCTAAGTCTACGTCGTTGTACAGGCCGTACAGCTCGTCGTTCCATCTTCTCCTCCACTCCCCTTCGATGCATACGGGACCGTTAATCACACGAAGAACTTTTCTCTCGAAGTGACCTAAGGTGCTTTCAACCACTTTTGTCAAAGTCCATGTTTCTGCACCGTATAGCAGGACGGGGATGATAAGGGTCTTATATAGCAACACTTTGGTCCCTCGAGAGAGGACTTTACCACTCCTTTGCTTTCTTAGTCCAAAGAAACAACGGTTAGCAAGAGTTAGTCTGCGTTTGATCTTAGCGCTGGTGTTGTTTTCTGTGTTTGCAGCGGATCCTAGGTAGACTAAGTCCTTGACTACCTCAAAGTTACGTCTGTCGATTGTGACGTCTTGACCAAGACGTCGGTGTTGTATGTCGTTTCTTGACGACAGCATGTACTTTGTTTTGCCCTCATTAACCGTTAGACCCATTTTTGCCGCCTCTACCTCAATACTCACAAAAGCCCCATTGACATCACGCTGAATTCTTCCGATTATGTCAATGTAATCAGCATATGCAAGTAATTGGACAGACTTTTGAAAGATAGTGCCTCTAGTGTTGACGTGTGAGCTCTGCACCATTCTTTCAAGCACGATTTTAAAAAAATTACATGACAGCGCATCACCTTGTCTAAAATCTTTTTTGACATCGAAAGGTTCTGTTAAGTTGTTTCGAACCTTTATGGAGCAGCGTGAATTCTCCATGGTCATCCTGCACAAACGGACGAGTTTGGCAGGGATGGCAAAACTAGACATGGCTCTATACAGCTCGTCCCTGTAGATGCTGTCATATGCGGCCTTGAAATCGATGAAAAGATGGCGGGTGTCGATTTGGTGTTCTTGGGTTTTTCCAGGATCTGCCGTATTGTGAATATTTGATCAACTGTGGACTTTCCTGGTGTAAAATCATACTGATAAGGACCTATCAGGTTGTTGACGATGGGCTTTAGACGTCCACATTTAACGGCAGAGAAGATTTTATTGGCGATGTTAAGTAGACTGATTCCTCTATAGTTGGTGCAGTTTAGAGGGTCTCCTTTTTTCAGCATCGGGCAAACAATACTGAGGTTCCATTCATCGGGCATGCTTTCTTCCAACCATACCTTACAGATAAGTTGGTGCATGCTCCAAACCAACTTTTCTCCAGCTGCTTTAAAGAGCTCGGCATTCAAGCCATCCGCTCCAGCGGCTTTATTAGACTTCAGCTAAGATTTGGTAATCTTTACTTCGTCTATGTCTTTAGGAGGGGGTTATTGGCTTACGTTGTCTTCTATATTGAATGGATCATCCTTCGTCATTGCCGTTATACAATCTGCAGAAGTGGTCCTTCCATATCGTTCCACTGTGATGTTTTCACTTTCGTCTTTGCAGCCTTCGTTTCTAGGTTTATGTACCTGTGAATTTCGTTTCACCTCTTCAAAAAACTTTCGAACTTTATTCCTGCTTTTAAACCTCTCAACATCTTCGACCGCACGCTTCTCATCCCCCCCCCCTTTTTCCTTCTGAGAAGTCGGCGTTCCGCTCGCCTCTTCTGCTCATAGAGCTCATGAGCAGCTCTCGTCCTTTTATGCGGCGCCGCTTTGCATGCCTGTTGTTTGGCTGCATTTGCCTGCCCACATTCCTCATCAAACAAGGGGTTCCTTGTCTGTGTCTGTTTGAAACCCAGCACAGAGGTGGCTTCTCCGGTTGCATCTTGGCAATGTTGCCACTGATTTTCGAAACATTGTGTTGGCGGCAGAGAACTTCGAGAGAGGTTACTTGTTACTCGGTCGGAAAAGGATTTGGCGATCTCTGGCAATTGTAGCCGTTCGACGTTGTACCTTTTCCTAGCACCTCCCTGTTCTGCCTTGGGTCCGGAAATCTGAAGTGCTACCTTGGCTACAACGAGGTAGTGGTCCGAGTCGATGTTAGCTCCTCGTAATTTAAACGTTCGTACATCTATGATGCTGGAAGCGTGTCTGGCGTCGATCGCAATATGGTCAATCTGGTTGACGGTAAATGGACCTGGAGAAGTCCAAGTTCCTATGTGAATGTTGAGGTGTGGAAAACGCGTACTGGCCACCATGACGTTTCGCCCCGCAGCAAAATCTATGAGCCTAAATACGTTATCGGAAGTGTTGTCGTGCAGGCTGTCCTTCCCGATTATTCCACCAAAGATATCTTCTCTTCCTAGCTTGGCATTAAAATCGCCCAGGACTATTTCAATATCGTAGCTAGGACACTGCTCATATGTTTTGTCTAGGAGCTCGAAGAACATATCTTTGGTGTTGTCGTCTTTCTCTTCTGTGGGGGCGTGCGTGCATATCAGGCTAATGTTACCGAATTTAGCCTTGATGCGTACGGTCATGAGGCGATCATTGATGCACCTATCTCAAGACTTCTTGCCTAGGTCTGGTTCCAATGCTGATGATATAGCGTGTCTTTATCTAGTCTCACTTTGCTTGATTTGTTTTCAGACATTTATCATGACTTAGAGTTATTAAGACATTGGATTGGCATACATAAACTAGATATTAGTGAGAAAACAAGAATTATGTTTATCAAATCGCTTGCTGTAGATTTGAGTCTTCCTCTTCTTGTTCAGCATAGTTATGACTGCGAAAAGATCCCACTAAGTAGTATCACTTATTGTACCTCCGCAGATATACAAGCTAATGCTTTGCTAAATAATTGCTCTCCAAAGTGTTTTGTTATTGAACCAGTTACTAAGTATAAATATCTTGGAACAAATTTTGACAGTAAAATGGACTTTTATGTCTTGTTTCATTTGAAAAAACTATGTGGTAGAAAATTTATGGAAACTGTTTGTCATGGGTTAGACAATCGAAACTACTATACGCCCCAATCTGTTGGGGTGGTTATTGCAAAAATCTTTGGCAACCTCTTTTGGTAACGCAAAAGAATTTAATGAGAACCATTTGGAAAAAAAGAAAATATGATCATAGCTTTTCATTGTTTGTAAGCTCTAGCATTCTTCCTCTCAAACACCATTATTTTTATAAAGTTTAAAAAATATTTTTGTGAGAAGTTTCTTTTTTTAAGTCACAATATACCAGCTTACACTTTACTCAGTAACGATTAAAACCTTGCCGTTCCAGAGCACAGTACTAATCAATTTTTAAATTTCTTTCCTCAATAGCACTTAGACTTTTAAATTTACTGCCTTTTCAATGTATGTATATTTAATATTCTATTTTGGTAATAAGAAGAAAATAAAAAAATCTTAGTCCTTAAGTTTACATCTAGAAATTATGGAGGTTAAAGTTGGAAAACTCAATTTTCCATTGGAAGCTTTGTGAGGCTAGAACTATTATCATAAAAGAACGTTAGTGCAAGTTGTCTACAAGTATTTAAAATATTTAAACAAAATCAGAGGCCATAACTTGAAAAAAGAAAGTTGCGCCATTAGGCAAATCAGGACTACGTTAACCATCCGGAAAAGGGAAGAGATTAATTATTTCCTACATAGGAAGCTTTTCAAGATTCATCGACGAAGGACTTCTACGCTTCGTTTTTGGAAAAAGTGGAGATCGTCATGAAGATATTAATACCGACGTTTATGAAAGTTGATTTGCAAATATTTTAACACACCTGGAACCAACCTCCCTTATAGTTCTTCATAATTTTTCTTTTCATTCTCGGAATCTAAACAAGGCTCTCTCTACTTCCGCCAATAGAAAAACCAAAACAAGGAGTGGCTGAGTTCTAATCTTATATTAACTATAAAGACGATGATGAAAGCTAAGTTGTTGCGTATTATGAACACTACAAACCTCAGTATGAAACCTGCATGGTATATGAAATGGCCAAATTCGTAGAAAATGAAGTACTTCGATAGCCATCTTATAAAAATAAAGGTGGCAATAATAAGCAATAAGTCCAAAGAGAGCCAGGGCCTAGTGGCTTACAACTTTCCATGCGAATGTCAAGTTTGAAAAATCACTTTTTATGACAAGTGTTACTATTGGATGGTTTTTCAATTCCTAGTAAGAGGTATAATTGTTAAGGTGGCACAAGCAGCGATTGAACCCAAAACCTCTTGCGTGACAGTCCTGCGTCAGAAAGTTGAACTATTTAAATAAACGAACCTACTATATTACCTCTTCTTGGTGTTGAAAAACGTAGATTTTATTTAATTTTAATTAAGTTTATTTTTACTCCATAATATCGTGGTTGAAAGACAAATATCCATTCTTCCCGTTTTTTGTCAAAAAGCAAATATATTCGAAAGTGTGACAATTTAGAGCAGATTGTCGAGTGTTAGCATAGTTGGAACAATTTTTCAAAAACAAAGCTGAACAAATGTGGTGGGTGGCGTTACAGAGACGAGTTAACCAAATTCAATACTGAAATTAGAACTACAGTAGCGAGCAAAAAAAATGCAAACAGTCACACCAAAATCAATTATTATTGCTTTATCTTTCGTAACGGTAAAATTTTGTTTTTCCGTTTCGGATATGTGTACTCATTGTGTAGGCATTCTGTTTATAATAGCAATATGTAATTGGTCTCTCTCTAGTGTTGTCAAATTTACATTTAGTTAGAAAGACATAATTTTACTGAGAGCAAAAAAAATGCAAATGGCAAATATGACTAGGAAGTTAGGTACATAAAATTTATTCTTTGGTTTCAATTAATTAGAATATGCAATTAATAGAAGCAACTATCGATTGGATGCAAAAAAGCAATAATTAACGCTGCTAACAACGGAAGATTGATGCAGGATATCGCTTTGGAGTTTTGTGTAGCAACATCAACAATATCGCGTATTATATCCCGATATCGGGAACAAGGGGACATCAATCGCAAAGTGGGAAGTGGCCGTCCACGCAAAACAACTTCCAGATTAGATCGTGAGATCATAAGGCAGGTTAAAGTTAATCCCTTTAAAACTGCAGTGGAAGTTACTCAGGACATGAATGAACATTTTGATGTTAACGTAGGGGTACACACAGTTAGGCGACGATTAGTGGAGTCAAAACTGTATGCAAGACGACCAGCTAGAAAACCATACATCAGTTCCATCAATAGAAAGAAACGGCTAGATTTTGCAAAGCGCCATATGCATTGGACAAGTGAGCAATGGACAAGAGTTTTATGGAGTGATGAGAGCAAGTTCAACTTGTTCTCGTCAGATGGCATTAGGTACGTGCGAAGGCCCCCGGGACAAAGGTACAGCCCTAGATATCAAGTTCCGACAATTAAACATGGAGGAGGGTCAGTAATGGTGTGGGGTAAGCAATTTTAAATATTTATGAAATCAAATTTGTAGTTGGGCTTTTTCAAAGGCTCATTTTCTCGTCAAGTCGTGGGCCCGATTTGTCAAGTAAGCGGCCGGATGAATGCCCAAATGTATAAGGGCATTTTGGAAGACCATATGCTTCCACATTTGCTGACGAATATGCCTGAAAACAGCTTATTTCAACACGACAACGACCCAAAACACACCAGCCGTTTGGTAAGAAACTTCTTAGAAGAGAAGAGGGTTCATGTTTTGAACTGGCCAGCACAATCTCCCGACCTCAATCCCATAGAGAATTTATGGGATCGTGCAGATCGGGAGATAAGAAAGCGAAATCATTCAAATTGTACCGAGTTGATGGAACAAATAAGGACTGAATGGGAACAAATACCTGCGAGCTATTTGGTGTCGTTGATTGACTCAATGCCTAAAAGGTTACGCGCCGTTATTGCCAATAAAGGTTTCGCAACAAAATATTAAAATATTTAAGTACAAAATTTCTTCAAATAAGATGAATAAATCCGTTATTTTTAAAATTTTCCACGAATTTGCATTTTTTTTGCTTGGCTTAAGATCCAAGTTTAGGAACATTTTTTACAATAACTATTTTCATGGAGTAAGATTGGGTAAAATTCAAATCTGTTTAAGGAAAAAAATTAATTTGAACATTTTATGCTAAATTTCAAAGTATTATAATTTAAAATAACTTAGTTCTTGCTAAAGATTGTACCATACTTTTTCGGTTGCATTTTTTTTGCTCGGTACTGTAAATGGATTTGGATGACTTATGATAAATGCACACAGCTCAAAGCATAATCGATCTTTTGCTCATCAAATTCCCAAGTCGTGTAATCAGCCATTTTGGTAAAATGGCTTACCGTAAAGGACCGATATAATTATGTTCACTTTAACAATATCTGTAATAATAACGATAACACTCCTCAACTTGACTTTGAACTTTAGAGTTGATTAACTGCGGAGTTTGCAAATGTGGCGACCTTTTGGATGTGTCTTATTCAACTTTAAAATTAATTGATTTTTTGTCGCCAGCGCTAAGTATATATAATATTTGTAAATATCTTGTTGATTTAGATCGAAGAAGGTGGAAGACGAAGGGGAGTCTTATACTTATCAAACGTGTCAATTTAGTATACACAGTAGACTCGCGTTAAAGAAAACACCGCCTTACATAAAATAAATTTTTTTTTACACTGACGTGAACACGGTGAGAACAATGGCGGATCCAGAGGTTGGGGTCGTGGATACGACTCCCATTATATTTTGAATTATTTAATTTTCATATATGAAACAAAATTTGTATTTTACTTCCTTAAGCTTTGTTTGCTAAAAGTTCTACTTTTAACTGAGGACTGGACCAAGAACATAAAATGAATCCGAAATTCAGGGCTTTTCCAATAACGCAGCACAAATTCATCAACTTTTGATCAATGGACGATGCAGGGGAGGGGTCGTATGTGCCATAAAGCTTATACAACTAAGTTGTAATATTAAAGATTTCATCTAAAGATTTGTTAGTAACGAAATTTTCCAAAAAGTTGTTTTGCTGTCAAAAACAACTAAAACGTTTGTTTCACGCTATATAGAATTTTTAAAAACTTTAGTAATGCTTTGAATCATTTTCTTAAAATTTGTTTCAAGAAAAAGAGCAAATATTTAGGTTCTTAAAAAGAAATAAAACCTTGAATAAGAGATTGTCAAACTGATATTAATTTCCCTTTACATTCCTTAAACTCATCTTCAATTACGTCTTAAACATTCGTAAACAAAATTCGAACTTGAGCTTTCAATTAAACATGACATTACGATATAAGTAGAAAAGTCGAAAAAAGTTGATCCTCCGATTCCGTCCGTCTGTCTGTCCTGGCTCCTACATCTCAAAGACTTGTGTCGATTGAGTTTCAAACTGCAAAATTAAGGTTTTATGCCGATTAGCGTAGGGCGTTTTTTTATGTTTTTATGTTTTGGTTCAAAATTGGAATTTTTTCATAAATTAACCGACATTTTTTTAAAAAACTTTCTAAAATGTTTTCTTAATTTGGTTTCTTTCTACAAGAAAAAATTTCGGCATTGATTTATAAAACCATTATTTTGTTTTTAAGTTTTCTCGAAAATGTCATTATTTTTTTAAATTTTCAAAACAAATTTAAAAAAATATTTGTTAAAATCCATTTAAAAAATCGATATATTGATTCTCCTACAAAAAATTAAGATAATCAAATTTTTTTTTGAGAAGTGATGTGGCATTTAAGTATAAATTTTTAAATATTAAAATATTATCAAACAGTCATGCATTTTTTTTTTTCAAAATTGATTTTCTGTTGAATACAACAACTTTTAAGACCTTAAAAAATTAAATAAATCTACTTTTTGAATAGAACTCGCTTTAGATGCTTTAAAACTAAGATCTAAACACGAATTTTAATAATATAAATGTTCCAAAAACAGCAAAAATTGACATTTTTGTTAAACTAATGGCTAATAGAAAAAAATGTCTACCCAACTTATTTGTTTTGAACTTAAATGCACCTATTTTGTTAATTTCAAGAACCAAACATTTTTTTATCTACAAATTTTAAGTTTTGTTGACTGACTTATTTAAGATCACAATATTTTCTAGCATCTAGGAGTAAGCGAATGATAGCGATATATAATAATAAATTCCCAAAAATTGAATTCGAAACAAATACGTCAAAAAAGCTGAAAATTATTCATATCAGACCCTTTCTCATTTTCTGGGTTTTTGTAGCGTTCTACTTTTTTTTATAGAAAAAAGAAAAGTATATATTATGTTTGGAAAAAACCACGTTTTAAAACATTTTCTGTGTGAAATGCACCAAAAACCCTCTAAAATCTTTTGTTTTAGCTCTTAAGTATGGCAGATTTAGAAAACTGTTGGAATGATTTCATAAGTAGCGAGTTGTTCAAAAATTCAAAGCTAGACAATACTTTGTTAGAGAACAGAGTTCTAAAATAATTAAAAAGTAAACGTAAGGTTAGGATGCAAATTATGTTATTACATTTTGGCAGCCAGAACATTAAAGAACATTTTGAGGCTGTGATTAAAACATCGTCTATATGTTAAGTGTGCGACCCCCCCTGATTAAAACTCTGGATCCGCCCTTGCCAGACTAGTTAATGTTTCAGCTTGGAATTAGTTGAGAGAATTTTTCGTAACCTGGTAGTTTCAGAAGTTTCTTCTTTCGTGCCACAGAAGGATTGCCAGGAAGATCGGTTAGATTACCTCAGTGCCTTCTTGTAAATTCTTAGGAATTCTTGAATCCCATTGAGAGGCTAGTCTTTCGACTTTAGCTCAGTTGAAGAGTTTCCTACATGCTCTTCTAAGCGATTTAAGATCTGAGGCCCACCATTCTGGTTTCCTCTTATGATTATAAGTGGACAAGCTAATTTCGAAAATTCAATGGACTAGGGTTTTCATCCACATTGATATTGAACTGGATATATCTATAATCAGAGAACGAGTGTTCTTTGGATACTTTCCAGTCCAAGATCGTACTGTGAATAGTATCGGAGACAAGAGTTATGTTTAGGACTTCTTGTCGAGTTCTAGTGATAAATGTTAGTGCATTTCCAATATTACTTACTGAGTAAGGGCCAAGGTGGTAATAGCCAAGACTGATAACTAATGAGAATTTCCAAAAACTATGTAAGAAACTAAAATGCTTTAAATTGTATCTAAAGATAAAGATTTGTACATTTCGATATCATCATACAATTCATTGTTAAGAGATACTTTGAGTCTTAACTTAGTCTTAAAAATCCCGTTTTTGGTTGTTTTTAGAACTTTTAAAGGTGCATATTTTAAAAACTTGATGTAATAGAAAATTTTAAGTTAACATTCGAATGAAGAACATATTGATCCTTTAAGAAAGTATTCTTTAGTTTGTGCAACAGAAAAAACCTAATTTTGTAGAATAGTGTAATTTTTACAAAAAAAAACGTTTTTTTAAATCTGATGTTAAGTACAAACGGAAAGTTTGTTTCCCTAACTCCTATATTAATATCTCAATTTAAAATCATATATGTAAACCTAAGTTATGTTTAAGTTTAAGTGAACAAAATTGCTCTTAAGGCGTTTATCATTGGTTTTCTTTGAACGCCTATGAATTTGTTTTTATGTTTTTCTTATCGTTGATGTTCTGAAACACATGATAAAAGCACTACTGTTTACTGTACCTTGTTACCTTTTTTATGTTATGTTTCGGTACAAACAAACTTTTAGCTGTTATTTGAAATTGAAGGCCCAAATAGTAAACAAGATAGCAATAATCACGTCTTCCTAGTTCTGTTGTCTGTTTTTAGATAAACAAATATTATTTTGAGTTAAAATGAAATCGGTGGGAATCAAAAAATTGAAACAATACTTTTGACTAATGTTCTGGTTTCTGGCCAAGATGAAAATCTCTACAGTATAAAGAGTGAGTCCGAAACTCTAGCGCCCGTATTTTAGAATATTGAAGCGAGTCATGAAATCAATAAAAAAATATTTTCTTTTTCGTTTTTAACCCAATTTGTTTTTATACAATTTGTTTTGATTTAAACTAAAATCGCATTGCCATAATATGTTTTTAATGGTTCGTTCATTTGGGTGGCGAGCTTCGTATATTTCTTGGTTTTAGCCACTGTCCCGCTCAGAGCTAAAAATTTATTTCAGTCACTAGACTGGTGCCAAAGTCAACAACTATCTTAATTAAATACACTTTTGGTTGTGCTCGCTATCATTGAAAGCAATCATTAAACTTTTTTGACAGATTAGTTAAGCACCAAAGATTTTCTCGAATTGACTTCAATGAAGTTTTATTGTTTTGTTTTGCTGAAGTGAATAAACTACAAGCAAACCTATGTATGTAAGGTTTAGCCGTGTTGCTAAAGATGGCCGTAAAACTGCTCAAAATATGCATTCAAAAAGTTTAATATTTTTTAGAAATTATTAATACTTATTTCATCCCTGACATCAATATTCGCACACGGACACAGCAATGGTTGAGAGTTTTAATTTACTAGGCCCTAGTTCTCAACGGACTGTTGCGCAACCTAATTTATTTATTTATTACTTACGTTCCTAAAGTGGCGCTTCAGACCGGGTGGACCTGGTCCTCAACTATCATGCTTCTCCAGCCAGCTTGGTCTGTAGCTAGAGGTCTTCAGTTTCTCCCACCTGCGTGCACCACATGAGTCGCGGTCGTCTTTTAGTGCGCTACCGCCCATCCTCGGGATCTGATTCGGAAACCTTCCTTGATGGAGCGTTGATATCCATTCGTTCTAAATGTAACAGACATCTAATTTTATTCTTTTAACCAGGTCAGTGTCGCTGAACAGCCCGTACAGTTCGTCGCTCTGTCTTCCCCACCACTCTATATCTACGCAGGCAGGACCTTTCTTTGACAGGGTCTCAGAGCCTTAAATGAGCAACGGGATGATGAGCGTCTTATAGATGCGAGAGAGATGACTTTACTACTTAATTGCGATGCCTAGGTAGACAAGGTCTTTAACTACCTCATAGTTATAGGTATACATGGTGACATTTTATCTATGACGTCACCGTCGTTCAATGTCCTTTTTTGATGACAGCACATACTTGGTCTTGTCCTCAATGACCACTAGACTCATCTTCCCTGCCGTCGTAATGCTAAAAAACCCTCAATTGATATCACGTTTTGGTCTTCGAATTATGTTAATATCATCGCAGTATCCCAGTAGTTGGAAAAGACCTTTGGAAGATTGTGCCTCTAGTTTTGAAGGTTGCACAATTCTTTCTAGAACGATGTTGAAGAAGTCGCATCGTTGAGATTATCTGACCTTAAAAGAGCAGCCTGCATTTTTCATACTCATTCTGCAAAAACCTTTAAGTTTGAAATAGATGCCAAAACTAGACATTGCTCTGTAAAGCTCTTCCCTACAGATGCTCTCATACGCGGCTTTAAAATCGATAAAGAGATGGTGCATATCGATTTGAAGTTCTTGGGTTTTTTGGAAGATATACTTGGTACTGTTTGGTTGTTGGCGAACGGCTTCAGACATTCCCATAACATCGCATAGCAGAAAGGATCTTATATGCAATGTTCAGTAGACTGATGCCTCTTTAGTTGGCGCAATTTAGATCGGAATATGGAGTTTTATTGGTGTTTTCACTGAAGTAAGGAAACTTCTATACAAGCAAACTTAATTAAGGCTTCAAGCTGCATTTAAAAAATTAGACTCATTTTTATAAGTTATTATTATCAATAAAAAAAATAAAATTGGAAATAAACAATTTTTGTTTGAGAAAATTTGGACTCAATTAGACTTGTATATAAGCCGAAATGTAGAGGTACCGTTGTGTCTTTAAAGTACACAAGGGAAGGTTTGGTCATGCTTTTATGGTGCTCTAACATAGCCCGATAATTTTCTAAGATTTGCCGTACAGCAGTATCCTTCCTTCTAATGAGAAGGGATGAATTTTCGCTTCTCGTTTGTCCATGGTACACCTTATGCCTTATGCTACAAAGAATTGTTAAGGGTTTTCGTTTATTGATTCATACACAAAAATTGTATTAATAATTATAAAGGATGTGCAAATAAATCGCTCCATATAAAGGAAAGGTAAGGACCCTTTTTTCGTAATGTATTGTAAACAACACAGTCAATACCGCATTATGGTTTGATTCCCTCGACGAAACAGGTGGGCATTGGTGTAATTGAAAAAAAGCCGAATTCATTCACGCGAAAATCAAAACAAAGTTAAAGTAGGTAAGACAAATAATATCGTACAAAACACCACCTGTTTAAATCATTACCCAGCAAGTCTAAGTTTTTTTTTTGTTTTATTAATCTTTTGTAACCTTCAAAAATTCATTCCAAATAAATTTTAAATTGAAAACCAAACGTACGTACATATGTACATAATAAATGTATATATTATTCATATTCAAATTAATTGAGGTGGATTTTATTGGTGGTCTGATATAGCAATGTCTCGTCATACCGTCCTTTAGAGTTGACTAGCTTTGTGTTTTGTCCACATTTTTCTGATTTTATAGGTACCTTCAGATTTGTTTGTTAGTTCCTTGTCTAAATGGAAATCATGCTTTTAAAGAGGTTTTCTGATATAAGACTGCGAGGGTGAACTTGTATAGAATCGGAATTGAATCTGCGGAACTTTATACAGGGTGTTATGGTTTGAGGTTTATAGAATTTGTTTTATTTATAGCACATTTTTAAATGTATTTTCGAAAATGAGGACCCATTGAATGTACCACATTTTATAACCAACTGTGAGCTATTAAGAATACAAAAAGTTAGCATATATTGTATCGGAATTTCCAATAACGACTTGACATTCGTTTTTCAAATAAAACGCAAACAATTTGAGATATTTTAAACACTTTATTATCGGTTTAAGGTTCATCAAAGCATTTATGAATCTAACTGGACTTCATTCACCAACGCCACCTAGGGGACGTTTCCAGCGGCAGATTCGTTGGACCCAATTTTCGGCATAAACGCCATACGGTCGCTATTTCCAATTTAATGTGGGGTCACAGACCCTCTTCAATGCTGTCGGCTTGTTGGCATAAACCAATGACTTAACCTAAGAAAATCTCACGGAATCACCAGGACCATTTCTTGAGATGAGCATGTACATCAATTTTACTCTTCAATAAATCGATTGTAAAGCTACTTCTAGACGTTCAACGTAAAGGATCAACGCGTTGGCTCTCTAACGTAAAAATGACGTCATTATGTAAGGACATGTTCTCGTCAAAGAAAAATGCTGTCAACGCGAGTTCAGAGTGGACAGAGTAAACGTCAGGTAGACTCGAATACGAGTTTTGGAACAACATTGGCCGAAAGGTTTCATTTGTGTGATAGTCCACGTTTTATACATTGACACTGTGAATGTTGACTATGCGTTAACAGAAAATGTTGATTGCTTGGTGACGTGGGAGAGTCAACGCTTTGACTCTTTGGGTTGTAAACCGCACCAAACACTCATTTTTTGTGGATGAAGTGGTTATTCAAAAAAGAATTTGGGTCACTGCCCGCCTTATTATAGTAGAAACAGCTTCACAATCCACAGAATTCAAAATCAATCAAATACCGCGACTTTGTTTGAAAAATTAATTATCTACCGTATACATCGTTCCATATGGATTCGTTTCTTTTAAACAGCATAGCTTTATCAAAACCAAGGTAAATTTTTCAAAAATGCAACACCTATGTTTCTTAAATATATTTAAAATTTCTTTTGAACAAAACCTTTATGAATGTCGGTAATCAGTATACCTTCATCTTTGAAAAAATCCCTCATTTTGCTTATACACAAAATCACAAAAAATTCTCGCTAGACTCTTCTGAAAATTACAGAAGAATTTCATTCATGAATCTAATTGCATAAATATTCTGCATTATATTAGTTGGGAGTCTTGATTATATCGAACAGAATAATATTTTATCTGATCTACAGCCCTGTTTCAGAAAAAAAAAACTTTTAACCGATCGATCACATTATTACACTATTTATCTTAAGTCAAAGCGTTTCAAGAACGTAACAAAAACGTCATAGGATTTTTCGTTGGCTTTAAAGCTGCTTTTCACTTTGTCTATAGGAATGCCGATATTTATAACTTGGCACAACTTGGTATACCTACAAAGTTCTTAAAAGTTATTAGAGGGATGTAGGTACACGGATGCAAAGGCTGATGTTTGGCATGGATTTATATAAATGATGTTGATAACGAACTTCCAGGGGAATAGGAATAGTCAGCTGCACCGTGAATGTATTATTATTTGCCGACTATTTTTCAACACAATCAAATCCAAAATAATTACATTTGCCTGTAAGCAAAACGCTTACAATTGAAGAAGCTGTAAATATAATGATAAGCAACTGGAGGTAACAAAAGAGATCAAATATCTATGTTTGAAACTAAATTTTCGAACTGTGCAGATAGTTCTTAAAGATCTCAATATTCATAAACCCGCGGGCCCAGATAGTATCCCCGCCAGTATTTCTGAAGAGGTGTTCCTACACGCCAGCAAAACCACTGCGTAAGCTCTTCCATCTATCCTTTTCTTTTGGGCTGGTTCCGAGTAGTTGGAAAACTGCATTTTTTCCCAAAAAAAGGCGAATCTTCTTCTCCCACAATTTATCGACCAATATCTCTAACGTCCCTTCTCTCCAAGGTCATGAAAACGCTGATTAATTATCAGCTTAAGAAATATCTTGATGAACGGAAGCTTTTTCTCGTTTTGGAGAAAGTAAGATTATTGCACTTGATATTTCAAAAGCATTTGATAAAGTCTGGCATCTTGCTCTTTTATCGAAAAGGCGTGCTTTTGGTATTGACGAATCTCTTCTTCGTTGGATTAGAAATATTTTTTCGAACTGTTCAATACTAGTTGTTTTAGACGGATCCAAATCTGAAAACCACAAAATAAATGCTGGTGTGCCCCAGGGCTCTGTTCTATCTAAAATACTCTTTCTCATTTTTATTAATGATCTCCTGTCTGCTACCTCTAATCCAATACATTGTTTCGCTGACGATAGCACTCTCAGCTTTTCATAATCGATTTCAGATTCACATCCCTCCTCTTCAGATGTGGAATTGCAAAGGCAAAATATGATAGGCTCATTAAATTCCGACCTACACAATATTGTACAATCGGGAATAAAAAACCGCGTGGAATTCAATGGTTTGAAAACCCAGTGCTGTCTTGTATCGTTAAAACGAGATATACCCTGTTTGCCACTATCCATGAGTGGCACTTGCATCAACGAAACTGAATATCTGGACATCCTCGGAATGTGCATTAACAACCTCTTTTTGTGGAGCGATCACATACGCGATCTCGCCAAAAATGCCGCAAGATGTCTAGGTTTTTTGAGAAGATGCAAGAATGTTTTCTCCCCGTATGATCTGGCAACAATCTACAAAACATATATACGTCTGAAACTTGAATGTAACTCTCATCTCTGGGCTGGTGTTCCAGTAATTTATTTAAGTCTCTTGGACAGTATTCAAAGAAAAGCTTTTAAAATGATTGGTGACATTAACATCATCAACTCGTTTACGTCACTTGAACATCGACGAAAAGTTTCTTGTCTCACCTTTTTTACCGTTATTTTAATGCGCTATGCTCTAGTGAAATAGCCAATTGCATTCCTTTCCTCAAACAATTTAAACGTAATACCCGCGCTTCTAGAAATGCCCAACAGTATACCCTTGAGCCCAACTTAGGCGTACAATGAAGTACAGAGATTCATTTTTTAACCGTACTACGTGAATGTGGAATGCCTTGACACGCACTATCTTTCCCTGTCATTGCAATGTTTAGAAATTCAAAATCAATGTACACCGACACCTCCTATCCAAACCTTCATTCATATCAAAGGTATACAAAACTCTTTTAGTGTCCGCTAATTATAAAAAACTCAACATTAAATTTCATTTATCAGAGAAATCCCGAAAACTCGCAAAGATTGATAAATTTGACATGGTAAAATTTCTTCTCCAACAAACAAATTAATTTATCTACAAAATATTTAATGCAGTAGTAAGATCAAATCTCTTGTATGCTGCTCGGGTTTGGTTTGGTATCAAAAGAATATGAAGAAATCGAAAAATTATATAGGAATTTCGTAAAGAAACTTTAAACCTACCTCTTAATACACTTAAGTATGCCTTATATTTAGAAATAGGACTTGTAAAACTTCTAAGAAGCACGCTGATTCTCAAGCTGATTGCATCATCAAAGTCTGCAGCAACCATCAAAACACGAGTAAAGCTTCTTTAATATGAGTTGAGAAACAAGGATTGGTGGTTTGCAAGATAGCAATCTTTTCAGCATGGAGTGAGATTGGATGATGATTTAAGCAATATATAAACCATGTGAAAGAACAAATTAAAGTATAGCATTATAGAGAAAGATGAGGACACAATTCAATGCTAGAAGAAGCTCAAGATTCATTCAGTTCAACAATGACAACAATCTACATTCTGCATAACTATAATCTTGGTACCAAATAACTATTTCCAGGTTTCACAGAGTTATTTAGAGATATTCCTTAAGCAAGATGTGAAGTTCTTAACTTAAACGGAAGTTCTTATAATGATAGTTTTAACTAATTCTATACGCTTTGCAATTTAAAATCAAAGATGCTCCTTTTTTGGGAAAAATAGTCTTGCCTTAAAAGAGACTATAAATACTCTAAACGAGCATTATTGGAAAACAATACATTTTTGAGAGATATTTAAAAGTATATATTACTTCTAAATATCTCTTGGCTTACGGCAGAGCATAGCCTTTAAATTCCAAATATTGTATCCTTGAAAATGAATGTTAGTAAATGATTTACTTACTTACTTACTTTTTACAAATTATTAAGATATTTCTTTTATTCAGGAAAGTTAAACCTTAAATAAATGCATATTCACACTAGCAATCAAATTTCATAATTTTTTTTCAATTTATTTTAGAAAAAGGGGTGGATATAACATAGTATAGAATAAATTATTTGTATGGCTTCAAAAACACCCTATATTTGAATGTCGTATTGTGTTCATTGCGACGAGGAAAGCGGTGTACTTTTGTCATAATAAAGAACTCAGTCTTTCACAATTATAATGCATTGAACAAACATTTGTATTTGCCTTGGCATGGCATGTGCTTTTTTGTTTGCATTTTCCATTGAAAGTAAAAATCTTTTGATTTCTATCATACATAGGTATACAGACACACGCGTCCGGAATGCAGACAAAGTGTTGAGTGATGTTAGGAAGGAATTTTAGTCAAAAAGTCAATGGAGAACACATCTGGCAGGATCGAAGATGGTTTTGTTCCATAATAAAAGATGTGTTTTATCTTGAATTTAGCCATAAGTGCAAAAACCAAAGGCTTTAATATTTGGGATACTGTTAGATATATATACATAAACACACATTTATATGTGTACATAAACATGTACCTACCTACCTATGTAATGAACCTAAATCTCAGAGCTGAAAATCATCAAAAACAAATTAGTTCAGTTTTTTTTATAAATAAATGTACAGGGTCATTCATTATCGGCGATACAATTTTGATGAACATTTTATTAACTTCCCATATAAAGTTATTGTATCGATCTTGTCGATTTGAACATGTTTGACATCCAAACAATTTGACTTGGAAAAGGCTAAATGCTAGCTAATTTTTACATTAAGGCCTATTCAGCTCCATTAAGACCTTTAATAAAAAGTCCTATGTTTGAAAAAGATTTTTTTATAAAAAGTGTTCGGAATAGTTAGTTGAATAGAGCTATATTGTTTCACTTACCTGAAATACCCGCGGCGTGATTGTAAGTGCATTGGACTATTATGCCAGAAATCCAAATCAAATCAAAATTGAAAAAGTATCTTTTGTCTATGACTTTTATAAAGTACCATCTTAGAAAATTCGATTCGCGAAAACTCCTTGAAACAGTTTATTATAGCTTGGTTGAATCGATGTTGCAATATGGGCTTGTATGTTGGGGAGGTTCGTTTAACTATAAGATGCAACCTTTATTGGTTGTACAGAAACATATTCTTAGAATTATCTGGAACAAAAAACGCCGTGAGCATAGTTTTTAACTTTTCTTAAGATCGATGACTCTTCCGCTTAAGCACCTTTATTTTCATAAAGTCTTACAATTTTTTTCTTTAGAAATGGTAAACTTCTTAATCAAAACTTAGCTTCTTACAGGCTTCGAAGTCAGGAAAGTTTTCTTGCTCGAGTACCACCTCACAAAAGTCGTTGCTTTCTTAACTTTTTATTTTAATTGATTTTCTTAGAACGGTTCAAATTAAAACAAGCATTTCTTTTAATGGAACATTAATTTTCAAAAAATAAAAATTAAATTTATTCATAGCTTTCGAAAAAAACAAAGATTTAGTCAAAAAATCAGATTGAAGTATTATTTTTCAAAATGTTTATAAAGTCCATATACTTTTTCATTCAGAATTCGTAATTTTTATTAATTCTAAGAAAATGAAAACTATAAGACTTTAAACTGCATTGGATATTATTCTTTTGCAATTAACACCCAAATAATAGAAATTTTAATTCTCAGTTTAATTCTCAAATCGTATTCAATACAAAAATCTATTTGACTTCTGAGTCATGGAATTGTATAATGACCTTGACCAGCTAACAATAAGGTTTTAGGCTATGAGGTAAGTAGGGTCTTCTTTGTTTGTTAAAAATAGATACTTTATTTTCATGAGCATGGTGTAAATAGAAACTTTTAATTTGGTAGACATTAAAATGGAATCTCCAATATTTCTCAAGCAAAGAACAAAACATTATTAGAGAAATCATTTTCACCAATATCTTTTTCGAAAAAGCTAATAATGGGCGCCCTACAGATTTAAAATGAGCACACCAGTATAAAAACAGACATTATACTCGAACCTTTAGCGAAAATCAATATTCAATTTATAATATTACCAATAGTTATTTGGTAGCGAGACTTACAAGAAATAATTTTGTTGACCTTGTTTGCTGGATAATTATGAACACTCTGACCACACTTCAGAGAAAACACAAGTTTAATGCTACCCATTTGCAATATGTAATTACATTAGCTAGTCAGACTAGGAAAGACGAAGCTTTAAGTGTCCAACATAACATTCCAAAAAATCGTGCGGTGTTAAAACGTCAACAGTTCTTAAAGTTTTTCAATTGCTATCCAAAATTATTAATTCAAAGCTGTTACCGACGTTTTAGGCGATCATATGTCAATGATGACAGAATCCAAGAGCCAGAGTTTATAGCTTTGTCTGAAATTCATTTAAAGTCCCAATTATCTATTGTTATTACTTTAAAAAAATCATAAAACATTTGCTGCATTTATCGATGTAAGCTCAGGGCGGAGTACAGAAAATTTAAATAAAATTAATTATTATTATGAGAAATCTAAAAGAAAGCAGCTAACCCTGATATCATGAGCAGGAATTGCCACTGACATCCGCTACTAGTCTTCTACTACAGGATGCATCTTTTATTATTTCCACTAATAAATTTGTATAATAACTCAGTCAATAATGTTATACATATACTCGTATTAGGAGTTATTACATCTACACTTATTTTATAAATTGTGTGATTTACTTTCATTTCACTATTTACTAGAAATGTTATATTTTGTATCTTGGAAATACAAATCTAAATCTAAATAAAAAAATCTAAAAAATCTTTAAATGGTTTGGCCGATGACTGCCTACCAGACTGATATTTACATTTTAATTTTTAAAATAATAATAACAAAGAAAAATCAAGAATAACTTTTTCAAAAATAAAATGTAACAATTTTGCATATAATTTTATAAACATTTCAAACTTTCGTTTATTATACATGTTCTGTATCGTAAAGCACTCCAATAATATTGGTATACCCCCCTTGTCCAATCATCAATTTTATGGAATCCTCTAAACTGAGCACAACAATTTCAAAGTATCTCTTGCGGAATTATTTCAGAATTGAACAAACTCCCACGTCTTCACGTTTTCTTCAATTGCATAGATCACACCATAGAGAAAGATCTGGACGTTGAGAAATAAAGTTTCAGGTGGTATACCACTCACCTACGCATGCTCCTTTAGAGGGGTGAAATCGGTTAACTTGATAGTTGATTGTTGATAATCAAAAACGATACTTTTACATACATACATACAATTGAACACTAAATTTTCATCTATTATAAATTACATAGTTTAGATTCTTAAAAAATGTTCGTCTATCAAAGCACAACATATGCTGTACCCACAATGTGCCCCATCCTGAAAATAATATACCTAATACTTCTCGAAAATATGGATTTGAAATTCCACCAACTGGAGAAAGTTTTTCCAGAGAGGCTAAAAGAATCCGTGATGCTATAAGAGACGATTTGTTTGTAATGTATGTAGTTTACATTATTAGTAATACTATTTTATTCTCAAAATAAATATAAAAAAGCAAATTGCTTGTTTAGCTTTTCATTTAAAGAAAACAGAGACTATAAAATATTATACAAACATACATATTATGTATTTATGTATGTAGAAACATTAAAATCACAAGCAAATAAAATGTTTCTCTAAAGATTTGTAAAAATAATGAAATTAAAAGTTTAAAAGAAAAATTTCTTTGTACTTCATTTTTTCCAGTCAAATCGGTCAAATTTTTGGGATTTGAAGTTCATCTTCATCAACTTCCGTTCATTGGCTAACGTAGCCACCTTCAGCTCCATTTCTCATGTGCAGCTCTTCTCTTTTCATTGAGATTACAGCTTCGTTTTCCTCTCATTGATTGTTTGCATGTAGCCGAATAGCATCTCGGATATCCGCCAGGTTTTAGTTTGAACTTCAAGTTGAGTTTTGAAATGTGTTTCTTGAAGATATTTTTGTTTTTTTTTTAAAGCATCGTCCTAAATGCTTTTCTATTTTTAACCTTTAACTTTAACTTTTTAAAAACACTTGTTTTTGGACTCTTTCAGTTTGGTGAGTTTGTTAGATTCTCGAGAAGCTGCTCAACTTCTTGAGTTGCATCTTCGCGGTTTTCTTATTTAAAAGCGAATATAGAATACTATAAGCAATAAAAAGTATTTTAATACAAACCTTTTGTCTCGCTGCTGAAAGATAGACCACCTGCAACACCGCTCACTGATGGTTCCATCCCGCATGCAGCAATTATGGCTTCATCGGTTGCGTCTATTTCTTTTGACTGATAGGACATTGTACGATCTCGCCAGCTCTTAATGTGCTTCCATATGCGTGGAGAGGATTGAAATTTGTGCTTTTGTTGCATGTGACCTTATAAACAATTATTTCTTTATTATGCAAACAACGATTAAATTTCCCAAGATTAACTTACATTTTCACTAGAAAACAAATTTAAAATCAGCAAAATGACATTTCCCGCAGCAAGTGCTGCCAAAACCTCAAACTGTTATATTGATCACTTTACACAGAGCATATTAGAGTTTATGATCAAAAAAGACTATTAACAACGCGACAGTCATCAGTTGCGTTAGCCGATTCCACCTCCGTTTTCTCTCATCTCCATAATACTTGACACATATTTAAGGTGTAATTTGAGAGTATCCAAGAAAAATGGGCCTGTTCCTGTTTCTAGGTACAGCATATAGGTAGTTGGTGTCGTACTCGGCAGCCTTAATGTGCATTTGGTTAAAAAACGAACGAACTTTTCCACTGCATCGAACGACAGGTATCTTCACACTTGCTCTCCGTAAAGAAGAATTGCAGTTACAATTGCACGAAAAACTTTGTACTTAACAACACGTGAAACGTCATTTCTCAAAAATCCTTTAGATATATATATTTTCATCACTACGATTTAAAACTAGGCGCTTTTATATAGAATTACCCTAAAGCAAACAATGAATGAGTAAGTACTCCAATAGTATAATACAAAAAAGCTTTTGAAGCTGGAAACTGTATACATATATAGATGCTTATACTTTACTACAATTGCCTATACATAGATACATATACTAAATGAGTTATTTTGAAATGTTTAAATTCTGTCGGTGTTTTTTTATAAATGAGCCCATAAATAACAACAAACAAAAAACGTTAAATAATTAATATCAGAAGGTAAAGTAGACACTTGAAAAAAAGATAAATAAAGAACCCGGCATATAATTTCATTGATATGTCTTCCTTTATTCACAATCTGTTCACTATACGCACACTTAACTCTCAAGGGTAAACATCCCCTTTGTGAAAAGCATAATATAAGCACTTCAAGTGCGTCCGTCGTCGACTAACAAGGGTTACAACAAGGACATTAAGCATCCCTTTCTTCTCTTTAGTTCACAACAATAAACACGTGCCAAAGATTTTCGTTATAGTTTGGTGTTGCAGACGAACTTATGTACCTACATTCTATACCGAAGTAAGTTTTGTACAATTGATAAATCCCAAAAGTGCCTATTTCAAAATATAATGTGCTAAACTATCCTGCCAAATATATGTATTCAATTCCATTGTAATATTACCTGCATTTGTATATGTTTTTCGGTGTCAACGGCCTACGAATGAAATCAAATTGCAATTAATCTGTCATGATTTTTTCTTTAAGATAGCACAAAAATGAAAACCTCAACATCTTGTCAATAAAATTATTATTAATCAAACACTCTTTTGATTCCATTGAGATCAAAATCAAACTTACTAAAAGATACCCATTTTAATCTAGTTTTGCCTTAAATTTATTATATAATACTTTTCTATTTAGAAAATAATATCATCTTTAGGTTTGGTTGTGAAGTTCATATGTACATAAGTTTCGTCCGGGTTTTGGAATTACACTTTTACTAAAAATGAATAAATGACTTTATGGATCAAATACATGGGAATAATTCATAAAAATGGCACTTTTATTTTTAAAAGTTCTTAAAGGTGTTTTCAATTAGTCGATCAGACTTGATGACAGCTCCTCTTTCAGAAAGAATAGAATAAGTTTTTGTATTTGAACACTAAAAGAATCAACAGTCAAAATATCAATTATTCTGAAGTGATGCAAGAACTTAACCTTCGATTAGATCTCTTTAAAGCTTTCTCTTTGCAGCTGCCCTTTTATTTCGGATTTTTATTCCAACACGCCATTAAATTTAAATTAAAGTTAATCAAGCTTATTTCATAGAATATTAACTTTGATATAACATCCATCATTTTTTGTCAGAAAATAGAGTAATAGTGCAAAATATAACCAAGAAGAAGGTTAGCTGTTTCATTAAACACTTACCTTTTAAATGAGTAATGAAAAGATAATCTTTATTACATTCCATAAATAAAATAAAACTGTTTTACTAAATGTGTCTGTCCAACTCTTGTCCACTGTACCAAAAAAAGTGTCGTTATTCATTCCGTAGTTTCAAGTTGGTGGCACTGGCATTTGACACCCGTCAAGCCAAGCTCTAATTTGAAGTATCATAATAAAAGAAATAAATTTGGTGACGCAACAGTTCGTTGAGGACTAGGGCCTAGTGACTTACGACTCTCAAACATTCATACGTGCGAGTAATGTTGTCAGGGATGGAGGGGGCCGAATCCGAACATCTAATTTCTTCATGATAAGAATTACTCTTGGAGGATTTGTCAATTCTTCGCAAGAGGCAGTACCCGTTAAAAAAAAAAAAATTTAGATGGCACAGGTAGAGATTGAACCCGAGACCTCTGGCACGACAGTTTTACTCACTAACCACCATACCACAGGTAAAAAAACCTTTTAAGCTTTTTCAAGCATCTGGGAAAACTCCACTTGCTTTGTACGAAAGCAGTGCAGAAATCGTCTGTCATGAATTTAAACTTTCTGAATTTCTTGATATTTAAAAGTCTACTGACTCAATAACTTGGAAAAATACGCTTATAAAAATCGACGCAACGATGGCGATGAGGAGGAAACTATTGATGAATATGATTTGCTAGATAAAGAGGACAAAGCCAGAATCGGGAATCTTAGAGGGGTAAGAAAGGAAACAATTGGATTTTCAAATCAAAATTGGTCTCATATTGCTGATGATTATTTTCTGGAACGAGTGGCAAGAGAAAAGCTTGAAAAATTATTCATGTGGTCTGGTCGAAGAATTGGAGGCAGCTAAATCAAAAGTTTCTGTTGTTGGGTACTGCCGTGTCATAATATCAGTTGAATATTTGTCATTTAAGATATTGGATAGCCTAACAATCGAACAACGCCAAAAAATTAATTAAAACGTACTAAAAAAATATTGATCCAAACCAATAGTCAAGCATTATTTAAACGTGAATTATGAAGAAATTTGAAGAGAGTGCAAGATATGTTATGATCCGAATTTATTGATTTACCGGCAGTCACAGTAATGCAATGCAGTTACTTTTCATACATTTTGACTTTTTTGCGAAGTTTTTAATCGCTTATTTTCACGTTTTGGTGACGTCAATTTGCCACCAAGTTCAATTCGACACCTTTAAAAATGTTTGCCAACATTACTCAAGTTATGGTCGCGATAGCTCCTAAAATGTATCCTGTGAGTATTCTTAAATGATATTGTCTTTCAACGGCCTCTTTCACACGAGACGGTTTCGTCCGTACGGTTAAAATCCGTACGGTTTTTATCTGTGAGCCATTGATAATAAACTAATAAAATTAACTAAAGCTTTCACACTGGACGGAGACGGGTTTTTTTCGTACAGACGATTTAAAACAGCCATCTCAACCACTGAAATATGCGGCGACCGTGCAGTCGCCGTCTATCAATGCCTTACGTACTAAAGCATTTTAATATTATATTTTATTAAACGTAGACGATTCACGGGAAAAATACGTTATGTGTGAAAACAAAGTCCGTACGGAAAAGAATCGTACGGATTTTAACCAAATTGGATTGTTTGAAAAAGGCCAGAAATTGGATTGTTTGAAAAAGGCCAGAAAATCTGTCATATGCGTTGCAGCAACGGGTCATTTGATATTGCGTTGTTTTGAAAATGTGAATATGTAAAAGACAAACTTTAAATTACTAGATGTGTTCTATTTCTTGAGTCCAGTGTGTACTGAAGAATTTCAAAGTATTTAATAGAACTGATACAAAATTTACTTTACACATTGTTATCTATTTTATGGTTTCAAAAGTAAACGTAAATAAAACAGAAATAAAATATTTTGTCATGATATTTCTTTTTTATTATAAAGTTTGAACGTTGGCATTAAGGTGATACCTTACATCACATAAAAGACCACCACGCAAATTGTTGCAAGAATCGAGTCTCTTTAGGTAATTTTCGACCACTCTTTGACACATATTGGGCGGTATCTCAGTTAAAACTTGACGAATGTTGTTTTTTAAGTGCTCAAGAGTAAAAGGTTTATCTGAATAAACACGGCCCTGATCCCCACAAAAAAAGCCCAGCGGTGTCAAATCGCATGATCTTGGGGGGCAGTTGATATCTCTTGTAATATTGCCACATTCGCTAGAGTTGTATTGAATGTGACACCGTCTTGTTGAAACCACATATTCTCCAAGTCATATTTTTCAATAGCAGGCTGAAAAAAGTCGGTTATCATAAAACCATAATGTTCCGAATTGACGGTGACAGTCGTTTCATCGTCGTTTTCAAAAAAGTAAAGTCCAATCACACCTCCGGAAAAGCAGCGGATGTAATGGCCTCTCTTCAAATACTTACGAATTTTCAGAACCAATTACGAAAATTTTGTTTATTAACAAACCCACCGAATGAGAAATGTGCTTTGTCGCTAAAAAAATTTTTGTTAGAAAAATAGACGTATCTACGACGTTGTAAATGGTCTGGTCAGCTGGCTTCAGTTGTTGTGTTATCCGGACTTTATATAAATGTTAACTCAGATCCACTCTCAAAATACGTCATAATATTCCGTAAGACAGTCCTAATTCCTGAAAACGACGTGGAATCGAAACATTCGGGTCTTCGGCCGACAACACCACCGCTGAGATCAAACGCAGAATAACTCTTGCTAACTGCTGTTTCTTTGGACTAAGAAAGTAATTAAGTGGTAAAGTCCTCTATCAAGGGACCAAAGTTTTGCTATATAAGACCCTTATCATCCCCGTCCTGCTATACGGTGCAGAAGCATGGACTATGACAAAAGCGGATGAAAGCACCTTGGGTCGCTTCGAGAGAAAAGTATTTCATGTGATCTACGGTCCCGTATGCATCGAAGGGGAGTGGAGGAGAAGATGGAACGACGAGCTGTACGGGCTGTAAAGCGACACCACGGTGGGGCAGAATGACCTAAAACGTGGCATCAAATCAACCGTTAGAGCTAGAAGGTTGAACTTTTGCACAATGACTTCTGAGCCCAAGCAAAAGATATTTTTAGATCCGTGTCCCAGCCACGCCTACAAAAACGCCCTCTTTTCTTAAATGTGCCAATTTGTATATTTCGACTTAAGGAATTTTTTGCTTAAGATCTATTTTTTGTCAACTAGACTTACCTTACTCACCAACTTGTGCCTCTCTTTAAAAAAAAATAAGAAACAAAGTAATAATAACGTTTACATTTTTATTTATTGAGACATATTGTAAATTTAAAGAAATTTAATAAATTAGATACAAACTCAAAAGAAAGAAATGTTTGCAGTGTATCTAAAATTAAAAATTATCGCTGTCTTCTTCACTGTAAACTCAAAAACAGTGTTCGATTCATCGAAATTTGAAGGTTTAAGCAAACAGAGGGCTTCTTTGGGTGAAGATTGAAATTTGTTCGCATATATCTTCGTTCATTTTTTTACGGCTGGATTTTCTTGAGAAGTTCACACGGAAATTTTTGAAATCTTTGTTTCGTGCTTTCTGCGCTTCCTCCGAAAGTTGTCCGATAGGCAAAAGTGCAGATGATATAATTTCTGGGCCATGAATAAAATATTTATGTAGAGTTGGAGGCATATGATACCAGGGATATTTATTGACGAAGTACCTCGCTGTGTCGAACGCAAATTCCCTGTACTTTTCAACATCAATCTCATATCCACTGGAAACAACGATCATAATTGTGTGCATTTTTTAATGAGTTCTATGTCTAATTTAGTTATTTCGGCTAAAAGTTCAGGGTTTTTAAAAAATTGCCTAGCTGTGTTGGCGTCATTTGTGTTACCAAATCCCGGCTTTGGTTTATCTACAATTAAGCCACAAGGTTCTCGGAAATCCCTTTGAATTCGAGCCTTATTTGCTGCCACGACTTCTTTGTCACCTTCACGCGCTTGCCATTTTTTAATGGGTAATTTGTACGCTAGATGTACAAGTCATTCGAACATTCGTATATCCAATCTTGCAGAATAGACATTCCAAAAGAAAGGTGCTCTGTTTTTATTGGATGTCTTATCATATCATTGACATTGTTGAAGTCTTTTGAAGTCGCACCACACAAATAGCATTTATGTGTTGATGTGGTCTCGGTTTGTTGAATGTTTTGGATCACTGCATCCACTCGAACTTTTTCGGATTTTGAAACATCAGTTAACTCTTTAGTGTATTCAATTTTTAGGGGTCTGCAATACTTTGTCGAAGCTGGACGAGGGATGCCAGACTATATGCACACCACTTACTAGCTAGCTGAATGGGGTCTGTTTCTGGACCGTGAAAAGCTTGTTTATATGAGCTATGTTCCGAGCTTCCATCGAAACCCCATTTCGATATTAAAAAAAAACAAGCTCTTCTTCTTCCAATGTGTCAAAAACACAATCCAAAATAGAAATAAGTCGTTTTGATGTTTTATCAAGCAAAGCTTGAAGACTTACTTCGGCACATGTAGCTGTTATTTTCACCGCATTTCTGTCGGGATACCAAGCTTTTTTTGCATTTTGCACAATTTTGTAAGATGGACATTTTTCTGGGGCACTCATTCTTATTATGTTATATTGATGCTGTGATAGTTGCGCTGCAACTAATACCGCCAAACCATCTTTTCCCGTCATACAACTTCTCTCGTTCGAGTGCAATTTTTAAAAGCTATTTTTCAGCCTGAGTGGAGCTTACACTAACTTCTTTTAGAAGTTTTGAGGCTTGGATTAGTCCGGAAGCTCGTAAACTCATTTGGGTAGCATAAATGAGGACACCCAGAGGTACAGAATCTCTCAGGTCGCGGGTTTTTTCCCTTGTCAATCGTTGGGAAGAATTTTCAAACTCTACTTCTGGACGACCTCGTTTCTTGGCTGAGTCGGGTGCTCTACAGAAAGCTGGACATGTGCAGTTTAGCCAGCTTTCATTAGTTTTAAAAAACCTTTTCTCGATCCTGTAAGCTTTAACCCACCACGTTTTAAAATTCAACTTGAAATGCGAAAATATATTCTTCAAAACCTTAATTTGCCTTTTTTTCAGAGCTTTTCGTCATTTTGATCAATTCCTCTTTTAAGTAACTGAATTGTTCCTCTATTACAATACTCCAAAACCGTCTCATTATAGCAATAAGATCTTTTCTACTCAAAAAAAATGTGTTTGAAGATAGTCCTAAAATAACGAAAAAAAGGTTTACTACACAAAAATCCAAATATAACAAAAAGTTCAGAAAAGTAGCAGGATTTTTTTTCAGAAACACAAAGTAGACATAAGACACATTTAAATGACACATACATTATAACCCGGACTCACCCAGAACACAACTTTTAATCTGCGCGACTTTAGAACTTCCTAAAAGTTTTGCCCCAATGCGCGACGTAGACTTAGCCAGAAGGGTAAAAGTCCAACGACTAAGATGGCTGGGTCGAGTAGAGCTCATGGAAACCAATGCTCCGGCCCGGAAAGTTTTCGAATCCACACGCACAGAACAGCGCAGTAGAGGAAGACCGCGGATCAGGTGGGGCGCTCAAGCTAGGGACCTAGATAGATGGAGAAGTTTGTTGGGTGAGGCCCTAGTTCACACAGGACTGTAGCGCCACCTTAAGTAACTAAGTAAGTAACAACTTAGTTTGGCAGGTGTTGAATTCCAGCCCTATACTTTTGAAACCGGAAAATAGATATACCGTTAGAACATTGGTATCAACGGACGCGGACCTGCCGGGGAGAAAAATTAAAAGCTCCCGCTATCAGATTCTATAGCCGAAACCAAAAATTAACTCTATAATAAAAGCTAAATTTTCGTACATACATACATACATAATTGCATATCACAATTCACTTCAGTTATAAAAATCAAAGAATCAAGGCCTGCATTTTGAATTCTTGTCTACTGTGTTCATGTCACTTAATCTCACAGCACCAGTGCGGATGAAAGCTCATCAAGGATGCGAAAAGCTACCTTTTTCTTCCTTAAAGCCTAAAATAGCCTATTATTGTAAGATATTCATACAATTCTACAAACAAACAAATCTCTCTCATTTACTGCAAAGAATCCTTTGTTGTTTTTCTGAAAAATGTACATGATTTAAGGGTTTGTCTACATCCCTTCTTTGTATTCATCACAAACTATGTTAGCAAATAATTCAGTGTGTAGTCTAAGTCACGTGCGGTGCATGTATCTACCTTGGGACTTCAAAATATCACTGGAATTAGGTGGTTGGATGCTGTGCTTCTCGCTTCAATGCTGCAAGGATTATATTTCTGATGTGCCTTTGCCTTGTATGCACTTGTTAGTTTAAATAAATACTAACTCGAAGTTGTTGCTTGATAATTTTAGACTTTTATCATCATTGCAACTGTGATGGGCTCTGCTCTGGGAAAAGTGTGCACGTGTCCATAATTTAATAAATTGTTACTTGCATTTTGTACCTTACATGACTGGCTGTCAGTAATGGTTATTTTCCTTGGAACTTATATGGGTTGATCTTGGTTTTGGCTATGTGCTTTGTAAATATTTAATGTTGAGTACTCATGCCCACAGATGACGATGAACGTCGGTCGCTCGTCGTTGTCGACGTGCATCGTGCCTGTGCCTCAAAACGTAGGTTTTCTCTAAGGAATTGACGGACGTCAAGTGCGTTGCGGTGGTGTGGTGTTGGTGTTTTTACCACGAGCCGAATAAACGTTGTTGAATGGTTAATGTGCATACGGTCGCTAATTGATTTTGTATGCTTTTTTATTAAACACAAACACTCCTTGCCAATTAATGCAAGAGCCTTTTTAAGCCTTTTTTAGCGGCAGTTAATGATTGCTGTTAATGGAAAAGGAATACAAATATTACCTCTTTTCTATTTTTATATAATATTGACTTATGTTTTGTGGTACAAGGGAATAATATAAAGGAGAGAATTAAAATTTTCAAATTATGAAAGCTTGTTGTATAAGGAAATAGCCATTTAAAGGATAAGGGATACTCTTTTTGCTCCATTTAGCCGATTTTGCGTTTGGAAAGTTAAAACTGAGTTTTTAAATCTTTCGCGAGGCACAGAATTTTTATTCGGCTTAGGGACCAGTTATAGCTCTCATTGGTTTTTATCATTAAAACCAATTTTTGGAATATTTTATTTGTCATTGAAAATCTGATTGAAATCTGTCGAAAACTGTTTACTAACAGCAATCTGTCATTCGAATTGTGTGAAATTGGAAAACCAATCAATTGAACATAAAAGTGTTAGATCTTCAGGAAAATAAATTTCCATCCGAAGAATAGAAAAATAAAAATTACTGCGCACAAAAATTTTGTGTGATTTTCAATTAATCAGAATGTAATTTTCACTTCTTACCAAAATGAAACGCAGTGAAACATCCATTTAGAAATATTTCCGGATTGATTTCAATGATAGCTAAAACAGACCCCTCAAGTTCTACTTATGGTTTTATTTTTAAAGGAGATTTGCCCTTCAATTATATTTTTTATCTGAAAGGACAATTTTATTCTGAATCGCGTATTGGAGCACCTTTTGTCATCCGCTTAAACATTATGGTTGAATAGGTTACTACATTAAATTACGTTTGATACGTTTATGTGATACGCTTTTTTATAGTTACCAAGACCGAAACGATAGGTGCCGTGAAATAAAGCCAATTGAAATAAGACCGATTCGTAACAAACAGTAATACAAGACAGAAACATACAGGAGGAAGAAAGAACACTTAATAACAGCTTACGCTAGTTTTTAAGATGGTCAACTATCTTTGTATCAGACACCGCGGAGTTTTGGAAACTAACAAGAACAATAAACGGAAATGAAGAAGAAACTAAGAATACCAGCATTTCTCTGTAGGACTTAAGATTAGATATTTCAGGATTGCTAAATATCTCTTCGGAACAACTAGTATGGATTTATGCGACACCACTTACCGAAGATGATATCTTTGATGAGCAGATAACAGTTTTGGAAGTAGAAAGGCTACTAGAGTCGCTTAAAGATGGCAAAGCAGCTAACACAGACGGGATTCCTGCAGAGTTCTTCAAATATACTTCCACCGAATTTAAGCAAAAACTGGCGCAAGCATTCAATATCATCTTTAGTTTTGCTGTACATCCCGATTTCTTCGATGAGGCTATTATATAGCCAATACTTAAAAAAGGTGACCCAAACGACCAAGCAAACTATATTTCTTAATGCAAGTTTGAAGATTTGCACTTCAATACTAAATAGAAGGCTTATTAACCGGGTAAATTTAAACAACAAACTGAGCGAGTACCAGTCCAAATTTCGAAAAGGGTATACAGCCGATAACATTTTTATTCTTGGATGCATAATAGCAAACTCAATCGTAATGCTAACCGTTATACCTTTTTTGTTGACTTGAAAGCTGTATTTGATCCAGTTAACAGAAAAACGCTGTTCTATAAACTTTATAACTTAGATGTATCATCCAAGTTTGTCAAAGCACTGGAAAAACTTTACAATCAAACGACAGTTAGCGTTCATAATAGATGTGGCAAATTAAAACAGATCCAAATAAATCGAGGATTACTTCAAGGATGCAATCTCAGCCCAATGTTATTTGCGTTATTTCTTGATGACTTGGTTGGTTGGCTTCCTTGTGGAGTGGAATTTGAAAGCTTAAAAATAAAAGTAGTTATGTATGCTGATGACATTGTCATTTTGGCAGAGTCTCCAGCTTCACTGCAGCTTATGATCAATAGGCTATATGATTATTGTAAAAAATGGAGACTGAAAGTAAATTCTGCAAAATCTAAGATAATGGTATTCCAAAATGGTGCAAGTCAAGGTGCAAGAGGAACAAACTGGAGATATGATGGCGTATGTTCATCTGGGAATAACTCTCACGTTTAGTTTGAATATGGACAAACACCTCAAAGCCAGCTTCTAGAACGGCTATTTGCTCGAACTGGAAGAAAATTTTCAATAATAACAACATATTAACAAACGCCAAATATGAAATTTTTAACGCAACTGCAAAAGGAGTTCTGTTTTATGGAACACAGATCTGTGATGTTCGGAAATACGAAATTGTTGAAAATTTGCTTCGATTCTTCCTTAGAAAAGTATTTCTCCTCCCTCTAACCTTGCCTAAGTATATGTATCATTTGGAAACAGGGCTATCGGCACTCTTTGCATCAAAATTGAAGCTGAGCGCAGACTATTTGATACACGTGATTAATATGGACCGAAAGCAATTGCCAAATATTATGTTGAGAAGTGTCATCGGCGAAAAACTGGATTCTACAAGGATTGGATTGATCTTGCTGCAAATTGTGGTATTATTCTAGAACTGAATGGATGTACTGGTCCCCAGATGAAAAAAGCATTGTACGAGGCTATCCAATCGATCGATGAAATATAAAGGAACACATTCACAGAAAAGGCGAAACATCTACGGAAAGGGACATTTATTCGAAACTTAACTATAATCTAAATGAACATAATTATTTTAGGCTCGATTTTTCAAGAAAAACTATTGGAAATATTTTTAAAGTAAGAGGTGAACTTCTTAACCTAAATTGCATGCCACACAGAAACGATGTGGTTAATATTTGCTCCTTATACAATTTGGGAGTGAACCGAAACATTATTCACTTTATCGATTTATGTCCAATATTAAAGGAGCTATAAGACTTTTTTTTTCGAAAAAGCTATCTGTTCATGTCATGTTCTTCTTTGGATTTTGTAAATAAATTTAAAGTAATACTTTCTTTGGAATTGGCTATTAGCCCGCTGTGGCCTGATATTATGTGCTCAGTTTGATTTGCCATATCATAATAAACAGACGTACTCCTGCACAAAGCTTGCAAACCGCGTATATTTAACACCAAGCGTAGCATCAAAGATGGTACTACTCAACACCGCTGGACTATATGGTGTGGGGCTGTGTTAAGTCGCTTGTCTACAAAGATGACCAAGAGACACTTGATGCCTTGAAAGAAAATATTTTGGACGTTAGTGCTGCCATACAGCCCCATTTGCTGCAAAAAGTATTCATTTTTATTAACAATGAAGCTAAATCTTTTGTAGATTATAAAATAAATTAAGTTAAAAAAAAGGCCTTTATTTTGGGGTTACATATGATGACAACATAAAAATTGTAAAAATCCAATGTCTCGAAAATATTAAAATAATTATACAAAATGTATTTGAACTTAACAAAGTCAAACATCAAATTCAGTACAATCTGCATTTAATAAAAAAGTATTCAAATTTAAATGGTTCTGTATTAAATTTTAATGATTAATGCAATATTTGAATCCTTTTTATTAAATATTAATCGTTTCTGTTTTACAGATTCTAAAATTAATATATTTTCAACTTCCCATAGGATATTGTCGTAATGGGTCCGATTGTTCAAATTGAAAATGTTGACATTTCTAGATGTTTCAAGGTCTTAGTCGTCGAAATAAAAGATTTTTAGAAAGATGTCTGTGCATCCGTACGTCCTCCGTACGTTCGCGACGTTTTTCGTCGTCCATAGCTCAAGAAGCAGAAGAGATAGTCCGGTCAATTTAGACAATTGAAATAACAAAAATTGCGACAGAGCAAAATTTTGGTGGAGACCTTGGGTTTACCCTAAGGAATAAAAATTGAAAAGTCCCCATCAATCCCATGCGAGCTTAAAAAGTTATTCGGGGTCAAAGGTCAACATTTTAGGTTTTTTGGATTTTTCTCAAAAACGGTAAGTTTTATGACAAAAATACATGAGACCGAATTTGTATATCTCAAAATTCTCTACAAAAATGGTCCTAATGATTTTTTTTCTAAGTATCACCGTTCCTGAGATATCGCGATTGTAAGAGTTATGTTCAAAATAATATGCACACATTTCCACACCACCTGTGAGGTAGTGCACTCGGTGTATTTTTGTATAATACCCATTATATAAAGTGTATTATTACCATCCAAAGTATTTACATTAATATCAGCATTGTCTGCAACGTATTGAAGAAATGTACCACATTCTGGTGATAAAATGTGAGGTGAGCGACTGAAAACTGCTGCTGCTTCATAGTTCATTGTTTCACTGTAAGATGCGCATAAACCAAAAGATGAGAAAATTTGTATAAGACGTTTTTAATTAAAAACGAATTGAGAGTTTTTTTTTATTAAAAATAAAAACCTAAAAAACACTACTCAATGTTAGTAAAAATTGAATTTGAACTCAAATATCTTTTCCAAAAATTGAGATTATGACTGCCAACGTATTTTATCTTATATAAGATATATTGCTTTTAAAATTCGATAAAATTTTGAGAAAAATCTAATTGACAGTTTTTTTTACAGAAAATAAAAACATAAAAGAAAATTTAACAAAAGTTGGTAAAAATTGATTTTAGACTCAAATGTCTTTTCAAAACTTTAAGGCTTTAAACTACTTTTATCTTTTAAAAAATATTGTTGTCAACTTTCAGTAAAATTTGGAGAAAAATCGTATTGACAGTTTAAACAAAAAAAAAAAAAACCTGCCAAAAAACAATACTAAAACTTGATAAAAATTTACTTTTGACTCAAATAGCTATCAAAAATTAAAAATATTGTCTTCAAATTTTTTACTTCACGAGAAATATTGTTTTTGATATTCAGTAGTTTTGTTTATAAAAAAACAACAGTCTGTTTTCTCATAAAAAAATAAGGTCTACAAGAAATAGCACGCAAATTTGGTAAAAATTTATGTTCTCTCTCTCTCAAATCTCTCAAATTAATTTTATTGATGCAGTTTGTAAAAATTTAAGAAATGCTACTTAAATTAGTACACATTTGTTTTCAACTATCTTTTTTACAAAACTAAACTTCCAAAACTCATCAATTTCTTTATATGAAAAATATTGTTGGTAATTTTAAAATTTTTAAGAATAATTCAACTGACAACTTTTTAACCCAATCCGAAAACCTACAAACTTTAAAGCAAGACAAATCGACAGACCGGATGGGAAGTTATTAGTGTGGGTCGCAAACCATCCTCTTTTTGAAAAATGTTTTTGAAATATCCTAACGTGACACAAATCTTATATTTAAAAATACTTACTCCAACATTTTTAACTATGTAAGGCCATCAGCAATAGCCCTATTGACGTAACTGCTGTTCACATAAGGTTCATGTTCTTGGTTTTTCATGTCTTGCCCTGTTTTCAAGCGTTTTTAAAAAAATTTGTTAAGTGGTTATATGGTGAATACATGTTTTAGACTGAAATAATCAGCGTATTAATCATTAGAGTAATTTTTGTACAGAGTGGGTAAAAAAATAGAAAGAATTTTAAGAAATAAGGCTGTGGATGTGTCATTGGTCCTTTGTTTTTTGACGGAACGGTTAAGAGCGAACGATGCAGACAGCTGTTAAACGAGTCTGGGTGAGCAGAATTATGTGAAAGGAAAACTCTAAAGGCCCAACTATAATAGACTTAACCGAGCTTAAGCCAGCTTAAGGGACCGATCCAATACGCAGCCTTATATGTAACTAACCATAAAAGACATTCTGCTCAGTTTCGTTAAATTTCGCTAACTTTCGCGCAATTACGCAAGAGCCATTTAAAAGGCTTGAGCTTAAGCAAATGCAAATTTGCAAATGTCAAAGTTGCTTAAGTTACTTGAATACATTATTAACGCTTTTTGTTTTGACAATAACTTCTGATAACTTTTCGTTCGGTTTTGACATTAGCTTACTTTCGGTTAAGACTATTATAGTTGGGCCTTAAGCGTGGTTAGTACACAGACGGGGACCGTCTTGGAACCTACCGCGTGCTGTTTTCATGTGTTCATTCTGTCGGTTGTTCTTTTTCTTCTGTCCTTCTGTCTTGTATTATTGTCTTGTGTTGTTATCACCTTACATAGTCTAGTCGCTCAAGGTGCTGTGTTCTCTATACTCTGTACATTTATGTGCTATGTGACCTACTTGGTTCCAGCAAGACGGTGAAACTTGTCAATTCATTTCTTGTAACGCAGAAATTGTATGGCCGTTGAGCTCACTTGATTTATCCATGTATGAAACTAAGCTGCTGGACTTGAAAAGCTAAAAGCTTCAATTCTGCAACATTGTGCCAATCTTTTAACGGTTATGTAAATAAAAGTCTGCTGAAATTATTTGTTTCCTTTGCGTCAATATAAATAAATTGATTTTCAGGAGATCCTATTCGGAAAAGTGCCACTCTTTCCTTAATTCGATACCAATTATGGAAAATATTATCCCTGGGATTTATTTATTTTTAGGGCAAAGGATAGGAAATTGCAACTTTTAAAAAGATATGGGCAAATCAGTTGGTATCATTGAGATCCGCGGAACATGTGTAAGCTGACCGGCCACGACACCCGTAATGATAGTTGCTACAATCACATTATCTCTTAATTCTTTTATCAATAGTCTTGTACCATTACACATATTGGGAGGGCTTAATTTTCTTAAAAGCATAACAGACGTACCTGTTTTTAATTTTACTTCATGAGGTGGCAAGCCAGCAGGATTGAGTTAATTTAAACATTGCTGTGTTTAAATTCCCTCAACATCTTCGATGTTGCACACGGTGTGAAGAGATTTGTAACATTTAAAATCACCTGGTACTTTTTCAAAAACAATTTTGTTTATCTCATTTACTGAGTCGTTTCTGGGTGACAATGGAAATTTCTTACTGTATGATTGTTGATATCGGAATAGATTGTGTCTATAAGAATTTCTAGACTGTGAACAGTTTGAGCCAATTCAATATCCAACAGTACTTGGGAGCTGTTTGCAATTGGAGTAGTAAATTGTCCGTCTCCTAATTTAAGTATATTTTCTGAGAAATTACCACCGCGGTTATTGCATAAATGCGATCTTATATTCGTGCTAAAATTGAGAGTTTTTATTGATAGCCACAAAGGTGATGATTTGAGGAAAGGTTCAATAACGTGGGCACGTGTACCTATTCTTACAACTGATAGAGTTTGGCGAAAGTTTCCAGCGAAAACAAAAGTTAGTTTTTTATATCTTAATTAATATGTGGTCCACTGCTTTTACATGAGCTCCATGGCTCTCTACGGCTGATGGCTTTCCCTGTGGACCATTTTTAAGGATTGAACATAAAGACTGTTGATCTAAAGATAAAGCCAGCGGTAATTTAAACATAGATTGAGCTGTTTTCCCATCATTTAATAGGTTTGCAGTAATTCCTGACGATGCAACTGTTAGTGCTTTTCTTCCGGATAATCGTACATTTGACAATACCAAACTGTCAAGAAAGGTTTTACCCGTGCCACTGGGCGCTTCCAATAAAATAGCTGACTACTGTTATTTTCCAGACTGCATTTATAACATTGTACGCTATTTTTTGATCTGCCACTGACTTGGGTACATTTGAATTGACAAGTTCTGACAACGCGATTCCGAGAAGGTAATCCAACATCTCTTAAACTTTTGTCATTAATTTCTTTGTTCTATCATTAATACTCTTAGCAGCGTAGGCTATCAAAGACATTTTACTGCTATTTTTTGTACATCTTCGATTGGTTTTAAATAAAATATAGCCTAGGTTACTCAGCGATAATGTAGCGTTCTAATGAAAAAAGAATTATTAAAATCGGTCCAATACTTTTTGAGTTTATTCGTTATATTTTTCATTTTAAATTAATTTTACGGGTCCAAAACCTCGTATAACTGCAAGAACTTCAAAAGGTCAAGCATTTCTCTGTGTGTTTAATAGAAGGATTAGGACTAGTGTCTAAAATTCCATAAAAAATCCCAATGAGAAATTTGAGAACAACGTTTTCCTAACTGTAAAATTTAAATATCCTTATAGACGGGTGTGCATGTGAATGCAAATTAGGTGGTATATTATAGCTACTATTGAAAATATTTTAAATATTTGTTAAAAACTTGGCTTTCTTAGACAAAAAATAAATGTGCACAGCTCCCTTATTCATTTTACTTAGTATAACTTTAATAGGGGTTGATAATGCTTTAAGACGATTGAATAGACCTGATGGTATACATTACGTAGGTACATATATTTATATTATGAGGGAAACAATATATTGTTAGCACTAATGTAAGTAATTGACTGCGAAAGTGCTGTCGCACTTAAATCTCTCATCCTTTCAGTTCCCTAGCAGCTAGACAAAGCGGTACGAATGCGCGGTAAAAAAGAATGGTAATAAGCACTTGCTTTGTAACTGGTATAGACAGACTCAACTCAACGAACCGGACATGGGGTGATTATTCACTCAGTCACTTGTCAAGCTTTAATTTTATTGCTGTGGCTAAATGACACCCTAGTTGCATTAAGAACTACATCTATACACGAAACTATGTTTTAAATGTAAAATATTCTTAAATGTGTTGTGATTTAAGAAGGGGTGCGGTATCGTCTATGAATATCTACCTACATATGTTGCTTATTGAATATGTTAATGGTTTTATTGATCCTAAGGGTATTAAGATAGACGGGTACGTTTTAGGGAAATTAAAATAAGAGTTTGGAGATGTGTTTATATAGCCTTTGCCAGGATTACACCTTTTTTAGGTTTAAGAAGTCTTTATTTTGGCAAAATTGTTCGCGCTTAGTACTACATGACAGAAGAAATGTTTTAGTACAATTCTATATCGTGCTTAAGGCATATTGCGTTCCCCTTGTGGCATTAGCATTTAAATTGTTGCTATGAAATTCGTGTGTCAATAATATTTCATAGGTATTCTGTTGGGCATCATTATAGGAAGGAGCCGAATAGTATCTGGCTTTCAAAATAAAATGTATGTATGAGTATGTTTCTTTTTATAGATGTCTACTGAATTCTTATTTTCCAGGGATATTTTGAAATCAGCAAGAATATACCGTGCTCTGTGAAAGTACAACTGCACCCTGTAGAAATACATTTAATGGAAATAAAACTAGATATGGAAACGAAAGCTAATTATTTACTTTGTTGAATGGCTTCAGTATGCGCGTGCACCTATGATTTAGAAACGAATTTGATCGTTTTCCAAAAGTATAACTTCACTATGCAAATCTCTCGAAGCAGCTACTCAGAGCTTAAAAAAGCAACAATTCAGAGCAACACGGAAAAGGGAAAATTTTAAGATTTTTAAGTGGCTCAAGCTCAAGGACTTTATGTCAATAAACTTCCTCTTTGGTTGATAATTGTGCTTGCCACATGCACTGATGACATGAATCTGTATTCAACTTGCCCCCTTGGACTTATTGACCACGGAGCTTATAGTGTCAATGAAGACCTTGAAAACATATTGAAATTAGTTTGAACCCACAAAGAGTAGAATTGATTTTTTTCCGTAGATTTTGCTGTTCCAATGGACAATGATGATACCGTCAAAAATCTCGGCGTGACTTTAAACCGAATTTACACTTTGAGTAACCCAGACTCTTACTCCGGTAAAAACACACAAACTTATTGCCAAGACTTTAATGCTACCAGTTTTGACATATGGCTTCTTGGAAATATACTGCAAAGGTGACTATGCAAGTATTGTTCGACATGTCATTGGCCTTCGAAGATATGATCGAATAGCTCATTTCGAAGCCGTTTGCAAATTATGTTAAACTCTATTGTTTGAAATTGCTCCCAGATATACTTTTAACCCGCCTGCCACAATAATGTTTTAATTAAAATTTGTTTCGTTATGTCGTAAATATCTTGTCAACTGATTCAATGATGTTTTTAGCATCCCAAAGTTTATTTAATATTAAAACAAAATCACAAAACAACAAGAATTAAAAATTATTTAAAAAGTTATTGTTTTGTAAATATTTGTTCTCTTTTTTTAATCTCGTAATTTTGAAATTTGAATGCAGAAGGAGGCCCTTCAAATTGGGCCAACTACAGAGGCATCAGTCTCCTTAACATTGCATATAAGATCCTCTCTGCCGTATTATGCGAACGTCTGAAAGCCATTCGTCAACAACCTGATTGGTCCTTATCAGAGTGGCTTCAGACCAGGAAAGTCCACTATCGACCAAATATTCACACTACGGCAAATCTTGAAAAAAAAACAGGAGCTCCAAATCGATACCCACCATCTGTGTATCGATTTTAAAGCCGCGTATGACAGCATATATAGGGAAGAGCTCTACAGAGCAATGTCTTCTTATGGCATCCCTGTCAAACTTATCTGTTTTTGCAGAATGACGATATAGTATACACGCTGCTCTATCAAGGTCGGAAAAGATCTCACCGATGCAATCGATGTCAAAAAAGGTTTTAGACAAGGCGATGCACTTTCATGCGACTTCTTCAATATCGTTCTGGAAAGAATTGTGAAAAACTCAACCGTCAACACTAGAGGCACAATCTTCCAAAGGTCCATCCAATTACTCGGATACTCCGATGATATTGACAAAATTGGAAGATCAAAGCGTGATGTCATTGTAGCGTGTTTGAGCATTGCGATGGAAGCGAAGGAGATGGGTCTAGTGGTCAATGAGGGCAAGATCAAGTTTATGCTGTCATCAAAAAAGGACATTGAAGAACGACGTCTTGGACAAAACGTCACCATGGACACCTATAACTTTGAGGTAGTCAAGGACTTTGTCTACCTAGGCACCGCTATAAACACAGACAGCGACACAGGCGCAAAAATGAAATGAAGAATATCTTGCAAATAGCTGCTTCTTTTCACTTAGAAAGCAATTGAGTAATAAAGACCTTTCTCGAGCATCTAAAATCTCCATCTATAAGATCATCCCGGTTCTCATTTATGGCTCTAAGGCCTTGACCCTGTCAAAGAATGATGAGACCGTCTTAGGATGCTTCGAGAGAAAAATTCTTCGGGTGATTTTTGGTCCCGTATGCACAGATGGAGAATGGAGGAGAAGATATAATGACGAACTGTACGGCTTGTACAGCGACACTAACCTATTTAAAATAATAAGTCCAACGGCTTAGATGGCTGGGTCATGTACAGCAAATGGACATCAACGCTCCAGCACGGAAGATTTTTGAATCCAATCCCGAGGGACGACGCGTTAGAGCAAGACCGCGACTCAGGTGTGGCACGCAGGTGGGTTAAGACCTCAACCAATTTGGCGTGCGAAACTCGAGACAACTAGCTAGGGACCGAGCTGGCTGGAAACGCATGTTGTTTGAGTCCCAGGTTTGCCCAGTACTGTAAGACCGCCTTAAGTGAGTAAGTAAGTAATTTTGAATTAGTTAACTTAAGTTAAATTATTAATGTTAAAGGATATTAGCCCAAAATTTTGTACAAAGATTGTTAACATTTTAGTTAGTAGCAATTTTCTTAATACATATTTAACAATTTACTAGCGACTCCAAAATTTTAAAGTTCTTTTCGTTTTGCTAACTAGTGAATTCCTAATAACCTTTTATAAAAAAACTTTCATCCGAACACCGAAAGTTCGAGAAAATAAATGGAGCAAACAAACTTAAACGGACCTATTAATTGGAATTCCCTAGTTGTAAACCTTACCGTTCCATCCACTGCTCTTATAAGATTAATTCTACACACAATTACGATCACGTGTTCTATTAGGAAGTTTACTTACCAACATCAGCCTTAAGCATATTTTTTCACGGAATTACGGTAAAAAAAGAAGCTTACAATTTATAATTCAGACTCAGGTTTTCAACCAAGAACCAAACTGTTACCTTGTCAAATCTATACCTGGAGTAAAATTTTCCATCATTCAGCTCATCAGATCAACTCGATTCAAGCTTAATTGGCAAGAAGTTTTGTATTGGATAATGACAGATGCCGTATAGATTTAGGAAAATACTAAAAGTTAAAGTAGCCATTCTGTGGTTTTAACTTTAGCCAAAAATGAGGAAAAAGTATAAGAAGTTAAAATCCTTTAAAATAAGGTGACTCATCTTTTAAGCTAAGTAGTAATAAACCTTTCACAAAATCATACGCGCCATTGTATCAGACAGTTATATGCATTCTTGAAATGAAATACAGTGGTTTATCAGTGACAAAAACTTTATCTTTGACAGACCAAACCAACGGTTATTGGAGTAAGAAAAAGAGGTTTGTTTCCGAAAGAATCTTTTGGTTTGGGGATCTTCTCAATTTGTGGTATAAGGTTGCACTACCATTTAGCTGCACAAGGATAGATTACACAGCCTGCTTTCTACTTGAGACAATTTTGTCGAATTCGGCATGTTTTCGTACTCTATAGACGATTTCATATCAAAAGTATCTTATAAATATGTCAAAAATAATAGCTAGTTTATTCAAATTTATTATTTTATTCATTTTTTTATTTTATTTACTATTTTATAAGAATAATACAAATTTAAAACCGCTAGGCAAAAATGGCATTTTTTTTGTTTTTTGCTTATTTGGTTATTTTAAGCCTGAAGGATAATTAAAATAACTTTAATTTGAGGATGTAGATCTAATAATTTGTGTCAGTCGATCTAATGATTTCCGGATTCCAGCAAATTTTAAGTGGTTTTAGTAATTTTTGCCCATAGTCTGGGACAGTCTGAAAAGTCCATTTTAATTTGTTTTTGTTCACAGTCTGGGGAAAAAATGTTTTTAATCTGTAAATTAAGAAAAAAGAAGAAAACAACCAATTTTTTAAGAACTTTTATAATATTACTATAACATTTGTTTTTATTATTCTTATTCTACGTAGTAGAGTCATTAATACTGTTAAAAAACTTTAAGCCCTTGTTTTTCAACAAATATTCAATATTTTTCGGGAATCAGGTCCTCCTCCAATTTGTCATATATTCAAGATCAAATGACCAGCCCAAAAAGTCAGCACGTTGCGCACATTTGGATACTTATGAAAGCAGTACCAGAACGAAAGAAAACCACTTCCGAAGAAAAATATTATGTCTACAGAATTGGATGATACCAGATCCATTTCAATGCTAATCAGGGAGCATCTACACATAAACATCTATCGACACTCTACAGATCATTTGTTAAGATCTCGATTCGAAAAAGGCACCATGAAAAGAGGTCTATCATCATTCCTTCTTAAGACCTTGCAAAGATTGATTGATATCCATTTAAGGGCACGTATCGATACAAGACTTCTGACTTCGTCTCAACATGCCAACTGTAAAGATAAATCGGTGGAAACAGCATTACACACCTTAGTACGCACCGTAGAATATTCCCTGAATCATAGAGAGTTCACTATTTTTGCTTTCCTTGACATCGAAGGTGCTTTTAAGAACGTGGACACATCTGCAATTACATTTGCACTAACATCTCTAAACGTAGAGAGTTCGCTTGGGTAGTTAATTCATTTAATGCTGGCTAGCAGAATAATTATTTCAAAACTGGACAACTCTTCTTGCAGACGGTTCGTTAGTAGAGGGGCACCGCAAGGTGGTGTTCTATCCCCTCTACTCTAGAACCTAGTGGTAAATGAAATTCTAATTATTTTGGATGCGGGGGGTTTCAAAATGATAGCATATGCGGACGACGTTGCTATAGCAGTTTCAGGAAAGCATCTTAACACCTTTAAAAAAAATCTTACAAAATGCCTTAAACCTACTAATACTTTGGTCTGATCGGTGTTTATTAAAGGAATCCAATTAAAATTCTCAGACGAGTCTTAATCTTGGGTCTTGTTTTAGATAAAAACTAAATTGTAAACGCAATGTATAGAAAAAAAGTCAAAAAAGCTACTGTAGCTCTCTTTTCTCGTATAAGCTGATCGCTTCGCACGACCCCATCTGCGGCACTTGACACCTTACTCTACCTAACACCTCTATATTTAACAAACAAATAGCTGCAACCTCTGCTATTTGCCTCAAAGCTTCGTCGCAGTGGACTAACAACAACATTGGCCACTCCATAATTCTTGGGTATTTAGAATTCCAAAGCACAAAGACTACACCATCTCCCAACTGCAATTCGACAGAAACTTCCAGATTTCTATACCTCCCAGATCTTTTTGGGAGGATGAGTCAATCCATTTTTATACAGATGTGTCAAAAACAAAAGAAGGAGTTGGTGGAGGTGTGTACTCTGAACGACTGAAATTAAGTCTTTCATTCTGCCTTTTCAATCATTGTAGCTTGTTCCAGGCGGAACTTTTGGCGATAAAAGAAGTTTTGTCATGGCTTAAAGAAACGTGATATCAACATCTGATATACGTATCTTCTCAGATAGCCAGGCTGTTATCAAATATCTGGACTCTGTTTCTAGAAACTCTATAACAGTCCATAGCTGTCAATCATCTCTAATGGAGGTGGCACAACAGTTTAATATTCACCTTTGCTTATTGCCGGCCATTGAGACATTCCATTCCAACTGTAAGGCAGATGAACGCGCCATTAACCGACCATTCGACAAATACTGGCATAAGAATCGCTTCTTGTAAACTGTTGGTAATGCGGGATTCTATGAAGAAGGCAAACACCAGTTGGAACAACATCACCACGTGTCAGGTCACAAAAAACATTTGTCCAACACTATATTTTAAGCGATTAAGATGCTTGCTATCTCTTAGCAGATTTTATATAAGCTCGATTATAGGTGCCATAACCGGACACTGCCTAATAGGATAGCACGCCACGCGGCTAGGAGTATTTTCAAATGACTTTTGAAGAAGCTATATGGACGAGGAAGAGAAGGAAACAGTTCTTCATCTTCTCTGTACTGCTCTAGCTCAAAAACTCGAGAATTACCTAGGAGAATTCTTCTTTAACGATCTAAACCATATCAGCATAATCAGCCTCTCACGTTTCGTAAGGGACTCAAACTGGTTCCATTGAGCTTAGGAGAAAGTCCCAAGATTTATGTGGTATCGCAATGGGCCATTAACTGGCCGTTTCTATCATGAACAGCCACTTTAACTTCACCTAACCTATCAAGTTTAAAAATAGGTCAAGTTTAGAAATATCCAGCTAGGTTCTACATTTCATTTTCACTAGCAATGACATTGAGTTTTGAAATTCACTTTTATCAATATGGATTTTATTTTTTTCCAAATTCAAAACGAAGTTAAATTTCCGTGTTCTGTATTTCGATGTTTTCTATTTTTAATTGATTTAAATTCGACAAGAGGTAATTGTTTAAAAATAGTAATAATTTCTCTTAAAAAAAAAGTAAACCTTAAGTTTTTTTTATAGTATGCACTTGATTTGTTAGAAGTTATACACTTTTACTTTTTATTTAATGGAAAAGAGCATTAAAAACGATTTTTTAACACACCAAATGTCTTTTCTATACTCAAACCAATGTTTTACAATTTACAATTTACAGTTTTATTATGTTCCTTCAAAAACTTTCAAAACACATTCAACTATAATACCAGAATCTTTCCCACCCGAAATTAGAAAAGAATCGAAAATTTGAAGCAAATTTGGCAACAGCATAGTGCAAATAAGAAACATTTACATAAATTTAATATTTATTTTATTAAAGAGCACATACAAAATATAAAAATTCGAAACTATACAAATTATGACAATATACAAAATTGTTTGTTGAATGATTTGTTAAATGTCAGCTGCTTTTGTTCCATTTGAAGTAATTTTTTTAAAGGAGTATATAATGTGGACCTTATACGAGTAAATTATCAAAGTTTTAAAACTCTCAAAACGATGATTTCAATTGTAAAACGTAAAACAATCCTTAAAATGTTTTCTACACTACAAAATAAAAACTAAATATTTTTTTCGACATTAAAAAAGAAACAATATGCACTCATCGTTCCACACCTTATCTCTCTAAAGCATGAATAATCTTGGCTTTCTGAACTGACAAAGAAAAAACCTCCACAACACATGTTTGATAATTATTCAGTATCATCCCACTATACTCGTTCTGTGCCTCCTAAAGGACAGTTCATAAATTTCCTGTATGCGATTCCATATCACGTGAACTTTACACCTTACCATCTGTTGTTCATTGTCAGTATTGACCCTCTGGTATATGTTGAAAAATCGCGTGACGGGAAATTATTTATATTTCGAGTGAAGGATATGGCTTACGTGGAATTACGTATACGTATAGCCACTTAAGGGGCTTGTTTTGATGCGTTCTGGGGTGTACAATAATATGACTTTTATAAAACACGCGCCACAGTTTACCACTGCTCTCGGTTTGTTTTTGTTTCATTAAACTATTATCTAATTAGGCAAAAAGTGCTTGAAGCTTTTAGTAAATGCATTTTACTGAGTGCTATACGTTGGAAACTACTTATTAAAATTACAGAAAATACGGACAAAATAGATTTAGTAATTCGTTTTTTTAGATTCTTTGAATTTGATAGAAAAAAATACGGATAAATTAAGACAAACGACTTGCGTATCTTCTAACAGACAATTGTATCATGTTTTGCAGTAGACCTCATAGAATATTGACAGAAGGTATTTTACAACGCGGGAGATAAAAATATATCATGTATAGTAAAAATGTTCAAAATCTTTTTCTAGCTTCCCATTTAAAGTATGCGGTCCGATTTGTCCAATTTAAAATATAAGAATGTGGGATATCATTTTTCGTCGTCCAAAAAAACGGAATGATATCAGCTTCAAATAAATTTTGTTTCATAGATGCAGAAAGGACTTCTAAGAAAAATGAGTTAGTGGATTTTTAACTACACTTATCCAAAAAACTGAAAGTTTTGGTTCATCCTAAATATTTCGCGCTCTAATAACTAAAGTTTGGAAAAATGTTCACATCAAGTTTTTTTGTACAAATCAAAAAAAAACTGAAAAAGGTATTTGTCACTCCCAAATAATATTATGCAATGAAGAATTGTGTTTTTGACATCTAATCAAATTTGGAGAAAAATCGAAGTAACGCTTTTATTTACAAAACATACAAACCTAAAAAGACGCTACTTAAAGTTGTAAAAAGTGATTCTTAACTCAAATATTCAAGATGAGAAACTTATTTGGACTTGTGAAAAATATTGTGTTCTAAAATTTATAAAAAATAAGAATCTAGAAAACATGCTGAGCAAAATTTATAAAAATTGATGTTCGATTCGAATATTTCAAGAATAAACGATAATTTCGTCTATTTACGAACTATGCGAATTATTTGATTCAATGCAAAATTGTGTTGTTAACGTGAGGTGATGTTCTTAAAAAGATCCAATCGGTGTTTCGTTTGTAAAAGATTTAAAAACTTTTTAAAAATGCTGATAAAAATGATTTTTGTTTAGGAATGTTGGGAACGAAAAAAGTTAACGAAATCAAACTTTTAGTTAATTTTTTCGAAAAAACTCAATTGACATCTTTTTTAAAAAAACACGAACAGCTTCAAAAATACGAATGAAAAAACTACTAAGAAATGGTTTTTGACTCAAGTATTATGACGATAAGGAACGATATTGACTTCAAATGTGTCGATCTCACGCAAATTATTGTTAGAAAATTAACTTAACAGATTGCTTGTCTTTTACTTTTTAAGCTGAAATACCAAGAAGAATTTTTAGGTGTAAGTAGACCTCAAACTATAAACATAAAAACATATGTATGTTAACGTTTTGGTTAGGGCAAATGGGACATGCACTGAACGAAAACCAAGGAGCTTTCGGCTATAATCTTTACTGCTTATAATGATAAACAATACATAGTATATACGCATGTTACCACAATTTTGTTCAATAGGTAAGATAATTTTGGCAAACTCAGCTTCTTTTTCTTCAGGATCATGTCTCCATCCATGAGAACCGTTTGGCAATATGAGAAAGCCAACTGGGACTGTCTCAATAAATTCTTCAGGAACTTTAACTGGACACTATGCTTCCTCGATAGTGACGTGGATTCCAGCACAGATATGGTTACAAATTTAATTCTTTTGAATGAGAAATTTTATCCCGAATAGGGTAAAATTATTCAAACCCAAAGAGAACTCATGGTTTGATTCGAGCTGTAAAGAAGTTAATAGGTTCAGAGATGTAAGCTTCCGTCCTTATAAAGCCAACCCGACCGAGGAAAACCGGAATAAGTTCAAACAAGTTAGAAAGACCTGTAATGGTCATATTCGACGAACCAAATTTTTGCATGATCAGAAATTAAGGCAAAAAATACTAAAATGTCCCAAAGGTAGTACAAATTTCTGGTCATTTGCAAACAAAGCACAAAACACCACGTCATCCTCGGTTCCAACGCTCGTCCATAGTGACACTTCCTTTGTGAGCTCGCAGCTCAGTTTGCTGTTAATTCGACGCTACCGGAAAGTGTCATGAGTCCTCCTGTTCTTGAGAGCGTAAATGATTATATGGGACGAATCTTCTTTCGCTCTCGTGCAGTTGCAAGAGTACTGAAAGACCTTGACATGCACAAATCCGCTGGCTCAGATAGTATCTCCCCAATTTTTCTGAAGAGGTGTTTTTCAACCCAAAACCACTGCGTAAACTTTTCCATCTTTCCTACTATACAGGTTTCTTTTTTCGAATGGATGCAAAATTGCATTTGTCCAGTTTGTCCCTAAGAAAGGCGAATTCTCCTCTCTTTCTAACTATAGCACTCACGTACCTTCTTTTCAAGGTGATGGAAACGCTAATTAATTTTCAGTTAAGGAAATATCTTGAAGAACGGAAGTTTCTTAATGACCGTAAGTATGGTTTTCGTAGCAATAGGTCCTCTGGTGATTTCATGGTTTATCTCACCGAACAGTTGAACAAATCTTTACATCGTTTTGGAGAAAGTAAAATTATTGAACTTGATATTTCAAAAGCATTTGAAAGAGTTTGGCATCAAGCTCTCTGTTGAAGCAGAAAACATCATTACTGATCATCATAAACTTTTATTTTTAAAACTTGTAAATAACTCTTAAATATTGGATTTAAATTCCAATTCTGTAACTGACAAAATTAAATTTTTGAATTCAAATCTGTAACTTATATTATACCAATCGCCATCTTTTTTGATATTTATAAATTCGCCTTAATAGTTTAACTGAAAATGTAACGTAATCTCTCTTTCGAAATTACATAAATTTTTGTATAAATACTTTCTAACGAAATAAAATCTTTTGGACTATTGTACAACCCTTAGGGGAAATCGCTGGTTTTTTTCTTAACCAATCTCGTCGTTTTACTTCGCTAGCTTTGATGTCTTGATTTTGTCTCCGACTCTCTTTTGTCTTGATTTTGTCTCCGACTCTCTTCCTTATATTCATAAAAGTTTACCACTTTTAATCCATTAAACTGTTTCACCGACGACAGTACCCTCAGCTTTTCATACTAGTTTCTTGATTCACATCTTTGTCCTTCGGATGTTGAACTTTAAAGGCAGTGTATGATAAGCTCATTAAATTCTGATCTTGACAGCATTGTTCAATGGGGAATCAAAAACTTTGTAGAATTTAATGCTTCGAAAACTCAATGCAGTCCCCTGTCGTTAAGGCGTAACACACCTTCAATGCCACTATCTATGAGTGGTACTTGCATCCAGGAAACTAATCAACTGTCAGTACTTGGTATGTGTATGTGTATCACAGATCACCTTTTATAGAACGATCATATATTTGGTATTGCCAAAAATGCTGCCGAAGGTGCAAGATCTGAGATCTAAGCCCTCATTCGTCCAAAGCTTGAATATAATTCGCATATATGGGCAGGTGCTCCTAAAACAAATTTAAATCTCTTGGATAGAATACAAAAAAGGGCTTTAAAAATGACAGGCGATAGAACTATAATCGAAACATTTACATCGCTAGAACACCACCGCAATGTTTCATGCCTTTCGTTGTTTTTTCGATATTTTTACAAATAATGTTGTGTCGAATTAGCCACTTGCATTCCACCCCTTAAACGATTCAGCCGTAATGCTCGCACTTTCAGAAATGCTCATCATTTTACCCTTGAGCTCACTTTCTGACGTACTGTTAAGTATAGAGATTCTTTCTTAAATCGCACATCGAGAATGTGGAATGCGTTGGCCAATTCTGTTTTTCCCTTCCATTTTGATGTTTAGAACTTTAAGACCAATGTCTACCGGTATTTCCTCTTAAACCCTTCCCTATTTTCCTAATTGTCGCAATGTGTTTAAATATAAACATATAAAGGTTGCTAATAAAATAACCCATTGAGTGCCTGTAAAATATATAAAAAACAAATTTAGTCGTCAAAGTAATTTTAATTTCAAAATATCAATTTTTTGGAGCTGTCGACTTGTTACTCCAGTAATAGAGAGATAGTTATTGTTTTCGAGCTTTGAGAGAAATTGTTGATGCATGGAACTTCTAAAACGGTTCTATATTGACGATTTTATATGCTTGATTATATTTTGTAATTTGTTAACATGGGCTTTATGATAAAAATTTAGGTAGGTACGAAGAGGTGGCAGTCACAAGCAGCCCTTGATGCGCAACTCAATTAGCGCTGAAAAGCGCCCTTATGGTACCATAAACTCGTTCGACCTATATAATGGAAAATAAAAATATAAAAAATAATATTTTGAAGGATTTATAGTGACAAAATTAGCGATACTATAGTATAGTGAGGGATAACCAGCTTTGGTAAGTGCTCTTCTATCGACTAATGTCCAGCACATTATAAAGTTACCCTGGCTTGGCATGAATGATGAAAGTTAAAGTTTTATTAGTTACATTTTATAAGTCTAGATTACATTCAAATTCAAAATATATTTTTGTAGAGTTTTAGGTCAATTTTTTAACCTTTACAGCTAAGATATAATTTTATACAAAGAAAAAGAGTATTATAAATTTGGTGTTAAAAGGGAAAAGAACTAAGACAAAAAACCCTTATTCAAAAACTTACAAACTAATATTGCACATGATTATTGTATATGTATATTTCATTGATATTGAAGTAATTGACGAACGAGTTCATTATCGGATAAAGTTGATATTTACTAGTTCGTGTAACCTGTGTGTAAAGTAACACCTTGGAAGATCTAACATAATCTTAAGCACTTTAATTTGACATCTTTGTAGTTTCAGCTTACGAGTTTTAGCACAGTCGCCCCAAACAGGTGCACCATAGAGGAGGATGGATTGAAAAACTGATTTGAACAAAATAATTTTGTTGTCCTTACTCAGTTCAGATTTTCTGGAATCATAGGATAGAGAATTTGGATATACCTATTTATTTTATTTATAGTTATGGATACGTGTGTATTAAAACTCAGTTTTTTGTCTAACATAATGCCAAGATATCTGCAATGCTCAGACCATTCGATGTTGACTGAGCCCAAGTGAAGATTTACATTTCCAGGTAAAAAACATGGCTTACGACGAAGTGAAAACCATATTGCTTGGGTTTTTGAGCATTGATTTTCAATTTTTGGAAATAATCTTCGAGTTTATGAAGTGATTCTTGTAGTGTATGGTGAACATCACTATAGAAAATTCTTGAAGCGAAAATTGCTGTATCATCTACAAACATGGCAAATTGGACATTGTCACCAATTTGAGGAAGGTCAGCTACAAAAATATTGAAGAAGATAGGTCCGAGTACCAAACCTTGTGGTACACCAGATACTGTAGTCTGTGTAGAAGAAGACTTTTTGTTCAACATGACCACAAACTCTCTATCAGACAGAAAGCTTTGAATTATTTTTATTATTTGCATTGGAAAATTAAACAACTTGAACTTGTGAAGCAATCCCTCATGCCAGACCGTATCGAATGCCTTTTCTATGTCCAACATGATGAGACCAGTTGATTTTTTGTAATTGAAGTTATCTTTTATATGTTTTTTAATTCTTGCAACTTGTTGGATAGTATTGTGGCTTTGTCTGAATCCAAACTGAAAGCTCGGAAGAATATGATATGTTTTAATATGTTCATCTATTTTTTCTTTGATTATTTGTTCTAAGAATTAGCTTATACTACAGAGCAAACTAATTGGCCTATAGCTATTAATTTCGATTTTAGGTTTACTTGGTTTGTGAATTGGAATAATCGACGCTTTTTTCCAACAAACTAGGAAATAGCATAGTTTGAGACACGCATTAAAAATAGTTGTTAAATATTTTGTACCACTTAACGGCAGATGTTTTAGCAATGTGTTATTTATACTGTCAAGGCCAGGCGACTTTTTAGATTTTAGATTTTTAATTAGAAAACTTGTTTTACTATGGTTCACAAAATAAGAGGGAGGCAGAGTTATATCTTTAACTCAACTTTAAGAGGCGGGATACTAGACCTATTTTTTTAACAGTTTTAAAACGTTCCAAAAGGGATTACTTGCCCTATCAAAAGATGAAAGAAGTTTTCCCCACCGGCAGTTCCTATACTCAAAGATTTCTTTGTTAATTGCTTTGTTTAGGAATTTTACGCTGTTTAAAAAGAAATCATATCGGTATCTTACCCATTTTCTCCTTTCCGCGTTTCTTAGTTGAATTAAGTATAAGATATTAGAAGGTATCTTTGATGGGTCTCTTAGGGATTGCATAGTCAGCTGCTCCTTTTATAATTGAAGTAAAATTGGAACACATTGAATCAATGAGTAAAGGATCATGTACGTCCTTTAAATTATTGTCAGGAAAATTTCTGCCTATATACGATTTGTAAAGATTCCAGTTGGCTGCAGAGTACTTATAGTAATAAGAGATTTGTCTAACATTTGCAACATTAGACAGATATCAACAGGTAAATGACCTGACCCAAGTTTATTATGCGTGAAGGGTCTACTGCAGTAATTTTGCGAGTTAGTGATAAAGAAGTCAAGAGTGGAGGGACTTTTCTTTGGGGAAGATGGTATATAAGTGTGGTTAGGAGGAAACAGTACCGAGAAATTCGGGTGACGATCGATAATGTCACATAGGATCGATAATGTCACGAAGGAAGTTCCGTAACTGATGTCGACAGTTTAAATCTCCTCCAATAATTATATTGTGACGATATGTGAATAATTTTTGCAAATCTCTTTAAAAATTAGTAATTTTTTCTGCGTATCTATTTCGCCAGGGAAATAGGCACAAAAAATAATCGTTTTAGAGTAGCTAGTTAATGCAATGTCTATACCTAAAATCTCAATACACTGGAGATTTAAGTTAGGAAGAACAGAATGTTCAATACCTTTCCTTATTAAAATTGCTACATCACCACCTCTGGTAGACTCCCTGTCAGGGCGATAGTTTGGATGAGAGAAAGTCTTATTACCATTAAGCCAGGTATCTGTAACGAGCACAATATCAACTTTTTTTCTTATGATGAAATTGAAAAATTCTATTTGTTTATTTGTAATGCCTCTTGCATTCCAAGTTATTATATTAAGAGAATTACTTTGCAAGTTCATTTGAGTATACATAGTTAATACTTAATAGCTAGAGAAGTGATAATATTAAATTGATCAGCTTTGGTATTACAAGAGCGAAGTTTTGTTAAAACTTCATTTAAGAGAGAATTTATCTCTTCAAAAGAGAATAAATCATTAGATTTTGGATTTGAAGTTGAAGTGGGGATTGGCGAAGTACTGCGAGGAACATGTTGAACAGGAACATAATTAGGTGTAGTGGACGGAGGGACTGAAAAGAGAGGAGAGGGACCAGCTCGCGAAGTTAAAAGTGGGAAATGGTTAAAGGAGAAATGATCGAATGAAACATTTTTTTCTGTTGCTGATGATGACGATGGTCGGTGATTGTTCTTCTGTGATGAGCGGCGAGATAAGAATTTCTGACAAATATCCAAGTAATTCTGTCGACTGATGCAGCTGGGATCATAAGATTTCTGAGAACCGTTGCAATTAGCACAATGATTATTATTATCGAGAGAAGTACAGTCTGCTGTTTTGTGACTACCAGAGCAGATTTTTGTTAAAGGTATCTTCCTGCTTATGATACGGTCCGTTAGACTATTTAAACTGGGGCTGGATTCTGTCAAAAAAATTAAGAAAATTTTGTCCTTTCAAGAGGAATATTTACCCTTTATGTAAGTGAGCTAGGAAAGGCCAATCCTTGCCGAGTCGAGTCAACTATTACAGGAGAAAAATAATAGTAATTTTGCTTACTCACTGACCACTGATTCCATCATTATAAAAGACATTTTAAAAGTATCTTTTCCAATTCCAATTTTCTCTAATATTGTTTATGTGGCTCAAAACCACCAAGGTGCAGAATTGGCTTTGCTAGCAATTTAATTCCTTAAATCTTGACTCAATTGAAAAAAAAGAATAAAATACTAAAACTCATCTGTTTTGTGTTTCCATCAAACAATATAATTCATTAATAAGGTGAATTTTTCCTAATCCTAATTTACAATCTTTAACAACAAGTTAAAATATAATTGAATAATTTAAGGTATTTAACCCCGGACATTACTCAATACACCGTATTTTTTATACAAAATGTAGTTTTAGAGAGGATACTAAAAGATTATTTATTTTCAACTATAAAAAAGCAAAAATAGTTTGTCCCATACCGCACAAATAATTTTAGTGAACATATCGATAATCGATCAAAAACAATTTTAAGTAAATCCAGCCATTTGATGTAAAATATCAGTCGAGGAAGAGAACAATAACAAAGCCAGTTGTCAGAGTATTTTTGGTCAAATAAATTATATCTAAATGTTAAGTACCTTTCTATTCTTTATTCGTAGAGCGTACATCAATAATCCGTCATTCCGCGAACGTATTTATTACATTTAATTATTGATAAAATTCTTTTTTACAACTCGAAATAACAAAGATGCCTCAAATATGTTCCTATTGACAAATCAGATCGCATTTAAGATGGCCGCCGTATAATCAAAGGGCGTTCTTATTTAAAATCGTCATTTCGTGAACGGTCATTTCGGGAAAGTTCCCGGACATGATTTGATGTATTTTCCTTGTAAGATATTTTGTATGCATCGTTTTCATTACTGCTTATTTAATATAGATACATAATGTACCCATGTTTTTAAACAAAGCTTAAATTTTGTTTTGTTCTTGTTGATTTTATCAAACCTAGAAACACGTTCCCGAATTGATGGTTTCTGTGAGATATGTAATATTAAAAAATATTACTACAAAAGTACAGAATTCTGTGCGCTGCCCTGTCAAAGTTTATTAATAAAAGTCTAAAACTAAAAGTCATCGTTTTAGCTTGCAATTTTTTTGTCATAAAACCAATTTTGAAATTTGCAATCTTGGTGATTTTAAGCCAGGTGCATTTATATTCTTGCAAAGCATTATATGTTTGACTTAACACTATATCCTTGAGTGACATAATCTTCTCAATCATCGTTTCAAATGTTAAATATTATTTCAAATGAAAGTAGTTAACCCACTTTTTGGGGTTCAATGCGGTTACTAATTGAAATGGAATCAATTGAATTAGACTGAGAACATTATACGTGAGTATCTCCAAAGCCGTTAGAGGTGTTTTCGAGATATTTCAATTTGAATATGTGACTTTTTTTATTGTAATAATCGATTTTTGGTATGTTTAGATGCGTAATTCAAAAAATTTGTTGCATTGTTGCCGAAGTCGTACTATACTGATTTTGAACTACCAACCTCGCACCATTCCCAAATCCTAAAGTATGCCCAAGCAGGGTGTTTCAGGGGGCTGCATGTCACCGCCATATACATATGCCACTGTTGAAAGTTAAATAAAATCAATCTCACATATTTTAAGTATATTACGGCCAAATGCTTTGCCTTGTCAAAGTGTAATAAGACCAACTTTTGAAAGGTAAATTTTTTCACCTGGCTTTGTTTTACGGCACCGAAAAAATACTTTTCAAACTTTTCTTTGTCCTTTGCATTTTCCAGTCGCTCGTCTTTGTTGTATCCACTGGTCATTGGGCACTTAATCCTTGGACTTATATATCTGCAAGAAGATCTTACCGACCGCGGACGGCCGTAACAACGACCTGGTCGCGCCAAATCTAACTATTCCTTTGGACTTCATTAGGTATTATTTGAAGTACATACTTTTTTTAATTACGTAATACTCTTAAATATACAAGTCTGTAGACGTATGTATATATCATTGTAAATAATATAGCATCAGAGTTGGTACTAAGCATTGTTTGACTTTATCCTAAATGACGAAACGCGTCTATTCTTCACTCGAACCATTTACTCATTCTTCACATCTGCACAAACTTTCATACTATATTTGGCTATCAATAAATGCGAGACCATAAAAACTTTACTGAAATGCAAGTGCAATAATTTGTTTATCCTTCACCATTAAGGATATGGATAGTGTGTTAAATGCCCTAAATAAAACGATAATTTTACAAACAGTCTCTTTCCGACACACCCTCACTTAAATGTCCCTGAATGTCAATGGTGGGTAATAACGTGCGTCGGGCTTTCGGTAATCAGTTATCCTTAATATGATGTGGTCCTTTGGATTGGGAAGAAGTGAGTGAATGAAAAATGTATACGATATCAACCCTGTGTGGTGTTCGTGTTCGAGCTGTGAGGGTAGAATTTTGTATGACACATCCATTCCATTTCTGAATGTCACGTCAGTTGGGTCGTGGTATTTTCGTTTTATTTATTTACAAAAATGTGCTCTGGTTAAACGCATACACCAACTCATCGTAAGAGAGAGGGTAAAATCATTTAGAGTGTTGTACTTTAATCTAACCCGACCCGACCACGACCAGCAGCGCAGCTCAGCACCAGGGCCAGCGACCAACAGTGACTTTTGTAATGTTCGTGAGCACAGCCGGTTTGCAAAATAAACTATTCATCTACTCAATAGATTCTTTCATGCTTAATGTATACCTATAGAGATAATGGGGGAGTTTGAAAAGACTTGTTAAGCCGATGTGGAAATGTAGAGTAAGATTTGGCAGAGATTTAAATGGAATGATTTGTGTAAGTACTTTATTCAATTCATCGATGAATACTGAACTTATGTATAATTAAAGGGATATGATGTCCTGTCTCCAAGCCGGTCGCGGTGCCAGGTCGGTGCTCATTGATAAAAGGACTGATTAAAGAAGAGAGGAAGATGTTTCTTTTTCTATAGAATATAGGTATGTTCTCGTACCTTTGGATATTGTAATATAATATATTTTTAATGCACCCACCGGTGCTTCATTTTTGTATTCAGGTAGACAGCAACATTTGAAGGATTGGGCCGGTCTGCCTGAAACCTGCGATTTCTCGATCCCTATGGAACCACACCAATCCTAGATCGATTCGATGCAAAGTTGGAACTATATTTGCTTCTGCTTTTAGCAATCTTAGCACGTTTGCTGTTGGTTTAAATAAGTGATGACAAATTGGAACAATACACAAATAAAAATACAAAACAATACTTTAATGCTATAGGTATTGTTTTCTATTTGTAGTTATTAAAATATTAATATACAATCAAATGCAATTGTATAGTCTTAGCTGAGTACCGTAAGTCTGAAATTAGTGCACTCAAGCGAAATTTGCATATGTAAGGAATTAGCAATAATTTAATCGAATAAGTTAATCTGTTACCGCTACTGTCTTATTCTAAAGGTCTCCGAATCTTTCTCACACTCTTGCTATCATCCAACTGCAGCCTTCTTTCCGCGGTCAAGGAAACGCTGATCAGCAAAAGCTTCTTAATGACTTTCAGTATAGCTTTCATAGCAAAACGTCCACTGGTGATCTCATGGCTTATCTCATCGAACAGTGGAACAAATCTTTACGTCGTTTTGAATAAAGTAAGATTATTGCATTTGATATTTCAAAGGCATTTGATAGAGTTTGGAATCAAGCCCTCTTATGGAAAATGCGTACATTTGGTATTGATAAATCTCTATTTTGTTCGATAACTACCCAATCTTTTGGACCTTTAAATTTAAGTAATATTGAACTGGTTTTATTCTGATATCTATAAAATAAACCCTGGTGTGCCTCAGGGCTCTGTTTTGTTCCCGATACTCTTCCTTATTTTTATAAAATATTTTTTGTCTGAAACTTCAAACCTAAACTAAATTCTTTCGCCGTTGACAGTAAGGCCCTAAGCTTTTCATATTTATTTTAGGTTCTCATCCTTGTTCTTTGGATATAGACTACCAATACCAACGGCAGCATATAATAAACTCATTACATTCTGATCTCGACAGCATTGTCTTATTGAGCATCAAAAACTGCGTACAATTTAATGTTTGAAAATTCAACATGCTGTCTAATTTCGCAAAAGCATAACCCTACCCCATTACCACTATCCATGGGTGGTGCTTTACTTGCATCTAGGAAAATGAACAGCTTTCAGTTCTTGGTATGTGTATCACAAACAACTTGTTGTGGATTGCTCAAATATTTGACTTCTCCAAAAATGCTGCTAGTAGTACCCGTAGCGTGATAGTTAGTGCGTTGGACTAAGACTTAAAAACTTGTACAGACGACTTACAGACCTACACGACTTGGAGGTTAGGACACTGAATTCATGATAAAAAATGTCAATCTGTTGATTAAGGAGGACTACATGTTATCAATTAACAAGTACAGGGACCGTAAGGTCCGGTCAGTTAATTCCAGTGACTAGTATGTTCCCTAAAATCAACAAGATATTTAGAAAAAAGAACGACAATGACCTTCCGTGTCTGAAACTCCAAAGAACTGAAGAGAACAGGGACGTACTCAGGACAGCGCAAATAGATCCAGAAGAAGCCATCTTTGTCGATGACGTTTACATAACTAAAGATCGGAAGGAAAAAGTGGAGGCGGCGGTGGGAGCTGCTTTCTAGCAAGTGTACAAGGTGAATGTTAGCATTCGCCCCAAGCACGACCTGGAAAACAGAGCCCTACTTAATCACTTTTACCTTCGAAATGATATCACACAATTCCTTGGCAAATGCCATAGTCGGGCAGAGCAAATTATGACGAAGGTTGAGCTTCGGCTCATCTTCAATTCAATAAAAAATAAAAAGTCAGCAGGTGTCGATGGTAAATCCAACGTTGTACTAAGACATTTACCGATGGAGGCAATTGACATTTACACCACACTCTTCAATAATGCACGTAATAATGCATATTATCCAGTGCATTGGAAGACCGCTGAGGTTCATCCTCTCCCCAAAAAGAGAAAGGACAACTCCAACCCGTCAAATCTTCGGTTGATAAGTTTTCTTCCGAGCATCAGCAACGTTTTCGAAAAAATCATTAAAAGGGTTTTGACTAAGTGGGCTGCGGACAACAAAATAATTCCGGATAAACAGTTCGGGTTCAAGGCGGGTCATGACACAATTCATGCTGCGTCTAAACTCGTTTCTGATATCCAATTGAATAAATCAAAACAACAATGCACAGGTGCTGTCCTGGTTGATTTGAAAAAGGCGTTTGACACCGTATGGTTAGAGGGTCTTTACCTAAAACTTAGCAAAATTGGCTTAACGGTAGAAAGTTTGTTGTCAAAAGTGGCAATGTAACTTCTACCACAACATTCTCAATTAAAAATGGTCTTCAACAGGGAGTGGTGAATTCGACGATTCTCTTCCGCATTTACACCAGCAATCTGATAGGTATAGTCTTACAAAGGCGATTGCGTACGCCGACGATCTAATTGAGTACAGAACGGCCCAAAAGGTTGAGGTTATTAGAATTCTCTTGCAGCGTGATTTCGACAATATTCAGCGATATTGCGACTACTGGAAACTGAAAATAAATTTGCAGAGGTCGGAGATAATTCTGTTCCGGACTCCGTTGGCTAGGCATACGAGGGATACGTGCAAGAATTGGCGCAAGATGGTCATCGTTGATCTTCACGAGCAGCCATTAGCAAGCAAAAGTGTATAAGGGAAGTAGCTCGGTATCTGGTTAGATCGGTATTATATATACAGACATATAAATGCTGCTCTGACCAGGGCCAGAGGAGCCTTCGCTCTGACGAAACGGCTGTTTTTAGCAGTCGACTTGACCCCAGAGTGAAGGTAATTTGCTACATGGCCCTCATACGGCCAATGATCGTTTATGGTTATCCTGTGTGGTTCAACGTTGCCCTTCCCAGATGGAGAAGTTTCGGGTGTTCGAGCGGCAGTGTTTACGACGCTGTACCGGCTTATATCGAACAGCCGAATCTACTTACGTGCATTACTATTCCAACGAGATCCTATACAACGCGCCTCGAATCAACAGAATTGACAATTTTGTGATAAAACTCGTTCGTCACATTGCAAGAACTATGTATTTCTTCGACCAACAATTTAATTTTCGGGGCGTTCTATCCGAACGACGAGTATTTTGAGAGTGCAGACTTGAGCGGCTTCATTCCACTTTTTAGATAGATGCGGTCTGATACAGGATAGATTGGCAGTTCCGTTAATCTACCACGTCAGACGACGAACCGTGGATAAGCGACTCCTGTATAATCGGGACGTCATGGCAAAAGGCGGAGCAGAGCTCTTTCGGTTCAGTAGGCCTGTGGCCGAATGGGACCGAACTGATAGTGTGAAGCAGGAGAACTAGATTTGGTGGCTCCAATCAGCACTTGATAGTGGGTAGTCCGGATGGGGTTTTAAACCTTTACCAGCTAACATACTTCTTTTATAGTTTTAGGGTTTAGTTGTAGAATAAGCATGGTAGCACAAAAAAAGAAAAATAATTAAAAAAAAAAAAAAAAGTATATAAAAAATGGAATAAGGAAAAAAAGATGAAAAACAAAATATGTTAGATAGTTAGGTTTGCTGCTGTGGTTGTTCTAGTTTTAAGTAGTTTATAGGTAGAAAAGGTAGTTTAAGTTAGCTTTAAGTTTTATATTACCTTATTTTAAGTAGTTTTAAGTAAAAATAAAAAAGGATCTTAATATTAGTTTTTTTTTATTTTCTAATAAATACAATTTAAATTGAAGTAGAATAGATCTTAGGTCCGAAAGACATTAGTATTAAGTGTTATAGTTTAACTTAGAATGTCCGTATGGGACCAGTAAGTTATATAAGTTATGGTTAATTAGGCTAGTTTAATGAATGTTTGTCTAGCTTTAAGATAGGTTTAAGATTGAAGTAATAAAAATGAATTAAAAAAAAAAACAAAGTGCGTTGGACTCTCATGCAAGAGGACTTGGGTTCGATCCCTGCCTGTGCCACCTAACTTTTTCACGGGTACTGCCTCTTGGAAGAAAATGATGTGCTTTCTCAAATTAGCCGTTCGGATTTGACATATAAACAGTAGGTCCCCTCCATCTCTGACAACATTACTCGCACACAGGAATGATTGAGAGTTGTAAGTCACTAGACCTGGTGCTTTACGGACTGTTGCGTCAACTTATTTATTAATTTATAAAAATGCTGCTAAGTGTTTAGGTTTTCAAAGACGATGAAAAAAGTTTTTAAACCTTTTGATCTGGATATACGAGTAACTTACAAAGCTTTGATCCATCTAAAACTATTGCATAATTCTTATTTTTGGGCTGGTGGGCGGTGGCCAATAACGTACTTGATTCCTTTGTATTGAAAAAAGAGCTCTAAAAACGATAGGTGATAGGTGTTTTATGAATAGCTATTTATAAAATTAAAGACTGATTCATATTATTTATGAATGCTGTACATAGTCCTTAGGAATGCATTCATATGATTTACGGAAAGAATTTGGGTTTTATGTATAGATTCATGATTTTCATGAATACTGTACATAGTTTTAAGGAATGTAATCATAAAATTTAGAGACAGAATTTCGGTTTTTATGTATAGATTCATATTTTCCATGATTGCTTTGCATATTTTTTAGTAATACATTCATAGAATCCAGGGAGACAATTTTTCGTCTTACGTATAGATTCATAATTTTTATAAATGCTGTACATTGTTCTTAGGAATGCATTCATACAATCTATTGACATATTAATAAGTTCTATATATCGCAATTGCATACAAAATTACATAACATGAACTTAATTCATGGGACTTAATTATACAAGCATTGGATTTAGGAATATCAAATACCTACATTTGAATGAATCATAAATCACAGGAATCGTTCATACTCGTATGAAAGAATTCATACAATTAAACCTAAATTACATGAACGCGATGTTAAGCTCGTTTTTTATGTATTTGTACATAAAAAACAGGTACACAATCATGAAAATCATGTTCCTTTTTGTTTCAGTGTATAAGGGCCCCTGCAGTTTATGAAAAGAATTACTCTTGAAGGATTTGTCAATTCCTCGCAAGCGGCAGTAACCATGAAAAAACTTTAGGTGGTACAGTCCTACGTACTGACAATCACGCCACGCGTACTTCGGGACACCCTTTAGATTTTTTAATTTTTCAAATTTAATCTCAATTTCAAATTCGACATAATGAGTAAATACATCTGTAATGTTTTAAACAAACTAAGAAAAGTTAATATTTTTAATATTTATTTTTCTTAAACCAAATTATTTCGCACGGTTTTCTATGAGAATCTTAGGTTGGTCAAAAGGTCTGGATACACATTAATAGATTTGAAGTCTCTAAAAAGTCGAAGATAATACTTAATACTTCTTAATAATTCTTATTATAAAAGCCATTCTCAATGGAATAAAATCTCTTAGAAACAGGGACGTCCTCTTTTCGGTTTCTTATCACAGGACGAACTATGGACACAAGAATCCGTAACTCATTCTTTATCACTTTTTTATTTCAATCATAGACATATGTTTAAGAATATTCTTTTAAAATTGTTCATGTACATTTATAAAATATAAGTAGATATGTAAAATTACAAAATTTTTATTAAGTATTGCAGTTAATTGATTTTGTATATCAATTGATGATGAATAAATAAATAAAAAAATAAATAAGTCATTTATCTTTATTAAAATAAAAATAGAGACAGCCCTTCTATTTACTGATATTTAAACAAATGTACAAACCATAACAAATTAAATATAGCTGTATAAATAAATATGTAACAGACATGTATGCATATTAAATAAAACTAATGATTCACTTAACAAAATTGCTTATTAATTAGAAAAACGATAATCCACTGACAACCGAATGCAAGTGTCAAAGTGTTAAGGGCAACGAATATACCTATTTATTTAAACGGAAAAAGCACAAAAACACTCAAGTAATTGTTTCCCTTTTTTCCTTCCTGATTCACTTTTCTTGTCCAAAGCTAAGTAACATACTACCTATAGAAATAAAATAACGAACAACAACAACTTTTATGCTCTTATCCTCATTTCTATTCCTATGCTCCAAGTTCCAACTAAGAAGTCATAAGCCCTAACGGTCGAAGGTATCTTGTAGGTTACCTGAGCTGAGCACCAGTGTCACATTTAATTATGATATTCACTTAAGAAAAACTGGCTCAAAGGAACAACCATAAAGTAATGTAAAATGACACCAAATTGAAAGCAAGTTACACAAGAAATTAACGTAACGAGTATGGTCTTTTTACATAATAACAATAAATTTGTTTACTTTTTTCTTTTTCTTTCACTTTATACCATAGACGCATTATGCCTTACCCCATTAGAAGCAAGGACCTTTTGTAGATGACACGACATGAACGCGGACGACGCCAACACCAACGCCGACGCGACGACCGACAAGGACGACAGGAAGAGCAGGTGTATAGAGAAAAGTATGCCTGTGGTGCACATACTCGTTCTCCTCAAGTGTAATGTAATGTATAAGGAGTGCTTTTATATTCGAATGGATTTTCCTAATTAACTTAAGTTAAAACGTGCCAAAATGGTTGACCTTAAGGGTGACAGGAAACACATTACAGGAATCCTTAAGTTGTATCTATTCATTAAAAATGTAACATCAATACTTAAAAGAAAAAGAGGTTCTTAAAGGAGTTTTGGTTCTTGTTGCTGGATTCGGGCAGTTGAACATTTAGCTTAAACTTTAGATAAAAATGATGATAAAATTATAAACATTTTGAGATTTAAATGAAGGGTTCACAGCATACAAAAAAAGAAAACTAAATAAATAAATTAGGTTTAGGTGGCACAACAGTCCATGAAAAACCAGGGCCTAGTGACTTACAACTCTCAACCATTCCTGCGTGCGAGTTATGTTGTCAGAGGTAGAAGGGACCTACAGTTTATATGCCGATTCCGAACGGCTAATTTGAGGAAGCAATTTTCATGAAAAGAATTATTTTTGGACGATTTGTTAATTCCTCGCAAGAGGCAGTAACCGTGAAAAAAGTTAGGGATTGAACTTTAAAACCGATTGGCGCAGTTAATAATAATTCCCGAAAATGAACTTGGGCATATGGTAAATGGTTTCATGAACCAGCAGTAAACTTTTTATTTGTTCTTAACTGTAAAAGATTTGTATACGTTTGCGATAATTTGAAAGGACTCGATTTAGTCTCTTTTTCTTTCGATCCTTTTTTTTAGACATGATCGATACATTTTATCTATTTAATTACACCAAAGTCTGTGAGCTTATTTTAAGAGTGAAAATAAACTAATTGTTGTAATCTCGTAAAGGTCATAATAAAAAACGTCCGTCATCCAGCACGTAGTGGCCGCATTTCCGAGAAAAAGTGCATCAAAAGTACAACTTTTCCGAAAAGTGACATAGGGAGGGAAACCATTTCAAATGAGTTGCACTTTGATAACTACGAATCACTGATTTAAAATATGGTTTCTTACTTATATGCAGGTCCGGCATTTGTCCTCCAGAGTTTGCTGAAAACGCGTTTGGCGTTTTTAAACTGTTGGGAAATCATTTGAAACTGGTCTCATCCGGAAGCCTTTGACTCATGACTCATGGCAGACGTCTAGGTGGTCACATTTTCCTGTCAGAAATGCTGAAATTGCGCTTTTGGGTCGAGTTTGGACCTCTGGCAAAATACTTGAAGTTAGTAGCATAAGAAAGTCCTTGACTTCCTGAGTTTTGAAAACTGAAACACATTTAATCAGAAAAAAAAAAAATTGGTATTAATAAATATTAATTTTATAACATATATTACTCGTATAATAATTTCAACATAAAAACTAAGTGATATCTACATTCTTTCAAAGTCTTTGGAACATTTTCGCACAGAAAACTCCGTCAAGCAAATCCTTAATAGATCAATTCTTGACGCTTTAAATCCTGCACTATAATTTCCTTGAAAAAAACAGATTTGTTGAAAATTTATATGTTATTTCCTTTTATTTAAATATATAAAAAATATCCAGAACCATTTTCTATCAAAAGTTAAGACATATTTTGAATTGTATTCGATTACAAATTTAGATTTTTGGGACATTGCCTATCATAAGAATACAAATGCATTCAGCTTTATGGTAAAAAAAGTCTTTTTGATTTTAGATTTTCTGGATTATGGTCTTTTGGGTTTGTGATAACGTTCTTCTGGATCATTTTCAAAGCTCTTTTTTAGATCCTGTCTAAAATACTTAAACTTGTTTTAGGGGCGCCTGTCCAAATATGGGAGTTATATTCGAGTATTGGACGATTGAAGTTTTGTAAATTACAGCCAGATCAGAAGTGGTAACACATTTCTTGCAACGTCGGAGAAATCCTAAGCATCTAGCAGCATTTTTGGCAATTTCGAATATTTGATCATTCCATAAGAGGTGATCTGTGATACACATACCGGGTACTGAAAGTTGATTAGTTTCCTGGATGCAAGTCCCACTCATAGATAGTGGCATTGGAGGTGGGTTAGGGTTTAACGACAGGAGACAGCATTGAGTTTTTGAAGCATTAAATTCTACACGGTTTATAATTAACCATTGGACAATCCTGTCGATATCAGAATTTAATGAGCTTATTGTACGCTGCCGTGGAAGTTCCACATCCGAAGGACAAGGATGTGAATCTAGAAACGAGTATTAGAAGCTGAGGGTTCTGTCGTCGGCAAAACAGTTTAATGGATTAGAAGTGGCAGACAAAAGATCGTTTATGAACATAGGGAAGAGAGTCGGAGACAAAACGGCGCCCTGGGGAACACCGCATTTATTTTATGAATTTCAGACTTGAAACCATCCAATACAACTTGTATTGAACGGTTAGAAAGGTAATTTCTAATCCAACGAAGAAGAGAATCATCAATACCAAATGCACGCATTTTCCATAAGAGAGCTTGGTGCCAAACTCTATCAAATGCCTTTGAAATATCAAGTGCAATAATCTTACTTTCACCAAAACGATGTAAAGATTTGTTCCACCGTTCGGTGAGATAAACCAAGAGATCACCAGTGGACCTATTGCTACGAAAGCTATACTGCCGGTCATTAAGAAACTTCCGTTCTTCAAGATATTTCTTAAGCTGATAATTAATCAGCGTTTCCATGACCTTGGAAAAAAGGGACATGAGTTCTATTGGATGATAGTTAGAGGGGGAGGAGGATTCGCCTTTTTTAGGTACAGGCTGTACAAATGTTGTTTTCCATCCGCTCCGAAAGAGACCTGTAGAGTAGGAAAGATGGAAAAGCTTACACAGTGGTTTTGCAAGCGTTGAAGTACACCTCTTTAGAACAATTGGGGAGATGCTATCCGGGCCAGCAGATTTGTGTATGTCAAGGTCTTTCAGTAATCTTGCATAGAATCATTTACGCTCTCAAGAATAGGAGGACTCATGACACTTTCCGGTAGCGTCGAATTAACAGCAAACTGTGCTGCAAGCAAATTGGCTTTATCGAACGAGTTCACATAGGGAGTGTCATTGTTGAATAGCGTTTTTAACAGAGGATGACGTGGTGTTTCCTTTGTTTTTTACAAATGACCAGATATGTTTACTACCTTTTGGACATTGTAGTATTTTTTGCCTTAATTTCTGATCATGCAAAAATTTGGTTCGACGAATATGACCATTACAGGTCTTTCTAGCTTGTTTGAACTTATTCCGCTATTCCTCATTGGGGTTGGCTTTATAAATCCGGAAAGTAACATCTCTGAACCTTATAACCTCCTTACAGCTCGAATCAATTCATGAGTTCTCTTTAGGTTTGATTAATTTTACCCTATTCGAGATAAAGTTTTTCATTCCACAAAGAATTAAGTTTGTAACCATATCTGCGCTGGAATCCACGTCACTATCGATGAAGCGTAGTGACCAGTTAAAGTTCCTGGAAGACTTCTTTGAGGCCGTCCCAGTCGGCTTTCTCATATTGACAAACGGTTCTCTTAGGAGTTTTTTCTTTAACTGTTTTTTTTAGAAATGAGAATTTTGCTGATATGATACAATGTTCTGATGTGCCTATAGAGGCGGTAATACACTGATTGTATATTTATCAGGGTCAGAGGTAAGAAATAGGTCTAGGGTGTTGGCGGATTGACCTGCAACGTCAGCGATTCGAGTAGGCTCATCAACAAGCTGAGTTAATTGATTGAACTCAGCAAAGACCTCAACATACCTTCCATTGGGTGTTGACTGGCCAGAATAGCAAAGCCAAGAAGAATTGTGTACATTGAAATCGCCCGCGATGACGATTTCAGTGTGAGGAAAATGGGCAAAAATTCTTTGGATGGAGTCGGACAGATCATCAAATTTATTGAAAGTTGAATTTTTGTCTAGGTTTGGACTTCAAACAACATTGTTAGTTGGCACCATTCCAAAGAAGTCAAGATTACAGTGACCATAATAGTAATGATTTCAACAGTTGGCTCAATTTTCTCAAATATTGTTTTTTAGGAATTTTTTAAGTTTTCATAAATTTCGGAAGAAGAACCAGGTGCAATATAGCATGCAATCACATAAACGAAACCAAACGACATTTTTATTTCTACGCAGAGTATTTCAAGCGGTGATTGCAAAAAATCGTCAACAAGTTAAGTGTCGCTTGGAATCTAACTCCGAACAAAGGCGCTGATATAGCTGCTCTGTTTAATAGTAAATAAAGGATATGCTATCAAAGTATTTTAAAATATAGAATTAAAAAAAGTACATATCCAAAATGTATTCAAAGATATACAGTTTTCATTTTGTTTTGATGCAATTTTTTGAAAGCTCAAAAATCGAATTTATTTAACTGAAATCAACTGTATTCGAAGCACGAGAGCAATTCTTTCCTTTCAGATGCTGATGCTGCCCTACGACCTATGGTGCTATTTTTTTGACCGCAGCTGTATATAGATAGATGAAAATAGTTAAATTTAAGTCCAATAATGTTTCGCCTATGCAAGGCAGTTGAGATCATCAGTTAAATGTTGTCGCATCTTTCTAACACGCTAATCTTAAAAAAAAATTGGATTGGACAAGGTTATTTTTTTGTCTTTAGAAAATTCACTTTTCCAGCTGCAATTTCGGCGTGGGAAACAGATTTTTTAAATAAAATCTTAGTCCCATCATTTTATGATGTTAGGTCTATATTAATCTTTTTTTTCAAAAACCTTTAAAACTTAAAACACTCCTTTAAGTTTCCAACCCCATCTAATCCTAAAATAAATCCTCACTACCAAAAGCTTTTGTATCTGTATTCTATTTTCCGTTTCGCCTTTTTCGTCTTGAAAGAACCCTTACAATCCTCAAATTTATTACTTACCCACTAAATAAAAATACAGACCAACTAATTTACAAACGGAATTCTCTTATGTAGGTATATTTAAACTTTAAAGATAACTTTTTTTGCCAGAACGCAACAGGGAGGTGGCGTTTTTATTGTGGGCTTCATGTATAATGTAGTTTTAAACCATCCCCTCCAATGCGTTAAATAAAAAAAATACTATTGTCTACAAATTATATACTGCGAAGAACGTTTGTCTGCAAAATGAAGGCTACATTCCATTACGTCCCAATGGATGGAAAAAAATACTTTGAGAGGTTTCAACTCATCCTCCTGTCCCAATCCCAACTCCCAACCTGTGTCAGGCAGAATGATTTTACGAGTATGCCCAGAATCAACTCTAACCTCTTTCAGCTATATTTCCGATCATCAATGGAGTTTTCCTTCATCTAAAGCAGTCACTCCGCTTTTGTTTTTATACAAAAGATAAAATATTAAGAAATCGGTTGGGGTGGTAAGTAGATACTAAATGGGGGGGTTGCGAATTCCATGTTCACAAGCTTTGCTATTACATACATATAAAAAAACATGCTGTACCTACCTACAGAAAAAAAACACCCTATTGTTAGTTCTTATACGTATCGTAAATACAGTTATATATATATATATATGATTCTTTGCAAGTTTCTTTCTTTAATATCTCTTACATAACGTATTGAAGGTTTGGGGATTGTTATCGTAGTTAAATTATCTAACATAGTCCAAATGTATGCACACGGTGTACACTTGTAGAGAGTAACAATTGCACACATAGATAGCTCTTTAAAAATAACCCCATTTGTTGAAAAGCCACACCCTTAATTGTAACCCAACAACCAATCCAGAATTGTATTGTATTGTATTTTGTATTATGCGCCCTCTGTCTGTTCAGTAGAAGTGCAGATAGACGTTATTAAAGCTGAGCTGCTGGAAAGCATTGAAAAAGATGACACACGGTCTTTCGTATAGAATATAGTCTGTGGCCTGTGCCGCTTTGCCTGTGCGTATGTAGTGAATTATTTTATTTTTCTCTGATGGGAATATTAAAAGGGGGAGAGAATTTTAAGGGTAGGGCTGGGCCGACCAAACACACCCCTGTTTTTCCAATAGCATTCCAGTGAATCTTGGAAACGAATATTGACATCTATTTTTGGTTTTTTCTAATTCTGCTTTAGTCTTTATCATGAGATTGACTACGCGATGATCATTTTGAAATGCGGAACTAAGAGTATGTCAATGGTCAAGCTTACGGGTTAAAAACGGCCAAATACATGTAACAAAAGAAAACGTTTTTCTTTACGGTTCGGTGATTTATCTCTATACCTACCTACGTTTTTCCGTGGATTATTGAATAGTGCATAAAGTTTCTGCAGAGAAAGTGATATAATCTATCAAATCGTTTTAATTACCTGCTTAATAATTGTTTGAAATATAAGCAAATGAAAAATCGATGATATGGATACCTTTACTACAGCATCATCTAGAATAATGTTTACAAATTCTACTTTACCAGAAACTGAATGTTTTTGTTTTTTAATTTAAAGCTTTTTAGCTTATTTTAAAGAAATTTTTGAAACTACAATGGAACTTTTAAAGTTAATGATGTATAAAAGTGAATTTTTAAGTAGTTGCAAGAGTGAAGAGCGGGTTCCGCCAATCAATTTGGATCAGTTACCAGTGTTTTTGCTCTGTAAGTAAGATCAATGAATGAAATGTACCTAAACGTTAATTCAAGTTTATAAAACAAAGGTAGTTCGAAAACTCTTTGCGAATATATAACGGTTTTTTGAGGTCTTTATTTTACACCTTTCTGAGGTAAGCCGCCGCCAGTGCACAATTTCGGGATTTTGTTTCTCAAGAAACAGCAAACGTGTTAATATTATAATTATGGTTTTCTAAGTTCTGTGTTGTACATAGTCTGAAGTCTTGTCCGAATTTTTTAAGGCAAAACAGTTTTAAAACATAAGAACCTAAGTCCGTACCGGTGAAAAGTCATAACCTAAATCAATAAATTAATTTAAAAAGTATTCATGCCCTGCAACATCATTATTTAACTAGCTGCGTAAAACGTTAAGCTTACACAAAAGTTTATATAAATAAAACAAATTGGTGGCGCAACAGTCCGTTGAGATCTATGAATTAGTAACTTACAACTCTTAACCATTCCTGTGACGTGCGAGTAATGTTGTCACGAATATAGGGGACCTACAGTCTTAAGCCGAATCCGAAAGGCTAATTTGAAAAAAAAAAAACACTTTTCATGAAAAGAATTATTGATCTTTGAGGATTTGTCAATTCTTCGTAAGAGGCTGTACTTCGTCAAAAAAAAAAAACGTTATATGGCACAGGCGGGTATTAAACCCAAGACTTCTGGCATGACAGTCCTACGCACTTACGGTCACTAAACGGGTACTACTAAAAGTTTATTCAAATAACCTTTTCATTCCCTTAAATACATTATGCGCAGTGTAGATTTTCTGACAATTAAGGTGTGTGACAGATTATACGTATTTATGTCTTCAGACATCCGAGTTATTTATCAATCGAAACCGGATGTCTATATATGAACTTTTTAAAAAGCTAGATCAAATATGGCAAAAGTCGCATTCAAGAATAAAGTTAGAACTACAAAAGCAAGGCAGTGATATAAGCTTATACAAAAAAAAGATCGCTTTAAGTCTCCCAAACAATAACAATAGACTGTTGGCAATAAAAACAACACGTTATTGTTTAAGTTAAAAGTCGTCGTCAAATAATAGTTAATTCTTATTTGTATACATTTTGTTTTAATTCAAAACTCTTATTTGTTTGAACTACGTTTTAATTCGTTTCCTTTTTCTTTTTTATTTGCATCGTGATGCGATAGTAACGTTGATTTTAGTGATCTGGGATAACATATGTAGAAGATTTCTCTACAAGCCTAACTCTATTTTTTCGTTATGACCTTTAAAAAGTTTACAAAAATAAAAAAGATAATTTCAATCTGTAGGTATTTGTTGCTTTAAAACGCTGCATTTTTATTCCTAAATAAATGTTTGTGGTAAATTATTCCAGATTTGGTAAATTTCTCAGTAAATAAAAAACAGTACTGACTCCACGGCCGGCCGGTGCGCGGCGCGCGGTCTTTAAAATTTTCAACCACTTACGAAATAACAACCAAAGATTTTCAATCAAAGAAATGTTGTTTTTTTTAAAAAAAAAAAAAAACATTTCAAAAACACTCATTTTAAAAATATGTTGTGAAAAAGTATCATCACTAGGGCTAGGATTTTGATGCACTTAAAAATGCCAAATATGCTCTCAAAAATTTAAAATATGCATTTAAAACAATATGCCCCGTTACTTATATTTAAATTAATTATTATATTTACTTGTAAAAGTAGTCTGTAAGAGTTGTACTCTGCTTGATGAAATAAACTAAACTTAATGGTTCACTTGTTTGGAAAAAGAACATTGTGTTGTGGTTTTATAAAAAAAAAACTCAGACTTTATTCTAGGAATACAAAATTACATTAATTAAAACATAAAAATAAAAGTTTTCATTTCAATTAAAACAAAACAAAAATATTCAAAATAACACACAATTCATTGTTAAACTAAATCTAATTTTCACAATTCCGTATGCTTTTTTCTCAAAGATCATGAAGTTTTTTTTTTTTGCAAATTTCTGAACTTAAAGCTTTGATGATTCGATGGCTAAAATATCTTGTACATAGAAAACGATCACTCCACATCAACAGATGTCAACGAGGCATTCTTTAGAAAACATATTTCTTCAGCTGTTAAATCCTCAACATACCTCGGCACAACTCAAAGAAAAAAAAACCTTCATATATTTTTAATTTTTAAAAAAACATCATTTTTCTTCAAAACATTATTCAGTTTTTCTTTAATAATTTCAATCTGTAGGTATTTGTTGCTTTAAAACGCTGCATTTTTATTCCTAAATAAATGTTTGTGGTAAATTATTCCAGATTTGGTAAATTTCTCAGTAAATAAAAAACAGTACTGACTCCACGGCCGGCCGGTGCGCGGCGCGCGGTCTTTAAAATTTTCAACCACTTACGAAATAACAACCAAAGATTTTCAATCAAAGAAATGTTGTTTTTTTTAAAAAAAAAAAAAAACATTTCAAAAACACTCATTTTAAAAATATGTTGTGAAAAAGTATCATTACTAGGGCTAGGATTTTGATGCACTTAAAAATGCCAAATATGCTCTCAAAAATTTAAAATATGCATTTAAAACAATATGCCCCGTTACTTATATTTAAATTAATTATTATATTTACTTGTAAAAGTAGTCTGTAAGAGTTGTACTCTGCTTGATGAAATAAACTAAACTTAATGGTTCACTTGTTTGGAAAAAGAACATTGTGTTGTGGTTTTATAAAAAAAAAACTCAGACTTTATTCTAGGAATACAAAATTACATTAATTAAAACATAAAAATAAAAGTTTTCATTTCAATTAAAACAAAACAAAAATATTCAAAATAACACACAATTCATTGTTAAACTAAATCTAATTTTCACAATTCCGTATGCTTTTTTCTCAAAGATCATGAAGTTTTTTTTTTTTGCAAATTTCTGAACTTAAAGCTTTGATGATTCGATGGCTAAAATATCTTGTACATAGAAAACGATCACTCCACATCAACAGATGTCAACGAGGCATTCTTTAGAAAACATATTTCTTCAGCTGTTAAATCCTCAACATACCTCGGCACAACTCAAAGAAAAAAAAACCTTCATATATTTTTAATTTTTAAAAAAACATCATTTTTCTTCAAAACATTATTCAGTTTTTCTTTAATCGCTGCACCAAAAGACCCTTGAACTGCAGCAATCTTATAAAAACAACTGGTTCAATAAGATCCACTTATATTTTTAAGGAATTTTTTCCCTCGAGCTGTACAATTACATCGCACAAGAAAGTATGGTTCGAATTCATGAAAATAATTTCACTCTTTAAAGAAGGTTTCTTTAATGCCTCTTTTTTATATTTGTATTCCAACGGCATCCGAGTCATCAAGCGCATTCACAACGTCATCAAATTCTTCATAGTTCTTGGCGGAGTAAGCTACAGCTTCCAACCAAGTTCCCCACCTGGTGACAATTGGCTGTGGAGCAAGAGGAATCAAGGGATACCTTGTATTCAAATGCTCAACGCGAGATAGTGATTTTAAAAATATTTTTTTTTTCACTCGAGATTAAAGGATCCAAATTTTTAAAATTACTTCTTATCTGTTCTGCCACTCTATGTAATGCATGCGCTTAACACATTACGTGAATCAATTTCTGATACAAAATGTTTAACCCATGAGCGGCCTTTACCATGATGGAAGGGCAACAGTTAAAAACAGAAGTATTTTGTTTCTTTTTATGCCAAAATAATTGACAATTTCGTCAAAAATTTGGGCAATCGTGGAATAGTTTGTTTTCTCCAACACGACAACATTTAGCAATACTTCTTTGCGTAAATCTTGGTTTAGGCTTAGCACACCTGCAACAACATTGGTCACGTTGAACAGAAGTCCTTGAATGTCTGTGGTTTCATCAATTGAAATCCATATATATTCGTCTTTTAAGTCGGATTTTATTTTTCCATTAGTAAAATGTTAAAGAATCTAGCACGATTTCTTTGGTATATTCAAACAACAATTTTCTCAAACTGGGATTACTGAGTTTACTTAACCTTAACGGAATATCAGCTGCAACAAATGCCTCACACATATATGTACGTATTAAAATTACTTTGTGTGTTTTGAAACGAAAGGAGTTGCTGCGAGTTCGTAGAATTCGAAAGTTTTAATAGAACCCCATAGATTTCAGTTGTTTTATCATAGGAGACCCCTTTGCTTAAAATTTTACAGAAAACAAATTTCCATCATTTCTGAAAGTTTGCGGGTTGTCCGAAAAATATTTCTTCAGAACTGCACTTACAGACGTCTTTGCATTGTTCCTGAAACAACTACAAATCACTTACTTCTTACAATTCTACTCAAAAGCAAATCTGAAATTTAAAACTATCCAAAAGAAAAATTCTGTTTTCAACGAAAGATCATTGACGACGTACATATGTACATAAATTAAAACTTAAGAACAGAAAAAAAGAAGGACCACAAAATTACAGCTATTTCAGCTTACTCACCAAGAAAAAATAATTAAAAAAATGTTGCCCACTGGAACTGATTAAAATATGAAGTTAAACACACGAATTTTTGTATGATTGCTTCGATTTTGCGACATATGCAAAAATATGCATTTATTATTGAAAATATGCAATATGCATTTATCATGGGATATGAAAAAATATGCACTAACGATTAAATACCATTTTATAGTAAACTTAATGATTCGTGCTTGTGTTTTATTCCTGTTCTTCTAACTGTTCTCAAAAAAAATATGCATTTGCATGGAAATCCTAGCCCTAATCAACACCTTTAATATCATTAAGAGTAAAAATATGTTTAAAGTCAAAATTAAAAGTTGCCGAACTAAAGCTGCACTAATTTCCATGTCCATGTGCAATTTTAATGTACAAAATTCTTCTTGGCTCCTAGTTTTGAACATGGTTAAAAAATAAGCTTGTTGTTATAAATCCTACTCACATAAGAAAAACTGGCAACAAGTTAGAAACGCTTACAAAGCCCGTATTCAATATTTCGCAGGTGACAGATAACTTTTGTTATTGATTTCTAGATTCACAAGTCTGGTCCTTACATAAATCTTCAACGGATATGTATGATATATAGTCAATAAAAGTACATGAATTTAAACTGCATTTTGGAAGCTTACTCTCGCAATCAAATGATTCAGCTAGTATCTCATACGCTCTTCCTCAGCGACATGTACCAGAGTTAGATTACCCCATTGAGCTGCACGAGATATATTCTGCTATATCCTCATCAAAAGATTTGAAAACTCCTGGTTTTGATGGAATACCGTATGCATTTTATAAAAATGTATGTCCATCTCTTATTGAAGAAATACAGAAGTTATTCACTGAGATTCTTGAAACTGCAACGCTACCATCATCTTTCAGAAAATCCATTATATACCCACTGCTTTTAAAAAAGGAGATACAAATGTTGTGTCAAACTATAGAGGACTTTCATTTTCGATACGCTCTATAAGCTGTTTACTAGAGTTCTCATAAACAGACTGTCAGCTTGATTAGAAAAAAACAACATCATCAATGAATTTCAAGCTGGTATAGAACCAACTATTCTACTGTGGGCCAAGTTTATAATCTTTCATGCATAATTTAACTTTAACTCTGCCAAAAGAAGAAACTCTACGTTTTTTTCATCGATCTTAAGGCTGCTTTTGATAGCATTGACAGGAATGCTCTTATTTATAAGCTATCGACTCTGGGAATATCTTTAAAGATACTGGCTACTATAAAGTTTCCTTACTGCAGCTATTTGGGATGGTTCGTGTTCTTCCCACGAAGAAAGGTATTCGTCAAGAGTGTGTGCTAAGCTCTCTTCTTTTCGTTCTGTTTTTAAATGATCTTCATGCGCAAATTCCAATCGATATTGTTTTAGACGATCCTCAATTTAACCCCCTCTTATTTGCGGACTGTAGGTACTGTTGTCAGATAATCCTTCCAATTTGCAACAGCTAATTGAGTGTTTTAAGACTTACTGCATTCAATGGAATCTTGAAATAAATCTTGATAAGTCGGAAATAGTAATATTTCGCAATGTTGTTGTACTGTGCTCAAGTTTGGGAATACCGGGAATACAACCAAGTCGAAAAATTGCAGCGTTTCTTCATGAAAAGATGCTTTTTGCTGCCGATAATACTCCTAATTATGCTCTGCACATTGAAACTGGTTTACCGAAGGGTTTTCTAACGTCCTTCCAGCTACATTTTTCTTTCATAAGACGAAATCTTCAACATTCATTTACCCAACATTTTATCGAAAGCCATTATAAATAAGAAAATCTTCTGGGCTAATGAATGGTTGGATCTTTTTCTTTACTTGAATTGCCCAGCTTACAAAACATTCTCTTACACTGGACTAAATTTACAGCTAGTGCGACGCACAGTCTCAATTTCATGATTTCCATCATTTCTAAAGCTCGCTGCGGGCTCCTTAATATCAATGGAAGAGCCTTCCAAGGATATACAGATGGAATATTTACGTTATGTAATATGGATGAATCGGAAAATACCATGCACCTTATTGGAACCTGCCTAGTATTCAAAACGTAAAGAAGCAAATTTCTTGGCAGCGGCATGGTTTCCCATTCACAACTTCTTAACATTCTTAATGGCTACTGCTACTGAAACTTATATTACTTTTTAAAAGCGTGAATTAAAAATCGCAATCTTATTATAAATGATTTTTCATAACATATATATGTACATAACATATGTAACTTAATCTACTTAATAAGGTTATATATTTTTTCAATTTCCTTTTCAACCTGACAGCCAACTTAAAGTTATTGTCAAAACTAATTTTTAACTAGCAATACTCATTTTTTGTAAAATCTTTGAATGTATGTAGAAACTTACCTACATATCTATTTTACTTAAACATATGGCAAATCTTAAATAGTATTCAAAGAAGAGTGTTCAAAATGCTTGAAGACAGTATTGAAAGAGCCAGTCGCATTTCTCCCTTTAAGCAATTTATGAAGGAATATTATCAAGTCAAACTACTGTCCAACGAAATTTGTTAATTAACTGTACTACAAGAATGTGGAATGCTTGACCACCCAGTAATTCAAAACCAATGTGAACTGACACATCCAAACGAGCCCTCCCTTTCCTTTTTATTTCTCGTATTAAGGATATCGCACTGACTTTGGTTAGTGTTATTTGTTTAACGAAATACAAATAGGCTACACAAGCTATTTTATAAAAATCAACATACTACATCCACAAAAAATAGTAGTTTGCTGAGGTTTGGATACCGGCCGGCGGCGACGCTATTAAGGGCCTTCCACATGAGAGCGAATAACGAATGGACGAACAAACGTGATTTTACACATTCCAAAAAGCCAATTTCAAACAAAAACACATTTAAATTAAAGGAATCCAATTGATCTCATGTCAGAATGAAAAAATTTGTTCTCAAAAACAGGAAAATTTTGTAAAAACAAATTGGAAGTAATGAATTGCAGTGTGGTTGCTACGAACTGTCAAACTCTATTCGCGTTCCACGTACCATCCACACTGCAACGAATAAATTGTTCGCGCTCAACTTAACCTCAAAATTATACCACTCTTGTTTTGTTTGAAAAGGGTAATTATAAATTGACAATTCGTCGAATAGAAATAAAGCTCATTTAAAAGAAAAGTCAAAATATCCGAACATCCACAGTTCGCAGCTCATACCTCATATTCCAGATGCTTAAGGCCATATTTTTTCGTCGATGATAACGATCGTCACGTTACTGCGAACTGTTTATTAATTTATTTTGTATTTCTAAAAAAATGTGTGTAGAGTTTGAATATCACATTAAATTGTTTGTGCTTACAATGAGGGTGTGATCTGAGCCTAAGCATCATCTGTTTCCTCCCCTTTTTTATTTTGACATTTAAACATTACAATACTTTTAAATTTGTTACATTGGGTAGGTTCAGGTAGCATAAGGGACATCATTTGCAGTCAATTTCATTCTTTGGACGCACATTTTTACCAACGCAACTATAGTTATTTTTTTAAGTGTCATAATTTCAAATTCAGAACTTTATTTCCCAAACCTCCCATTTTAGTTCATAGTACAAAAAGTACCAAACAAACTATTGACTACAAAGCACTCCTCAAGCAAGCTACAAGTCCATCAAGATTTATATTTTGTATTGTAAAGAAATATTAGTAACTTCTTTTCAAATTGACAAGGGACACATTTACAGAATGTATTAAATGAAGTTGTGCAGAAAATAAATAAATCATAAAGTAATAAAGTTCAGCTTTCAGTTGAATGAAAAAACATTATCAACTGTCATTTTGACAGAAGTAGACTTGACATGATAGTTAGGGAGATTTTTCTTGACTAGCTTTCCAGTCAAATTTCCATTAAAGTTGCTTTAATTGGAAGGTAATTTTTTGCCAGCTGGACAATCAGATAATAGAAACTTTCAATTCCCTTATATCGTCTAAACCTGCCCATTGAGAACTTCAAAGGAATATTTTTGCCATCATAAATGTTGTTATATGTACTTCAAAAATTAATCATTTTTATTGAAAACATGTTCAATATTTTGAAAAGATGATTTTTGTAAGATAATGAAAGGCAGAAATTTAAACTGAATGTGAACCCTTTCCTGCAAAAAAAATGTAACTTATGAAAACTATTCAAAAATACCATATTTTATGTCAAAAATGTGTTTCAAGAAAGTAAACAAATCGTTACCTAGTTCTATCTTGTTCAAACAGTTTTGTTCTATCTCATTTAGTTTTCAAGTTATGGAGAACTGTTTTGTTCAATTAAACTTTTTCTGACCATTTTGAGTATCACTTTTGTTCAATAAATCACTATTAATTTTTTTTTTTGTATCATATTGAACAATTCATTGTATATCTTTAAAATTATATCTTCTTATTTCTTACTTGTTCAATATGCACAATTATGGATTTTTTGTTTAATATCTTTATATACTTCATTTATTTCTATTTTCAATTTTCAAATAGAGACAGCGAGAAAACCTTTTTCCTATATAGCATCTGGTCTCATTATTATTTTCAAAAATGGTTGGGGAAGATCCAGAAAAAAAACGATTATTTTGTGGTCCGATGCTTGCATTTTGCAAAATAAGAACAGAATGGTATCCTTAGCCATTCTTAAATTTATAGAATATAATACCAGTATTGAAACAATTACACACAAGTATTCTGAACCAGGCCATTCGCAAATGCAAGTGGATGCTTAAGGAACTTGGAAGTTTACAGCCTTGGACTTGGAAGTTTACAGCCCCGTTTCTTTGATAAGGATTCTGAACTGAATGAATTACAGCAAAATTAAGATTGCGCAGTTTAAGAAACAAGATTTTTCAAATTTTAATAAATCTAGTCTGGATCTCAAAATGGTACCTTTCAAGAATTGCAGACAAATTGAATATATATTATAAGACAAAACATAGTGAGGATTTTCAAACGGTTAGAATCGCTAAAATTATGAGAGGCTCAATGTGTAATATCCTTCCTACTGTCGTACAAAGTGTTTTCAACATAAAGCCAAGGAAAAGAAAAAAGACTTTCAAGCAATGTTACCGTTCATGTCTAACAAACAAGATCAAGGTTTTTACGAAAAAAATAATAAGAAACCATTAAATAAAATGTAACTATTAACCCTGGACAATAGACCCAAATCTAGCCTAAAATCAATTTTATCTAGAACATTCGCAGAAATAAAACACAAATTTCACCTCTAAATGCTTAAAAGCTCCTCCGGCTAAATTAAAAATGAACTTATCTTAGCGTTTAGAAGTAAAATGTATGTTTTATTTCTACGGAATTATTTTTTTTTAAATCGACTTTAACTAGATTCGGATCTCTTGATCAGGGACATTGAGTTCTATTATTTATTTTTATATTATCACCTTAAGCTAATAATAATTGCTTCTCTAAATTCGGCTTTAGCTTTTTGTTGGCAGAGTCAAGGATTGAAATGACAGTCCCACGGACTAACCATCACAGCATGCTACTTGTCTAATATACGGTTGACAAAAAAGTCGTACATTTGTTTCCCTCTTTTCGTTGAATATAATATGTAGGTGTATTGAATGGAAAATTTCAAATTTGGTGGGTGCATAGCCTCCATTTATTCGGTTTAATTCAAGGTATAGACTTTAACTAACTTAAAAGCTAAGTAACTGAGTAAAGGATGCGGCTGTTGAAAGTGACAGTTTTGGATACGATGTTTGAAACAAGAAGTGCTTTTCAATCAAAAAGTTTCCATTTAAATTGGCATTTCGCATGTAGCCATGATAGGTGCAGTAGGTGCGAAGGTGGGAAGGTAATAGAGGTGACTAATTCTCAAATTAAGGGGGCTAGTGTTAAGGAATATAGATTAAACATTTAAGGATGTTTAATAGAGCCAGAAAGTAGACGATGGATAATCAAGGTGTCAGATATCTGGCTACCGAGGTCTTCAGATTAATTAATTTAAGATGGTCTTGATAGAAAGGAAGGAACACCTCATGGTATCAAAATAGGCCTCAAAAGGCAAGTCGAAGGAAAAGTCCTTGAACGCTTTCAATTCCTAAAATATGTAGGAATTGGTAATTGGATCGTACTTGAGAGGCATATTTAAGAAGGGGACGGATAAAGGTAATGTTGAGATATCGGGAAACTTAGGGGATGGATAATTCTTTTGGTCAACGTTTTACAAAACGAAAAGCTGAGTTGGCTTTGAGTATTTTATCATCAACATGAGCACGGATATTTAAATAAGGTCAAAGAGTGACAATCTAATAGCTGTGAGTTTATCTTCAAAGATAAATATGTTCAAAACTAGTGATTTCTTAAATTCCAATAGTTTCATTAAGACGGAGAACTGAGAGTTAATTTTTGTAGCGAAACGAAACCAGTTTATATTAAATTTGCAGGTAGTCTTAGTTATGGTAATAACAGAAACAATTTAATTTAATTTTCAATTTAAAGGTTTCTTTATTTTCACAAATATTCAAGATTTATAATAGTTAACCCACAAAGCACAGTGCTTATCTGCAAGCGGTTATAAACAATAGTTAATATTTTATTTTACATGGTGATTAAATTTATGATGCAATTGAAATCTTATTTTGAGAATAATAAATTTTACATAATCTATGTATTAGGTATTTAGTATTACTAATGTGACTTAGAGAACAAAATACAATTCTACCAGATGTTTTTTTAATTTCTTTCTTTCGTTTCTTAAAATTTCGTATGCTTTTCAGATTCTGTGGTAATTCATTAATTATTTTTGGAGCAATGTATCTGAGCTCTCTATTCCCATATAAGTTGAAAGTTGACGGGATTTCAAGCATCCCAAGTGCTCTTCTTCTAGTATTTAGACTATGTCTTATTGGCTGGAGGAATCTTTGGTCATCCATATAATGTTGTAGAGTAGTCCTACGATATATTGCGTTTACATCTAGAACTTTGAAGTGTGCATAAGTAGGTGTAATGAGTTTAATCAGACGATGTTGGAGATTCAGTATCTTATCGAGATGTGTTTTTGAAGCTTTTCCCAGGCTAGGATTCTATATCGAATTCGAGATTCTGCGAGCGAATAATAAACTTGCTTAAGTACTTCGAAGTTTGAAAATCTTTTAAGGTAAACCAAGACAAAAAGGCTGTTTTTTATTAGAAGGCGTAAAGTGTTAATATGTTTACGCTAAAGAAGATGTTCGTCTATGATAACTCCAAGATACTTTATCTTTTTGACGATTTCGATTGGTTGGTTGTTGGCTGACAATGGACAGTGATCATTTCGGTGATATATGTATGTTGAAAAATTCCGTATAGGTTTTGGTGCAAGATTTGATGTTTGCTTGCAAATAAATTGAGTCGTTTGACAATTACTTCCTCTAATCATTTTTCTACGGCCGACATGATAGAGATCAGCCTATAGTTTTTGGTTTTACTTTTTCCCCCTCCTTTATAAATAGGCCGAATAATTGAAGATTTCATAAGTTTTGGCACACAACCCTGGATTATGCTACGATTTATTATTACTTGTACAACCGGTGCAAACATTTCGGCGTTCATTTGGAGGTCAATTGGTCTTATGTTATCTGCCCCAGGTCCTTTTTTGGTATTTACATTGCTCAGAATTTGGAATATCTCTTCTCTGCTGGCCTCTTCAATGAAAATACTCTGCTGTACTTGTAAGTTTTCATGGTTCATCGTTTGTGTTTAAATGTTGCACATATGCATAATGTTCTTTTACAATACCTTTTTTACCATTAATGTTGGTTAAAAAGTTGTTTTGTGTAACGTCATCGATTGAAGCTTTTTTTCTTCCCAAGAGCTCATTTATCACGCTCCATGTCTTCCTTGAGTCGTATTGTGCATTTATAAATGTTTGTTTATAAAAGTTGGTATTTATGATTTGGATGCTTTTGTTTACAAAATTTTGGAATTTTTTGTATTCGCGCTGATAACTTTGGCTTTTTGGACTATGTTTCCATTTTCTATAGAACTCATCCCTTTTCTTACACATATCGATTACTTTTTTCTTTGTTTTCTTATATTTGGTTGACTCTGTATATATGTTGTTTATTTTCCGTACGAATATCTCATAAAGAGATTCTATATTGTTTTCTTGAAGCATGATCTCTCAATTTGTTTGATGTATAAGCTCATTAACTATCAGTTGATTAATATGAACATCATCGATTTCTTCGATCATTCTATTATCATCTAGGCTTTTTGTAGCATAAAGTATGGCACAATGATCGGCAAGGTCAGTTTTAACAACTGCTGAGAATATTTCTTGTTTCGTTAGACTTACGTACGAGTATATGTGATCAATCAAAGCAGATGTATTTCATCTTGGATCAACACATTTAGGCCGCGCAGTGCCGCCGTTTTCCGAGAAAAAGGTTATCAAAAGTACAACTTTTCCGAAAATTGAAATAGGGAGGGAAACCAATTGACTCCTGCGAATCACTGATTTCAAATATGGTTTTAGAGTTTGTCTTTTTTTGGTGTTGTTAGACTTTTGTGAAACCACTTGAAACTGTCTTATCCGGAAGCCCTGGACTCCATGGTTGTGAATATGTTCATGACAGACGTCTAGGTGGTCGAATTTTTCCGACAGAAGTCGTTGGCGAAATTGCGCTTAATTGGAGTTTTTATACTTTTGTGAAACCATTCTTCTGACACACGAGATTAAATTCGAGGGTTTTTTACGAGATTTAGTGGTGTTTTTCAATATGTTTTCTTGTTGGTAATCAATTGTAATAGACATATACACTGCCGATCAATTAAATAAACTCAACAGGCTTTGTCTTTTACACTTTGATTTTCTCTTCATTGCAAAAAGCTATAGTCCCAACTTATGTTGTTTTTTTTATAGCAAACAGTTAGATCACCTCTTGGCTGCAGAAATTTTACAATTATTTTCTATTCTTATTTGCATTTGTTTTTTCCAGCAAAATGTTCTTTTTGGGAGATAACCAGAATAATCTCAGAGGTTGTGACTTTAGTTAGCTGTTTAAGTTAAAGGGTCAATTTAGTTGTTTTCGTATAATTATCGATTGAGTGAACAAAAATGGGTCGTGGTGCAGCTTTAACTTCGAAGGAAAAGGGTAAAATATTAGCCTATCACGACAGCAAACTTACAACTGGTCAAATAGCTGAAAAAATATTGTAGTAATAAGGAAATCGAAACATCTTAAAAGATTGAAATTAATAAAAAAAAACACCGCTTACCGAGTCTTGTAAGCATATTCGCTGTCTTTTTGGTCGGAGTCTTATGTCATGGAGTGGTATCAAATCGTTTTTTATCTGATGAAAAACGCTTCAATTTAGATGGACTACAAAGAGCGTCTGGAACTAATTTATCATTGGATCTCTTAAAGTCCCTTTACGATTCAATGCCTTACCGAATTTATGAAGTGATTTCAAATAAAGGTGGCTACACCTATTATTAGCTTAGCTCAAAAGATTGTAAAAGTGCAATTTAGTACTAATTTTTTGAAGAATCTGTTATTTAATTAAATTTTAGACCTTGAGTCTATTTGATTGATCAATAAAAAGTGGCCCTTTTTGGAGTTTCATCCAAAAACTTTTTTTTTCTAAACAACCCTTTGACTTAGAATTTTAATTTTTGTTTAATTAATTTTGAATTGAATACTGAAAAAATATATTTTCATAAACTTTTTTAGTGTTTTAATAAAAAAAAATCAATATTCTTGTTAAAAGCCTTGAGTCTATTTGATTGATCGGCAGTGTTCATTAATTGAAAGCTTTTCAATCCCAAAAGCCAACATTTAACAACTTAGAATATCGCAATAAAAGTTGTATATGTTGTATTGTATATTATATTATATAATTGAAAAAGGGCTTCAAGCTTTTGACGTAAAGGTTTAGCCCAACATACAAAAACGCTATAATGTCCATTGACATTTTGTAAACTAAAATCAGACTAAATGAACTTTATTACTCTTAAATGGACATTATTTCTAAGTAGACCGTTAGCCTTCTTCAAACTTTTATATTTAATGTTCATGGATAAACGATCGTTTGAGATTTAAAGCTGTTTTCGACTTCAAAATAGAGTCTATAGCTTGTATGCTCTTTTCATGCATATAATCTGCATAAATATATTTAAATGCATGTACAAAGCTTTCAAGTCTAGTGTCATCAAATTTAATAGAACAATATCTATAACATGACCACTAAGTCATAGAAACTTTGGAAAATCTATCAATAGTATAGTATGATTTTACACCAATAGCAAAAACAATATCCGTAGTATAAATACTACCGATAAAAATTAAAAGAGAATCTTACTACGTCTCGAATGGATCTTATGTGATTTCGTTCTCAAATGTTGGTACGATTGATATTGCATTCGTATCACGATGGCAGTGTTCGTTGAGGAGTTGTGCATTTGGAATCATGTGTTTTTTATTGGCAAAAAAATTTATCTGTTACTGTTGATATTATTTAGTTTTGTTAATGAAAATGGACTTACTGGGGTTATTTTGCAAGAATAGAAAAGATAATTAAGTTTTTCTATGTGTTCACTAAAGTATCTCAGTTTAGATTAAATAAATCTTCTTGGTGTTTCCACCGCATGCAAATGGTTTCGATGTTTCTTATAAAATGCAAGTGAGATAGTTTGATTCGTGTTAAACAATGAAGATCTGATTAGTTCAGCAACATACAAGAAAACGCTACCTACTCCAAGTGCAATTTTTTTTTAATTTGATGAAAACAAAACCATATTTTTTGTACACAAACATGCAAATAAACAGACCATAATGCATTATCTCTAAAACCAACTCCTCCACACAGGTTTTTCTTCACAAATTTTGACTCCGATCCCCGACCGGAATCGAGTCAAATCAAGCTCATTTCAACTCGATTCAGTTATATAAATAATTGAGACGAGCTTCAAGCTCGCTTCAATATCACATGTTAATTTAGTAGTCTACGAACAAACTCCCTTCTTGAAGTTTTTATTTTATGTCAAAGCTGCAGTTGTTAAATTAACTATTTTTATAGAATCTCAATTTCCAGATGTTTTCTTACCATATTTCTTCTTGAAAATTGTCCATTTTATTAGTTTTATTTTAACTTTTGATTTTCACAAAACTTTTTTCTTGGAAATTTTCCACCATACTATTTATAGAATGCCAAAAAACCACGGACACTGTAGTTTCCTAGAAAACCCAATTAAAGTTTTCAAATATATCGATGTTCTATCTCGATTTGTGATAAAAAATAAATTAGAATCTCAATAGACTTTAACTTTATAGATAAACCGAGTTTAGAGATTAGAATTTTGTAAGGAAATTCTATCTTAAACTGAAATCTTAATCAGTCTTCTAACGCACCGGGAATGGATGGAAGAAATCAATCGAATTCTAATTGTTCAATTAGAAACCGAGTTTAAGAAACTAGAATCTTGTCAAGAGATTATCCCTAAGACCGATTATTCGTATATGTATGGTTATCCTTACTATTAAAGTGTTTCTTTTTATGATTTTGCAGACGTTTTACGACAAAGTTGTAAAATCTTCTCGGAGTACATTTGTATGTTTACTTCACATTAAAAAATATTGAAATCCTTCCATATATCTAAAAATGCATGCTTTGTTACCGACTTTATTGGCTTTCTCTTAATCTACAGTTGCTCTTGGAAAAGTCTACTTTAAAGACAAACAAATGAACACATTTTATTTGAAATATCTTATTTCTATCATTTGAATCCTGTTTACTGTTGTATATTTTGTTTTATCATTCAACTTAAAATATAATTTTACATAAGTTCTCGTCGACAAAATATTATTTATTAATATACACATTTTATTTAATAGCTACCATTCCGAAATGCGGAGGCTGTCATGAGCTGATACTGGATCGATTTATTCTAAAAGTTCTTGAAAGGACGTGGCATGCGCAATGTTTACAATGTAGTGAGTGTAGAGCCCAACTCAACGACAAATGCTTTGCTCGAAATGGCCAATTATTTTGTAAAGATGACTTTTTTAAGTGATTAAATCTCTCATATTTACAAAAAATCAATTGTTAATGTGTCTTTGAATTCTTGTAGAAGATATGGAACTAAATGTTCAGCATGTGATCTGGGTATACCACCTACACAAGTCGTCCGGAGGGCACAGGATAATGTTTACCACCTTCAATGTTTTCTTTGTGTTATGTGCTCGAGGACATTAAATACTGGTGATGAATTTTACTTAATGGAGGATCGAAAGTTGGTTTGTAAACGTGATTATGAAGAAGCCAAATCGAAAGGTATATACACATTTATTAATTTATTTATAGACAAAATGTATTAAAATATCTTAATATTTTTTAATAAATTCCAAAAAACTTAGGACTCTATTTGGAAGGATCACTGGATGGAGATCAACCAAATAAGAGACCTCGCACCACTATTACAGCAAAACAATTAGAAACACTTAAAAATGCCTACAACAGTAGTCCGAAACCTGCCCGCCACGTACGAGAACAACTATCTCAGGATACCGGCCTTGACATGAGGGTTGTGCAAGTTTGGTTCCAAAATAGGCAAGTAGCAGTAAGCTCTAATAATAAAGCATAGTCAGAAGAAAATTACTAATAAGTGAAATACAATTTTTATTTTTTTTGATGCGTCTATAGGAGAGCAAAAGAAAAACGACTGAAAAAGGATGCGGGTCGTACTAGATGGAGTCAATATTTCCGATCGATGAAGGGTGGTGGTTCCCCGCGAACTGACAAGTTTCTAGATAAAGACGAGTTAAAAGTGGATTACGATAGTTTTAGTCACAACGGTAATTATTTACTTTTTTTTTTATTTTGTCTTTTAAATAACCAGTCTTTGAGAAACAATATGAGATAGAAATATCTAAACACAGAACAACAAGAATATCGGTGTCAAAAAAAGGTGACCCGGTGAGCAAAGTACGATAGTCTCGAAAATTCCTAATTCAAGCCGAAAATTCATTCTTCAATCTCGTTTTTTATAAGCCTCAAATTCTAATAAGATTTAAGTTCAGTATTTAATCGGTTCATTTCAAGATTAAAAATTCTTATTTTAAGATCACACATTCTTAAATATACCAAAAAGTGGCTGTCCGTGATGGAGTGGGACACACTTAGGCCAGTTTAATAGCTTCTGCAAAAGTCATTTGATAATACGACACGTGGCGTGCCTTCCTATTAGACAGTGCCCGGTTATGATACCGATTATCGAACTTATATGCGATCTGCTTAGAAATAGCAAGCACCTTGATCAATTTAAACCTAGTGTATGCCAGATGTGTTTTGTGTCCTGACACGTGGTGATGATATTCCACCAGATGTTGTCTTCTTCCATAGCGTCTTGCATTAGCAATATGTCAGCATTAGCCAAACGTGGTAGAATGGATTTTATTGTACCATTTCTACCGAGTTCATCTGCTTTCTCTGTAATGTCTCCATGACCCGGCACCCAGCAAATGTTAATATTAAAATGTTTTGACATCTCCGTCAGGGATGATCGACAGTAATGAACCGATATAATATGTGTAGCCTGACTATCTGAAATACGGCAATAGGGATATCAGATGTTGATCTCATGTTTTCTTTAAGCCAGGGTAAGAGATCTGGTACGGCCAAAAGTTCCGCCTGAAACCTTGCGAACACTAAAAATAAGTTTTTTTAGTTTTATTTAAAGAATCAACGAGCTTAAAACATGAATCTAATATTTTTGTATATTTTATTAACTTCCCATAGGAAGTTATTGTAATGGGTCCGATTTGTCAAATTGAAAATTTTGACATTTCTCGACGTTTCAAGTCCCTAGAGTCGAAATAAAAGATTCTTAGAAAGATGTATGTGCGTGCGTGTGTACTTACGTTCGTACGTCCGTACGTTCGCGACGTTTTTTTCGTCGTCCATAGCTCAAGAACCAGAACAGATATCAATTTCAAATAAATTTTGTTATACAGATAATGCAGAAAGATGCAGAAAGGGCTCTCAAGAAAATTGCGTGGGTGGTTTTTTTACCATAGTAGTTTAAAAAAAGGTGAAAAATTTGGTTAACCCTAAATATCTTACGAACCAAAAACGCTAGAGACTTAAATTAAATTTTATATAATATATTGTAACGTTATTTCAAAGAAGTATATTTTTTGAAGAAAATTCATTTAACGATTTTTTTTTTATAAATCAAAAAAAATGAAAAAAAAATTTGTCACCTCCAAAAATTTACGACTAAAATATGATTTCATCTCCAAAATAATTTTGTGCAACGAAAAATAATGTTTTTGACATCTGATAAAATGTTGAGAAAAATCGAATTGACAGTTTTTTTACATAAAATAATAACCTAAAAAAAATTAATAAAAGTTGATTTTCGACTCAAATATCTTTTCAAAACTTTGAGATATTGGCTTTAATTTACTTTTATCTTTCAAAAAATATTGTTGTCAACATTCACTTAAATTTTTAAAAAAATCAAATTTACAGTTTTCTTACAAAAAAATAGAAACCGAAAAAAAATTAATAAAAGTTAGTAAAAATTGATTTTCGAATCAAATATCTTTTCAAAAATTTGAAATATTGGCTTCAAACTAATTTTATCTTAAAAGAAATATTGTTTTCAACATTGGATAAAATTTTGAAAAAAATCGAATTGACAATTTTGTTTACAAAAATAAAACTCTAAAAAAAAACAGTACTAAAACTTGGTAAGAATTTACTTTCGACTCAAATAGCTTTTCAAAAATTAAAAATATTGGCTTCAAACTTATCTTATTTCACAGAAATTTTTTTTTTTCGATATTCAGTAATTTTTATATAAAAATCCAACAGTCCGTTTTTTCATTAAAAATAAAATCTACAAAAAATAGTACGCAAATTTGGTAAAAATTGATACGAGTACATATAGACAAACTTTTAAGCAAGACAAATTGACAGACGGGATGGGAAGTTATCAGTGTGGGTCGCATCCCAGCCTCTTTTTTCGGACTGATTTTAGTTCAGTCAATCTTTAGTTAAGATTAACTAGTCTTGCCTTCAGATCCCATTTGGTACCCTTCTCCTTTCTATAGCTGAGATCACACGATTGGTCAAATTTACCGATTTCGGCCGACATTTTTCTGTTCACATTTGGTGACAGAAATTTCGTGTGCCGAAAATATTTTTAGGTGTTCACACGATTCCTGTATTTTAGCCAAATATTTTCTGCGATTAGGTATTTGTGCACTGCAAAAATATGACTGATATCTGCAACCCTGTTCAACAGCTGATTAATTGTGTATATGTTATATCTATAATTAAATACAATTAAAACGATGTCCATACCGAAAAAAAATAAAATAGGTGCCATAATGTGCATTTGTGTACATTTAATTGAAAAAAAAAAAAAGAATAAAGGCACGGAAGCGAAGTGTTTGGTTGCGGGATTGGCTCCTGAAAATTAGTATTGATGGCACTTGCTTCTGTAAAAACTTTGGGGGAGTTCCAAGAAATCGAAAATTAGAAATTTGTATTTAAAAATTTCTTTTGAATGAATGAAGCTACTTTTAATGATCTGCTTAGATAAGTTTCTCCACAAATCAAAAAAAAATAACACCAACATGCGCCAAGCTATCGGTTCACTTTCGAATAGCACCAAATACCATATCTTTGTTTATGCCAGAAGTGTGTTAGGCCAACTCCCAACAACGTATATAAGCAATTAAGCCAAAGAAATTCGTCAGGAATTTGAGCAATACTTCATGTTGGCTGCTGGTGAAATACCTTACCAATATAAATGTCTATGTTAAAAAAAAAATGTATGACATATTTATATGATTTCATTAAATTTCAAAAACAATGTAATCAGTTTATGAGAAAGTAATAGAATTTAGCCATCATCTAACTCTGAAAGCACATCCATGGTGTTTTTCATTATAGTAATGTGTAACTTTTTCGCCAAGGTTTTTTTTTCAATTCACGCAGCTGGCACGCTAAATACATGCCGAAGCTATGCCACTGGTCTTCTGTATCAAATGACAATAACTTTGCTGTTTGTTGCAAAACAGTTTTTGCCGTTCATTTTTGTGTAGGAGTTGGAGATGATGAATGTGACGAAATTGGAGTAGCAGGCAATTCGCTGAACGAACCTAGACTATCACTGGCAATGCAAAGTGTTGACACCGATATTGTGTTCTTTTCTCTGTCATGATTGTGATAAAACTGCATGGCAGTTCAGAAAGACCAATAAAGTTTCGTGGTCGATGCACCTTTCACCATGCCGTATTCACATTTGCCCATTCCGCTTTACATTCATCTACGTCACGGCCAGGACATTTAGTAGCAACATCTCGCCTTGCATTTTCTCTTTTGGCGGTCCTTGTAATCTGCTGAAGAGTATTCCCAAAGGCATGAATTGCTTTCAATTATTGTTATTAAATTAAAGACGTCTTCTGTAAACCATGTAAACGGTGATTTTTTAAGAGCTTGAGAACTTTAAAAAAAAAAAAAAACGCATAAAATTTGCAAAATCTCATCGATTCTTTATTTGAAACGTTAGATTGGTCCATGATATTTACTTTTTGAAGATAATTTCATTTAAATGTTGACCGCGGCTGCGTCTTAGGTGGTCCATTCGGAAAGTCCAATTTTGGGTAACTTTTTCGAGCATTTCGGCCGGAATAGCCCGAATTTCTTCGGAAATGTTGTCTTCCAAAGCTGGAATAGTTGCTGGCTTATTTGTGTAGACTTTAGACTTGACGTAGCCCCACAAAAAATAGTCTAAAGGCGTCAAATCGCATGATCTTGGTGGCCAACTTACCGGTCCATTCCTTGAGATGAATTGTTCTCCGAAGTTTTTCCTCAAAATGGCCATAGAATCGCGAGCTGTATGGCATGTAGCGCCATCTTGTTGAAACCACATGTCAACCAAGTTCAGTTCTTCCATTTTTGGCAACAAAAAGTTTGTTAGCATTGAACGATAGCGATCGCCATTCACCGTAACGTTGCGTCCAACAGCATCTTTGAAAAAATACGGTCCAATGATTCCACCAGCGTACAAACCACACCAAACGGTGCATTTTTCGGGATGCATGGGCAGTTCTTGAACGGCTTCTGGTTTCTCTTCACTCCAAATGCGGCAATTTTGCTTATTTACGTAGCCATTCAACCAGAAATGAGCCTCATCGCTGTACAAAATTTGTCGATAAAAAAGCGGATTTTCTGCCAACTTTTCTAGGGCCCATTCACTGAAAATTCGACGTTGTGGCAGATCGTTCGGCTTCAGTTCAAGATCTTTGCGTAAAATCTTCCATGTGGTCGAATAACACAAACCCAAATGCTGCGAACGGCGACTAATCGACATTTCACGGTCTTCAGCAACACTCTCAGAAACAGACGCAATATTCTCTTCTGTACGCATTCGTGTGGTTGGTTTAATGTCCAATAAAGTAAACTGAGTGCGAAACTTGGTCACAATCGCATTAATTGCTCACTTGGTCGATTATGTAGACCATAAATCGGACGTAAAGCGCGAAACACATTTCGAACCGAACACTGATTTTGGTAATAAAATTCAATGATTTGCAAGCGTTGCTCGTTAGTAAGTCTATTCATGATGAAATGTCAAAGCATACTGAGCATCTTTCTCTTTGACACCATGTCTGAAATCCCGCGTGATCTGTCAAATACTAATGCATGAAAATCCTAACCTCAAAAAAATCACCCTTTAGTTGTCACATGAGTTCGCTTTAGCTTATATTTTTCTGGCGTTGGTGTTGCTTCCTTTGTCTGTTCACCTAAATTTGTGCACACGAAATTGGCCAAATTCATCACTTCTTCTTCATATGTGTTCTTATGATCTTAAAAATTAAAAGCAATAGTTATCAAGTATTTATATTTAAAATAAATGAAAATATAAAAATTTTTATGAATAATCCTGATGCAAGAAGCAGTGGTGTCTGTTTTTTATCAAATCAGTACTGCCAAATTTCAAAATTATATAATAATAATAAATTATGAAATCATTATTAAAAGATCGTAATTTTCAACAAGAACAAAACATTAAATGCACTTATCTGCTTTCATTTGTCACTATGATCGAACATTAAGTGGCAGAACAAATTATTTGCACATTTAAGAATATTTTCTGTCCTCATCAGTGTATAAACAGTTCACACGATTGGTACACGACACCTCATTTTTATCTGCCTATCTGCCAAAAAAATTGTCATATCTGCCTTTTTCCCAATATTTTCTGCTATTCACACGGTCTGTACATACAAATGGACAAAAATCGGTACATTTGACCAATCGAGTGATCGCAGCTTATCCCAAGATTTAATTTTGTTGTCCTTGAGTAATTTTGTCGAATTTAAGTAAACGAAAATATAAATTTATCGAAATGGTAAACCTTAATCTTATTAAGTGTTTTACTCTGCTTCCCGAACACCCATAGTGTTTTTCGATATTGCATGAATACCCTTAACTTCCTAACTTTGAGAAACAAGAAAAGTACTGGAAGGGGCTTAGAAATCAAGACTCAGTTGATTGACAAAACCATTAAATAATTCAGATTAAGTAATTTTGTTCACATTCATTTAATATTATAGTCTCTAAAAACTACTTCGGATAAAAGAAATATAACATGATAGTGCCTCTCAATTTCTTTGCATTTTGGCTGGCACTGGATGTTTTGAGTCGAAACAAAGAAACCATTCCCAACAACGTTTAGCATACCTAAAATTATTCTTTTTTAATTAAATACAACGTTTGCACTTTCTGAAATTATAAACAAACTTTACTAGCTTTCTATAACTTCCTCGAACATTCATAAAATCCATGCATTTATATGGTTTTATTTTACTTTTACAGATCAAAGTAATGACAGCTATAGTACCGTTAATCTAGGACTTGAAGAAGGTGCTTCTCCACACAGTGTAAGAGGTTCATACACTCGTGGAAGCGGAAGTCCACACATCTATCCACCCAACCACTCACCTCCAGCAATTGGATCTGGGCATTCTTTTGGATCATATTCAGACAACATTGTTTATACGCATTTAGGTAGAATATTATAATTTTATTTTTTTCAAATTAAAACCGAACTAATTAAAACAATCTTCATTTAAGGTCATTCTGTGAATTCAGCAGCAAAAACTTCTGGAAATCTTCATGTGATTCCTGCAAGTGGTATATCAGATTTGAGTAATGACTCCAGTCCAGCACAAGGTTATCCCGATTTTCCTCCTAGTCCTGACTCATGGCTGGGTGATTCAACTAGTGCCAATGCAAATTCATCAACACCCGCTGTGCAATACTGATATACAACTATAATGGCAATGCTTAAAGTCTCACGCACTAGCCTATCCTCATCTCGATCATGTAGCATGTAGATTACCTAATATGGACATTGATCTTTGACTTTCTTTTTGGGGAAATTTCTCGAAAATTATTTAAGAATTACAACATTTAATTTTATCATTGAAGGAGATTTATGATAATGAAATTATAGATATAATTGAGTGTTTTATCTTTTACCTGTTGACAAACTTTTGTAAGCTAAAAAGTTCTAATCAATACTCTTTAATCCTTTTCATAACAATAGCATAGACATTCTGATTCTAATTATCGACTTTTACAAAGTTTTCTTTTATTATTATTATTTTTTAGTATATGCATTTCAAAACCTTCAAATCTTCATACAGTTTTCAAGTTAAGAAACATTTATCTCCTTCCAAATATTTGTGATTTATGGAATTCAAACACCTTGTGTTCTCATTCTCGATCGTTGAAGTACATTATGTGTGAATAGTAAAAATAATTGTAGCGTACAAATAATAATTTATTTTTGTGTTTAAAACAAAACAAAAAATTAATTTTGATTTGTCTTTACAAATGTTAAGATTAAATCTAGTTCCTTTTTAAGTGTTAAACATAATTAAGCCGTTTATGGTTTATTGGTCATACAAATCTGTAAGAAAACAAATAAAATAGTTGTATAAGAACTATTACTTAAAGTAGGTATACAAAATAACAAGTTTTGCTTTAAATTAACATTAGGTACATTAAGAAAGAAAGAATGAATGCATGTATATTTATTAAAAAACAAAAAACCAAATAAACTAAAATAATTAAAACCACTGTGACATAAAACTAATGGTAACTTGTATGTTTGAAATATACAAACTTAGAAAATGTACTTAGTGTTTTCTTGCAGTAAATTATCAAAAAAATTTAACCTTGTCAAATTTGTACACTTCAGATTTTTTTAACACTTCAGAACTTTCAGAAAGTAGTTAGCTTATAGCAGGCTTCATACTACGATCAGAGGCTCATCATAAGTGCATGTGTTAGTTGTTAGTACAAAATAATACAATTAAAGCCTAACACACGCACTAAATACAAAACACAATTAACATTTTTAACTATTACAGAACAAAAAATTAAATAAGAACATTTAGAATAGTGGAGCACTTGTTCAAAACAATGATTTCAATCCCACCTTATTTAAATTTAAATCAATCGATGAACAGTTTAAGTTATATAAAATGCTCATTCGACTCAAAGCTTTATTCTTTCCATAGTTAGTTCTAGGTAAGTCAATATAGCAAAATTACGCAGGTGATGAGTTCCGCCCCGGTGATTCAATTGTACACAAGATAGCAAATAAGGTACATCAATAATAGTATTATTAATGAGTTGATGAACAAATATTAAGTCATTATTAACACGCCTTTGATGGAGAGATTGCATTTGAACAAGCAGTTGGAACAGAAATAAACACCTAAATCTTTAAATGTGGAGACGCGACAGAGTTTTTGCTGTGATATACAATAATCAAATACACTAACTATTCGTTTTTTAGTAAAAGTTATCATCTGGCATTTTAAAGGGTGAAACAAAATGTGAAACTACCAATGTCGGCTTGTAAAAGAATACGATCATGGGTAGACTTTATTATTTTGAAAATCTTCATATCGTCAGCAAAAATGAGAAGTTTATTTGAGCGTAGACATGACGATACATCATTAATAGACAGGATGAAAAGAAAAGGGCCAAGATGGCTTCCCTGGGGAACACCAGATTGAGCAACGAAAGGTTCAGAATGACAATTTCTAAATTTTACCTCGTAGGATCTTACTTACTTACTTACTTAAGGTGGCGCTACAGTCCGGGGCGGACCTGGGCCTCAACCAACAAGTGTCTCCAGCCAGCTCGGTCCCTAGCTAGCTGTCTCCAGTTTCGCACGCCAAGTTGGTTGAGGTCCTCTTCCACCTGGGTGCGCCACCTGAGTCGCGGTCTTCCTCCACTGCGCCGTCCCTCGGGATTGGATTCAAAGACCTTCCGGGCTGGAGCGTTGATGTCCATCCGCTCTACATGACCTAGCCTTCTAAGCCATTGGACTTTAATTCTACTAACTAGGTCAGTGTCGCTGTACAGCCCGTACAGTTCGTCGTTATATCTTCTCCTCCATTCTCCATCCATGCGTACGGGACCAAAAATCACCCGAAGAATTTTTCTCTCCAAGCATCCTAAGACGCTCTCATCTTTCTTTGACAGGGTCCAGGAAAGCCATAGATGAGAACCGGGATGATGAGTGTCTTATAGATGGTGATTTTACTTGCTCGAGAGAGGACTTTACTTCTCAATCGCCTTCTAAGTCCAAAGAAGCAGTGATTTGCAAGAGTTATTCTTCGTTTGATTTCAGCGCTGGTGTCGTTGTCTGCATTAATAGCGGTGCCTAGGTAGACAAAGTCCTTAACTACCTCAAAGTTATAGCTGTCCATGGTGACGTTTTGTCCAATACGTCGTCGTTAAGTGTCCTTTTTTGATGACAGCATATACTTGGTCTTGCCCTCATTGACCACTAAACCCATCTTCTTCGCTTCCGTCGCAATGCTCAAAAACGCTCCACTGACATTACGCTTTGATCTTCCAATTATGTCAATATCATCTGCGTATCCGAGTAATTGGATGGATCTTTGGAAGATTGTGCCTCTAGTGTTGACGGTTGAGTTTTGCACAATTCTTTCCAGAACGATGTTGAAGAAGTCGCATGACAGTGCATCGCCTTGTCTAAAACCTTTTTTGACATCAAATGCATCGGTAAGATCTTTTTCGACCTTGATAGAGCAGCGTGCATTCTCCATCGTCATTCTGCACAAACGGATAAGTTTGACAGGGATGCCAAAACAAGACATTGCTCGGTAGAGCTCTTCCCTATAGATGCTGTCATACGCGGCTTTAAAATCGATAAAGAGGTGGTGGGTATCAATTTGAAGCTCCTGGGTTTTTTCCAAGATCTGCCGTAGTGTGAATATTTGGTCGATAGTGGACTTTCCAGGTCTGAAGCCACACTGATAAGGACCAATCAGGTTGTTGACGAATGGCTTCAGACGTTCACATAATACGGCAGAGAGGATCTTATACGCAATGTTAAGGAGACTGATGCCTCTGTAGTTGGCGCAGTTTATAGGGTCTACTTTCTTATGTATCGGGCACGCTATGCTGAGATTCCACTCATCGGGCATGCTTTCTTCCGACCATATTTTGCAAATGAGTTGGTGCATGCTCCGTACCAACTCATCGCCTGCTGCTTTGAATAGTTCGGCGGTGATTCCGTCAGCTCCAGCAGCTTTGTTTGACTTAAGTTTAGATATTGCTATCTTCACTTCGTCAAGGTCGGGTAGGCGGAATTGTTGATCTGCGTCGCCGAGGTTGAGTGGTTCGATCTCTCTTACAGCGGAATTCGGTTCGTCATCGCCGTTATATAATTTGGAGAAGTGATCTTTCCATATTCTCAGCATCGACTGTGGTTCTACTACGATGTTTCCTTGATCGTCTTTACATGCTTCGGTTCGTGGCTGGTACCCTTGGGAGGTTTTTTTTATCTGTTTTCAAGGGATGACTTAATCCAAGCTAAGAAAAATGGTGGAAAACCAAGAGCTTTAAGTTTAAATAAAATAATTCCGTGGCTAAGTTGGTCAAAAGCCTCAGAAAAGTCAGTGTATATACAGTCAACGTCATAACGTTGTTCTAAAGCGTTTGAACATATGTTTGAGAATGTGAGGAGATTTGTAACGGTTAATCTTTTTTCCACAATACCATGTTTCTGTTCGCAAATGAGATTTTTACTAAAAAATGCTATACTTTCACAAACAAGTTGTTCAAACAATTTAGGAATACAAGAAAGCTTTGCAATGGTCCTGTAGTATGTTATATCTGCCTTGGTACCTTTCTTGAAAATTATGGTGTTAGAAATGACTTCATCCATATACTAGGAAATGTGGCTGTTTTTAAAGAAAGTTTGAATAAAAACGTAAGGGGTTCAATTAAAGCATTACTACACTTTTTTAATACTGTCGGGGGAATACCATTGGGACCGGCTGAGCAGTCATCATTCAACGCAGATAAAAGATCAAGGACTGTACTCTGTAGCACAGGTATGTGACTACAGCTAGTTTGCGAAAAGGAGTGAGGATTATGAAAATATACATCATCAACTTCTTGCGGGCTATTAACAAATGACTTACAGAAATTTGTTGCGAAAGCATAACAGATAACATTAGTTTTATTTAACGAAAGGTTCTCGTAAGTGAAGTTAACTGAAAAGCCATCTGATTTTTCCTCTAATTTAACAAGTTTCCAACATTTTTTAGGATTCTCTTTCAAAGAGGTGCCCATATCAGTAACTTAACTAGCGTGTACAAAATTAGAAAGAGCCTTAAATTCATTAAAGAATTCAACATAAACAGAGAAGTTGATTGGAGACAGAGTTTTGAGATAAGTTTTCTATGCCTTATTTCTTTTTTTACGAAGTAAACGCAATTTTTTCGTATACCAAGGGTGGTTATGGTTGATAAGTGGGTCAAGCTTGTTAAAGAGTGCAGTCTTTTGTGAATAATCATTATAAATAGTTAAAAATTCAAATTTACAATTTTGAAATCACCAATCATTGCAATAATTTTGGCCCAATCATTTCACAGTACTCTTTAAAATTTATATAACATTCATTTAAAGTCTATTGTTTCTTTTAAGTTTTTGCAATCACGTGCATAAGACTTTTAAACCGTACAAAGAATGGAAAAGACTTCAAAAAATGCAAAGAAGTCTCCAATGATTGCAGTCAAATGATCGGTGATTTCAAAATATTAAGTTCCTAGTGGAATATTTTAATTAATTTCATAAAAGATTGCATTCGCAAAAGACTGCATTAGAGCCTGACTCCCATCATTTCTTACTTCTTGAGTTTATGTCTGTATTCAGCCTCTTTTATATATCTATTTGTTGTTGTAGGTATTTACACAGAAAGAATTTGATACCTCAATGTAATTGTTTTTAATTTTGTATCCAATTCCTTATAAGAACCACATGAAACTGCTTTACTCACTGTTGTCAGTTTGGTCGTTTGTATTTAATTAAATGCACCCCATAACAAATGTACGATCAACTTTGATTAAAACGAAAGGTAGACTTAGTTTTGATACCATTAATAATATAATGATAGTCAAGGAATTTCAAGGTGAGAAAAATAACCATAGCGTCTGCAAAAACGTTTCTTTTTTTAAAATTTTATTGATATTTTATTAAACGATAATATTCGATCTCCTGACAGAATGGTAATATATTGTGATCTTAAAAAAAAGAAGCTGGTATGTGACCCACACTGATAACTTTCCATGCCGTCTGTCAATTTGTCTTACTTAAATGGTTTGCAGAGGCTTTCGTGTTTTGTTCAAAAAGTTGTCAGTTGAATTATTCTAACAAACTTTAAAATTACCAACAATATTTTGAATATGATGAAATAGTTCGATTTCAAAATCTATTTTTTGTTAATTAAATAATTTTTTATTAAAAAAAACTGTCTGTTAGATTTTTATAAAAAAATTACGCAATGTCGGAAACAATATTTTTAAAAGAAATTAGTTTGAAACCAATGTTTTTGTTAATTTTTGAAAAGATATTTGAGTGGAAAGTATTGTTACCAAATATAAATTCAATTTTTTTTTTTTATTTTAGAATTATTTCAGAGATACCCTTACTATTCGAGGTGACAATTATTTCTTTTTTTCAGTTTTTTTTTGATTTATAAAAAGTTATTTCGGGCTAACCAATTTTTTTTTTAATTTCTGTTGTTAAGAAAATGCCCATTTAATTTTGTTGAGAGTGCTTTCTGTATCTTTCTGCACTATTATCTGTATAGCAAAGTTTATTTGAAGGCTATATCTCTACTGGTTCTTAAGGTATGGACGACGAAAAAAACTTCCTTAACGTACAGACGTACGAATGTACGCACAAACGCATGCACAGATATTCCACTAAAAATCTTTTATTGAGATTCTAGAAACCTTGAAACGTCGAGAAATTTCAACATTTTCAATTCGATAATTCGGATCCATTACAATAACTTCCTATGGGAAGTTAAAAACCGTTTTGTTCCTTCTTTCGTACTATTGCTCATTTTTATTTTAAGGTTTGGTCATGCAAATTGTTTTCAATTGGCATACTCTTCTAAACAGAAAATAAATACAGTTCCAAACTTTGTGTGCTACCCAAAGGTTTCAGTTTTTTGTTGAAACTCGATATCTTTACCGGTTCTTGAGATAGAAGTCGTAGGGTATTCCGAGTGCAGCGAACGTCGGAAAGTACAAAATAGGCTAAATTAGCTTCTCGATCTCAATAGTGAATAAGATTCATTAAGCTGGGTTCGTGATTTCTGAAACAATATAACGATTTTATTAAACAAAAAAAGAATAATTTTAATTATTACTTACTACTTATTATAGTGCAATTTCCAACTATAAAAACAAAATGACTGACCATGAACTGTAAAATGGCCGACTGAATAGAAAATAGATCTGCTTTTGCTGTGTCTTGATGCCTAGCGTCGTTCGTCTGACGTTTAAGACAAGACTCAATCATTTTAATTTGAAATGTTTAAGTTTTTTTTATTGATTAAGTGCTGCACACTTTCTAACTTTCTTCCTGGGCCTCTGAATGGCTTTCATGCAGCTCGTATAGAGATTTCTCATTTTCTTTTTTAAATAAAAGGTCCAGTTATAGTTATTATTGAAATCGGTCCGGAAAATTTTTTGAATCGATATTTGACGGTGTCCCTTTGATTAAAAATAAAAACTATGTGCTGATTGATCGGAAATTACAAGAAGTTTTTTTTTTGAGAAAAAAAAGTGTAATTGCGCATTTATTTTTTTGTAAAATGTATTTTCTATATTCTGGACGGAATCTCATTTTCCTGAACAGCTGATACTTTCATGTTCAAAAGTGAAACGAATCGTACCACTATTTATGTCCCAATTTCACTCAATTCCAATGACAGATTTCTGTCAGTCAAAATTTGTCGGTGGGTTTCAATCAGGACAATTTTTTTTTATGACAGAATTTTTTAATGATAGCTATAAACGACCTGCCAAAAAAAATTCCAATGATTGGTTTCAATGATGAAAACCAATGATAGCTAAAATTGAGGCCTAAATATCAGTCCTTTTTCAAGATAGAAAAGAGGCTGGGATGCGACTCACACTGATAACTTCCCATCCTGCTTAAAAGTTTGTAGCTTTTTTTGTTGGGTTAAAAAAGTTGGCAGTTGAATTATTCTTAAACAATTTAAAATTACCAACAATATCCTTCATATAAAGAAATTGTTTAGTTTGAAAATCTAGTTTCGTTAAATAGATTTTTAGTCCAATACAAATTTTTACAAATTTTAGAAGCATTTATTAAATTTTTATAAATTGGAAGAATGCAATTAATTTGAGAGATATCAAGAACCGAACATCAATTTTTACCAAATTTGCGCATTATTTTTTGTAGATTTTATTTTTTGTTATGAAAAAACGGAAACTGAATATCGAAAACAATATCTTCTGCGCAATAAAAAGAGTTTGAAGACAATATTTTTAATTTTTAAAAGCTTTTTGAGTCGTAAGTAAATTTTTACCAAGTTTTAGTATTGTTTTTTTGTTAGGTTTTTATTTTTTGTAAAAAACTAGATTTTCCCCAAAATTTTACTGAATGTTGACAACTTTATTTTTTAGAAGATAAAAGTAGTTTAAAACCAATGTCTTAAAAACTTTGAAAACAAGACTGTAAATGCAACAGTGAAGAGTGTTGTTAAGTTTAATTTTGTTTTCTGTTTGATGTTAAACTTAGTATTTGTTTAATAATCTTTTAATAAGTTTCAGTTAAAATAACCGGCTGTAACATTGGTTTTTATTATTATTTGTTTTTATTTTATGTCAAATAGGTTCTAAATATTTTAGCTGAAACTAATAAGATATTGTGAAGCAAAGCCTTTGAATAACCTATTTCTAAAGGGATACAATATAATATTACCTTAGTTTAAAAAATCTTTGTATATTCAGATGCTACTGGCTTTTAACAGATACCCAGCAACAAACATTTTTTTTTCTTAAATCGCGTCTCCAAAGCACCAAATATTGCATTTCTTTTTGATTTGTGTTTGTTCTTGTTATTAGCATAATTAATGTAGTTTTGATTTCGGATTCTCATTTTTGCGTGTATTTTTATTGATAGCTCAACAAAATTTGACTCTTTCGAGACGCAATTGCCAATGAAACAACTGTAAATGAACCCGTTTATGACTACTTTGGCCCCTCTCTGTCAGATCCTGTTAACCCCGAGCAGCTAGGAATGACTGATGTCAATAGTGTTGTTCCAGACACCCCCCTTACTGACCTTGAAGTTCCATCACATCAGCCATTAGATGCTGAAAATGTTGACAAAGAATGCCATGATAATAACAATTCCAAAAAAATACGACAGCGTCAACGAAATAAGGGCTTGCTTATAAGTGGAAAGCCGGAAAAGCTGTCGGAGGAAGAAAACTAAAATACTTGTCTTCATGTCGAAACGAATGCAAGGAAAAAATTTCCAATGAAAAACAAAAACTCTTTTTTGAAAAATACTGGGCACTTGGGAGCTAAAACCCACGAGTTCTTTTCATGAACTCAATGATCACCGTAAAAGATAAGGCCTCAACGAAAGCCAAAAAACCAAACACTGTTTACAAAAATAGGCAAATTTCTATTGATTATTCAATTGAATTTTCAAAAGAAAAAATAAAAGTTTGCAAAAAATGTTTCTTAGATTATTTCGGTGAAACAAATTCATTTATTAGAAGCGTAATTGCAAAAAAAACATTACATCGGATAGCCTAGATTTGCTGGACAAAAAAAATAGATTTAGATAAATAGATTTCCGGCTTATGAGAGCCATTACTGCAGGCGCGACACGACCAAGAAATATTTGCAGCCTGGCCTTACTAAATATAACAAAGATGTACGAGCTTTATTGTTCCGAAGTGGACACCCCAGTCAGTTTATCAAAGTACTCTCAGGTTTTTCCAGAACTTAATCTAAAAATAAAGAGTCCTAAGCTGGATACCTGTGGAACTTGCGATAGATATGCTACTAAAATATCGATTACCCAGAACCTTGGAGAAAAGAACACCCAAATGGAGCTTCAAACGCTTCATCAAAAAAAAAGCATATGCGGCATATAGCTGCAAGAGACAAGACAAAGTTTTGGCCATAGAAAACCCAAACACAAAAGTGTATGCTTTTGATTTGCAGCAGTGCCTCCCTACACCTTTCGTAAGATCCAACATAGATTTTTATAAGCGTCAGCTCTGGACATACAATCTCACAGTGCATGATCTTTCAACAAATAAGCCCTTCTGTTATATGTGGCATGAAGGTACCGCAAAAAGAGGAGGAAATGAAATTTCATCTTGCTTATACGAACATCTTTTAAATGTTCCAATCAATGTCAGCAATCTGATTTTATATAGCGATTCTTGTGCGGGCAGAACAAGAATTCACACGTGAGTGTTATGTTTATGGCAGCCTTAGAAAGAAATCCCAGTCTTTTGACAATTGACCATAAGGTTTTAGAACCTGGCCACACCCATTTAGAGTGCGATGTCGATCACTCAGTCATCGAAAGAAAGAAAAACCACACAGGTGTCAAAATACACCATCCAAGGGATTGGAAGAACTTGGTTGCGTCAGCAAGAAATTTAAGCCCTTTCCACGTAGTAGAAATTCAGAACGAAAAATTCCATGATTTTGCTGATTTGCAAACGGCTCTCGCAAAGTATCTTTGGCGCGATTTTAGATGGTACTATTTACTACAAATACAGTGTAAATGAAGATGAGCCATTTAAGGAAGTAAATATTCGTAAACGCGGGTATAACGCGATCAACACCATTACTGACTTAAATGTTACTAAAAAGTCCCCTGAGATTTCTGCTATTTTTACTAGATTTTATTTGCCCTGAATTTCATTATTTTTGTAAAGAAATTATTAAAGGACTTAATGCTGAGCAAGATATTCATCCTGATATTTAAAGCAGCGACGAAGAAAATGATTAAAACAAATTGTTGATACATAATTCAGTACATTTAAAAAACCCTATAATATAATAATTTATTTATTTTATTTTTTAAACCTAAATTAAAATACTAAGGAGGTTTTTGTATGAAGTTTTATACTCGCAGTTTAAGGCAGCTGCTTGCCGAATTTACAATTGAAAATTTAGAATGAAACTAAATTAAAAAACTGTTTTCAAAACACTTTTAGCAATAATCCAATTTTTGAAAAATACAAAAACATGTGTGTAACATTAACAAATTAATATATTCTCGTTTTTATTGAATAAATGAAAACTTGTTGGTTAACAGTATTTTTTGCATAATTATAATCGTAAATCAGAAAATCAGTGGATAATTTTACTTGAAAAAATGTTTCTTTTACAAGCGTAAGTTTAATTTTTTTTAAATGCCGTAAGGGAATAAAAGCGTAAGTACACTTGACGAACTAATACCAATTGTTGTTAAAAAGGGAAAACAACACAAGTTAATTTATTATTCGCATATTTAAAAAAAATTGTAAGGAATAACGACATAGGACGACTTAAATTGGTAATAAAGTCATTTTGTGTTCAAGGCAAAACGACACAAGTCGGTTTTTTGCTCAAAATCACAGTGTAATAAAAGAATTTAAAAGAAATTTAAACTTCAAAACAAAGATATTTTTTATCACTTAACAACTTAAAAACTGTGTTTATGGTAATATTTTTGTCTGTAAAGCGTTTCAACTGTTGACATAAACTTCAAATGCTTCCCCTGAAAAGTATCGAAAATTGACTTATACTGTTATGGGTTATTGCCCCAGATATATAAACATTAATTTGTGTTACAGCGGTTTCCACCTTTTGGCTGAAAGTTGTACTTTTAGCTGAGGACTGGACCAAAAACACAGTATGAATCGCTAATCCTGGACTATTCCAATCGCGCTGCACAATTTCATACACTTTTGACCAATGGAGGATGAATGAGCCACAAAGATTTCATCTTCAGATTGTTCAGTTATTTACCGATATTTCCAAAAAAACAGTTTGTCTCCCAAAAACAACAAAAATATTTGTTGTAATCATAAAGGTATTGACAAAATTTAAAATTTGGACAAACTTTAGGGATGCTTAAAATTATTTTAATAAGATAAAAAAGAGCAAATACTTAGATTATTAATGAAAAAACCTTAAAAAAGAGATCGTTAATTTAATAATATGTTCTAAAAAATATAGCAGCTGCATTTTAATTTCTGAAACTCGTCTTCAATTCCATCAATACAAAAACCTTTTTTGATGTGATTCTCTAGAACTGAGATTTAAACATGAATTTCAAGAATATTAATGTCCAAAAAAATATCAAAAGGTACATTTTCGTTTAACAAATGGGTGTTCCTCTCCATTTTTGTCACCTTAGTTTATTTGTTTTAAATTTAAAAAAATATATATGTACCTAAATACACTTAAATTAAAATTTTACACTTAAATTGTAAAATTTAAAAAACAAACACAATTCTCTTTTTAAGTTTCGTTAACTCGTTTCTAATTCATTTTATTATTGAGCAGTGCGTTAAATATCGACTTCGAAAAGGCCTTTGATAGCGTTAACAGGGAGTATATCTGGTTAGCTTTGCGGAGGAGAGGCATCCAAAAAAAAATAAATGCTATTATTAAAGCACCATATTATGGATCCAAGTGTCACGTGTCAGATGGTTTTGAAATCCGAAGCGGAGTCAGGCAGGGCTGTATTGTTTTTGTTGGTGATAAACGATGTACTGTGCCCAGCTCTGTCAGGTAGCGAAGGTGTCCAATGAACTTTGACATCCTATTTAAAGCACTTGGAATACGCGGACGATGTTTGCTTACTCTCTCATAAGATCATGAATCTCCATCAAATGATAACAAGTGTGGAGAAAGAAGCGGAAGTTGTGGGGCTGAAAATGAATTCCGGCAAAACAAAAAAGATCAGCCTCGGAACCCGAGCATCCTCTCAAATAGATATTTCCTCGCAACCGGTGGGAAGAGTGGAGAGCTTTCAATACCTTGGAAGTATAAGGCGTATTTTATTGGTAAATTATAAGCTTGTGCAGTAATGGAAAGTAAGTGCAGTAATGGAAAGTGTGAATAAAACATATGTTCACTATTATATGCACTCTTATTTTAAATTTCCAAGTTGGTATCTGTGCAAGCATAATTATGTCAAAATCAGCTGTCAACAAAAAGAATAATTACTTAAAAGAAAAAAATTAAAATGGATAACGAAACAAAAAAGGTAGAAGTTATTAAATTTTAAACTTCTTGCCAAAAATAATATGTTTTTTATTTCAGCAGTTCATCACTCAGAGTCGGAGCCACCAAATAACAGTTTTGAAAATACGTACTCAAGGGATGTGTTGAAAAAGTATTATTGTTTTTATGTAAAGCTGAATAAGAGTTCAAATTAATGTGTACATGCAGGTTCAGTCAGAATAGAGTTGAGTATGAATGATTGAAAGATTGAAATGACATAAGAGTGCCTCTCCACATTAAATTTTTACATAATGTTAGGTGCCAACAGTGAGACAGATAGATTATATGTGAGTGAAAAAGACAGAGATGGGTAGATTAAAGCCCAAATGCAAACAATATTCTTGGATTCAACATGAAAGATTTTGTATTGTATGAGTGAAAGATAGATAGATTTCAAGGGTGTGAGATAGGGATCTGCAGATTGATTTTCTCTTCATCGTATGGACACAACGAACATAATAAAACCCAGCATTAAAAATCTAATGTAGACAGGCACTAAAAGCCAAAAAAGCCAACAGAAGGGTGTGAGGGGAGATTTTGTCCTTCCCCGTAAGCCCGTCTTGCCTACAAGTTCCCATTTGCTGGCAACTCAGTTTTCAACGCGAAACATTCAGCGATACAATTAAACTTTCTCTTCTCAAAATAAAAACTGCGATAACTGACACGAAGTGAATCAGGGCGAATCATTCACAACGATAACAAAAATGACAAACAATGCCGCGTCGGTGAATGTGCCACTTTCGCGTTGGTTTGGGAGAGCCTTTAAACCCGACCAATGACGGAAGTTTTGTTTTCGCATAAAATGTTTCGCTTTGGTTTTGGGCGAGTCCTAACACACATCACACGTCAATTTAAAGATGGCACTGTGATTATTGATGATTTTTGGGTGATGTCAAGTAGTCAACGCATTGAATATTTACGTTGACAGTCTAATCGTAGATTAATATTTCAAACCAATTTATTTTTATTCTAGTGAAAACAGAGCACAAGAAAAATACGAACGCATCCCCAAATAATAAAATCCTGCCAACCTTTAAGTAAAAAATATTTCTGGAACTGGATGAAGTGTCATTCTATTCCAGCATTCCAAAACTTTATATAAACTATTTATATGCACTATTTTTGCTGCCTTATTTATCCGCACTATTTCTTTGTTGTTGTTTAGTGTGTAAGATTTTGCTGCGCTGCGTATAAATTTACCAATAAAAAACGCCTATAGTTTCTATCAAAGTCGGAACCGAACAAGACGTCATCTGCGGAATCGGCAAAGCAAAAGCGGTGTTCGGTATGCTGTCAAAAATTTGGAGGAATAACTCTATCAGCTTAAGAACAAAGCTACGAATGTTTCGCACAAATGTTAAATCTGTGCTAATTTATAGGTACAGCACTTGGAATGTTACTTCAGCTGTAAACCTTCGTGAATAGATGTCTTCGTAACATCCTAAGGATTTTCTAGCCAAACCGTATTTCAAATGACGTCCTTCATAGAAGGACAGGTCGGGAACCTATAGAATCTATAATACGAAGACGTAAGTGGCAATGGATTGGACATACGCTTCGAAAAGGTAACGACTGCATAACGACTGAATCCGCTCACACAAGAAGGAAGAAGAGTTGGACGACTGAGAAGCACATGGCGCAGGACAGCCGAGGCGGTATCAGCCTCACTAGATAAGAGTTGGAGGAAGCTGAAACACATCTCCAGATTATTATTTATTATTTATTCATCCAGCAGAGACACAGCTCTTAAAGACTACTTAAAAGTATTTAACAATATAGGTAAAAATATAACAAAATAAGTACATAAATACTAAATACTAACCACCGAGATTGAGACTTAGTAACAACCTTTTTTTAAAACAATCTCTGCTTATATATCAATTAAAATCAACGACATTGCATAAAGAGTTAGCTTGTCTTAAACAGCGAGTTAAGGGTTCATTGGTTCCATAGTTAACCCTATGAGAAGGAACATAAAATAAACGATTATTTCGTAAGGCACGACTTGGAACGTGAAAACCCACTAACGAAAGTAGATCAGGGCAATTGATTTTATAATTAATTAAATCGCTTACAAACATGACATCAAAATATTTACGTCGTGTTTCCAAGGAAATTAATAAAAACAGACAACTCGTTTTATATGATGGCATGTCGACATTCCATCGTAAAATCCGGATTGCTGTTCAAGTGAAGCGTTTCTGTATTCTTTCAATTCTATTAGCATGAGCAGCATACAAAGGATTCCATATAGGAGAGCAGTATTCTAATATTGATCGCACATAACAAAAATATAGAGATCTTAGAGTAAAAGGATCTGAGAAGTTTTTAGCATTCTTTGAAATAAAACCGAGCATTGAACTGGCCTTAGAAATGATGTAGTCGCTATGGTTGCAAAACGTGAATTTTAAATCAAAGAACACACAGAAATTTTTTTTTCTGAAACCTTGGACAGAGCAAATCTATTTATTTAATAAAATGCAAAGGATTTAGGTGGAGGTGTACTCAAAGCGGTAAAAAATACATGTTTCTCTTCTTCTGTATCTTTTCCATTTGTATTATCAATTGAACTGGTATGTGTAAAGATGATAGTACAGACTATTACTTTTTTATTTTAAACGTTTACATTCCTCCAAAAATTTGGAGGCTGTTTATAACGATCTCTCCTTGGCATAAGACTATCTTATAAATTTGTCCAGCTCTGACACCAATATCTTACTTCTAGGTGATTTTAATTTACCACACATTGATTGGATTCCATCCGAAGACGAATCCTGCCTGTAAGCCTCTCCTTCCTCTTCACAAATGGAACTATCTCTTCTCGATAAAGTCCTTCTTACTGACTTACAGCAAACAAGCTGTATTAAAAACTCAAAAAATCGAATTCTCGATTTAGTCTTTTCTTCTGACGCTATTAGTACTCTTGTTTTAGAATCTAGATCAGGGATTACTAATATTGACAAATATCACCCCCCTTTGGACATTTTTTTTGACTTAAGGAATCACCTTACTAATCACAGTAATTCTTTTGATTGCTTATATAATTTTGATTTCAGAAGAGCCAATTTCCAGCAGTTGTATTAAGATTTAACCATTTCTGGAATTGCTGATACACTAGCATTTTCTAACATTTACGAAGCAGTTTCAACTTTTTATAGAATCCTTAATTATTGTTTTGAAAAAAATGTACCGATAAAGAAATCACGAAATACAAACTTTAGCCATCCTTGGTACACGAAAGAATTGCGTTTACTGCGTAACAAAAGAAATAAGGCATGGAAAACTTATCTCAAAACTCTGTCTCCAATCAACTTCTCTTCTTATGTTGAACTCTTTAACCAATTTAAATCTCTTTCTAATTTTGTATATGCTTGTTATGTTACTGATATGGCCACCTCTTTGAAAGAGAATCCTAAACAATTTTGGAATCATATATATCATATATATCAGATGGCTTTTCAGTTAACTTCACTTACAAGAACCTTTCGTTAGATAAAACTTTTGATATCTGTAACGCTTTCGCATCGAATTTTCGTGAGTCATTTGTTAATAGCCCTCAAGAAGTTGATGAAGTATATTTTCATAATTTTCACACTTTTTCGCAAACTAGCTGTAGTCGCATACCTGTGCTACAGAGTAGGTTAGGTTAGGTTAGGTTATAGTGGCTGTCCAAGATGTAAACGGACACACTTTGGCCAGGTTAATGGCCCATTGTGATACCACATGAATCTTGAGGCTTCCTCCTAAGCTCAATGGAACCAGATAGAGTCCCTTACGAAACGTGAGAGGCTGATTATACCGATATGGTTTAGATCGTTTAGATCGTTAAAGAAGAATTCTCCTAGGTAATTCTTGCGTTTTCGAGCTAGAGCAGGGCATGTGCAGAGAAGATGAAGAACCGTTTCTTCCTCTTCCTCGTCCATACAGCTTCTGCAAAAGTCATTTGAGAATACGCCTAGTCTCGTGGCGTGCTTTCCTATTAGACAGTGTCCGGTTATGACACCTATTTAGAGCTTACATGCGATCTGCTTAGAGAGAGCAAGCACCTTGAACGTTTTAAATCCAGTGTTGGCCATATGTTTTTTGTGGCTTGACACGTGGTGATGTTGTTCCACCTGGTGCCTGCCCTTCTCGCAGCGTCTTGCATTAGTAGCAGTTTACAAGTAGCGATTGGTATGCCAGTACTTGCCAAACGTGGTAGGATGGGCTGTACTGTACCGTTCCTGGCGAGTTCATCTGCCTTACAGTTACCTGGAATGTCTCTATGGCCCGGCACCCAGCAAAGGTGAATATTAAACTGTTGCGCCATCTCCATTAGAGATGATCGACAGTTATGGACTGTTATAGAGTTTGTAGAGACAGAGTCCAGAGATTTGATAGCAGCCTGGCTGTCGGAGAAAATACGGATATCAGATTTTGATATCACGTTTTCTTTGAGCCAAGACAAGACTTCCTTAATCGCCAAAAGTTCCGCCTGGAACACGCTACAATAATTGGGAAGGCGGAATGAGAGACTTAATTATAGTCGTTCAGAGTACACACCTCCACCAACCCCTTCTTTGGTTTTTTAGCCATCTGTGTAAAAATGGATTGACTCATCCTCCAAGAATGTCCTATCCTCCCAAAAAGATCTGGTAGGTATAGAAATCTGGAAGTTTCTGTCAAATTGTAGTTGGGGGATGGTGTAGTCTGTGTGCTTTGGAATTGATTCTAAGTACCTTAGAATTACGGAGTGGCCAATGTTGTTGTTAGTTCACTGCGACGTAGCATTGAGGCGAATAGCAGAGCTTGCAGCTATTTGTTTACTAAATATGTCAAGAGGTGTAAGGTAGAGCAAGGTGTCCAGTGCCGCAGACGGGGTCGTGCGAAGCGATCCGCTTATACATAGGCAGGCTGAACGTTGGACTTTATTTAACTTATCTCTGTTTATACCTTTCTCTAAAGCAGTCCACCATACTGCCACACCGTACGTTAAAATCGGTCTGATTACCGATGTGTATAGCCAATGCGTGATTCTGGGCTGTAAACCCCATTTATTACCAATAGCTTTTTTGCAAGAAAAGAGAGCTACAGTAGCTTTTTTGACTCTTTCCTGTACGTTGCGTTTCCAATTTAGTTTTTTGTCTAAGACAAGACCTAGGTATTTGGCCTCGTCTGAGAATTTTAATTGGATTCCTTTAATATAAGGAGGGTTGACAAATGGAATTTTGTATCTCCTCGAAAATAAGACCAGATCGGTTTTGTGTGGGTTAACACCCAGTCCACACCGATCAGCCCAAAGTATTAGTCTGTCCAAGACATTTTGTAAGACTTCTTTTAGGTTATTAAGATGCTTTCCTGAAACTGCTATAGCAACGTCGTCCGCATAGGCTATCACTCTGAAACCCTCCGCATCCAGACTAGTTAGGATTTCATTCACCACTAGGTTCCAGAGGAGAGGGAATAGAACACCACCTTGCGGTGTTCCTCTACTAACAAATCGTCTACTAGAAGAGTTGCCCAGTTTTAAGTTAATTATTCTGCTAGTAAGCATTAAATGAATTAACACCCGAAGCGAACTCTCTACATTTAGAGATGTCAGTGCAGAAGTGATTGCAGATGTGTCCACGTTGTTAAAGGCACCTTCGATGTCAAGGAAAGCAACCATGGTGAACTCGTTATGATGGAGGGAATATTCGATGGTGCGTACTAAAGTGTGTTTCCACCGATTTATACTTACAGTAGGCATGTTGAGACGAAGACAGAAGTCTTGTATCGATACGTGCCCTTAAATGGATATCAATCAATCTTTCCAGGGTCTTAAGAAGGAATGATGATAGACTTATAGGTCGTAAATCTTTAGGATTGACTTGGGAGCATTTACCTGCCTTAGGTATAAAAACAACTTTAACTTCTCTCCACGCCGAGGGAACATGGACCAGGTAAAGACAGCTGGTAAAAATTGAATCAAGGATTGGTGCAATTATATCAGAAGCTTTTTGTAATTCTGCTGGTATTATTCCATCTGGTCCTGCAGCTTTAAATGGTTTGAAGCTGTTGAGAGCCCATTGTAGCTTATTCTTTGTGATCAGACCTGTGGATATGTTGAATTTGAACTTGAACGTATACAACTGTTGCAAGTTTCGGTAAGAGAATTACCAGGAAAGTGAGTGCCCAATAGTAAGTTCAGCGATTCATTACTTGAATTTATCCAGGAGCCGTCTGTATTTTTCAAGCAGCTTGGCATAGCTGGATTAGTTGAAAGTATTTTCCGTAACCTAGAGGCTTCAGAAGTTTCTTCTATCATGCCACAGAAGGATCGCCAAGAAGATCGCTTGGATTTCCTTATTGCCTTCTTGTAGATTCTTAGGGATTCTTTGAAGGAGTCCCAATGAGAGGCTAGCCTTGCAGCTTTGAAAAGTTTCCTGCATTGCTTCCTGAGCGAGTCAAGCTCTGAGGCCCACCATTGTGGTTTCCTCTTTCCTCTTATGTGTATAAGAGGACAAGCAATTTCTAGCGATCTGTTCATAGCTGAGGTAAGGTCATTGACTTTGTTGTCAAGTTCGTTAGCGTTAGAGGAAGGACTAGATAGTCAAGGTTCTAGTAAACTCTGTAATGAGTTGCTGTATGAAGCCCAGTGAGTTTTCCGATAGTTTCGAAAAGTCAATGGACTAGGGTTATCATCCACATTTATATTGAACTAGATATATCTATGGTCAGAGAACGAGTGTTCTTTGGATACTTTCCAGTCCAAGATCATATGGTGTATACTATCTGAGACAAGAGTTATGTCTAAGACTTCTTGTCGAGTTTTAGTTATGAAGGTTGGTTCATTACCAACATTACTTACTAAGAGGTTACAGAGTACGGTCCTTGATCTTTTATCTGCGTTGAATGATGACTGCTCAGCCGGTCCTGACGGCATTCCCCCGATAGTACTAAAAAAGTGTAGTAATGCTTTAGTTGAACCCCTTACGTTTTTATTCAAACTTTCTCTAAAAACAGGCAAATTTCCCAGTATATAGAAGAAGTCATTTCTAACACCAATTTTCAAGAAAGCTAACAAGTCGGATATAAGCAACTACAGGCCCATTGCAAAGTTTTCTTGCATTCCTAAAGTATTTGAACAAGTTGTTTGTGAAAGCATAGCATATTTTAAAAATAAAAGTAAAAATATCATTTGCGAACAGCAACATGGTTTTGTGAAAAAAAGATCAACCGTTACAAATCTCCTCACATTCTCAAACATATGTTAAAACGCTTTAGAACAACGTTATGAAGTTGACTGTGTATACACTGACTTTTCTAAAGCTTTTGACCAACTTAGCCACGGAATTATTTTATTTAAACTTAAGGCTCTTGGTTTTCCACCATTTTTCTTAGCTTGGATTAAATCATACCTTGAAAACAGATCCTATGAGGTAAAATTTAGAAATTGTCATTCTGAACCTTTTGTTGTTCAATCTGGTGTTCCCCAGGGAAGCCATCTTGACCCTTTTCTGTTCATCCTGTCTACCAACGATGTATCGTCATGTCTACGCTCAAGTGAACTTCTCATTTTTGCTGACGATATGAAGATTTTCAAAATAATAAAGTCCAACCATGATCGTATTCTTTTACAAGCCGACATTGATAGTTTCACATTTTGTTGTGAGAAAAATAGCCTTTTACTCAACCCTTTAAATTCCAGACTATAACTTTCACTAAAAAACTAATCAGTAACGTATTTGACTACTGTATATCACAGCAAAAACTCTGTCGTGTCTCCACATTTAAAGATTTAGGTAGAGTTTACACATCACATTAATTTTATTGTTAATAAGGCAAGTTCTATGCTTGGTTTTATAAAACGCTGGGCAAAGGAGTTCAATGATCCCTATGTTACCCTTTCTTTGTATAATTGCCATGTTCGTCCTCATCTTGAATATGCTTCGCAGGTATGGACTCCCTATTACGAAAGTCATAAAAAACGTATTGAATCAATTCAACATAATTTCATTCCCTTTGCCCTAAAAGGTCTTCCTTGGGAAGATCCCTATGATCTGCCTCCCTATGAACATCGTATTCTACTTCTTCAAATGCAATCTCTCCATCAAAGACGTGTTAATAATGACTTAGTATTTTTTCATCAACTCATTAATGGTGAAATTGATGCACCTCATTTGCTATCTTGTGTACATTTGAATTATCGGGCAGAATTCCTCACCTGCGTACTTTTGACTTTACACATATTGACTTCCATAGAACTAACTATGGGTAGAATGAAGCTTTGAGTCGAATGAGCATTTTATATAACTTAAACTGTTCATCGATTGATTTAAATTTAAATAAGGTGGGATTAACATCATTGTTTAGAACCAGTGCTCCACTATTCTAAACGTTCTCATTTTATTTTTTGTTCTGTAATAGTTAAATGCTAATTTTGTTTTGTATTTTGTGCGTGTGTTAGGCTATATTTGTATTATTTTTTACTAATAACTAACACATGCACTTATGATGAGCCTCTGATCGTAGTTTAACGTTTGCTATAAGCTTACTTCTTTCTGAAATTCTGAAGTGTAAACATAAAAAAAATACACGGACGCACATACATCTTTATAAAAATCTTTTATTTCGACTCTAGGGACCCTGAAACGTTGAGAAATGTCAAAATTTTCAATTTGACAAATCGGACCCATTACAATAACTTCCTATGGGAAGTTAATTAACCGAATAAATTGTTTTTCAACCAAAAAGTAACTAGTTATGTACTTCTTAATCCTACATCAATCAATAGTTTTCTTGCTTTTGTCTACGAGATGATTCCTATGAATATTTTAATAATATGTATGTTTCTGTCTTCTTAAGAACATTTCGCTAACAAAAAAAAAAAATAGAAATATCATACAAATACATACATACATACATATGTACAAATTTTAAACATATAGTTTATACTGTAATATTTTTTTTTTTAATTTGCCGCTTCAATACAAACATTTTAAAATGTTCAAACCAGATCATATAGCACGTTTGGTAAACTGAATATGAACACTTTTGACAACTGAGGTTTTATTTGTTGAAATCATAATGAATAATAATATAAAAGATCTCGCCGAATAAACCTAAGAATCGGAAATAACTGTAACTCAGTATAATTTGGCGTTGTTAGTTATAACCAAATGTAAACCCCCCTTCCCCACTGATAGAATATTTTTGTTTTAATTTTGAAGGAATGCCTTTGAAATCCAACCTAATCGTATTGCGGTATTTTATTTATATTATTATTATTATTTCCACCTTTTGGCTGAAAGTTGTACTTTCAACAGAGGACTGGACCAAAAACACAGTATGAATCGTTAATCCTGGACTATTGCAATCGCTCTGCACAATTTCATAAACTTTTTACCAATGGAGAATCTAGGGGGATCGTATGAGCCATAAAGATTTTATCTTCAGATTTTTCAGTAATTTAACGATACTAAATTATTTGTAGTAATCATAAAGTTATTGACAAAATTTAAAATTTGGACAAACTTTAGGGATGCTTTAAACTATTTTAATAAGATAGAAAAGAGCAAATACTTAGATTATTAAGGAAAAAACCTTGAATAATAGACCGTCAATTTAATATTATATTCTGAAAAATAAGTATAAAACAACAGTCCATAGAGAACCAGGACCTAGTGTCTTACAACTCTCAACCATTCCTGTGTACAAGTAAATTCAGGAACCTACAGTTTATATGTCGGGTCCGAACGGCTAATTTGTGAAAGCCCTTTTTTCATCACAAGAATAACACTTGGAAATTTTTGTCAATTTATCGCCAGAGGCAGTAGGGGAGAGTGGTTATAACATTAAACTTTAAAAACACCCTGAGGCTATATACGTTCATTTTTAAATGTAGAAATCTTGGCAATTCGGTCCTGAATGCACCCACAAAAATCCAAACGTGAAAGTACTGAATTTTGCCAGATAAAGTTAAAAATGTGAAATTTGGGTCCTGTCGTAAATTTTTTTTGTGTGTTATTTTTTGTTGTATTTTTTCGAATAACATCGTTTTTATAAAGTGGTAGCTGTGTTATTAGAGTTAATTTTTGCCTTTATTCAATGCTGTTAAGGTTTTTGTGATCGACCCAATAGTTTTTTTTTTTAATTTCATATTCAATATAAAAAAAAACTAGATGTGGACGGTTGTAACACTTTTTGAGTGGACGTTTGTAACATATGACAGTTCTTTTTTTGATGCGTTAGAAGAAGAAGCTAAGAAAAAATTAAACAACAAATCCAAGCCAAATCAGATTAAGAAGCCGAATATAAATCGAACATCAAATCGTAAGAATTCATTTGAGGCGATAAGTTCTAGTGTAGAAGAAGATTCCATCTGTTTTTATTGCCTTGGAAAATTTTCTGAATCCATTCTCAAGGAACAGTGGGTCCAATGTACTTCCTACAAAATGTGGGTTCACACTAGGGGAAAGGATAAAGTTGGATGACAAATTATTATTTTATGGTAGCCAAATGTCGACTTATTTTGTTATGTCTTTTGGTTTAAAAGTTATTGTACAAAATGTACAAATTGTTACTTTCGTAACGTAGAATCGAGATTTAAACATAAATTGCAAGAATATAAATGTCCAAAAAATATCAAAAGGTACATTTTCGTTAAACTAATGGCTCTAATAGGAGTTCCCGTGGCGTGATGGTTGAAGCGTCGGACTATCATCCAAGAGTAATTTTTGTCATCAAAAGTGCTTTCTCAAATACGCCGTTCGGATTCTACTTAAAACTGTGGGTCTGCTTCATCCCTGACAACATTATACACACACAGGATTGGTTGAGACTTGTAAGCCACTAGACCCAAGTTCTAAAAAGATTGTTGCGACACATAATCTATTTTTTTCAATGCCTCTACTTGAAAATAATTAATAGATATAATTTAAGAGGAAAGCTTTGAATCTCTCCAGAATTGAGGGGAGAAGAGATTCTGCCACGATGTGTTTTGTGAGTGCCATACTAGTGCTCCTCCCCATTTTTTTCACCTTAGTTTATTTGTTTTAAATTTAAACAAATATATATATATGTGCCTGAATACACTTAAATTAAAATTTTGTAAAATTTAAAAAACAAACACAATTCTCTTTTTAAGTTTTGTTAACTCGTTTCTAATTCATTTCATTATTGAACAGTGCGTTAAATATCGACTTCGAAAAGGCCTTTGATAGCGTTAACAGGGGGTATATCTGGTTAGCTTTGCGGAGGAGAGGTTTCCCTGCAAAACTAATTGCTATTATTAAAGCAGCATATGATGGATCCAAGTGTCACATTCTGTACGATGATAGCTTGTCAGATGATTTTGAAATCCGTAGCGGAGTCAGACAGGACTGTATTCTGTCTCTAATATTGTTTTTGTTGGTGATAAACGATGTACTGTGCGCAGCTTTGTCAGGTAGCAGAGGGATCCAATGGACTTTGACATCCTATTTAAAGCACTTGAATTACGCGGACGATGTATGCTTATTCTCTCATAGGATAATGGATCTCCATCAAATGAAAACAAGTGTGGAGAGAGAAGCAGAAGTTGTGGGACTGAAAATGATCAGCCTCGGAACCCGACCATCCTCTAAAATAAATATTTTCTCGCAACCAGTGGAAAGAGTGGAGAGCTTTCAATACCTTGGAAGTATCGTTTCCATCGAAGGCGGAACCGAACAAGACGTCATATGCCGCATCGGCAAAGCAAAAGCGGTGTTCGGTATGCTGTCAAAAATTTTTAGAAATAACTCAATCAGCTTAAGAACAAAGCTACGAATGTTTCGCACAAATGTCGAATCTGTGCTAATGTATGGGTACAGCACTTGGAATGTTACTTGCAAAACGTGAGTTTTAAATCAAAGATCACACCGAAATCTTTTTTTCTGAAACCTTGGACAGAGCAAATCTATTTATTTCGTAAAAAAACAATACTGGAGACATACCACGGTAAAACATCATACTATGACATTTAGAAACCTTCAAGTGTAGTTCTTTATTGGTACACCAAGCAACTGAATTATTAAGATCGTTTTAGTAGAGGCACTATGACCCTAAAGGGCTTCCCAACGGACTTAACAGGTCTGAGGACCTAAGTAACAATATACTATTGTTTCTCCCCATTTTTTTCACCTTAGTTTATTTGTTTTAAATTAAAAAAATATATATGTTTGTACTAAAATGTACTTAAATTAAAATTTTGTAAAATTTAAAAAAACAAAACACAATTCGCAGAATGTATCATTTTTGGAAAAAAATACGTTTCAACACAATTTCTAACATTTCTGCATGAAATACACCCAAGGTCCTCCTTAACTATTGCATTTTAGCTCTTGGTAAAATTGGACAACACATTTAAATCTAACCATAAGTTAAAATGTATTTATAAATAACTTCAACTGTCTACTTATTGTGTGGTAATTTCTTTAAATATAAATAATATGAACCCTTCAATTATAGAAAAACTAAATTTACTTTATGAAATTTGTATCCACTTCACTCCCCAACTTATTCACAACACAAAACAGTCTTTTGAAGAAAAATAATGTATCTGGCTCTGCAAGTTGAAGGTATGTTCTAACACTTGGTTACTTAGAAATGAAATGAATCTTCTTCTTCGGTGGTGTTATACCAGTGATTAATAAGACATGTCTTTGTGATTATACTGCTCACCGAGAAAGTGTTGTTACACAACCCACATATGTAATACCTGTTAAATATATACCATATACCTACCTGTATTTATTTTGTGATTTTGTTATGTTGTAACTTTTATATTAAAGTACTTTTGATCTTAGACTTAGCGTTGCCCCGAATAAAAAAGATGTGTAGGGCCTTTCGAAATGTTTTAAATTTATTTAACAAATAAAATCTCTTAAATTAATTTAAAAAAGAACTGCCATCATAGACCTATTAGATTTGGTGAACTTAATAACAAATCTTGGCTTCTAGTCGGATTTCAGTCATTTAATTAAAATTTCTTAAAATTAAAACAAATGTTTTCGGATAAGTATCTTAAATTTTTATTTGTTTTACAATTTATTGATTAGAATTAAGATTCCACCTAAGAGAGTTTGCAAAACTTCTCTATCGCTAATTCCATGTTGTTTAGAGAAGAAAAAAAAACCTCTCAGCAAATTATAGTTTTAGGGCAGCTGAAAAGGCTTGGGAAGCTTATTAACGGAAATTGTTTAAATAAACACAAATCAGTCTAAAATTATAACTTTAAAGTTTAAAAAGGTGTTAGAAAATTGTCATATAAATTTAATCTATTTTTTAACTGAAGACAAAGTTGTATGTAATAATTGTTAACAAATTCCAAGAAATACTTCTTTGTCAAATCTATTAATATTCGTAAGCATTAGGCCAAAGACTGAAATATACAACTGGGGGCCAAATGGTCGAGCTGACTCTTTGTGGCAACGCTGAAAAGTCTTCATATAAAATACAGCTCAAAGCGAGTTTTCGCAGTCCACATACTCATACATAAACGGTGCTCATGAACCGAATAATTAGTGGCAGTTGGATGGAGGTGATGCAGCGAAGACGTAATCAGTGTTATTATAGTACCGGTGCATGACGGTTCATTGTATGGTTAAAATATACTCAAAAAGATCTATGTTTTTTAAATTGAAATAATGTTGGTTTTTAGTTTAGTGAAAATAACGAGGAGTAAATAAAGATACAATCTGTTTTTGTGAAATAAGCTGTGATTTAATTTGGAGTTAAATTGTGGTATAAACCAATCTTTAAATACGAAATTTAAGTGCCTCATCACTAACACTCATACATGCATTACACAAAAATTTAAGTTCATCGAAATAAACGGTTTGTTAAAGAACTTCTGAATTTATGTATTATGCAAAGTTTTCAAATTTCGAAGGCCAGCCAAATAATAACTTTCACAGATTTTCTAATAATATAGCTCAATTTATTTAGTTGAAAAAGAAAAACAAATTGTTGTTTTTGATTAAAGTAAATATATTCTTTCAATTTGCCCTGACAAAGAAAGATGTTAAAGATAATAATTTATAGGCAAAAATAATGTGTCATAAGCATATAAGCTAGTGTTTGCTGCTTCACAATCTGCTTTGCTTCTGCGCGGTGGATTGTCAATACTACTCCTTTAAAAAATCATCAACCTTGTGATAGAGATTTAAGTGTTTTACAGCCAACTTCTTGCCGAAGTTCTAAAAAAAATATCTTTGTCTTTGTAACTTCATTTTAAAATTATTAAAACCTCGAGCATTTCTTCACATCTTCTTATATCTATAGAACTCAGTTTAAAATAATTTTTGGATTCTAGAAATTTTGAACGTCCTTGTGGTCAATTTCATCTTGCGAGTAATTGCCAAATTTTCCATGAGTAATTGTTGTCATGAAAAAGTGCTTTCTCAAATCAGCCGTTTTAATTCGGCTTAAGAACTGTGGGTCCTCCTAATCCCTGATAGTACTCACACAAAGGAATGGTTGAGAATTGTAAGTCACTAGGCTCTAGTTCTCAAAGGACTGTTGTCCCACCCAATTAATATTAGTTTAATTATTATTTATCTATTAAAACATCATTTTTGAATTTTCATGTGAAAGCGGTAAACTAGTAAAAATTAAGTTTTTAACCATTTTTGACTTTTTTCATATACCATGTAAAAATTAGAAGGAAACAAATAGATTTTTTTTTATTTTTTATTTATAAATAAAAAATCGTTATTATATTTAAAAACATTTTAAGTTTCATTTCATTCAAAAAAGAAAAAGTAAATAATCTTAATAAGATGATAATTTAGAACTTGAAAGCAATACACTGATATAGCCGAATTTGATATTCTTGTACTTTTTTGGCAATAGTAGCAAAAGATGATGATAAAGATTCTTAATCCGATCTGTGTTTAGTATATCAAAGATTTGAGATTTAAAAAACACAAGCAAAAATCACACGGGGAAGAAATGAACCGTTCGGGAAGTGTTCAGTTTAAGATATTACTCGCAACAACAACACCTGGCTATAAGCCCTTATTTGTTGGCATGCTTTTAAACTTGCAGCCCCTTGCATTGCTTTGTCGCTTAGTTTTTGAAATTCGCTAAAAGTATTTCACAAGATTTACCCTCTCTTCTTTGGCGAAATGTTTCGAGTGCGTTCCTCTTTCTAAGCTACCAAGACTTAACAAATGTACCAATTTGTTAACCTTTGGTCTTGGTTTTGTCCATCTAAATATTTATTCTTCTAGGGTTGAAGAAACCAATATCCTATGCATATAGGATAAACCACAGCCACCACGATACTCTCACAAGGAGGCCATCCCATATATGTTTATGGAATTAACCATGCGTCTGTAACATATCCCGTGGTACCATATCTTCTAGAAGTGATCGCCCGATTTCATGTAGGACTCAATCCACCGAGCTTTATCTACAATTACCACCACAGACTTTTTATCACATATAAATACCGACTCAATTGTCGATTTGTATATTTACTGATTTTCATGGATTTTTTTTATAATTTTTATCAGTAAGTCTACCTCGAATTATCAATCTTAAGATTTTTAATCTTTAGCTTCTTGCGTTCGCTAACAAGTTGAGAATTTCCTCAGTACAGTTTTCCGCCGTACCTTTTTCAATTATTATTAATTGCAGAGTATCAATCATCATCAAACTACACTGATTTCTCTAAATTTGTTTCCAGGAGTCACCACGGGGGCTCCCGGAAATTACGCCAGAATTTTTTTTGGAAAAAAAGCCAGAAAATTGTTCATACAAAATTCTGGCTTTTTTTCCTAGGAAAAAATCCCAAAATTTCGGAATTTCAGGCATTTTTTCCTAAAAATTTTCTGAGGTTTTTTCCATTTACAGAAATGGAAAAAAGGCAAAAAATATTTGGAAAAAAAGGCAGAAATAAAATTTCTGGCGTTTTTTCCTTTTCATGTTTAAAAACTGTATTTTGTATAAATTGTTGTAATAAATAAACAGTTTTACTACACATTCTTTGTCTCTATCATCTGTTGTAAAAATTATGTTTAGTTGCTTTCGCGAATTCATCATTGACACTTGACGTTCTGAAAAAAAGCATGCAACGTTGTGTTGTTGCCGTGCAGACATATTAAAATATGCTCGGAGTGCAACTTCAAGTTGCAAGCTCAAGCAGTTGCAGATTCAAACAAAAATTACAAATGTCCATGCTGCCGGGAAATCGTAGCAGACACTTTGCAAGTTTACATTTACTAAAAATATTTTGTTCTTTTCTATTTTGTTAAATAAATTGTTACAAATAAAAAAAATTATTGAAAACTTTAGTAATTTTTTGCGTGGCAGACACGCCGCCGCCGCCGTAACTGCGCCGGCCCGCACCGCGTCCGCAACGCCATTACCAAGCGCGCCGGGCCGTGCCCGCGACGGCGCCGGCTCGCCGAGCGGCACCGCGTCTGCAACGCCATGGCCGCCCCGCTCCCGCGACCGCCCCCCCCCCCATGCGGGTGCATGTCAGGGGCTGTTTTTTCCTGTTGTGATAAAATGTCTACAATATTGACCAAGTAGCGACTTTTAAAATGCAAAACATTTTCTGGCTTTTTTTCCAAATTGATATTAGGAAATTAGGCCAGAATATATCAATTGGTTTTCTGGCCTAATTTTTATTTTGGTTTCTGTTTTTTTTCCATTTCTGTCTGGCACAATTTCCAATGTTTCTGGCTTATTTTCCACAAAAAAATCTGCTTCTTTTTCCAATTTGAAGCAGAAAACATTTTCTGGCGTTTTTTCCAAAAAAAAAATCTGGCGTAATTTCCGGGAGCCACCACGGGGAGGTCCAGACTATAGACATGTCTTTGTCTACATGGAAGTCAGTTTGACCCCCGGGAAGTGTTGAGGAAAGAGATTCATTGGCTGTGTTCACTCTCAGACAGATAGGGTATACGGATACCTTTTTGTTAGTGTTTTACGTGTGAAATAACAGCCGATCAAAAACAGCTGAGATGTAATAAATAATCCAAAGGTATCCAAGAATTTCTGGCGTATGCATGTATGTATTTGATCTGCCAAAACTGCTGATTCAACAACTTGAAAATTTATTTCAGCTTTTTGTATTTGTTAGTAGAAACTTTTTTGCTTACTCAAGATCCAAACAAAAAACAACAGTTTTTTCTCCAAGTTAAAAGTTCTTTTATTTTGCTGCTTTTTTTATTTTCTTTGTGCAAGAGATCATAATAATTTGAAATCGTTAATAAGAATAATAAGCAATTCATTTGGTCATATTTAAGGAAGGATTAGCGAATTAAGGAATGTTTTGCCAGTTCCACCTGGTGCATCCAAAAAAAGAATCCACCTTGTGTTGCCAAAACTGCGATCATGATGTGGTCATAAATGGTTCTTTGCCCTTCATTCATTAGTGGGACATTGTTAGCGACAATCGTTGCTATTTCTACCGTATTATATTGTAGTTTACCATTCAATTCAGTGTCTATGAAATAAGAGGCATTTCGATTTGGTGAATGCATACCGAAATGACTGATTATAGTAAGTTGGCAATAGCAATCAATACTTAATTGTCCATAGCGTCACTGAATACTATTGTAATATCGTTGCACCGTGTACAATGTTGATGCAATTAAACACTAGCACTTAGGAATATAAAAAATAGATACAAACCTATTCTCAGACCTACCAAATGTATGTGCTAAATTTCATTGAAATTGGTTAAGCCGTTTCGGAGAAGTATGGCAACTAACATTGTGACAGGAGAATTTTATATATTAGAACTCAAATACCGAAAGTCTAATTTCATTTTGAATTCTTGTGTCCTTACTGACCAGCTGATTGTGAAACCTCAAAATCAATGTACACTTTGTAGCCCAAATTTGTACACTACGTCAGTGGTGAAATTTCAACTACTTTTGTAGTTGCGCTAAGCCAATGAGCATCCCTTTACTACGTAGCCACTAGCCTAGTGAATGCCAAAAGAAAGTAGAGGGCCTACTTTTAAAAGTCGCCCATTGCCGTGAGTTTCAGATACAAAAGCAAGCACGCCCAACCCTGTATTAATATATGAGTAGTACTTAAATGTTGCACCAATAAATCATTAGTTCCGTGGCGTAATGGTCATTGCGTAGGACGGTCATGCAAGAGGTCTTAAGCAGTATTCACATGAGCGCGACCAACGAACGACAAACGAATTTCAAAATGTGAGTTTATATACGTTTGAAGACATATTTCCACACAAATTCTTAACAAAACGATAGCAATATATGTAGTTTCTATTTGATTTATGATGCATGCTTTTACTTTTAAAAATGTATTTGTCTCGAAATAAATTGTAGTTCATACGAACTGTCAAACTTTATTCGCGTTCCACATTATCCACACTAGCAACGAATAAAATAACCGCGCTAACTTGACGTAAAAAATCATACTTGTTTTGGTTTCGGTGGTGAATGGTGTTCATTCGCGACGAATTAAAAACTTCCATGTCAAAGAAATGTCAAAATCGACGAATATTCGTTCATTCGTTGGTCGTGCTCATGTGAACAGTGCCTTAGGTTTAATCCCTGCCTGTGTCACCGAAGGTTTTTTCACGGGTACTGCTTCTTGGGTGGAATGACAAAGTCTGCAAGGGTAGTTCTTGTCATGAAATTGCTTGCGACATAAAAAGGATAGGTCCCCTCCATCCCTGGCATGACTCGCACAAAAGAATGGTTAAGGGTCTTAAGTCACTAGATCCTGGTTCTCTACAAGCTGTTGCGTAATCTATTTATTTATAAGATCATATATACCCAGTACTAATAATGTTTTTATTTAATTTATACAATTATTTGTGTGATTAAAATGTACCTGCTGTTTCAGCTAATACATTATAGCCAAAATGAAAATTTAATATTTCAAATTTTTTGAAGGTAAAAGAACTAAACATCGCCCTTTTTCTTTTTCTTTTAACTATATTTTTTCTAGAACATTGTTTTTTCTAGAACTCTGCCAGTTTTTCCCAACACGTAACTATTTTAAAATCTTGCTGCAAAATTCATTTAATAGTATATCTAATAACTTTGATGCCACAACTTTGAAATCCTATAATCATTTGGTTTGTGTAGTTTAGGTAGTCCAGCATTGAGGCACTCAATTGTTCATCAACGACAAGGCCTACATAACTGAATTTAAACAAACAGCATTAAAATATATGATAGATTGATGATTCTGTTCCAACTTACTTGAGCTAACTTCCTTCACAGAATGGTCCGGATTTATATAATATTCTTGGCACAAAACACGAAATAATTAGATACACACATTTTAATGTATTTTTTTAGAATCTAAGAAACCTACTAATATATTTTTCCTTTTTTTGTTTTGTTTATGCCTTTGTAGTGTTCGACTTGAGACAATTTAGAAACGCTGCAGAACCAATGGCGAAAAAAAGCAAAATGAAGAATCCAAGAAAAATTAAACAGGAATCAGATGTCGAAACAGTCACGCCAAATCCACTGATGGACAAAATATTACTCAGCGGATATCAAATCCACGATAGTATAATTTTAAGTAATTTTGAGGTAAGACCCTATTGAAAAATAAAAATTATATTAACAAATATTTATTTCTTTAGAATATAACGCAATTAGAGGTTAGTGACAATAACATAGATTATTTGGACTTAAGTTCATTGAAAAAGCTTCAAGTTTTTCAATGTCGAAGGAATGCATTACGAGAACTTATCATTGATGCCGGAAATCTAGTAACGTTAACAGCAACAAAAAATGGTAAATACAAATTTTAAAAATTGTCTTTTACAAGTTGTTTAAATAAATATAGCAGACATATAATTTACAACACTGATGGTCAACAAAAATTCCTTCTTTTTTTCTAATGCATGAACAAAAAAAAAAAAAAAAAAAAATCGTCTAGTAGTAGTAGTAAAATGTTTTTTATTTCCAACTTAATATCTAGAAGTTGACATTTTCAAATAAGATTTTAAGTTTCTTTTGAAGTTAAAAATACAAAACTTACGACATTGACAAACGGCGACTAAAGGGTAGTTGAATTTACGTACATATTAATACAATTATTAGTTTCAAATCAAAATTTGGTGATATTTTTAAGAAAATTTTTGACTGGTTATATTTTCTCACAAGTTCATTTCGTTATGGTAAGGCTGCAGTGATAAAATTCGCAAGTCCTTCAAAACTGATGCTGTTTTCTCCAATGCGCACCTGGATTATTTACGCTTCTGTTAACCGAAATTTCAAAAGAAAAACTACCCTAAATTCCTTTAAACCCGGACATCTGCCCAAGAAGTGCTGGATGTTTTCTTCCTCCCTTAAGTTGTAAACAAAATAAAAATAAAATGCACGACTGGGTCGCACGAACTTGCTCCTGTATGCTAAGAGTATGTTTAAAAAAGTACTTATATAAGATTTAAAAATATACCTGTAAATTAAGTTTGTCTTCAAAGATATAAATGCCATTATGTACAATTGTACATAATAAAAACCATAGTACTCTCATGAGCATAAACTTTTAGGGCGACCAGATGCCGAGTCGTTGGCGTGGCGTTAGTATCGAAAGTGGAGAAATTCAGCGGGAGCGAGAGAAAAATATTATTTCCATTCCCATAAGCAGCCAGCAGAATAAGGGAGATAATTAATTTTCGACCCAAAAAGTCTACACAATTTCCTTCATTCTACTTGAGTCTATCCTTGTATATATTTTCACATAAAGAGCTTCCATATGAAGGTTGATGAATTTGTTTTTGTTTTATTTATATCAATGCACTTTACATAAAAAAACAAAATGGCTTAATATTGTATCTAATAAGGGGATGAAACAAACTTTTGCATGCTTACGTCAGCTGTCTTTGGATCTTTTACCGATATTTGTTTTTATTTACATTCATAAGTCTGCTTTTACTTCGGTACGATCTTTGTATATGAAAAATGGTTTGTATTGTGTATGTATAAGGCTACGATGCGATTCAAAGCTTTTTTCCTTTAAGCCTAGTACATACTTGTGAACCATCTCATGAACCCATACAAATTTCAGTTTTTGGTTCACCCGTGAACTTGCTCGTGAAGCTGAGTGGAGAACAAAGTGGAGAGTTTTGAGTTACCGATCAGCACGCTGAACGCATACGACGTCTCACCTTCTGTGCGGTATAGATAAAGTATTCAAAATAAGTAAACGATCTCGTTCCCCTAGTTGTGAAGACATCATGTCTTCCAACAAAAAAAATCCAAAATATTGGATACCCCTACAAACTCATCCCGATACGGGCAAAGACCAAGACGTCGATCTTGATGATGAACTTGTTCAACCACCTATATCTAATAAAAAATCTAAAATTCCTTCGGTTTGTGTTCTTCAAAAAACTTGTGAAAATGTGCATGGTTTCTTAGCTGAATTGAAGTTAGATAAATATTGCCTTAAGAAAATGTCAATTGGCATTAAACTAATTTGTGAAGATCTAGAAACCTATGATAAAGTGTGTGCAGAGTTAAAAAGAAAAAATTGGCAATTTTACACCCATGATCTTCCAACGGAGAGGTCATTCAAAGTCATGTTGTATGGTTTACATGAACTATGTACAAGTGAACTCAAACAAGAACTGAATAATATTGGACTTAAATGCCAATACGTAAAACTCATAAAAAAAAATTATGACCAATTTATTGATATATTTTATTTAGTGTATCTCGAAATTGGTTCTATTAGATTAAGTGATATTAAAAAGAAATGTCGTTCAATATTTAAGACACAAGTGCGTTGGGATTTTGCTCGAAGACCGCGAAACAAAATTACCCAGTGCTACAACTGTCAGATGTATGGTCACGGAGAGAAACACTGTCACATTAAGACACATTGTGCTAATTGTTCGGAGAACCACGACACTAAAGATTGCAAATCAAATACAATTAAATGTGCAAACTGTATGGAAACCCATAAATCCACTGATCCTGTATGCATTAGTCGTAAAAGTTTTTTCGAAATAAGAGAAAAACTATCTGCAAGAAACAAATCAAGCACTTTTACTAAGCGAATTCACAATGAACCATCTCAATCGCAATTTATATCCAACGCAAATGATTTCCCTGCTCTTAAGCCCATCAATCGTAACATATCTTCATCAGCAGCAGAAACAAATAAGACTGATCTCGCCAGCAATGATAACTCTAATTTTTGGGCAAACAATATCAACAAAACCGGTTTTCTAGGGTCCAACAACAACAACAACACAAACAGTACCAGTGTACTCTTCTCTTTGGATGAAATTAACTCTCTCACTGCTGAGATGATCACACTACTTAGTCAATGTCATACAAAAGCAGATCAATTCAATTGTATTGCACAATTAGCAATTAAGTATTTGTACGCAGGTAAATAATGTTAAACACAAACTTAAATATAATCTGTTGGAATGCTAGAGGCATTCGATTTAAATGTGTAGAATTTTTTGCTTTTCTAAGCAAGCATAATATTGGTGTTAGTCTTGTAAATGAAACATGGTTAGACAAAAATGTAAATATTGCTAATAAAGAGTATAAATGTTATAGAGTGGATAGAGAAGAGAGAATAGGAGGCGGTGTTGCCATAGTTATAAAAAGAACGCTAGAGCATAGATTACTACCCATTGTTAATACTAAGGTAGTAGAGAATATTGGTATTGAAATACCATTTGCTAATGGACATTCAATTAAAATATTTTCTGTTTACTTTCCGGGAGGAAATTCCTCCGTAACTAGAAGATATGATTTAAGAAATGATTTACGAAAACTGGTCACTATGAATGAAACTTATTTAATTGGGGGAGATCTCAATTGCAGACACAGGAATTGGGGATGCATGAGAGCCAACGCATGGGGTAATATATTGTATGATCTTAATACTAGGCACTCATTTAATATTTTGTACCCTCCTGAACCCACTTGTATACCCCCTAATGATAGAACAAACCCTTCGACCATTGACTTATTTTTAACAAATATGCCAGAACTTTTCAGTCAGCCAATTGTCGTTAATGATTTAAGTTCAAACCATCTTCCGGTCATGTGTAGCGTCAATCATGCACCTCGTCAAAATGAGAACATGATTTTTGACTACAAAAATGCTAAGTGGAGTAGGTTTAAAAATAAAATGCGTACTAAATTGGAAAACTTACTGATAATAGATCCCAATGAAGTCAATCCTGATCAAATTAACGACGCTATCCAAAATTTTACAAATGCTACATTGGAAAGCGTGGCACAATCTGTTCCAAAGAAAAGGGTTCATAACGATAACTCAAACTCACTTCCAGCAAATATTGTGCAACTTATTAAAAAAAGGAATAGATTTAGGTTATTGTGGATAAGAACCAGAAATACTTTTTATCTATCTGAAGTTAAAGTTCTTAATAATTTAATAAAATTTTCTACTCAAGAGCACAAAAATAAAAAGTGGAACGCGAGGCTACAAACATTAGATAAAGCCAGTAAGCCATTTTGGAACCTTGTCAAAATAGTTAAGAAAAAAAACAGTCAGATTCCAGCGTTAAAAACTGGAAACTCAGTTTTATTGACAAATCTTGAAAAAGCAAACGCTTTGGCTCATGAATTTTTTGAAAATCATCAATTAGGTAACAACGTTTCGAGCAGTAGTTCTACTGAAATTGCTGTAGAGCAATCAATGGATATTATAAGATCTCAACAATTTCAATTTAGCGAAGATACAATTACAGTACAGGATGTAAAAACTGTACTTGGTGGCCTTAAAAATTCGAAGAGTCCAGGACTCGATGGTTTGAAAAATATTATGTTAAAAAAACTGCCCAGAACAGGTATAAAATTTTTACAATTCATTTTTTCTGCTTGCTTTAAAATAGGTTATTTTCCAAGGCAATGGAAAATAGCAAAAATAATTCCCATTCAAAAACCTGGAAAAATCCTTCTATAAGTTCTAGCTATAGACCTATTAGTTTACTCAGTTCTCTGAGTAAAGGTCTTGAGAAACTCATAAAAAATAAAATAGTTTTGCATTTGAACGAGCATAATATCCTTCCAGCGGAACAATTTGGTTTTAGAAGTTGTCATAGCACAGTGCATCAAGTGCATCGAATAACGAATGACATAAAAAGTAATTTTGCAGTAGGGAAAAGCACTGGTCTGGTCTTATTAGATGTAGAGAAGGCTTTTGACACTGTGTGGCATAAAGGCCTTCTCCACAAACTCTTAGTTCTGGATTTTCCAATTTTCATTATAAAAATGATAAATTCCTTTTTAGCTGAAAGATTTTTTAAAGTATCAGTAAACGGTTCCTACTCTGATCTATATGAAATCCTTGCAGGTGTACCACAAGGATCAGTTCTTGGTCCTGTTTTGTATACCATATTTACTTATGATTTCCCGACGTTAACAAACTGTAAATCAGCTATTTTTGCAGACGATACGTGTTTGTATTCATCAGATTCAGTTGGTTTCAACATTGAAACCAACTTGCAATCTGCGCTGAATATTGTGCAAACGTACTTTAATGATTGGAAGATTAAATTAAATGCTGGGAAAACTCAAGCCGTCTTTTTCACTAGAAAAAGAAAAGCTTGTTTTTTACCCACCAATATGCTTCAAATTAATGGTATTCCAACAGAATGGAAATCGAGTACTAAATATTTAGGAGTACACCTAGACAAAACACTTACTTTTGCTGTTCATATACAAGAAGCAATCAAAAAGGTGAACTTAGCTATAAAAATTCTATATCCGTTTATCAACAGGAAATCAAAACTTAGTGTTGAAAATAAGCTCATCATTTTTAAGGTTATCTTTCAAAGTATCATGCTATATGGGTCACCTGTTTGGGGTAAATGTGCTGATAGCCATTTACTTCGATTACAAAGAACCCAAAATAAAATACTAAAAATGATGTTAAACCTGCCATGGCACTATTCTACGAAAGATCTCCACTTACTTGCCAAAATTGAAAAAGTTTCATTTAGAACAAGTTATTTGTTTGAGCGATATAATGCATCTTGCAGACTATCGGAAAACCACCTTATCTCAAATTTGGCTATTTAGAAATAAAAAAAAAAAAAAACACAAAAAAAAAATTTTAAAAAAACACGAAACTATAAATAAAAAAATATGTAAAAATAAAAATTAAAAAAAAAAATGGTTAAAGCTTTAATTAGTAATTATTTATTTATTTATTTATTTATTTATTTATTTATTTATTTATTTATTTATTTATTTATTTACTTATTTATTTATTTATTTATTTATTTTTTATATACTTATTTATTTATTTATTTATTTATTTATTTATTATTATTAATATATACATATATTTATTTATTTCTGTCTTTCTTTATTTATTTATTTATTTTTGTATCTTATCATATTTACTTTCTTTTTATTGTTTTTATTTATTTAAATGTTTATGCATTTGTTTATTTGATTATTTGTTCATTATTCTATTTATTATTGTAATTATTTATTTTGTTTGATTTTTATTTATTTATTTATTTATGTATTTATTTATCTATCTATTTTTGGTTGTTAACATATTTCCTTTTTCTATTTTGATTGTATTTATTTATTTACTTGTAAAGCATTTTTGAGATTAGCGTTTTTCGATGCTTCCCAGACTCCTATTCTCTCCAATCTTGGATAACCATGTTTCATAAAAATTTGAAGAAGGTTTTTTTTTTGTAGCTTTTTCCTTCGATTTGTTTGTTATGTTAAACTGTGATAATTTTATATAAAATTGTTATTTTTTTCAGAAGTAAAGTAGGGTTATACTAAATCTCTGTAAATTGTGCAATATAATTATAAGAACAAATGTAAATAATTACTGCTACAATAAAATATATATATATATAAGTGGAGAGTTTTCGTTCACGGGCAATTCACGTGCAAAATGTATGGGAACTGTTGGTGAAGCTTTGACATTTGGTTTGTTCATGTTTACAACGTGTACTCACAAGTGTGTACTGTGTACCAGTGAGCAATGTCAAAAGTTCACTTTATCCACTGGCGAACGTTCACTTCACGAGGAAGTATGTACTAGGTTTTAGATAGAGCTTTATTGTAATTTCATATAAGAAGAATCAGGATGAAAATAAATAAGATAAGAAAGAGGCAGACCATGAATGTTTATAATTGTAAAGCGATCGCCTATTGGTTGTGTAGTTAGGTAGCAGGTATATAGTTCATTGGCGTGCTTAGCTTTATGCAGATAGATAGATAAGGACATGTTATGATGATAATGAAGGAATGTTATTGGTAGCTAAAAGGTACATACTACATTCCTTCTTTACTATAAGTTTTCAGCGCTAACATGGAGTTTTTACGTTCAGTTTATTTATTTTGTTAAAGTTTAAAAAAATAACAAGCATACGTACAGGTACAAGAAATTGCTATTCATGTGTTGTTTAAGGTCAGGCTTTTGAGCGTTTTGGATTTTAGTTATGAAGTGACACGTAAGCAGTAGTTGTAGAAGTTGTACGTAATACCTTTATAAGTAGGTATAATGTGTATACGTTGAAAAAGTGATTCTAATAGAAAATACATATACCTACTCTTTCTGGTCCGTTTCTTTAACTTGTACTAAGTATTTATTCCTTTATATAGGCGAAGGCAAGTAAATCATGTGTGAAACAACCTTATTCGTAAAAAATAATATTTTAAAATCACATATACAAAGTTACCAAGATATTACTTCTTAATAGACACGTTAAAATAGATTCTTGATTAAATATATCATATTCGTTAATCCGATACAGTTGCGCTACATGGGCGGCCATTGTTGGTATTTACAATAATTTTAGTTATAAAAATACATAAATACATATGTACCAAATGCACTAATTTAGATAAAAGCTAGGAATGTAATTACAATTTTGTCAAAATAATGCGCTCTTTCGGGCTCATGCACAGTTAAAATATTAAAAAAAATTATTTTAATATTCAAAATTTCGCCGAAAAATAAGTTTGTCTTCAAAAATTTAAATGCCATTTTATAAATAAAAAAACATTTTATTTTTCAAATTTTTTTTATGAAAATCGTTAGAGCGGTTTTTTTTTAAATTAATTTTTTATATATAAAATTTTTCAATTTTGTTCTAAAAATATTTTTGGTACGCAGTTGTTTAGAGATTGTTAATATACGCTACACATTTGAATTTCGTAAAAAAATGTTGAAACGTTTTTGAGATATCAAATTTTGAAAAAATAAAATTCAATATTTTTTTAAAAATCCAAGCAATAAAAAATTGCACTTTTGATAATCAAATATTGTTAAAGCAATATAAGAGCTTATTTAGAAAAAAAATTATTGAAATCGGTTTATAAATTACTGAGAAAATTAAAAAACAAAATAACGGTTCTATGAGCGGTACCTTTCCTGAGCAATACAAAAATTTGTTTTTCTTATTAAAAGAAGCCAAGTTAAAAAATAAAATTTTAGAGAAAATTTAAAGAAAATCCATCCGTTTGTTTTTAAGAAAATTCGAATTTTCGTTTTTTGCCCAAAAATATTGTATGGTGGCCACTGTTAGTTTTGATCTTAAAAAAAAAATGAAAAAAACGCCTAACGCGAATCTGCTCAAAACCTTAACTTCCAAGTTTGAACTCAATCGACCCAATGGTTTAGGCTGTAGGAGCGTGGACAGACAGACAAAACCGACCGGACGGAATCGCGGGACCCACTTTTTTCGACTTGTCTACCATCGTAATATCATGTTTGATTAAAATCTCGAGTTCGAAATTTTGCACGAATGCAAAACTTGCCATATAGTTCCTATATGTCGCAAGTAATTTCGTTGAAGTTAATCCACTTCTTCGCACATTCCAAAGCCCCAGATCTGAGCACTGCCTGAAATAGTTTTCATTTGTTTTTTAAGTTGATATTTCTTTTTGCTAGAAAACATTGCCACGTCGAGTGTCTGCTGTTCTTGGCTGCAGTGTTTCTCTTTTCTACGTGCTTTGAACACGACATCTTTGGTGAAAGTAAAACTCCTAAGTAAGTATAGTTGGAGACAATCCGAGTTCTTTCTCCATTTAATGTCTGATTTTCTTGACTAGATAACCTCCCACCATTTCTGAACAACAAAGCAGCAACCTTATGCAAATCATTTATATACAGTGCGGAAAGCAATGGTGATAGCAAGCATCCCTGTTTGACTCCAAAAAGTGTCTCAAAATATTCGGAGAGCTCTTCTCCCGTCCAAACAGCTGATTGTGTGCTGGAGTATTTGGCTTCTATCAAGTTTACAAATTTTGTCGAAATTTCTATTGTGTGAAGTTTCTTTCAGATCGACAAAAAATGCATACACCTTCTTTTTTATGCTAACTTTACTCGTAGATGAACACTGATGCCAGATTAAAAATGTTATCCGAATATTTTTTCCTAAAGCCCATCTGAAATCCTGTTAGTAAATCATTTGCCTCCACCCATGAATACAGCCTCTCGTTGAGAATTCCCATCATAATCTTGGCCACACAATTCATAAAGGAGATTCCCCTGTAATTACGCGTTTGATTTGTATCCCCTTTTTTAAATATGCGAAAGATAATCGTTTTCACAAAGACTTCTTCTACTTTGCAATCGTTCAACATCCTATTAAAGCATGCCAGTTGCTCCAAGAAGTCATCTGTTGCATGTATGAAGACTTCATAGGTAATCCTGCCCTCTCCTGGTGCTTGGTTTAGTTTAACTTTTTTAAGAATACTTATAATTTCATCTACAGTTAAAGGCATTTCCAGATCCCGATTCTGAATTAAGTTAGGGCATACAAAATCTGATTTACCGTTTGATTTGGGTTCAGAAGTGAACTATAATATGTTCTTCACTCTGAAGCGGAAATTTGAGGGAAAATTTGATAGTCTTGATAACGTATTTCCTTTGCCAAATTCCACCACTCTTTACTGTCTTATTTTGAGGTCAAGCAGATTGTTGTATGTAGACTTACTCCTTTTTGCAAATAGTCTTATATTCTTTTTGAGCTCGTAGATAGTTCTCTTTCGCTTCGTGGTTTTTCGTTTTCCGAAAAATATTGAGCAATTTATAACTTTTTTTCCTGGCTGTTTCGCACTCATAAATGTACCATTTATTCTTCGGCTTAAATTTTGAGCTTCCGCTCTGATCATTTGTTGAGTTCTTAATTAAATCGGTAAATCCTTTTGCTCAATTGAATCTTTCTGAATTATTAGATTATACAAATTAAAACTAAGATTATTTTGGTACTCAGTTTTTTTCCGATCATTCCACAGCAATTTAGGTAACAGAATAAACTTTGTAGTTGTGTTGGGTATAGAAGTATGCTTTAGGGACAATTTTGTGGGCAATTTTCCTCTTTATAAATAAATTTGTCTATCACATCAGACATCAGGACAAATCTTTATCTTCTAGATTCAGTTTAAACAATTTCAGTATAGCACTTAGTTTTCGTAATATCTTATTAGTTATGAGATGACTTATGGATCTTCATTTGACTCCATCTAAAGTTTAATACCGTTTTGCGTTTTTCTGTTAAGAACCGTTTTAGCATCAATACTTCATCGTTCTTTTTTATGGTTAATGTATGGCAAATCAAAATTGAAAACTTATAAGAATTTATTGAAAAAAAGAGGCTGAGATGCGACCCACACTGATAACTTCCCATCCCGTCTGTCGATTTGTCAATTTTTACCAAACTTGCGTAGTATTTTTTGTAGATTTTATATTATATGAAAAAAGGCACTGTTGGATTTTTATATAAAAATTACTGAATATCGAAAACAATATTTTCTGTAAAATAAAATAAGTTTGAAGCCAAAATTTTAAATTTTTAAAAAGATATTTGAGCCGAAAATCAATTTTTACCAACTTTTATACATTTTTTTTTAGGTTTTTATTTTTTGTAAAAAAAACTGTCAATGCAATTTTTCTCAAAATTGTATCAGATGTCAAAAACATTATTCTTCGTTCAAAAATTGTTTTGGAGATGAAATTATATTTTAGTCGTAAAATTTTGGAGGTGACACATTTTTTTTCAGATTTTTTGATTTATAGAAAAAATGTATTTGAAATCGATATCTCTTCTGGTTCTTGAGCTAAAGAAGACAAAAAAACGTCGCAAACGTACGGACGTACGAACGTACGTACACACGCACACACAGACATCTTTCTTAAAATCTTTTATTTCGACTCTAGGGACCTTGAAACGTCGAGAAATGTCAAAATTTTCAATTTGACAAATCGGACCCATTACAATAACTTCCTATGGGAAGTTAATAAGTAAGATACTGAAAATGTTTAAACAGAATATTTAAAAAAGTATGTATCTCAAGACACTGGTGTAATGGACGGGTTTTGAAGTCGGATTAAAATTAAAGCAATCAAAAACCTTAGAAAAAGCAGAATTTGATTCTCACGGGTTTAAATCTGATATTCACAAAATAACCGCTGGTGTTGCCCAGGGCTCGGTTTTGTGTTCGATACTCTTAATTATTTGTATAAATGATTTTCTGTCTGAAACTTTTAACCAACTAAATTCTTTCGGTGATGAAAGTACCTTCAGCTTTTCATATTGGTTTTTAAATTCTTATCCTTGTACTTTGGATGTGGACTATCAACAGCAGCATGTGATAAGCTCATTTAATTCTGATATTGACAGAAATTTCCAATGAGGAGTCAAAAACCATGTACAATGTGCAGACATTCGAACCGATGTGCATTGGTATCTCCTTTCTAATCCTATCCTAATTGCTCGCACTGTGTTTAATCATTATAAGGGTTTTCATAACCTATTTAAATACATGTTCGCAATTATTTTAATAATGGTATACACCCAAACGAGAGAGGGGTGGAGAGGTGTTTCCACTAAGGCACCTCTCCTTATCCAGGCGGCAGCGGACGAATTCTCGAGATGGAATCAACGGTGGCGTCTACAGTTCCAGTAAGGTTGAACTACTTAGTGAACACCTTATAGGGCTTCTTTGACATATTCGGAGCCAGGCCTGTAAGGAGCGGTTTATCCGGCTCCTCTTCCTTGGAGTTATACTACGGATATGGCCCTCCAGGTTGGGGGTTGTGCCGTCGGGGTGACTTCCTGGCCACGTAAAAATACCTTAAGTTTCGAAGCACCAACAAGCCTCGGATACGGACGGATTCACTGTTGACAACCCACGGAAACGAAATAAGGACAACGAACTTCGGATATGTACGTGGAATGTTAGGTCCCTTAACAGACCACGTGCAGCCGAACAATTAGCGGAAGCCCTAAACTTGTGCAAGGCAGATATTACAGCCATCTAAGAAGTGCGATGGGATGGACCGCGCAAACGCAAACTAAAAGACTGCGATATACACTACGGCGCCTGCTACCGAGAACAAAGACAGCGTCTATTTGGGTGTGGATTTGTTGTTGGAACTAGGCTCAGGCAAAAAGTCTTGAGTTTCAACAGTGTGAGCGAGCGCATCACGACAATCCGCATCAAGGCTAAATTCGCAAACATAAGCCTAATATGCGCGCATGCCCCAACAGAGGAGAAAGATGAAGACACCAAAGACATATTCTTCGAGCTCTTGGACAAGACATATGAGCAGTGCCCTGGCTATGACATTAAAATTGTCTTAGAAGATTTTAATGCCAAGCTAGGAAGAGAAGACATCTGTGGTGGCATAATCAGGAGATGCACCCTATCTCCGACAACGGATTTATGCTGGTCGATTACGCTGCCGGGCGAGACGTTCTGGTAGCTAGTACGCAGTTCACGCATCTTAATATCCACAAGGGGACATGGAAATCTCCTGATCAATCAACCGTCAACCAGATTGACCACATTGCGATCGACGCACGACACTTCTCCAGTATACAGGATATCCGAACATTCCGAGAGGCCAACATTGACTCGGACCACTACCAAGGTACGGCTACGGATATCCCGATCCAAGCCAAAACAAGGAAGTACTGTGAGAAGATTCGACGTTAGACAGCTACAAACGCAAGAGACTGCCATGTCCTTTTCCGATCGAGTCTCTAATAACCTCTAAAGGAGTCCTATGCTTCTTGCATTAAGCATTGAAAACCAGTGGCAACATTGCCTTGCAGCCATCAGAGATGCCGCCTCTGAAGTGCTAGGTTTCACACGGCCACCACAGCAAAACCCCTGGTTTGACGACGAATGCCGGCAAGCGCACGCAGCGAATCAACCGGCATACAAAACGGCGCTGCACAAAATGACTAGAGCTGCTCACGAGCTCTACGAGCAGAAGAGGAGAGAGGAACACCGGCTTCTTAGATGGAAAAAAAGAGAGCATGAGAACGGCACGATTGAGGAGATAGAGGGATGTCACAACAGGAATGAGGTTCGTAAATTTTACCAAAAGGTAAAAAAAAACTTCCCAAGGGTACCAGCCACGAACCGAAGCATGTAAAGACGATCAGCGGAACTTCGTAGTAGAACCGCAGTCGATGCTGAGAATATGGAAAGATCACTTCTCCAAATTATATAACGGCGATGACGAACCGAATTCCACTGTAAAGGAGATAGTACCACTCAACCTCGGCGACGCAGATCAACAATTCCACCTACCCAACCTTCACGAAGTGAAGATAGCTATATCTAAATTAAGTCAAACAAAGCTGCTGGAGCTAACGGCATCGCTGCCGAACTATTCAAAGCAGCAGGCGATGACTTGGTATGGAGCATGCACCAACTCATCTGCAAAATATGGTCGGAAGAAAGCATGCCCGATGAGTGGAATCTCAGCAAAGTGTGCCCGATACATAAAAAAGGAGACCCTCTCAACTGCGCCAACTACAGAGGCATCAGTCTCCTTTTCATCTTCGGCTGTTTTGGGATTGTTTTTATAACAGCAAGACATTGATTCCATTCCTGATTCCAAAATCATTGCAATCGTCTCTACTTCCACTCCCAAGTTTATTTTGTCCTTTACTTACCTTGCAGTCAAATTTTCGAGAAGAATGCCTATTTTTATTTCCGTTACTGTTTTCTCGCTGACGCTTTCTTCTTGAACGTTTAAATGAACCTCACTTTTCTAAATTATCAATAACACTAGCAATCTCACTCTTCATGGTATGCCTTTATTTTCTGATCTGGTGTCTCTTCGTACTTATTACAAAACCTACAGATAGTTCATAAATCCTAGGATACTGAGATGCACAAGGAGTTGGCTATAGCCAGGCGTCTTTTTAAGATATAAGTGATTTTAATATGACAGGTGTTCCTAGCTCGAAACCTTGACATAACTTAGAAATTCCGCGGAACGACGTTGGTCGCCTGAGGCAGTTCGATACACATTGCTTCATTTTTATTCTATGTTTTAGTTACCCTGAATGCAGAAACTTAAATATCTATTGTTTGTTGATAAATACGGTGGGGAAAGAATTTTAAAGAAAACAATTAATCTACAACAAATATATTTACATTCTAAACATAATTAAATATATTTATTTATTTCAATTCCAGATTTGACGAAAATATCTGTTTTATCAGAACCAAGCTGTCTTTATTACGTAGACATAAGTTCCAACAAATTTAAAGAGTTACCGCCATGGCTCGACAAATGCATCAATCTACACTACCTATCAGCTAATAACAACGTTATTGAAGAAATCGGCTCCCATTTTATAAACAGTAAAATTATATCCCTTCACACTTTACAATTAGCCAACAATAAGCTTAAATCATTGCCGGAGTTCACAAATGAAAAAATAAGCCTGCGAACATTTGCCCTTCAGTGCAATGAACTGGAAAAATTGCCCAACAATTTGTTTTCATCATGCTTCGAATTGACTGTCTTAAATGTTTCTTATAACAAACTCCAAACCCTGCCGGACATACAAAATGATAACTCACTGTTGGAAAAATTATTAGCTTCCAAAAATCAACTTAACAATTCATCACTCGATGCTATCAAAAAACATAGAAAATTACGAATTCTTCACCTAGCGTATAATAACTTAACAAGTTTACCAATTACCAGCATAGAATATTGGTCAGATTTGGAAGAGCTAGTAATAGCAGGAAACAAAGTAGACAAACTCCCAGAAAACATTTCAACACTCAAAAGGCTAAGAGTACTAAGATTACATTCGAATCTTCTCAAATTCTTACCTGATCTTTCAAACTTAACTAACCTTCATGTGCTAGATTTAGCTCATAATCAACTTAACAAGGTAAATTTAGGAACTATACTACCCAGAAATGTGAGATTTCTGGACTTATCATGTAATCAACAACTTCAAGTAGACTCAAATCAACTAAAGACTTTTCAAGCTGAACGATCAATTAGCTTTGTTGACGTTACCGGAAAGAATCGATTTTGTTTGCCTACCTCAGCGTTATTAAGAAGCAACACAAACTCTTCGTTTTTACCATGGAAGTTGGGATTTTCAGAAACCCCTGGAAAATGTGCTAAGCTTTGGATAAGTCAGCTAAGACTGCCGCATTTCTGTAACACTGAAGGCCTTATTGGAATGTTTGATGGACAAGCAAACAACAGGCAAATGAAATTGCTTCCAAAAATTATTCCAACAATACTTCTACAACATCGTGTGGATCCCAATAACCCCAGCGAATACATGAAGTATACTCTTATATCAGCTTACGAAAATCTAAACACAAGAGACAGATCTTTCGAGGATTGTGCAATTTTGTGTCACATCGTTAAAGAAAAACCGAGCCATGGTTTTTCCGAAAATATTCGACGATCAAGAAAATACGTTCTCCGAATAGCTGTTGTAGGGCAAATTACAGCCTTTCTTATACCGAAACAACAGTCCTTTCCACCTCCACCTGGTTCAAAGAGACAACAATTTAAAAAGTATGAGAGTTTCGGGAAATCAGTACATGAAGCAAATGTTTTTGAAATTACCTTGAACTCAGATGATGAATATTTAATTATTTGCAGTAAAAATATCTGGGAAACCGTTTGTATAGAAACAGTTATTCAAGAGATTCAAAATGAACAAAACCTTATTCTCGCAGCAAAGAAAATTCAAGACATTGCTCAAAGCTTTGGATTAGAACAAAATATTAGTATCATCATACTTAAATTTGACAACGTAGATTCTTACGTTGATCGTCTTATAAACGAACTTAAACAGAATGTTCAAAAGAAGAAAAATATTTATAACTGTCCTAGCTGCGTTCACACGTCTGGCGGTAATAGTTTCGATAATCACCTTCATTCTGCCAGCAGTGCTCGTTCCTCGCCAATCGGTCAATCCGATCAAGGAATCAGCGAATTAAGTGTATGCTCTAAGCGTGTAGATTCAGATTCCCAATATTTTGCAGAACCTCGCAGGTCGTCTATTAAATCGCAGTCTTTTGGCGATGACAATATTTCTAGGCTTCTAGAAGAAAGTGATATTCAAGAAAATGAATCCCTTCTTTCCGAAGAGCAATTTAAGTGCTGGGAATATATGTTGGAACAGAACACTCAACTGCTATTTGATAAGGAATTAAACAAAATAACTAACTTTTTTGTCAGGGAGGAGAATTCTTCAAGTAGTATTAATTTGCAAAACAATAGAGACTTGACATATTTTGGTTTAATGCGTTCAGGAGAAAAGAGTAAAATGTCCTCTAGCTTACCCCAACTTCTTCATAGAGATGTTAAAGAGTACTCGAATAACCAAACGAAATCTCTAGCATCAAAATACTTTGGCTCTGCGAGATCTTTTCAGCAGTTTAAATCTACAAATAAGAATTTTAGAGACCGATTTAAGCCGGGCGAAGACACTAGTTCAGGATATTTCGGGTCACTTCGACATATCTTGCCATATGGTTTTGAAAACGAGTTTGCAATTACCCATGAAAGGAAGGTAGGAGATGATTCGGTGGAGTATGCAAGTCGAATGAGTCAGTATTGGGGAGTCACTTCGACAGAGCTCTAATAGATATAAAGAAGGGTATGGCCTTGAATTTCATACTAAAATATACAAGCTTGACTTGAGTTTTCGGTGCTGTACAGTTTCTCTCATTTTACTCGGTGCACAAATTCGGTATTCTAATTTCTTAATGTTGGGGTGCTAAATCCAATTATTCTTTGCCGGTAAATTCCGATTCCAGATACCTCACTGACAAGTAAGGGGTGGCCTAAAAGTTTTAAATTTTAATCATATTATGCATAGAATAACAAATTAGTTGTAAGTTTAGAAAATAAAACTTTTAAAATTTAAAAAAATAATTAACAATTTTGAATTAATTTATGTACACAAATTTTTTTGACTTACAGGAAGCCTATTGGTCTGTTCTTTTTTTAACAATTGTTAACTATTGTTGTTATAAAGGTGAACAAGTATCATTGTTACGAATTGCTGGAACTTTTAAAGGCATTTAGGAACGATAATTGCTCGAAACTGTTGATCTTGTCAATCTACCAATATTACATTTAAAAAAAACTTTTATAACTACTATTAAGGAAACTCTTGACTTCAATTGAAACTTTTAAGAAAAATTGAATCAATTTTTAGTTTTTTTTTAACAAAAAGATGAAAAGCAAATGGCTTTCAAATTCATTGGAAAAGTTCAGACGACTTAAGAAGGAAAGTTTCTAGTATCTCCAGCTGAAAACAATTTTCTTCCAATTAAGGCAACTCTTTTAGAAAGTACATAAGTCCAGAAAATTCTCCAAACTATCAAGTCAAGTGTTCTTATGTCAAAATGAAAGATGATCATGTTTTTTTATTGGGCGGGTTCAGACAACATTTACAGTCAACTGCATTCTCTGAACGTACATTTTGACCAAGGCAACTAGAACTTTACTACACTAACCTCTACCTTTATTTCATTGTACAAAAACTATCAAAAACATTATAGTCTACAAAACACTCCTCAGGCAAGCTACAAGCCCATCACGATTTGTATTTTTTATTGTAAAGAAATATCACTTATTTCCCTTGTGCAGAAAATAAATAATTCATGGAGTAATAAGGTTCAGCTTTCAGTTTAATTAAAAAACATCATCAATTGTCACTGTGACATAAGTTCACTTTGAGCCGAGAGCTAAAGGTTATTATTCTGTAATTTATTTATTTTTTGCACAACTCTCTTAAATTTTTTGTGAAAAAGGGTTGATTGTCAAAACAGTAATATTTCTTTTCAATATAAAATACAAATCGTAATGGCTTTTTCTATGATCAACCGAAGGAAGAGGTTAGTGAAGTAAAGTTTCGAATTTGACATTTATGACTAACTACCTGCCTTGGTCAAAATTTACGTTCAAAGAATGCAGTTCACTGCATATGAAGTCCCTTATATATTGTCTGAACCTTCATTCTTGTCTTCCAATAAACAAAGATTCCACTTTGACAGATCAGCACTTTCAACTTAGTTCCCGAGGTAAGTTGTGGAATGTTACAAAACGTAACTACTTGTATTTGAAACTTAAGGAATGTGATAAGCAATGACAATAGTAAACGACTGTTAACAATATTTTCCAAAAGTTAACTAAAGCGTTATTGGTTCGTGAGATATTTTGGGTTAACCAAAATGTTCACCTTTTTTTAAATTAAATAAATTAGGTGGCGCAACAGTCCATGAAGAACCAGGGCCTAATGACTTACAACTCTCTACCATTCCTGTGTGCGAGTAAAGTTGTCAGAGATGGAAGGGACCTACAGTTTATATGCCGAATTCGAACCGCTAATTTTTGAGAAAGGCAGTTTTTCATGATAAGAAGTATCCGTGAAAATAGTAAGGTGGCACAGGCAGGGATTGAACCCAAGACCCCTTGGTTGACAGTACAACGCTCTAACCATCACGCTACGGGTATTTTTAAATTGCTATGGTAAAAAATCCACCCACTCAATTTTTTAGGAGTCCTTTTTGCACCTGGAAACGTCGACAAATGTCAACATTTGACAAATCAGACCGATTACAATTACTCTCTATATGGGAAGCGAATAAGGTGATTTTGAGGGCCTTTGGAAACATTACTCATGGTTAATCACTTTAATTAATTAATTAATTAATTATTCGAACCTTAGACCCCATTTTTTCCAACTTATATGCTTTTGAACCTGTGCAGATGAGCCAAAAAAAGTTAGTAAGCTGGTCCGTGAGAATAACGGTAAACTTAAAGAGACAATTATTTCTGTCAAACAAAGGGCATAATAATGATCTTTCATTACATATGTACCCCAAAAGGGTCCTTGGTATTTTATGTATGCGCAGAGAGTCTTAAGGTAAGGTATTAAAAGCTGTGAACCTATTCAGATGAGCAGCATTGTTTCTAGATTCAGTAGGGAGGGGAGAAGTTTTTACCCTTGCCACTTATCAACACAAATAACAATGACACTGACATAGATATCGTCTCATCGCTGTAAATCAAATACCTTGTAACCTAGAAAAGTTCACTTTTTATGACACGATGTACTTTTATTGTAAACAACTTTCCGGCTCTAATGACAAAAATAACTTTTTACCCCAAGAACCGAATTTTCAAAGCTAAACGCAACGCAGAAAATGCAGGGGTGGAATCTTGTAAAGTGATTTGTGATAGGTGACAGTCACAATCAACAAATTCGCTCTTTGTAAGGTGATAGTCACCGGTGACTATCACGATTTGGTGACTTTTTCTGGTGACAGCTCTTTAGTTGTCACTTTCATTGGAAATTGATTTTTATTTTTAGTTGCTGAAATTTCAAGACAATATGAATGTGTTTGTGCCTTTGATTTTACCTTCTGAAAATGCTGAGAATGAAAATATTAATCATAATAGAAATGTCCGGCTCTTGAGGATTTACCTCCGCAATAAAATAAACATTCTTGATCTTCCAAGTCCAAAGTAAGTACCTACGCATATGTGCTATATATTTGTTCACATATAAATACCTATTTATGATAACTTGTTTTTTTTTTATGTATAATTAATATTCTGAATTAAATAGATTCTTAAAAAACTTTCGATTGAATAAGGAAACATTTTTACATATCCTACCGCTTCTGGATTTGTCAGCTGGAACATCAAAACTTATAATTACATAACAGGCCTGTCTGTATGTGACCGTAATATACTCTCATTTTTCTCTTTATTGTATATAAGGGGGCAGCGGTTACCCTTTAGAGCCATTTCTATTAACACCATACAGAAGCGCAGCAGAAAATTATCCAGAAGCACGGTTCAATGATGTGCACTCCCAGGCTAGAAGTATAGTTGAAAGATGCATTGGCGTTATGAAAAGTATTTTATTGGTGTCTCTTCTTTAATTAGTTTATTGACTTTTTTGTTATTACTTGCAGCTCGATGGAGAAGTATCTTAGAGGAAAGAAAATTGAGATACTCTCCAAAAAAATCTGCACAAATTGTAACATATGCTGTGACCATAGAGTTCCACTACCAGAAGAAATGGTCAGAGTTCCACTATCTGAAAATCGAAATATTCAGTATGTAGAAAATACAAGCAATGAAGGCGTTAGAATCAGAAACATTTTGTTTTGTACATGGTTATAAAATTTCTATCTACAAACTTATCCGGATAGCTTCAGATCGGTTTTTGAATACAGCCACTGCAATTGTAACAAACGTCAATAAATTTCTTTCAAAGTGATACCAGATTCTAAACAAAATTTGGTGATCACCTTACACAGACGCAAAAATTAGTTTGATCACTTTTTATGATCACAAAGGTGACAATCAAAAATCACCTTAGCCGATTCCACCCCAGGTCAATTCTATTGGTCCTCTATACAAGCATAAAGAAATATACTTACTTAGATATACTCACAAATTAACTTTTCTGGGTAACAAGATTACAAGGTATTTGATCTACAACGACGATTTATTATTATCATGATGGATATAATTTTTGGGTCTTTTATAATATAAATATTTTGTGCTATAGTATTTACCTCTTATATGAGGTCTGATCTTTAGGTTACTATTGTTAACAGTCGTTTACTTTTGTCGTTCCTAAATATTAATATTGTTACGATTTGTCGCAATACGTTACCACATCTTTGCTTATCATATTGGGCAGGGACTTGAAAGTAAGGCAAGTTTCTGGTATCTGATTGGCTAGCTGCCAAAAAATTACTTTCCAATTACTTACTTACTTAAGGTGGCGCTACAGTCCTGTGTGAACTAGGGCCTCACCGAACAAACTTCACACACACACGAACACACGAAGAACTTTTCTTTCGAAGCGACCCAAGGTGCTTTCATCCGCTTTTGTCATGGTCCATGCTTCTGCACCGTATAGCAGGACGGGGATGATAAGGGTCTTATATAGCAACACTTTGGTCCCTCAAGAGAGGGCTTTACCACTCAATTGCTTTCTTAGTCCAAAGAAACAGCGGTTAGCAAGAGTTATTCTGCGTTTGATCTCAGCGGTGGTGTTGTTTTCTACGTTTACAGTGGAGCCTAGGTAGACGAAGTCCTTGACTACCTCAAAGTTACGTCTGTCGATGGTGACGTTTTGAATAAAAAGACGTCGGTGTTGTATGTCCTTGCTTGACGACAGCATGTACTTTGTTTTGCCCTCATTAACCGTTGAACCCATTTTTGCCGCCTCTGCCTCAATACTCACACAAGCCCAATTGGCATCACGCTGAGTTCTTCCGATTATGTCAATGTCATCAGCATATGCCAGTAATTGGACAGACTTTTGAAAGATAGTGCCTCTAGTGGTGACGTGTGAGCTCTGCACTATTCTTTCAAGCACGCTGTTAACAAAATCGCATGACAGCGCATCACCTTGTCTAAAACCTTTTTTGACATCAAAAGGTTCTGTTAAGTTGTTTCCAACCATTATGGAGCAGCGTGAATTCTCCATGGTCAACCTGCACAAACGGACGAGTTTGGCAGGGATGCCAAAACTAGACATGGCTCTATACAGTTCGTCCCTGTAGATGCTGTCATATGCGGCCTTGAAATCGATGAAAAGATGGTGGGTGTCGATTTGGTGTTCTTGAGTTTTTTCCAGGATCTGCCGTAATGTGAATATTTGATCAACTGTGCACTTTCCTGGTCTAAAACCACACTGATAAGGACCTATCAGGTTGTTGACGATGGGCTTTAGACGTTCACATATTACGGCAGAGAAGATTTTATAGGCGATGTTAAGTAGACTTATTCCTGACAGCGGAATTCAGTTCTTCGTCGCCGTTATACAGTCTGCAGAAGTGGTCCTTCCATATCCTCAGCATTGACTGCGGTTCCACTATGATGTTTCCACTTTCGTCTTTGCAGCCTT